>NW_026526655.1:55977133-57221300 GCF_024362965.1 Panthera pardus | reverse complement strand
TAACAAAAATGTCAGAACACGAATTTGAAATAAATCACAGAAAATAGTGCCAATGGGTATATATGAATGTGTGCGCATCTCTTACATATGTATGTGCTTAAGAGAATGGATATATATGTATATACATACATATACATATATACATACATATATACACAAGGATATGTAGGTAGCACACCTACATTTTAATACACACACATACCCACTTCATTGGGTCTAAACATGCACTAGCAAGTTATTTTAGGGCTTCAACTCTTCAGAAAATCTCATTATGTGAGGAGCGAAGTGGCTCTGCGGGGAGCATTATGGAAATATCTGGGCTTGATTTAATGAGGCTGTTCACATTGGTGGAATATCAACTTAACAGAGAAAAGTCTACCCAGGGCGTCCGAGTTACCAAAATGAAAATTGGCAATTGAGATGATAAGAACGTGGCTTTCTTCTGCGAAATCACTTCAGGTAACAGAGATAACATTAAGTAACATACATTCTATGCACCAAGAACAATGTTTTATGTACCGAGTCTCTTATCCGTCTCTCCTAATGACTTCCCTTAGCGGGTTGTTAGTACTTGACAGCAGGTCTCCGTGCGGGGAACTTTTCTCCAATTCCACATTCAAAGGAGGTCCATCAGAGAGCATGATTGGCAATTTTCGTCATAATCTGCACATTATTAGCATCAAAATTGACGTGGCAGTTAACACTGGTGGGTTTTGATGTGCCTTTCTTCAAGTTCAAGGAAACCCCTCCAGTAGCCGGGGTTGGCAGAATGGGTCTCAGCAACCCATCCGTGGCTTTGCAGAGGCGAAAGCGCAATAGACATGCGTGAGAAAGATGCCAAGAACCATTTTACCCGAGCAAAAGGAAAACGAGGAGGGGAAGGAGTGAGGGGAATCGAGTTCGAACTTAGAAAAGTGTCTAAGGAAATGCTTCAGGATAATATATATCTAGAGATTCAAGTATTTCCCAGATCGAGTGGAACCCGGTAGTTGGAAAACTGAGCTGGAAACGCTTCTTCAAACATTACAACGATCTGTCAATCTTACCCCTCCCCATTCTTTCGTTTCTCTTTCCTTTTCTGGCCAGGCTGTGGCACCCTTATTAGCCATTGCTTTTTGCTTAAAATATGCAAGACGCCTGCATCCCACACCAAAAGATCAAAAGAGAGAACAGTGGAGGGCCGAGAGGGGAGGCGAGACCACCACTCCTTCCTGCCTCGGCTTTGCCCTTCCCCGGGCAGGAAAGACCGCCAGGGCCCCCGCCGGCCTTGCTCCCGCACGCGGTAAACCATCTCACGAACATCCGCAGCCGCCCGCGCTCTCCGTCCGCCCTCCTGGCCTTCTCAGACCTCCCTTCCTCCGCTCCCCGCGGACAGGGCCCCTAACAAGCTCAGGCTGAGAGAAAAATTGCCACCTCTCCTCACCCTCGTGTAAAGAAAAGAAAGGATGGAAGAAAAAGAGCAGCCGCAGGAACCTCGGGGGCGACTTGCCCTTCCGCACAAAGCACTAGCGCACAGCATTCCCCCCTCTCTTTGTTGTGGCTCTCCGTTGCTTCTGGCCACGTGGTTCAGGAGGGCTTACAGCCAGGACCCCAAACCTCTGAGGACCAGTTTGAGGGCGAGGGGATTGTCTTCGGGAAGACCAAGAGCTCCGGACAGAGGCGGGAAACGGGGCATGGGCGGTGGGAAACACTTAGAGGAAAAGATGCTGCTGGGTAGCCAATACAAAAATAGAAATCATTTAGGGGCACACCGCCGGGTTTTTTGCGCGGCTCTTTCCCCCAATTCGGTCGGGGCAAGTTCCCTTCGGCCTCCCGCGCCGGGGCGCCCCCTGGCGGCAGCTTTGGCAGCGGGCAGCGCGCAGAGGGCACGTAGGCGCGCGGAGGGCGCGGGGGCGCTCAGGGGACCCCCGGGCACGGCCCCCTGGCGGCGGCGACGTAGTTATCTGGTGAGCGGTGCCTCGTCCCTCTGGTCCGGCGGGCTCACGGCGGTCTTGCTAAGCACGGCGGCTGAGTAGGGCAGGAAGCCGCTCTCGGAGCGAGGAGCCGCGGCGCTGCAACCGAAGTCCGAGCCGCCGGCGGCCCCCGCGCCGCCGCCGCCGCCACCCCCGCCGCCGCCGCCGCCGCCACCCCGGGAGCCCAGGGCCGCCGCGGCTGCTGCTGCGGCCGCCGCGGCGGATTGACTGCTGTGGCAACTGAGGCACGAGCAGGGCGCGGAGCCGCCGCTGGGGGGCGCCCCGGCCGCCGCGGCCGAGGAGGCCGCAGCCGCCGCAGCTGCTGCAGCCGCGGCGGCCGAGGCCGCGCTGTTGAGCCCCGCGGCGGCCGCGGGCGTCTGGTAGAGGCCCGGGTGGCGGAAGCTGCACAGCAGCTCCGGCCGGGAGTAGGGGTGCGAGAGGGCACGGAAGGTGTCCAGCGGGCGGATGGAAGTGGCGAAGGGCGACGAGGCCGCGGCCGCTGCGCCGGAGGCCGCAGCCGCCGCGGCCGCAGCCGTGACACCCACGTGCGGGTAATAGTGTAGCGGCACGTGCGAGTGGAAGGGGTAGGGCAGGCTTCCGGTGGCGGCCGCGTGCGTCATCATGTAGGTGTAGAAGCTGGGGTCGGCCGGGTGCGGCCACGACATAGCCAGGCGCTGCCGCTTGTCCTTCATGCGCCGGTTCTGGAACCACACCTGAAGGGAGAGCCGCACCGCGGCCCGAGTTAGGGAGTGCCCTGAGGCCTCAGCCCCCTCCCTGGGCCTCTGCACCCTTCTCGGACCTCCGAAAGGCCTGACCTACTCCCCTTCCACCCGACCCAGTTTGGAGACCCCCTATTCTCCCAGCTGGCAGTGAGGGAGGCAGTGGGAACAGGAGTGGGCACACCTTCCTCAGCAAAAATAATCTGCCCTGTGTCCGACTCCTGCGGCTCCTGTTCCCTTACTCTCCGCTGCGTTTTACGGTTCCCAACGCAACCTTCCCTCTCCTTCCCGCCACACACTGGTGCCCAGCCTTGCTGAGCACCGGTCTCTCAATCCCAGGATTTGCACGGATTCTAGGCCACCGTTGAAGAGGGGCTACCGCGGCAGCTTTTCTAAAAGGTCGCCGCTCGAGGTCTTGAGTCCTCTGAGCTGCAAGGGCCTGCCCCAAGGGCACGGGTACGATTTTGATACTGAAGGGATGATTTTTGTTGGAATCGTTTGCCTCAAGTGAGTGGCGGGAACAACATCCTCTTAAACTGGGAAAGGGACTGTTATACCCCTCCCAAGACAGTCTAATGAAGACATCACTCGTCACAACTCTAAATTAAAGAAAGCCCGATCAAACCAAAGGGAGACTTCCACAACCTCCCTTATCCGTTGGAGCTTCCTCTTTGCTTTTTCTAGAGTGTGAGATCCTCCGCCAAGCGTTCGCCAAATCGCCCAACCTCCCAGCTATCGCTCCCAGGTTAATAAAATTAGTCACTTAGAGATATATAAGTAAGGACAATTTCGTTGTAGTCTCCCTTCCCCAGGAGGTTGCTTTTTTCCTGCTGCCCAGGAGAAAAAATGTTTAGGAAACTACTTTCTGAACCCAATCGATTTTTAAAATACAGTATTCCTTCCTCCATGTTGTAACGATTTATGTGGAAAATAAATCTCCAAGATCAAGAGCAGATGAAAAGTTTCACCTAGGGTTCGTGCCAGAGGAACAAAGACCAGCCGGCTTTGCCGCCGAGGGGAAAGTGGGGCCATGGACATGGGCTAGGGGCACCTGGGCAGGCGGCTGGGCAAAATTGAACAGAGGCCAGTGCTTCCGGCATCAGCTCCGCCATTCCCCGGGCTTCCCAGGTCAGCCAGGCCGGCCAACCCTTCGGATGCGGCAGCTGAGAAACAAATATACCAATTCCGTTGGTGACTCTACCCCGCAGATTTTCAGGCCCTCAGCTAAATGTGGCCACCCAGGAAAGAGAAAGGAGAAACAAAAACCAACCCAGACACCCCCCCACCCCCCGGGAGTCTAGAAAAGGCGCGTGCTGGAATCGATACCTTGATGGTGGTTTCGGGCAGGTTGAGCGCAGCGGCCAGCTCACACCGGCGGGGCCGCGACACATAGTTCTCCCTGTAGAACTCTTTCTCCAGGCGGGCGATCTGTTCGCGGGTGAACGCCGTGCGGTAGCGCCGCACCTGATCCGCGCCAGAGCCGGAGCCGCCCAGCGACGCGCCCCCGCCGCCGCCGCCGCCGCCGCTGCCGCTGCCGCCGCCTCCATGCAGGCTGCCAAGGCCGGAGCCCGACGCAGACGTCGTGGTGCCCGCGGCGGAGCCGCTCTCCGAGTACCCTGGCAAACAAACGGCCGACAGCGCGAGAGTCACTGTAGGGCCGAGATCTCCGCGCTGGAGCTGAGCGCGGATGGGGGAAGCCGGGAGAGAAAGGCAAGAAGCTGCCTGAATTGATGGGGTCTGTCATGCTTACAAATTGTTGCCTTGAATGGAATCAATAAAGTTTGGGGAACCCTTCTTAACCAAATAATAGGAACTCAATTAGGAAGTTTCTTTTTTTCTTAATAATTAGAAATTTTCAACTCAGGAGGAAGAGTGGCCAAGGGAAAATGCCTACATCTAGGCGTAGTTTGGTAAACTCTAGGTTTACCTTGGTCAGGAGATGGCAGGGCAGGTTTCTGTAGGGTTTCCAACCATTCTTTGATGGTCTTTTGGGTTTGGTTAAAAATATTTTTAGAATTCAAAAGACAGCAGCAGCTCAAACCGGAACCATTAGGGGGTGGACTCTACTTTTCAACTCTTTCTCCCGCTGACCCAAGCGGGTCTCCCAGAGGCGCCCGGCGAGGCTCCCTCCGACTTACTCAGGATGCCCCCTCCACTCGGCCTTGGGGAATCAGGGGCAAGGGGGGTTCAGAGCAGCTACCCGGGGCACCCTTCCCTTAGCGCGACTCAGCGGTTTGCTAGAGGTCGGCCAGCTCGCATGGGCTTTTAGACCAGCCCGAAGGAACATTTTCACAGACTCGGGCGAAGGCGGGCGGGCGGGCCTGGAACCTCCCAGGCCTGCGCCTCGCTGGGAGGCTCAAGGAGCAGAGCAGGAGGGCAAGGTTCCCAGCATGCGTCCCGCCCCCGCTCGAGCCCGCTGGGTGCAGCTTGCCTGCGGAGGGTCGGTTAGGGGCAAAGGCAGTAGGACCGACCAGCAGGGGCCGCGGAAGAACTGGGAGGATAGGACTAGAGAGCGCGGCAAGGGCGGCGCGGTTACCTTTGCCATTGTTTTCCTTGAGCGGCGCGGCAGCAAGGCCGCCAGGGGAGCGCAGCGCCGAGCAGCCCACCTCCACGTCGCTGCTCATGTCCGCCTCGGCGGCCGCCTCTGAATAATGACCCGGCTTTTTACGGCCTTCGGCGGCGGACGAGATTTCGGAGGAGACGGTGCTTTCGCTGCCCGGGTGCTGCAGGTTGAACAAAGTGTCTATTTCGAATTTGCCCTTGGCAGGGAGGTCTCCCAGAGCGCCGTGCAGGGGGGCGGACGGCAGGCGCGGGCTGAGGCGAGCCGGGTGCTGCGAATTTTCCAGGGCCTCGAGCACAGCATTGCCAGCCGAATCGGATAAATTGGAGAACCGCTTGCCGGTCGTGGGGCTGTGCAGCCCCCTCTCCATCAGAATCATCTCTTTTCTTATTCTTTCCATCATCTCAGCTTTCTAAAAAATGTCACAGTGGCCCGGCTGTCCCGTCCTAATGATGGGCTGTGCCTAGGGCTAATTCTCATTCAGCCCCAGCGAGCGCCTCTAAATATTATTATCTCTTTTGGAGGGAGGCGGAAAAATTGTGGGATGCCAGAGCGAGGGAATGACTGGTCAAAATGACCCATACATCCTTCCGAGCCCGAGATGTCATTCATCAAAAAGTAGCGCTCGCTCGTCATTAAGGTACGAATGACGCCGTTCGAATAATCATTTATTGTAACAGGTTTATAAGCAAATAAATACACGCTCCTGTCAGTGGGTAATGAAGGCAGCTTCGGAGCAGACAAATAGATCCAGGTAGGAGGCGAGAAGAGACAAGAAGTGAGGAGGAAGGCTCCGGTCCTTTGCCCGCTCAGAGCCGGTTCTGTTCGCCCGGGGGTTTGGCCTCGGGGGTGAAATTGACAGTCTGATTAATAGAGCGCGCCGCGGCACATTTCCCCCTTCATTTAGGGGCATCATTACGCTCTCAGTTTGCTGGGTTGCCCCTTAGGTCCTAATCATGCAGCGCCTTCCTCATTTTTCCTCGGACACAGATACGTGTTAAATAATAGATAATGCTTTGATTTTCCAGAGTAGATCGTCGGGAAGGTTTTTTTTTTTTTTTTTTTTTTTTTTTTTTTTTTTTTAACATTTACAAGCGGGAGGGGGTAAGGGAGGGGACAAGAGGGAGGATGTAGAAGAGTTGCGTAAGGAGAAGACCTTGCGCTCCTGTCTGGATTACTTATCTTTCGAATTTTAGAATCAAATATGTATTTTATTTAACAAATAGGATGCCTAATTTTCTCTCTCCCCACTGCTTCGCCTCAGCGTGGCTGTTCTCCTCCCACCCAGCTGAGAGAGAGAGAGAGAGAGACTGAGAGAGAGACAGAGAAAGGGAAAGGAAATATCATAGAGTTTTGAAAGCACTTTAGTGCTACGTGGCTGGGGAGGTGCGTTGGGCCCGCGCCTCCAAACGGAAATCATTAGGTCCTCTCTGATTTTTTAACACCGTTTGCAGAGTGAGTACTGAACTTGAAGTCCTGGGTTTTTTACTTTTATAACCCTGCTGATGGATAGGCTTCTCGCCTACGCATTTTCCCTGGGGGAAATGAACTCGGCTGGACGATTTCATAGTAGAATTCGACAGCTAACTTTAAACACAGTCGCGATTTACAACGCCATATGGGCCGCCCCAGATCCACTTTTTGCGTTGCCAACTTTCCCCCTCCCTCCTCAAATCGAATTATTTGTGGCAAAGTTGCCGAATTTCTAGGTCAAAGGAGGAAAGAAGGGACTTAGCCTCCTTCCCCTACCATCCCGCTATCCTTCCTTCTCCACTGCTCTTTCTTCTCTCCTTCCTCTCCTCCCCCAACCAGGCCTCTTACCTGTGGCCCTGAGTATTCCCGGTGCTGAGCCTGGGCGCGGAGAGTCGCGGACCAGCCTTGCTGCTGCTTCTTGCGGCCTGAGCTTGGCGGCTGAGCCTCTTGGCGATAACTTTGATGGTCATAATGACGCCGGTGGCAACCATTTTAACGAAGATCAATCTTCACTCAAGGCCGTTGCACATCTCCTCCTGCGCTTGCGCCCCACCCTGTCCGGACCCCCAATGCGTGCGGGTCTGCCAGCCAGCAGCAAAAGAGGAGAATCCGCGGCCACAGGCGGGAACGAGAAGATAGGGACAGGACACAGAGGTCGCCTGCAAGCTTCCGAAGCGGCCGAGAGACCCTGGCAATCTGGGCGCCCGGCGCGGGTCTTGCATCCTCGCCTCGGCGCCAATTCAGACCCCAACCCAGCCCCCCTTCTTCCTCCGTGCCGCCACACCCAGCACATTGGGGTGTGTTAGGGGCAAACCCAGAATCTCTTTGCCCATCTCTCCGTTGGCGCTTTCCTTTTAACCTTGAACCCGTTGGGGGCGCGTCAGGAATGTAAGGGGAGACGAGGTGTTAAATATATTTATATACATTTATACACATAGTCAATGCCAAAAGTTTCTCTCCTGTTCCCCTCGGCGCCAACTTACTTCAACAACGCGAGCTTTGCTTAGAAAATCAATTCCACCTCTTTAGGTAATAAACGGAATTCTCCCCCAAGGTGAGAAATGGAAAGCTGGATAGGCATGCGGTGGCTACAGAGTTGGGGGGTGGGGGGCGCGGAGCGGGCGTTGGGAACCCAGAACATGACTTGACTTAGCGTCCGCCTCCCACCCTATCCTCGAGGCCACATGACTCCGAGCACTATGACCCCTCCTCGAGCCGGCTTTCTGGCCATTAACGCGGTCAAAGATTAGTCTTGTGGACACCCCCCACCTCTCCCTCCTTGCTCCACAGTCCAGGCCCCCAGTTCTGCCACCTCTGGTAGGGTGCTCCTGGCAAAAAGAAGTCTCTGTCCCAGGAACCTGGGAAGGGTACCCTCTCCCTAGTCCCACTTGCTTAGGGAAATGAATGGGACATTTCGGTCCAGGCTTGGGTCCTTGGGTGGCCAAGGCCCCGGTGGGGGTGGGGGGTGGGGGTGTGATCTGCGGAGGCGCGACCCGGGCGGAAGTCGCAGATGCCTTTATTGCTGTCGTTTGGCGCCCCCGTCTGTTTTATTCGCGGTTTCGGCAGCTGCGAGCTGCTTTCAATCGCAGAAGCCGCCGCTGGGGGCTGGGGTGCGGACGGCAACCCCTTCCTCCTTCGCTCAAGGCTTCTTCCCTTCCTCTGGGACCTCACGCCTCTGGTCCCAAAGCCTTCGCCAAACCGGACCTCAGGCTGTTGAAAAGGTAAAACACCGTTTCTAGGCGACACCTTCATTCATTAGTGGGTTTGAAAACTATTTTGCACCTTTTAAATAAAAGTAATATTTCATATTCTAGCACGTTTATTATAAAAGGTACACTGGAGACCATGTCAGAGAAACTATTCACAGTAAAAGACACATAATTTTCCCCTAAACCGTGTTTAGCAATGTTTCACGGGAGACAGTGAGCACTCCGTTACAATATTTAATGTTCCTTAATTTATTTAGATTCCATACCTACTAGTATAGTAATATTGGGCAATTTATTTATAGCTTTTACACTAAAATTACACGTGCTTTTTACATATATTATCTCCTCTAAAGTTCACAGCAACTCTCCAGATCCACTCTATTACCCTTTTACTGAGATGAGAAACTTTCCACACAGAGAGGTTGAAGGACTTGCTGATTTAAACTTTTCTCTGATAATATCCAAGTTATATATCCAAGTTTAAAAGCTTTGGGGCAGCATTTTTGGTTGATTTTTTTTCATTTTACATATTTCTTCTTTAAATACAGGCCCACCTCAAAAACACTGAGCGTGTATAGAGGGTAGTGAGAAGATTAACATTTGTTGATGTTTGTTAATGAAATGCCCAAACCTTGGACCTCTCTCCAGATTGCAGGGGTTGAAACTGAGAACGGGCCTCTCAAGTGTTCCTAGTTTTTAGACGTGGAGTCCGGGCTATATCAAGGCCTCCTACCTACTACCAAGGTACAGGACTCACTCAATAAAACAAGACAGGAATCCAACCCATGCCCCCGTGGTTTGGCAAGAATTTGTAAGGTGCATTGGGGGCGGGGTGGAGGGGGGAGAGGAGGGCCTGGGAAGGGCTTTCTCCAAATGGACTGGAAAAGCACTTTTTGGTGGAAAGGAGGAATTACATGAAAGAGGTCTAATTTTTGTGTGTGTGTTAGGCTTCCAGACTAAATATTTGTTTCTTGAGCAGCAGCAGGTCCTCCGAGGTGAAGTGGTAAACACTTTTGGCCTTCGACTGAAGGTAATAAAAATTTGTCCAGGCTTCCCGAAGGGAGGGCGCCGGTAAAATCGGAGTTGTAACGGGAGCCCCGCGTCCGCCCGGCCCTGGCTTCGGTCTTCCGCACGGTAGGCTCCCGGCCAAGAGGGCCCAAAACTCGCGGGCCCGCATCGGGACGCAAGCTCGTTCGGGGACTGGGACCGCCTGGGTGTGGTGGGACCTCAGAACCGCTAAAGCCTGGGCTTCGAACCACTGGTACATTTTCTTTTGGGTAAATGCAGTCCCCACGGCTTAAGGCTTGGAGGTTTCGGTTTATAAGGGAAGGAACCTCGGCTTCGGCGACTCCAGGCCAGACTCCTTACTGGCAACTTTTTGCTGCCATCCCTCGGCAGGTCGTCCTCACGTTGTCTCTTATAGGTCTCTCTGGCTGCTTCTGGTTGTCCTCTTCCCGCTACAATTGCGCACCCTACCAGGGATGACCAGGGAGTGGAGGCAGGGTACTTTCTCCCTGGACTCTGGGGCTGGCCGCCTGAAGCTTGTGCGCCCTCGGACGCGACAGGAAAACTTGCAGGGACATCTAGCGCCAGGCCTGAGGAACTGCGAGCTGCCCGGCCGGGAAACTAAGCCTGACCACTTGCCCCTCCCCCTCCCTCCCTGCGCGTCCCCCTCCCACCTTCGTAGTTAGGCATTTCCCTAACCTTCATCCCTTCTCCCTGCTGGTGACCACACGTGGATTCCTCATAGAGACCGCGGGCTCTGCGTAATGGACACACACACACACACACATACACACACACACACACACACACACACACACACACACACACAGAGACGATGGGGAGAAAGAGAGTGAAACATTTATTTTCTTTCATCTCCAAAGGCCCACAGAGTGAGCACTTACAGGACTTTAGTTAACAATGACATTGCTAGAGAAGCGTATCCTGAGAACAATCCCACACCTTGAGATACAGGACAAAGCAGCAGAAGATTGCAGTCCCAGCTTTTGTATTGTGAAAAAAAGCAGCAAGTCACCAGTATCCTCGAGCTCTGGGCCCACCCTCCAATGCCCTCTTCTCCGGGAGATTAGTGTTTCTCTAAGAGGGAAGACTCTTGCTGTGTTTAATTTTTGCCAGGGCTGAAGGTGTTCTCTTCATCCCAAACAAGGGCCCACTACCCTGTGGGAGGCAGACCTGGGTTCATCAAATAGCGCTTCAGGTTTAGAGAGCATTCTGTTGTCGCTGTTGCAGACAATTTACATTTACTATAGACTAATTGTATTGTCAAATTCAAATGGAATACATCTCAGACATAGAAAGTGCCCAAACTGAGGATTCCACTGTCTGGCTTTTGCTAGAAACCCCTTTCTTTACCCTAGATTTGTTGTTTAAAAAAAAAAAAAAAAAAAATATATATATATATATATATATATATATATATATATATATATATATCTCCAACCCAACCCAAATGAAGCTGGGTATTGCCTACAGAGAGAAAATTCACTTCAAAGTTGGCAGGGTACAGACTTGGTTGAGAGTTCTCCAGCCAGTTCCGCTGGATTTAAGACTTTATTTTGGAATTAAGACTTTATTTCTACACTGAATTGTTGGCTTCTTACGAGTTAATTAGGAAGGTGTCCTGCCTTTCCCGGTGTGACCATCAAGGAAAACACTTTCAAAGGAATTTCCAGCACCCCGCTCTGATGGGACTTGGTAATTGTTATCCTACCCTAATGGTCAGGATTATGTGGTTAATTGAGCTCACTGCTGTCTTGGCTAGCAGAGGAACTTATGTTCATCAATAAATCTAAATCGCAGCCTTCACCCACCCATTCCCCAACCCAGGACAAGGACATGATTTGAAAGATCGTTTACAAGGAGGACAAGGGAGGATGTAACTTTCAGAACATTATTAATTACCAAAAAGGGTGCCTATGGAAAGAGAGGAGAGAGAAAAGCAAGTGATGGGAAAGGAAGGCAGAGCTGACCTCTCTCTCCCTCTCTCCCTCTCCCTGCTGCTCCCTTCCCTCAGTGGGACCTTGGGCAATGAAGCGGTTCTCACTCAAATCAGGAAATGTGACAAAACTGGTTTCACTGAGTAACACATCAGTGTTTGGAGACATTTCTGTCTGGTGACAAAGGATTTTCATTTAACAAAGATTATGCCTGTTGTTAAAGCCCCAACATGATGCACCTCCACACATACACAGGGTTCAGTCTGTGCTCCTGGCCAGTAAAGAAAATTATTCCCATTAGGTTTAAACCTAAGATCAACTCGGACACAAGGGTACACAAGCTAAATGAAATGTTTCCGCAAATTCAGCCTCAAAATTCCTCTACTACCTACCACCCCTGGCTTGTAACCTATGTGTCTTATTAGTTCATAAACACAGCAGCCCTGACTTTGCTTGGTACTCAACCACAGCCCTGTGATCCAATAGTAGCAGCTGCCCTGGGGTGCTGGGTCCAGTCTGAACCTCTTTCCTAAGGGGAATCCCAGTAGGGTCCAGTCTGAACCTCTTTCCTAAGGGGAACTGGCTCCCCCAGTGCCGCGACTTCGAAGGCTGTACTGGAAACAGGTTCAGCGGCAGGGTAGCAAGAGCCAAAGCTCCTTGTTGTTCAAAACCTCCGTCATCCCTGAACATCCACTAGGATGGGCAGAGAAACCCCAAATCCTGTGAAAGTCCCCCAGGGCAATTGGAGGCAGGGCCATCATTGAGAAGCCTCTTTCAATTAGAGCATTAATGTCTTTCAAAAAGAGCATGAATTGGGACTTTACTCCCAGTCCTGCACAATTTAATTTGCTGCATGGAAAATCAAACCAAAATTGAAGGGCTGTCTCAAATCAGCAAAACTTGACAAATTCTTCCTTCCTAGCTTAATTTCATTTTCTTCATTTTTTTGGCGTATAATCGGCTAATAAAGTGTATCAGATAGAATATGGCATAGAGGTCCCGGTGTGCAAAATCACAGGGATATTTAGTTTTAAAAGACTGAAAGTTCATTGGTGCCGGTTATGTCTTAGAAATTATTTCAACAAATTTGCTTTTTGAGGTCACAGGGGAAAAAAAAAACTTTTAAAGATGCCTGTATTTTCTCTCTCTGAGAAAAAGCAAGGAAGACAAAGGAAAAATAAGTGTTTCGGGGCAGCATTCCATGACTGGTTTGGTACCAAAATTGTTGGGTAAAGACGACCCAGCCAAACTCTTTCAAAAAGTCCGCAACTCTGTCACCTGGCCCCGCTGGTGTTTTAAAAACGCCAATTCAGCTTCCGTTACTAACTTTTGCCTCCTTGTTTCGAGTAACCAAAATTGCTCTCACCAGCAAACTTCTATTCCCTATGACTTTCTAAAAAGGCTCAGCCCCCTCTGACTCAAATTTGATCATGAACACATCTAGGACTTCAAAAAGGTCAAATTCCCCTGCTTTTCCTTTCCAGCGCCCCTCTCATAACTTTCCCCTTTATTTGAGCCTTTTATGGTTACTGCGTTTTGCGTGTCAACACTCCCAACACCAGCAGCCCACCCTGCAATGCCAGGCCAGGCCCAGGAGGGCCTCTTTGGCGTTTTTACTTGCCCCATCCAGTCATGTCTTGGGTCCAGGAATGGCAGGGCTGGGTGACAAGCTGGCTTCACCAATCAAGGCTCAGGGGAACAATTTTCTTGGAGATGGGCTGACCTGGGGAGTTGATACTACAGAACCAAATGGGCTCACTCTGAGGGCTCCTGAACCCCACCCAGCACCTTCAACTCCTCAAATGAAACGTTGATCCTAAGGTGTAGCCTTAAGTCTACAGCCGGACACATACCAGCTCCCCATTAATGGCTAAGATGGGGGGGGGGGGTGCAGTGCTGGGGCTCTGTGTCTGAGAAATGGCACGAAGGGATGAATCCGGTCAGGGCTGTGATGCTTGTCACAGGAGCCCACTTTATCCCGGGAGACCAGACCCAGTCGCTCTGGCTGCTCCTATCGGGAGCCCCAACTTTGCTCGCGGGGGGAAAAAAACTCCTTCCTAATTTGCCCCTCTCAGTTCTCTGCAGTTGGCAGCTTGGAAAAGAAAGCGAAACAAAGGTCCCTGGGAAAGTGAAGTTTTCAATTAATTGGTGTGAGTAATGGGCGGGGGCGGGTGGTGGCTGCAAAATGCAAGAGGCAGTTGGGCTGCAGGGGAGGCGCAGAAGTTTCGTGGCGGGCAGCAGAGTGGCTTTCTCCAAGAGCTTTCCACAGGGTCTTGCTGCTGGCCAGGGGAATCTGAGCAAGGGCCGGGGAGCCCAGTTCGGGAGGCGACTCCCGGCAGGCCTGAGTGTAGAGGCGAATAGTGTGGACCAGGCATCCGTCCTTTTCTCCCTGGGGCAGATCGTCACGTTCGCCGCGTCAAGGCCGAGTCTTTTCGTCCGCTTGACTTACTTGTAAGTCTCTGTCCCGGCACCAAGGGCGCTTCGTGGGCATTTTCCTGGTGGACGGTGTGTGTGTGTGTGTGTGTGTGTGTGTGTGTGTGTAGGGAGGGTCTGCTCCAATTGGTCTTAATTCGGAGGATCCTTTATGAGAACATGCGTGAAATGCCTTTGCCCGGTAGCAATGCTTAACGTAGGGAAAATTAGCTCCCTCGGGTTTGGGGTCTAGGTCAGCTAATCCAAGGGATTAAGCAACAGGGTCAAAAATCAGGCTGTTTTCACATCATTCTGACCATCTCTGTCCTTCGCCTTCGTTTGGTTGTACGGCTCGGGGATCCGAGGAGAGGTGGCAAAAACAGCCGTGGCCGAAACAAGCGGCAGGCCTCGGCGCCCTTCTCAGTCGCAGACAGGGCCTAGGATGGGCGGTCGCGCAATCAGCTCGTGGGGGTTGGCTTCGGCGCAAACGCCAGGGTCCAGAGGAGGGCGGGAAGGGGCGGTGGGCTGCGCTAGGGGCTGGGAAGGGGTAGGGGCCGGGGTGGGTGGGTCCAGCGGGGCCCCGGCCTGGAGCCAGACTCTCCCGCGCCCCCACCCCCACGTGGCCCCGCGCAGCCAATGGCGCGGCCCCGAGCGGGAGCCCTCGGGGAGGGAGGAGGCCCCCCGACCGGCCCCGGCCCCCTCCCAACCTGAACTTCGTTTTTATAAACGTCCCGCGATGAGCTAACCTGTTGGAGGGCGGGCGGGCGGGAGGCGGGAGGCTCGCAGAGGGAGAGAGGGCGAGAGGAAGAGGGCGGGAGCCAGAGAACGAGAGAGAAAGGGGAGGAAGCGCGCCGCGCCATGGTGTCCTGCGCGGGGCCGGGGCCGGGGCCGGGGCCGGGCCGGGCCGGGCCATGAGCCGCGCCGGGAGCTGGGACATGGACGGGCTGCGGGCGGACGGCGGGGCCGCCGGGGCGGCCCCAGCCTCCTCCTCCTCCTCCTCCGTGGCGGCGGCGGCGGCCCCCGGCCAGTGTCGCGGCTTCCTCTCGGCGCCAGTGTTCGCCGGGACACACTCCGGGCGTGCGGCGGCGGCAGCGGCGGCGGCGGCGGCAGCGGCGGCGGCGGCCTCGGGCTTCGCATACCCGGGGACCTCGGAGCGTGCGGGCTCCGCCTCGTCGTCGTCATCTTCGGCTGTGGTCGCAGCGCGTCCAGAGGCTCCCTCCGCCAAAGAGTGTCCCGCGCCCGGCGCGGCCGCTGCAGCGCCTCCGGGCGCCCCAGCTCTGGGCTACGGCTACCACTTCGGCAACGGCTACTACAGTTGCCGCATGTCGCACGGCGTGGGCTTACAGCAAAACGCTCTCAAGTCGTCGCCGCACGCCTCGCTGGGAGGCTTCCCGGTGGAGAAGTACATGGACGTGTCGGGCCTGGCAAGCAGCAGCGTACCGGCCAACGAGGTGCCCGCAAGAGCCAAGGAGGTGTCCTTCTACCAGGGCTACACGAGTCCCTACCAGCACGTGCCTGGCTACATCGACATGGTGTCCACCTTCGGTTCCGGGGAGCCTCGGCACGAGGCGTACATCTCCATGGAGGGCTACCAGTCCTGGACGCTGGCCAACGGGTGGAACAGCCAGGTGTACTGTGCCAAGGACCAGACACAGGGCTCCCATTTTTGGAAATCCTCCTTTCCAGGTAGGGGCGACGGGGGAAAGGGGTGGCCGGGAGGGAGGGAGGGAGGGGAGGGAAGAGGGAGAGAGAGAGCGCGAGAACGAAAAGAAAGCGCTAGTAGTGTATGCCCCTACTTGGGAGCTGCGCTAGTCCTCCTGGCCGGCCAGGGTTAACCTATGGAACAGTTCGTCCAGTTTGCCTGAAATCTGTACATTTCTCCTTTGATTTCAACTTTCTCACAACCCTTTTCTTCTGCCTGCGGGTACAAGCCTGTTTTTCTCCCACAGTTGAAGGTCTTTGCGTGCCCTTTGCCCAGGCCTTGGCCCCTCCTCCCCAAAGAAGTGTCAGTGTTGGGCCCCACTTTTGAAGCACACGTCTGCCCCAGGGTGACCACTAAGCTTCTAAGAGCTCACAACCTCCAAACACAGGAACACAAGAAATCAAAGCTTGAACAACAACAACAACAAACTGGATTTTTAAAAGACTGTTTGTATGTATGCCACAGGCATTTGCAGAAACTGTCCTTGTAACTGTCCACAATAACCATGCCATAAAATTGAAGGCTTGTTAAGATGCTGGTTTGAGAAACCATGATGATCCATCAGCATCAAATGGCCTTCACTTTGAAGTGTAAATAATCTTTCTTTAATAATGTGTAAATAATATGTCTGTGTAAACAATAATAAAATGCAAACAGCCTGGTTTTCTTTATTCTCCATACCCCTTCCGAATGTACACACACAGTCCCCAGTGGTGCCCCCAGAAACCCTGGTCTAATTTTTTTCGTGCTTTTTTTTTTTTTTTTTTTTTAAATACCAGGGGATGTGGCTCTAAATCAGCCAGACATGTGTGTCTACCGTCGGGGGAGGAAGAAGAGGGTGCCCTACACCAAACTGCAGCTCAAAGAACTGGAGAACGAGTATGCCATTAACAAGTTCATTAACAAGGACAAGCGGCGGCGGATCTCAGCCGCCACGAACCTATCCGAGAGACAAGTGACCATTTGGTTTCAGAACCGAAGAGTGAAAGACAAGAAAATCGTCTCCAAGCTCAAAGACACTGTCTCCTGATGTGGACCAGATTGGTCAAAGAGAATTTAAATGCTTTCAGTTGTCTCCAAAAGACCTTCGGAAAGACTTGAATATGTATTTAATTCCTCCCACCTCCCTGCCAATCATGGCAAATTTTGTGAATTGTTTTTCTCTCTTCCCCTATCAGGCTCTAAAACCTTTTGCTACCCCAACCTGACTTTGTAGTTCTGTTTCTTACTTGCTTATTATTGATTTTGTTCTTGTCTAGGTTTATTTTTTATGATGTTTTTAATGTTCTGTTTCTCCCTCCAGGCCAGTATAAAGGACTTGAAGTACTTTTGAATAATACCCCCCCCCAAAGAATTTCAGAAGTGCCATTATGATTTTAGGGTTTTATTCTCTTAAATTACTTCAAATGCCTGTTTCCAGCACTGATTATCTTCATAATCTATTAGGGCAGAACGATTTGCAGTCATTCATATCCTGTGATTGGGCAATTTAATCATTAGCTCTCAGCAGTCACCCTGAGGCAAGTGGAAACAGCTCTGGGCAGGCAGCGCTCTAAGGTCACTGGGAAAGTCTAAAAACAGGCGGCTGGAGGTACTCTGATGGCTTTAAAAGCAGCTACCTTATTAAATAGGGTTTGTATCGATATTGAAATGAAGACAATCTTCCCTACTTCAGATCTTTCATTTGCTGTTGTACTTCTATGTGTTTAGTATATGTCGTCGATTTGTGCTTTTATAATCTTTAATTTGAAAATAATTTGTCCTCATGGATGCCTTCATTTCCCCAGCTCTGAATGCAGATATTTAAATGGCTGCAAATGTGAGAGTAATCCATGGATGGTATAAATGCACACCTTCTCCTTGACCCTGGGTCTGTGGGACTAGAACTGAAGTGATCTCCTCAGTCCCCTGAAAGAGAATGAATCAATGTGGCCAAGGGTGGGAACTTTTGTCCAGAACCCAATGAAGAACTTGACTGTCTGAACAAATGTATTGAGCCCCTCGTGGAATTTTAAAACATCTAACAAATATGAAAATGTGGAGCTCTAAAGTTCAAGGTGGAAAAAAAAATGATGTGATGATAAATAACTACTTTTTAAAGTGCTGCATATTTATACAACCAAGAGATATTTTTGTAGATGAAATGTCTGTGAGCTGGGATATGTGTGCAGTGCTTCAGGCATTTAAAAATGATTTTTTTTATTCCTAGGGAGATGCAAATAAACAGAACTCTCTTGTTTCTTCGTCTTTTATATATTTTCTTTTTCCAAGCTTGTGTTACCTCTTGTGTTCTTATTTATTATAAAATCTTGTTGTCCTCAACATTATGATGTTCGCTATAGATGAAGGAAACTCAATAACAGTTCTACTCTGAAACTCCACTCCATTTCCGCCACCCCTCTCCACCCTTTTCCCTGTGGCTTTAACATAAGTAGTGATGTCTTTAAATGAGAATATAATTTGCGGTGTCTGAAATGGTATTTTTTACCGGACAAAAAAAAAAAAATCTCCAATAAAATTTTACTTCTCTTTCAATATTATCACTTTATTCAACTAGTTTTATTTTTTTAATCAATATGTATGTTTGTGTCTGGGTGTAGGAAATTGTGCTCACTTGAAGGTGTTCTTCCTAGAAAGGCTGTTATAAATATCTACTCTTGGAAGATCCTGAAATTAGACACATCCATATTTGGCAATTGAAAAAGAAACATTTCAGGCTGATCCCTTATCGCCCTTTCCGAGCAGCCTCCAAACAGCGTTTGAGGACTGAAAACCATAATTATACGCCCTAAACCTCTAGACGCAATTTTTAGGCCCAATGAACTTGCTTTTTTGAGGCCTTTTTGCCACTCAAGGAAATGGCCGCTGAGGAGCTGCGTGCCTCGTGTTGTTAGCGCCTAGGCACAATCAGTTTAGTGGTTGCTAACTTTTTGGTATGTAAGTTAAATACGCATGTTTAAAACCTCACACAATATGTAAACTCTTATGGCGGGGGGGCTCCCTTATGGATCCGCTAGAGAAAACGCAGAGACCCAAGGTCCGGAGCTACTTTCGTTTTCTCTGGCCCGGCTTGATTTCTTTCATATCTTGCATCGATGGTTGGCTGTGGGCGGCCAACTTCGTTTTAACTGGCAGAGATAGAGAGACACAGAGGGAGACAGAGGCAAACAGAGAGAGAACGGACTACGACTCAAATTCTGGAGAAGTAACCCTGAACATAACTAACCCTGGACATAACTACCCCGACCTTCCACTTTAAGGAAGAGTTTCTAATTAGCATGTTGCTTTCCTCGCAAGATGTGCTTTCATCTGAAGCAGGCCTGTTTTCCCTTCTTTTCCAACGTCGTTTTCCCTCCTTTTTGGTAAATTCCAGACTCCAGGGCCGCACTCCATTTCTCAGGTCCATTTCTGAGGTTTCCTGTCGGATGCGGGGATTGCCTGGAGGTTTTCCTTTCATCCGTAGTTTGCTGGTCAGTTTACTCTGCCTAGGAGAAATGGGGAGGTTTGCTGAAGATTAAAACTGCTCAAATGCTCTCCGGTGGAATTTGAATTGATGGCTAAATCAATAACAGATGAAGACGTTGCTATTTATATGCATTCCTTTTATATTCCGAATTGAGGAGGGAGGAGAGGAGCCGGTAGGTGGCCCGAGCGCTGGTAGGGAGGCCCACGGGGAGCAAAGGCGAAGGGAGCTTGGGAGAGAGGCCTTTCTTCGGGCGGAGACCGAGAGGCCGCAGGGAGGACGCGTCTGAAACCTAGCAGGTTTGGAGTGCCGCTGGTGGAGACTCCAGGCCCGCGCGTCTACGCGTGATCCAGGAGGCGATGGAGGCTTTTGCAGTCGGGACGCACCGCCAGACAAAGGGGCGGCCGCGACACTTCCCCGTGTCTGGCAGCCTGCCGGGTGCCTCTGACTCCGCTGTCCCCGCCAGCCTTGCTGCCACGATCTCCGGCTTTCCGAGACGCTTGGCGGAGCCTGGCAGCGGGCCGTGACCGCACGGGCTGGCGACCCCAGGCCGGCTGTGCCGCCCTTCACTGTTGATCTTGACCGTGCGGCGGCGCCTCGCCAGGCGTGGAGCTCGCTCGCCATCTCCTGGGCGGTCGGCGGCATTGGCAGAACTCGCGGTTTAGCTCCGCGGCCAAATCCTCTCCCATTCTCCAGCTCACCAGCCAAGCCTCCTGCCCTTCCCACCAACACCTCCACCCCGCCCCCGCCCCCCGCCCCGCCCCGCCGCGCAGTCCTCAGCTCCAAGCTCTTAGCTCCCAGCGTACAACTTTGCCTGCTGGACCTCGGAAATTACAAACCCAGGAGATAAGGTGGGGCAGATGAACACCATTCTGAGCCAAAGAGAAATGGAGGGAATCTAATTGTTCTAGTCTTTCATTGCTCACTTAGTGCCTTTATGTCTTTAGTCCCCAGGGGTAAACCGCTGCTGTGCGGCTGCCTAAGGGTCCGGAGAAGACACCCTTGGACTTGGAAATACCGGAGCATCGCTGCATGCTGAGACGGGAGGAGATGAGACTCCAGGGATCCCTGGAGCTGGAGCTTTTGGGCCTGGGGAGTCTGTAGCTCCTGGAAAACAGGGAGAGTTTCCCAAAACGAGAGCCTGGATCCCTTAAGCCCCTAAGAACTGAGGTTGCAGCTTATGCCTACACCTCCCCCACGCCCCCACCCCCAAGGACGGGGAGTGGAGTTTTTTTCCCTCTGTTTCTGAGCTGGTAAGGAAACTCTGACAGAACCCTGGGGAGTCTCGGACATCCCCATCCTCACCCCATACCCCCGCCCTAGAGCGGGAGGAAGAGACCGACTGCGTTCCCCAGAGCCGCCCAATTGGTCGCCATAACTCACAATAAAGTCTCAGCGCGGTGGTCAGCCTTGCCCTCCGGCGGCGCCTGTGTGGTCTCCGTGCCGGAGCTGGCGGTCTAACCAATTCCAGCTTGGCTCGGGGACCGCGAGGCGGGCTGCAGGTTGGGGTGGCCGCCAGTCACGCGGCCGCTGGGTTTCTTGGGACCGAGGCAGGGGAGGAGGACCCATAGCCCTCTGGCCAAGCTAAACCGGAGGGCCTGCGGAGGGGGCTGCCACATTGCCCCCGACGAGGGAGCGCCGCCCCTCCTGCTCAGGCCCCTGTTCGCCAGAACTCCGAACCCGCCAGCGGCCTTGGAGGCGCTGAGCGGAGCAACGCCGCTAGCCTGCTGCCTGGGCGAGCCGTGCTGTTCCCCGCCGAGTGACTCTGGCTCTTCTGTCCTTCCACACCAAGTCCGGGGAGCTCGTTCTGCTCTGCCCGCTGCAGAGGAGTTGAACAGCTTGGAGTTCTGGTTGGCAGGACGTAGTCGCCAAGGTGACTCCTGGCAATAAAAGGAATGTAGCCTTTGGCCACGATTGGCCAATGCAGCTGCCCCTTCCTGGGCCAGCATTCTCCACGGACCGGGATGGCCGCAAATTTCCTGGGAGCAGAGGACTTGGCCATAGAGAAGCGCACCAGAATTGGTTTGAAACCACCTTCCTGGGCACCAAACTTGGGCAGAGTTTGTGATGCATTTCTCCTCCATCAGCAAACCTTTGGAGCATGCCGGGTTCAGGCCGTGTGTGGGTCCTCGATGCAACATGACCAGTGCAGAATCCTCTCCAGAGGGACAGGGGCAGGAAGGAATCGGCCTAGGAGTAACATAGCTCAGGCCTAGGGACAGAGCTCGTGGTCCCACCAGACAGTGGACTCTCTAGACAAGCCTAGCCAGAGGTGCACAACGCTAGAAAAGGCCTTAGCTGCAACTTAAAGCTTGTGGAAGCAAGCCTGGTCTAGGTAGCCAGTGGGAAGGGGGAGTGCAAAGCCAATCAAGACCAAGAAGGATCCCAAGGGACATTGGGGCAAAGGCACCCAATGTTCCCCGCTCCTGAAGCTGAGCCCGGAAACTCACAGTGGTTTCACCTTCGTTCCACGTTCCTTGGTTCTTCTGCCTAGCAGCCTCCTCCTTCTCCATCGAATATTGCGGGAGTTATCATAATACCCTGAAGGGGGGGAAAACGGGTCGGGGGATGTAGGCGGTGCTGAAATGACCGGCTTTGAAGAACCTGCAGGCAAAGTTTCGTCCAATCGTCTGAGCCTGTCCTCTTATTCCCGGTTGTAACTAAATACTGCTGCGAGCGCAGCCGAAGCCCTTTGTTGGAGATGTGTGAGCGCAGTCTCTACAGAGCGGGCTATGTGGGCTCGCTTCTGAATCTGCAGTCGCCTGACTCCTTCTACTTCTCCAACCTGCGGCCGAATGGCGGCCAGTTGGCCGCGCTCCCCCCCATCTCATACCCGCGAGGGGCGCTGCCCTGGGCCACCACGCCCGCGTCCTGCGCCCCAGCGCAGCCTGCCGGTGCCACCGCTTTCGGCAGCTTCTCGCAGCCCTACCTGGCCGGTTCCGGGCCGCTTGGTCTACAGCCCCTGGGCGCCAAGGATGGACCCGAAGAGCAGGCCAAGTTTTATACGCCCGATGTGGCCGCTGGGCCGGAGGACCGTGGCCGTGTGCGGCCGCCCTTCGTCCCCGACTCTAGCCTGGCCCCCGCGGCCGCTGCTCTCAAAGCGGCCAAGTACGACTACGCGGGTGTGGGCCGTGCGGCAGCGGGCTCTGCAGCCCTGCTCGAGGGGACCCCCTGCGCTGCCGGCTTCAAGGACGACACCAAGGGCCCGCTCAACTTGAACATGACAGTGCAGGCGGCGGGCGTCGCCTCTTGCCTGCGACCTTCGCTGCCCGACGGTAAACGGTGGCCATGCTCCCTGGGCCAGTCTGGGCTGGGCTGGGAGGTGGGGTGCAGGGGAGAGTGTGCAGAGGGAGGGAGCCGCTGGGGGCGGGCAGACAACTGGGAGCAGCCGGCAGGGCTGACTTGGGTTGGGGCTGTGTTGCAGGCCTGCCGTGGGGGGCGGCCCCAGGGAGGACCCGCAAGAAGCGGAAACCCTACACCAAGCAGCAGATTGCGGAGCTGGAGAACGAATTCCTCCTCAACGAATTCATCAACCGCCAGAAGCGCAAGGAATTGTCCAACAGGCTGAACCTCAGCGACCAGCAGGTCAAAATCTGGTTCCAGAACCGGCGTATGAAAAAGAAGCGCGTGGTCCTGCGCGAGCAGGCGCTGGCGCTATACTAGCCCCCCGCGTGGCCGCGGCTGGCCAGGCCTGCCCTTTTAAGCCGAGGCCTGGCGTGGAGGAAGAACTGGGACTAGGGGCTTTTCCTTCCGCTCCTTCTCCGCTGGTCCCAAGTACCCTCCCACTCAGTCTACAGCCCAGGAGCCCTGGCCAGTTGGGCCTCCACGCTTTCCGATCTCTGGGAGGGGCCTGCAGAAGTTGCAGCACAACCTTGGCCTTGAGGCTTCCCAAGTGGGGGCCTGGGGTCACCTGTCCTAGCTCTTGTCCGGGGCATTTACACGGGGGCTCACTCTAGCACCCTTGTACTTGGAATTCTGCTTCCACCTAGACTCCCTTTCCTCTCCTCCCCAGTTCTTTTTGAATTTAGCAGGCACCTCACTAGAGCACAGAGTGGAATTGAATTTAGGAAGGCCTCCGGGAAGGAGTAGAAAGGGCTGCAGGCCCAATTCTGTCTCTTTGCCCCCAAAGCCGCTTGTGGCAAAGCCAGAATCGTGGCTCTGGAGTGAGGAAAGGGTGCCGCCCCTCTCCTGTCTGCCCTGGCTGCTTGCAGAGGACAAAAGCTACCCTAGACCTTCAGACTTGGGGAGGAAAGGCAAGGGGAAGAAGGCTGGGGTGGCTGGACAAACTCATGGACACCTCCGACTTTGGGCTGGGCTGACCCTTACAGCTGGGCAGAATGGGGTGGATACTTCCTTCCCATGGATTCGAGCAGGGAGGCTGAGGCTCCACCACAAACTGAAATCTCTAGACTGTACTGGTAAAACTCCCCTACGTCTCCTATCTCCTCATACACGCCTAGGCCAGAGCCCTGCACTCTGTAACTGGACTGAGCTCTGGTGAGGACAGCTGCTAGTCTGCTTTGAGGCTGGAGTGCACTAAGAGGTGGGGAAAATATCCAGGGGGAGGAGAAGGGAGTGAGCAAGGATAAGGGTGTCCTACGTTCCAACTGTAAATATGGCTGTCCTGTCGAGGTGGGTAAGGGTGCGGACATGTCTTTCTTGAATTAGGATAATTAGGCAGAGGTGAGAGGCCCTCCAGTAGTCAGGGGGTGAAGGAGGAGGCCCTTCAAATCCTCAGCCCCTGGTCGCTGCTCTAGACCAAGTAGAGAGAAGTTCCCCTCTCTCACCCTCTTCACCACCAGACAACCCCACTGGGGGCCTTTCTGTGCCTCAGCGCTATGCCCTTCCTGAGCCCATGCCTGGCCTGCCTCCATGGAGCCTGTAAGGCCCTGGGCCCTGCTGGGCTTGCTTTGTTGCAGCTGGGGTTCCTGAATGCCAGGTAGAGGTGTTTTGCATGTGCTGGGGTGTCCTGTCTTAACCTCACTGAAACTGAGCACCCCCCTCCAGCTCCTTCTATCATCCCCTACCTCTTTTCCCTCTCCTTCTGAGAAGTAGCGCCCCCCAACTTCAACTGAGATGTATGACAGCCAAAGAGTTGATTCCTTCCCAAAGTCGGATGACTTGTTTTTAGTGGGGGACTAGGCCCTAGATGGGGAGTGGGCACCCCACATAGCCCCAAGCCTCAGCCCAACTGACCTCAGTTGATGTTTTGACTAATTGCATTTTCTCTGCTATCTAATAGTTGTTGTGCATGTTTTATGTTGTTCTGATTTTGTCAAAAAAAAAAAACCCACAATAGCTTGTACATATCAGATACATAGAAATGTTTTGAATGGAAATAAATATCCAAGTCCCAGCCAAGTTGTCAAGGGACTGATGTCAATTTTTCTAAACAATTCAGATTCCCTCCTAATGATTTTAGGCCACCAAATTCGTTTTTCTTTTCTGGTTGTGGTTTCACTGCGGGTGTTGACTGTTCATTAAATGAGAAAATGGCTTCCAAGTCGGTCAGAAAATGGTGCATAAAAGCCCATGAACAAAATGTGTATGAAACATCCAAGTGGGAGGAAAGGGGACTGTAGGCAGATCTGAGCTTGTCTCCAACCTTAAGGGAACTCTCAGCTTGTTGCACACCAGGGCTTCTGTATTTTGCCTTAATTCCCCAATTTTGAAGCTTGCTGTTATGGGGATGGGGTGCCTGCCGAAATAGGAGGCTCCTCAGATCTCAATACAAAAGATCTCTCCTTGCCATGTTTTGGTCAGGCTTCTTTCAAACAGGCTATGCCCTGTGGAAATACTCCATGCTGGCACCTTTGCCTGGAGCCCAGCATGGTCCCTTGGGAAATGTGGCCTCGGCACCCTTATAGCCTTAGGAGCCTCCAGCTGAGGCTGGGAAAGCTGCCATCCTCTTGCAGACCCCAACTCCCAGCCAGCTCTGAGACGGAAACTAGAGAACTGTTAGCTTTTAGCAAGTGGAAGAATTAGCAAGAACCACTAAATCTCTAAGACCAAGTGTTCATGGGTTCCAAGTCCCCTTTCCTGAAGCCAGTTGGATGTGTATGTTAAAAATATTTTTAAAGTAGCTCCTTTAAGAAAAACACAATGGTGGGGGGCGGGGGGCGGGTAGGAAGCCAGAGGCTCCTGAGGCCCTGTCTTTAGAAATGTTTTCCCACCTGATGGGGCTCAGGGAGGTGGTGGTACCGGGAGCTGGATCTCTCTCCCAGAACAAGGGAACAAAGGCGGAGGCCACACTCAGACCTCTCAGACCTCAGGTCCGGAAAGCTGGGTAAAGGACTAGGAAATCAGACTTAGATGCAGACCCTACAGTAACACAGAGAGACAGTTTCTTTCCCATGTATACCATTAAATCACCATGTTCTTTCTCTTTAGCCTGGGATGTGGGGTGGGAGCTGAAATTCATGGAGACCACTCCCCAAAGAGATCGAAAGGATTCTAAGTGTAAAATCTTGACTGTTGGTTGGGGCTTCAGCAGTGTTTTTTCAAATCTATCCCTTTTACTGACCCGCACAAATACAAAGGCAGTGGTGTCCTCTCTCCTTTCCTAGCCGAAGTCCTATCAGGGATTTGGAACCACGACGAAATTCGTAAGAAACAAACGCCGAGAGAAATGATGCTGAAATCTGAGTGCTCAACATTCCCTCGCACAAAGACAAATGCGTCCTCCGAAATGCGGCAGTCCAGGCAGGCCTCTTGATCAAGAAACAGGGTTTTAAACGAGAAAAAATGGCTTCGTCTGGCATTCAATCGGCTGCGAGCTCAGAGGGCCGACCGGGGGACTCTTAAGGCCTGGGGGCTCTTCCCGAGGGAGGCGGGCTGGGGAGGCTTCCGGGAGGCCGGCGGGTGGAGGAGAAATTCAGAACCGTTGTAAATATTCATGTCTGCGGGGGTGGGGGGGAGGGTGCCTCTTCACCCCGCCTCTCCCAGCTGCATTCACCACCACCCCCCCTTCGCGGGTGGGGGGGGCAGAGCGCCTGTCCGATCGTCCTTGGACAAAGGTGATCTCCCCACATTTTTGTTCTCCGGTCATTTGACTTAGGGAGTCCATTCCAAAGGTTCTGCTGGGAAGGGACTGGCTCTGGGTGTTTTCCCCCCGCGTTTCTCCTCTTCTTTCGTTTCCTAAAAGAGCATAAATAATTAAAGTTTGGCAGGGAGGAAAAGCTTTCTTGCAGAACTGTAGTGGCAATAAATGAAATGACTCAGAATCCCTTCCCCAGTCAGCTTTTACGAGGGCTGCCAGACAGTGTCTGTTCACGTTCTCCAGATACCAGGGGCGCCCTGACAAAGTTAAGGTCAAGTTAGTGTCTTATCTTGGGTGGCTCAAAATTACCGCATCGCGTCTGGGCGCTGCGCGGAAAGCTACCACTCGCGGAGCAGCTGGATGTGCCGGGAGGGTCGGATGCGCTCTCTGTGCTTCGAGTGGGGCCGCGCAGGCAAGGACAAGGCCACAACGCCGGAGTCTTCATGGTAGGTTCTCGCGGGACGCGCGGGTCGGGAGGCTGCGGTTTTCCTTAGGTTTCGGGGTGAGGATCGAGGAGGGAGCTAGGGCAAAAGGCCGCAGCGGGCCGGGCGGAAAATGAAAGCCCAAGGTTGGGTGTGGGGGCGGGGGTCCGCGCTAACGCGCAGAGAGGGGTCCGCTGCCCCTTCCCCTGTGCACCCGCGCGCCGCTGCAGATGGCGCACCCTCCCCCGCCAAAGCGCGGCTCCAGCCGGAGCCGCCATCGCCATGTCGTTGAACTTGAATGGTTCCGTCCTCCCCATTTCCCTCTTTGGCGGTCAGCAGGCTCCGCTTTGGGGGCAGCAGGCTGCCTGCGCCCCACCCCGTACGAAGAGAAGGTGCGAGAATTTTCCGCACTCCCAGACCCATAAAGACTCGGCTGCTGGGGGTGGGGGTGGGGGGCGCAGCCGCTGCCCTGGGTCCTGAGCGGCCGCAGGGCCAGTGTGCAGTGTCCGGGGAGCCATTTTAGGAGAGAGATCCAGGGGCGTCGACCACGAACGAGCCCGAAAGGGAGAGGCTTGGGCGGGTGATGGAGATAGGAAGCAGATAAGTGTGCTGGCGGTCTGGACTGAGGAGAAAGGGGCGAGCGGGAATCTGGGCGAGGGTGCCAGCTGGGAGGAAGGTGCACAAAACGATGGGTAGTTTGGGGGGCTGGGGGAGCCTCCTTGCCCTCCAGTCGCCACCGACCTGTTTGCGCAGCGTTCCGAGGAAAGCAGAGGTGGGAGGGGGGCGGAGGAAGAAGAGTGGGAGGGAGAAAAGGAGGGAGGAGAAAGAGGAAGAGGGGGGGGACAACGGCCAGAAAATAGATATGAGCTCCGATCACCCGCCTTTTCTCTGTCTGTCGGCATGGTGGGCAGAGCTCACCACACGGGCACTGCGGCAGCCGGGGCCAGGGAGGGAACCAGCTTCTCAGCCTGCGTCGCCTGCCCTGAGCGTAGGGTTGAGGCCCAGAACCCAGTTCTGGGATTGCCTGGGCAGAGGAATCTTGGGTACAGGGGCAACTTCTTGCCCTCGGTTCTGGGATTTGGGTTTGGGGAGCTTCTTTCTGAGACACTGATTCTTTCCTTTGGAGAGCGCTGGCTCTCCCAGAGGCCGGAGTCCAGGCCTCGCCCGGCCCCACGGGCTAGGAAAGAGGGACACAGCGGCAGCGGAGGAAAGTGAGGCCTTGGGGCAAATGGATGGGGGGCCCTGGGGGTCAAGTGGTACAGGGAGGCTCAAGCAAGGAGGAAAGAGCTGCTGAGAGCACTCCCTCCTCCCAGAGCCACCGGACCACCTGGAGGAGCCCCTCAGTGATCATGCCGGCCCCAGGGCACCGCAGGAGCCTGGGGGAGACTCGGCGGCGTGGACGCGTAGGCCTTGGAGGGGCTCCGAAGCAAAGAAGGGGCTGGATGTGAGGCGGGCTGGTCCCAGTCCAGGTCAAAAAGCAGAGAGGGTGAGGAGGGTGGAGGCGCCAGTGGTTTGTCTCCGGTTGGTAGGGAGTGGGAGGCCAGGCACCTTTAGAGTAGGACTCCAGATCCTTTTGTTCACCAGACCCCCCACCTTCTAGAGGGGCATGGGGCGTCTCCGCTGGCTGAACTTCCTCCTTGCTTTAGCATTGGGAGAGAAAAGGCAGAGAGGCGACAGGGAGAGCACAGAGGTGGTGACACACAGCTAGGGGAAAGGAAGAGAGAGGATCAGGGGACAGAGAAAGGAAAGGAAACGAGGAAAGTAAGAGGAAGGAAGAAGGCAAGAGGATCGAGAGTCAGATGCTCTGCTGACTGAGCCAGCCAGACACCCCAAGGAGGCAAGAGGAAACAAGAGAAGGGAGTGGGAGAAGAGAAGACAGGAGAGAGAGATGTGAGAAAACTGAAGGGAGACGAAGGAAGGAGAAAAGAGAGACAGGAACACAGAGAGGAGGAGAGGGGGCTAAAGATCCGAGTGGGCACCGAGGCCCTGGCCTGGGTGAGCGCCTGGTAGGGTTTTGGCGTGGGTTTTTTTCTGAGGCTGGCACTCGCGTTCCCGGGGTCAGGAATGGAGAGAGCCAAGTTATTCCGCGATAAACGCGCAGGGCTGAGAAATATGTAAATCAGGGCTCCTCGAGCCACGAGAGTGGCGCAATTACGCCCCTTGAGCAAGAAGCAACAAGCTCCTGGCGGGCAAGCTGCAGAGGGTGGCGGCGTCGCGGGGGAGGGAACGGCTGCAGGAAGAGGTGTGGGGGGTGGGAACCTCACAACCTCACACCTAGTCCCCTGTGCCCTGGGCTGGGGCTCCCCCCTCCGCTCTCCGCTTCTTTCCCTTCCCCCTTCCTCCGCCTTCCTCCCCCTCCCTCCTCCTCCCCTCCGGCTTCGGTCCGCGTACTTAAAGCGGCGCGGGCGGGCGGGCGCGGGCGGGCGGCCCAGCCGGGCGGTGGCAGATGCACCCAGCAGTGGCAGCCGCCGGCGGCGCACAGGTGACCGGCCTGCGGCGCAGCCTGGTCAGGGGGCGCCCGGAGAGTGCCGGCTGGAGAGAGAGACCGATCCGCCCCCAGCGCGCGCGTGTCTCGGCGCCAGGAGCCGTCCCGGGGCGTGTTGGCGAGAGCTGATATAGATATAAGGACATTTCTCTCCATGGCGTCACGTGACATAATTACCACCAGAATCAATCAAGATGAATTGCACGTCAGCGCCCGGTGGGGATTTTTGCTTAGTTGATCCTGGCCCAAGCCTCTTGTGCAATCGATGGCTCAGGTTGGCGGCGCGGGGAGCGGCCCGGGGCTCGCCGGCGCGCACGCCGCGGAGCCATGAACGACTTTGACGAGTGCGGCCCGAGCGCAGCCAGCATGTACCTGCCGGGCTGCGCCTACTATGTGGCCCCGTCGGACTTCGCCAGCAAGCCGTCGTTCCTATCGCAACCGTCGTCCTGCCAGATGACTTTCCCCTACTCTTCCAACCTGGCGCCGCACGTCCAGCCCGTGCGCGAAGTGGCCTTCCGCGACTACGGCCTGGAGCGCGCCAAGTGGCCGTACCGCGGCGGCGGCGGCGGCGGCGCGGGGGGCGGCGGCGGCGGGGGCGGCCCCGGCGGGGGCGGCAGCGGCGGCGCCGGGGGCTACGCTCCCTACTACGCGGCAGCCGCGGCTGCGGCGGCGGCGGCGGCGGCGGCTGAGGAGGCGGCCATGCAGCGCGAGCTGCTCCCTCCCGCGGGCCGCCGGCCGGACGTGCTCTTCAAGGCGCCCGAGCCAGTGTGCGCCGCGCCCGGGCCGCCACACGGCCCCGCGGGCGCCGCCTCCAACTTCTACAGCGCTGTGGGCCGCAACGGCATCCTGCCGCAGGGTTTCGACCAGTTCTACGAGGCTGCTCCCGGGCCCCCGTTCGCCGGGCCGCAGCCCCCTCCGCCTCCTGCGCCGCCACAGCCCGAGGGCGCTGCCGACAAGGGCGACCCCAAGACGGGGGCCGGTGGCGGCGGGGGAAGTCCCTGCGCCAAGGCGACCCCCGGCTCGGAGCCCAAGGGGGCGGCAGAAGGAGGCGGCGGCGACGGCGAGGGGCCCCCGGGGGAGGCGGGGGCTGAAAAGAGTAGCGGCACAGGTAGGCACCCGGTGCGGGGTGGGCTGCTGGGCCGGGGGGCCGCGGGCGCGGGGGGGCGGCGGGGGCCTCCCTCTGCTTGCGCCGTTTTATGTGCTGCTTTATAAGCGTTCGAAGGGGTTTATACATCCTATAAGATTTCCCGGGCCGTTGTAAAGTGTGTTTACGATAGGAAACCAATTTAGGTGGGCTTAAGGTAGACTTCGAGGGGACATTAATCGCTACAGAGAGCTTTTCCCCAGTTTGGGGGGGTGGGGTGGTGCTAGAGACCATGGAGTGAGGGAGGGGAGATTTCAAGCCACTTGGTGAGTGTGGACACTGGAGCCTCCTGCTTCTAAGGGGGGTGGGGTGGGGAGATCCTTGAACTGGACTTTATCCAAGCCTCTGGCTGACGCGCGCTGCTGGCTGGAGTCGGAGCAGATGCCCCGGCGCGCTCGTGTTTCTCTCCCTTAGGGTTCCAACTCAGAGCCTGCCTTGCCCTCTGCTTCTCCGCCTCTGTGCCAGTGTGTGTGTGTGTGTGTGTGTGTGTGTGTGTGTGTGTGTGTCCGGGCGTGTACACACGTCCACGCCCGCACTCTCCTGTGCCCGCCCATATATCATCCCCCACGACGCAAGCAGGGTCTTTCAGCTGCGGCAGGGGACGTCCCCAACGGGCCGAGGCCTGGCCCTCGCTTGGGCCTGGGCCGCAGGGCGGGTGGGGGTGGGCAGTCAGCGGTCTCTCTCACCTCTTGGTTTCTTTGCCTTGCAGTGGCCCCCCAGCGGTCCCGGAAAAAGCGCTGTCCCTACACCAAGTACCAGATCCGCGAACTGGAACGCGAGTTTTTCTTTAACGTGTACATAAACAAAGAGAAAAGACTCCAACTCTCTCGGATGCTCAACCTCACTGACCGGCAAGTCAAAATCTGGTTCCAGAATCGAAGAATGAAAGAAAAGAAACTGAACAGAGACCGTCTGCAGTATTTCACTGGAAACCCCTTATTTTGAGAGCTCCAGGAAGCACCCCTCTCCCCGAGCCCCACTCACCCACCCTCCTCCCCAGCAACCTGCCCTCGGCAGGCCCAATGTCCTTGGGTTTAATGACGCCTCTTCTCTGTGGAACTCCACGATTCCTTCCCACGGTCAACTCGGGACCTCCCAGCGACCACTGCTGCCTGCGGACGAGGCCGGGGACTTGGCCGAATGGATCCTAATAAGGGGAAAATGGTAAATGCAAACGTCCCTTTACAATTTTACCGCCAATGTGCTGTTGTTCTCCCTCCCTCACTCTGAGTCCCCGTGGGGACGCTGTGGGATCTGTAGAGAGTTTAGGCCGCTGGGTTGGTTGGAAGGCACTTGTTTTTGTTCTGAGTTTAAGGGACCCGACCTTCCCCCTTGGTGAATGCAGATTATTTAAACTCTGGGAAATGTACCTTTGGTCTGTCGTATCCAGGCATAAGTCACTGTGTTTTGTGTGAATAAATGGTTTCTAGTAAAATGGAGGTTACAGCTTCAACACACTATATGATTTTTTCCTCTTTAAAGAAGTTTATTGTCTGATTAGGGTATTTTAGTAGCCAGAACCTTCTCCCATATGCAACTGAAAATCAAGTGAAATGCTTTTTGATCCTGCTGAAATAAGAGTAGCTCTCTCTCACCTTCTCTAGGTTACACTCATTTTAAAATTCACTTTAGAGATGAATTTCTGAATCGAGGGTGGGACCCAGCCATGGTGGTGCTCCTTCCTCCAGGCAATGAGGCTGGGAGAGCAGGACCTCGGAAGGACGTCTCCTCCCCCCTATTTCCCAGCTTAGTGAACTTGGAATTTCTGGAAAGGCAAAAACCATTTAAAAAAAACTTGTTAGACAATCCAAATTCACTTTTAACAAGCTGTCAAGGAGCCAGGGTCCCCCCCAAAAGAAACCAAGATTAGAAACCTTCATTGAAAAAAAAAATAATTTGCCAAAAGGAAGTTACCAATGGTGGAGAGGGCTTGGGGTCCTTGCTAGTGTCACAGCGGGCCTGCAGGAGAGGAGGTAAGACCCCTCCCTGCAATAGGGCCTGAGGCTGCAGACCCACTCCTCACTGCATTTATCGCTTCAAGTTAAAGAATGTGGTGGGGGCTGAACAGCACTTTATGTTGCAGGGCCAGGCCAGGCTGTTTACAAAACCTTGAACTGTCTAGACAACACCATAAAAGCCAAAGTTCTAAACAGCTTAATTGGGTTATATTATACACCTTCTGGTGGGCCCAAAAGAGATTTCCGCAATGTGCAATAAACTGTAGGAGTGAGAAAAGCATCTCTTTCTCTGAAAAAAGTAAAGTGAATCTTATGACTCTTAACCTCTCCTAAGCCCAAAGTCAAAAACAAAACAAAACAAAACCATAAGGTGTACAGGACCCCATGCATCTTCAGAGGAGGTATGCATTTCCAAATGCAAAATTTTTTTAATTGCCAAAGTTTGGGGGGGGGGAGGAAAAACATAAGTGCATAAGTGTATGCCTTTGAACTTCCAAAATGTCAAGGTCATCACCTTTAACCTTTCTGAATAATTAGGCGCCTTAAGGTTCTTCTGTGATATTCAGCCGCCACCCACTCTCACACACACACATGCTTACACATATCCAGACCCCCACATACATTTATGACCACACAGAATCATAACAGGGGCTCACCATAAATCTAAGCAAATTCCTAATTTCAGGATCAATAACCTTAATTTCCCTTCAAACATTTGTGTAATTCGATAGCAATTGACTTCTTTTTTAAATACTGGTTAGATTAAAATGTCTACCAGCATGCTTTTTACACAGCTGGTATATACTGAGGTGGGTTTTTTCTGGGGGGGGGGGGGAGGGTGTCATAGATAGCAGTCCCCTTTGCTGTAATGAAGAACCATGACTTTAAAAGCAGGCGTCTGAAAGAGGAAGCTCTAGTCAGATTTACACCTTCGCTATATTTGGGGGAGGGGGAACTGTTGCCCCGTCAGATAAATTATTGTACTTTATGGAACAAAACTAAAAATATTTGTGCTGTTTTCCAAAGTGCCCCCTCAACCTTTGGTGAAAATTGCAAGAGAAACAAAGCCTACAATTGAATAATTTCGTTCGGAAGGGGATTCCTTTGTGTGGATTTCTGGACGTCCGTTAAAATGTCAGTGCCCTAGTAGTATGATCGTTGCAGGATCTTAAAACTGGTTTATTTCTCTCTCTCTCCGTCTGTCTTTTTTTTTTTTTTTTTTAACTGCGTCTAAATGTAGCAAGCTTGTGTGTCCACCCTCTTAGGTAAGCCCAACCGAGAGATACCGTTTCCCGTTTGCATGGCCTTGGAGAGCCACACGGGGGCGTGCTCACGTTCCAGAAGCCGCGTTTGGCGGAATAGGCCGCGGTACCGTATCTTTCCAATACTGGATTCTAATAGGCAATCTCAGCCCGTTAGAAACCGGCGGCCCGTAAGGTATTTGTTTGCTGTTTGTTTGTTCTCAGCAGCCACGAGGTGTGGGAAGTTGTATAAAGATAGAGAAAAGGGAGCTACCCGGATTCCTGAAATAGACAATCACCTAATCGTTGTCTTCCTAAAGATAAGGCTGTCGCAAAGAATACCGTAGTATAACCTGGTGGTGTCGAGGAGAGATTTTTTAGAAGACAAATATGTGCATTTCGAAATAAGCCATGCCACTGCGAGTTAATTAAATTAGAGAAAATCCATTTTCTTGTTGGTTTGAGTATGAAGAAGGATACAGGGTAGGACCAACTCCTCCCCAAAACAGCATCCGCCTGGTACGCTCTCCGACCGCCTGAGATGATTAAAAGGCTTTTGTTTAAGACAGATGAGGGCGCCGGCAACTTAGCTGAGTGTGGTCTCAGAGAAAATGAGCCATGAGCGGCGTTGGGACTGAGGGGGTCGTTCTGGGCGAGGGAGTGCCCCCCAATCGAGCCGTGCCTGGCGCCCGGTGATGGGAGGCTCTGGCAGAACTATGAGTTGGGGCGACAGGGTCAAGCTGGGCTTGGTGGCTGCGGGTAGCGGCAGACCATCCCGGGGAAACATTTACACGACAAGGTGGCAGAGAAGGGGGTTGCATTTGAAGCAAACGAGCTTTGCCTTTGACAGAATCCTGGACATTCTTCCCAGCTGCCTGCTGGCCTTGAGCACGGAGTTTGATTTTGGCACCAGCTCTTGGAAGCGGTTTTCTTGCTGCGTGTCCTCCTTGTGCCCCATCCCCCTTTTGCAAAGCCCCTGACTTTGGGGAGGGCCTCTGTCACCATCCTTGTCCAAAAGGGAGGTTCCAGAAGGGACGGCTGCAGGACCTGGGCCGTTCTAAGGGAAGGTGGCTATGCCTTCTTTCCCGAAGTTCATTGTGAAGCGCCTCCATCCCCCAGAATTAGTGCTGGCCTCTTCGGCTCCGCTGTCTCTGTCTCCTTTCTCCAGACCCTAGACCAAAGGCCCTGGGTCCACCCCTGGGAGCCGGCATCGGCTTCAGTGGAGGCTGGGGCGCCACGAGCCCCCAAGTGAGGCATCAGCCAGAGGCATAGGTGTTCCCCGCGGGCACCCCTGACTCCTGTCTGTCTGACCGCGGGTCGCTATCGTGAAGCGACATTTCTCGGAGCCTGACCTGGGCCTCAGTCCAGGTGGGGCGAGAACTCTCCTCCCCAAATGTCGTTGTGTTCCTCTTTAGGCAGCTGCAGCGGGGGTGCACGTGGCCTTTCGGGGGCGGGGGTCTCTTGGCCTTGGCTGGCAGCCTTCCTCAGACAACGGGTACTCGGCAGTCCGCAGTTCCCTTCCTACCAGCAGCGCCCTACATGGGCCTGAAAAAGGACAGAGGATTGGACCAGGACTTAGGGGGGCTGCAGACCCAACCCCTCCTGACTGTTCAGAGCCGGTGGCGCTCGTGGAGTGTGGCCGTGTATCTTGAGTCACCGAGGTCTCAGATCCTGAAGTGGAGGGAAAATGAGCCAAGTAGGAGTCTTTTGTGTCTGTAACGGAAAGAGGCTCCCCAGCGGCCAGCCCTTTTGCACAATCTCCACACACTCTTCATTGAGGTGGTGGTGGCTTCCACAGCCTCCCCACTTGCCCCCCTGATTGCTTTTCACGTTGCCTGGGAGGTGCACAGTGCAACCCGGAGGGGCTCCCTGGGGAAGAAGCCTTTAAAATTTGTCCCCATCCGCTCTGCCCCCAAAGAGTGACACAGCCCTGAGGCCACTCAGGGCCCAAATTCAGGGTGAACCTAGGAGTCCCCAGGTCTACTCAGGCCCAGGGTCACTGCTCTTCTTCCTGGTGACAGAGGAGCGCAGATGCAAGCCACTTCTTGATTACAAATGCTAATTTCTTGCTAAAGCGACCCTATTAATTTTTCTCTGGGAAGAGCTGTGCCAGGGAGAAGGATGTCTCCGCACAAATATGGATATTCATCTCCTTTATAGTGCGATATTGATTTATTATTAATGGTAACTGCTCCAACTGATCTAAAGATGATCGAAAACAGCAGCTATGGACCTACATTAAATACTCGTAAGCAAAATACAGGCTGGCCCCGAAAGCCACTGCCTTTTCATTCCATTTGCTCCATGTTAGTTAGCCTTAGAGTCTTAGCCAGATGTTCCATCCTCCCAGGTCCAGATCATCCTCCTGTATTATTTCTATTTTGCTCAATTTTTATGATAAAATCGCCCTGAAACACTGGAGTCTCTGGCCTCAAAGAACTGGTCTGAAGGCAGATATTTGAGAAAGAATAAAATAGAATTGTGTGACAATAGATTCAAAATTATATCTGATACACGTTTTCTGTGAATGAAGAGGACCTATTTAAAGCTTCCAGTGTGGGGGTGACTTAGAGCCCCAAGCCACTGAGAGTTGAAACAGAAAGGCCCCCAAATTCGGAAGGCAGATCTTGTTTGTTTTGGCTCACCGCTAGACCTACCCGCTCCGCAAGGAATTGCTGGGTTTTCGCCTAATGTTTTCTTCGTGTATAAATAAAGATTATGAAAGGGCATTTGATGGGCATAAAATTCCCGATTAGATTAAACAGTCTTGTCTCACGAGTGGGATAGGGAGAATTGGACATCTGAGTTCCAGGCAGCACCCCTGGCTGAGATGCAAAGGGACGACAGTCCTGGAGCGCCAGGCTGGCGTCAGGGTGCCTGCCGAGAGTGTGTGCAGCGGGCACTTTGTCCAGCCTTGGGCACGCTTAACCGTGGCCGGGATCATGATCTCCACCTTGTGATAAAACCATTTGGGGGGTGATGGTCAGCGGCTGTTAGCTTTGAACAGGACTGTAGCAGGCTAGAGTGAAAAGTTGGATTTTTTTTTTTCTCCTGCTTTCCTCACCGCCACCTCCCCATCCTCAAGCTTAAAATCAGCCACCCCTGCGGAAAGGTAATGTTTAAACCCCGGGCTTCGCCAGCCGGCATCCCGCAGCCGGAGCAGTTAGAGGCGCCAGGCTTTTAACCTGACAATGATGTTGTATTTGAACAGCTGCGTAAAGGTTTAAAAGGTCTGTCTCATTGCCACCGTGGAGTTTTTTAAAAGGGGTTATTGTTTGGGCGAGGGCACTTAGAGGGGACAGGCAAAGTGGTCCCAAGGCCGAAAATAATGTTCAGCGCCTGTTTCCACCAGGCCAGGGGAGATTCCTTTTGGGGAGGGGGGACAAAGGGTTTATTGGAAAAGGTTTTTGTGAAGGAGTGAGCAGGCTCCTAGTTCCCCAAGAATGCTGAGACGCGTTAATGAGCATCGGGCTCCAAAGAAATGTTCTGCTGAGGCGGAAACCCAATTTGCCCACAAGTTCAGTCTCTGGGCCTGAAATCCAAGGCCAGCCCGCACAAGGCGAGTGTGGAGAGAAGAAAACACAGACGCCTTCCCGGACCGAGAGAAACTGGTTCCCAATCAGGGTTTCTGGGGCCCTTTTCCTCTCTCAGATGCTGGGAAGGGGATCTGGGAAGCCCGAGGACGGCTCCTGTGCCCTGGCCCGGCCCCTCGCCTAGGGCAAGCCTTTGGAAATCAAGGTTAAAGCTCCCCGCTGCTGCCCCGAGGCCAGGGCTTCCGAAGGGCGGCTCACCCGCCTGCAACCAGAGAACAAGAAAGGAAGTTGTTGGAGAAGTTTCTCATAAAACTCTGAGTTTCCATGGTGGTGATGGTGGTTGTTCTTTAATGAGCTCGACCACAACCCCAGACCAAATCCTCTTTATAGAACTTTCCGTCACCAAAGGAAACAGAGGACTAAGGTTCTCCCACCTCCTTTTTTTCTCCCTCCCCTTACCCAAGCAAACCGGTGTCAAATAATTTTAGGAATTGTCCAAAACTATAAAACTCAACTTCTGACAAAAGTATAGCTTTTAATATTTGACGATTTGTGTTAAAACAAAAATTGACCTTCTTGGTTAGTAGCGAAGGGGAAAAATCAATAGTATAATTTTCAATAATTCATAAAGCGAACGCCATTATGCTAAATCTTAACTATTAATCTTATCCTTTACAAAGTCTCGATTGATTTGTTAATAAAATATCTTCCCGTGTGTGGCAACAGCGGGTATAACTCTTTAAAAACCTTCAGAAGCAAGAAAATTACCAAGTAGCCCAAGAATGTAGATGAGAATTTTATTGATCGCCCTGATTCTTCTTAATATGTATTAATAAATTCCACAACCTTTTGTACCTTGCACTTGTCAGAAACCAATGCTTTTACAAAATCCATAAAAGGAAAACATATTTTTCTTTGCAGAAGAACCAAATGACACCTTTGCATCTCTCTCTGTCTGCTACTCGGCCCAGTCAGTTTTCTAAAACTTCTGGAGTCTGTGGGCGAGAGTTTTCCCCTTTCCTTGCAAAAAATTCTTTTCTTTCTCCCTCCCTTCCTTCCTCTTTGCTCATTATTATCAGGGTGTGTAGGGAGGGAAACCTCGGTTTCGTTCTCCCGCCGGGAACCGGAGGGACGCTTTCCAGGATAGCCCGCTGCTGGCGAGGGATTGTCTCCGGGCTGAAAGCTCCCAGCCGCCCGGCCGCAGAGGTCGGGGTGTGGTTCCTCCGACTGCCGAAGGCTCCAAGGCTCGGATAGCCCACTGGGGCGCGGAGGGGCCGGGAGCCCGCATCTCCCTCGGGCCGGAGGAGGGAATGGACAGCGCCAGAGCCGGCCGGTCCTCGGGGCTCCGGGCTGGCCAGCTGCTTGGCCTCTTAGCCCTCGCGGCTCTTCTCGCCTCCGCTCCCCACCATAACTTGGCCGCGTCTTTGCGTGAGAGATCTTTACTGTGGCTCCCTGGGGTGGGGTGTCGCAGAGCCCGGGGAATCCGACTCACCTTCCCAGGCTGCCCGGGAGAAATTGAACCAGCCGGGCACCCACCCCCCGCCCGTGCCCCGGCTCTGGGGCGCGTTCTGCCTGGGTGTGTGCGGGGAATGCTTCTGTGAGCTGGCGCCACGGCACTGCGGCTTCCCTCCCCGCGCGTGTCCTCCCGGAGGCCCCTCTGGCCGAGACTTTCCTTCCGCCAGCGGGGCCCGGCGGCCGGAGCGGGGGGACGCGAGTGGGGCTGGCCGGCCGAACGAGCCTCGGGGAGGCTGGCGGGCGACGGAGAGCGCTGGGCCGGTTGTCTCCAGCGCGCACTATCACGGGCGCGTAGTAGATGTCGCTGTTGTCCGTGCTTACGCGGCCGGCCGGCCGGGCTCTGGAGCACGTGACCTGCGAGGAGGCTGCGGCTCAAGGCCATTTTCAAATCTCATTGGCTTGGTTGTCATGTGGTCGGCAGAGGCATCCACAATTACACGGGGAATGTTTTCCTAGAGATGTCAGCCTACAAAGGACACAATCTCTCTTCTTCAAATTCCTCCCCAAAATGTCCTTTCCCAACAGCTCTCCTGCTGCTAATACTTTTTTAGTAGATTCCTTGATCAGTGCCTGCAGGAGTGACAGTTTTTATTCGAGCAGCGCCAGCATGTACATGCCACCACCTAGCGCAGACATGGGGACCTATGGAATGCAAACCTGTGGACTGCTCCCGTCTCTGGCCAAAAGAGAAGTGAACCACCAAAATATGGGTATGAATGTGCATCCTTATATACCTCAAGTAGACAGTTGGACAGACCCGAACAGATCTTGTCGAATAGAGCAACCTGTTACACAGCAAGTCCCCACTTGCTCCTTCACCACCAACATTAAGGAAGAATCCAATTGCTGCATGTATTCTGATAAGCGCAACAAACTCATTTCTGCTGAGGTCCCTTCGTACCAGAGGCTGGTCCCTGAGTCCTGTCCCGTTGAGAACCCTGAGGTTCCTGTCCCTGGATATTTTAGACTGAGTCAGACCTACGCCACCGGGAAAACCCAAGAGTACAATAACAGCCCCGAAGGCAGCTCCACAGTCATGCTCCAGCTCAACCCTCGCGGCGCGGCCAAGCCGCAGCTCTCGGCCGCCCAGCTGCAGATGGAAAAGAAGATGAACGAGCCTGTGAGCGGCCAGGAGCCCACCAAAGTCTCCCAGGTGGAGAGCCCCGAGGCCAAGGGCGGCCTTCCGGAAGAAAGGAGCTGCCTGGCTGAGGTCTCCGTGTCCAGTCCCGAAGTACAGGAGAAGGAAAGCAAAGGTCGGTATGAGCAAGTTGCCACCCCAGCGGGGCGTGCAGCCCGGGAACCCGGCAGAGAGGGAGCGCCTGGGTGCCCAGCGTCGAGCCGGGGCAGCTGAGGCGGGGCCCGACTGGCAGGTGCTGCTCCTCCTGGCTTTTAGAGGGGCAGTCTCAGTGTCGAGAAGGTCCCAGCTTCTCCCCGGCTGCCCTGGCCCTCCTGGCTAGTCCTGGCCCCACGCTGATGGCGCCTGGGCAGAGGAAGGGCTTGCCGGGTTTATTTTTCCTGAGCTAGACCTGAAATGCAACAAAAGAGGGCAAATGAGACCTGCGGCGGCTCGTAAACACGGCCCCAGAACCTCCTTTCTCCCGCTCAGATTTGCAGTCCCAGCTTTGCCTTTCACCCAATGATGATTTTAAGGTGGTCCAAGGCACCGTGTTCGTGTTCAAGTGTGTGCACCCCGCATCCTGCGAGCTTGGGGGCGGCAATGGGAACGAGATGACTGGGCTGATTGGCGCTTGGGCTGGGGAACAGGGCTCCCTACCTCTGCGGGGCTGGGTAACCTTGGCTTTGTCTGGGGAAAGTGCCGCAAGCTTTGCAATCCATTTGCAAAGGGGGCAAAGGCTGAAGGGAGGAGAATGGAATCTGCATGGGCTAGGGCAAAGAGCCAGGGGCTCTGGCTTTTGGAGGAGGAACCCTGCCTCAGAGCCTCTCCCCCAGTGTCCAGAGGTGGGCCACACTAAGAAGCTCGGGGAATGCTTTTGTGTGGAGACAAGAAGGTATGAGAATTCAAGAAATTCTGGGGAGTACCTCAATGCCCAGGCAGGTCGGAGAAGGTGCACTCAGTTCCTTGGTTATCTTTTGAAAGAGAAGGGCAACTATAAACCTGGTTGTGGGGCTCCCCGCCTGCGCAGGAGAAGTGGGGAAGAAGTGGCAGCCTTGGGGATGTGAGGCAGCAGTGGGGTTGGCAGTCTTGTTCAGGCTGTGGTTTGTTTCTTCCACTCCAGCCCTGTTGTGAGCTGACCACTTAGAACGTTGCTGGGGAGATCCTGAAAGTTTACTATTGTACTAATGTTTTGTGCAGGTCAGAAAGTTGAGAGAGAAAAAGAGAGAGGGAGAGAGAGACAACCCTAGCATCGAGGGCGAGAGTACCCTCCATCGCGTCATTGTGGGCATTTAAACTAATCTGGCATCAATTACAAATCCCTTCCAGGGCCCACCTCATAAGAGGAATGTTTAATACCAGCATTTCCCAAAGCGGCCTGGCTGCCAGCGGGGTCATGGCCAAGGGTACATTTGAACAGGCTGAGAGAGAAAAAAAAAAAATCTTGATTTTTTTTTCTTCTTCTCCCTTTAATTTTGTTAGAGGAAATCAAGTCTGATACTCCAACCAGCAATTGGCTCACTGCAAAGAGTGGCAGAAAGAAGAGGTGCCCTTACACTAAGCACCAAACGCTGGAATTAGAAAAAGAGTTCTTGTTCAATATGTACCTCACCCGCGAGCGCCGCCTAGAGATCAGTAAGAGCGTTAACCTCACCGACAGGCAGGTCAAGATTTGGTTTCAAAACCGCCGAATGAAACTCAAGAAGATGAGCCGAGAGAACCGGATCCGAGAACTGACCGCCAACCTCACCTTCTCTTAGGTCCCAGGCCCGTCGGAGGCCAGGATCGGAGAGGGGGCACCGCGTTCCAGGGCCGAGTGCTGGAGGACTGGGAAGGCGGAAACAAAACCTTCATTGCTCTTTGTTTTTTGTTTTGTTTTGTTTTGTTTCCTGCTAGAATGTGACTTTGGGGTCATTCTGTTCGTGCTGCAAGTGATCTGTAATCCCTATGAGTATATATATTAAAAAAAACTAGCACGTGTAATTTATTTTTTTTTTCATCGTAATGCAGGGTAACTATTACTGCGCATTTTCATTTGGGTCTTAACTTATTGGAACTGTACAGCCTCCATCGGTCCATTCATCCATCCAGCAATGTGACTTTTTCATGTTTTTCCTAACACAAAAGGTCTGTGTGTGTGGTTAGTCCATGATCTCATGGCGTTTTGAATACATCCAGTACTTTAAAGTACTTAAATTACATATATATTTAAAAAAGATTACGAAAACCCACAAGCTTTGGGGGGAGGGGGACTAAAAAAGCACATTACAATGTATCTTTTCACAAATGAACTTAGCAATTGTCCTTGGTGAGATGGAATATTGACGACTTATGCCTTGTAGCCTTCCCTTGTGGTGCATCTGTGGTTTGGTAGAAGTACAACAGCAACCTGTCCTTTCTGTGCATGTTCTGGTCGCATGTATAATGCAATAAACTCTGGAAACGAGTTCGCTCCCTCTGCTTTCTGAAACGGATATATGTTTCGGTGGAAATGAAAGCCTTTGGTGAGATTATCTTCCTGTTAAACTGCTTGTTTGGGGGCGGTCGGGAGGGGGGTGGTGATAGAGGGCAGGGGGAGGAAGATAGGAGAGGCTGGAGGAGGCCTAGGGCGCTAAAATTTGGCAGTGGCTGGGGGAATGATAATCCAGCCTGGGTGTGCTGGCTTCATAGCTGGGAAGAAGGGGAGTCTTCTCCCCGCCTCTCCCACCCTCCCCCCCCCCACCTCCCCAAGGTAGTAACAGAATTGAATTCTAGATGGGTGTGAGTTCCCCTCTAACCACAGCCTGGTAGGTAACCCTGTGCCCACGCTGCTTTTTTCTTCACAGCACCTCATTTGTATGTTTTCCTGTCTTTGGTTTTGGTTGTGTTATTTTTTAATACTTTTAGTGGGGTCTTGGCGATTTCTGGCTGGGACGCCATCGTCAGGGGCTAGGTTGAAAGCGGTCTTGCCCACCTGGAAGCCGCCGGGCCTCCATTACAAGAACAAGGACAACCAGCAGCTAGCATTGCATCGGATCCAGTTCTGCTCCCCCTTCCCTCACCCCCACCCCTATCCCAAGCGCAAGACAAGCCAGGCCACAGCGAAGCCGAGGATGGGTGAGTTTTCCCATCCCACTTTGCCCTGGTTTCCTTGTGGAAGGATTTTATGTTCAGTCATTACCTTTTAGGGTCCCACACGAAATTTTCTTAAAGGAGGAAATTTTTTCCCCCAGGTAATGCTCTCTCTATTTAATTACAAAATGCTGGTTGGAGCCACTGTCTCTGGGAGGCAAGAAAACGTACAAAAGGTGACTGAAAGAGAATTTGCAAATGAACATGACTTCCCATGAAGTCCAATGTTCCAGCTGCCGACACAGCTTGGAAAACTCCAGCCAGCCTTCAGCGAGAGAGTCCAGACTTATCTAGTGCTGCCTGGGAGAAGGGAGAAGAGCTGACAGAGAATTCGTTTCCCCAGGTTGTGCTGTGGTTGCAAAAGCTCTCCACCAGCTTCAAGCAGCCTCACAAAACACGGCCTTTTCACTTTTTCTTTTTTCTCCATAAAACTATCTATTGAGGGGCTCTAGGCCTTACAGTTCTCATCCAGGGAGTCAATGGGAGGCTCCGTATTTATTCAGGATTGTAAACCTCCTCCTGAAAACCAAGAACCTTCCCCAGTTCCAAGACAGAACCCTTTAGGGGAGCCATTTCCTAGGGGTGGGAGAGAGAAGGCTCGGAGTCAATGCCAGGTTGGGAACACTGGGATAGATTTGCCCAGACTTCCATTGGTTGGGCAGGAGAAGGAGGGCAATTTTAACTTATCCGTTTCCTCCCTGCAATGTGGGGAGTGCCATTAGTTGTTGACAGGGGGCCGTGTCTCAGAGGAAAACCCGTGCTACAGGCAAAGGCATCTCTTCTGGAACAAAATCAGAAAGCCATTGGCAAAGGCAATCAATCAGGCCATAAGTAGCCATTTACCCCCTTCCTTTCCGGGGCTCGAGGTGGGCTGGGATCCCTCCAAGGGTGCTCTGAGCAACTTGTAGAGTGAGGAATATATTCTCTGCCGCCTGCTCTGGGGCTGCTTTTGTCTCGGCTCCCAGCGGCGCTTCCGAGGCTTTGTACCATGGATTTGGGAGTGACAATGGGCATTTCCCTCAGATTCAAGGCTGCCCAGCCTTACCTCTGGAGGGGGGGGCGGGTGGGGAAGGAAGAAGAAGAATTCAGAAGACAGTGGCCCAAGGACAACCACAAGAAGCGGTCCTGGCCCGGGGAGATGCGGTTCCCGCTGGCCTCTTCAAGGCAGGGTTGGGGCGGTGGATGGGAGCGGGCCTGCGCTAGCATTTGGGTTCTGCCCTATGCCGTGTTCTCTTCCAGGGCCTTTCCGGCAGCCCCGGAGAAGACAAGGCACCCTGGCCGCCACTGTCTTCGCGGTGCCTACTCGACAGCCTGCCGGCACTTCCGAGGGCACACAGAAGCCCCACCGGTGGCCAGGGAAGCACCCAGTCGGCGGGCCAGGCCGCCCCAGCTCACCCTTCGGGCCGCGGCGTGTGCTCAGCCTCACGTCGGGGGTGTGTGTGGCTGCGCGGGCGTGTGTGAGTGTGGTAGGGGGAGGAGGCCCTCGAGCTGCTCCATCCGTCCGTTTTATTAGGGACACATTAATCTATAATCAAATACACCTCATAAAATTTTTATTGAAAGGCATAATATCATTACAGAGGTCTTCCACCTGTTTTAAACAACACGACAAGCTGTGAGAGAGCGTGTGTGGGTATGTGGAGGGAGGGGCGGGTTTGGGTAGGGAGAGAGGCACAAGGAAAAAACTCCCCTCGGGCGCCAGGGGGCCGCCTCGGAAGGCCGGCCTGGCTTGGGCCTCATCCCGCCCTGCGCTCCCCGGGCTGCTCCGGGCTCTGGCCAAGCGCTCGGTGCGCCCTGGACACGCTGCCGGTGGCTCGAAGTCCAGGCGCTAGGGAGGCAGCGTCTCGGTTCGAACTGCAGGACCGAGGACGGCTAGAGGAGACGAACAAATAGTCCCCAGCGCCTCCTCCGGCCACGGTCGGGCGCAGCGGTTCCAGCCACCGCCCGGCTGTCCGAGCCCGGCCGGACCGAGCCGGGCGCACGGACCGGGCTCATGCGCTCTAATTGCGGCGTTTATGTTGATGATGATATATATATATATATTTTTAAATCACAGCAGCCCCCAGTTTAGCGGACTGATTTACTCCCGGTATTGGTAAATATGATCACGTGGGCCGCGCGACCAATGGTGGAAGCTGCAGCCTGCGAACTAGTCGGCGGCTCGGGCGCCGGCGGGGAGCGGCGCCGCGGCGGGCAGTGTAACCTTGGGTGGGAGCGCACGGCGCCTCAAAATGTCCTCCAGTGGCACCCTCAGCAACTACTACGTGGACTCGCTCATAGGCCATGAGGGCGATGAGGTGTTCGCCGCGCGCTTTGGACCGCCGGGGCCCGGCGCGCAGGGCAGGCCCGCAGGTGTGGCCGACAGCCCGGCCGCCGCTGCCGCCGAGTTTGCCTCGTGTAGTTTTGCCCCCAAATCGGCCGTGTTCTCCGCCTCGTGGTCCGCGGTGCCCGCTCAGCCCCCGGCGGCGGCGGCGATGAGCGGCCTCTACCACCCGTACGTGCCCCCGCCGCCCCTGGCCGCCGCCGCCTCCGAGCCCGGCCGCTACATGCGCTCCTGGATGGAGCCGCTGCCCGGTTTTCCGGGCGGCGCGGGCGGAGGCGGTAGCAGCGGCGGCGGGGGCGGAGGTGGCCCGGGCCCTGGTCCCGGTCCCAGCCCCGGCCCCAGCGGCCCACCCAACGGGCGCCACTACGGGATTAAGCCTGAAACCGGAGCGGCCCCGACCCCTGCCGCCGCCGCCGCCGCCACCTCCACCTCCTCCTCCACTTCCACGTCTTCCTCCTCCAAACGGACTGAGTGCTCCGCGGCCCGGGAGTCCCAGGGGAGCGGCGGCCCCGAGTTCTCCTGCAACTCGTTCCTACGGGACAAGGCAGCAGCTGCGGCTGGGGGAACCGGGCCCGGGGCAGGGATCGGGTCCGGGTCTGGGGCAGGCGGCTCCTCGGAGCCCTCGGCTTGCAGCGACCACCCCAGCCCAGGCTGCCCACTGAAGGAGGAGGAGAAGCAGCATCCGCAGCCGCCGCAGCAGCAACTTGACCCAAGTAAGTGCAAAAGAAATTGCCCCCTGATTTATTGCTGAAACCTGTAAGGTTCGAATGTGCAAAACTGATAGTTTTACTAACCTATAAAAACGTCTAGACGCCTACCCTAGCCTAGGCGAGCAACACGCATCCATAAAAAGCTTCCCATAACCACCTACCCTAGGCGCGCGGTTTGTACGGTAAACAGAGCGCGGGCATTAAGGCTTTTTATGATAATTCCCCCCAAGTTGTGAAAAGCGGCCATCCTTGGTGAAATTAATTTAACGACCTCTCTCCCCCACCCTGTCGTCTCTCCTTGCCTCCCCTCCGCCCTCGATCCCCTTCTCCAAACCCCCCTCTTCGTAGACAACCCTGCAGCAAACTGGATCCACGCTCGCTCCACCCGGAAAAAGCGCTGTCCCTACACCAAATACCAGACGCTAGAGCTGGAGAAGGAATTCCTCTTTAACATGTACCTCACCCGGGACCGGCGCTACGAGGTGGCAAGGATTCTAAACCTCACAGAGAGACAAGTCAAAATCTGGTTCCAGAATCGTAGAATGAAAATGAAAAAGATGAGCAAGGAGAAATGCCCCAAAGGAGACTGACCCGGCGCGCCGCTGGCGGGACCACTCTGCGCTGCAAAAGCAGCGGGTTTTTTTGTTTTTTTGTTTGTTTGTGGGTGCTTGATTTCCAGAAACTCTCCAGCGATTTGGACATTCCCCCCCCCCCCCCCCTTTTTTTTAGGTAGAAGTGACTGTGCGGTTGGTCTCTGTGAGGTATTTGGGGGACTCTGTATTTGCTCGCTTATGTGTTGGAGAAACGAAGTGGCTTTGGGGTTTCGCCTTTTCCCGCTCCCTCCCTTTCCTGACCCGTTGGTTCCATAGGAAATGCTATATTTTGTGAGTGCACGCTGGATTGAAGAGCCCTCTCGTGTAAATGTCCCCTATGTTTCTGAAAAGTGCTGTAGTTTAGCCCCCAGAGCTGCTCAAGCAAGGGCCAAGTGCGCCCCACTTCTGAGAATGAAGGCAGAGCGACAACCGTGGGGGGCCCGCCCAGGTTGCCCACCAGTTAGTGAAGTCCTCTTCCCTCAGAGAGCCCGCGGGCCCTCCGCTGAGACCTGAAATGAGGCCAAGAGAGGAGCCCAGGGCCTCTGGTGGGTCGGGGGTTTATTCTCAGTGCACTGGAGGAGCCGCTCTCTCCTGGGGAGGGCTCACCTCGCGTGGGCGACCGCGGGTGTAGGCCCTCCAGGTTCCTGCCTGAGGACCAGTTGTAAATGTTACCGCTTCCTACCAATAAATGCTGACCTGATCAAATGGAGCCCAGACGCTGGCCCTGAACACTGTGTGCCTGCTTTCTCTTTTTCTCTGCAAAATATCACCCTCACAGGACTTCTCCCCCATCTCTGGGAGGAAGACACTGCTAAAAATCTGGAGCCCTTACACCTGAGAGGTCTGTCTGAGGTGCCTCTGAGTCTCCCTTTGTGTGGGCAGAGGCAGCCAGAGCACAGCCTCTGGGGGGCCCTTGGCTGCTCTGTCTTTCCCCCAGCCTGCTTCCAGCTTCTCAGCGAACTCTGTGCCCTGAGCCCAGTGTCAGCCTCACTGCAGTGCCCAGCAAAGCCCACGGCCTCCCCCCCCCCCAAGCCAGGCACCCTCTCGGGGGAGCTTTGGCACACTGCACCCCACCTCTCCCGCTGCTGATGAAGTACCAGCCATCCACTCTCCTCTCTAAACAAGGGAAAGGCCAACTCTGTACTCGGGAGCAACTCCCCCCAGCTCGTCAGGCTGGCTGGCTCCCGGAGGGCTGAGCCAGTTAGGCTGGGAACTTCCGCCCTACCCTCAAGAGCCCCAAAATGACCTTAGCAGATCTAAATGGTCAAGTCTCTCCTTCTCAGCTATCCCCACCCCTTCTCAACGCCCCCTCCCCCCCAACTCAGTTTCGGTGACTGTTTAGCCCCCAGCTTGGCCCTCAGAGGGCCGCCTTCAGAGACTAAAATGAAGGTCATTGTAAGTGAGGGTTCGGGCCCAGCACAGCCTTTGCAGGCCTGAGGGGCGGCGGCGCCGTGTGGCCTGGGCTGGGTGGAAGGCGGGGGCAATGGCAGAGTTTGGGGGGATCCTGATGAAAGAGGGGACTTGAAGAAAAAGCAGAGGGGGGCTGGGAGGGAAAGCCAAGGCCCAGATCCGGCAGAAGGTGCTGCTTACTCCCGCCCCTGCGGCCAACCCGATACCTAGGGCTCTTTGAAAACAGGAAGAGCCAAGGTGTCATAAAGCCATCGAGCCGGCGAGACGTCTGGAGGTAATGAGTTTACGACAGGCTCGGCGCTTCGCTTTGAAACCATCTCATTTTGATGTTGTGTTTGTGGGAGGAAGGGAGAAATGCAGACAAAACTGGGTCTTAAAATCTGGACAATAAAATATAAACAAGACTGTGTCGGACCAAGAAGGCAGGGGCTTGGGAGCCCCCGGTGAGGTGTGAGCACCTAGGAAATAAAAATGGGGGAGGGTAGGAAGGAGGAGATGATGTAGTTCTGATTTTTAAAATGGGCCTGGTATTAGAATTAGCCTACGGCGGGTGTCTCTTCACAATATTTCACTGTGGTCTCCGTCTAGCTCGTTCTTTTCTTTCTTTCCTTTTTAATTGGCCTGTTATTTGGAGGTGTGAGAGTTCGTGATCTTGAGTCATTTACTCCGGCCGATGGGTCTCCCAGCGGCATGGTTGCAGAGCCAGCAGGGAAAAATGAAGTTACTTACGTGTCCTTTCATAAAAATACTTGGCCCTCCGCTCCAAACTTTGCTGCAAAAGTACTGTTGGAAATTATATCTACTTGCTTATAGAAAATGTAATTCTTACAGCTGAATTAGAAGAAAACATTTTTGAAATTGAGAAAAAGACTAACCTGGAAGGAAACAAGCTGATTAAAGCTTTGCTTTAACAAAAATTCAAGTGGAATGCTTAGTCAATTCCTTTCACTCTGTGACTTTTGATGTAGATTTAAAATCTCATTTATTGTGTATAGAAATTCCAATAAACACAGCCCAACAGGGCCTTTCCAGATAGCCGCTTAGATATTCCGCAGAAAGCTTTTAAATTGGTTTCTATTTCTGCCTCTCCTGCCCCCAGATTGCCCAGCGATATGGGCCTGAAGGATTAAAATTAGGAAGTTAAAGTAGCAAATATTCAGGTTTTAATGCTAAGAGTAACAGCTTTAAAAGAAAATAATAAAATGAGCTTGGGTCATTTCTTCGTTTTCGAAGTGCTTGGCTCCTCTGACTAAAAACAAAAACAAAACATGTTACAGTCAATATTTAGAAAGTTGTAATTTGTTCGGTCTAGCCCGTCCTATAATTGTGGGCGATTACGGAATGGGGACCTACTGTGTCTGGCAAAAGAAGGGCTGGAAGCTTTTGAAAAAGACTATTGGAAGCTCTCGGGAGTACAAATATCTTTGGCGTTCAGAAACCCCAGCTTGTTGCACTTGACTTGTTGACAATCAAAGGGATGAAGCATTATTAGTGTCAGCGATCCAAGCCCCAGTCAAACTAAAGAACAAGATTAGAACTGCTTTGAGTCGAATAAAGGGAAGTTAAACTCGGTCAGTTGGAGGCGGCATTTTGCCACTAGAGGGCGCTGTTGCTCCACTTTGTGATCTCGTAAAGCTGGCGTTGCGGCGGCGGATGGTTTTGATTTAATATATTTACAATCTTATTTTTAATTCCAAATTAGGATAAACTTAAGCAAAAATAAGCAATGTACACTATTAAGTTCTCCAGCCGTGTTTTTGTTAGGTATAAAATTTTGGATTAGTCAGGATTTCAGAAAATTTGGACTACGGCACGGCTGAAACTATAAAATGTTATGGTTAAGTTAATGCATTCTATCAAAACAAACGTGTAGAAGCATAGATCTTTATTTACAAAGTTAATCGTGCCCTTTTCCCATTCAGATTATGAATAGAATGCTTGGGGGGGGCGGTGAAACTGTTTTGTCCTAAGAGGAAATGTTAGTTTGTAATGTTATCTTAATTAGGCCAGAACATGTAGAAATGAATTTCGTAGTGCTTGTGTTTCTTTTTCGCCCCCCACCCCGAAATCACACAGTTCTGGAAGGTGCCTTGTATAATTGACATCTGGGCTCGTTCTTCTTTTTCCCCATTCTATTCCAAAACCCACTCACTGGTCCAGAGTTTTAATACGCATACACACACATGCCAAACACTGAAGTTAAAAAAAAAAAATTACAAAGTTGGTTCCAGGGCTTTATTGAGAATAATTCTCTTTTAACTGGGTATTTGCAAGATTGGAGTACAAGTCGTTAACTATCAGAATCTATTTGTTCGCCTTCGGATCTCAAGGAAGTTTTACCTGGCGATATCCAGCAGAAAACACCCCCCCCCCCACTCCCCGTCCCCAGTCTCCTCCACTCCATGCTAATTTAAAAAATAAAGTATGCCCTTATCATCTGGAAATTCATTAACAATCCGTTTACCTTAACCATTTCCAGGCATTCCCAGTAGAAACAATTGAATGAGTATTACATACTATCTTGTTATGCCTTTCCATCTCGACTTCATTTTCTCCATTTGCAAAATATGATTCAGTCCTTTTGCAAAATATGATTCAGTCCACAAGGACTGACCTCAGGATCGCACTCCCAGACTGGACCAACCCACGAGTAGGGGGTAGTTGAAACGACTCGCCTGCTGCGCTTTTGGGGGCCGTCTTGGGTTTTTAGACATTTGTATTTGGCGTGAAAAGCCGGCGTGCTGTTTTAGTTTTAGCCGGAGGGTCCTCGGTGGACTCGGGGCGTGTTTCCGAGGAGGTCGGTTCCCAAGGCTGGTGTGGGCCTGGTGCCCTCACAACAATGGGTTAACCGTAAGGGAAAGGGGTTCGTCCGTCACCCAAAGAACCCACGGAAAAGGCCGAGCAGGCGAGGGAAAACTCACTCAGCATAGACTCATTACATTTATTGGACATTAAAACGGGAGTAGAGAGGGGGAAAAAAGAGATGTGGAGGTCAGAAGATAGTTGGTGGTGTAACGCCAAGCGGCTTTAGATTGAGCTTCTAAAATCAGGAATATTTTGCCGATTCACACTGGACTTGCCCACATGACTCGGGACGGTTCTCTTCCTCACCGCTCACAAGCTAGGATGAGCCTTCTCTTTCCTTGCTTTTGGAAAAGTTAGTAACTTTTTAAGCTGAGTCTAGCGCCCGCTCTCAGCAGAAAGTTCACAGGCTTGGCAGATGGGCTAGAATCGTTAGCAGACGATGGGCGCCGCCTTCAGCTGCCTGGAACCGGCGCGATCCGAAAGCCGGCCCGGAGGTTCGATGGGGGGAGGGGGGGAGGCACTTGCAGGCTTCGGCCCCCCGTGCTCCGCCCGGGGCCACTGCCCGCCCTGGTCCGCTCCGTGCCGGGGCTGGGACCCCGGAGCCGCGCGTCCTGCTCGAGGAAACACCACCCACCCCAGCGTGAGTTCTCCTTCCCGCCTCGGAACATTTCTGTCCGCTTTTCTATTTACTCCCTCAGCAATGCTAATGCCTGCTCCCCCCCCCCGCCCCCACATTCTTCAGCTTCCCCCCTGAGCCTACTGCTGACGTCTATCAAGGGTGAAATGATGGAAACTATATTCATGGGCATGATTTCCATTAAATATCAATTAACCTGGGAGCCTCAGCCAGGCGTGCAGTGCGTCAAGGGTAAATGTACATCTCATTTCCACAAGGCCTGCTCGCCTGGAAAAGAAGGGACTAGATTCGCTTTGATAATGCCAGGTTTTGGGGTCACACTTGTGGCCTTTAATCAAACCACTTAGGACCCAACCCAACTGTACGCGGTCCGGCCTGTCTACACCGTTTGCCCTTGTTCCGTGGGCTGCGCCCGCGTGTCCTGAGGTGCAAAAGCCACGGCCAACCTCTGGGGGGCTGCTCTAGGGGCCAAGGGAGGGAGTCATTTGCTCCTATAGCCTCTTGGGAGTGGCCTCCCTGCCTCCCCCAAGTGTAAGGTTCTCTCGCGCCCCCGCCTCGCCGGCCGCGGGCCGCTTTCCCCAGGCCCAGGGGGGCAAGACGAGCCCTTGGCAGTGCGGCTTTATGGGCCCCCTTTAAGGCCGGCGGAGGCATCTCCCGGCCAGCGTGAGACGTCCCGTCGGGAGCGACGGTGTCGCCTCCGCGCGGATCCCTCCGCGCGGTTATCTCGCCCCATCTTCTCCTCACAGTGGCGTGGTGCGAAAATGCCTCGCCGGGGCGCACCGGGGCGGCAGCCTCGGCGCCGGCGGCGAGAGCGGTGGGAGGGGGCCGCGGGGGGGCCGAGGTGAGAGGTGGCGGCGGGTAGAGGGTGTTTTTTTCTCTTCCCTCCAGAGCGGGGGTTTGTAAACCGAAGCCAAAGAGTGTCCCCGTGGGCCGGGCGCACTTTTTTTTTTCTTGTCCCGGTGCGCTCAGGGCCGCCTGGTGCCTGAGAGGAAACAGTGGAGGCAGCGGGGCAGGTCACCCGGGGCGTCGGCGATTATATTGTGGCCCAGCCGGCGCGCGCCGGGAAAGGCCGGGCGGGCGTGAGCGCGGGGGCTGGGCGAGGCCCCGCGACCCGCGAGGGAGGCGGTGCGAGGCCGAGTCGGCGGGCGCGAGAGCCGGGCATGAACGCCCAGTAGCCAAGTGCCCGCGGCTGCCGGGCCTCAGAGGCGACGCGCGCGCAGGCGGGCGGGTGGCAGCAGCAACGTAGCCCGGCGGCCCCGGCGGCGGGAACAGCCGCCCCAGAGGCCCCCGCGGCAGTGCGGCCGCGCTGAGGCGCGCTCCCTGCCAGCTCCGCACCGCCCGCCCGGGGCCGCCCTACCTCGGCCCCTGGCCGCCGCCGCCGCCGCCCCGATGAGCTCTTACTTCGTGAACCCGCTGTACTCCAAGTACAAGGCGGCGGCCGCGGCGGCGGCGGCGGCGGCCGCGGCGGGCGAGGCCATCAATCCCACTTACTACGACTGTCACTTCGCGCCTGAGGTCGGCAGCCGCCACGCCGCCGCCGCCGCCGCCGCCCTGCAGCTCTATGGCAACAGCGCCGCCGGCTTCCCGCACGCGCCCCCGCAGGCGCACGCGCACCCGCACCCGCATCCGTCACCGCCGCCCGCCGGGCCGGGTTGCGGTGGTGGGGGCGGCCCGGGCCCCGGCCAGGACTACTTCCACCCCGGCGGGGGCAGCCCGGCCGCAGCCTACCAGGCCGCCCCCCCTCCTCCTCCGCATCCTCCGCCTCCGCCTCCCCCCTGCGGCGGGATTGCCTGTCACGGGGAGCCCGCGAAGTTTTACGGATACGATAACTTACAGAGACAGCCGATTTTTACGACCCAGCAAGAGGCCGAGCTGGTACAATATCCTGACTGTAAATCGTCCAGTGGTAATATTGGCGAGGACCCAGACCACTTAAATCAGAGCTCGTCTCCTTCTCAAATGTTTCCCTGGATGAGACCACAAGGTTGGGATGCATTTTTTTTTTTTTAATGCGGGGAGAGGGGGAGAAATCTGCTTTCATCTCACGTTCTAGCTTTAAAAACTACCTTTTCCTCTCTCTCTCCTTTTCCTTCTTGTGTAGCTATAGTGGCTCTTATTCATAAAGTAATACTGTTTTTTTCCCCTTAAAGTAGAAACCGCGTAAAGATGATGGGGACAGTAATTGTGAAGATCTTCCCTCTGTTGCTCTTGCCTGCATATCCTATATATATCAGAGCTAAAAAGACTTGTGTATGTTTCATCCTTTAGACCTGTTCCAGAAAGCTCCAGCAACCTGCAGAGGCACCATTTCATTTCTAAAAGGTTTATTTTCCTTTTTTTTTTTTTTTTGGTTTGTTTATTTTAATCAGCAGCTCCTGGTAGACGAAGAGGAAGACAAACCTACAGTCGTTTCCAAACCCTAGAGCTGGAAAAAGAATTCCTTTTTAACCCTTATCTGACCAGGAAGAGAAGAATTGAGGTCTCCCACGCCCTAGCCCTCACGGAGAGACAGGTAAAAATCTGGTTCCAGAACAGGAGAATGAAATGGAAAAAAGAGAACAACAAGGACAAATTCCCAGTTTCCCGACAGGAGGCAAAGGATGGAGAAACCAAAAAAGAAACCCAAGAGCTGGAGGAAGACAGAGCCGAAGGCCTGACAAATTAACTTCTACCTTTAAATTTTTACCACAGACTATTAAAACTAATGATCAACACATGCTGTTGGACACCATCTATTTTCTTTGTTGGAAAGAACTTTACCTGTATTTCAAGCTACCTTCATGTCACTGCTCTTGAGGTTTCTGCGCTTTGAGAGGGGCTTGGGTGTTAAAAAAAAAAAAGTTTCTAGTATCGAATACAAGCAGCCCTTGAGCTGTCCTATGTAAGGGTAATTTGATACTGACCTTGTTGCTATATTTTTATAATGGTAGTTTTTAATGTCTGAGCTGGTGATTCGCCTCAACAACATAAACTTCCTAATGATTAGCACTAAATAATTGAATATAAAATGCTTTATTAATCAAACAAGTGCACTTGAACACTTAAAATCATTTCTTTATGGTGAGTAAATTAAAAGAGATCTATTAATTTTTTTAAGAATTATGCCTGCAGAATATTTACTTTATGTTATTTGATTAAAACATATTTATGTTTTATTTCTGCTTTTATAATGAATGGTTCGGGTGCCTTTTGTTTACTCCTTAAAGGTTTCTTTGGGTATTTTGTAAATGTAGTATCTCTGGGAAAAGTCTGGGCCAAATATTGAAAAAGCACATGTTAGCTGAAGAGTGTAATGTGTAGTTCGGCTCCGCAGCTTCCTTAAACTTGGGGAAAACGTTGGGCCAATGAGAAAAGTTTCAGGAAAGTGTCAAAGTTGACATTTGATAATTTTTCATAGTGTATACAAATTATGGCAATTTAATCATCTAGAGTGAACGAATACTTGAAAAGCCAATTATAACATTTTCACTCATTAATTTTTCACTCTGGCTAGTCGCCTTGTGGAATGCCCCTCATTTCTCAACTTGCTTTCGTTTTGAACTGCGCTTGGCATCGCCTGAAATCGCTAGGTCTCTGTGTTGTGGCCGCTGCTGTGATTCCGTTTCTCTGAATAGGTGCCATATTTATTTGTATTCCCTTCGCTCTGTTTGCACGCCCATTTTGAGCCAACTTGTGTGCGTCTCAGATGTCGGTTGGTACGTCCTCTGCTGTTCTCCAGGATGGCCTCACCTATTGAAACAAGCCCCGAGAGCAAATGCAGAAAAATCTTGAGTGTAAACAACCGCTCCAGAACATAGCTAGCTCCTTAATAAAGAAATGAATCTTTTTCTAGAGCTAGTGTCTTTGAGCGCCGCACATAACCCTTTCCCCGAGTCAGGAAATACCTCCTGGGCTCACTAGAAGCTGTAAAGCTTCTGTTTGATTTAAAAAAAAAAAAAAAAAAGTAGTGGGGATTACAGGCACTGCGCTGCTATAAAGATAAATAAATGAATGCAGGGGATGGGGTCTCTTTTTCATTCCAAACAGGGCTGGCAAGGCTATCCTAGCTTCCTCTTGCTGTAAATAACCTTGCCAAGGTACTGTGAAAGCTTTGAACTTCGCAAAGGATTCAGAGTTGTGGGCCCAGTGGGGGAAGACCCAGAGTCCAGGTTACACCACAGCTTATTCCGCTGAGCCTGTGCTGATGCTGGGGTTTGGGATGTGTTATTAACAAGATATCCATTTTCCATTGGAGGCTTCTCCTGCAGCTGCCATTTTATGAGGGAAGAGGAGGGGGAAGAGGGGTAGTGGAGAAGAGAAATTCAAGTATACCAGTATTTCTGCCCCCCAAACGGACAGCACCTCACCAGATAGATATTGAAGAGCTCTTTGCTTTTTCTAGATGTTTTTATTTTTAAGGAGGTACATTTTGATTTCCAAAGTGGTTTTTATTGCACAGGTGAAAAAAAAAAACAACCCGGAATCTGTTTTGGGCCTGAATCAGCCCCTCAGGCATTGGGGGGCTATTTGCCTGCCACTTCAAGGACCAGGGAAATGTCGGCATGGGTGGGGCCAGAAGTGAGCCACCACCTAGCTTTCTATCCAGGGAAGAGGCCGTAGCTATGGCATTCGCTGACCTGAGCCAGAAAAGACAGTTTTAAGTCACGGGCGGCCTGCGGCTTAAGAAACATTTGCACAAGAGGAGACAGCTGCAAATGTCCATGCTGGATTTGGAAACGTTCTGCTCTGTGTGCTGCCTGAGACTCTGCTGTTGGCTTCTACAGAGCAAGGGTGCCAAGCGCCTGAAAGCGTGGCTAGAGAACAGCCTGTGGGGTGGGGGTGGGGGGGCGGTGGCGGTGGCGGTGGTGGGGGTGGTGGTAGCAGCGGCAGTGGTGGTGGCAAGCTGGCTAGAGCTTCTGGCTGGCTAAGCTCCGGTTGCCCTCCATTTAGGGGATTCCTCTGTTAGCAAAATTTGCGGTCTCCTGCTCAAGAATATTCCCCAAATACCAGTTTTAGAGTCACTGATTTGGGGCAAGACTCAGGTAGGAGACCTGGTACGTGAATGGATGTGGAAATGAAGAAATGAAGGGGAAGTAGTAATGTCCTCATTTCCTCTGTATTCTGTGTTGCTCTGGAAGTGTTGTACCTTCTTGTCCCATTGGCCCCAAATCCACAGTAAAATTGTAGCTCTTGTACAGAAAAAAACTCTGTTGCAGTAATTGGTGCATTAGAGAGTATTTGTACATACACAAATTTGGTATTCTGGGGGTATATATTTGGTGTATTTGTACATAAACATGGATTACATATTGCAGAAAGTATTGGTCATAAATGTAGGTATATATGTTTCTTTTTGTAGCTGGGAAAATCATAGACCTGCTTCCAAATAAAGAGTTTGAGGAATTACACATCTGTCTCTCTGTCTTCCTCTCTCTCTCTCTCCCCCACACACACCCCACTGTCTTTCTTACAGTGGCTAGAAATCCCCCCATCATGGTATTTCATGCAGCCGAGCACAGAAGATACTCTTCTAATTGGCTCAAATCTGTAAACATCCGAGGGGTGCGGCAAAAAGCGAGCAAACATTTTTGCTGCAGAAATTTGCATAAACCTTCAGAGAATCCTTTGCAAACCCAGACGATGCTTTTCAGCCCTGGATTGCTTAGAGTCTGCTTAGAGAGGTCTGTAAACCGTTCAGAGAAAAGGACCCTCCAATGTTAACACTGAATGAAAGAACCAAGCCTTCGAAATGATTTAGGTTCTCTGTTTTTGAGAACCAGGAACACACAAAAGAGGGTGTGGGTCTCAATGGTTTCTAGAGAAAAGTCAGTTCAGGGACTGCCATTTTGTGAGGTTCCACAAAGCCCAGCACACCCGCTTACCTCTGCGCAGGAGAAAAAGTACAAATATGGCTGCCTATTCAACAATGCAATGTCTTTTTCCCATCCCTCCTTCCCCAAGCTGAAAAGGAGGGTCACAAAGCTCCGCTTTTATTTGGGTAGGAGGAAACTGACAATTGAGATTATTTCTTAGAATATTTTAGAAGTGAGCAATCTCTGTTCAGTTCCACATGTACAGACCAGTATAAAGTGTTCTAGCTTAGAAAGGGCCCCCAAAACTTGCCCCACGTATTTTTACACTTTTCTTACACATTTTCTTTTGTAATTAAAAACACTGTTTTATTATTCTTCAGTGCAGAAGGTGTTGCTGTTTCACATCCAAGCTTGTGTCCTCTGCTTCCCTGGTGTTTGCTGAATGTTCCGGCATCTGGGGGGTAGACAGGGGAATACAGAGAACATTTTAATGGACTTTGGCTACTGCTATGGTTCCCTCCAGCAAAACTAGAGCACACTGTTTCTAGAAGGAATATGACTTTTGCTGGCAGATGGCAACAGAATTCCTTTAATAAAAAACATCCAAGGTCATCGGAACCTTTTCAAGGGATACAAATGGCCTGCTCCAGAGGGTGCTATGTATTTCCTGCTTAAGTCTACGTCCACTCAGGTACTTACTGGGTGTGAGGATGTTAATAGCAGAGAACCTACACATACACATCCAATGCAAATATTTATAAATGCATTACTAGAAGTTCAAAGACAGTGTCCTTGAAAGCTTGGAGGGATGGGTTACCTCTTTCACACAGGTTCTGAAGCCTGGATGGCCATGCCTATGAATGCATTAATGATGAGGAGAATGCTGGGGACCTCAAGGACATTTACTTTCAGCTGGTGTTCTCTGCAGCAGCTCCTATCAGAAGTGCAAAAGGAATGTGATTCCTGCCTTTGAAGAAAAAAGACTATTTTTTCCCCCAAGGTTGAAATGGGGATCAGCTCTTTTCCCGAACAAATGGAACCCCTCTCCTCTTCAGTGTTGCATTGCGCAGGCTTTCCAATGGTCAAACGTTTTGGGGACAAGGCAAGAGGGGGAAATTAAATTGCACAGAAATAAGAAGTGCACTTAGGGGAGACACAGCAAGGGGTTTCATAGGGGATCCAGAAAGACTGCTTCTCCTTTAACCCGGTACTGTCCAGGAGGATATTTCTGCCAAGATAAATTGCCAAGCATTGGGAGTTCAGACTGTTATCTTGGAGAACCTGACAAGCAACCTAAAACCATCACCAGGATTTGAGCTGGTTGGTACCTCTCCTACCCCCAGAAACCCAAAGAAATGGGAGGGACCCCAATTTATGTTGGAGAGGGAAAAGGGACGGCGGGCTTTCTTGGCCTGCAGAGCCCAGGTTTTCTGCGCAAGATCACTGGGGGGGCTGGCTTGCCTGCAGATAGATGAGAGGGGCAAAAACCGAAAGTGCTTGGCTGCCGCTCCGGAGCGGGCCTTTCTGCGAGGGGAGGGGAGGAGAAGCCAAGTGACCCGCGCAAGGAGAGTCAGAGGGGGGTGACTGCCAGGATCAACTCCCCGAGCGCCTGGGCAGTACACCGCATTCATTTCCCCCTCTAACACAACGCCCTATTCAGCAGAGGTTTCGAGGCAAATCAAAAAAGAGCAAAAGAAATACTTCCTAGAAGAGGTGAGAGTCAGGACCCATGGAGGCAAGAGACGCAGAGACAACAGAGGGGAGCAGAGAGGAAGAAAGAGGAGAGGAGGAAGGAAGGAAAAGGAGGAGGAAGAGAGAGAACAGAAGAGAGCGGGGAGAGAAAGAGGAAAAAACATGGCGCTTGCGAGCTGTATGTGCAAAATCCGCAAGGAATTGCAGCAAATTCCTTTTTGTTTGAAGAAAATTTACAACTTGGTAATAGACCTTTTTATGACCTATTTGCGGTCGTCATTGGCTGCGGCTGGTCATGTGCAGGCGCCGCTCGCCTTCACGGCCTTTTTCCTGATTTCCCAGGCGAATTTCCCCCCGCATTCTGCCTTCCTGGAGCCTCACCCCCTCTTTTTCTAACCTTTGTCTCTGCAGAGGTGGGATCCAGTCGCCGGCTGCGGGATTGCGGGGTCCGCGGCGGCCTCCGCTCCCGCCCGGCGCCCAACGTGGCCCCACCGCCGCTTCGCTCGGGCCGCGCCGCTGCCGCCTCCGGAGCCGGTGGGGAGCCCGGCGGGCGGGAGAGCCCGGAAATAGCCCTGGGCTTGGAGGCCCCCGCCGGCGCCGACAACGCTCGCCGGGAGCGGCCGGCCTGCTCCGGGTGACTGCAGCCGCGCGGTTCCGACGCGACTCCTTCCCCAACACGAGCGGATCCCTGCCGCCCCGAGTGCGCGAAGCCCGGCAGCGCCCAATGGATTACTGCAGCCGCCCTGGCCGACCGCCGCCTCCTGCTCGGCAGCCTCCGGGTAAGAGTCGCCCCTCCCCGCGCCCCTGCACTGCCACCGAGGAGCTCCAGGCGCCCACCCCCTTGGGCAGCCCAGTGAGCCTGCCCCGACTCCCTATACTTCTCCGGGACCTTGGGGTGACTGCGCCCCCGGCTCCCTCTTCACTCCATCTCTGAGCAGGCATCCCCTGGGGCCCCGGATGGGGTCCAGCTGAGCTCAGAAGTCGAAGGGAAGCCCCATTTCCTCTCGAGCTTCCGAGAGGTGGAGAGCAGCAGATAGGACCCCACTGCCTGGATGGAGAGCTCCTCAATCCCCACCCTGGGAAGAATAGGTAGATGGTTCCTGGATGGCTTAGCTTTGCTGTGGATCATTTGAAGGCATTCTATAGTATACAGCAGTGTTTTGCGGCTTGTCTGTGGTCAAAGGTATCTGGGAGGCTAACAGGTGTTTTTTGAGGGTTGGGGCTTGGGGTGGGGGTGGGGTGGATTCTGTATACCCAAGATGTGTTTGGTTTGTTAATCTAGGCTTTGGTGAGTGATGCTGGCTGATTTCTAGGCTTTATTGAGCTTTATGTATGAGATGGAATTTTAAATATTTTAAACCGTTTCTCTAGTTTTTAGAGAATTTTTGTAACAAGTCGAGAACGTTTCCCCCCATATCTAATAATCTGTTAGGTGAAATTGGATTATTTTATATCGCAAAATGTATACATGTTTTGGGAGGTAATAGTATCAGAAAAGCTGGTGCAGGTCTTGGGTAAAAAGCAATAGATATTTAAGAAATGCAAACCATGTCTAAGTTCAAATATCGCGTGTCTTTCTTATTTGCCAGAAGAGGAAAAGAGTAGATATTTTGCTTTCTAAATGCACTGTCTTGGTGTTTTGCCTACAAATAAACGTTGTATAGCAACATTTTACCCTCTACTTCAAAATTACTGAACTGAAACATTATCTATGCATCAAAAGAAAATCCTTTGCAGAAAAAAAGAATGCTTTTATCCCACCCATTTTGAACAGTACTTAAGGATGCAGTTCTCAAAATCCTCTTGACTCTTCCCTCATGAACACCTTGCGAAATATTAAAACCTGTGGACAGTCTGCCGCATTGCGCATGGGATGGACCTGCGCACCGCTGAATATCTTCCCCAAAGCACCCAGCGGCGAGTCCTAGTAGTCCAGATATTCCTTTGTAATCGTTTTGACCATAAATATTTCTAAACAATAAATGACATCTTTGTAGAAAGGTATTTTTAGCAATTCACGATGGAATCACGCTGGTTTCAAAATGGAGGGCCACTATTTGTGGCCAGTTGACGTCTGAGGGATTGTGGTGGATCACTATGATCTCACAAATAAGAAACTGAATGATATTTTTTATTTGGAATGTCTGCATTTTGTAACTATTTCACCACTACGGTACAATGGCTGTCGAGATCATTGTTTCATATTGGTAAAAAGCATTGCCTATTGAAAAGCAGGCCCCTGGTCAGGAACGTAGGCCTGTCCCCTGGCCTAGGGAGCCCCCTAGGTGGGCTGGGACAAGTGTGGGGGTGGGGAGGAGTTGTGGCTGTGATGGCCAAGCCCTAGTGTTCACTTTTCCCTGGGTTCGGTGGCTGAGTGCGCCCAAGTAACTAAGAACTTAGGCGGGCTGGGCTGCAGGTCCTTTTAAGAAGCAGAGGGTGAGGTCATGGGCAGATATGGAGGACTGAAGGGTTCTTTGTAACTCCTGTGGTAGCATTAAGAGTTTATTGGAACTAAGTGGTCGGTTGCATTTAAGAGAGTAAATAATCTGCAAATCACATTTGAACTCGGGCCAGAAGGAGACCAGTTAACGCTTTTGCTACTGCTGGAAATGCCCCCATTGTTCCGGATAACCCAAAAAATTAAACCCAATTTTTAAAAATTAAATAAGAAACACTTGGATTGTAAGAGCTCACAAGCCGGGAAGTGTAACTCCCAGCGTATTCAGTGGGAACCTCCATCCGTTTATAGTTCAGGCAGTCGGTGGCATGTCCGGGCCTTGGTGTTTACCGGTCAGGCTGTGAGCTGGGCTTGCACTCTTCACGGGGACCAGCGAAAAGAACGAAGCTCGCTCTTATAAATGTGGCCAAGTACCAGGGCTAAAAACTAAACGTATTTTCTTATCAGATGCTCCTCCAAACAAGTATATTTCGCCAGAATTCTTTCTGAACTAGAAAAGCAGGGGAAAATCGGAACAAAGACAGTATTTCACTCTGGGCAGGCAGGCAGCTGTTAGAGGTATTTACGGCCTTGCCGCAGTGCGGCCGCGGGGCAGGGCACGCGAGGGCACCGGAAGCTAGGGAGAAGCCACCAAGAACTCGGAATTCCGATGTAAGTCCAATTTGGGGCCACTTTTTCCGGAATTGGTGTGAACAGATACCCTCTTTCTAGGAAATGGTCCCTTAGACTTGATGGCTGTGCCGAATGAGGGATAAGTTGTGCTTTCTGACCATAGGGAGTGATTCCCCCCCCCCCCCCGCCCCGCCTTGATTAACGACTCAAGAGAAGCCGTGCAGTAGATGTGAAATTGCTAATCCAAATGACAACCTTGAGAGTGTTCGTTGACAACATGGCGATTTTGTTGGTTTGGCGGAACAGAGCTTGCAAATCAGAAAGGACCGTTGGGGGTTTTAATACAGGTTTTGCTGAAGAAAAAAAAAAAAAGGAAGGAAGAAAGAAAAAGTACGTTTTCTGCCTCTCTCAGACGGGGTGTCCAAGCTGCTCTGCAGGTAAGCACGCAAGGAGTGCGCGGTGGCACACACCGCAAAGCGCTGCGCACGCTGCGCTTACCGTTCAGGGCTCTAAGCGCCTGCCACGCACGCTCGTTTGGCGTGTGGCGCATGTGCAGTGAAATAGCCCAGCCCGGGGATCCAACCATAAGGCGCAGATGGGGGGAGGGGTTGAGCGGACTCAGAGCAGGAAGATATAACCTGATCTCGCCACTCCTCCCTCCCTCAGAATTCGCTACTCATCTTGCCTTTATTCCTGCCTTCATTCTAAATATAGCCAACCATGTTGTCGTTGATTACGTTATTTTCAAGCATCTTGACTCACCACCCCATCCCAGTTTAAGTCTGTACTTTAGAAACAGCCTGCAAATAGGAACTAGTGGCCAAAGGGAAGCCAAATCTTTCAAGGTGTTAAAAGAACACACACACACACACACACACACACACACACACACACACACACACACACACACACTTTTAACACTTAAAAGAAGATTTATATGTGTGATCCTCGGGGAAGTGTATAGATTTTTTTCCAGCCTGGTGCCTCTGCTTGGGAAAAGGCCTTTCCTCCTGGCGTCTACTCAAACCGCCAAACTTCGGGCCAGTCCTTCAGGCGGACCATTCCCGGATTTTGTTACTCTAGAGCAGCACGTTTGAGGGCTCTGAGGGGGCCAGTGGCTCAGCATAGAGCGGCCAAATAAATAAATAAACGACAAACCGGAGGGATTTTCCGCCTGGACTCGCCTAATTAATAAGGGATGCACTCTCCTGGGCCACAAGCCGGGACGAGGTTGGGGGTGGGATGGGAGCCATTCTCTGGATCCTTTCGACTTCTGGTCGCCCCCGGGGACACTGAGGGACCAGCTCAGAGCCTTTGGTGCGGAAGACCTCCACCCGCGCGTAGAAGCCTCAGAACGCGGTTTCCCGGGCAGGCTCAGTCCCCCTGCTCGACTGTCGGCGCCTTGTCCAGGAGGAGGCGCTGTAGGACAAGCGTCTCGCCCGCTGCAGCGGCGCCGGAGATGCCCCGGGCGCGGGCGGGGGTAGGGAAAGACATGTGACTCCCCTCCCTCCTCTTCTAATCGCAGGGTGCTTTCTGTCTCGGAGGAGGGTCGGAGGTACGGCACCCACCCCCAGAGGGCCGCTTCCCTGGAGGGGCAGCCGAGGCAGAACTGAGGCCGCGGAGCCTGAAGGTAGTGGTGGCAGGCCACCTCACTTCCTCCGCCTTCCCGGAGGTGGCGCGATTTCTGCGCACTGGGCTAAGAGCAGGAAACCAGGGTCCCGCGGTTGGACAAGCCGCGTTTAACCAGCCCCCTGAGGCTGGGCTGCTGTTCTTGCCACTTTTCCTTACTGTGATCCCTGATACCCAGAACGGACAGCCTTGAAAAGCACTGCGTTCAGCGCCCCCCATCCCGACGTTGTCGGAATGGCCTAGACTTGGCTTTCCTACGACCGGGCTTGGGTTGAGGGATTCCCTCTGGCCTTCCTTGAGGCTCTCGGGGAGAATCTCATTGACTTTGCAGGTTGAGGACACTGCAGATTGTCATCTCTACTTTTTTCCACACCCTTTTTTCACCACTGCGCCCATTTCAGGACTTTGGTGGGCTTCACGGGGTGTTTCTGGCACCATTGTGACACCCACCTTCAACATCGGGCTCTGATCCAACCCCACTGATCCTCCATGGCAATGCAGTCTTTTTCTTCCCTCTTTTCCCTACTTTAGGCCAACGATTCTTAATGAAGGCCTGCATTCAAATTGTTAATAATTTAGGTTCCTGGGTCTCAGGCCAGACATTAAATCAGAATATCTGGGACCTGCATTTTGTAAACACGCTCTCCCAAGGCAATTAAGAAGCATGCTTACATTTGTGAACCGCTGGTCAAGAGTCTCTCCTGATTCTTCTGTGGTTCTTTGGTGTCCAGGCACCAAGTTCCCTTTACTGCTCAGCACCCCCATAGTTCCTGGGGCTCCCTCCCTAATCACGTTTTTAAATGTCACTACCCCATAGGCTGATTAATTGCTCCCATTTAGGGAAGGGGAACATTGACTTCTTACTAACTAAAGATTTTAAAGAGAACAAAAATGTTCTCAGTCCGGACTGCTTAGGTTCAATTCTTTACTACTAACCTGCTATGTAACCTTAGGAAAGTAAGGCCTGTTCCCTCATTTGAAAAGGAGGAATAAGAGTACCTTCAAGGGTCGTTATGAAGATTTTTACTTATACAGCAATGCTATGTACCATGCACTATTCTCACCACCTTGCATACATTAACTCACTGGTTAAGTACTTAAAAACTGTATTTTGGCACATAACAAACATTCGGTATGTGTTACTTATCATCAGTATCCTTTTCCTGCTCAACAATCAGGCCTAGACTTTTAGAGCTGAAAGAGACCTGGTTCATTCACCCAATTCTTGAATTCTACAGAGGAGAAGACAGGCCTAGGCTGGCTCACCCAGGAGAACATAGATCTGGGACTCTTCCTATTGCTGTGGTGGGCCTTGTAGGCCCTGCCCCCTTGGGTCTCAGTATCTGGCATCTGCCTATGGGTAGACTTCAGGGCCACATTCAGAAGGAAAGTGCCCCTAGCTCCTCAGTGGGCAGATATCAGGTTGAAGAGGCCTTGCACCCACACAGGCACATCTCGGGCTTCTACAGAAGGCTTCAGGCCTTTCCTGAGAGCAGGCCTCCCACTATGCAGCTCCTAGAGTCACCTTCTCCACCACCACCTATCACTGACACCCACCAGAGCAAGTCTCTTCTTTCTAGTCTCTTGAAATCTGGGGCAGGATAGAAAAGCAAATGGCCAGTGGGATGTCAGAAGTGTTCCATTCCCTCTTAATCGGCTTATGTTTCAAGATCTTGGCCTCAGGGCCATGGCTGAGCCACAGCTCCCAACTTGGGCCACAGTGATGCCAAGGTAGATCTTGGAGTGGCCTTATCCTCCCAGATTTCCATCAGCTCTTGCAATTTTTTGAGATTCCTTATATCTTTTAAGAAGAGCTATGTAAGTGCTACTTCATGCTACAACCCATGTACACGCACACACCCCTTGTAACCAGGTTCCACCCCCTTAGTCCTGGCTTCCATGACTTATACTTACAGATTTTTCCTAACAGGGCCTCCGCAGCCATTGGCCAAACTGCTTCTCTTGGCTTAACCAGGAAAATCTGGGTCAGATTTTCTCTCAAAACACACATGGTCTCTTTAGCTATCAACCACGTCAGATGAGGTTTGGCCCATGGCATAGGGCAGTGCTGCATTTCCAGCCACACCCAACCCCTGTGCCATCTAACCTCCACTCTTGTTTCTCAAAGTACTAAGGTGACCACCCCAGACCCTCCCTTTCTTGGGACCACTGGGGGCTTCGTCACCCCCGGCTCCATCATCAGAGATCCTGTCTCAGGGCCCATTCTTTTGGATCCCATCTCTCACTATTGGAGTTTTCTTCTGGGGTCACCTTTTCTTCCCAGAGGACACGAAGCCAGACCTCCAATGAGAAGACTCCATTGTAGGGGGTAGGGGTGAGGGTAGTGGGAGAAGTGTTCCTCTTCCAGTGATAGAATACAGGGCCAGGAATATGGGATCATATTTCTCTCCTGCTCGGGACTTCCTGCTCAGCCCTTCTCTGGCTCTACCCCCATCCTGTGTTCCTAAGTGCCAGGCCTGTGTAGTCTCCTTCCAACTGCCCCCCATCTAGGGATTTCATTCAAAGTCCCATCCCTACCTATCCTGGTTATGCAGACACTTAGCTTAAGAAGAGACAGGACACCTAGGTGGCTCAGTCAGTTCAGCATCTGACTTTGGCTCAGGTCATGATCTCATGGTTCATGAGTTCAAGCCCCACATTGGGCTCTGTTCTGACAGCGCAGAGTCCGCTTCAGATCCTCTGTACCCCTCTATCTCTGCCCCTCCCCCACTCATGCACACACACACACACACACACACACACACACACTCTCTCTCTCTCTCTCTCTCTCTCTCTCTCACTCGCTCAAAAATAAACATAAAAAAAAAAAGAGGAGTGCTCAACAATACCTCTGGGCAAGAGGCCTCTTAAGAGTCAATGTCAGAATATTCTTTCCTGGAGCCACATAGCAAGGACCGTTAGGGTGGGCAGAGGGTAGGCCTCATTACATTTGGACTATAGCCGACACCTGCTGGTGCGCCTTCACTTTCTCCTCCTTCCTGGAAAAGCTGCTCTGGCTTCTAGGTTGGTGGAGTCCTACACGGGACCCTACCTCATGGGAGCTCTCTGGGCAGGAATTCCCAGGACTGGCTCTTTCTAGCCAAATGGGGAGGGGTAGTGCCCAGAGTCCCACTTTCCCCCAAAACTAATTCCTTACAAGTTGTAAAGAAGACTTCAACCTCTCCTTCCCCACCTCTTCTTCCATTACCAGCACCAACACCACCATTGAAACTCCTTGAGAAAACTCCAGCAAACTGGCCCAAGTTAGTATGTTGCTACCCCTGATGCTCAGTCTTTTTATTAGATCAAGTTTGTTCTTCCCCATCCCCACTCTCTCATTCATTCACAGACGCCCGGGACACTGGGGGCCCTGGGGCAAGCAAAGACTGTAGGAAGGTGGACACTCTCTCCTTAATCATGTTCCTGACTGCTCTAAGATTAGAAAGTAATTGAAAATGTCTGCCTTAATGTCTTCCTTTCCTCCTTTTCTGTATGCATAGCTAGTTACTTTCCTGTTATTATCTAAATATACAGAGTAGTCTGTGTCATTTTATTAATCTCCCTGTGTAAGCCGCAGTAAAGACTGCAAGCCCAGTCACCATCCTTCATTACCATTCATTCAGAAAATATCTACTGAGCCCGGATTAGGCGCCCGGCATTGTTTCAACCACCTCCTCAGCCTGGTCTCCTCCTTATATCCCACCCCCCGTGAAAAGCTCATCACAATTGCCTGGAAAGTCATATATCCTTTGATTAATTCTGTTTTATTAACCTAAGGAGAAATAAAGGTTTCCTCAACCTCTCAAATTCTAATTATTTTCTTACAGTGGATTAACTGGGACTTATTTTGAAACTGCTCACCTAGTCCTAACAGAATCAGAAATCAGTTTTTAAAGGGTCGATCTTTGCTCATACTTTAAAGACAGATGCTACCAACTGTAAAAGAAAAAGGTCGTCCTGAGTGGCTAATGGAGGAGGGGGGGGGGAGAAAAAATGTCCTATGGTAGGTAGGTCGGAGCTAACAGCTCCTGCTTTCTAGCTAATGAAAGTCAAACCAGGAAATGGGTTTAGAAATACACAGTGAATGGGTAGAAATTAGGATGCAAAGAGATCTTTGTAGAGAGGGGTTTCTTTCAGGGGCTTGGTTGGACTTGCTGATGAGAGCTTTTGCAACTGAAGTTGACTTAGAAATCATATGTGTGTGGGCTTTACAAACCTACACATAACACCTAATGCTTTTTTAACCAGAATAGTCAAAAACACACGTATTTTCACACTGGTGCAAACTCTGGCGGCCTATGGAAGGGTGCTGGGGTCACTTCTCGTTTTATTTACCCACCTTGGTAGGAGCTGGGGGCATCTTTCCCACCCCCACCTTGCCCAGCACAGAATGTCACATCCTCCTGGAGAGCAGCGCTCAGGCCCAAGCTCCTTTTCTGGGCTTTCTCAGCAGGAGAGTGCACTCCCTCCTCCTCTCTTAGGCTCTCCCTCCAGTGGGAGTGGCAGCGTGGGGGTGTAGCTTTGTGCTCAGGTTTGGGCTCAGGGACTCGAGCCCTGTGGGAGTAGGGACATCTGACTTCCTGGGCTTGGGTTCCTTGAGAGCCTCATTTGCTTCCTCACACCCTGTCCCCTTCACACCAGGGCTGTTTTATTGTTTTATAACCTTCTTTAGAGCTTCAGTTGCCAAAGATTCCGATGGGGCTATTCTCCAGTTTCTCACTTTACCAAACCCCAAGTCTTGCTGTTTTAAGCAGTTTGGTCACTTGCAAAGGCTCCCCTTTCAGATCTAAGCAAATTATAGAAACCTCTAGGCATGTGGCTACCTTCACCTTTCTCACTGAGTCCATCCACAACAATACAGATCCAAGTGTTAACTCCAGCTGCCCCCCACAAGCCCACCCAGCCTCTCCCTCACCACCCTTTTTCTGTTGAAGCTTGAACAAAATCTCAAATAACTTCTGGTATATACAAGTAAGAGGTAACCTTTGATTTTCCTCTTTATTTACCACATCTAGAGCTAGAAAATGATTGAAATAAAGGAGCTGATGGTACTCACAGTGAATGCAGCCAAAGAATCATAAGACATGCCCACCAACCAGTCTTTTCGAAATAGCCCTATCTCCCAACTTAAACAGACTTCTCTGAAAAGATGCTATTTGAAAAGCCCAGGGTATTGATATGAATATGACCCCCCTTGCATCCTGAATATTTGGAACTATTTAAGTGTGAGAGAACAGTTTCAGTGAACCTTTATTTAGTGAATAAAAGTTTAAAGCCGAAGGTTATTTATGGTTGTGCAGAGATGAGACCTGAGTGGCTATTTACGAGCACGTGATTCCAATAAACTTTGTTTTATGGCTTGAGAGTTGACAAGCCAAAATATAATTCCCACCATAAATTAGGTTAAGAGCATACAAGTGCAGATGCTTGGTTCTTGGAGCAGCGATAGGGAAGTGAGAGGCTCCAGCTAGCGCCAGGCTCAGAAGGAGACAGTTCGACTCCCAGTTCCCCTGCCCACTGGGAGAAAAAAACAGTAAGTCACTTACTACTTTTTCCAGGACAACTCCAGGGGTGGGGGATTTCTCTGCCTTGTCTTTTCTGCCTGGGGTAAGGAGAAGTCCCATCGAAATTAATGTTCATTTTAGCCTAAACCTAAATTAACAAATAGAATGGGACTCCTGGGCTCTTCCCCTCCCTTCGGGACATAGAAAGTTAGGAACTGAGGTCTCCTACCTCACAAAAGGGACTTACTGTCTCTCTCTTCCTCATAATGGAGCATCTGCTTCAGACGGGAATGAAACTGTGGTAGTCTAGGTGGAGAGAGTGGCGGGGGGGAGGGAGAGAGAGAGAAAGGATAAGGATGGAGATGGCTTTGCCTCTGAGATTTCTCAGAGAAGACTGCCATCATAGAAGGGATGAAAACTTAAAGCTGGACACCAGCCCCTGTGAGGATCACCGCTTTGCTTTGTGGGCTCTCCAGAAGCAATACTGACAAAATACTGCCCGGTCCATAGAGCTGCATAACAATCTAAAGCATTGCCATTTACCTTCTAACCCATCGATTTTCCTCCTCCTTCGTTATCATTTGAATCCTCATTTCCCTTGGAAATTGCTCTTTGTTTTGAATTGGAGCAGGAGTGGAAAGGCAAGTCCCAGTCATGCCTGGTCCTTCTTTGGGAAGGAGAAGACAGGTTTGGGGGGCGCTAGTTGGGGCTGAGGAATTTGAAACTAATCTGAAACTGGCAAAAGGGGTTGAATTGCTCCCAGCGCGAGGCAGACAGGGCGCTAGGGCAGGGGACAGATGCAGCGGCTGCCCCCTCCCCAGTGGACTTGCGCCCACCCGGCTGATTGTGCAGAAGGAAAAACACAAAGGCCCATTTTCTCCTCGCTTCCCGTTTTCCCACTGGGGAAACCCTGTTACAGGCAGCCCGAGTCTGGCCAAGCAACCAGTAAGGTTTTGCCCAAGGGTGCATGGAGTGGGGGAGGTGTTGGGGACCATACTCTGCTACTCCCCGGGTCTGCCCTTGAGGACTGCGGTCTCCCGCTCCGCTCCGCGGAGAACTTGGCGCAGTTCCTGGGGGCGGCACCCGAAGCAGGGAGGTCTGGGTATTGGTGGGGTGTCTGGGCCTTGTCATTTTTCTGTGTATCCTCTACCTCTGCTACATTATCATGTGGAATTTAAGTGACCCCCGTTTTCATTGCAACAGGTTCGGGACCATGAGAGGCTGCGGCTGTAAGTACCTTCCCGTTTCTTCCGAAATGCGAAGAGGCGGTATTGATAACTGGGGAGGTGTCGGCAGAAGGGCCGCGCCAGAAGAGTGGGCGGGTGGAAGAAGGGCCCTGACTGCCCTGGCCTGGCGGTGCAAGGGAAGCTCTCTCCGGGGTTGGAGGCTCTAAGTTGATTGAGCTCCTGGATGGATTTTCTGGGGCCTAGTTCACAGTCACCTATCCAAGAGAGCACACCGCAGGCTCTCACCCTTGTCTCCTTGGGCCTCTCTGGACCTTCTGGGCCTCCCCGGGCCTCCCCAGCTCGCACAGGTGCAGCTCCGCAGCAGCCTATGCTTCTGTTAGGAGCTTGCAGCTAATTAGCAGCCCGCTCCATTAACAAGTTGCGGCGAGCATCGCTTTCTGCTCTAACCAACCTGCTAAACACCAAAGCAATGCGATTCTCTTCCGCCCCCCCAGCCTAGCTTAACCCGTTCCAGCCTGGCGCAGTCTTCTCTTGTCTTCTTTTGTTTTTAATAAAAAGACGAAGGAAAGAAAGAAAAACGTAACCCTCTACGGCTGCGGGTGTGTGCAGTTGGCCCGCTTCCGGGAAGGAAGGGCTGCGAATTCTGAGCTGTAAGTGGAAATCCCTCCTCGCCCCTCCCCCGGCCACAGCTCCAGACGTTTGGGCTGTGGGCTGGGGACACGGGCTGAGCTGAGCGAGGAGGGAGAGATACGAAGCTTCTGGTTCACTTCTGCTTCTCTGTAACTGCAATTCGAGAATTTTCGCGCCAGAGCTGCTAGTGTTGCAAGCAAACGTGGTTTTGGTGGTGGTAGTGGGGGCAGAGATTCTTGGGGTCCTGGGCTCAGAACTTTGGATCTTTCTGAGTTGCATGTGCCGCGGAAGACAGGTACATTTCTGAGGAGGCCTGTGGGGTCTCCAGGAAGACTATCCCATTTAAGTTGATGGTAGTGGCAGGAGAACCGAGGAAAAGATAGTGACCCTTCCCTTACTGCAAAATGGAGATGACTTTATTTTAATGGGAGATGGAATGAAGGAAGGCGGAAGGAGCCAGGCACCCATCCTCTCTGGTGAGACACCCTCTCTTCAGGGTGGAAGAAACTGGTGCTTGGCTCTGGGCCAGGTTTCTTTGCCTTCCAGGGTGGGCAGCCTAGTTGACTTCCTGGGGGCTGTGTTCACCCCCAGGAGTGGAGATACCGCCCAGTTCATAATTCCTCTCTATTAATCAGGCTGGCTTAAGTGAAACGGGCTCTGGGCTCCAGGCTGGAAAATCTGGTGTCCCCAGGACACACTGGTTTTGCCCCCTTCTGGCTGCTGCCCCTGCTCTGGGTGCTTATCTCTGCCAGGGCTCTTCGCTTGCAAACCCATTCGGCACCCTGTAGCTGAACACAGCACAAAAAGCCCGAGAGATCAAAAGCATTTGTATGGGCAGTTGAGCGGGAGGTGAATATTTAACGCTTTTGTTCATCAATAACTCGTTGGCTTTGACCTGTCTGAACAAGTGGAGCAATAAGGTGAAATGCAGGTCACAGCGTCTAACAAATATGAAAATGTGTACCCTCACCCGGGTCCCCACCCGGCCCAGCAGGCTCCCCCAATTTGTCTGGATAAAGCCTAGGCCCAGTGTCCCCAGGCAGGTGGGTATGTGGGAGCATTCGGCATTAGGGGAAGTTGGGGGGAACCACCCCCTTCAACAAGGAAATTTGGCTTGGGGCAGCCTCAGACTCTGGTTAGAATTGGCACCCAGGAAATCCCTACAAAATAGCCACAGCACTGGAACCAAAGGATGGGGGGTGTGGTGGGGAGCATGCAAAGTGCAGAGCAGAAGCAGGCAGCCAATTTTGCCAGGCTGAGAGGCAGAAAGGCGTTTCTCTGCTCTACCCCACCAGATGAAGGCTGAGGCTGAAACTAATTTTTGAATCACAAGGAGGAAATTAAAACAATCAAAAAAAATTTTTTCTAGCACCTCTGGCCTATGCTCACAGATCCAAAAGCCGGACTTGAGCCCGGGGCATCCTTCTGCCCCTGAAATCCATCCCGGCCCTGAGTGAGTCTGTGTTCTTGGTGCCCTAAACCGAGGGGTGAGCCCTAGACAGCGCTGAGGCACTGGGGCGGGCGGGTGCAACTCATGAACTTTTGTACTCTTGTGTGCTGCTGTCGGCAAAGCAAAAATAATGAAACTTTGTGATATGTTTGTAAATGATTTCGAATGACCCCTCGCCCTGCCCTTCACCATTAGCACTCCGACCCCAGCCCAGGGCAGCTTGGTGCCTGCAAGCAGTGCCTGCCGCAGGGTCTGCAGCTCTGGACGGAGAGGACAGCCCGGCACAGGGCCCAGGAAGGTAAATGCAAGACCTCTTGGGGAACTAGCTTTGTCAGCCAACCTGGCTTGCCCCTGCACTGGGAAGAAGAATGGGCAGAGGATATTCTCCTCTTGCATCTTTTCTCCTGCCACTAAGGGCATTTGCTCCTTTCTGGAAAATACCACTTGATAAGGGGGAGGGGGTGGATCTAGAGAGGAGGGTAATAAAGCCCCCATTTCTGGGATGGATTATTTTTTCTTCTTTTCTTTCTTTCTTAAGAAGAGTGTCCTGTCTCCTTAGCTGCTCGGTAACTCCGGCCCTGGTGCAAGGATGGGGAACTCGTTGCTGCAAATTGTCACCGAGCTCTTCAAGCTACCTGAACCCTCTCTGAAAGTGCGAGTGGCTGCGTCGGGCCGGTGATGGCTCCGAGGAAGAGGCCGGGGCTGGCAGCGGTCTGGGTACCCACTCTAGGTGAAACCCGGAGGTAGTAACGTTGTCTATATATACCCTGTAGAACCGAATTTGTGTGGTATCCACATAGTCACAGATTCGATTCTAGGGGAATATATGGTCGATGCAAAAACTTCATGTTTCTCCGAAATAGCCATAGTCGGAAGCTGAGGCCAGAGGCAGCCGGGTGCGGGTCAGTTTCCTTTCTGTTTTATTACCTTAGACTCCAGGAAGATGGACTGAGCCTGGTGACACGGGGGGAGCCTTTTCCCCGAAGCCCCTCACGTTTAAACAGAGGTTCCCGTGTAAACCCTTAATTGGTTGCATGAATGCAGGGCCAAAGGGCTAGCTTTTGGGGAACTGGGGAGCAAGGTGGAAAGCCAGGTAGCCCCAGCCCCAACTCTGCCCTCAAGGAGCATGAAGTGAGGTCAGAGGGTGCCCAGTGAGGAGGCTCACAGGTCGTTGACTGCCACGTGGGAAAAGGGAGTGCAGGGTCCTTTGGAGCCTATCTGGGTGAGGTGGGGGTGCCATCATCACCTTCCAGGCCCACCCCTCAGCTGTATGAGCTGGGTGGAGGGCGGTCTTGCCATACCTGTAAGACTGACTTTGGCTAAAAGCACTCCATCCTGGGCACTCACAGAAAGCTTGGCAGTTACTCATCGCCTGATTTGATTCGGGCCCGCCAGACTGTTGTAACTTTTGGGTGACCCTGAGGAAGACAAAGCCGGGACTCGGCCTTTGTATGGCAGAGTCCCCGTTCCCGCGGGCGGGAGCCCTGCCTGCCTGGGGTACTCTGCCCAACTCAGAGGCTGCCTCACCCACCGGCCTTTTGGCATTCTGCAGCCTGACAGAGTTGGGGTTTCATTCCCCCTTGAACTGTACCCATTTTGGGGGGCTGTATTTCAGCGGGGGTGAGTGGAGAGGACACTGGAGGTTAACAAAGTCAGTGGCAGACAAAAGCTGGGATTACCTGCCAGGAATGAGGGTGCGGGGAATTGGAGAACTACACTAACATCTGGCGGGGGCCCTCAAATGTGCCATGGCGAGTCACTTGATTACACGTATGTTATTTAGTTAAATTTGTGAAAATTATGAGATGCTCACCAACCCGGTGATAAACTCGCTTCCTCGCTATTGGCTGGCTTGGTCACATGGCCGCCAACTTTATTCAGTTGACAGCAAGTAGGAGGGCCCTATGGAAGGAGAAAAAAAGACAACACGAGAAAAATTAGTATTTTCTACCTTCTGAAATTAATGGCCATGAGTTCGTATATGGTGAACTCCAAGTATGTGGACCCCAAGTTCCCTCCGTGCGAAGAATATTTGCAGGGCAGCTACCTAGGCGAGCAGGGCGCTGACTACTACAGCGGAGGCGTGCAGGGTGCAGACTTCCAGCCCCCGGGGCTCTACCCACGGCCCGACTTCGGTGAGCAGACCTTCGGAGGCGGCGGGCCCGGACCCGGCTCGGCGCTACCCACGCGGGGTCACGGGCAAGAACCCGGCGGCCCCGGCGGCCACTACGGAGCCCCAGGAGAGCCGTGCCCCGCGCCCCCGGCGCCTCCGCCCGCGCCTCTGCCCAGCGCCAGGGCCTGCAGCCAGCCGGGCGGCCCCAAGCAGCCGCCCCCCGGGACGGCACTCAAGCAGCCCGCGGTGGTCTACCCATGGATGAAGAAGGTGCACGTGAATTCGGGTAAGGCATGGTCCAGCGACCTCTCAGTCCCCACCCCAGCCTGGAGGCCTGGGCCCCCGAGAGGGGGTGCGAGTGGGTGGGGGCTTGTGGGGCTTCAATGGGCGCCGCAATTACTCTCTCCATAAATTTTTATAGCTGAGGGAGCAGGCCGGGACCATGTGGCTGGCTGCTTGGCTGTGGGCGAAAAAGGGGGTGGAGATGGGGGTGGGGTGGGGGAGGACTCCATTTTCAGAGCGGACGGAACCTGGTAGAGGAGGAGAGGGGGGTTTTCCAAAATGCTAGGGAATTCCGGAGCTCTCAGTGGGCCAGGGAGATGGGAGCACGTAAGGGGATCCCCGCCCCGGAGACTGGGGGAGTGGGTGGGTGGGAGTGAGCGGTGCGCTGGGTACAGAGGACGAGAGGGCGGGAGGGAGGAAGGGAGCGGGCTGGGGAGTGCGCTGGGAGGGCCGCGGGCCTCGGGCACGCCAGGAAGTGAGCGGCAGTGGCGAGGGCCCTAAGAAGAGCCGGGCGCTGACCTGACCGTGCTGTCTGTTTTGTCTCGCAGTGAACCCCAACTACACTGGCGGGGAGCCCAAGCGGTCTCGGACGGCCTACACCCGGCAGCAAGTCCTAGAACTGGAAAAAGAATTTCATTTTAACAGGTATCTGACCCGGCGCCGTCGGATTGAAATTGCTCACACCCTGTGTCTCTCTGAGCGCCAGATCAAGATCTGGTTCCAGAACCGGAGGATGAAGTGGAAAAAAGACCACAAGCTGCCCAACACCAAAGGCAGGTCTTCGTCCTCGTCCTCCTCTTCCTCCTCCTCCTGCTCCTCCTCAGCTGCCCCAGGCCAGCATTTGCAGCAGCTGGCCAAGGACCACCACACGGACCTGACGACCTTGTAGAAGTGGGGACCCTGGGCCCATTCCTCCCTGCGCTCCCGGCTGAGCCGAAGCTGCGGGGGCAGGCCAGGCTTGCTGTCACCTCCCTGGGCTCTAAGGTACTGTGGGGTGGACCTGGGATACGCAGGCCGCCCTCGGACTAGGTTAGCATCCTGCCCGAGGGCAGCCCCCTCCCTGAAGCGGGATGGGGGTGGGAGGGGGGCGGGATTCTCTCTCTAAGTATATTATCATATGGCAGGAGCTACTGAGAACATAAACCTTGGCGAGTCATTAAACTTATGAAAATCTCTGCTGTTGGATTTTGAATTTGCAAATGAAAGTTGGATGCTTTATCCCAGTGTGAATTTGAACATCCTCCCCCACCCCACCCCTCCAGGGATCTTGGTGGCTTAATAAAGTGGGGGAGTTGAGGCAGCAGGTTGGCCATCCCTGTGCTAGGTGCTTTCAGTGGAAACAGGGAAGCTGGGCCAGGATTTCTGAACTTTCTGGGTTATCTGTATAATTTCCGGTGTGAAAAAAATATTTTGCTCCCGGTGGCCCCATGCCCAAAGAAATGAGTCTAAGAAGGAAGTGGAAATGGGTTGGGTTATTTTATGTTTAGATTATATTTGCTTAAATATTTATTTGTTGGGGGATGGGGGACAGAAATAACTGACATCTTAATGCCAAAAATCTTAAGAAGGTGAAAGGGGCTGAGTTTCAGGGAGAAGAATCAGAGATGTGTGGACTAACTTCTGGCTCTAACCGGCATTTTGAACTCCACCCCTCCCCACTCCCCGGAAATGTGTGTAGGGGGCCCTTAACCCTTTTAGAGGGAAGCAAAGGGTCCACTCAAAGTTGAGTTCTTGAAAATATATTTCCACATGTGCTTTTTTCAGCACTGTGCTTACAACTAGTTCTGGGTGATTAAAGGAAAGGGAAAAGAGAAAGAAACAAATGGTCCAACATTTTCCTTCTGGGGAAAGAAAACAACACCTCTATGTTCTGGGTCATTAGATTGTGACTGAATTTTCTATTCCAACTGGATTCCAAATGCTGGATTCCAAATTACCCATGTAGCAGTATTTTATAGGAATTGGTGTACGGCCTATATGGGAGAGGGGGTGTGTGGTGGGGAGAAACTGGGAAGGTGGGGAAATCTTGCTGTAAAAAAGAAAGAGAACACTAATTGAATCTAGAAACCCACAAAAGTTGGTCTTAGGGTTTTTTTCCCTGAAGTTTCTTTTATTTTTTAAACAAGTGTAAGGAAGTTTTTCTCAACCCATTGATTAGAAGCAGAGATTGTAAAAGTATAAAAGTTTTAGGCCCTCCTCCTTGCCTTAAGAATAGTGGTTTCATAACAATCACTCTCAAACAACAGAGGAGTGATGTTCTTTAGTCATTTTTCTTATGCCTTGCCTGAAGATTCAAGGCTCATTTTTCTAAAATGCTGACCCTTAAGGCTAAGGGGGGGGGGGGGGAGAGTCAAAGGGAATGGCCAGAGTTCATATACTCAAATGAAACAGACTTTGGAAGTTTAAACCCCAAAGCTGTGGGCTCCAAAAAGAAACCCCTGGTTGTAGCTACCAAAAAGTGACAAAAGAGGGGAGGGGAAAAGGATGAGCTTGAAAGAGAGATTAAGAATTGGAGCTATTTTTTTTTTCAGTGCTTCAGAATGCTTTATAAAGTTCAGAGATAATTTTTTAAATATATTTAAGTGGAGGGAGAAAAAAAAAGACTTTTTCTGCACGCATGTTCTTTGGTGTCTCCTGAGAGCTGAGAGCAGGTATTCACTGGAGTCCCTAGGCTGAAATTCCACTTCTCTAAAGTATCTTCCAAGCCTTGGTCTTTTGTATTAGACCCTGGGGACAGCTCTTTGTTCCTCCTTGGGGTGAGCCTGGCTCTCAGACTTGCACATGGCAATACTTGAATATCGCCACGTCGGGATATTAAAGATGGATATTCCTGCATTATTCGCATCATTGTTTCTATGACAAAAAGCAAAGAGTTCATACATAGTCAAGACGTCTTTTTTCTGACGCCCTCACGTTGAGAAGCTGAAAAGGTATTTTACTGAAGTTCGGCTAAATTACAGAATCAGGTTCATCCAGAGGACAAATTTTCTATTCGATTAGCTGTATTTCAGCCGGGAGGACTGACCTCTAAACCCTTAACCTTTTGGACTCTAACTACCCTTCTCTTCTTTTTTTCCCCCTCTAATGGGGAGAGCAGTCTTTGGATGTAGCATTTGAAAAGAGCCGCTATCGTCAGAGGCAAGTTGGAAAGTTGCTAAGATTCTTTCCTAAAGCCCAAATCTGTGAATATATTGAACCTTCTCCTTGGGAGGGGGGAAAAGTATATATTTTCACGAAACCCAACTACATATATATTATAAAGATTATTATATAGATTTCCCCATTCCCAGAAGTTCAGGTTATCTACCCCAGCTTCAGACCAAATGCCAAAACTGCTTCACTGACTTCACCCATGTCCCAGAGGAAAGCCAAGAGGCATGTTTTGTTGAAGAAAACCCACCTTCTTCTCAAACATAGCTTCACTACTTTGAAAAGTAACTTAATCAGAGAAACAACTTCTTTGTTTATAAGTCTCAGTTCTCCTCAGTTTCCAGGGATTGTCTTTTGAAATGTTAATGGAGCTTGGATGGCCCAGGGGGCAGTCCTCAACCCTGTGGTCCCAATCGGACCCCAGCGTCCATTTGGGCCCACAGGAGTGGGGCAGGGGAGAAGCAGCAGCACCCCCCCCCCCCCTTCTCAAAACCACCTAGGGCAGGGAAGGAAATGAGTTTCCATCTGGGAACATACTCTGGAGAAACCTAGATGTGGAAAGGCTCAGTGCCCATTTGCTTTCATTTGTTTCCAGTTTGTTCCCCCAAATATGAGCCAGAAGTGTTTGTTTTGGTGTTGTTTTTTTTTTTTAAGCTGTGTTGGGGTCGTGACTGGGGAGGAGTGAAGTGTTTACCGAGGACATTGCTCCTCAGACTCCCATCTCACTTTGTCCATTGCAGCCTTTTGTTGGGAGATGACATTGTCTGTCAGCCCCATGGTGTCTGTTCACACAGGATGCTTTTTTAATAGAATTGACCAATGTTCTGCTGCCACTGATTAAAGTATTATTTATACTAATTGTTGCCTGTAGTTTTGATGTAATTCATTGATCTATATTTGAAATAATAAAAGGTGTAGCGAAACTTCCATCCTGTTTGGTGCCTCCAAAGAAGCATTCTTCATTAAGTCTTCTAAAAGCTAACATTCAATATAAACAATTTATTATTTTCTGCATTGTGCCTGACATGTGAAGGTTAAAGTGTGTAAGGGTTAGCAAATCTGTCATTAACCTCTCCCCCCCACACATACACAGTCCCAATTTGGCCACCATGTTTTGTGAGCATTGGGAAGCCTAACGTTGCATTCAGGCTGCAGGGCGTTATTTTTTGGAAGAAAAAATAAGTAACTTCCCAGGCTAAAAGGAGGCTCCAGGTTGGCCCCGGTTAGCTCCAGACACCTCCAATCTCTCTTTGTCTTGTGGTGGGTGAGAGACCTCCCTGCCCCCCAACTCTGGGAGAGTGCTGGGTTCTGGACCAAGCTGAGACTGGCCAGTGGCTGCTGGGACCAAACCCCTCTGGCCTCCAATCTTGGACTCCTACTTTCCTTGTGCTATTTAGTCCCACTGGGGCCTCCAGCACCTGCCCCTCCTTCCCCCAGAGCCCCCTCTGCCCTCCAGACGACAATAAACACTCCCCACCATAAAAAGTGGCGTGCGCTATTTTTTTTTTTTTTTTCTGCAAAGGCTTTTTCTCGTCTTTGCCTTGCCTTGGAGAGTGGGCCAAGACAGGAGTCCCAAAATAGCTGGGGGGGGGGGGGGGATTGCTCGCGACAGGAAATGAGCAGAATGCATAAAATCAGACATGTGTCCTTAATATATGGAAGGGCTCGCCTCAGACGCGTGGACATGTGTATTTATAAGTGCGCAGACAGAAGTTTAAATATTCAGACACATTTTATGATTGTCCTCTGCCCGTCTTCTGGTTAATGGCTCCTCCTGTGCCCACCAATACATCAATACCGTTGTGTGTATTGAATCACGGGCAGGGACGAGGAGGAAGCGAGTCCATAGCCGAGCCCGCTTGAGTACAGTACAGTAAATCGGGACCCTCGGCAGAAGGCGCTTCCCGCCCGCCCGCCATGTTGGGGAGCCCTCCCTGCCCCCCGCGCCTGGCTGGGCGGCCGGGGCTCGCCGGCAGCCGGGGGAGGGCCTTTCATAACCCGGAGAATTTTCAAAGTGCGAGGAAGATGATAAGAATAGATTTCTACAAGTCCCGACCACGTGATTGGCGAAATAATTAATTCAGCACGTCCCTTAAGAAACACGGAGTCGTCATTAATCTGCCACGCAAAGGGCTCTCTCCGACTTGGAAAGTGCAGGGATCCCAAGAATATCACCCGCCGAGGGGGGCTGCGCGGCGCCCCCAGCCCTCCACCCTCGGCCCCCAGTGGCGGGCGCGGGAGCGCGGCCAGCAGGTAAATATTTTGGCGACTTTTATTTCTTCGGATTTAAATCCTTAATGAACTTAGCTGTCAGGGCCGCTGACAAATAGTTCCCTTTGCTTCCTGATTTGGAACCGCGCGCCGGCGAGAAGTTGTTAGTGGCTTGGATGGTGACCTTTGGTTCAGCAAAGCTTTGCACTTATGAAAAATTACTGAGAGCGGCCGAGTGTGTGTATGTGAGCGAGAGAGAGGGTGTGTGTGAGCATGTGGGGGTGGGCGAGGGGCGAGGGGGCGAGGGGCGAGGGTGCGCGCGGGCTGCTCCGAAACAACAGGAGTTGTTTAAAAAAAAAAAAAAAAAAAAAACCCCGCCCGGCTGGGGGACGCGCCTGGCGCACGCGGGCCGAGGTTGCCCGGTCGCCTGTGTCTACCGGGAACAATGGTCGCTGTCACGGCATCTGCTGCCTATTCTTAAACCGGTGAGAAAAGGCCCCGGCCCTCTTTTCAAGCGAGGGTCGTAAATTTTTCTTTGCGTCATAATAGAAGGCTATAAAATCGAGTTGAAATTTTACCCCAGGCAGGTTTTAACCAACAGATAATGATTTCCGAGTTGCTTCTCCCACTCCCCTCCTTTCCCACCCCAGCTCTGCTGTTTCGGCCACCCCAGCAAGGAGTTTCTCCTTCTTCCCCTTTATTTTTGTATTTTTAATTTGGGGGAAGATGGAAAATAAAGGCGCGGGTTAGAAGTCCCTGCCGGCAGGGTGGGAGACCCTGGGGCGAAGGGGAGCCTGGGGCAGGGATGTGCAAGAGAGGCCAGGGAGAGGTGCAAAAGCTGTCTGTCCGGTTGCCTCCCATTTCAGCCTTTCTTCTCCCACACTCCAAGGAGATTCGAGGTCCCACTCGCCACCACGCTGCCACCCCACCCCACCCCCAGCTTGCCGGGGTCTGGGTCGGGGCGGCAGCGGGCATTCTCCTCCTTCAGCTTGAAACTCAGGGCCGGTGCCGGGGAGGAGAGCCTCTTTATTCGCCTCCTTCCCTGTCGTTGGCTTTGAGGATGATTTCCGCTAGCTGGGGCTGGCTGCGTTGGTAGTTGTTGTGGGATTGTGTGTATGTTTTGATTTCTTTTTTGGTGTGTGTATATTTCCCCGTCAGGACAGAGACAAAGTTTCCTCCGTTATGAATTATACATTCAAACAATAATACATTAATTCAATTATTCAAAGATGACAAATGTTTATGTGCTTTGCAAGTGACTCCGACGCAGATTCCGGGCGCTTTCTTTGAGCTGCTTGCGTTTTTCTCAATGAGAATTGGCTCCCCTCCCACCCCAACCCCACCCACCCCAACCCACCACACCATCCCCTGGTAGGCCCAGAGAAGGAACCCACAAAAAACCTCCCCAGCCCCGCTGGCAGCCCGGCAGCCAACAGCCTCCCAAGTCCTGGGCTTGGCGGGCACCGGCCCGGGCTATTTTATCAGTGTGACAATTGCCCGGGTTGATGTGATAAATCATCGTAAGTAATTCCTGAAAGGGTGCGAGGCTGTTGGGGGCCGGGCGAGGACTGTAAATCTTTCCGGTTTATTGCTCTATGAACATATGCTCCGATTGAAGAAGGCTTAGATCCTTTCCTGGAGACAAATTCCCGCAAAGCGGCCCCCCTCTTTGGCAGGAGATTAACACTTGCTGCGGGGCCCGTTGCTCGGCCCCTGGCGGGAGGCTAGGGGGCGGGATACTCCGGTGGGGGTGAACTGGGGGCACCCACGGTCCGGCTCCAAGAGGCGTCCCGAGTGGGCCTCCAGCCAGGCCCGTCCAGGTGAACAAAAGGAGGAGCTCCCTCACAGGTCTAAAGGGCTCTGAGCAGCCTGTGACCTGTCTTCCGGGACTTCCTGTGCCTCTGCAATGGGGATGAGGAGGACTTTACCCCCTTCTCCCCGGCTCTTCTGGGGCTGCTGAGCACATTCACATTCGCCTTGGTCGCTCGGAGACCTCGCCGGCGGCGACAGGGCATCTGCTCCGTGCCCGATGCCGTTGGGAAGCAGAACTGGCCATGAAAATCAGACTTCGGGGATGGGGTGGAGACTTCCGCATGGTGCGGGATTCTGGGGAGCGGGTCGGGCTGGGAGACGACCTTGGGGACTCGCGGCAGGCCGGGACCTGGAAGCCGGTCGCTCACCCTGGCTGGGAGCTTAACTCTTTCTCACACGCAGAATTGTTACCGTAAATTCCGCCTGACCACTCGGAGAGTGCTGGGAACAGGTCCCGATGTAATATTTCTAAAATAGAAGCTCCCAGGACTCCCAGATAAGCCCGGCTAGGGCTGATTTCTCAGCCACCTCGCCTTCTTGGAGGCGCCGCAGGAAGCGGGAAGCCGCGGCCTGGCAGTCGCCGGGCCTGCGGATTCCGTGAGCCCTGCCCAGGTTTGGAGGCGCGCGCTCTTGGCAAACAGCAGCTCGGCGCCTTGGCGGCTCCACGCCGCGCGGAACCCGAGTGGAGCGCGCAAGACGCAGAGCAGGGAGACCGCTACGGGTCCGGTCGGCTGCTTATGCGCCCTTTCTGGCTCTGGGGAGTGGCGGCTCCTCTGCAGCGTCTGCGGAACGAGCCAGAGCCCCAGCGGGGTGGGGGTGGGCGTGGGGGTGGGGTTTCCCCGAGGTGACCGGCCCCGGTCTGGGAGCTGGAGTCACCCACCTCAGGGCTGGAGCCTGCGCTGTGCCACAACTAATTGCCTCGACCGGGGAGGGGGCGAGCAGCCCGTCCGCCTAGGCGGAGCCTGGCCCGGGTGCGTGCGGATGAGAGGTATCGGGCTCGACTGGGGAGCTAAGGGAACCCTGGGCCTCCGAAGCTCCATAGTCACCTCCGGAGACGCCTCTGAAAGGCAGCCTCTAAAATTTCCAGTCCGCGGGCTGGTCCGGTGGAAGGCTGGGCCAGGGTCAGAGGTCGTGGGGGGTGAGACTCTCAGCGCCCCTCATGCCACTGCCGGTGGCCGGACTGGGGCTGGGTTGGACTCGAGCTGCGAGATGAGGGCTTTCTTTCCGCTCCATACCCACTCATGCCTGCTCCGGGGAAGGGGCCCGGATCCCACGCTTCCCGCCCCTCCTCCTAGCCCCCAGGCCTGGCTGCGCTCCGGGGCTGGATGGCGTGAAAGTTTCAGCCTCAATCAGTACAATCTTCCCTTGGGGTCACGTGAACAAATATGCTCGCATTTGAAGGCAGCGTCTGTATTTCCCGACCATGAGGGGGTTTCCGGGGCTCTCTCCAAATCCAGAAAGGGCCACATTCCGAAAGCAAAACAAACCCCGAGCTCTGGGGGGTCTGGGAGGGCTGGGCAGGAACCCAGGAGTGGGTGGGGGCGCGGGTGGCCGCCGCTCTGGGCCTGGGAGCGGACAGGCGGGCGGGTGGACCGACGGGCGCGCATCGCAGGCGAAGCCAGCTCGGGGACTGCGAACTCGTTCCTCCTGCGTTTATTGGTAGTTGAACCTCAGCCTGGTTCCGTTCTACCGGGAATTCCGTGTGCTCGGGTATATGGCCGCGTCTGCGAGCGCGCAAGACCAGGGTTGGGACAGTGTTGTCTGCAGACAAAGGGGGAAGGCTAGCTCTGCCCCCCACTGGCGCCCACTCTGAGGCCGAGGACACCAGGTTTATGATAAATTGGGATCCAGGTAAGCAATTGCATGACAAAATGGAAATCTTTGGGCACCGGGCTGCTTGCTGCCCTGAGCGGGATACTAAATATGATTTATTTTGTGTAATCTGTGATCTTGATTATTGCCAATTGGTGAGGCAGTCCGCGTAGACCTAGATACACTTCTACATATACATTGAGGACGGTGATTAATCGTAAGGAGGTGCGCTTTGTGGGGATGCTCCCCGCCTACCCAAAGGTTAGGAGGACACACTAGCTTGCCAGGCTTGGGGGGTGGCTGATGGCATGGTGGGGGGGATGTGGCAGTTTGAGGAGAGGGTCGGTGAAGGGGTTGGGGGCTGGAGGAACTATTTTGGGGGTAAATGTGCAGTTATGAAAATGGGCTGGGAAATGAAATGAATAAAAAGAAACTTTTTTTACACTGTCACTGCCAAAGTAAGATGGAGCGTCATATTAATTCTGTGTCTTGGGCTGCCTGGCTGGGCATAGGCAGGTTGATTTATATGTATTTAAAATAAACTCTGTGACCAGCCAGCTCCCTGCATTGTTCTGGGAACTAGCTCCATATACGCACGCCTTTATCTCTTGCTGTTGGCTTAATATTTTTTTCCTTTAGAGGTTAAAGTGCTTCTCAAGCTTCTCCCCCAAATTCAAGAGAACCCCCAAACTACTCAGAAGAGTTTGAGAGGCTCCTCCAGTACATGCTCCCTCAGTAATCTGGGTTTTGACTTCCAGAGTGGCAGAGAAAAAAGGTTTAGGGCTCCTGGGTTCTTCTCCCCAAAGAACCCAGGATGAAAGCTAAATCATTATTTTGGCTCCTGCTTCCCATCCATCCTTTTGTTTATGGGATCCTGTGGCTCCTGGCTGGAGGAGGACAGGACAATTCATCCTGGATTTTTCCGGGGCCAAAGCCCAAGTAAGCAGCTCCATGAGTCCGAGGGAGCGGCTCTAGGCTCATGGGAGCGTCACACAGCCGGGCCAGACCGGGCCTCTGTGGGGAAGGGTCCCAGAAAGCAAGGAGCAGTCCCTTCACCTACGATGGGACAGGCCCCAGCTGGAGAGGGACCGACTTCCAAGAGGACATCGCCATCAAAGGAGAGCAGTAAAGCTGTTTTGTCAATCGCCTGCTCTTGGCTCCATCAGAACTTAAAGTCACTGGACATTTTTCTTCGCCTGCTGCCTTGGAGCAGCGCGCCTGCCAACTTAGTCAGCTGAATCCAATTACCGCGAGCAGCATTTCATTTGGCCCCGTGGAGCACTCACTTATAACTTCCCCGAAAATTTCAATAATCCGCACCAAGGCTCCCTATCCTAAAGACTTTTCCCGGGGATGCTGGTGGGGGCTGGGGTATAGGGCCCGGCCTGCGCCTGCCGCGGACCAGCTCTCCGTTGACAGCTCCCAGATGGGTCTCCCTCCCGCTACCCCAGTTTCTGGCTGTGGAAAGGGTACTTGAGCTGGTGGCCCAGAGCCAGCAGGGTTAAGCCCGCGATTCTGGTCAAGCAGGAGGCTGAAGTTGGGCTTGTGCTGGAGGGTGGGTGGGCTGAGCAGGGAGCTCCAGAGAAGGCAATGGGGACTCTGGGTGGCCTAACGTTGGCCACCTTGGGGTCCTCTTTTCTTTTCCCTTCCCAAGCCTCCTGAGCCTAGAGCACAGGGTGCACAGGGCATCCCAGAATGCCCAGGAGCAAACTTACCCTGATCATCCACGGCTGGAAAAACAAAATCTAGCTACAGGCATCGTGGGATCAGCCCTGGTGGTCTTTCAATTTAGCCCTCTTCTGAGGGGGAAGATCCTACTTTTAAAGAACCCCCTTTTAAAAAAAAATAATAAAACATAGTCAAGCGGCGAAAGTTGATGTCTGTTCACGTGAACGTATCATATAAAGTAGCTTCCGGCTCGCTGATCAGGTCTGAGTACCTGCGTACATCGCACACCCACTGCACAGCCCTCAAGGCGGGCCTAGCGGCCTGGGCCCCCTGGGCCCAGACCGGCTGGGAAGCTGAAGCCTGGGCTCGATATTAGGAGCCCTACTGGGCTGGGATCTCTCCGAGGCGCTTCCGTTGGGTGTTCATTAAGGGGTGAGTTATTGCTGTCTAAGCCAAAGGTCACTTCAAAGGCTTATGGCTGTGCACTCTGGTCTTTAGAAGGGACTGGAATGCTTTGTGTGGGGCTTTCTCCTGCCCGGTTTAGTGTTTGCAAACTACTGAGTCGACAAATTGCACAGGGCAGATGCAAGAGGGGGGATTGTGTCTTTCCTTTCACCTGACCTGCATGGGCACCCGCTAAGTGCCCGTAGTGGTGGGCAGCTTGGTCTGTTGGGTGGAAGGGATGTGTGTTTCTTAGATTGTTTGCAGCCTAATCCTGACCCAGGAGTGGGCAGCCCAGGCCAGGAGTGTGGTGGGTACCGACTGGAATAAAATAAATTCAGAGGAACCATGCAAGATACAAAGTACAAATCAGGAAATAGCGCCCAGCTCCCTTTCCACTGGAGCTGAGTAGGGCAGCCATTGACTAGGACCCACCCAGGCCCATCTTTTTCAGGTGCCCTATGCTGTAGCCTCCCTCCCATGCCAATTTTGTACAGTCCTTCTCTTTTACTCCTAGGAGGTTTGGGCTCAGCCTGGGAGACTAAGGCACCTGGAGCACTAAGAGCTTGGCTGAAGCAGGGGGAGAGGACAGATTCCCCTTGTGCCTTTGACCCACTTGGCTCACCCGTTGCTTGAGGGTCTGGCACTTCCCTCTGGTCTGAGCTCCTCCTTCCCCCATCCAGCCAAAGATTTTGGTGTTAAAGGCCACTCACTCCCTAGAAGCCAATCAAGTCTCCCTTTCTGCCAGGGAGAAGGTGCCTGGAATGGCTTCGGGCAACATATACAATAGTCACATTGATTATGACACCCTTAAAGGGGAAAGCCTCTCAACATGTGTGCGTTAGAAGCGGCTGCCACTGAGAGTTTTCCATTTTGTTCCAGATCCGCCTCAACAGAATATCAAAAGGACCCTGAAGAACCTAAAAAGAGTTACAGACAAAATTCAAGAGCTTGCGCGGGGGCACACACACACACACACACACACACACTGTGGTGAGTAGTGTGATTTAAAAAAATAATTTCCACTACATTTCCATCTGTCCTGCAACTCAAGGTAGCCATCTCAGGATTCATACATCAAGACATAAAACAAAGGGCGGCTTTGAAGTGGATCACCTCCGTGTGAACTGCTGCCCGTTACATGATAACCGATCATCGGCCTTCAAATTTATGGCGCTTTAATGGGGTGAGCCCAGTGCCTTAAATGGAGGGTGTATTACGTATTGAGTTATCTGGGCTAAATAAGAATGATTTAGAAGGCGCGTCCAGGGCTTCCCATAGGGTAGAGGAGGCTCAGGCTGAGAGATCGAGAGAACTCGGGCAGAGAGCGAGCCCAGCTCTGCAGCAAATATATCCCCACTGAGCAAACCCGAAAAGGAGTGGTTTCAGAATCCCCCAATAGTAAAGCCAACAGGGAGCGAAGAATCGTTGCTATGTTCCAGTGAATTAACGGAGGTGCCCAGCACAAGTCTTGTCCGCCAGAAAGAGATGTGTGGGTTTCCCAGGCCCTGGTTTCCTGGTTTAGGAAAAACAAAAACAAAAACAAAAACAAGGAGAGGAGCCAACTACAACCTTAGAAAAATTTGAGAGCAACAGAAGCAACCGGCACATCATCGCCTCCCCCTTCTCTTTCAACTTGCCCTGACTCTACCGGCCCATAATTTACTGCGACTGCCGCGCTAGTCACAGCCCAGCGACTGCCGCCCCCTCCTTCCCCGAGCCCCTCGGTCTTTCACGGCCCCGGCGGGAGAGCGAGTGCCGGGCCGGCCTCTGAGCATCCAGCGAGCTTCCCGGCTTCCCCAGGCAGCGGCGGGCAGCGGGTCTTCGGCCCCGGCGGAGCTGCGCGCGTCCGGTCCTACGTCTGGCCGTGCAGCGGAGCTGTTCGGAGAGACCGGCACCGGCCACTTTATATAATCCCCCAGCTCGCGGGGCGCGGGGCCGGGAAAAGTGCGGAGTAGGGAATTCTTTTGCCGCTCTTCCTCCTACGCGGAGCCTGTTTTCCACTTCTGAAAAGTGCCGGGCCTTGGGAAGTGTTTTTCTTTTCATTCCTTACTGAAGCGTTTACTGCCGCCGTGCTTGCAGTCATAAATTTTGTTACAAACCACAATGACAGGTGCATTGATATGCACCGTGAGAGCTCCAGCTGCTTAATAACCCCGTCCCCTGGCCGCTGTGAGCGCCTTTTATTTATTCGGTATCATATTAGGTATTGATCCCGGGCAGAATTAAGTGCAGTGAGCAAGTATCAGGGTCCGGCTGTTTCAGAGGCGCGGCGAGTGTGGCGGTCCAGCGCGGCCCAGGCGGCGGGCGGTGGTCGCTCTGAGGCCGCCTTCCTTCCGTGTGGCTAGGAATCCTTTGGCCCTGCATTCCCAGCCTGCGGTTGGGCCTCCAAGCTGAGTTGGGCAACTTCCCGGGACCGCAAGAAGGGTCGAGTCAGACCCTGTGTAGTGCCCTTACTCTAGAAAGGGCCAGGCTTGGTGCCGGCGGGGTTCTGGGGAACCTGCCCTGGCCGGTGCCCTGGGGGTTGAGGGGAGGAGGAATGAGAGAAAAGGGCAGCTGAGGACTTCGAAGGCTGCCCCTCCCCCGACACGGGCTAGTCTTCACCCCAAGGCATTTGGGTCCCCGAGCAAAAATGAGCAGAGATACCAAAGGGCCAGGAAAGAAAGCCTTTAAAGGGGGGGGGGGGGGATCGAAAAGATGAGCCACTGAACAGTTGACCATTGTCCAAGTGATTTATGACCCATTCCTGCTTTTTAGGTTCAAGCAGAGTTCACAAGGAGTAGGGATTTCTAGAAAGAAATAAGCTTTTTTATTTTTTTTTAACCAGTTTTGTAACAATATTCTCAGGTTCTGTTTTAGGAGAGGTGGCTTTTGGGGGGCATTATACTGCGGAGGTGGGGGGAGTCTGCAAAGCCCTTCCTGGTGAGGAGAGGGCTACTACCCTTGCTTCTGGGGCAAATAGACATTGGAGTGGTGGATCATCACTGAGTGGGCCTTGAAATTCCTTAAGACAATGAAAACGGAGGCAGAACAGACGCTGTGGTTATTCATGAAGCTGCCAGATATTTACACTTTTAAGACCCAGTACACAGCTTTTCCTAAGAATATACCATAGGAAAAATATATATGTAAAGCCATCTGTTTCAAAAACCTGGTCAGTTCCTAAAGAAGCTATTTTAATGTGACTGGTCCACCTATCAAGATAACCTTGGTCAACCTGGGAGGCAAGAGGGAAAGTATTTTGCTTCCACACTTGTAAATGAAATGACAGAAGCAGCAGTGACTTCTGGTGGGTTGTCAAATGTGGCCATTCTGATATCCAGAGGGCCCAAGGTTTAAGACTGGAAGTAGGATCCCAGAAAAGTCCAGAAACAGCTAAACCAGTCCTTTGGCTTGGGGGCAAACCAAGCCAAATGTTAGACACAGGATGAGGCTGTAACTTTCCATTTGATATTCAGTAACTTTAATAGTCAGAATGACATAGAAATTGAATGAAAGAAAGATTAACATCAGCTTTGCTAGGTAGATATCTTAACTGCATACATTTCAGAACAATAATAGAAACAATTCCTAAAACATAACATCCTAGTATTCTATTATTCCATTGAAAAGGGTCTGTGTCTTATCAAGATAAATGCCATATTCACTTATTCTTTGTAACAAAATGGGCAACAGTATTACCAAACAAAGGCTAATATAAAGGATTTTAAAAATTGGGTTAGGCTGTTTGGTGAAAGTGGAGGGGAAATGAGTGAATGGCAGAGTGGTTTTGGTACCAGTGGTCAAATCCTTTAGGCCACGTAAGTCGTCTAGACAATGTGGTCCATCATGATGACCATGATGGAAGCCCAGGGAGTTTTGAGGAAGGAAAGGTGCCTGAAAGAGGAGATCAAGAATTAAGACCAGGGAGCTGACCTATGAGTTTTCTTTATCAAGCACACAAAAGTGGTTGAATGCTATTAGTTATACTTTAACTCCTTAGGAGCCTTTCACAAGATGGGGGTGGAGTGGTTGACAAGGAAAACTTCCATCAAGAGTCAGAGGACACAAAAGGGAAGAATTTTTCTTAGTTTTTTTTTTTCTTCTTCTTCTAAATCTGGGTCCATTCATCATGCCATGAGAGGTTCTCTCATTGGTTGTAGAGTGGGTGGAGGTGGGGTGCAGTGTATGATCCAGAGCAGAGGTCAATAATAATATCTGTTCACACAATTAGATGCAGGATAAAAATGATAAAGTTGTAACATGAAGCATTCTGCGTTTACCCATGCTCCATGCATTTCAAATTCTAAATCTCTTTACCAAGTTTCTAGTGGTATCCACTTAAAAGTAGTGGAGGACAAAGTAAAGAGTCTAGAAAAATGCAGATGAAAGAGAAGAAACATCTTTCTAACCTCAAAATAAGTTTGGGAGTCTTTAAGTGTTCTTGGTTTTTATCTCCTGGTAGATTTCACAGTGCTGACACACAGAGTTAACTGGGTGGATTCTCATCCCGGCACCAGAAAGTGGACTGTCTGGTCTCCATGAAAGATGCTGTGATTTTGAAACCAGGTGGGGGAGATACTTTTCTTCTTCTCCTCCTCCTTCTCCTCCTTCTCCTCCTTCTCCTCCTTCTTCTCCTTCTTCTCCTTCCCCTTCCTCCTCGTCCTCCTTCCTTTGAGAGTTCTGGCTGTTCTGAACTTTCTCATCAAAACTGTGGGATGACCCAAAGATTGATTGATAGGTCCATTTAGTCACTCATTCAACAAGCATTTATTACACTTACTACATGTAGGGCACTGGGCTGGGTGTTAGGAATATATAGATGAATAAGACACAAGGAGCTCAAAGTCCAGTGGGAGAATCAGTCATTAAAATATATGTCCATAAGTGCTTTCCTATGCCATATCAAAAGCTATTTGACAATCTTGAAGAAAGAAAACATTATCTGGGTGGGGGTGGGGGAAGCCCCTTCTCTTGGATGGAGTTGAGCTAAAGAGTGGGAGTGGTCTTTTCATGTTTATAAGAAATTCCTTCTGACTTTTTCAAAGGTTCAAATAAGTTGAACTTCATAAAATCTCAGCTCCTTCCACTCTGAACTGGGTGGGCAGCAGAGAGCCTGGGCTAGCTAGTCCTTATATATCGACTGTCCTGTCAGTTACAGTCTCTCTGGGGCCTTTTGCTTTTCTTCTCCACAGGTCACCTGGTGCCTGTGGCTACCCCAGCCCTCTCGGGATTCGGCAGACAGTGGAGGTGGTGGTGAAGGAGACAGTGGTGGTCAATGTTATTTGAGCAGGGTCAACAGACCCTGGAACTTCCTGAGTGCACGATGCAGAAGGCTGCTTACTATGAAAACCCAGGACTCTTCGGAGGCTACGGCTACAGCAAAGCCACCGACACTTATGGCTACGGCACTCCCCATCAGCCTTACCCACCCCCTGCCGCTGCCAACTCCCTGGACACTGATTACACGGGCTCCGCCTGTTCCATCCAGAGTTCCGCACCTCTGAGAGCCCCAGCCCACAAAGGAGCTGAACTTAACGGCAGCTGTATGCGTCCTGGCACTGGGAACAGCCAGGGTGGGGGGGTTGGCAGCCAGCCTCCCGGCCTGAACTCAGAGCAGCAGCCACCACAACCCCCTCCTCCACCACCAACCCTGCCCCCATCCTCGCCCACCAATCCCGGAGGTGGAGCGCCTGCCAAGAAGGCCAAGGGTGGGCCCAATGCTTCTGGCTCTTCAGCCACCATCAGCAAGCAGATCTTCCCCTGGATGAAAGAGTCCCGACAGAACTCCAAGCAGAAGAACGGCTGTGCCGCTGCAGGTAGCTCTCTGAGGGGGCTCATCCTGGGCTAAGTCTCCTCCCCCCCCCCCCCCCCCCCCGCACTGAGCCCCAGAGGCTAGCTCAGGCTCATCTAGGAATCAAGAGACTGGGGGCTAGAAGCGCAACTTTGGAGGCCACATGTCTAAACTCCTACTCATGCAGGAATGTCCTTTCTTTTTAGTGTCCCTGATTGGACCCATGCCCTTACAGTGACAGGGTGTTCCATTCCGGGCTGCTGGTGCCATTGCTGGACAAGTCCCATAGTTATTAATAGATAGCTCTTCCATATATTGACCTAACATTTGTTTTCCTGGGTGGCTGGTCATAACTTGGCTCCTTCTCCCATCCAATAGCTCTTCGAAACCTGTGATTCCCCAAGCCTGGGTTTTTATGTATCTTACATCACACGAATCCCGTTCCCTTAAATTAATAAGAACTAAAGTCTGTGAAGGGCTATGTTAAGAACCATGGTAAGCGCTTTACAAGCACTATCTAATTTTCCAAAGAACCGTTTGAGGTAGGTATAGCCCCATTTTACAGATAAAGGGTTAGACAGTTGCGCAAGATCACAAAACCACAGAATGGGGCACTCGAATCCAACCGGAGCCTGCAACACAGCCAGACTCTACTTGGTCCACGCCAGCCCAGTTCTCCCCATCCCAGCAAATCCATAATGGGGAGGGGCATATCTTAAGGGAAGGGGATATGCTCTAAAACAAGAGCAGCCTTGGATTTCTCTCCCTGAAAAGGGAGACCCCAGAGTTGGGAAGAATCTTCTGTGGGTCTATTCAGGGTGGGCAGAAGAAGATGGGCAGGGCCAGGAGCTCTGAGGCCTACTGCCTCTCTCTGTTTAGCCTGCCTGGTCCCTAAAATTTTCTGGCCTCATGTCGTTTGATGCAGTTTATCTTCAGATAGATGAATATGCTTCCAGGTCCAGGGCCAGTTTGAGGCATGGGATGTAACTACCTTGTTATCAAATCTCTGGTTTGCCTGCAACTCTCTGGGGCTGCTGCTCTTGGGGGAAAGTGCCTTCCAGCCTGTAAGCTCCTTCTCCTGCCCCTCCCTCCCAGCTGCAAGTCCAGGCCCCTCCCTCCCAGGAGAAATCCATTTGTGTAACCAAGGAGGGAGTGGACAAGCTGCAGAGAGGTGGCAGGGGTAGTGGAAACCAGTGTTCAGACTGCTGCTCCTAGCACTGCAATACTCAGAATGCACCCAGGCTGGCCTTGGAGCCCCTGAAACTCTGGAGAAGTATTTTTATGACTTATCACTTCCCTGGGTTTGGGTGCAGCTGAGCTGGGGTGAGGTGCCATGATCTCTACCCTCATTCCATGCTCCCTGGGGTGCCTTGCCCAGGAGCCAGCCCCTAAGCAGGGCAAGCTGGGGCTGCCTTCCTCCCCCAGCCCGGCAGAGGCTGGGAAGAGTATTCAGAGAAGTCTGTTCCTTCTTTAATGGGGGTTGGAAGAGGGGGGTAGGCCCTACCAGCTGCTACTAGTTTCTCATTAAACTCCTCCACAGCCTTAGCCTTAGGGACAGGATGATGGACTAGGCTGAAGGGGAGGGGGTGGCAGAGTGAATCGGACCTCAGAAGGCAGATGTGTGTGTGTGTGTGTGTGTGTGTGTGTGTGTGTGTGGCAGGGGCGGGGGGGGGGGGGGGCTGGAGTTCAGGTGCAACTCATAGGTATGGCTGGGGCCTGTGAAGTCCCGATTGGAATCTTACGTCTCAGACGCCCCTCCCTCATTCCAGCCAGCATTAAGGTGGGAGGAGAGGGGGAGGAAGAGGAGGGATCCAGGGAAGCACCCCGCTTTGGCCCTGGATGTCCTCCCCATCCCCCGCTCCCGCTCAGCGTCCCCTCTGTCTCCCTTCCTGCCCAGGAGAGAGCTGCGAGGATAAGAGCCCGCCGGGCCCAGCGTCCAAGCGGGTGCGCACGGCCTACACGAGTGCGCAGCTGGTGGAGTTGGAGAAGGAATTCCACTTCAACCGCTACTTGTGCCGGCCACGGCGCGTGGAGATGGCCAACCTGCTGAACCTCACCGAGCGCCAGATCAAGATCTGGTTCCAGAACCGGCGCATGAAGTACAAGAAGGACCAGAAGGCCAAGGGCATCCTGCACTCGCCAGCCGGTCAGTCCCCGGAGCGCAGCCCGCCTCTGGGCAGCGCCGCCGGCCACGTGGCCTACTCGGGCCAGCTGCCGCCCGTGCCCGGCCTGGCCTACGACGCGCCCTCGCCGCCCGCCTTCGCCAAATCTCAGCCCAACATGTACGGCCTGGCCGCCTACACGGCGCCGCTCAGCAGCTGCCTGCCACAGCAGAAGCGCTACGCGGCGCCCGAGTTCGAGCCCCACCCCATGGCCAGCAACGGCGGCTTCGCCAGCGCCAACCTGCAGGGCAGCCCGGTGTACGTGGGGGGCAATTTCGTCGACTCCATGGCGCCCGCGTCCGGGCCCGTCTTCAACCTGGGCCACCTCTCGCATCCGTCTTCGGCCAGCGTGGACTACAGCTGCGCCGCGCAGATTCCCGGCAACCACCACCATGGACCGTGCGACCCTCATCCCACCTACACAGATCTCTCGGCCCACCACTCGTCTCAGGGACGCCTGCCCGAGGCCCCCAAACTGACGCATCTGTAGCGGCCGCCACCGGCCCGAACTCGCGGCGCAATTACCTCTCTTGCTTTGGTGGCGGGGGTGGCGGGCGGGGCCCGCGGGGCAGCTCTGTGACCCCCCCCCCTCCCTCGCTCTGGCCCGGTTGCCGCCTCCTGGGTCTCGGGCCAACAGCGGCCGAGGCGCAGGCGACTGGGCCTCCCCTCCAGGAGCTCCCTCCTTTGGGTGACTCGCCATAAATCAGCCGCAAGGATTGTCCTCTGTAACCCTGACAGTGCCATATACTGCGGACCGAGGGACTCTAATCTGGTAATGGTGTCCCGAAGGTAAGTCTGAGATCCACCGGCGGCGCGCTCTGCAGAGGGACCAGAGCCCGGACAGCCCCGGGCCTGGCCCGCGTCTAGCTTAGTTGCGGAGACCTTAATTTATATGCTCCTTCCCGTCCCGTAAGGATTGCATCGGACTCAACGACCGTATTTATTATTTGAAGCGAGTCATTTCGTTTCCCTGATTATTTATCCTCGTCTTAATGTATTTATGTGTATATTTGTAGAATTCTCCAGCCGAGCTTAGGAACGCGCTCCCAGGCCGCGGGGGCCACGTCTCACCTCTTTAGTCCCCTTGCTCTGAACTAGTTGAGAGAGTAGTTTTGAACAGTTGTAACCGTGGCTGGTGTTTGTAGTTGTAAAGGATTAAGACCGCAAATTGTCCTTCATGGGTATAGAGTCAGGCGGCCCCGTGGCGTGGCACGACACCCGTTACTCATTTCTCAGCCGCAGCCCTCACCACTCGACACAGTTTATTGATTTCAAATTGTCTGGTACTATTTGAACAAATATTTAGAATAAAAAAAAATTTCTCAGTCGGAAGTGTATCTGTGTTAATCAAGCACACTTGGAAGTAGATCGCTCTGCCTTTTATCTTTTGCACACTCCCAGCAGAAGGCCCCCGAATAGGCTGACTCTTTGATATATCTATTTTTCATTTATTTGGAATCTGGTATACGAATTGGTTCTGGGGATACTTGATTACATTGCAGCTATTGACATTGGTGGGGGGTGGAAATCTGAGGATGCAAACCCAGAAATGCCCCGGGGAGGAGGGGGGGATAATCTGGGTAGGGCTTTGTGCTGTGCCTGCTATGCTATTTCCACCACCTTCTTTTTAGACATAAATCGACTTTTTAAGGTTGCATTTACACTGGGGAGGCCAGCTCTCACGTTTCTGCGCTAATAAAAAATAAACTTTGAAAGAAAACTGACAATCAAAGAAAAGACACAAGAAGTTGTAAGAAGAACTGAGGTCTGAAAAAGCTAAGGTGCACAAAAAGAAACGATCATTTGGAGACACGCACCTAAGCTTTTTCTCTAGGAAATGCTGTCAGGACTTTTTCCTTTATGATGGTTGGTGGTTCATTTCTCAAGTAAACAAACGTTCCCCACGATGTAAAGTAATAAAAGTTTAATTAATGGAACACAACAAGTATAAACACCTTGTTTATTCCGGTTTCTTTGTACAACACGGGCAAAAATGTCTTCAAGGATTTATATCCACTTTGTAAATATTAGCCTGGCTTCGGCTAGGGGTGGACAATGTCCACCCGCTTCTCTAGGAGGAGACACTTGGAAAGGAAAGCGCCTTCAGATAAGGTTCAAGTCTTTTGTATTTCAGCAAAGTCAGCCCACGCATCTCTATTCGGTTTGACAAATAATACAGCTCCTACTACATCCCCCCGGTGACACGAGGTGAAATTCCCATTGTGTGGAAATAATTTAACTTCTAATCTTCTGGTGGAACAACAATCGTTTCTATTTGGATGTTTGTGTTTCGCTAAATAATGATAGCTCAAATAATATCTAGTTCCCTTGTTCCTTTGTTTTTAAAATGGCATGTTAGATCGGGGGGTGGTAGGGATTATCCTTTTGCAAAATTTCACTTTATCTGAGCAGGTTTAGAGTATACATGTTGTACAAGTGTATCAACAGAATAAATGACTTCAACTGAAGGGATATTTTACCCATTTGCAAGGTTTAAAATTGTTTTCTATGAAATTTGCATCCATAGGCAGAATTTCTAATTGTCTTGTGAGAAATTATTTTTTAAGCTATTAGGGAAGTCAAAGAAGAGCTTGCTGCCTTGCAGGGATTACAACAACCTTTCTTAACTGGCTAAATATTAAATAGATGAATTATCAGGCTGTTTAGATTCAGCCCGGTTTTCCCTCATCTCCTCTTCCTACCATAAATAATAATAAAAATACATAATGCATTATGGCTCCAGGCGTTTTCCAGCGCGGTGTGTTACCGCAGGAGTATCTGCTGAGTCTGCGGGTGTCTGCAAGGCCCCAAGTGTCATCTGCGGCTTAGGTCTCATGGATTAGACTTTAAACGGTGTCTAGGCCGGCTGACATCAGCTTCCTCTCACACTGATGCTCAAGAGAGGTGCGGGGTCGGGGGCTCCCTCTCCGGACAGTTACCCGGAGGCACCCCTCTCTAACGGGGTGGGGGAGTTCGCTTGGGACAAATTGACTTTCTCTCACCTTTGGTGACAGGTTTCCCCGAGGCTTCCTAGAATGGCTTGGATTCTTTCCTGCCCTCGGCGTGTCATGTGATGGGCACACTCCGCCGCTCCTGGCGCGGGGAGGAGGGCGCGGTGGCGAGTCTGGGGAGGCGCTTCCCGCGCGGCCGCCGGCCAGGGCGAGAGGAGGGCCTGCAGCACAGCCATTTAAAACTTCATAAATTATAAACAAGCCGCCTTGGCCTTCGCCATAAATTCTGCTCCTTTTGAGCCCGCAATTAGTGTTAGGAAGCACCGGAGTCTAAACACAACCAAACGCCCTCTGAAGGGCCCAACTGCCCAAGGTTGCAAACCTTTATTTATTTCCCAGTACCACCCCCCTCTGCACCCCGAGGTCTGCGCATACAGTCGCCTCCTCCCCCGCCAGCGGTACACTCGGTTGGGTTCCCGCTCGGCGAGGGAAGGTCACAATAGCTGCTCTATCGGCGGAGGCGCCCGCCTCCTCCCTCCCGGGCCTCGGGAAAGCAGAAAGAAGAGCGTGGGGGAGGGGAGCACCGGCTGGGCAATGGCGCTCTGGGCCCAGGCCTCTCCTTCCCGGGGAAGTGGGGGGAGTGTGTGACCTGGAGCGGGAAGGGGCACGCTGGCAGGAGAAGGAAACCTCCACCCCAGCCCGTGACTTTTGCCCGAGACGGCCGCACGGGGTACAATGGGGGAGCGCACAAGGCCTCGACTGTCCGGCGCTAGGTTGAGGGCGCCGAGCAAGCCGGGCTTCCAGGAGCGGCTTCGCCTTTGTGTGCGCAGCTTCCCCAAGGGCTCCGCGTCGGGAAAGGCCTCACAATGGCACTGTTGGGCCTACGCCTGGAGGTGGGGAAGGGCCGGGCCTCGCTTTGGGCATTGGTCTCTGGGAGGTTTACCCCGTTTGCTGCTCCAGAGGAGGAAGTGGCTCTCTGGCTCAGGCTTTGACCAGCTCGGCTTTTTTTTTTTTTTTTTTCCTATAGGGGCGGCGGGGAGGGCTGGGGGAGGGGAGGGATCAGCGAGGTTGTGGGGGATCATCCTGAGGCCTGAAGAAAGGGTCCATGGATGGGGGTGGCAGCGGTTTGGGAGCCCCTGGTTGTTCTGTCCAGGCAATCAAATGTTAATTACAGCTGGGTAGAGAAGGGCTGCAAAAATGGCCCGCAGTAGAATGGGAGGTGGGAGTGGGAAAAGATTTAGCCATAAGGAGACCTTGCCGTGGCTACCAGGAGAAACTCAGGCCCAGCCAGGAGTGGGATAAGAAGACCCAACTGAGCTAGCCAGGGGTACGGGGACGTGGCAGAGGAAAGGTCTGAAGAGCAGTCCTGGCCCCTGGAAAGGCGGTAAGAAAGGGCGATTAAGTAAATGTTCTGCCTCCTGGCTTTCAGACCTCAGCCTCATCCCGGGACCTGACAGAGAAAAATCCGCCTCTGATGGAATCATTAAGTTAACCATCCATTTGTACCATTTCTTTGTACAGGCTTTCAAATGAGAGAGAATGATAGAATATAGAGTGAGTACTTTCCCCCTGGTGCAGCCCCAAGCCTAGTCCCTATCACAGACACATCAGCCAAATCGGTTTCCCAGGCCCCAGAGGGTGCTAACCTTGCGGAACTGGATTTTTTTGGATTTCTATCTGTAAGGAGTATTAAAAGACAGTAATTACCTATACTAGCTTCCCATTTCTTCTCTCTCCCCCATTCTGTACAAGCCAACCCACCCTTGAGTGAAGTGCATCTTCTCAGCCATAAGTCTTGGGAGCCTAGGCTCTCCATCTGTTGAGGTTTGTTCATTAGGGAGGGACAAGGGGATGTGTGTGGGTGTATGTTTGAATAACAAAGAAGAAACCCAACATTCTAATGAAAAGTGTTCCTCTGCTTGACCTGGAGGAGCCAGAAGCTTGTTTACACTGTCAGTGTTCAAGGGACAGTCACAGGCCTGTTTGCTTTTATCCTGAGGATTAGTTGAAACTTTCTCTCCCAGTAAAGAACTGGTTAATCCCAGTTACAGATCCAGGAAGGTCCTCTTCATCTGGGAGTTCTTGGTGTTACTTTGGTCCTTCTTTCAGAAACTGTAAGGGAAAAAAAGGGGGGGGGGGATGAAGAGAAGTTTGTGAGTATTAAATAAAAATAAAAAGAGGGGCAGGAGGCCCCAGTTCCCACAGGCCTACAGCCTCACCACTTTAGGGCGCTGTGCCTTCCCAGAGAGGATATAGCTACCGGTGAGCAGACTTCTCCCTAGACCTTTGGACACAGTTGAGACACAGTTGAGACTGAGTCACCAGCCATACCCTCCACCATCTCTGAGCACTGGCTCACTCTTGCAGAGGGCCCGGATGGAGAGGAAAAACGACTGGGTAGGTGAATCCTCTGTACTTACAGCATTGTTGGTACTGGTGGTGGTGAAGATCATCACAGAGGGTGAAATTTTAGTTTTCACTGTTCCCCTCTCTTCTGGTGCCCTACACATGCCCTTATCCTTGGGGCCCAAAGTTGGTACCAAATGGATTTACACACCTGGCCCAAAGTCCACGCCTAAACACCTCCCTCAGGTCTCATAACCACCTTGGCAAGTTGGAATGGTACAAGGGGAATTCAAGGACCCACTTTCAGGCCAGGTGCAGCCTGAAGCACAGTGAACAAAAGTTTCCTTCCACACATGAAGAAGAGGAAATGTAAATGGATGTCCAATCATTTGCAGTAGCAGAAGCAGGTGAAAGGTCCCTAGGAGATTTGCAAGGTGGGCAATAGTAGGTAAATCCTCTTGTCCTAGATCTTGTGGCAAAATATCTTGACTGGTTCCTATGGCTAGTCTGGATCAATTTATGGAAGAATAGTATCTGGAAAATAATGAAAATGGGATGTTTACATCAGTAAGAGTCCAAGGAGGAGACTTAGGATTCGTGGAGAACAGATGAAGTGTTTTTACTGGGAAAGCAGGCCTAAAATCAGGCCAAGAGGACCTGTTGGGCCTCGGCCTTTCTGAAAGAGGGGAGAAGAGCCTAGCTGCCTTAGGAGGAGACCAGGGAGAAGGCCTTTTGATGGCTCTATTGTTCCAAGCGCTTGCCCTACAAATACCACATCCCTCCCTGTCTCTTCCGCAAGGGCAGAGCGGGAAACTGGGTCGGTCGGTTGGGCCGAGCTCGAAGTAGCTACAGCGCTGGCACCAACCTCTCGGCCCCTTCTGCGGCCCCTTGGGGCGGCAACGGCGCGCCATTCCCGTCGCAGGCCCGAAACACACAAAGGAAGCCCCCACCCGTCCTCAGATGTGGGGACACTCTGGGGAGGAGGCTGGCGTGGACCCCGAGTCTGAGCACCTCCCTCCCCCGCGGGGAACAATAGCCGCCGCCTCCCCGGGGCGGCCGGGCGATAGCGCGGCACAAAGGCCGGCTCCGGGCCGCGCCACCATGTGACGCGCGCGCTCGTTCCGCGCTCTCCGGCCTGCAGCCGGGCGCAGTCAGCAGAGAGCCGGAGCGGCCAGGCTGCCTCAATCCACCTGGCACACTTTCCGAAAGACAAACGGTGAGTTAATCACCCAACCGGCTGGCGGCCGCGTCCCCTCTTGCCGGCGAGGAGGCCTGGGGAGGGGCGGGGGGGGGGGGGGCTTGGGTGAAGGATTTCTCAGTGTGTGTCGAGGGTCGGGGGGGGGGGGGTGGCGGGAGAGGTTAGTCCTATTAAGAATTCATCAATCACCCGGTGTGCACTTTTCACTCGACAGCGGTTCCTCCTACTTCAGAGCAAGTCTGGGCCAGCTGGGAGCCGACCAGAAACTGCAAGCAGAGGAGACACCGGCACCCCGGGGTGAGCGCTCACGGAGGGCGCGACCCGCTGCCCCACGCTCTGCGGCGCGAGGCCGGACACCCCCCCACTCCCTGTCCTCCCGGCCGCCTGCCGGCCCCGCCTCCGGACCCCTTGCAGCCCACAGTTCTCCCAAGGGGCGGCCCCCGCGCCCGCCCCAGACGCACGGAGACTGTATACCCTGCCCCCCCTCCGGCTCCCCGCCCCCCGTCACACCCTTAGAGCAGCTGTACCCCTGGAAAGGGAAGAGGAAAATCCCAGGTTTTGCAGACACTATGTAAGAGTCTTAAAAAAAAAAAAAAGATTCCCAGGGGACTAGAATTCAGGGACGGGGCGGAGCTAGTTTAGTTCTCTTATTTACCTGCAGGAGTCATTTATTTGGAAGGAAGCAAGGGTATCCCTGTTAAACTTGGAACTAAACCTGAATGCCATATAAAAAGAACAATAAAAATACACGTAAAATGCCAACCTTAATAATGATACGCCTCTCCTCTCTTTTCAAGTGTGAAGGAAGGACTGGAGTATTTTTACTTCAGCTCTTTTGGGGTTCATTTTAGAAATACCAGAAAGGGATAGACTGAAAACTGTAAGCGTTGGTGGAGGGAGAGAGAAGGAGGTCATTAGCATTAGAGCTGTTTGCAGCAGGAGGTCATGGGTAAAGTGGGTGGTGAAGCGTTCTTATGGTGGTGCTTGTAGTCCTCGGTAAGTTCTAAGAAAGTTTCAGGCTACCCCCTCTTTTACCCTCTTTTTGAGTGACATCAGCTGAGAAATTTCTGACGTTAGTTAAAAGTTGTTGCCTCAGCCTATAGGAAAGAGCCCCTGAAAGACAAAATCCCAGTTCCTCCCTCCCTGTCTTCTCTCTCAGCATCCTCTCAGGTGGAAATTAACTTGCTTTGGAGAGATGTTCTACTATCATTTTACTTTAGATAGATATAAGCTGTAGCATTAAGTCTTGCACAGTGTCCTGAATTCTTTAAGCAATTACAATACTGGTCCTCTTGTCCTTGGGTCAGAGTCTCTCTCTCCTTGCCTTTCAGCAATACCTGCTGAACAGCTCCTGTGTGCACTGTGCTGGGCTCTGAGATCTAAAAATGGGTCACTAATAGTGTATGCCTTTTGATCTACTGGGGAAGAAAAAGAATCCTAAAACGGCGTGACAGACACTAGAACAGAAGTGTGGCCTAAAGGTTCCTGGAATAAAGAGAAGGAGCCACTAACACAAGTGGAGTGTCAGAAAAGGCTTCTCAGAGGAGGTGAATTTTGATTCCTGAAGTATGAGCTTTTTAGGTCTAGGAAGGAGGGACATACTCGGTGGAAAGAGCAGCACATGCAAGCAGGGAGGGAAGAAAGAACAAGGTCTAAACCTGGAACAAAGAGAGTTTGGAGTAGAGCATCTGGCTGGCAAAAGAGGTTGTATGAGGTCCGTGGAAAGGAGTCTGGAATTAATCTGCAGGCAGTGAGAGGCCACTGAAGTTTTTAAACTGGGACATGACGTTATCTATTTGGAAAGCTTGCTCTTTGGGAGGGATGCTGTGTCTGACTGGAGGAGGGATAGGAGGCAAGAAGGAAAGAAGAAGGGGAAGCTGCTGCAATAATCCAGCCTAGGGAGGAACTATAAGGTAACGAGGATGAAGAGGGAAGACATTTAGGAGGACAAATTCACAGGACTTGCTGACAGTTGGACAAGTGAAAGAGGAGTTATGGATGTTAATCCCTAGGCTTCTATTTAGAGGCCCTGATTGGGTGGCCAGGTCATTCACCAAAATGAATACAGGAAGGGGAAAAAAGATTTTGCAGGGGGAAACTAAGGACTTCCGTTTTAGGTCTACACTGTATTTTCTGTTTTGCTGATACATTGTATGACCCTAAACAATTCACTTAATCTTTCTGGCCTTCAGTTTCATCTTCAGTGAAACAGTCAATAGATATCTACCTCATAAGTTTATCAGTAAAGTTGCGTGCGTGCGTGCGTGCGTGTGTGTGTGTGTATCTTCACCAGGTATCTTCACCAGGTCTAAATGAGAGTCACAGGCAAAGCTAAAACCAAGGGAAAACATCCTCTTACCCACACCATGCTGATCAATAACTTAGATCCTGGATGTCCAGTGAGAAATAAGTCTCAGGAAAATTAAAAACAACACCTACTGCTTCCCAGATATTGAATGCAGGCTAATGCTTAGGACTAGGTCAGATCATATTGCTAATTAGAGCTCCTCTGCTTCCGGAGGGTACTCTCCAGGGACACATGCAGAAATGTGGTCTTGGTATCAGACCACTAAGGAGGAGGCCTCTTAGCAGATGTCGGAAAGCTTTTTTATATCCTGTGTCTTTCAGGGAATGCTTGAAGCCACCCACTCTCTCTGAATCTCCTTAGGCTTCCTCGGGCACAGTGCAGTACAGGAAAGAGTGCTGAATGTCTGACCTTGGCCATTTACATTGGGTGTGATAACGACCAACAGTTTATCTTTTCTGTGTCGCCATTACCATTTGTAAACTAGAATTATGAAAGGATCAAACAAGATAAAAAAGAATGGCATTTTTGGAGATGCTATAAGGACAAGTAAAAGGTATTATTCTTTATTTATCAGACTGGCAAAAATAAAAACTTTTACTATCCCACTGACTTGGCAAGGGTATGAGGTAACAGGAATTCTCATATGTTGCTGGCAGAAGCATAAAGTGATTCACATCTAAGGAGAGCAATATGGCAATCTGCGTCAAGATTGCCAGCGCACATACTTTTGACTAAGTAATTCCATGTCTGGGGATTTTTCTAATAGGTTAAAAACTTGAACATGTGTTTGTAATGGGAAAACAATGAATAATAAGCGAAATATCCATTAATAGGGGGTTAGTTAAATAAATTGTGGTAGGTGTGTACAGCAGAACAGCATGAAGTTGTAAAAATAAGCCAGGAAGTTCTGTATGCATTTATAGGAAATGATCTTCAAGATACAACAGGGGAAAAAACATGGTGCGAGAGAGTCTGTCTGGTACACCATCATTTAAGCAAAAAAAAAAAAAAAACAACGTGGGGGGATTTATAGATAGATAGAAACGTATAAGGTATCTCTGGAAAGATATGTAAGAAACTCTTAACTGGTGCCTATGTGAAGGAGAACTAGGTGATGGGAGAAAGATGCTCACTACATACCACTGTGTACCCTTTGAATCTTGAACCATGTAAATTTCAATGTATACCCTATTTAAAAAATAAAGGAGAAAAAGATTAGTACAAGTGTAACCGACCTGGGTATACCTGTGTTCACACGGTCCTAAATTTGTACTATCCAGTTACATTAATGGAAAGACACCTCTGGTTTTGATCCCCCAGGGGTCAAGCTCAGCAGGAAATGAGGGGATCCTTAACCCTTGCGTGGTGGAGGGGGTGGGGACCCAGATCCACCTCTGCCTTCTCTTGTAGGAGTAGCTCAAGGTTGGGCCTCAGAAGTCTGGAGCACCAGTTCAGCAAATTGCAAAGGGAGGCCAGCAAGCCTCCCAGTCAGTCACACTGCCTGTGTGGCCTTCCAGAAACAAGGGTGTCTCCTTCAACACTGCTCTGCTTGCTCAGCATTGACCCTGCCACAGTGCAAAGGAGGGGCTGTTTTACTCTTTCCTCTTCGTACACTGTGGACAGGCAGCAGACTGTAGACAGCTGGGAGACCCAAGTTAGTTCCCTCATTTTTTGCAGGGTAGTTTTGTCTTTTTTTTTTTTTTTTTAATGTTTATTTATTTTTGAGAAAAAGAGAGAGACAGAGCAGGAGTGGGGGAGGGGCAGAGAGCGAGGGAGACAGAATCCAAAGCAGGCTTCAGGCTCTGAGCTGTCAGCACAGAGACCGATGCGGGGCTTGAACTCACAGACTGCAAGATCATGTCCTGAGCCAAAGTCGGACGCCCAGCCGACTGAGCCACCCAGGCACCCCGATAGTTTTGTCTTTTAACCTCTGAGTAAAGTTACTCCCTCTTTGAAATGAGGGGTTCAATGTCACTCATCTCTAAGGGGCCTTCTTGCACTGACATTTTATGACATCTTGATCTTTAATCAAAGGAAGAGTTACAGCTTAGGCCAAGGGACATTTCATCCCCTCTGGCTCCCCGGAGCTCAGATGTTCATTCCAGACAATTTGGGAGAGGTGGAAGGAAAGAAGAGTTGGCTCCGCCCTCTTGAGACTCCTATTCCTACTCCTCCTTCCTTCTTTCCATTACCTCAGAACTACTCTACATTTTCTCTAAGAGACCGGGAGAGACAAACGCCTTTCACTTCCTACCTTACTGGCATCCCTAAAGCCAAGTTAGGAAGGTGACAAGGAGCGGAAGCCAGGTCTCTGCAAAGCACTATTTTATCAGCAAAACTTGGGAAAGTTCTACTGACTACTACTTAAGGATATTTTATAAAACTTCACCCCAACTAGACTTAGGCTGCCAAACCAAAATGTGAGAGCCATTTCACATTCTCTGCCCCTACCACCCAAGAGGCTTCTGGGCACTGTTCAGGTATAATGTTCCCGCTAGCCATGAGCTCTCATGATGCTAGCCAAGGGCCCCTCCCACCAAATTACCGCTCTCTTCCCACATTGCCCACCCCAATTTCTGAGAGGCAGAAATTCTCAAAATATGGTTCCCAAGAACCCTGCTTGAGAATCACTCAAGAGGCTTATCACAACTCCTACTGGAGTCAGGCATACTAGATAAATATCTCTTGGGTGGGCTCAGGAACCTGCACTTTTAAAGAAGCTTCTATGCTGATTTCCACCCACATGAATTGGTTTTGGGAGCCGTTATCTAAAGATATCTTTTATCCGATATTAGTCATGGTAAAAACACACCATTCTGTCCATTTTTATTTCTGTCCAACAAACATTTCTTGTATGTTTACTGTGTGCCAGACAAGGGCTTGACCCATGAGCCTTTCATTCACAAAGCTCGCAGGGAAAGGCACAGCACTCCAAACTGTTTTCCTCAAGGAGGGTCCTGTTATCAGGCTTCTGATAGGTTTAGAATTCCTGTCCTTCACCCCCACTTCCATCATGGGATGACTGAAGGCTTCTGCAGAGAACTACAAATCTTGCTTGAGAGAAAAGCCCATCCCCCCACCATTCCTCGCCCCCCCCCCCCCCCGCCCCGCTTTTCACCCCAACAAGCAAGAGCCCTTCTACCCTTTGGGGCTGTGGAGCCAAGAGTCTGCATGTGCTCAAAGCGTCTCCAAGGGGTAACATGAAGAGGCTCGTGGAGAGGGGTTGCAAGAGGCTTCTTAGGAACAACTGTAAACATACAGAAGACCAGAGTGTCACCCTCCCTCACTTCTGTCTTCTGTCTGCAGGAGAAAAAAAAGTTTGTTGTTTGAATGAGAGACAAAGGTTGTCATGGGGGGTGGGGGTTTCAGGGTGGCTGCCCTGGTTAGCAGTATGGGAGAGATTTCAAAGCATTCCTACATCAAACACAACCTGGCAATCAGGCCCCTCTGCTGTCACCTCCTGCTGAGAACTCACAGCACCCGGACCCGGCAGGGCAAGTGACCCTTGGGAATTCATGACTTGAACAAGCAATAAAATTAGTAAGACATTTCTCCCATACTCTGTGAACATCTAGGAGACAAACTTTAAAGTTACTCAAAATATCCTACGTTCACATCTTTCTGCATATAGCTCCTCCAATAATATCTTCCGATCTCTCCTTAAGAGAACTGTAGATTCACATTCTTCTGGAGTAGATTTATAGCATAGTCGAGACCTGTGCCAGAAATGAATCCCTTGTTCCTTTGGTTTGAGAGTATCTTTTTTTGTGCAGCCTAGACCTCCCCTAACAAAATGTTCTTACACAGTAGGTCCTTGGGAAATGATGACTCTGAGTCTGAGATGACCAGAGTCTCGGCTCCAATATGAATAAGTCAAGGACCAGTCCAGGGGTTGAGATGGCAGCTCTTGGCCCCAAGGTGTAGGATATGCCAAAGCCTGAGAGGTTAAAGGGAGTAGAGAGAAGGACGAACAGAATGTAGCTCTCTGTACGCAATGATCATTGAACTGCAATTGGGTCTGAACGAATATTGAACACCCTCCTCCCGGCAACTCTCACTCATAGTTCTGAAAACAAAACAATACAATTTTAAGAAAAAAATCTCATTCTCTTTTAGGACATTTTCTTCCACCAGCGAAAGTTCAATCTCCAAAATTTTGCTTCAGAGAAACAGTGTAGACAGCTCATGGGTGGATCAAAGTCAATGCTTAATTGTGACAGGAAGGACCCAACCTTTGCCCCAAGTGCTTAGCAGCAGAAGCCTGGTCTCTGTTGCAATGAAGTTTGCCAAGGCACCTAGGCTGCCTATTTTCCCTGAAACCTTAGAGCAAAGGCCCTTAGTGTGATAAGTTTTGGTCAGATCTGCCGGGCAATTAGGCTTAGTTTTCTGTCCTACATCCTGAGTTGCAGCCTGCAGGATGCCTTCTCCAGAGAGGTTTACAAGGCCATCTTCCTTCTTGACCTGCTGGGGCTTCTGGGCCTAGGAGTTGTGATTAACTGAAAACCTTTCGAGAGAAAGACTGATTTAGACAGAGGTGTGCATGCTAGGTCACTATCCTGGTAAAAACTGGCTCTTAAAGTCTAGCCAGGGGTGCATGAGGTGTTATGTGAACTCAGCAGCATCTGGGTCGCTGATATTTTTGTATGGCCATCAGAGTTGGGGACAGCCAAAAAATGTTTCTACATATGAAGTCTCAGCTAGGTCTGAAGAGCTCTACCATTCCCTGTCCAGAGAGCTAGAAAAAAGACTCTATTTTTCTCTTTCAAAGAACTATTTAGGACCTTTGTCATCTGATTGGCTAAAGGAAAAGACTGAAGTAGCAACATCAAGTTTGAAGGGCCATCTTCAGCACAGGATTCCATTTCCCAACCAAATCCCAGAACTCCAGCAGTGCCGCAACACCAGAACTATTAGTTTTGTGCTCACTCCTAGCTGGGTACCCTCCACCTCCCCCCTCCCCACCTTGGCTCAACTTCACCCTCACCAGGGTAACACTTCTGGTGTGGCTCTGTTTATTCACAGGTTCACATCCCTGTAAGGAACTGGCTCCCCGGACTGTGATGGCTCCTATTTTCCCGGCTTCCTCAGAGTGGAATTTTAGGCAAGGGCTCAATCGCTCTTGCATGACAAGTGGATCAGTGAAACAATAATAAAACCTCCGTCACCATAACTAAGAGGCTATAATAGATCAAATTCTCAAGGGCACTTGAATAAGTCAAGAGTAGACCGTATTCACACAGTTTTAGGAAGCCACCCTCTCTCATGACTGCTGTGTGTAAATAACATTTATTTATATAGTTTTGCTATTTTCCTGCAGCCCCAAAGAAATGTTCAAGGAAGTTGAAAAGTTTGTCCATGTAAAGCCGGTCTTTGTAACCTTTCTACTCTTCATTTCCTGTGCCAGTTGCGCTTTTATTTCCCGTCTCTCCACACTCCGTCAACAAAACCGTATTATCAAGGGAAAGACGTGAGCCCATTAACATTGTGAGCCCTCAGATTTCACTCGCAAGAGACGACGCAGCACTTATCTGATGGAACAGAAGCTTTAATTGCTTCAAGGTACAAGCCCGTCCAAACCTCTGAGATCTGACGGCTCCCTGGGAAGCCTCTGCACCCTCCAGCCAAGCGCCCCAGCCAGAGCGTGCGCAGCCCGGGTGCGGGAGCCAGCCTCCCGGAGAGGAGCACGAGCGTTCAACCACAAGCGCAGATGCTGTATTTGGATAACCCAGTTATGGGGGAAGCCTGGTAAACTTCTCCGCAAGGCAGAAACCTTATCTTTTGTCCCAGTCAAAACCTGGCGCTCCAACACTCGCCCCCACCTTGACTCCACAAACGGTAAGAGCGGAAACTGAAGGGACTCTGCCGAAGTAACGTGAAAATCTAGTCTAAAGGTGAAGATCTGATGCCGCCCCAGGGCCCCAGGGCCCCAGGGCGCCCCAGCGCCTAGGGCACAACATTTAGTCCGGTGAATCGGAGGCAGGCTGAAAGCGAGGGAAAAGTAAACACGTCCTCTAGGTTTAGGAGAAGGGTAACACCAGTGCCAGGAAAACCGAAAGCGCATAGGGCTCTGAACAGTGCCCACGGGTCGAACTCCACGCTCCCTTTTAACCCCTTCCCCACCTCAGTGCCCACTATCCGCACCCGAGGGATCAGCCACCCACCGATTCAGAAGAACAAGCGTCTCGCCCTCTATCCTCTCGTCCTCACCCGAGCGGCTAGTCTTGCCTTTCTCCTCCCGCTTCGTCCAGTGCCCGTCCCGGGGGGCAGGCGTCCGGCGCTCTCGCCCCGCCCTTCTCCACGCCGCCCCGGGGCCGCGCCCGCTCTCCCCGCGGCCCGGGGGCGCTGGACGGCGGCCACCCGCAGGTTTGGCAAAGTTGGCGGCGGGGCAGGCGCGTGGAGCAGCGCGCCAGTCGGGACCCCGGCCGTGCGGGGCAGGCGCCCATTGGCCGGCCAGCGCCACGTGGCCACCCCCGCTGCTATATTAGGCCACTATTTACCTCCGGCCCGCTCGCCATGGCTCGGCGAAGGCAGTTCGGGTAGAGAGGAAGGGCGGAACGGCGCAGCCCGCGGCGGTCCTGCCCGGCCCCGCGCTCGGGCCCCCGCTCAGGCGGGTGGGCCGGAACCATGAGCTCCTACCTGGAATACGTGTCGTGCGGCAGCGGCGGGGGCGGCGGTGACGCGCTCAGCTTCGCGCCCAAGTTCTGCCGCGCCGACGCCCGGCCCGTGGCCCTGCAGCCCGCCTTCCCCTTGGGCAGCGGCGACGGCGCCTTCGTCAGCTGCCTGCCCCTGGCCGCCGCCCGACCTGCGCCTTTGCCCCCGGCCACCCCCGCGCCACCCTCCGCGCCGCCCTCGGCCGCGCCCTCCTACGCGCCGTGCACCCTGGAGGGCGCCTACGAGCCGGGCGCCGCACCTGCCGCGGCAGGGGGCGCGGACTACGGCTTCCTGGGGCCGGGGCCGGCGTACGACTTCCCGTGCGCGCTCGGGCGGCCGGCCGACGACGGCGGGGCGCACGTCCACTACGCCACTTCAGCCGTCTTCTCGGGCAGTGGTTCCTTTCTCCTCAGCGGCCAGGTGGATTACGCGGCCTTCGGCGAGCCCGGCCCCTTGCCGGCGTGTCTGAAAGAGCCAGCCGACGGCCACCCTGGGACCTTCCAGACCGCGTCCCCGGCCCCTGGCGCCTACCCCAAGTCTGCGTCGCCGGCCTCCGGCCTCCCCGCCGCCTTCAGCACCTTCGAGTGGATGAAAGTGAAGAGGAACGCCCCTAAGAAAAGTAAGTATCTGGGCCTTGGACGGACGCGACTGGGGTTGGGATCGGAGCCTCCTCCGCAGAATTGTGCTGGGAGCGCGTTGCAGCTGCCCCTCTGGACGGCGATTTAGGACTTCGGAAGGAAATGCGTCCCGCAGCGCTGTTAAGTAGGTGCATTCCATTGAGCGTGCCCCAAGTACACGCTCCGAAAATGTGCCAGGCATTGAGGAAATTTCGGGAAGGCGCTCTCCGTGGGGCGTTTCTCCTGGCACACCTTGTGTCTACAGAGACCCAGGAGAGCTGAGCTGTGATTTTGATTCTCACCAGCCCCGCTGCTCGCCCGCGTTCTGTGTCCGCGTCCTCTCACCCCACCGATGCCCTGTCTTTATGTTGCAGGCAAACTCGCCGAGTATGGAGCCGCTAGCCCCTCCAGCGCGATCCGCACGAATTTCAGCACCAAGCAACTGACAGAACTGGAGAAGGAGTTTCATTTCAATAAGTACTTAACTCGAGCCCGACGCATCGAGATAGCCAACTCCTTGCAGCTGAATGATACGCAAGTCAAAATCTGGTTCCAGAACCGCAGGATGAAACAGAAGAAAAGAGAACGAGAAGGGCTTCTCCCCTCGGCCACCCCTGTGGCTTCCCTCCAACTCCCCCTCTCAGGAACGAGCACCACCAAGTCTGACAAGAGCCCAGGGAGCCCTTCTCAGGCCCAAGAGCCCTCATGAGGTTTAGTCTTGGGGCTGAGAAACCTTGGCCTGCAGAAGTCATAGGTCACCTCACCCCTGTCTAGACTTACTAGTTCAGTTTGGGATAGAGGTTTCACTTGGGAAAAGAAGTATCCTAGTCGGCTTCTGAGTTCTAGGCTGTAGGTGTACAGATATCAATTTGAGGTCTCTTAAGCCACTCGTTTGTGTTTTATTTGTGTCTTATCAGGGAAAAGGTGCCCAGCTGCCAGCCCAGCCCTGCTGCTGTGTCGCCTAACTTAGTCATATGCAATTCTTGGGTGCCGAGTGGCAGTTGCTGATCTCTGACAACCCCTGATTTACTCAGAAGAACATCTACCCAAAGTTTTCCAGATTTTAATTTAAAGAATGGGCTACATGTATTCAGCTTGAGATGACCAAAGCTAGTTAGGGCCTCCTTGATGTAGCTAAGCTGCTTCAAAGATGATCTTCACATTTGCACTCCAGTTTTGTTGTTTTTTTCTTTAAAAAGCAGTTTCTACCTCTTCATGTGCCTGAGTGAAGATACAATCGCTGTTTAGTTAGTAGCTGAACAAATCCACAGGGTGGGTGAAGATTCGAACCTGAACTACACCTTGACACCAACTACTCAGACTTGAATGTAAATATATACAGTATGTATATTTTTTAAAATGTTTGCTTGCAATGAACTTCTACATGGCATTGAATGTCATAGCATGTAAAGAGTTCGAACTTTTTTTTTGTAATAAAAATTACAGAATCTGCTCCTCTCTGTCTTTCCTTACGCTCCTTTCATTTCCATGATTTTTCTTAAAAGCTAGTGGGGTTTCTTCAATTTGGAATTTCTTGATTCTGCTCTGGGAAATTTTTGACTGTAATAACTTTAAAAAGTAACAAACACATTTTTTATAGGTTGTTTACACAAACAAGTAACGGACAATTATCTGAGCAGTTTAAGGGTGAAAAAAAACTACTCTGCCAAATATTCAAGTAACTAAGGAGGTACTATACTTTAAGTGCCTGAGTTTTATGGTGAATACAGAGACTGCACATTAACTCAAAGGTGCCCACTGTGGGAATGTCGTAAAGCCAAGAAGACACTGCAGAAAGACCTCCTTATTCTTTTACCTCTTGCTCTCAGGCAAGGAAAAGGCAACCTGAAGATTTTGTTAGTCGGTTTGCGTTCTCTGAGAAAGGCAGCTGCATATCAAAAAGTTCTCAATGGCTGAATTCCCATTTCCAAAGTCAGGAATTACAAAGGAAGCTGGCAGAGACTTTCCACTTCCTGTAACCCAGACTAAGCATCTGGCCTACTAAGACAGCACAGAGGTGTCTCCGTTTTTAAAAGTGAAATATTTTCAAAGAATTCTTTGAAAGAAGCACAAAATTTGAAAGTTGGCAAGAGGGTGGGTATGTGATAAACTTCTTGTTTTCACCCAAACTCCTAGCTTCTAACCCTGAAAGCACTCATGGTTGACTAGGCTTTTATGCAACCTTACAGAAATATGTGAAAAAATGCAACAGTCATACACAAAGCCAAGTGGATACTTGAGACAATTGTCAGGGCAGGTCCTCACTTTATGAATAGTTATAGCTGTATCTTTAAAATCTCTCTATAGTTCAACCAAAAAGCATAAAGACCCAGATAATCCAGATAAGAACTTTTAAGCTCTCCTTTTACCTAGATTTCTAAATTCTAATGTAGTGCTTTTTTTTTTTTTTAATGTTTTATTTATTTTTGAGAGAGAGAGCGAGCACAAGCGGGGGAGGAGCAGAGAGAGAAGGCGACCAGAGGATCCGAAGAGGGCTCTGAGCTGACAGCAGCAAGCCTGGATGTAGGGCTCAAACTCATGAACTGAGACATCATGACTGGAGCCAAAGTCGGACGCTCAACCGACTGAGCCACCCAGGCGCCCCTAGCGTCACGCTTTAAATCCAATAATTCAGAAGTCTAACAGTTGTGGGTGATTACTATCCCTGTAAAACTGTGATGCGATTGTTTTAGGAGATTGAAGTTACACTTAAATTCTTGTCTTTTGCACCCACGGTTTAATGGAGTTGAAGAAATAAAAAGAGATCGGGTAGAACTCAGGTCTGTCAATATTATTCTTTTTTTTGTTTTTCACAGTTTCACCCTCTTTTTTAAAGGTTTTTATTTAAATTTCTGTTCGTTAACATACAGTATGATAGTAGTTTCAGATTGTTGATATTATTCTTGTGTTTCACCATCTGCCCTCCATTGACTTGATGCTAATCAGATCTTGTTTGAAAAACAGCCCCACCTCACCCTTCCACTCCCAGCTTTGTAGCTATTTGAAAGGACTTGTTACAGGAGCTGTGATCTCCTTGCTCCAGCCACCTCAGGGCTTCCCCTGCAGCGGTCTTTGACAAGACAATGTTTCCTTTTTGATAAGCATTAAATGTATACCTAAACAACAACAACAGTAAAATACCAACACGCCTGGTCATTTCCTTAATCTACCACCGTTTTCTCTGAGAAAATAAAGCTTTTCCTTTTGAAGCTGTAGCTAGCACTTAACCCTGATGGATGTCTTCCTTGATAAAGGTGGCTGTTTTGACATATGTATAATGTTGTTCTATGAATCAGACCAATATTAGCTATTTTTTGACCAACCCCAGGGATCTTTAAAAGCTTTCTTAATGCAGATCACTATATAGCTATATTCAGTATTAGGGAGAGTCCTGACTGGAGATCCGGATGAACTAGGTGACCTCTGGAGGTACCCTCCAGCAATGAAAATGATACAGAAACAATTCAAAGATTTCTGCATATTTTATTTTAGGCCTAACGTTGGAAAAAAGTTCAGCTCTAAGAAAGTAAATGCAGTCCATGGGAATACAGTGATACTGTGTTTGTATAGGAAAAGTGGATTGAAAAAAAATTTTTAATGTTTATTTTTGAGAGAGAGAGAGAGAGAGAGAGAGAAATAGAGCACAAGAGCAGGGGAGGGGCAGAGAGAGGGAGACACAGAACTGGAAGTAGGCTCCAGGCTCTGAGCTGTCAGCACAGAGCCCCATGTGGGGCTCGAATCCACGAACCGTGAGATCATGACCTGAGCCTAAGTCAGACGCTTAACCAACTGAACCACCCACATGTCCCTGGGAAAAGTGGGTTTTAGAGTTTGTTAAATGTATCTTGTCAGTGGAGGTACCCAACCCTTGTGAATTGTTTATAGAACATTTCCCCTTCCCATTATTCAGAGCCTTGCATTATTTTAAGTCAGATCGTCCATGGAGTATGATGGTAGCTATGCACACTGTGAAACTGCTAGAACAATCCCATCTCTATTTTATAAAAATTCAAACTAAATATGCTAATGTACCCACCAGTGTTCCATTACGAGAATGAATACACAGTGGACCGTTCTGGCTGTTGTATAATTTACTGTTCAATGTTCTTTTGTCTTCACAGAATGACCATGTGTCTGTCTGTTTTTCTGGATTCAGGATAGTTAGGAATGAGGAAGAAGAAATAAAGCATTTAATAATACTTAAAATTCCATTACTTGAGTACTAGCAAACAAAGGGCTTGCTAATGTAAAAACCTAAAGCAATGTCACCTAAATCCTCAAAAGATTAATTGTATGTGAGTCTTCTGTCCCAGTCTTATATACGGTGAGGCCTGGGACCAGACAAGGTTATGTCCGATTATCATATCATCAGAAAAGAGGGGCAGACTCAGGGAGACCTACAGTAGCTCTGGAGTTCTTAATTATTTCTTATGGCCTAACAAATGCTCTATATTTGCTGAATATTGAATTTAAAAACCTCAGGACCTAATCAGGTTCAGAGAGATATTTAGTCTGACCACAGACCTCTCAACAAGAAAAATGCCGATTGTTAAAACTGTATTTGTGGTTTTAAAGTGAAATCATACTGGACATAGCTCACAAATAATGATAAATCTCCATCTAAATAGAAATCTAGTTTTTCATGGTTTTGACCTCTAAAGCATACTTCCAGAGCATGAACATGCAACAAACATACAAAATAGTTGTATTTGACATCTCACTTATATGCTTCTGAAGGTATAATTGTTATGCAGGAATATGAATTCAATAGAAACTTTAACTAAATTCAATAGCGAACTAAGAGGAAAGAATTCCTAAATATTGGCATAAAAGGAAAGTCAATTGCTTAGACTGTAAAGACTTCAACATTATCTCTTCCACTTCTACTAGTCTTATTGATATAATTTGATACATACAAAGGGTGGCCAAAGACTGGTGGTCATTTGGACTTGGAAATAGCTAATACAGCAGGTTACTGACCCTTTTGAGGCATTTCTAGAGAATGCTAGACTATAGCACCTTCTTATATTCCACTCTTCCACTATATTCCCTTCTTAGGGGTTTTGTTGAAACTAAACTACAATTTGGGGGAATATCTTTAAGAAAAAAAATTACGAATACAAAATTGCTAGGGTATCTTTCAGGACCTGAAAGGGCCCAAGTTAGTGAAGCTCAAGTTTTTTTCTTTCTTTTTTAATTTTAATATTCTTTTTTTTTTTTTTTTTTTTTTTAGTTTTTTTAATGTTTATTTATTTTGAGAGAGAGACAGAGAGTGAGCAGGGGAGGGACAGAGAGAGAGACAGACACAGAATCCGAAGTGGGCTCCGGGCTCCGAACTATTAGCAGAGAGCCTGACACAGGGCTCGAACCTACCAACGGTGAGATCATGACCTGAGCCAAAGTCGGACGCTTAACCAACTGAGCCATGCAGGCACCCCTTAAGATTCTATCTTTAAGTAATCTCTACACCCAATGTGGGGCTTGAGCTCACAACCGGAGATCAAGAGTTGCATGGTCTACTGACTGAGAGCCCAGGCGCCCAAAGTTTCTTTGGGTTCATGGTCAATCCCTATTTTCCCCTTCCGGAAAAGGTTGATCCATTCCTAGTATCCAGGATTGTTTGCAAGATGATAGCAGTGATTGCTTCTCTCCAACATCTTGGAAACAGAAGGTCTGTTTGCTCCTCTTGAAGTACATCAAGTAGTGGCAGATAATGCAGACAAGAATAGGTTGGGGCTTTGTCCTCCACGCTGAGTATCTCAATCCCACTCTGCTCTTCTGGGCTACTGGCTGGCTGAACTATTTCACTGTCTTGGAAGGAGAGCTCTGTCTCATCCAGGAGGCTCTTTTCTGTTGTATTTCCTTCTCAGTGTTATAAACAGAAGAGAAATACAGAACTAGATATGACACAGCTACACAGTTGGCTTCTAAGCATTTCCCAGAAGGATGGAATCACTGAAGCTTAGGTAAAGGACTGGGAAAAAAAGAGAACATTATTCTTCAGGGAGGAGATGCAGATTTTAGCACCAGTTGTGTTTTCTCTTTCTTTCTTTCTTTCTTTCTTTCTTTCTTTCTTTCTTTCTTTTGTTTAACCCTTTTCCTTTCTTTTTGTTTTCTATTTATCTATTTTTTAAAATTTAATTTATTTTTAAAAATTTACATTCAAGTTAGTTAGCATATGGTGCAACAATGATTTCAGGAGTAGATTCCTTAATGCCCCTTACCCAGTTAGCTCATCTCCCCTCCCACAACCCTTCCAGTAACCCTCAGTTTGTACTCCATATTTATGAGTCTCTTCTGTTTTGTCCCCCTCCCTGTTTTTATATTATTTTTGCTTCCCTTCCCTTATGTTCATCTGTTTTGTATCTTAAAGTCCTCATATGAGTGAAATCATATATTTGTCCTTCTCTGACTAATTTCACTTAGCTTAATACCCTCTAGTTCCATCCACGTAGTTGCAAATGGCAAGGTTTCATTCTTTTTGATTGCCGAGTAATACTCCATTGTATATATATATATATATGCCACATCTTCTTTATCCATTCACCCATCAATGGACATTTGGGGTCTTTCCATACTTTGGTTATTGATAGTGCTGCTATAATCATTGGGGTGCATGTGTCCTTTTGAAACAGCATACATGTATCCCTTGGATAAATGCCTAGTAGGGCAATTGCTGGATCATAGAGTAGTTCTATTTTTAATTTTTTGAGGAATCTCCATACGGTTTTCCAGAGTGGCTGCACCAGTTTGTATTCCCACCAGCAGTGCAAAAGAGATCCTCTTTCTCCGCATCCTTGCCAATATCTGTTGTTGCCTGAGTTGTTAATATTCACCATTCTGACAGGTGTGAGGTGGTATCTCATTGTGGTTTTGGTTTGTATTTCCCTGATGATGAGTGATGTTGAGCATTTTTTCACGTGTCAGTTGGTCATCTGGATGTTGTCTTTGGAGAAGTGTCTATTCATGTCTTTTGCTCATTTCTTCACTGGATTATTTGTTTTTTGGGTGTTGGGTTTGATAAATTCTTTATAGATTTTGGATACTAACCTTTTATCTGATGTGTCATTTGCAAATAGCTTTTCCCATTCTGTCGGTTGCCTTTTAGTTTTGCTGATTGTTTCCTTCGCTGTGCAGAAGGTTTTATTTTGATGAGGTCCCAATAGTTCATTTTTGCTTTTGTTTCCCTTGCCTCTGGAGATGTGTTGAGTAAGAAGTTGCTGTGGCCAAGGTCAAAGAGGTTTTTGCCTGCTTTCTCCTCGAGGATTTTGATGGCTTTCTGTCTTACATTTAGGTCTTTCATCCATTTTGAGGTTTTTTTTTAATATGGTGTAAGAAAGTGGTCCAGTTTCATTTATCTGCGTGTCGCTGTCCAGTTTTCCTAGCACCACTTGCTGAAGAGACTGTCTTTATTCCATTGGATATTCTTTCCTGCTTTGTCAAAGATTAGTTCACTATACATTTGTGGGTCCATTTCTGGGTTTTCTATTCTGTTCCATTGATCTGAATGTCTGTTCTTGTGCCAGTACCATCCCGTCTTGATGATTACAGCTTTGTAGTATAGCTTGAAGTCTGGGATTGTGATGCCTCCTGCTTTGGTTTTCTTTTTCAAGACTGCTTTGGCTAGTCAGTGTCTTTTCTGTTCCCATACAAATTTTAGGATTGTTTGTTGTAGCTCTGTGAAGAATGCTGGTGTTATTTTGATAGGTATTGCCTTGAATATGTAGATTACTGTGAGTAGTATTGACATTTTAACAATATTTGTTCTTCCTATCCAGGAGCATGGAATATTTTTTCATTTTTTGATGTCTTCTTCACTTTCTCTCATAAGCTTTCTATAGTTTACAGCATATAGATTTTTCACCTCTTTGGTTAGATTTATTCCTAGATATTTTATGGGTTTTGGTGCAATTGTAAATGGGATCTATTCCTTGATTTTTCTTTCTGTTGCTTCATTATTGGTATACAAGAATGCAACCAATTTCTGTGCATTGATTTTATATCCTGTGACTGCTGAATTCATGGATCAGTTCTAGCAGTTTTTTGGTGAAATCTTTTGGGTTTTCCATATAGAGTATCATGTCATCTGCAAAGAGTGAAAGTTTGACTTCTTCCTGACCGATTTGGATGCCTTTTATTTCTTTGTGTTGTCTGATTGCTGAGGCTAAGACTTCCAATACTACGTTGAATAACAGTGGTGAGACATCCCTGTCTTGTTCCTGACCTTAGGGGGGAAGCTCTCAGTTTTTCCCCGTTGAGGATGATATTAGCGTTGGGTCTTTCATATATGGCTTTTATGATCTCAAGGTATGGTTTTTCTATCCCTACTTTCTTGAGGGTTTTTATCAAGAAAGGATGCTGTATTTTGTAAAATGCTTTCTCTGCATCTATTGAGAGGATCCTATGGTTCTTGTCCTTCTTTTATTGATGTAATGAATCACATTGATTATTTTGCAGATATTAAACCAGCCTTGCATCCCAGGTATATTCACCCACTTGGTCGTGGTGAATAATTTTTTTTTAATGTGTTGTTGGATCTGGTTGGCTAATATCTTGTTGAGGATTTTTGCATCCATGTTCATCAGGGAAATTGGTCTATAGTTCTCCTTTTTAGTGGAATCTTTGTCTGGTTTTGGAATCAAGGTAATGCTGGCTTCATTAGTTTTTCCTTTCATTTTTATTTTTTGGTATAGCTTCAAGAGAATAGGTGTTAACTCTTCCTTAAATGTGTGGTAGAATTCCCCTGGAAAGCCATCTGGCCCCGGACTCTTGTTTTTTGGGACATTTTTGATTACTAATTTGATTTCTTTACTGGTTATGGGTAGCTCCAGTTGTGTTTTCTAATTGAAAGGGGACATAATTTCCCTGGTCTCAGTTTCTTCTATAAAACAGAGGGGTTGGTCTGGGTGATCATTAAGTTTCCACATCACCCTATTATTCTGCTGGATTCCTTATCTTGCTGGTTATTACTGAAAAGTTTATTTAACAGCAATGTAGCTGTGTAAGATTAGCATCAACAAGAAGCTTTTACGTTTTCATCTACTTGTGTGTGTGTATGTGTGAACTAGATGATGTTTCTCATTGGTCTTAACTGGAACAAAAGAGCTAACAATGGTGATAGCTACCCCCAAAGTTACCACTTCCCTTTGAACAGATAAATTAGGGTCTAATAAACTTTTCAAATGTATGTCAGTGCTTCAAGTTAGGATTCTCAATCTCCTTATTCTTAATACTTCAAAGGAGACAGCTTTCAGAACAGAGAAATCTGGAATTTCTCCTCCTTTAAGATATGTGGGATTCCAAAGTAAATACTCTGTTCTGTTCAGGAAAAGAGATACAAATACCCAACTTGCTCCTGCTTTCCATTAGTCACCAAGCCCTACTTATTCTTCCTTCAAAATGTCTCATGCCTTCTTTCCTTCTCCATTGGTTCAGGCTTTATCATCTCTCAATCAGCTACGCAATGGATGCCCTGCTGACCTCCTTGCCTCCAGTCTCCTTCCCAGCCAATCCATTTTAAAGCCCTGTCTTCATGTTGTCCATTTTAAATTCTTGGTAGCTCTTGGTTGCCAGTGGGAAAAACTCAAATGTTTTAACCTGAGATCCAACTCTCTCAATGTCTGTGTCCATTCATGTTAATCTCACACCTGACATAGAAACTTTACCCTAATTAACGTTATCTCTTCAGTCTTTTCCACAAGGAAATTTATGCTTTTTCTGCCTCTGCACCTTTTCTTATGCCATTCCTTTCTCTTCTGCCTTTCTGCCTATCCAAGGTCATCCTTTATGGCACAGCTCGAATCTCATCACTGTGACATCTGTTTGCACCACCCAAACTTAAAGTGAACTCCTCTGAGCTTCTGTAGCATTTGCTTGTATTACTCATTCAGCACTTACAATATCCTGCTGTATTGTAAGATCGCTTTCTCTCTCTCTTTCCCTCTCCCTCCCTACCGCTGTCTCCCTCTTCCCCCTTCTCCATTAGTTTTCTCTCCATTGTTATATATTTTATCTCTCACTGAATACCTGTTACATAATAGTGATTCTGTATTAGTTGCTGAATGTTGAATGCAGTTTTATTACATCATCACATACAGTGCACCTCTTCTGCCAGGAATATTATAAACAATTTGTTAAGTATTCCTTTTCTTTCTTTCTTTCATTTATTTATTTTTTTCAAAAGTAATCTCTGTGCTCAGTGTGAGACTCAAACTCAGGATCCTGAGATCAAGAGTCACATGCTCTACTGACCGAGCCAGGCCGGAGCCTTGTGCTAAGTATTCTTTCTTTCTTTCTTTTTTCTTTTTTTTTCAAAGTTTATTTACTTATTTTGAGAGAGAGAGAGAGAAAGAGAGAGTGCACAAGCATGAGCAGTGGAGGGACAGAGAGAGACGGAGAGAGAGAATCCCAAGCAAGCTCTGTACTGACAGGGCTCAATCCCACGATCATGAGATGATGACCCAAGCTGAGATCAAGAGTTGAGCGCATAACCAACCGAGCCACCCAGGTACTCCATTATTCTTTATATTTCATTATTCACAGAAGAACATGAGCTATTCTTGGCCACACAATAAACTACCAATAGGAGGTGAGGAAGTGAAGGAGGAACTATGAATTTCCCTTCTTGAGCTTCAAGGCACATTTTTTTTTCCAAGTTTCTTTTTTTTAAATTCATTTATTTTGAGAGAGGGAGAGTGTGGGAGGGGCAGAGAGAGAAGGAGAGAAAGAGAATCCCACTGTCAGTGCAGAGCCTGAAGCAGGGCTTGAATTCAGAAACTGAGAACATGACCTGAGCTGAAAACAAGAGTCAGACATAACCGACACAGCCACTTAGGGGCCCCAAGGCACATTCTTTCAATTGAATATATTGTAAACCAACAGAGACTGTGAATGTTATCTAAAACTATCCCTTTTATCCTTATAGAATATAATGTATAATGCACTTTGGTTGTTATTTGGGGCTTTGTAATATACTGTATTGCATTCATTACTATAATTACTTGAGTACCTTGTGGGAACTTGAGTACCTTATGGGAATAGAACCATTGGAAGAGGAGTTTTGAAACCAAACGAGGTCTAGTTGGGGTTTCTCAAGAATGGTCTGGAGACGATTAAACATAGTGGTTACAAGAGTGCATCTTGGAGGCAGACAGTCTTGGGAGCAAATCCTAGGATGGATAATGCAATGTCACTTAGCCCTACGTTCCTCCCTTAAAGACAGGAATAATAATATCCTTATTTCATTGACTTGTGAGGATGAACAGAGGTCATTCGTGCATATTGCTTCACACAATGTCCGATGCTTAATAAACATTCACGAATTATTAAAACAGGATGGATGGATTATGAGAGTTGTAACAGGAAGCTAAGATGGAAAGACACAGGCTGAGGGAGAGAAATATTCATGTATATATAAAACATATATTTATTGAGCTCTTAGGTACCAGGCACAGAGAATTAACAGCTAGAGTTGAAGAGATATTGAGAAGGGAACCAGAATTACAGGGAATCAGGGGCGCCTGAGTGGCTCAATCAGTTGAGCATCCAACTCTTGATCTCGGCTTATGTCAGGATCTCACAGTTGTGAGACCAAGCCCTGAGTCGGAAACCTGCTTAAGATTCTCTCTCTCTTTCTCTCTCCCCCTCTGCTCTCCCCTCACACTCATTCACTCTCTCTCTCTCTCAAAAAAAAAAAAAAAAAAAAAAAAAAAGAAAAGAAAAGAAAAGAAAAGAAAAGAAAAGAATTATAGGGAATCAGGTTGGAGTGAATAAGTAAAGGTTTAGGGTTATTGATAAAATTAACAAAATATAGGTGGTTCATGATAACAGACTAAAACAAAATGGTAGTTAATGAATACTTGATGAGAGCCATGGCTGAGCACTCACTGAATTAAGATCCCAAGACAGAAGATCCCAGCCTAGGAGAAATAAAGGATGAAAGGGGCATTAGACCATTGACCTTGGCTTCCAATTTACTAGATCATTCCAAGCAATGCAAAAAACTTAAGTCCATTATACTCAATTTTTCCCTATCCAAAAGGACATGTGAAATCACATGCATGGTATTTTGAGGGTCAGGCGTCATAAATTAGATTGCAGTGATGATTTACATGAGTTTCCTACATTGTGGCACTTCCCCAGGTTTGAATTTATCAACCTTAAAAATAGAGACTCTGGTTGCTGTGTTCTGTTGACATCAAAGTTAAAATAGGATCAACCTATTGATTCTGTTGCTGCAGAAAGAAGAAATTCCTCCCTCTACCTACTCTGGCAGTGGGGAATCATGAATTTTCTTAACTGTGCATAAACCTGTAACTATTTCCATTGTGGGTTTATGAAAGACTGCCCTTAAACTGGAAAAGAAAGAAAGAAAGAAAGAGGAAAGAAAAGCTTGCTGCAGAGGGGACATTTTAAGGCAAGATTATCCTATGTAAACAGAAAGTATCTTATTTTTCCTAAATGCCTATGACCTAATTGTCAAAATGGTGTTAGTATTCTATTGCTTGTATGAGTAATTACTCTATCATATATAAATGTTTATATCTCCTCTTACATTTGAAACTTGAGCTACGTTTCAAATTCATGAAGTGTTTTGGCTTTACTATAGGGGGCAAGGAAATAAATTACTAGCTTATAAAAGAATTGTAGAAAATATAGATTCAAAGTAAATAAATATAACAAGCTACAAAGGACAAGTTAAAAAATATAATATTTCTGAGGTGTCTGGGTGGATCAGTCGGTTGAGTGTCTGACTCTTGATTTCTGCTCGGGTCATGATCTCATGGTTGTGAGATCGAGCCCCTTGTCAGGCTCTGTGCCGAGTGTGGATCCTGCTTAAGATTCTCTCTCTCTCTCCTTCTGCCCCTCCCCTGCTTATGCTAGCTCTCTCTCTTTAAAAAAAAAAAAGTTTAAAAAATATATAATATTTCTTATTCAGACAAGGATCACATACTATTTGTCCCTAAAAATCTTTAATCAACTTTAAAAACAATTTAAACTTCCTTGGGTTAACCTGCCAAGAAGCCCAGTTTATTCCTCTGTTTTGACTGCAAGTGAAAGCCCACATGCAACCAGAATAATCTATTTTTCTAGTAGCATATGGTTCCTTTGCAAACTTCAAAACCAGCTGTGTTTGTGTCTCTAAAGAAGCTTTGGAATTTGTTACATGGTGATGCTATCCAAGAACTGTCCAAGTCTACTTTTATTGAAAGTTTGTGATTTTTGGCTTGGCCCTGAATTTTGAAAATTATATAGGTTATAAAAAAAATGTTAGGGGCGCCTGGGTGGCTCAGTCGGTTAAGTGTCAGACTTCAGCTTGTGTCATGATCTCACAGCCCGTGAGTTCGAGCCCTGCATGGGGCTCTGTGCTGACAGCCCAGAGCTTGGAGCCTGCTTCAGATTCTGTGTCTCCCTCTCTCTCTGTTCCTCCCCTGCTCATGTTCTGTCTCTCTCTCTCTCTCTCTCAACAATTAAGAATAAACATTAAAAAAAAGTTTTAAAAAAGTTATAGATTTCTTAACTAGTCTCATATAAACAAAAACTATTATAAGTTACATATTTTATTATACCAACAAACTGAAAGAACTTCAGTCTGAATGATCAAAGATGAATAAAAGTATTGCTTTACACCTGTCCCTAACGTCATATGCATCACAAAGACAAAGGTGAGCTAGCACCAGATTATTTGTAAGTAAAAGTTTCAGATTTTCCAATTCTGTTCCCTTCTAATTTTAGTTGTAAAACACAATTAACATTTTGAACTCAGAACACATAGAGTTAGCTTAAAGCTTTCTGAGTTAAGATTATGTAGTATTAGGGACACTAATAAAATCAAAAAACACATTTGAGTTGCTAAAATGTCCAGACTTTTAAGTATTTTCCCCCCTTAGTGTCAGAAGGCTCTTCTAGAGACTACTCTCTTAGTGAAGAAGAAATAGTTACGTGTTGGGACACCTGGGTAGCTCAGTCGGTTAAGCATCCAACTTCAGCTCAGGTCATGATCTCACCATTCACGAGTTCAAGTCCCACATCAGGCTCTGTGCTGACAGCTCAGAGCCTGGAGCCTGCTTCGGATTCTGTGTCTCCCTTTCTCTCTGCCCCTCCCCTGCTCGCACTCTGTCTCTCAAAATAAAAATAAACCCTAAAAAAATTAAAAAAAAAAAAAGAAATAGTTACCTGTTAGTTTCATCTGTTTCTCATTTCTTAAATTCAATATTTTTATTTTAAAACGAACACGCACAGTATATCCCCAGTTTTAGAAAATTATTTCCGTGTACTAAGCTATCTCTGCATGTGTTCATCTATCATTCCTCCTGTCTGTGTGTCTACATAGATAGGAATGTCAAAAAAGATGTTCACCTAATGTTGACGATGGTTGTTTCTACATGGCAGGAAAATTTTGTTGATTTTTTCTCCGTAGTACTTTTTTATGTTGCTTAAAATTTTAAAATAATGGATCACTAAATGTAGAGGTAATACAGTCATTACTCTCAAATACATGAAAAAGGGAAAATTGCATTGGACAGTCACAGTCTTTGCATTTATTTTTGCCAGTGGAAGACCCCAGAGGAATTAGGTAATGCATCTCATGTGCCAAATCCTGAATAATTAAATAAAAATGTCTGTCATATACATGGGTGGACACATGAGTCGAATAAATGATAGATAAGGTCTATCATTCATTTCTTCAACAGGGAATTCAGCACTTGGGTGTCACATATGTTCAATTTTCATCCTACCAGTTGGAAACAAGCTCTGAATCATGCTGATAAAAGCAGAATTCGTGATTAGCAGAAGAATAAGAAAAAAATACGTTTAGCTTAAGTAAAATGGAGAACCAAGAAATATGGGAAACGACACTCTATTCTAGTGTATGGAACATAGTTTTTAAAGGGAAGTATGGTTGACACACAATGTTGCGTTAGTTTCAGGTGTACAACACAGGGATTGGACAATTTTTTTTTTTTAATTTTTTTAAACATTTATTTATTTTTGAGACAGAGAATGAGAGAGAGAGAGAACATGAATAGGGGAGGGTCAGAGAAAGAGGGAGACACAGAATCCGAAACAGGCTCCAGGCTCTGTCAGCACAGAGCCCCACGTGGGGCTCGAACCCACGGACCGCGAGATCATGACCTGAGCCGAACTCGGACGCTTAACCGACTGAGCCACCCAGGCGCCCCATGATTGGACAAGTTTATACGTTATGCTGTGCTCACCACAAGCGTAGCTACCATCTGTCAACACACCTTGCTATTATAATACCATCGATTATATTCCCTGTGTTGTGCCTTTTATTCCCTTGACTTATCCATTCCGTAACTGGAAGCCTGTATCTCCCACTCCCCTTCACCCATTTTGCCCATCCCCCAAGCCCCCCCAAACTAGACTCCTGGTTATCATTTTTCCATACGTCTAAAGCAAAATTGGGGAAACGTTGCTTTTTATGTGAAAATCAAGTTTCCGAAGACGTGAGCAAACTTTTGATAAGAAGGAGTATTCTTAACTTGCGTTGCATTTTTTCTGGAGAGCGACACCAAAATATCCTTTGGTATCCATCGTCCATTCATGTTGTAGAAAGACTAATGAAATGTCACGGTGGTCTCTGAGAGAGACCCACCAAAAACTCAGGTCCAGTTGAGCCTCCGGGAGACTAGTTCAAGGTCCAATAACTACCGGGAGAAAATGCTAGCTCTTTCACTGGCTTTATTTTGGGTTGGCTTATTTTGTTACCAACTTGATACCTCTAAGTTTTTGTGAGAAACTTTAAAATGGGTACGTATTCCAACCGTATGAGGTGTCTTCATGTGGCCCAAAGTATTAAAATTCTGTGGAGCACCTGCATTGCGGCTGCTAGTGGTCTGGTCATTTTGGCTGACCTTGTGCCTTCTTCTTCTTTCTCCAACAGCTTTCCGCTTTTTCGGGGGGTGAAGGAACAGCTGATTGTCCTGACCACGGCAGCGAAGCCAGCTCTAGGACGGGTGCTAGCTTATATTGAGGGAGGTGTTCCTGGCTGGCTGGAGAGCCTCCTCTGAGCGAAGGTCTGTGACCCTCCTGGAGGAACCACACCTAATCATTTTCCCACCCTGTTTCAACTAACTTGAGTGGGTCCAATGTGTGCCTCTTAGAACCCTGTGTGATGCACTGCCCTCAAGGAACTTAAAAACTGAGTAGTAAGGGAGATCAGACAAGTCCAAAAATAACTTTGAGTGCCTTATCGGAGCTTCACATGCTTAGGACTGTGTCTACACAGCACAAAACAAAGTGGCAGTCTGGCACGCGTCCAGTTGCTTTAACAAATTTGGCAGCCCGTTGGATACATGAGGCTTCAGAGACTATCATAAGATCTCTGGAGAAGGGATTCCACAACTTCCACTGGAAACTCATTGTGAGTCGCTTCATAGACTGGCATTAGAGAAATGGAATAGGTTTTTTCCATCCATCTCTTTTGGTTTCCAGGAAGTTTCTCAGCTCAAAGTGGGAATTTTGAACTAAATGATGGCAAAGACCCCATTGCCAATTGCTTCTTGCTTTGTTTCATAGTTCGATTAACTTTAATTCTATTTCTAAATCCTTCTGTCTTCCACTTTGCATTTTGTACACAAAATGTCGCAATGATCTGCATCGGTGTCTGTCTCCTCCAGGAAAGGAGCTGTAGTATTCATCTTCCTAACTCTGGATTCCCTACCTTATCTGTTTAGTGTTACGCTGGTTTTACACACCATAATTACTGAAGAGATTTTTGTATTTTTTTAATTTTTATATGTTTATTTCTTTTGAGAGAAACAGCGCGAGCAGAAGAGGTGCAGACAGAGAGGGGAACAGAGGATCCCAAGCAGGCTCTGCATTGACAGCAGCGAGCCCGACACGGGGCTCAAACTCATGAACCATGAGATCATGACCTGAGCTGAAGTCGACCACTCAACCAAATGAGCCACCCAGGTGCCCCTGAAGAGGTTTTTCTTTAAAGGAGTTGTCCATGTGTCCCACTCTGGTCCTGTTAGAAGGTTCTTTCGCCCATGCTTGGGTTAAGATGATAAAGTAAGAGAAATTTGTCTCTATATCTTCTTTTTTTGAGGCACTCTCTGCTACTCCTCCATTTACCCGTGCTATCTAGTCAGTTAGCAACAAGCAGTAGCTGGCAATATTCTATCGCAACCAGGTTACATGGGTAGTTGAAATTACACACGAAAGCTTAACGTACCCTTCTGCCTGTATGCTGTATTTCACCATCAAAATAAGTGAGGGGTGCCTGACTGGCTCAATTGGTACAGCACGCGATTCTCGATCTTGGGGTGGTGAGTTCAAGCCCCACGTGTGGTGTAGAGTTTACTTAAAAATAAAATTAAAAAATAAGTGGAATAATGCTTGTTAAAAACGGTTGTCCAGCCTGGGTTTCCCTCTGAATGAGAGAGAAGACTGTTTAAAAAAAATTTTTTTTTAATGTTTATTTATTTTTGAGACAGAGAGAGACAGAGCATGAATGGGGGAGGGTCAGAGAGAGGAAGACACAGAATCTGAAACAGGCTCCAGGCTCTGAGCTGTCAGCACAGAGCCTGACGCGGGGCTCGAACTCACGGACCACGAGATCATGACCTGAGCCGAAGTCGGCCAGAGAGAAGACTGTTTTAATATGTGTGAAGCTTCTTCTAAAGGCAAGAGTGAGGCCCTGAGAGAGTTAAACTCTCGGATGACACAGAAACCAGTGCTGTGAGACAGATTGGATGGGATGAGGCAGTATCCGTGAGGCCATTTAACGGGTTCATTTCAATAGACTACATGAGAGATGATGACGGCTTGAGGCAAGGAAGAAGATGGAAAAACATAAAACAGACACTTTGGAGGAAAAATGGGAAGGAGTTAGTGAGACCAGATATAGACCTTGGAGCTCTAGCAACAGAAACGATTAGAAAATAAGTTTTTTGTTACGGTAAAAGATACATAAATTAAAATTCACCATTGTACGCACTTTTACGTGAACAATTCGGTGGCATGACGTGCGTTCACATTGTTATGTAGCCATCACCACCATTCATCACCAGAACTGTTTCATTTCCCCAGATTGAAGCTCTGTGCCCATTAAACACGAACTCCCCATTCCCTACCCCACCCCCCGCTGCCCCAGCAACCACCATTCCCACTGCTGTCTCCACGAATTTGTCTCTTCCAGATACCTTCCATGCGTGGAGTCATGTATTATTTGTCCATTTGCGTCTGGCATATTTAAGTTAGCATGATGTTTTCACAACAGGAACGAATGTTGTTGTGCCTCACCTCTAATACGAGGCATTTAAGGTAAAATCGTGTTTTTCAAAATCACACCAAATTATACGTACCCTTAAATTTAAGAAAGCATATCTCTGGGTTTTCTGGTTGCAAATTTTGGATGATTGAAGCTATACTTTTCTCTCTTTCTGCGTTGGGGGTGTGGGTGGGATGCGCGTGTAGGAAGTACTGTCCGCTCACCTACTGGGTATTCACCCGCTCAGGGGCCTTCCAACACCTGGAAACGCTGCATTTTCAGATCTTTCTCAAATGTTCTTTAAACATTTCCCAGCTAACATTCAAATTGTAATTAGGGATTTTTTTTTTATTTTTATTTTTTTTACTAGACTTTAAAAATTCCTACAGACAATCTAGAAAGGGAAAATTCAGGAGAGATGATGGGAGACTTTGGCCAGAGCAGGCTTGGGGCTCTCCCAAATCTCACATGCGGATGAGCACCTGGGATGGCTCTAGGGCCCCAGGACAGGCCACTAAAGGTGGCTGGTGCTTTAGGTGGCATGAAGCAAGGAGGGGAGGAGGAGCTTTTCACAACACAGAACTCACAACACACAACTCTGCTCGGGCCAGAAAGAGACTTAGTGATTTTCCGCTCCAGTCCCAAAACATGGGCTTGGAAATCAGAGGATTGGAGTTCGAATTCTGACTCTACTCCTTACTCTTTGCCCTTGGGCAGGCCGTTGGACCTCTCTCTTCTGTGCTTGAGTTACCTTACAGGGAAATGAACAAAATGGTATCTGCCTCATAAGACTGTGGTAAGGATTAAATACAACAATATATAGAAGGTGCTTATATGTTTATAAAGGTAGTGGTTTATTTAAAGCAACAGCAATCACCCGTGACCTCACAGTTTCTGCGTCTTGGGAATTCTGGAGTGGCTTGGCTGGGTTGTTCTGGCTCAGGATGTCTCACGAGGTTACAGCCAGATATCAGCTGCACTGCAGCGGTCTGACGGCTTGGCTGGGTCTGAAGGGTTTACTTCTAACGTGACTCCCTCACGTGACTGGCAGGTCAGTGCTCTCCACTCGGGCCTCTCTGTGGGGCTGCTTGAGTGTCTTTGCGACCTGGATACTGGCTTCCTCCAAAACAAGAAACTCAAGAAACCAAGGCAAAAGCCTCAATACCCTGCCCGTCTGGCCTCTGGAATGACACACTACACTTTGGAATGTTCTACCAGTCACACAGGCCAGCTCTGATCCAGTGTGGGAGGGGACTACACAAGGGTGTGAAGAGCAGGAAGCGAGGCCCTTGGAGGCCAGCCACTAGTTCCGTCTTCGGCTCCAATTCTGGATATGAATTACCCCAGGAGTGGGAGAAACATGGTGGTCGGGTGGGGTCTGGAGGGAGGCCTGACATTGGCCCTGAATACACGGAAGTGAGCTTTATCCACCTTTCCCTGTCCCAATAGAGGGTCCAAAAGGCAGCTTGAGTCTGGAGGGTACAGAAGGAAGCTACAGACCTGGGGAGCATAGTCATGCCTGGGAAATACAGATAAGATGTTTCCTCTTTTAAGCAAATTGGGTACAATTTTGAACAAATGCCCTGGTAATCCCTGTCACCCGGCTCCACCAGGAGTTTTAGACAGCCACTACTGCTCTTACCAACACATTGTAGGCGACGGCCAGTTGATCTCTTCATGCCTTACTGTCTCTCATCTTTGAAATGGGTTTGACGATGTAAATTCCTCGACGGTTGTTTTGAAAAACACGTTTCTCACTACAAATACAAAGTATATTTATTTTCGTGTTATTATTTTGCTTTAAAATATTCACTAGTCTGCTTAAAAGATAGTATAAAGATCCTCATAGATGCATTAATCAACACATTTTCTTGCTCGTTTTTCTTCTAATTTCAGTTTTCAAAAATACCCAAAGGCTACGTTTATTACAGGGTAATGGACTGCAAAATCTTATTTAATTGCAATGAGCATATTTAGTGGAGTTACAAAAAAGGAAAAAAATACGTAATTCTGTGAACATCCACCAGTTTAAAAGAATCAAAACCACTGTTCTCACTCTCCTTTACCACTCCTTCCATCCTCATTCACTCTGACTTCACAGACCTTGAGAAAGCAGGAGACCCCGGGCCTCTACATTCAGAAGGCCTTAGAGACCCATGGCTCATGGAGTTGGATGTATCTAACATGCTTCAGGGGTGATTCTGATACAGGGCTTTCGGGTGGCTCACCACCAGCAATCTCCAGGACCTTCCTCCTCTGCAGACTGAGAATGCTCAGCAGACAGATTGTGTTGGGGGGACCCTTGGGCCACAAGCAGTCCCACTGTCTATGAGCTATTCTGGTGCATTCCCTACTTACCCTGAAGACAGTGTGAGCATTTTCTGAGGTGATTAACAGTGGCCTCACACCAACAGTCTTATTTACGATTCTTGATTTGGAAGCTATTTTAATGGAAGAATTTCTCCAGACATTTAAAGGCAATAATTAAAGATAGATAAAACACACGAGTTTGGGAAAAGTTACTTCACTCAAATTCTTCTAGCAGATCCTGGTGCTATTACGTATATGAGTATATTTAATTCAATCTAAGATGATTACTTCAAACTGGATTCTCCTGCTGTCTATTTCTGGTTCCTCAGGGATCCTGTGAAAAATCTGAGGAAATTTCTTGCTGATTGGGGAGATATTAAACGGCAACATATGGCCCACACATGTGATTAGTATTCCTCTAAGGAAAAATGTAAAGGATTATATTTAGAACACAGGGTATGTGTTCAGTGGTTCTGGATGACCCGGGGGATTATTAGGTTCTTCTTATGGAATTTTCTATAGTTAAAAGATGAACCTGGAATTCTGACTGTTTGGTGTGGACATGGGAGCTCATCTGTAAGATTTTGCAGGTGTGAGGCCTGCCAAATTTTCAACATCATGTAGTTTCCTGAAAGGTATTTATACTGTTCTTCAGAGATTTTCTGAGTTTAGTATCTCTACCATATATTTTAGAGGAGTCTTCTCACACAGGTGTCTTCTGAAGGAAAAAATTAATAATTCATGAGCAATATGTTATTGGCCCCCAAGTAAAATGGGTTGAGCCTGTACTGGCATTACCCGTTTTGTGCCCTACAGTACCTTAAATGAAATAATCCCAGATCTCATTCTTTTTTGTTCTGACGTTTCACCACAAATGTGTTTTACCACATAGTTGATTATGGAACTAAAGAATGGGGCATGATTTCTGATAAAATTCTGACACTCACATCATGGTCCTGGGAGGCCGCAGGCAGATATCAAGATGGCCTGCTGCCTTGGTCCAAGGCCATGGGTAATCTGACCATCTCAGAAGCTCCATAGTCCCTTTTCGGTCTTCTGGTAAAATGTTCTGTATTGTAATATGAACTCCTTGTTTTGTATGTATCCGACTTCAACCACAAAAATCCTAAAGAACAAAAGGGCTTCCAACCACCTATATGAGGGCCTTTCCCCCTGAATATCCTACTATCAACTCAAAATCATATCCCACGCCCAATATCCCCCTCCAGTAAACTGGTTCTCCTTCCTGGTTACTCAAGTCCTGTCAGTTTAGTGGTACCACCTTCTCCTCATCTCCAGTCACTCAGGTGAGAATTTTGGGGAAGTCCAATTTTGTTCATTCTCTTACACTAATGTCTTTCTAAGTTCCTTTATTCATTTTTCTCTTCAAGCATTTGGATTCACTTTCCACATCCCCCTCCTTTGACATCACATGGGAAGTTCTGATTATAGATATTTTCCATAACTCCGGTGTCCTTCCTGTCCAGTTCAGCCTCAATCCTGTCCAGTGATTCTTCATGAACCATCCCTCTCTTAGTTGTGCCACTGCCCTGGGCTCCAGACGTGGACAGCAAGCTTACACTATTTTATCTCAAGGGCGCCTCTAATAGGAATCTATTCATCTGGCCTGATTTCCCACCGTCGCTAAAAAAACACTTCTACTTCAATCAGGTTAATTTCCTTCTGTCTTTTCCCCTTTTTTTCATATTAAGCTCTTGTTCTGTTTATTTTTTTTTTCTTCCTGGAATATTTCTCTTCCCACCTTTCAAATCTCCATATTCAGACCTCTGATAATCCTGCCTCCCAGTAGCTTCTTCCTTCTCTGTACTTAAAATCAACAAAAACATGCTTCAGAGTCTGTGTCTTATTCTTTCTCTGCGCCTCCCCCACTTGTGCTCTGTCTCTCAAAAAAAATAAATGTAAAAAAAAAAGGGGGGGGGTGCCTGGGTGGCTCAGTTGGTTAAGCTCTGACTTTGGTTTGGGTCATGATCTCAAGGTTTGTGGGTTTGAGCCCCGCGTCGGGCTCTGGCTGACAGTTCAGAGCCTGGAGCCTGCTTCGGATTCTGTGTCTCATTCTCTCTCTGTCCCCCCACCCCCCAACTCATGCTCTGTCTCTGTCTCTCAAAAATAAATAAATGTAAAAAAAAAAAGATTTTTTTTAAAATCAACAAAAACAAATCAAAACCACAAAAATGTGTTCATATTCTTTAATCTAGTAACACCATTTCTAGAACTGTATCCTAAGACATTAACACTAATAAAGTAGTGTTCACTCTTGTGTGAACGAAGTTCCTCCTCCCCTGTGACACTATTGATGATACTATTGAAGAAATGGAAACAAATTATATGTTCAGGGATAGAAATAAATAATTATCATACATCACTCTATGGAATACACAAAATGAATATTATAAATACTATGTAATTATATAAGATTTTAAAAAATATAAAGGTAACTGGACAATAGCAAGAGAATATTGTGTATATAAACATTTAAAATCAGCCCTTAATATGCAAATTTTAAACAAGTTTGATTATGAAATGGTGAAAAGAGATGAATTAACCCTAAAGACATTACTGACATATGAAAAAAAAAACACAATAAAAAACCGCATCTATTTACCAGTTTCTATGTAAATAAATTTGGATTTTTGTTAAAAAGAATCTAACATCTCTTATGTACCTATGACATTCTAGTTTTCTTATATTTCATTTAATCCTTACAATACACACCGTGAGGGAGGTATTGTTGGGTCTATTTTACAGATGGATGAAACAGGCTGGGAGAGGTTAAATAATTTTCTGAGGATCACACAGCTAGGAAATGGAAGGTTCTGGATTTCCACCTGATTTTGCTGCATGGGAGTCTGAAACAAATGTAAACACTTCTTCATTCCTAATAAAATTTCTGTTATTGAAGACTTGATTATTAAATAATGTGCTTATTGTAAACTTTAAGAAGTAGGGGACAAGAGAAAGAGAGAAGGAGTTTGGGACTTCTTCCTAAGAAGTAGTCAAAACAACACAGAAGTTAATGACAAAGACCATGCTGGTGGACCTTCTGGGTCCTTCTGGGAGCTCTGGTTCACCATTTTTAGCTTTAACATTTATGATTCAGAGGTGACAATGATAAAACTGCGCAAGCACTTGAATGATTTGATTTGATTAGGTTGCAATCCCCCTCAAAATCAGATAGAAGAAAGGATGCTACCACCTTTCTATAGACTAGAGATTCAGACTCAGGTCTGTTTCTGGAGTGGAAGAGGATCCTGTAGTCATCTCCCATTCATGGATCATAAGAAGCTATGAGATTTTGGCAATTTCTGACTGCAAGTAATAGGTCAATCTGCAGAGAATCTTGTAAAAATAATGTTGGCAAAAACCTAATTTTACTAGATTCGTGGAATTGGTAGCCACCTGGGAAAGGTTAATTTCAGAGATCCATCTATTTTCCCCTGGGACTTGAAAACTGAAATCCCAAACAGGTTTAAAAATTAAAATTCTTCATGTGAACAGCTTTCGCAGACAGGAAATGCTGAAATTAGCAAAGGTGCATGAGGTGACTAAGAACATCCACCAAGCCTTCTATCTGACCACCTTAACTGCGTGATAGAGAAGTAAATAAATAAATAAATAAATAAAAATAAAAAAATAGATAAAAACATTAAAGAGAGAGAGGGACAAAGAACTCCAATGGGCTTTCTCTCTTTCATGTTTTTATTTATTTTCGAAAGAGAGAGAGAGAGAGAGTGAGCGGGGGAGGTGCAGAGAGAGAGGGTACAGAAGATCCAAAGGGCTCTGTGCTGACAGCAGACAGCCTGATGCAGGGCTCGAGCTCACGAACAGCGAGATCACGACCTGAGCCAAAGTCAGATGCTCAACTGACTGAGCCACCCAGGAGCCTCTCTTTATCTTTTTTTACTTTTAAGCCTGCCTAAAGTCTCTTTTTATGTGAAAGGTTAGAAGCAGTGTGGCTTTCTCATCTTCAGAATTCTATTCATTTGAATGATTTTCAAGGTAGCTAACTAGTGATTCATCTTGGTATTTTCTTAGCTTATATTTTCTCAAAAAGAATTAAATACTTTACTTTGATGTACATCACATGAGCAGAGTATAGGTTACACCTTAAGTATACTGTCTAGGGATTCTATTATGAAGAAATTTTAGAGTTTATCCTGTCATTTCATTGTTACATGAATGATATTATTTTTAATAAAAGCATGGCTTTTGGCCGTCGTTTTATTTCCCCTTCACTAGGATATAAGCAGCATCAGCCTTTCTTCAGATGGTGAAGAAAAAACCCTATTATTCTATCAGTGACCTTTGGCAAGAAACTGCTCTCTTGAACTGTTCATGTCTCTGGAGTGTTTGACTAAGGTTTCTTCTGGTCAGGTCATCGACAATCCAAATGTCAGACAACAATGTGGCCATTTTTCATCTTGAGGTAAGTGTTTCCCCAATAAGATGATCAATTAGTCTTATTCACATTACAACACACCTCCCCATGTATTTTTATAACATGCAAAGATCTCTGTGGTCCTATATTACCTTCTTCTTCAGTTAGATTTTAGGCTGTTAGAATGTATAATCAATGCAAACACACCTCATGTATGACCTGTGTGTATTGATATTCTTTATACCAATGCATCCTCCAAAGGTGGTATTAATGAAGAAAAAAATCTCTATTCTCAAGGTTATGAACTAAAGCCTTTCATAGCAAATGTCTCACTTTTGATAGAACTAATGCTCTAGAAATGGGCTTTTCACTGAAGCAAAACTTGTATTTAATTATAATTCCTTAGGGTTTTTTTCACTTGGAAACCAGGCATTTCGTGGAATGTTTCACATGAAAATTCTAAAATGTGTTTGTTTTTTGCTAGAAGACACTTAAGATGCCATGCTTGCTTCTAAAGAAAAGTCTAATGTGGGAAACATTAGGTGTACGTCTTGAGAAGAATTCTCAGAGCACCATTATGTATTACTTTGGAAAGTTTTAACTGCTGTCTGGGGTTGTGTCCATAGAGCTGCTTCAAATACAGCCAGACTTTAAATATGAACTACCGCTTTTTGCTTAGTTTCCGTTAATGGCAATATCCTCCACATCTACCCACATTTTCAAAAGTATTTTACATTGCAGTTGGCCAATTTGTAAGTCCTTCCCAAGAGATACCTACAGTTTAGAGAGACCTATGAATGCTCTCATTTTTAGAGATCTTATTTTTAATTAATGAAAGTTTAAAAGGCCCTTTCTGAGAATGTTACTTGGAGCTCAGAGTGCTCATACCTCTGAATATACTGTTTTAAATCGTTTTGGGGAGCATAATAAAAATATAGCACTACAGCAGCGCCTGGGTGGCTCATTCGGTTGTGTCCAATTTTGACTTAGGTTATGATCTCGCGGTCAGTGAGTTCGACCCCACATCAGGCTTGCTGTTGTCGGCACAGAGCCGGCTTTGGATCCTCTGTCCACCCCTCTCTCTCTGCCCCTTCCCTCCCCCCCAAAAATAAATAAAACAGTAAAAAATATATAGCACTACATATATATGTGTATATGTGTCTGTGTATGGTGAGGAAGAAAAATCGCTCCATGTTCAGAATCAGTCTTTAGTAACACACTTCAGAAATTTGGAATATTTAATATCATCGAAACAGCTGGCTTAAATGATAACAAAATACTTTCCTACATTTGAAAGTGGAACAGCAGTTCCAATAAGCTTTATAAATAGAATAATCTTCATTGGTTTATTAATTCATTTTCTTTTTCCTATGACAAGCCAGTGACAAGCACCTAATCTGGGCCAGGTAAGTATAAGGCACTGGAAATACAAAGATAAATGACAATCTGTGCCCTCCTGGAGATATTTTTCCTCCTGGAGTTTTAATGTTTAATTTCATTCGTGCTTTTATTAGGAAGGAAAGGCAGAAGAGGAGGAAAATGACTGTCTGAAAAAGGGGAGTTTGAGTCAGAAGCTATTATTCAGCTTTTCTTGGGAGATTCTGAACTCATTCCATTATTATAATGGTCCCACTTACTTTTCTATCTGAAATGAAATATACACACCCCTTTTCTCTCACACAAAGGTGGAATGAATAGTAACAAGGTAAGAGCATGGGATCTGGAGTCAGATAGGTCTGGGCTGGAATATTCATCCTGCTACCAACTTGATTGTACCTTTCCATAATTTACTTAATTAGCCTCTTTGTGGATTGGTTTTCTCACACAGAATGGGAATAAAAATATCAGCTGGTCCTTGCTAAAAAGGCTGTTTCTTTCCCCTTCTAGTCCTTTCCTTTCCCTTCATGCACTGAATATTATTGATCTGAAAATGAGGCACCACACAAAAAATTTAAAATAATTTGAAACCTGGGAATGTATCTTTCCAATGATGTAGCATAATCACTAACCCTGATGTTTTATAAGGCACTGGAGTAAAACTGGTGTCAGGGCTCCCTAATCCCTCGGTCTGGCTATGCATGTTTGGCACAGATCCCAGACTAAATATAGCAAGTCTTGCTTCTTGGGTCAATATAATTTCTAATCCCTAGGTTGAATGAGCAAATCTTCCCAGACAAGATTTAATTCACAAAGGCATTTACGTAGACACTGGATATACCTAACAGTACATCATCAAGTGAAAACAGGTCATCAGCATTAGCTTGGCTAACGGAAAAGAAACTTGCATTAGGAAACCGGCAATCTCACCAACAAATCCTGCTGGGGATTGACTAAACATAATTGTTAATTGAAAAAAAAATTAAAAATAGAGTATTAGGGAGATATACTCCCACTGATAGTTGTACACAATTCCCTGAAGTGTTAATGGAAGCTTGGCAAGTGCATCATCAAGGAAATCTACCTCTTAACCTTCACGTTCATCTGTCAGTCTCCATCCACAGACTCTTGAAGTGGAGTGGAAAGCAAAGGAAAAAAAAATCCCCTGGAATTTTCAAGAAGAAGTCCATCTCATCTCTTTGCACTTACCAATTCACCACACTGTAGCCTTAGCTTTAAAATGGCTAAACTATTCGGAATCATGTGTTGCCATCCCTGGAGGATGGACTTTGCTGTCTTTTTCTTTCTAGAATAGATAGATTAATGGGGTCCCATCTAACTTAACCCATGAAGGACAAGTTTTCAGCCAGGCCCCTCTTACTTACATGGAAATGAAAGGATTTTCCCTTCCTCCCTCCCTCCCTCCCTTCCTTCCTTTCTTCCTTCCTTCCTTCCTTCCCTCCTTCCTTCCTTCTTTGCCTTTGCCAAAATGTCACTGTATTCTTGCACTTAAAGTTGAGAAGAGGCTTTGTATTCTCAGAGTATCGGTAGAAGCTAAATGTCTTTATTCATTCATGTTGGTTGAAATAAACAAGTGTATATTTTCCAATTTCTTCACTAACTAAAATCAATTTCTGTGGTGGATGAAAGTTACTATCACAACTCAGTGAGAGAAGTCAATGAGAGATTTAAGACTGCTCTTTCTGCGACTACTTCTAATGATTGCAATAGCAGGCTTAAACTGCTTTCACAGGACTCCTACAAGCCAGACCCCAAAGAATCCTTATATTTCTGTGCGACCCCTTCTAGTAAAATAACCATTCAATCTAACTGAGACTGGATAAGCTACACTTCTGTGATTTGTTTGGCGTGTGGCTTGTATTAGTTTTCTATTACTGCCTTAGCAAATTATCACAAACCAGTGGTTTAAAACAACCCAAATTTATCATCGTGCAGTTCTGGAGGCAGAAGGCGGATGCAGGTTTCACTGGCTTAAAACCACGGAATTGGCAGAGGAACATTCCTTTCGAGAGGCCTTAGGGGAGGACATGGTTGCTGGTATTTCCAGTGTCTAGAAGCTCTTGTGCTAAAAGACGTTGCTGAATCCTGTTCCCTGAAAGTAATGGGTCATGGGCTGGATGATAAAAAGAAAAGAAGAGCTCTAGTTCACGAGTCTTTTATTTTAATGACCATTGTGGTAGACAGCCTTTAAGATGACTCCAGTGATTCCAATTTCTCGAGTGTGAGCTGGACCTAATGACTTGCTTCCAGCAGACAGAATATGGCAAAGATAATGAAATTTTGGTTCTGAGGTGAGGCCACAAAAAGGCTCTGGGTTCCATCGTGCTTGCCTGCATGCATTTGCTCTGATGAAAATCAGCCGCCATGTTTTGAGCTGCTTTATGGACAGGCCACGTGGCAAGGAACTGAGGTAGGCTCCTGGGTAAGAGCCAGAGAATGGAAACCCAGGCCCTCAATGCAACAACCTCAGAAGAACCTAGTCCTGTCAACAACCACTTGAGTGCCCTTGGAAGGGGATCTTTTCTGGGTCATGCCTTGAGCCAGCTGTCATCCTTGAGACTGAGGCATCTGGAAAAGGTGTGCCTGGATTTCTGATTCACAAAAACTGTGGGAAAATCAATGCTTATTGGGATAATTTGTGTCATAACAATAGATAACTATTACAACAGTGAAATGGCATTACAGAAAGTTTGGAAAAGGGAGGCGTGGAAAGTCGTCCATAATTCTACTACTCAATCACAACTGTGGTTTAATTTTTGCCTGTTTTATTTCAGTCTGCATACATTTATATTGCTGGGGAGCATAATGTGAATAAAATTTTGCATGATTTAGTTAACCTCCTCATTCTCTTTAGGCATTTCCATTACTTCCTATTTAATTTGCAATTAAAAATAATGTAACAACCATCATCTCTGTGGATGTGGTTCTTTTTTTTTTTCCCCTCTCTTACTTAACTTTCATTTTTCCCATGTCTTTCTCTTCCTTGGTACATTCCTCAATTTGCTATAGTAACTCCTCAGATAATCCTCAGTGGTTGCTGGATGGCAAAATTTCTGAGTCACTTCATGCTAAAGCTGTCTTTGTTTTTCTGTTCATTAAATATTAATTTAGATGGCTATTGATTTCTGGTTGAAAATTGCCATGCCCAAATATATGGCAATATCAAACCTAAGAAAAATTCTACCTCCCCAGTAAGAATACAGTTTCAAAGTTTTTAGCCAGCTTGAGTAGACAATTTTATACATAGAAACAAAATAGGTAATGTATATTTATAATTAATTTTGTCACACAAGCATTTAAATCACCATATTACAAAAGTCACTTTTTTTATTTTGAAATATTGCCTTCTTTTTTTCTTGTTGAATTCTTTTTTTTTAAATGTTTATTTATTTTGAGAGAGAGAGAGAGACAGAGTGAGAGCGAGATAGGGGCAGAGAGAGAGAGAGAGAGGGAGACACAGAATTCGAAGTAGGTTCCAGGCTCTGAGCTGGTTCCAGGCACAGAGCCCGCCACGGGGCTTGAACCCATGAATCTTGAGATCATGACCAAAGTCGGATGCTTAACTGACTGAGCTACCCAGGTGCCCCTTTTCTTGTTGAATTCTTAAATATTTTTTATTGTGGTAGAATATGCCTAACATAAAATTTGCCATTTTGCTCATTTTTAAGTGTACAATTTAGTGGCATTAAGAACATTCATGTTGTTGTGCAACTGTCACCATTATCCACTTCCAGAACGGAATTGCCTTTCTTTTGGAGTAGGAAAAATTCTTGTAAGTGGGATTACTGGGTCAGAGAGTTTGAATTATGTGCCCTTTTCGAAATTCAATTATATTGTAGCATGTAAGAACATGGGCTGTAGAGTTAGATTCAAACCGGATTTGAATCCTTAATCTGAGTAATACCTGACAACCTTTGGGAAGTAATCTAATTTTTCTCAGTCTCATATTCCTCTTCTACAAAATGGGGGTGATGAAGACATCTAATAATACCTAATGATAATTGGTATGAAATTATATGTCAAAATAGATAGTATGGTGCCTGACACACAAACACCCGTTATTTCTTTAATAATATGTAAACATACGTAAAGGTAAACTCCTATTATTTATCGTCATCATCATCATCGTTATTATCACCATATTCACAATCCTATAGAATCAGTTGTTCTTTGAATAATGTGGCTTCTGGCATTTTACTGCTTCTGTATGGAGATTTTCAACAATATCTGTGAACGGTATTTGTGTTTTGAACAAGTTGCGATAGTATCAGGATTGCAAAATATGCTATTGGTGTGGGGTTCACCTTAAACTTGAAGGATCTGCTTTTTACAGAGCTTAACAACAGATGCACCGAACATGGAATTAAACCACAACAGTATTCATAGTACGTCACCACAAAGCAGGGTTCAATATCAGATGAAACGCAGTGGGAAAGAATATAAAACAATGATGGAGAGAGAGACTGAGATTTTGAAGAAATGAGTAGAAGGAACCAAGGAAGTTCCTGGTTATTGAGCTATTAAGGAAAATGACTGTGGTCAACATATAGTCAAGTGCTGCAAATATCCTCAAAATACTTTCATGAGACAGCGAAGAGTGGACGGACTAGGAAGCCTAAATACAGAAAATTTACTTTCTCAGTGTCGCACAGCCAATTATTGGCAGAACTGGGATTGTAATTTAGGCTTTTGATTCCATGATTTGATTTGTTTGTGGTTCACTGCATTAGTCTGATTAAGGACTAATTCTAGAAGGAGGGTTTTTTTTTTTTTTTTTCTATTTGAAATGAAGGAGTCTTTACCCAGACGCAGACTTATGAAGAATGGATAAAGCACAGCTGTGCTGGAGCCCCCTGAGATCCATGCCTAGCCTCCTCCCTCTTGCTGTCTGCATCTGAATTGACCTGTAGAGATTGCATCAAAGGGCTCCCCTTGCCCCTCGGCTTCCTGTTGGTATTGGTAAAGGAGATTAGAGGGAAGAGAGTATTTATGGTTTCCTCCCTGAGGGGTTTCATTAGGCTGGCTGTGTCCTCGCTCCTGTCTGGCGTCCCTCTGTGTACAACCTTCAGGTTCCAGTAACTTCTCTATACCCTTGTTATTGCAGGGTGGTAACAGCCCCTGGGGCACTATAGTACTATGCCTTATGGATTGCCTTATGAATGGAGTTATTTCAGTATCAATGAATCCTCAAGAAAACTGGATCCTTCCTCTACCAGTTAAAGGTGAGATGATCTTTCCATCAGTCGTCCCTTCACCAGGTCTAGTGACCAAAGAACGTCTCATTACTAAGTGTCATTTGTTTGAAGGTCTCTAGACTTTAGAGAAGCGATTGTTCTTGGAACCTCTACCAAGATACTACCATTGTCCCATATGGGACAGACATCTTTGATATTGAAGTTGTGATACTCACTGTTTTATGTCCTCTCTTGAGAATGCCTTATACAGGGGCGCCTGGGTGGCTCAGTAGGTTAAGCGTCTGACTTCAGCTCAGGTCATGATCTCGCGGTCCGTGAGTTCAAGCCCCGCGTCGGGCTCTGTGCTGACAGCTCAGAGCCTGGAGCCTGCTTCAGATTCTGTGTCTCCCTCTCTCTGACCCTCCTCCGTTCATGCTCGCTCTCTGTCTCAAAAATAAATAAACGTTAAAAAAAAAATTAAAAAAAAAAAAAGAGAATGCCTTATACATTTGATAGGACAGAGTCCCAAAGCTGCCAGGCTCTGGCAAGCTGGGAGAGCATCTTTTATCCTGCACACAGTCAGAAGGTTCAACTCTAACCTTAACCTCCAAACCCATTGACTGTCCACTTAGCTACCTTTGCTTTTCTTAAAAAATTTTTTTTAACGTTTATTTTTGAGACAGAGAGAGACAGAGCATGAACGGGGGGTGGGGGGGGGGGGGCGGGGCAGAGAGAGAGGGAGACACAGAATCCGAAGCGGGCTCCTGGCTCTGAGCCATCAGCCCAGAGCCCGACACGGGGCTCGAACTCACGGACCGCGAGATGTGACCTGAGTTGAAGTCGGACGCTTAACCGACTGAGCCATCCAGGTGCCCCCTACCTTTGCTTTTCTAACTGCTTTATTCTTCATGTACCCTGCACTTTGGTACATGATTATGTAGAGGCTGCCTTTTGTTGTTGCTTCAATAGTGTATGTTCATTCATTTATTCAAGTACTTATTGGGTGGGCAGGGACTGGGCATCAATGGGCAACTGTGAATATGATGAATATAGTTTCTACTATAAGTCATGGAACTTAAAATCTAGTGGAAGATACACACAAAAAGGTAATGACCCCTGGTTGTTTTTTGTTTCACCAACTTTATCATAAGTAAAAGGCAGAATTCATATCTACTGTTTTATATCCATTGGCATTCAGTAGGTACTTTGTTTTATACATTTTCTGCTAATAGTTCAGAGTTTCTTACTCTGCCTGCCTTGGTGTCAAAGGCACCAGATACAGCCTTGAGGCAAAGAAGGAAATCAGATCGGAAACTGATGCTTGTTTCACTCTTTCTGTACACTCTGGGACAGGTGTCAAATCGGCCTAGAGAGCTCCAGATCCAATAGATTGGGCTAGTTCCCCCATCCTAGTCCATCTAGGAGGCATAGCTGTACCCCTCACAGATGAGGCTCCCTGGCCCACTGCTTAGAACCATTTTCCAGTAAAGAAAACAAAAAAGAGGAAAGAACAGCTCTCAGGGATAAGAGATCATTCTCCAAATCGCTTCATTATTTTTTAAAAAATTTGTTTTTAACATTTATTTATTTATTTTTTATTTTAAATTGTTTTTTTTTAACGTTTATTCATTTTTGAGAGACAGAGACAGAGCATGAGTGGGGAAGGGGCAGAGAGAGAGGGAGACACAGAATCTGAAGCAGGCTCCAGGCTCTGAGCTGTCAGCACAGAGCCCGACGCAGGGCTCGAACTCACGAACCGTGAGATCATGACCTGAGCCAAAGTCAGATGCTCAACCGACTGAGCCATCCAGGCGCCCCAAACATTTATTTATTTTTGAGAGACAGAGCACAAGTGGGGGAGGGGCAGAGACAGAGGGAGACACAGAATTCAAAGCAGGCTCCAGGCTGTCAGCACAGAACCTGATGTGGGGCTCAAGCCCACAAGCTGTGAGATCATGACCTGAGCCAAAGTCAGACACTTAACTAACTGAGCCACCCAGGCACCCCTGCAAATCACTTCATTAAAGGGAACAGGAAAGGAAAGACCCTACCTGAATCAGTGGAGTGTAGTCATAATCGATTCCTTTAGTTTTCTTGCTAAATCCTGGATATTTATTGCCACTGGCTGATATATTTGACTCTTGCTTTTTGTAGGGATTAACGTGCCCAGTTTTTCAAACCAGTATATTCTGAGATTGTTTGGGAATGGCTTGTTTCAATTATTAATTTAATTTCCAACTTTCTTGGTATTTTTTCACTTTCAGTTAAAATTTCATTTGTTGAATGCATCAGGATTTGCATGATGTTTGACATGATTCCTTGTAAAGGAAATTAAGTAGCTTAAAATGGATAGTAGCCCTTATACTAGCGATTATCATTTGGTATTAATAGCACTCCTTCCATCTAGACCCCCCAAAAGTCAAATTAAAGAGTTAAACCAATTACAGAATCATAATTACCTTCATAGATTTCTTCAAATTTTTAACTGTTATGCAGTTATCTCTTTATGTACCTTAACTTTCGCTCATCTTAACCACACTTAGGACTTTTCCTTACGATTATCACCTTAACCTGTCATCATGTCCAGCTCATATTTGCAGTAATTTCCTTATGATCCTAGGCTCTATTTTTCATTTTAAGGCCATTGGAACATCTCTCACTTGTGTCTGCAGGGAATTAGGTAAAGGGATCCCCCTGCTGCTTATGCTGCCTCAGGACTAAATCTTATACTGCTCTTTCAGACCCAGTCGGGTACTCGTCCATCCTGCTGAGACTTTCTCCTCTAGTGACTCTACAGCTCGTTTGTCCATCTAGTTTATTAGCCATCTAGTCCTCACCTTGTCCTTTGGGTTGGAAGCACACCACTTGTCTTCCGGCTCACAACTGTGGCATCTTGTGACTCTCCCATGCCAGCAAAAGCTTCAGTGGCTGCCACAGGAAACACTCTCTGGACCTCCACTTAGAAAGCTTCTATCAGACTTGGTCCAGGCTTGAGGTGGAATCCACATGCCCTGTTTCTTAAAAAAAATTTTTTTTAAATGTTTATTTAGTTTGAGAGAGAGACAGAGAGAGAAAGTGAGTGCAAGCAGGGGAGGGGCAGAGAGAGAGGGAGAGAGAATCCCAGGCAGGCTCTACTCTGTCAGCACAGAGCCTGACATGGGGCTCGATCCCACAAACCTGTGAGATCATGACCTGAGCTGAAATCAAGAGTCAGATGCTTAACGGACTAAGCCCATCCAGGTGCCCCTTAAAAAAATTTTTTTTTTTGCTAACTAAGTGTCAAATTGTGGAAGCAGGTGGGATGGATAGGATCAGAAAGCAGACGAGAGGTGGGCTTAGAGCTGAATGCTTTAGACAGAATTAGAATATAAAATAGGTGGAATTCTTTAGCAGAATTAGAATACATATTGGCAGAAAGCCAATAACTGGTATTTGTAGCCATTGCGTTCATATCTGCAGCTGCTATGCTGTTTAAACCCTTTTTAAAACTAGAATTAACTGGAGCTGTGAAGAGCATAACTTTCCTTAAGGAAACTTTAGCAGAAGGAGCAGTAATTTTCAAGGTAGAAAAAAAAAAGTATAAATATTCAGACTGAGTTCATCTAAGACAGATGAAACAGACATCTCTACGAAAATGTATCAGTTAGGATTAGATCCAGCAGCAAGTTAACAGAAACCCAAAATAATAGTGGCTTTAACAAGTTACAGCTTTATCTCTTCATGTGAAAGTCTAGAAATAAGCAGTTCCTGAAGTCATCAGGCATATATGTTCCTCCTGTCTTTCTGTTTTACTGTCTGTCTTTAGCGTTCTATCTCCTGGTCCAAAGTGGATGCTAAGCCCCTAGCTGTCACATTTGCATTCCAGCCAACAAGAAAGAAGGATGCTATATACATATTCTTGTTTATATCACATTAGATAAAATTTCATCATATGGCCATTACTAGTTGCTAAAGAAGCTGGGAAATGTCTTTATGCCAGGTGACCACGGGCTCAGCTACAGATCAGGAATAGTATTGCCAAAAAGAAGGAAAGAATAGATGTTGGGGAATAGACAAGTATGAGGCAACTGGGGACTGTTAGGAGTAAACAGATCCACAAGAATTTCATGAAAACAAGTTCCAAAGAATTTCTGCCTTCTAGCATTAAATAACTAACTTTAAATATATGTTAAATCATGTTCAGGAACATGTCTGTAACAGAACCACAAGCCAACTCTCAAGAGCCTGGTATTAAAAGCACATCACCAGTTATTATTCCCATTGTAGGTGTTGAGAATGAAGAAGACTGAGTGAATGCTGAAAAAAAAAAAAAAGATCTCAGGGACCTATGGATAAATGGACTCTGGAAGTGTGACAGCACCTATCACAAATTGAGGAATGATTTTGACCATTGTCAGTGGAGTTACTCTGAATCGCGGATTTGGGACTTAGTGAGTTTCATTTAGGTCAGATTCTCCAAAGCAGCATTTCTGTGCTTCGATTTTCAAATCAGAGACACTGAAACTTTAACTCATAAGGATAGCAGCTTTTTTCAAAGGAGCATTTTCCCTCCCAAATGAGCTCATTTTACCCCTTCTTGCCATTTCTGGCAACATGAATATTTTTATCCAGTGGTGCTCTAAGTTAACTTAATGTGCTTAGCTTGTCATGAGGGAGTGATTTATGTACCACCAGAGGTAAAGTTCACTAGTTTGTGTGGGAAACAAAAGACTTGCCCTATGAGCCACCAGATCACGCACCAGCACATTTTGGCCTTACTTGTTTCCTCTGGAGGGTTCGTCCATCTAAATCCCTTGAGGCCAGAGACCCTTTCTATTTCACTTGGTCTCCCAAGTGCCTAGCTCAGTGCCTCTCACAAGGCTAGGTCTTAATAAATATTTGTTGAAATATTCTGAAGATGATTCATCAGAGACAATGACAGAAAAGCACATAACAAAAATTAACAACACAGTTTTGGGTTAGCCTTGGGTCATTTCTAGTAGCTGTAAGAGAAAAGAAAATTCACAGCAAGACGGCACTGAAAGTCTTGAGCATTTGTAAGGAAGTGGCGAAGGAAAAACATTTATTTTGACAACTGCTCTTCGGTGTGAAAAATTCACAGCTGTAAACGGCAACAAAGGAAAGCAAACCTAATCCGTAAGAGCCTAAGCACTTTACCATACTAGATTTCAGGACACATGATTATTCCTTTTGCTACTTGTTTGTGAGTGTCGCCCATTTGCCAAAATAAAGATGTTCTTTCTCCAGCCAGACCCGAGCTGCCAGAGTGAACTAATGACTTCAGAATGGAAGACAGATGCTTCCTGCAGGAGAATTCCCCTTCAGGCAGAGAACCCTTAACCAGGGCTGGTTTCAGAACTTGTGAGCCCTGGTGCTAAATGAAAATGGGGGACCCCTTGTTCAAAAGTCAGGGGAAAAAGTGTCATTAAAGATACTAAAATATAAAGTTTTCCCCCTTCTCCCACAGTATCTCTGTTGACTTGTCATGGTGTTCTTTTATTTACTTCATGCTGCTCTGAGTAAAGAAGACTTAACATTTTAAATTACTGGCTTTTTTTTTTTTTTTTTTTTTTTTTTTTACCATTCATCTTTCTATTTTGGAATTCCAGTTTTATATTTGTTCAGATATATTTATTGAATTATTTGGGAACATTTGGTTTTTTTCTTCAATTTTTAAATTCTTATTTATTTATTTTGAGAGAGAGAGAGAGAGAGAGAAAAGACGAGCGGGGGAGGGGCAGAGAGAGAGAGGGAGAGAGAGAATCCCAAGCATGCTCTGTGCTGTCAGTGCAGAGCCCAAAGTGGGGCTCGAACTCAGGAACCGTGAGATCATGACATGACCTGAAATCAAGAGTCGGATGCTTAACTGGCTGAGCCACCCAAGTGCCCCCAAATTATATGAGAACATTTAACTTGTATGCAGGATAACCAAAATTGTACAATTTGTGTTTTGTAGCTTGTACTTGCATGTGTATATGTTTTTGTTCTTACTACCACCCTGGATATGTTGCAAAAAACTGACTCACCTGTTTTTTTCTTTCACTTTTTTTCCCAATGTTTATTTATTATTGAGAGAGAGAGACAGAGTGTGAGCCGGGGAGGGACAGAGAGAGAGAGAGAGCAAGACACAGAATTGAAGCAGGCTCCAGGCTCTGAGCTGTCAGCACAGAGCTCAATGCGGGGCTCAAACCCACGAACCATGAGATCATGACCTCAACACGAGTCGGACGCTTAACCGACTAAGCCACCCAGGTGCCCTTCTTTCATTTCTTGATACGTGCACATTCTCCTAACACTCTGCAGAAGCCAACAGCTTCAATAAAATGCTTGCCTTGTGCTTGCTTTGAGTCCCATGCTGGATCCATTGGAGTTCTGTATTCACGCAGCATCAGGAATGCTATATGAAAGTGGGGTGGCAAGAAACATCAGATACACATACATTGTGCACATTCTGCATTATCTGCTCACGCCCTGCTTCTTTGTCCCTTTGGACTTTGCTTATGTAAGCCAAGTTCAAGGATTAATTATTATGAATTTCAACACAGTGATAGAGCATTAAACCAAGACTGGGGCTCTTTTGACCCTGGGATCTGTGTGCCTGCACGGGTCATGTGCCCATGAATAGCACTGCATGTAACCAAAGTAAGAGTCGTCTTTTCTTTTTCAGTAGTTTGAAAAATCAGTAACCATTGGAAGAACACAAAATGAGCTCACATTAATGGGGCCATATTGAAAAATAAGATTGTTTTTGGCTAACTGAAGCCTAAGCTGAATCTTGGAATATTGTAAAAGAAGTAACAGGAAGGGCACCTGGAAGGAAGAGCATTGGACTCTTGATTTCCGGATCACGAGTTTGAGCCCCACGTTGGGTGTACAGATTACTAAAAAAATAAACTTTAAAAAAGCAATAAAAAGAAAAAAGAATTAACAGGAAAAAAAAAAAAAGAACTTGTAGTTAATGTTCAATTGAGAATCATCTTAAGTGCAGTAATTACATAGTTGTGTGGAAAATGAGTGCATTAAAGTCTTTTAAATAATGTTTTTTATTGCTGCAAACCTTACAACTTAAAAAAAGGCTAAACATTACAGAGAGGTAATATAAAAAAAGCTGCTCTTACAATTTAATGTATCTTGAAAAAAGTGTTGCATATACCTATAACATAACCATTTTTACTCCTAATTCAGACAGATGACATAAGATTAAATAAAGATACCAATCTTGTTCTTGTCTTTTCATGCACTAAAGTTTTATATTACTTCATTGATGAGAGCATTGTAATAGCCCCAAAGGAAAATCCATCTAAACATTTTCAATTTGAAAGGTTGAAAGAGACAATAGGGGCGCCTGGGTAATGCAGTCAGTTAAGCATCTGACTTCAGCTCCAGTCAACATCTGACATTTTGTGAGTTCGAGCCCTGTGTTGAGGTTTGTGCTGACAGCTCAGAGCCTGGAACCTGCTTCCGATTCTGTGTCTCCCTTTCTTTCTCTGCCCCTCCCCTGCTTGCACTCTGTCTCTCTCTCTCTCAAAAAAAAAAAAAAAAAAAAAAATTTTTTTAACGTTTATTTATTTTTGAGAGAGAGAGAGACAGAGCATGAACGGGGGAGGGTCAGAGAGAGGGAGACACAGAATCTGAAACAGGCTCCAGGCTCTGAGCTGTCAGCACAGGGCCCGACGCGGGGCTCGAACTCACGGACCGCGAGATCATGACCTGAGCCGAAGTCGGCCGCTTAACCGACTGAGCCACCCAGGCGCCCCTAAAAAAATTTTTAAAAAGAAACAATAAATAAGCCATTAATTTGTTTTCATGTTAACCCATTTTCTTTTAAATTAAGGTAAAAAGTTCAGCTACATTTTCAAATGATCAATAAAAATCTAAATAATTATATTAGAATGATATGGGAAATCATATGAGACAAGAGAGCTAAGATGAAGTTCTATGAATAGACAACTTTGTGGATATATAAATATTGCTGCAAAATAAAGATGCATTATATGTTCACTAATAATTGTTTATAATAAAATTAGCCAAAAGCCCAATAATTTTTGTGCTTATTTTAATATTTTTTGTATTCCCATACAACCATACAACCACATGTGCAATTACGCATTGAATGTTTCTGGAACGACACTCTAAGTGTTGATTAGGTGCTTCTATCTACTGAGACTGAATGTTGAGAGAAAGAATTTTACTTTTTGCCTTTTTCTGTCTTCTGTACTATTTGGACTTTTTAACCCTGAACATGGTTTTATTTTAATAATTTAAAAACTGGCTAGTTAAAAAAGGTAGTCATTCAGTGAGTACACACTAACACTAAAACATGTACTACAGTTTACGGGCACACATTGTACATAGGCATCTCTATCATGATTTCATTCCATTCTTAAGTTGGTTGGAGCCACTCTTCAGCCCAGGGGGATCTTTGCATTAATATAATGCCATTGAGGGTCTCCAGAGGAACAAGTGTCTGCAAAGGGAGGGTTTTTTGCAATAGTAGGGCTTAATTGTCAATCATGAGAAAGAGCAGTATCTGTGAAACTTTTCCTGTGTGCAAATGATATTCTTTCACAATCTTAAAACATTTTTTAAATGGAAAGTTTTGAACGTACACAAGGGTAGAGAGAAGCGAGCCTCCATGTATTCAGCAATAAGCTTCAGCAACGATCAATTCATGTACAATCTTGTTTTGTTTATACCTCCCCATTGAATTATTTTGGAACAAAACCAAATATCATATCTTTTCATCTGTAAATATTTCAGTATGTATTTCTATAAGGACTAAAAAAAAAAAATAACCACAATAATATTATCACATCAAAAAAAAATCCCCAAGAATTCCTTAACATTGTTAAATATTCAGTTATTACTAAAATTCCCCTGATTGTCTCATATATGATAGAGATGACCTTTCTGAAGTTTTGGCAGTTCTTTTATCTCTTTATGTAATAGGATAAGGTTTATTATTAACATTTTCTGGTCCTTGTACTTACATACTTTTATAGACTTTCTGACGTGATTAAAGGTCTTTATCATTTTGTTCTTGAGCTTGTCTGTTCAATCCACACCAGAATTCTTTATTTCCTTTAATTTGTCTCATTGACTGTTTTACTTCCTGCACAATTCTTCTTCTCTTCCTTTTGACAGCCCAGGCAGATTTACGGACAGTCCTGTGTTAGCCATGCCAACCTATCTATTCAGTTTATCCTTGGGAGATTCAGGAGAAACCTGTTGCAGTCAGTGTTTAGGTGTTCTTATAATATTTACTTAACAAATGTGGCCTTTAGAAGACCTAGGTAGACACTGACTGGGTTGACAAATAAGAAAAATAGAGGGATGGCAAATGCAGGCACAGGTAGATGGGAGAGTCACTCTGGAAAGATGCTTATATGAAATGAAGAATATTTTCCCCCAATTGTTAGAAGAAGCTGTGGCCAAATCATTCATTTCTTCAATAATTTACAGAATCTTGGATCTCTTGAAGTATATAATCTATATATAGAACATATGTATGTAAATATATATTTCCCTTGACCAAATATAATATTATATACTTTGTTGTTTCATATTCTTTAAACTATTTAAAAATAATAATTCACTTAATACCAACACCACATTGTGACACACTTTAGGAACTACTGAATTTATAGGTAAAAAAGCTAATGCTCAGGAAGATGGCTTTCCTCTAATGGGAGAGCAGAGGACCAGGGGAAAACACACAAGCTTGACTCTATGCTCAAAGTCAACTTCTTACCCCATATACAAAGGCAAAATAACGTATAGTCCAAACTTGAATATATTATATTATATAATACAGTATTTTCCTAGAGAGTAAGAATTGAAAGTCTTGGATGGATTTTGGTAAACAATACAGTAATATGTAAATGTCAAAGAAATGAAAAAAAAGAAATCTTTAATCAGACCTCAGTCAGGCTTATGAGAGTCACGAAGGTGTAAGCTCAACAATGATTAAAAACTATAAAGCATTTGAGTGTCTTAAATGATAAATAGCTTTACAATCTTGGAATTACAAAAAGCCTTCTTAAATACCATTATCACCAACCAGTTTAAAATATTATCAGTTTAACACTGATTATCAGTAGTAAAACACTATCAGTTCAAAAGTATTTCTTGGGGCGCCTGGGTGTCTGTTGGTTAAGCATCCGACTTCGACTCAGGTCATGATCTCACACTTCATGAGTTCGAGCCCCATGTTGGGCTCTCTGCTGTCAGTGCAGGACCTGCTTCAGATCCACTGTCTCCTCTCTCTGCCCCTCACCTGCTCATGTTCCCTCACTCTGTCTCTCTTTGTCTCTCAAAAAAACAAAACAAAACAAAACAAAACAAAACAGCCATTTAGAATGAACCTGGACCATTTTCTTACACCATATAAAAAAATAAACTCAAAATGGATGAAAGACCTAAATGTAAGACAGGAAGCCATCAAAATCCCAGAGAACAAAACAGGCAACAACCTCTTTGACCTTGGCTGCAGCAACTTCTTACTTGACATGTCTCTAGAGGGAAGGGAAACAAAAGCGAAAATGAACCTTTGGGACCTCATCAAGATAAAAAGCTTCTGAACAGTGAAGGAAATAATCAGCAAAACTAAAAGGCAACCAACGAAATGGGAGAAGATATTTGCAAATGACCCATAAGATAAAGGGGTAGGATACAAAATCTATAAAGAACTTATCAAACTCAACACCCAAAAACAAATAATCCAGTGAAGAAATGGGCAAAATATATGAAAAGACACTTTTCGAAAGAAGACATCCAGATGGCTAACAGGCACACAAAAAGATGCTCAACATCACTCATCATCGGGGAAATACAAATCAAAACCACAGTGAGATACCCCTCACACCTGTCAGAATGGCTAAAATTAACAACTCAGGCAATAACAGATGTTGGCGAGGATTCAGAGAAAGAGGAACACTTTTGCACTCCTGGTGGGCATGCAAATTGTTGCAGCCACTCTGGAAAACAGTATGGAGGTTCCTCAAAAAATTGCAATTACACTACTAGGTATTTATCCAAAGGCTAAAAAAAAATGCTGATTCAAAGGGGTACATGCACCCCAATCTTTTTAGTAGCCCTATCAACAATAGCCAAAGTTTGGAAAGAGCCCAGATGTCCGTCAACTGATAAATGGATAAAGAAGATGTGGCATATGTACGCAATGGAGTATTACTTGGCAATCAAAAAGAACGAAATCTTGCCATTTGCAACAATGTGGCTGGAACTAGAGTGTATTATGCCAAGCGAAATAAGTTAATTAGAGAAAGACAAATATCATATGATTTCACTCGTATGTGGAATTTAAGAAACAAAACAGATGAACATAGGGGAAAGGAAGCAAAAATAATATAAAAACAGAGAGGGAGACAAACCATAAAATACTCTTAAATACAGAGAACAAACTGAGGGTTGATGAGGGGCTGTGGGTGGGGGGATGGGCTAAATGGGTGATGGGCATTAAGGAGGGCACTTGTTGGGATGAGCACTGGGTGTTATATGTAAGTAATGAGTCACTAAATTGTATTCCTGAAATCATTATTACACTGTAGGTTAACTAACTTGGATTTAAATTTTAAAAAATGTAAAAAAATATATTTCTTGAATGTCTTAAAACTGTGTTCAGTACTTTCAAGGAATGCAGATGAAAATAAAATTTGCCCTTTTATTTATTTTTTTAATGTTTATTTATTTATTTTGAGAGAGAGAAGGAAAGCATGAGTAGGGAGAGTGGGAGAGAGAGGGAGAGAGAATCCCATGCAGGCTCCATGCTGTGAGTGCCGAGCCCAAGGCGGGGTTCCATCTCACAAACTGTGAGATCATGACTCGAGCCTAAATCAAGAATTGGACGCTTAATGGACTGAGCCACCAGGCGCCCCCAAATTTACCCTTTTAAAGAGATAGTAATCTTTCTTGAGTCACAAACTAAAGATATTTTGGAAGCTATTAATTTTCTTCTTAGAAAGTGCACATTTGAACATACACTCAAAATTCAACATTTAGCTTTTGGAGTTTATGGGCATTCCAGAGGCTCCTCCATGGATCCCGTAGGGGTGAGTTATGGACTACAGTTGCCTCTTATGTATTGGGAAGAAAACTTTGTAGGAGTCACATATGCCCCTAACTTGCCATCTGATCTTGACGAAGTCACTCATCATCTTTAGGACTCCGTTTCCTCATCTGTGAAGAAAAGAAGCATGGAGTAGCTAACCTTCTGGAAATAACCTTTTTTCTTTTCTAGGAGCTAATTATCTGGCTGGGGACATAAAATGAATGATCATAAAAATATTCAAGGCAATATTTTTTTCAACATTTACTATGAAAAATTTTAAACAAAGAGCAAAATGGAAGGAATTTTATAGTGCCTACCCATGTCTCCATCACTTAAATTCTAGCATCCAGTTTTATCATATATTTATCTGTTTAACCATTACTCTATCCATCCAGCAACTAATTAATTAATTTTAATTTGAGAGACAGGAGAAAGAGAGAGAGCGAGCATGTGAGTGGGGGAGAGGGGCAGAGGGAGAGAGAATCTTTTATTTTTAAATTTTTTTTGAAAGAGGGAGAGGGAGATTGCAAATAGGGGAGGGGCAGAGAGAGAGGGAGAGAGAGAAAACCCCAAGCAGGCTCTGCGCTGTCATCCCAGAGCCCGAAGCAGGTTTCAAACTCTTGAACTGTGAGATTATGACCTGAGCTGAAATTAAGAGTTGGACACTAAGGGCGCCTGGGTGGCTCAGTCAGTTGGGCGTCCAAATTCGGCTCAGGTCATGAACTCACAGGTTGTGAATTTGAGCCCCCGTTGGGCTCCGTGCTGACAGCTCAGAGCCTGTAGCCTGCTTCAGATTCGTGTCCCTCTCCCTCTCTGCCCCTACTCGGTTCAAGCTCTGTCTCTCTCGCGTGCGCTCTCTCTCAAAATAAATAAACATTAAAAAATTTTTTTAAAAAAGAGTCAGACACTTAATTGACTGAGCCACCCAGGCGCTGAGAGAGTAAGGCAGAGAGGTTGGGGGCGGGGGGACAGAGAGAGAAAGTCTTAAGCAAGCTCCAGGCTCACCGCAAAGCCGGATGTGGGTCTTGATCCCACCACCCTGGGATTATGGCTTGAGCTGAAATCAAGAGTTGGATGCTCAACCAACTGAGCCACCTAGGTGCCTCTATCCAGCAATTTAAAAAGTGATTTCAAAGTAAATTACAGACATCTTGACTTTCTCCCTACAGTTTTCAGCATGCGTATCATTTAGTTCAATCTTTGTTTACAGTTTTCCTCCTTTGATGTAAAATTTACACACAAAGAAAGGCAAAAATCTAAAGTTCACATTTGTTGAGTTTTGGCAAAGTATATAGTCACTCTTTGTCATCAATTCCTTGCTTATACCTCAACTCTTGTGTCCCTTCTCTCTTTATTTTACTTTACTTGGCAAAAACAAAGCCTGCTTAAACACAATTCTCCAACCAATAAAAAGTTACCTGTGAGGTTGAATAAGACTAGACAACAACAACTATGTTAACTGTGTGTTTTAAATTCATGATTTCTAACATCAGGTGCTTAATGCTTCCCAGCAGTTATGCTATACTTGCTTCATCCAGTCTCCCCCACTAAGTGGAAACCAAGTGTTTCTCAAACTATCTGCGTGAAGGGTCAACTTCTTATATTTTTAAATCCATTTTGGAATAATACTTTTGGAAAATACAACTTAAATGAGTTACAAGAAAAATGAAATAAAACAGAGACATACAAAATGCAAGTCCCAAATTTTTATCATTAAATTTAGCAGTCATAAAATTATTTCATTAAATTGCTAAAAGCTTCTAAATGCTTACCCTTAATTCCTGTACTTAACCTTTTCATGGACAGATAACAAAGAATTTGTGAAAAAGCACTGGTCTGTAGACTAGCCTTTTTTTTTTTTAATGTTTTATTTATTTTTGAGACAGAGAGAGACAGAGCATGAACGGGGGAGAGTCAGAGAGAGGGAGACATAGAATCTGAAACAGGCTCCAGGCTCTGGGCTGTCAGCACAGAGCCCGACGCGGGGCTCAAACTCACGGACTGCGAGATCATGACCTGAGCCGAAGTTGACCGCTTAACCGACTGAGCCACCCAGGCGCCCCTAGACTAGCCTTTTTGAGGAACGCTGCTCTAAATGACTAGACTACTTTGCACCTTCTCCTCCCTCCTCAAACGTCTCCCTCATACTTGCCCTCCCTCGCTCTCAGCTGATGATTTTGCTTCACTGAGACACTTGTAGGAATCAGAAGAGAATTCCACAAGCTCTTACCATCATGTCTACTCATCTGCCCCTATCTATGCCTGTATACACCATCCTCTCTCATGTTGCTATGGATGAACTGCCATGCTTCTAGAAACGGCCAGTCCTTTCACTGCACACCGGGTCATGCCGTCTCAACTCAGGGATGTCACTCTGGCAATTGTCCCCTTCTCTTTTGCATCATGATCCTCCCTTCTACTCTCTACTATGTCATTCACATTAGTATACAATCATGCTGTTATTTCTCCCATCTTAGAAAGCCTCTCAGCCCTCTCTCCCTGTCCAGCTACACACTTAACGTCCCTGTACCTTTCCTGCAAAACTCCTTGAATTAGTTGTTTATGGCAGCCATCTTCAATGCCTTTGCCTGATTCCCTGTTGGACCCACTTTAGGCAGGTTTTCACCCTCACTACTGCATTCAAACTGCTCTTTTTCTAAGGTCACCAATAGCTTTCACACTTCCAAGTAAGTATTCATTTCTCAGTCCTCAGTTCCTTTGGCCCATTGGCAACATTTGACAGTTAATGGTCCTGTTCCTTGAAACATCTTCTGTCTTCTAGGGTACCACACTAGTTTGCTTTTCGTCTGACTTTTCTGGTTTTTCCTTTTCAGTTTCATTTGGTGACTTGCTGACCTGGAAATGTTGGAGTATCCAATCCTTGGACCTCTCTCTCATCCTTTCTGTCTACACTCATTCCCTACATGATCTCATGCAAATTTCTGACTTTATGTACCATTTATAGACTGATGAACTTCAGGTTCCCAGAACTTCTCCCTTGAATCTCACTTAGATTGTCTATTTGCCATCTTCCATTGGTATCTAATGAGCAGCTGAGCATCTCAAACTGAACATGTCCAAGCATAGCTCCAGATACTCCTTTCTGCCTCCAAATGCTTTCTCAGTCCTCTCTACCTTAGTGAATAGCAACTCCATCCTTCTAAAGTCCTAAAATCTTGGCATCATCACTGACATCTCTTTTTTTTTTTCTCCTACTCTACATCAAATTTCTCAGCAAACCTTGTTACTTATCTCAGTTTACAGGAGACCCAAATGAGGAAGTGTTTTTGCATAAAGATCAAAGACTAATGCTTTTTTATTTTTATTTTATAGAGAGACAGAGCACAAGCAGGGGAGGGGCAGAGGGTGAGAGAGAGAGAGAGAGAGAGAGAGAGAGAGAGAGAGAGAAATCTTAAGCAGGCTCCATGCTCAGCGCAGAGCCTGATATGGGGCTTGCTTTCATGAACCATGATCATGACCTGAGCAGAAATCAAGAGTCCGATGCTTAAGCAACCGAGCCACCCAGGTGCCCCAAAAGTAATGCTTTTCAAAACAGAAATATTAGGAGAATGCCAATACAGTCTCCAGGCTCATTGAATATAAGAGATGGAAAATGAGCAGCCTCTATTCCACAGGGCTATAGCAGGGTGGCTGGGGCACAGAAAGTTCCCAAGTTCTCCATAGGCAAGAGATGAGTCAGATTTTGTGAAGAGACTGAAGGATGACAGGAAGTTGCTAACAATGAAATGAATTTTCCAGAGGGCAAAAGGAAGGCTGGGGAGATAACAGTGGAAGGATACATCATCATCATCATCATCTAGTCTAATCTCTCATTAAAAGGATAGTTAAGATACATATATACACAGGTGCATTATGTTAGACCCTAATATCTTGAATGCAATGCGTGTATGGCAGTGTTAACTTAATAATTTAATGCCAAGACAAGGTAATCAATAACAAAGTTCCAAATAGTGGCTAATTCATAAGAATTGAAGAAAAAGGATGCATATTATAATAAGTCCACCTATATGAGATACCTGGAGTAGTCAAGTCATAGAAACAGAAACTAGTATGGTGGTTGGGGAGACAGACAGGAGTGGTGAATGTACTTCATGCCACTGAACTGTATTTAAAAATGGTTAAAATGGGGGCACCTGGGTGGCTCAGTCAGTTAAGCATCCAACTTCGGCTCAGGGCATGATCTCACAGTCTGTGAGTTCGAGCCCCCTGAGTTGGGCTCTGTGCTGACAGCTGAGAGCCTGCAGCCTGCTTCAGATTTTGTCTCCCTCTCCCTCTGCCCCTCCCCCCTCAAAAATAAACATTAAAATTTTTACAAATGGTTAAAGTGGTAAATTTTGTGTTATGTATTTTTTAACACACGAAAAAAGGAATTGAAGCAGTGTGCGTTTTAATACTGCTAATCCAAGTCAGTTCAGAGAATGTCAATTGCATATGCTAATACGAATCTGACACTGTGGAAAGTGTTCTATTCACCTCCTTTAATTCCATCCTCACTGCAGCCTAGTCATGAAAGTATTGTTGTCTCTATCATAGAAGAAGGAAAACTGGGAGCCCCAAAGCATTCTTACCCAAAGTCACAGAGCTAGTAAATAATGGACCTAGGAACTATACCCACGCATATGTGTCTTCAAAGTCTATGTGCTTTCTACGTGCTAATTACATTACACTGACATAGGGAAGATGTAAACTCTGCTGTAAGAAGTTCCAAGGTCCACGTTTTAAGCATGTGGCACAGTGGTGGACCACTGGCAAGCACTGGCAACAGATGGTTAAAGTCAGCTCCTATTAAATAAAAGCCAGACTGTGCTCAAGTTGAGAAGCTGGTTGTGTGAATAGGAGCAAGCTCTAGGAGAGATGATTGAGGACCTGAATGAAAGAACTCTGTTCAGTGGCAACACCGTGGAAGGGCTCCTCATCACACATCGGATTCAGCAGCCATCTCCTCACACACAGAGACAATAATTGCTATCGTGGGGCATCACCCTTTGGTTAATGCACAACCAAAATATGATGTGCTCAGAGGTGAAATTAAAATTTCACATCCGTCCTTTAGAAATATAAGTGTTTCATAAATATAAGGCATTAAAATGATTTAGATTTCACAAAGCAGTCTGGAAACAGGAACGGTTTTATCAGATGGGTATCATAAAGCTCATTGACTGTCAAAACGACAGTGCCAAAAAGGAATTGGGGACAGACTACTCAGGGAAGCTTTGGATAATGCCAACTTGAACTTTTCTTTTTTTTTATTCCCACCAAAGCATGTTTTGGAAAATCTATGTATGTATCCTATTGTATAGAGAACTTCAAAAGACTAAAGTGGACCACTGCAGAAACCTCAGAATACTGTCTTGAGAATACTTCAAATATTTCCAAAACACATCAGTATAAAACATCTGCACTATAAATTAAAGATGCCAATTGGGTTGCCAGTAAAGGCAAAGTTTAATATTCCCAGATGTTATTATATAGTATCTTATGATATGTTGGCTGAGTATAGTATGCACATTTGTACATCATGGTATTTTTTCAAAATGTAAATCTAGTCCCTGGAGATATAACAATAGCAAGACTGAATAAATCGTCTGAAAAGTAAAATTTATATTTATTTTTTTTATTGTCAGTTTAAAAGATGGGGGAAGGGAAAGAGCAAGAAAACGAATTCTTCTTTTAAATGCTACTTCTTTCTTACTGAAGTAGAAAATTCTTTTTTTTTCTGAAGTATAATTGACTTACAACATTAGTTTTGGGTGTATATGATAATGATTTGGCATTTGTATAACAGTGAAATGATCATAATAAGTCTAGTCTCTATCCATCACCATACATAATTACAAATTCTTTTTCTTATGATGCGAACTTCCAACATTTACTCTCTTAACAACTTTCAAATATGCAATAACTGTTATTAGCTATAGTCACAATGCTGTACATTACATCCCATGACTTATTTATTTTACAACTGGAAGTCTACACCTCTTGACCCCGTTCACCCATTTTGTCCACTCCCCAACTCAACTTCCCTCTGGCACCCACCACTGGATCTGTGAGCTTGGTTTTTTGTTGTTGTTGTTCATTCTTTTTTGTTTGCTTGTTTTTTGTTTGTTTGTTTTTGTTTTCCACACATAAGTGAAATTGTATGGTATTTGGCTTTCTCTATCCAACTTATTTCACTTAGTATAATACCCTGAAGGTCCATCCATATTGTTGCAAATGGCAAGATTTCTTTGTGCTTTTTTTTAAGTGTGAGTAGTATTTCATTGTATATATATATACCATATCTTCTGTATCCATTCATCCATCAGTGGACACTTAGGTTGTTTCTATATCTTGGCTATTGTAAAGAATGCTGCAATGAGTGTAAGGATGCATATATCTTTTCATATTAGTGTTTTTGTTTTCTTTGGATAAATACCCAGAAGTGGAACTGCTGGATAATATGACAGTTCTGTTTTTATTTCTTTGAGGAACCTCCATACTGTTTTCCACTGTGGCTGCACCAATTCACATTCCCACCAATGATGTGGGTTCCCTTTTCTCCACATCTTCATTAACACTAGTTATTTCTTGTCTTTTTGATAATAGCCATTCTGACTGGTGTGAGGTAATATCTCATTGTGGTTTTGACTTGCATTTCCCTGATGATTGGTGATATTGAGCATCTTTTCATGTATTTGTTGGGCATCTGTATATCTTCCTTGAAAAAAATGTCTATCCAGATCTTCTGCCCATTTTTTAATCAGATCTCTTTTTTAATTGTTATTGAGTTGTGTAAGTTCTCTATATATTTTGGATTTTAACCCCTTATCAGATACATGATTTGCAAATATCTTCTTCCAGTTAGTAGGATGTCTTTTAATTTGTTGATTGTTTTCTTTGTTGTGCAGGTTTTTAGTTTAATGTAGTTCCATTTGTTTACTTTTGCTTTTGTTGCCCTTGCCTTTGGAATCAAATCTCAAAAATCATCTTTAAGATCAATGTCAAGGAGCTTACTGTTTAAGTTTTCTCCTAGGAGTTTTATAGTTTCAGACCTTTAACTCAAGTGTTTAATCCATTTGGAGTCAATTTTTGTGTATGATGTAAGATAGTGGTCCAGTTTTATTCATTTGCACATGCCCAGTTTTCCCAACACAATTTATTGAAGAGATAGTCTTTTCCCCATTGTATATTTTTGGCTTCTTTGTCATAAGTTAATTGACCATATATTTATGGATTTATTTCTGGGCTCTCTTTTCTATTCCACTGATTTATGTGTCTATTTTTATGCCAATACCATTCTGTTTTAATCACTACACTACAGCTTTGTAATATCGTTTGAAATCAGGGAGTGAGATGCCTCCAGCTTTGTTCTTGTTTCTCAAGATTGCTTTAGCTGTGCGGTATCTTTTACGGCTTTATACAAATTTTGGGATTCTTTGTTCTATTTCTGTGAGAAGGGTGATTGGAATTTTGATAGGGATTGTATTGACTCTGTAGATTGCTTTGGGTAACAATATTAATTCTTCCAATCCATGAGCAAGAACTATCTTCCCATTTGTTTGTGTCTTCTTCAATTTTTTTTTTTTTTTTTTTTTTTAATTTTTTTTTTTCTCAACGTTTTTTATTTATTTTTGGGACAGAGAGAGACAGAGCATGAACGGGGAGGGGCAGAGAGAGAGGGAGACACAGAATCGGAAACAGGCTCCAGGCTCCGAGCCATCAGCCCGGAGCCTGACGCGGGGCTCGAACTCACGGACCGCGAGATCGTGACCTGGCTGAAGTCGGACGCTTAACCGACTGCGCCACCCAGGCGCCCCTATTCTTCAATTTCTTTAATTGATGTCTTATAATTTTCAGTCTACAAGTCTTTTACCTCCTTGGTTAAATTTATTTCTAGGTGTTTTATTCTTTCTTTCTTTCTTTCTTTCTTTCTTTCTTTCGTATTCCTTTGTTGTAATTGTAAATGGGATTGTTTTCTTAATTTCTCTTTCTAATGGTTTGTTGTTACTGTATAGAAACATAACAGATTTTTGTGTATTGATCTCAGCAACTTTAATGAATTTGTTTATTCTAATAGTTTTTGGTAGAGTCTTTAAGGTTTTCTATGTATCAAATCATGTCTGCAGATAGTGTGAGTTTTACTTCTTCCTTTCCAATTTGGGTGTCTTTTTTTTTTTTTTAATTACATGGAGGACATTTTATTTTATTAATTAATTAACTTTTGAGATACAGAGGATGAGAGTGAGCGAGGACCAGAGAGATAGAGAGAGAATCCCATGAGGGGCAGAGAGAGAGGGAGAGAGAGAGGGAGAGAGACGGGGAGAGAGAGGGGGAAAGAGAGAATCACATGCTAACAGCACAGAGTCTGAAGCAGAGCTCACTGGAAGCAGGGCACGAGCGCACCCGGATGAGGGGCTCAAACTCACCAACTGCGAAATCATGACATGAGCTGAAGTCAGACGTTAACTGACTGAGCCATCCAGGTGCCCCAACTGATTTGGATGTCTTTTATTTCTTTTTCCTGCTTAACTGTTCTGTCTGGGACTTCCAACACTATGTTGAATAAAAGTGGCAAGACTGCACATCCTTATTTTGTTCCTTATCTTAGAGAAAAACCTTCCTGTTTTTTACCACTGAATGTGGTATTAGCTGTGGGCTTGTCATATATGCCCTTTAATATGTTGAAGTACGCTCCACCCATACCCATGTTGCCGAGAGTTCTTATTATAACGGATGTTGTATATTGTCAAATATTTTTTGGCAAATATTTTGTCAAATATTTTATCAAATATTTCTCCATCTAATGAAATGATCGTATGATTTTTATTCCTCATGATCCTTTTAATGTACTGTTGAATTCAGTTTGCTAATATTTTGTTGAGGATTTTTGCATATGTTCAAAAGGGATACTCCAGATTTTTAATAAGCATAGATATGAAATGAATAGTTTCTTAAATTTTCGCATGGATTATTCCCATTACAGACTTTTGAGAGGATGCAATGGAAGCTAAATATGCTTGTTTACTTAATAAACTCTGTTTTTGAGGTATTGACTATATTATAGCCTACTCCATTTTTAGAGCTTCCTATATTTCAAGACTATTGGTTGAAGTCTATTTAGGATGTTCAAAACAAAATGAAGCGTGGTAATTTCACAACACCAAAGAAGCCATATTTACATTATAGAAGTTATTTTGGAGGATTTAGTGATTCATAATATCCTTGACCTATGGGAATTGGTAGCAAGGATAAAATAGTGGCAGCAGTTTCCTTCTGGAAGTTTTCTCCTACTTTACTCCATTTGGAGTTCAGTTTCAGTGGTAATAACCATAAAGAACATTTTTAAGTTTAAAGTTATTTTGGTTAACTCAAAAGACTATTTTTATCCAGTCACTGTCTAGTTCAATTATTCAATAGATTTTGAACTCAAAATATCATTATTGAAAGCAGAAAGGGAAAGTTGTCAAGTATGTATGTCCTTTATACAGGTAATATAGCTAAGGTACCGGTCTCCAAATAGTTTGGCATTATGCAAAAACCTTCAGGGATCAGTAAACTAGGTTTATCTAGATAAACTAGATTAAATCACTAGCCAGTTGTGCAACCTTGGAAAAATAATTTTGGCTTCCTGGAACTATGTTTCCTTATTTCCAAAATAAGAACATTGGGCTAGCCTGGGTTGTTTTTGGACCTGCTTCCCCATCAGAAGATCTCATTTTAGCAGTTGTCTGGGGAATCCTAGTTGGGAACCTCCAATTAGCCTATGTAGTCAATTTGAGGACAAATGCACAATGCCTGTTAGATGTTAAGCCGGCATCATGGAATTGCCAAAGTTTCCTTCAAATTCTAATATTCTATGATCCTATGACTTATTTGGTGACTATCCTTCAATCATCATCAACAACGAGTTATTATCATGCCTATTATTTCACCATATTGGGCTAGGCAAAGGGGGATACCGAAAAGTTTAAAAGACTCCTCTTCAATCTGGCTGGGAAATAGGCTACATAGATAAAATTAAGGAAACAGGTTGATGTGTACTGGGTGGTAAGATAACCCAGGGCCGGAGTGTTCAGGAAGACCTTTTTGGACAGGACTTGAGAAAGGTTAACAAGGTAGAAGAGGGTGGACCTATGGGAAAAAGTGATAAAATCTTTCCGGGTAGGATAAATGGAGTCATCACAAACATGGGAACAGAAATATTCAATGCCTGTCTTGGAAGAATAAGCAGAATAGTTTGGCTGGAAAGAATTGCATTATTATTTAATGAGTCTTTAATCCCAAATTGTGTATGGCAGCTTAGCTGTTATTTTAGCAAATGTGGTAGCTATTATTGCTATATTTAGCCAGCCTGTGGTACATCAGACTATCCAACTGTTTACAATTACTTTTATTAACCCTAGGGAAATTATTGATGTGTCTCAGAATCTAACATTGACACAGTGGAACAATCGGCAAATATTTACTGCATCCATATAGTACAGTATGAGAGTCTTTATGAGGCATAAAGCTAGACTGGAAAGGTTCTAGCCCTAGGGGAGCAGACTAGCTGCTGTTGTAGAATGCCCTCGGGGGAAAAAAAAAACAAAATAAAATACAAGATCACACAGCCAATTTAGCATTTTAAAAAATAAACCTTCAAGCAGCCTATACTTACAAAACAATGATCTAACTCATACTTATGATGAGAATGAATCACTGATGAATCTAAACCTCTATCTCTAGTCCACGTCACTTCTTATCCCCATAAGCTCTAAGACCGGATTTCCTTTCTTTATCACTCTGTAGATCTCTATATGATGTCCCACAGCATGCCAGACTTTAAGTTCCAATAGAATACATAATCTTCTCTCACATTAATTAATTAATTAAAAAAGAAAATAAAATGTCTTCCATGTTATTAAAAACACCATCTCTCTCCAAACAAAATATAACAATAGTAGAAACCACATTCATTGCCACTTCTATCATAAAAAGCGAGCCACCAAAAAAACTCCAAAGCAAGCAAAACCAAGGCCATCTTTTCTCTGGTAATTCCCACACTGGTGAATGGCAACAGCCCAGTTGCTGGGTCAGAAACTTTGGGCCCTGGAAGAAGGGCACGTTGAGATGGGGGAAGATTGGATACATGAAGGGGTAGGGATAAGAGACTGTTATGAGGCCAAGGGATGTGTCTGTCTTGATTGCTGTATTTCTACTGTACCTGGCACTTAGCAATTGTCCAATAAAATATTTGTTAAATTGAGTAGAAACTGGCCTAATAGTGGAAATTATTGCTTTATCAAAGGGGGGAATACATTAATATTCATTCTTTTGCTTTTTCTAGATAGTGTAAAGTTTGACTCACAAATTCTTGAATTGTTACTATTTAGTACTTTGGTTCAGCTTCCTCAGGGGCTGAATAGAATTCTGAGAGCTAGCTTCAGAATCGAACCAGTATTTACAATCTAACTTCTGAGGGAAATTGTACTTAGTATTTTAAGCAGCCAATTTACAAAGATACTTTTGGAACACACTTGTTTGAAAATTGAGGATTCTCTGTTCCATATGATAAATGCTAAGTGAATATTTCAGATGCTACTCACTTAATTGGGTACTAGGGAGGGCAAGATTGCTTCCAGGGGGGTAGGTAAGAGAACTTTCCAGGATGGAAGATTTATACAGAACATTAAGAGTGGGGCAGGAGTCAGAAAGACAGAGAAAAGGAAGAAAGGCCTTCTAGATGAGAGAAAAATTACGAACAAAAGCAAGAATAAAAAGGGCACAGAGGTATAGCGGGTAAATGTCTGAATAGAGAAGTATCAGAGATATATAAAAAGAATGTTACTGCAAAAGCAGCATTTTTAGGAAGATTAATTGGTGGTTATCTGTGGCATGATTTGGAGCTGAGACAGACTGGAAATGTGGAAATTAATTAAGAGTCTATTTCATAAATCCTGGCATGAGATAATGGCCTAACCCAGAGTGGCAGTGGATATGCAAAGAACATGCAAAAAGATAACAGGAAATGAATGCTATTTTGTTATTTCACAGAGCAGAAATTATTTTCTAGGCTTTCTGATTTATAACAAATATATAAATGACAGTGAGATATTCTCTCAAATACATCATTGTAAGGCCTTCTCTTGTTTTTCTTGAAAGTAGTTTTTGTTTATATAAGTCATTTATATCATTATATATAATGATATATAATTATACTGATAGAGTAACCAGTTGAATTTTTCATTGTAAAAAAAGGCACCACTGACACTTCTATTTCCAGAAAAATTGTGGATTAAACAACGTGAAAACATCTCTCAGTATAAAACACTTGGAAATCAGGGTAAAATAAAACATCCCCATACACCAAAGTGAAGACTGAGTTGAGAACCAAAACAGGGTGGCGGAAGATGATGCTATGATTACCCTGGAGAGTTTATTGGTCTTGTTAACCTAGAGCCTTGGGTTTATTTCCCATGCAAGAAAACAAGAGGCCTTGGGCCAGTGTTAAGTTAGACATCCCCACAATGCTAAGGCCCCAAAAGGTTGTGCCTTCAGAGGAAGGGCAAGCTAGCAAAAATCAACCAACACAAGGAGGCAAGCAGGAGCTGGATGCTTTACACCTGTATTTTGGGTGGACTAAAGTCATATCCACTTTAAATTTGTAACCATAGGTCCTCATACCGATTTGTCACTTGAATTTACACTATCTGTAGAGGCTCTCCCACACGGAGAAATCAACCAAAAAATAATGAGGTCTAGGCTACGCTGGCATTACTTCTGGAGTGCTTGGTAGAAGCAAAGGAAAAACCTTTCTGGAGGGATATGCCTTTAGTCATAGTTGCAATAATTTCCACAGAAAGCTTCACAGATTAAAATTATAGGCTACACAAGGAAATAATCTACTATGAGTGAAGGTCAGCAAATATATCATATGGCATGATTAGACCCCAAGAAATTCAATTAATGGGAAAATTGGTTAGATATTCAAAATGTCTGATTTTTACAACTATCTACTTCATAGAAGAAATTAAGAACATAAGAAAAGAACAAGCTGTTAAATTTTTAAAAAGTATTTTGGGGCCTCATTCTGGGCAGATTTCTGGGAGAGGGGAGCTGTTTCGGCATAAGCAGGGCTAAGACTGATTGATGGTTGGGAGTTGTCAGTATTACAAATCATGATGTCCAGGGAACTGGTATGAACTTTCATCCCAATTGATTAGTGCCTATATTTTAAAAATGTCAGATATTTGGGATGAGGCCTTGTGGGCAGGGATCTCCATGAAGTGGTGATAATTTAAGTCAAATGGTGAGAAAAGAGTGGCTGTGAGATTTCTGTCCAGTTGGAAGCAAGACCCCAGCAGTCAGGTAGAATGTAAGGGTAATGATGGTGTGGGAGGGTGTCGAGGTTAGCTGTTGACAAGGACTAGGGTGACTGTCAAGACCCCAGTCAAAAGGGCTTGAGGTTAGGGGCACCTGGGTGGCTCAGTCGATTGAGCATCCCACTTCAGCTCAGGTCATGATCTCACGGTTTAAGCCCCTCATGGGGCTTGCTGCTGTCAGTGAAGAGCCCGCTTTGGATCCTCTCTCCCCTTCTGCCTCTGTTTCCCCCCTGTTCATGCTCTGTCTCTCAAAAATAAATTAAAAACATTTTTAAAAAAAGGGCTTGAGTTTAGGACAGATATATCTAGGAGAAAAATGGATTACCAAATAAATTGGGAAAGAAGTCCTGTAATGCAGAAGAATTAGGCATGCACGAAGAAAACAGGAAGCAGGGAAGATGTAGGTCAGAGTATGAACTATAGGTGCCCTGGATACCAGACTTAGAATACCAAGACTAATTCCAGACCCTATGTATGATAGGAATGGGGCTTCCAATATGCTACCAGGCTTGGTTCAGACTTGGTCAGAACTGGAGCAAATTTAGGATCTGAAACTGGGTGAAGTTCCATGAGGCAAGCACTGATAAAGCTGACTGTATTTATATATATGTGTATATATAGATACATATATATATATACACATATATATATATATACATACATGTATATATGCATTAGTATTAGGTAATCAATTGTCATCTTCTTTACTACAAAATATCATGCAAAAGTCGATACGACCCAAAGCAATCTACACGTTCAATGCAATCCCTATCAAAATAACACCAGCATTCTTCACAGAGCTAGAACAAATAATCCTAAAATTTGTATGGAACCAGAAAAGACCCCAAATAGCCAAAGCAATCTTGAAAAAGAAAACCAAAGCAGGAGGCATCACAATCCCAGACTTCAAGCTATACTACAAAGCTGTAATCATCAAGACGGCATGGTACTGGCACAAGAACAGACACTCAGATCAATGGAACAGAATAGAGAACCCAGAAATGGACCCATAAACGTATGGTCAACTAATCTTTGACAAAGCAGGAAAGGATATGCAATGGAATAAAGACAGTCTCTTCAGCAAGCAGTGCTGGGAAAACCGGACAGCGACATGCAGAAGAATGAACCTGGACCACTTTCTTACACCATACGCAAAAATAAACTCAAAATGGATGAAACACCTAAATGTGAGACAGGAAGCCATCAAAATCCTCGAGGAGAAAGCAGGCAAAAACCTCTTTGATCTTGCCTGCAGCAACTTCTTACTCAACACGTCTCCAGAGGCAAGGGAAACACAATCAAAAATGAACTATTGGGACCTCATCAAAATAAAAAGCTTCTGCACAGCAAAGGAAACCATCAGCAAAACTAAAAGGCAACTGATGGAATGGGAGAAGATATTTGCAAGTGACATATCAGATAAAGGGTTAGTATCCAAAATCTATAAAGAACTTATCAAACTCAATACCCAAAAAACAAATAATCCAGTGAAGAAATGAGCAAAAGACATGAATAGACACTTCTCCAAAGAAGACATCCAGATGGCCAACTGACACATGAAAAAATGCTCAACATCACTCCTCATCAGGGAAACAAAAATCAAAACCACAATGAGATACCACCTCACACCTGTCAGAATGGCTAACATTAACAACTCAGGCAACAACAGATGTTGGTGAGGATGCGGAGAAAGAGGATCTCTTTTGTATTATTGGTGGGAATGCAAGCTGGTGCAGCCACTCTGGAAAACCGTATGGAGGTTCCTCAAAAAACTAAAAATAGAACTACCCTATGACCCAGCAATTGCACTACTAGGCATTTATCCAAGGGATACAGGTATACTGTTTCGAAGGGACACATGCACCCCCATATTTATAGCAGCACTATCAACAATAGCCAAAGTATGGAAAGAGCCCAAATGTCCATCGGTGGATGAATGGATAAAGAAGATGTGGTATATATATATATACATATATATATATATATATACATATATATACACGTATATATATACATATATATACGTGTATATATATGTATACATACGTGTATACATATATATACGTATATATGTATACATACGTGTATATACATATATATATACATATATATATATATATATATATACAATGGAGTAGTAATCGGCAATCAAAAAGAATGAAATCTTGCCATTTGCAACTATGTGGATGGAACTGGAGGGTATTATGCTAAGTGAAATTAGTCAGTCAGAGAAAGACAAAAATCATATGACTTCACTCATATGAGGACTTTAAGAGACAAAACAGATGAATGTAAGGGAAGGAAAAAAATAATATAAAAACAGGGAGGGGGACAAAACAGAAGAGACTCATAGATATGGAGAACAAACAGAGGGTTACGGGAGGGGTTGTGGAAGGGGGGATGGGATAAATGGGGAAGGGCACTAAGGTATCTACTCCTGAAATCATTGTTGCACTATATGCTAACTAATTTGGATGTAAATAAAAAAAATAAAAAATAAAATTTTAAAAAACATGCAAAAGATTTTTTTTTGCACACAATATGACTTCTGTTTAAATGAATGCAACATCTCAATGAACAGATTTATGATAAATCCATCCAACTCTTTGCTATCTATCTCTCACTGTCATTATAATTTCTTCCAAAGTTTTATTGAGAAGTCATTTTCTCCTGTGCTGACAAAATATTTCTTGAGGAGTGACTTCATTGAAATTTTTCAATTAAAAAGTTCATTTGGAATGTTTGGAATGTTCAGGATGTTTTCTGTTTGAGACATAGAATCCCATTCAGCCTTGTCCCCACCCCGCCTGCCATGTTGTTACTCACCTACAGGCTTAGTCTGGAAGGGCCTTGGCAGGAACTTCTCCCTTCTGGAAAGAGCCTGCAGCTTCTAGACTCCCAGGGTTGGGGATTTGCCTCTGAGAACCACAGAGTTTTTCTGATTCTCCTGGGTCAGACCTCTTGGGAACTGTGCTGCCAGATTCCTTGTGAGTTTCCAGAAACTCCTGGGCCTCTTGACTCAAATGGCTCCTTGTTCTCTCCCCTGCCCTCAACAGAGCCGCTCTCCTCCTCAGCACTCCACTGTCTCCAGCTCTAGGAGCCTGCTTTAGAGTGGCTTTCAGTATGCTGTTCAGTAGCATGTTAGTGACAACACTAGCAGTACTCTTTGGCAATCTTCCAAAGTTAGAAAGATCTGTTTCCTGTAAAATAGAAATAAAATTCCTAGATTCTGTGTTTGACTTGGAGGGCAGAGAGGAGGCGAAAGAAACGGGTGTACAGAGTGCTCCAAAATGCCAAAGTGTGTTCCGAGGTGCATCTCATCTTGAGAAATTTTTTTGGAGAGATTGGTTAAGGGAATTTTGGTTAGTTGGAAAAAAAAAAGTGTAGAAATCTGCATACCGTTCTGTATTATGGAAGCTCATAATTCTTAGGAGCATGTTTGTAGTTCTAAGAAGTCCTATAATAAAGAAACTTACTTAATTTGGATTAGTGCTTTCCAGACTTTTTGATCTCCATATTTTTTTATAAAAAATTTTTAACGTTTATTTATTTATTTATTTATTTATTTATTTATTTATTTATTTTTTATTATTTCTTTTTTTTAACGTTTATTTATTTTTGAGACAGAAAGAGACAGAGCATGAACGGGGAGGGGCAGAGAGAGAGGGAGACACAGAATCAGAAGCAGGCTCCAGGCTCTGAGCCATCGGCCCAGAGCCCGACGCGGGGCTCGAACTCATGGACTGTGAGATCGTGACCTGAGCTGAAGTCAGACGCTTAACCGACTGAGCCACCCAGGCGCCCCAACGTTTATTTATTTTTGAGAGAGAGAGAGAGAGAGAGAGAGAGAGAGAGAGAGAGAGCATGAGTGGAGGGAGGGGCAGAGAGAGAGAGAGAGAGGGAGACACAGAATCTGAAGCAGGCTCCTGTCTCTGAGCTGTCAGCACAGAGCCAGACGCGGGGCTGGAACTCATAAAGCTGTGAGATCATGACCTGAGGTGAAATCAAGAGTGAGATGCTTACCTGACTGAGCCACCCAGGCGCCCCATAAAGTAGTTTTTAAATTCTGCTTTTTTTACTTAACATAGCATCATTCATATTCTCCATGTTGTTATGTTCACACATATTATTTACAGCTTCAGAAAGTATATGTCCTTGTTAGCCAGCTCTGGAAGGACAATATATACACAATGGGATGAGACCATTGTGTACAGTGGTTTTTCTTTTTTGTTTTGAAAACCTGCAAGTTGGGGCACCGGGGTGGCTCAGTGGGTTAAGCGTCCAACTTTGGCTCAGGTTGTGAGCCCTGCACTGGGCTCAGGGTTGGCAATGCAGAGTCTGCTTCTCTCTTTCTCCCTCTCTCTCTGCCCCTCCCCAACTTGTTCTTTCTCTCTCTCTCTCTCTCTCTCTCAAAAATAAATAAATTAAAAAAAAAAAACCTGCAAGTTTACTGCTACAGTGATTTAAGGTTGTTCGCTCACTACATTTATGTGAAAGTAACTACTTCCATAATATATATAATAATATAGTATCTACGTAAATAATAAACGTAAAAATTCTGTTGAAGACATCCTCAGCTTTTCCTCTTAGTTAACATAGTCATCCGAATTTCTCTCCCCTTCCCAACTCTAGGGGCTGTAGTCAAGGCTTCATGACATTTTATGACCCCCTTTATGGAAATGAAAAACATTAAAGAGCTTCAGTGACCTTTGTAGTTTTAAAACAAGTGGTAGCCTCACTATGGCACGCTTGATTCTTCTTTGTGGCCTGTGGTATATGGCATTGGTTGCCTGGTGTCTTTTCCATCATTTTCCTTTGTAACAGATTCTATTCCTCCTTTGCTTGGTCTATCGTGGAACCCATCCGCTTGGACAAAGTATTTCGTTCAGAGGTGACAACATCCAAGCGATTGTAATTCTTCCCCGGGATTATTAATTTATGGAAGTTGGGGCTGCCAACGTAAGAAGATGTGAGATTGGCGCTATCTGGGCAACTGTTTTTCCTGCCAGCTGAGAGAAGGTGTGCCTTCGGCTAAAGAGAGTAACACTGAACAGATATGAGAAGTGCAAGGAGAGACACAGAGCTGATACCTTGGTCCCTAGAGCGCTTCATTCAGTTTTGTGAATTACTCTGGTGTACTTTCTACCGCTATGACTTAAACTTGCTTAGCTAGGCTTAATTGTGTCTTTATAACTTGCAACCAGGAGAGTCCTAACTAATTCAGTTCCTACAATGGTAGATAAGACATCAACTGCCAGTGAAAAGCACCACTAGATACGGTTGAAAGACTCAGATCCCAATAAAAACATAAAGCTATGAAAATGAGACAACACACATATTCTGCCAAATTAGGCAGAAATCTATCATTTTAATTTCTATGGAAAACTGGTTAATATTTGAAGTATCTAGGCCCACTATAATCAATAATGTAGTTATTTCCCAAAGTGTAGCGTTGTAGTCAATGTGCCTGTAGTTCATTTGAGGGTGTGCTAGCCTAAAATACAAGAGGGTGGGATCAGAAAGTGAGAAAATGGTAAGAACTTAGTTCTGGATGGATCGTGGTTTCTTAGGAATTAAACAAAATGGATGAAAGAAGAGTTGAGAGATGTAAGGACGAATGGCTGACACATTTCTGTACCCTTTAAAAAATATCTTTGCAAACCTGATATATTAGATTGCTTGTAGTTGTCTACAGTTCTGTTATTTTTAATTTTTTAACATTTATTTATTTTTGAGAGAGGGAGTGCAAGTGAGCATGGGGGAAGGGCAGAGAAAGATGAAGACAGAGGATCATCCCCTGTCAGAGCAGAGACGGACATGGGGTTCAAGCTCACGAATGGCGAAATTATGACCTGAGCTGAAGTTGATGCTTAACCAACTGAGCCACAAGGTGCCTCTCTATTATTTTTAAGGAAGAAAAAACTGTTAACAGATGAACAAAAACGTTCTGGGGCACAACATGGTTACCTTAGTGTTTTTAATTGCATTTACACTTTATTTGGATTGATAGAATTATCCACGATTATTTCTGTTGGTGAGGGTGGGAGGATGGTCTAATTTGAATAAAAGGCATGAATTTATTACATCATTGTCAAATAAGTAGTATAATCTTGAAGGAATCTCAGCCAAAATTTTATCTTGCAGCCATTTGTCAAGAAAGAAGATATTTACATTTAAAATATTAACATTCTGTCAGAGAAAAATGAAATGCAGATAAAATGCCTTAGTATTTTAATGTTAATAAAGTATATATTCATCATGACAGCTGTATATTTCCTATTTAATACAGTAATGTAAAATCTAGATTAGAGACAGGAAAATATTCTCATGATGGAACAGTTTTGCAAGAAAAGTGATTTTATTAGGGCAAACAATGTTAATAGCATGCATTAATATTTTATGTTAAATAATTGTGTGATTATCCTTTTAGTAACATATGGATTCCCTAGCACTTTTGTTTTATCATCTCATCCTTAAAAATTCCAGTGGCTTGTTTTCTTGTATTTTCCTTAATTGTGATCTTAAACAGATCCTCAGTTTTAAATCTGCCAGTTGTTCTGATACAGATGCATAAATACATTTTCTCCAGTTGGTTATTTATTCAAAGACAGCTTGTTTGTGGATACTGTCAGGACATCTGCATTTTATTGGATCTAATTTTTAGTAATAAAGACCTCCCACATTATAGATTCTTTCCAGTCTAAATTAGCTTGTGTGGGAAGCAAAAGAACCATCAGTCAGGGAGAAAAAGTGAATCCATATGGCGCTGATGAGTCTGTTTCCCCGACTACAATGATGAAAGGGTTGAATATAGACAGTGCCCCCAGCAGATCCATGTTTCTTTCTCAAAAGCTTGCTAGAACAGGATTCGTGTCAGTCTCAACTCAGTATCTTTGAGCCAGTCCAGTTCATCTATGCATCAAGCCATAGACACCTAAAGAAATTTTGTGGGTGCATTCTCCTTTACCTTTAATCTTGCTCTTTTGCATGTATGTCCAGTCTCTGGCTCTTGCCATTCTCCTTCCATTTTGGGGCTCACCTTTGCCTTTGGGACTTGTTGGATTTTTGATTCCCTGGTCCAATACTAAGGACTTTGGTTCAGGCTTCCACACAATCTCTATGTCATGGAGAAATCTTAAAGAAATCTGCATGTGTCAAAAAGTAGTCAAAAGGGGCATCTGGGTGGCTCAGTCGGTTGAGCGTCTGACTTTGGCTCAGGTCATGATCTCATGGTTTATGAGTTGGAGTCCCACATCTGGCTTGCCGCCGTCAGCCTGTCAATGCAGAGCCCGCTTCAGATACTCTGTCCCCTTCTCTCTCTGCCCCTTCCTGCATTCACCCTCTCTCAAAAAATAAATAAAACATTAACAAAAAAAAGTAGCCAAAATTTTTATTCCTGCTTTTAAAAAGGGACAAACAAAATGTGGTAATAGAACTTGAATAGGTGACAGGTCTTCACTTTTACAAGTTAAACTACTTCACTGTGCAGAGAAACAGACAGGAATTGAAAGTTTTTCTTTCAATGGACACCCACTACCTGGAACAGTTAATTTCTCCTGGTCATTACACCCATGGGCATAGTATAGTCTTTACTATCAATGTTATCTCCCGTAGCACAAACCAGAAAAACCTGTGATTTCAGCCCCTCGTCAACTCTGAGTCTCGGCCAATGAGAAGATACTGTGTCTTCAAACATGGCTGGGTTTATGTTCATTTACGTTTTTGGGTATGTTTAAACTTAGTTTAACAAGTTTCCTAGTTTCAGAGGTGATGCAAATTGATGACTTATCCTTAAAATACTTATTATTTAGTGCAGTGGGTAGAATTGTGTCCCCTCCCCCGCCCCCCCACTCCCCAAAAGAAGAAAAAACCCAGTATGTTCAAGTTTCTACCGCCTGGCACCTGTGAATGTGAGCTTATTTGGAAATAGAGTCTTTGCAGAAGTTAATATGAGGCTATACTGGATTAGGGTAGACCCTAATCCAAGGACTGGTGGACTTATAAGAAGAGGGAAATTTGGACATGAACATACTCTGCCATGTGATGAAGGCAGAGATTTGAGTGATGTGTCTATAAGCCAAGGAAGATCAAAGATTGCTGGCACCCCCTAGAAGCTACAATGAGGTAGGAAAGGATTTTTCCTGGAGTATTGAGAGAAAGCATGGCCCTCTGTACACGCTGACTTTGGACATCTAGCCTCTAAAATTGGGAGAGAATAAAATTGTTTTAAGCCATTTAGTTTGTGGTGATCTGTTATGAGTTTCTCATCAGTGAAAGGGGGCTTTGGCTTACCAGATGATTTCTGAAGTCAGTTTCACTTGTAATACTTTATGCCTCTAAATCTGTAACATATTCTGATTTTTCCTTAATTGTATAGCTTTGTATAAACTGTATAGAAAGTCACTTATGGATTTAATGTCTCCTCCTCTTTCTGCCCCTCTAACCCACCTCCAAAAAGAAGTGTGTGAAACTAGAGTATCTTAGTCTGCAAGATGAGCTTCATTTCGGGTAATAAAGTTGATGGACAAACTGTCTCTCAGCTTAGGTGTTAGTCTAGCCTCCTCTCTAGCAAGCATGTTTGAATAAAAGAATAAACACTAATGTCTGTCCATGGACTTATCAACCTAGCAGTATAGTGGAACAGAGGAAAGTTAACGTGGCATACTCCCTGAGCAGGCAGTTTAAACTGTTTCCTTACCCTTAAAATGGCTATCACAATACCGGCTTACTGGGTTGTTGAGCTGACATGAAACAGAATGCTGTTAATACCTTTTTTAAAGTGCCTGGTATGGCGTGCTTAAAAACTTTACTTGCTTACAAAATTCTCGTTTACAGAAAGGATACTGAAAACATCCGGGATCCCCTTTTCCGGATTCCCCTTTTCCGCGGTCGGCAACCACGCACCCAGGTCCATGGAGCGCTTGGCTGCGGCGGGGAGATTTGCATTAGCAAACCAGGCGCGCGGGGGGAGGGGGGCGGAGTGGCGCCGGCGGAAGCGCTCTCGCGCCACTGTCAGCTGCGCCGGAAGTTCCTGGTCGGGCCTGGCGGTAACCTTGGGGTCCTCGCCGCCTCCGCCGCCGCCAGGGTGGGCTGCGCGAGTCTGAGCCTCAGCCGGGTCGGGACTGGTAGCAGCTAGGAGACGCCGGGGTTGTAGGAGAGGACGCCGAGGGCCGTGGGGACCAGGAACTGCGGGCGCAGGACCGCCCAGCCGACATGTCTCTAGTGGCGGAAGCCTTCGTCTCGCAGATCGCAGGTAGCGCGCGTGGCCCTGGGCTGCGGGTGGAGGCGGGGGCGGCGCAGGGCAGTCGCCGGGAGCAGCGTGCGGGTTAGGGCTGCAGCTTTGCCTCAACCTTGCGGCATTAGATGCAGAACCCAGGCCTGGGGATAGAGGCGGGCACGGAGTACCAGCCTCGTTTCACAGATGAGAAAACTGAGGGGGGACACTTGGCCAAGGTCACCTAGCAGGGGCGGGAATACCGCCTTCCTTCTCGTGGGCGTACTTTGGTTCCCCTCCGGTTAGGTCAAGAGGGGTTGGGGTGCGTGAAGGATGTCGTGGGTTGGCATGAGGGGGCGTGGCTACAGGGGCCAGGTCTTGTAAGGCTTCATTCAGTCTGAGAGTGAGGTTGGCCTCCGTCGTTGGACCTGAAGTTTAAAGTGATTGTCACTAATGAGTTGCCCTTGTTACCTAATGTTGTTGAGGGGCTACCGAAGATCTTGCTTTCTCTCCCAGCACCACGATATTGCCATCTGCTAGGTCTGCAGGATTCGTCGAAAAGTCAATCTACATATATTTTTTAGAAACACCTTTGATTTGATGGACTGAATGTAGCTGATGTAAATAAAATAGATTTATGTTTTCTGTTTTCGAGGTTCTTACTGTAGTGGAAGAAATTAAATATTGTTGAGGAAGTGAGGAGACTAGACACAGGTATTGTAGGTATGTATTGATGGGATAATCTTTAAATGGAGTTAATCTTAACTTCCCAGAAGTATTTTCAACATGAGTAAAGAGACAGTTACCAGGATAAATAGGTACATTTAAAATGAAGTCGTGTCTTGGAAATGGAAAGTACTGAATGTGTCCTAAAATTTGTAAAGTGGTTTTCATTGCATTGCATTTGTGTGAACATACGTTTCTTTTTTTCTTTTTCACTTAAATACATTGTTTTCTGGCAGAGAGGGAAGCCCTCACTAGATTAAAAGCTTCATGAAAATAGGGATCTATTTGTTTTGTCCCCCATTGTATCCTGAACACCTGTTAGTTGGTGCTTAGTAGAATTTGTGACCCGAGTCAGTGAATAATCTTAAGATTTCAAACAATGATTATTTCTCTTTTTACCGCTTATGTTAAAAAAAAAAAGTTAGATCACTGATTTAATTTCCATTTCTGCAATGTTAAAAAAAATCAACCATTTCATATTGTATGCTGATAATGGTATACTGTATGCATGTATTCCAATGTGTGATTTCTTCTAAAGAAAAAAAATGATAAATGTCTTTTAGTAAACTTAATGAGTTTGGACTTTTGTGTCAGTAAAATTTAAGAATTTCTAGGAATTGTAATCTGTCTGTCATCTTAGCTGTTTGTAATGCTCTATTACCCTAGAAGGAGGCATTTAAAGATGGAAAATTCAATAAATGGTGTTGGGCCAGTTCCTAAGTCATAACACCACAAGAATAAATTCCAAATGAATTAAAGATTTAAATGTAAAATAAGAACAAGAACCAAATTGTAATAAAATAATTAGAAAATATAGGTGGTAATTTTCAATAATCTTGGGTAGCAGAGGAAGCCTAAGGACACACAGGATCCAGAATCCTTGGGAGAGAAAATTGGCAGATTTGATTGTAGAAAAATTTAAAAAGCTTTATATGATAAAAGACATACGTTTCTACAGATTAATGAAAATATCAGCAGAATCCAGGGTAAAGGATAGGAACAGGCAGTTCACAAACAGGAAATGCAGATGGACAATGAACATATGAATAAATGCTCTCCGTCAATGAAAGTAGATAGTTTTCCAGCTAGTCAGATGCACAAAAATGAGTATGATAATTTCTAGTACTGACAAAGGCATGGGGAAAACATCTACCTTCAAACTATTGGTGAGTCTATAAATTATTACTACTTTTTGGGAACTTAATATAGCAGTGTTTATTAAAATATCATCCTTTGATCCAGAAACTTTTCAGGGAATTTATTTGATAAAAATATAAGGACTATTGTTTAAAGCAATATGCATTATAGCATTAATTTTAATAGCAAAAAACCAGAAATGTACTAAATATATGCCAAATTACGGTATGCCCACATTATTACAAATACTAGAGATCAAGAGATACATCTGTTAAATATATTGGCTTGAAATTTATGATTATCTTAAATAAAAACAAGTTATAGTATAATATATATATTGTATGAACCCCATTGTTGTTAAATAAATCCTATATAAACATGTATATGTTTATGTAAGCACAGAAAAATAGAATATTCAACTAATTTTAACTTGTAATTTTGGAGTAATAAGTGTAGGGAGTTGGTGGAGGGGGGAGGAGCTACATTTCTGAATTGTTTGAATTGTTATAATGAGAATATTTTACTTGTGTGGTTTAAACAATATAATTAAAAAAATTTAAAAGATTGTATCTGGACAAGCAGTGAAATAAGGGTGGCCAAAATAAACAATTTATATGAAACCCTATGTTTGCCTTGTTAAGTGACTTTTAAGTGTGACTCCAATCCAACAACTATTCAGAGTTTTCTATTTCTGGCAATAATATGGTTTTCTCGGAAGAGATCAATCTCAGGAGATTAGAGGTACATATCTATATAGTTCTATTATAAATAGAATAAATAGTTGTGAATCTGTTTTTGCACCTGAGAGCTTTATTAACAGTGTGCTTATTCTTCTTCCTTTCAGTGGATGTGAGCCAACACACTGACATTTCTTTCAGAAACATTGAAAGGCATCTTGCATCTATCTGTGATATTCTTGAGAGCCTTATTATTAAAAAAATTTTTTTTGAATGTTTATTTAGTTTTGGTGGGGGGGAGGGACAGAGAGAGAGGGAGACACAGAATCTGAAGCAGGCTCCAGGTTCTGAGCTGTCAGCCCAGAGCCCGACGCGGGGCTCGAACTCACGGACTGTGAGAGATCATGACCTGAGCAGAAGTGGGACGCATAAATGACTGAGCCACCCTGGCGCCTTACCATTATTTTCTTTTTTTTTTTTTAAATTTTTTTTTTTTTAACGTTTATTTATTTTTGAGACAGAGAGAGACAGAGCATGAACAGGGGAGGAGCAGAGAGAGAGAGGGAGACACAGAATCTGAAACAGGCTCCAGGCTCTGAGCTGTCAGCACAGAGCCCGACGCGGGGCTCGAACTCACGGACTGTGAGATCATGACCTGAGCTGAAGTCGGACGCTTAACCGACTGAGCCACCCAGGCGCCCCCCATTATTTTCTTAAAATGCAAATGCGACTCTTGTTTTAACATCTTCATTAGTTCCGTATTGTTCGCAGGTGGAGTGAAGTGTATAAGACCTGTAATAAGTAAGCCTCATCTCTTGTCACTCTTAAATTCTCACCTTTCTAAACTGTTTTAGAGTTCATCTTTGGCACATGTTGTCCTCTGCTTGAAATGCCCACTTTGCTTTTGTAACTCGTTTGTCCCTTAAGACTCTGGGCACATTTTAACTTATAAATCTGTCTTATGTTTTTTCTTGTCAAATGAGAACTGTTTGGCTTTTTTTCCTTTTTGTCTGATAATAATTATGATACCTGGCCTTGTAGACAATGAAATAATATGAAGAATAAAGTAAAAATCACCTAAAATCGTAACACCAGGTTAAGACTTTAAAGTTTCACCCTCATCATTAAAACTTTGGTGAGCAGAGCTATCTTCTTCTCTGCCCCTAAATTAAAAAACAAATGAAACAAATTATCGAATGTACATATTTTTTTGGAACCTGTTTTGCCATATATCATTGAGATTTGTTTCCATGTCTGCAAATTGAATTATTGATCATCGTTTTCTGTGGTTGCATAGCATTTCATTATAATGAAGAAATCATAACTTATCCAGTCTTATTTTGGTGGGTGTTTAGGGTGTTGTATTAGTTCAACCAGAGAAGCAGAAGCTGTAGGATTTTGATCTCTAGCTCTACCTTTGGCTCTAGCTCTGGCTTTATATCTGTATGTCTACACACACATGCATGGACACATACGTGGAATTGGCTTATGCTGTGGTGGGGGTAGGCCAACCAAGGACTGTGTTCACAAGGCAGGTAGCCAGGAATGGGAGATCCAGGAGGAAGAAAGGGTACGTGCAGCAGGTGCTGCTTGCAGTGTGTGGGCTCATAGGCCCTCTCTTTAAAGACTTCAGCCGATTAAATCAGGCACACCCCAAGATGATCCCTCCCTTTTTTTAAAAAAAAAATTTTTTTTTTAAAATTTATTCATTTTTTAGAGATAGAGAGATACAAGCATGGGTGGGGGGTGGGGCAGAAAGAGACACAGAATCCAAAGCAGGCTCCAGGCTCTGGGCTGTTAGCACTGCGGGCTGGAACCCACAGACCGCGAGATAATGACCTGAGCTGAAGTCGGATGCTTAACCGACTGAGCCACCCAGGCATCCCGATCCCCCTTTTGATTAATGTAAAGTTAACTGATTAGGGATTTTATTTATATCTGCAAAATCCCTTCACAGCAGCACATGGCTAACAGAGAAGGAGTTTATATGCTACAAAATGGCTCTTCTCTTTTGTTTTCCCAGGGTCTGCTAGAAAATGTCCCTTGCAGCTTATCCTAATCAGTAGAAAGAGAATTCTGGCAAATGTGGTTCAGTCTAGTCAAGTTGATGTATCCTAAAGCCATCACTGGTATATATGATTTTTCTGTGATGTCAATAGTGCTTTCATAGACATATTTGTGTATCTCCTGAGTAGTTTCTTTGGATAAATTTCCTAAAGTGGAAGAGGGTTTTGAATTGTTCTTATTACTTAATAATATGGAAAGGAAGGGTAAATTATAATTTTGAATTTTAATTTTTTTTAATTTTTAATTTTTGAATTATAGCTTGGATCTCTAGGTGATGATATGCTAGATTTAGAACCTTGGAAGAGGGATAAAAATAGTCCTGGATATTGAATCATTTTCAAAATCTTTTGGAACTGTGTATTTTCAATAATTATTTGCTTTTTGTTGTTGTTGTTTTGTTTGTTTGTTTTATGGCAAGATTTTTCCAATACATCATAGGGGAGGGCTGAGTATCCCCATTTGGGTTGTGTGAGCCCATTTGGAGCCAAAGAGGATGGAGTACTGTGATGGACAGACCGGACTCTTGCTTATCCCTGTACTAGGAGTGGCTCCAGGCTTTAGGGCTCCGCAGACCCATCATACACACAAAAGGAGAGAGGTGCTGAGCCCTAAGCAGCAGAAATCTCCCACAGTGTCAATCACTTCTTTTTTTTTTTTTTTTTTTTTTTTTAAGATTTCATTTTTAAGTAATCTCTACTCCTAAAGTGGAGCTCAAATTTAAGACCCCAAGATCAAGAGTCACACGCTCCACGGACTGAACCAACCAGATGCTTCATCAGTCAGTCACTTCTTTCACCTTGTTTTTACACTTGTGGTGGACTTTGGAGTAAGTCAGACCTGGCTACTCACTAAATGTGACCTTGGGTAAATTACTTGCCTTTTTAAGTCTCAGGTTTTTTGTTTGCAAGATGGTTTCAATTTTAATTTTAATTAAGAAAATTTTAAAGATGATGAGAAAATAATAATGCTTAACCTTGTATCTGACACACTGTAAGCATCCTTTTTTGAGCCACTGTTCTAGATGCTTGATATACATAATTGCTAATATTAACAATTTGATCCTGTTTAAAAAATTTTTTTTTAATGTTTATTTTATTTTTGAGAGAGAGAGAGAGGGACGTAGAAGATCCTAAGTAGGCTCTGCAATGGATAGCAGAGAGCCTGATGCCGGGCTCAAACTCAAAAACCGGGAGACTCATGACCTGCCCTGAAATTGTACACTTAACTGACTGAGCCTCCTAGGCACTTCTGATCCTGTCTGATAGATATTATTCTTGTTTTATAGATGAGGAAATTGAAGCTCTGTTGGGTAGTAGAATATAAAGGTTAGGAACTGGGCCATTGGAGTAAGACAGAAATGAGTTCTAAGCTCAGCTGTCCCTCTCGTTCTGTGATTTTGGGCAGACTGTCCCAGGCCACAGTTTCCTTATTTGTAAAAGGGGATAATATGTTTTATAATATATATTAAGCACTTAGTATAGGGTGGTACATAGTAATGTTCAGTACATGATAATTGTTGTTACTACTTTCATTGCCCGAGAGCCTCTGAGGATGTTCCATTGGTAATGTTATCCTATTGCCATTTTGGACAGCATGTTGTCCAAAGTATCTTTATTTTTAGTAAGCCTATACCATCTTTCTGAATGACCTTATTACTTCACCAATGCCTTTCTATATTTTAAGCATATCAGTTAATTTCATCATACTGTAATTATTAATCTTTTGAAATCAGTATAATATCTGTTCTGTTCTTTATTTAGAAGCTCAGTAAACTATATAAGGGATAAAAAAAAGAAGACTTTCAATATTTCATTTATCTTTGTGGACATGTGGGTGCTTAATTATTTAAGTTTATTAATAACTTCATTCTAGCAGTAGCATTAATTTATAGTATGATCTGGGAAAGTAGTTTTATGGGTTCCATGGAATCCATTTCTAAGCATCTTCAAAGTATTATCAAGACAGGCATGTTTACATTTTTTAAAACTATTTATTTTGAAAGAGAGAATGAACATGAGTGGGGGAGGAGCAGAGAGCGAGAGAGAGAGAGAGGTCGGGGGACAGAGAATCCCAAGCAGCCTCCATGGTATCTGCACAGCTCCCAGTGCAGGGCTCCATCTCACCAACTGTGAGATTGTGACCTGTGCCAAAATCAAGATTTGGATGTTTAACCTAGCGAGCCACCCAGGTGCCCTACAACATTTTGTTTTTATATCAGCAACAAAGTATTGTCTATTTCATCCCTCTTCCATGTAAGTACTAGGAAATGTGGACTTTGACAGCAGTTCAGAAGGGTACTAGAAGCTCAAAGTGGAAAACGTAGTTTAAAAGTAAAATCGAGGGGTGCCTGGGTGGCTCAGTCGGTTAAGCGTCCAACTTCAGCTCAGGTCATGATCTCGCGGTCAGTGAGGTCGAGCCCCGCGTCGGGCTCTGGGCTGATGGCTCAGAGCCTGGAGCCTGCTTCCGATTCTGTGTCTCCCTCTCTCTCTGCCCCTCCCCCGTTCATGCTCTGTCTCTCTCTGTCTCAAAAATAAATAAACGTTAAAAAAAAATTAAAAAAAAAAAAGAGTAAAATCGATGTGTTGCTGTTGCTCACAAGGTTTATTGAGAATGAAGAAAATGATAGTCAAAGCTCTTAATACCTGCATGCCTTATTATCTAATGATGAAGTTGTAGCAGATAATTGAAAATATACACTGTGTTCAATTCTTTTGTTCTCGAAAATAAAGATTTTTTTTTAGTTATTTTCACTTAGTATTCTGAGGATTCTCCAGTACTGAGGAATGCACCTAGGAATTATTGAGACGTTTTCAACTGGCCATCACATTTCAGAGAATCTTCTTTCATTCATATCAGCCACATGAATAGTCTCACACTGTAGTCCTTATCACCCTGGAGTATTTGAAGATGATATTGAAGGGGCAGATGGAGAAGCAAAGCAAAGACAAAATAGGTTATACTTCAGATTAGAGGCAAAGGACAATTTATTGACAGCCGTGTGGCCTATTTTATTTTATCATACTTATATTCATGAATAGGTTGGAAACCAAATTCTCAGAGGCAGTGTTTTGTTTTTTGTTGTCTTTTAGAAAAGTTTGATATGATGTTAAGATAACTTGAAAGTTTCTGACCTTGAAGTAGTCCACAGTTAATTATAATGTGAGTTTTAATTTTCTTGTATGCTTTATTAACATTCCGTGCTCTGAAATTACATGATTTTTAGTTGTTTTTGGTGATGGGTACCCCATAAAGATTTCATCTTATTTCTGTGATGACTTTTGAGTTATTAATTAATGTTAGCTCAAGTCTTCCATATATGAGTGAAAAGTGAAAAAAAAATCAAACTTTTTAACATTTTTCAAACATTTTTTAAATTTCTTGGTAAGCAGTTATCAGATGGACTGAAGATACCAAATGGAGACGAGATATTAAATTCAGGCTTCTCATTTTTTGTTCAAAGACAGAAGTAATAATATTCAGCAAATTCAGCTACAGACATTTATGTGTAGAAATATTTGCCTTGCCAGTAAGAGAAATGCATGTTTTAATTTTTTATGGCTTTGTAAATGATCCTTACTCTATTCTTGAACACTTTTCTTATTTTTGTACGCTCTATAAATGAATCATGGTTTTGAACTTTTCTACATCAGTAATAAAAATGAAATTTGATTGGTTAGTGATAAAGAGGGTTATTTTCATAAAAACAATCATTTTGTCATGGCAATTCCCATTAACTGTAACTGCGTTAGCAAAATGGAAACCGTAAAAAGCATTTCGTTGTGCTTACACACTTAGCTGTGTTTTTGTGCTGATTATATATTTTTATCTTTAAGAACTTTTATAAACCAAAGAAGTTTCTTTATGACTTAGTCTGCATTTGGGTTTTCAAAAAAGTTTGTTTGGTATATTTATCCCAGGGGATACGGTATCCTTAGATACTGAAATGGAATTGCCTCACACACGTCGTATTTCGTTACCTGTTCAAACTAGAACACTGACTAGAACTTCATACAAATAAATTGTATCATTTGTTAGGCCTGAAGAGGGCCATCATTACTCCAGCATTTATTTCTGTAAGTTAGTATTGGCAGCTGATGCTTTAATGATCTGGCCTTTTGACCTCCTTTTCTTTTGATTGTTAGCCTTTACGTTATAGCAGAATGTTTTGGCTTCGTGAATGAGAAGTTTCTGATTTTCTTGTTTTATCAATTAAAAAAAGTTTTTATGTCAATAAGAATGTAAAAATAAAAGCTACTTTCTTTTTTTCATTAGGCATTGTTATCATTGTAATTTTTACTATTCATCAATTTGATGACGTACTTTGGCTAGTGGATGAGAATTGGTTATATAATGTTAGGTATTTATGTAGTAGTTTCTATTTATTTTTTTTAGTTGAGATTGTGAATTATTCTTTTTTTTTTTTTTTTTGAGATTGTGAATTATTCTTGATATATTTTCTTCTCAAACAGATTTCTCCTTCTTGTCATATATACTTGTACTGATTTTCCCACACTATCATGTGGTGGCTATTTGGAGAAGGTAAAATCATTTTAGTCTTAAATATTTAGAAAGGGAGATAATGTCTTAGAAGTCATGGGGTACAGTTTAAAAACAAATATAAAGTATGTTTCATTATTTACTGTTTTGGATTATCTTTGTATCATAGGTAAATGGCTTTACTGGTCTGCATTTTATGAAAAGATTATGGTAAGCTTTGAGTTTAGCTAGCATACTTAAATCATTTTTCTCTTGGATTCTTTTTTTCCTCATTTCCTGAATAATGTAGTAACTGCCAACAGACCAGAGTTTCTGATGGAGGTATGCCATTGTAGTTACTGGGTTCCAAATTCTGGAGGTCAGGGAGCAGTAATGTGGTCAGGAAGCTGGAGAGTGAGATTTCAGGAAGGTAAAGTTTCAAAGTAATGGATTAATAAAATGGAACTGACTAGAGGGAAGGTGAAAATACCAAAATCCATGCCTGAAGCAGTAAAGTGGGGTTTGTAAATGTGACATGGTCAGGAGTCTGATTTAGATGAACAGAGGGAATTCTGAGGCTTCAGATGGATTAATATTTAATTCTGTCTTTAATGATAGATCTGTGACTAATATAACTATTAAAACTGTAACTGTTCAGTTATTATTGTAGTATACAAACCACACCACAGCTTAGGGATGTAAAACAGCCATTTTATTATGTTCATGGATTCTGTGGGTCAATAATTCAGATAGGCCACTGGAGAGATTTCTTGTTTCTACCTCACAGTGTGTGGATACTCAGCTGGAAAGACACAAAGGCTAGGGATGATCTGATAGCTGGAGGCTAGAACATCTAGAAACGTCTTCACTTACATGTCGAAGAATTGCCGATTAGGAACTCAGCTGTGATTGTCTTCTGGAATATTTATACATGGCCTCTCTATGTGGCCTGGACTTCCTCAGAGCCTGGAGGCCATAGAGAGGTCAGACATTTAACTCAGTTCTCCAAAGGCGTATGTTCAAGCCACCAAAGGAGAAGATATATCACCTTTTATGACTCTGCCTTGGAAGTCTTGAAGCATCACTTCTACCATATTCTGTCAGTCACAACAGAGTTACAAGTCTGCCCAGATTCAAGGGGAGGAGATTTAGCTTTCACCTCTTGATAGGAGGATGGGGTAGGTGGGGTGTTGGTGAGGTTCTAGAAGAGCTTCTAGAACAGGATATACTGTTGTGGCTGTCTTTAAGAAATATAATGTGCCGCGGTAAACAAGGTGGTAATAATACTGGTGCAGAAGGATCAGCTGAGTTTAATTAAATCTGGGAACTGACTAGTCCCATTCATGAACTAATAGAGGTTCTAAAATGAGGTGGGGGTGGATGGGATGTGGGTGTGGGTAGAATGGTGTGTAAAGGTGGTAGGGTGTTATTGCACATCACAATTATCTGTGGAGCTCTCTAAAGCCACGCTTGCATTGCATGGCATCTCTCAGACCTCATCCATGCACTTGCACACACATTCCCTTTTTTCTCACCAAAGGCCTGTTACGTGTGAAGGTTAAGGACAGCTCTAGGGCAAGGATATTTTCAAAACCTCCATAGATGATTGGGTTGTATACCTCGGTTAGAACCATTAAACGATTTGGGAGAGAAAATGAGTTTATGAGTTTTTACTGTTGAATTTAGTACACATTTTTGTTGAGATGTTAATTTTGTTTGATGATTTTATTTCCAGAGTTATAGCAACTTTTTGCTGTCAGATATTTTTCAGGCTTTAGATAGCAAAAGACCTGCTTGATTTCCTATAGAATATATTTGTTAGGTTGAGTACTTAATTTGTGCTGGGTCCTCTGCTGGGTGCTGGGTTACATAGAAGAGCAGAACAGTTCTTACCTTTGATGAACTTACATGCTTATGCAGAACACATCGATTGAAACGGATAATTTCTTTCTTCCTTCCTTCCTTTTTTTTTTTTTTTTAATTTTAGAGAGAGCGTTAGTGGGAGAGAGGGGCAGAAGGAGAGAGGGAGAGAATCTGCACTGACAGCGCAGAGCCTGATGTGGGGTTTGATCTCACCAACTGTGAGAACATGACCTGAGCTGAGACCAAGTGTTGGATGCTTAACCGACTGAGCCACCCAGGTGCCCCCAAGATGACCATTTTTTAAAAGAGAATTCAAATCTTGCAGCCCAATTATAAGGTTCATATCTATTCATGATCACATGTAGTTGACCTGCTTTTTATTGGAAATTAATGACAAATGGCTGATTGTTTTTATAATGTGACAAAGTCTAAACATGACCATTTGAGAAGATGACACGTGTACTTACTAAGAAAGAATGGAAGGTTTTATATTTAACTTGTATTCACTTTAGCTTCAGTTATTGGCTTGTTGATGCTGTGCATTAGTCTTCTTGACCCTTGTTAACCTTCAGAAGTTTGTTAGTTTTATGAAATTGATTTTTGAATGCCATTTTGAAATTGATCTCCAGTTTCACATAGATAGATTTAGATGGTTCATGTTCAAGTCTCATAATGATGAACTTAATTTTACTTTCCTATTGATTGCATCTAATGGAAAAACTATCATTTAACCACTTTGGTTCCAAAATAAGTGATGCTTCAGTTCATTAATCTTAAAGGCTTACTCTGGAACACTGTAAAATTGCAACATGCTAACTAAGGCATGTTTTAAAACGTGACTTTAAGCCAAATGCGCAAATAAGTAGAATAAGATGGACAGAAATCTTGAATAAAGTTAATCTACATATAGCCTCACTACCACATTCTGAGGCAAATGAATGAAAGAGGTGAAAAGAAGTTAATCTTAAATCAGGTGCATTCTGTGTCTAAGGGACGGTCTTTTTTTTTTTTTTTTTGTGGTATTTACAGATCATCTGCATCAGAGTTACTGGGAGTGCTTGTGGCATGTTTGGATTCTTGGTCCTCATCTCTATATGGTATCAGAATTTCAGAGTTTAGGGTTTGGTGGAAATACATAATTTTATGAAGTTCCACAGATGATTCTTACATACTAAGGGTTGAGAACCACTGTTGTAGGATGATTATAGTTGCTTTAATTCTAATATTTAATTATCACCCAAGAATGTTTATTTTTGGCTGTGTAAGTTGTTAGCTAATACAGCTGTGTGTTCACTGACTGGAACCAGACTACCTGGGGTCAGACCCTGGCTCTTAACACTTATTCACACTGTGACTTTGGGCAAATTACCTGTGCTTGTGTCTCAGTTTTGTAAATTAGGGATAATAATAATAGTCTACTTAATAAAGTTGTGAGATAGTTAACATGCCAAGCACTTAAGTGCACAATAGACACAGTAAGAGTCTTAAAATTTCGTTTGCCTCAACTTTATTGAAGTATAGTTTACATACCCTTTGAAGTGTACAATTCAGTGATTTTTTTAAATGTTTATTTATTTATTTTGAGAGAGAAAGTGCGAGCAGGAGAGGGGCAGAGAGGGAGAGAAAGAATCCCAACCCAAGTAGGCTCTGCACTGCCAGCACAGAGCCTGATGTGGGGCTCGAACTCACAAACTGTGAGACCATGACCTGAGCCAAAATCAAGAGTCAGACGCTTAAACGAGTGAGCCACCCAGCTGCCCTTCAGTGATTTTTTTTAAAGTTTATTTACAGAATTGTGATTATTACCACAATCTAATTGTGGACCATTTCCATCACTCCCAAAAGAAATCCCTTCCTCATTTACAGTCGCTTCCTATTCCCAGCCTGAATCAACCATTAATCCACTCCCTATCTCTGTAGATTTGCCTATTCTGAACATTTCAGATAAATGGAGTAATAGTTTGTTTTCTTCAGTGACTGGCTTCTTTCACTGGGCATAATTCTTTTGAAGTTCATCCCTTTTGTAGCATGTATCAACATATGGTTCCTTTTCATTGCCAAACGCTATTCTTTTGTATGGGTATGCCGTATTTTGTTCATTCATCAGTTGATGGTCATTTGGGTTGTTTACACTTTTTTGACATTGAGAATAAGGCTGGTGGGAACATTCATGTACAAGTCTTCATGTGGATATATGTTTTTTTCATTTCTTCTGGGTGCATACCTAGGAGTAGAATTGCTGAGTCATATGGTAATTCTGTGTTTAACATTTTGAGAAACTGCCAAACTTTTTATATTCCCACCAGCAGTATGTGAGAGTTCCAAATTCTCTACATCTTTTAAACATTTTTTATTTTGTCTTCTTATTCCGCACCCCTCCCCCCCCCCCCCCCGCCCCGAATCTTGTTGATTATAGCCATTCTGTGCCTGTGAAGTGGTATCTCATTATTGTGGTTTTGACTTGGATTTCTCTAATGACTAATGATATTAAGTATGTTTTCGTGTGGTTGTTGTTTATTCATATATCTCCTTTGGAGAAAAGTCTCTTCAGATCCTATGCCCATCAAAAAAATTGTGGGTATTTTTTTTTTATTTTTTTTTATTACTGAGTTGTAAAAATTCTTTATTCTGGATATCAGCTTTATGTGTCTTGGAATCTTAGCTGTTACCACCACCATCATCATTGTCATTACCTACCTAGATAGAAGTTTTAGGTAGTGTTTGACCAGAACTGACTACGAGTTTTCTTGAATTTTCAATCTGTTTTGCTTTCTGTCCTCTGCTTTCTGAATGGCAGGTTATTAGAACCCATTTGCCTTGGATAGTAATTCTCCTGTATCATTCATCCATATGCCCTCACTTTGGGTCATTTTAATTGCCCCTGTAAAAGAGATCCCAGAATGCTCCTCAGTCCCTTACACCATGTAAGGACACAGCAAGACTTCAGCAGTTAGAGTCTCAGAAGAAGGCCTTCACCAGAGCCTGACTATGCTGGCATCCCGATCTTGGACTTCCAGCCTCCGGAATCGTGAGAAATTTCTGTTGTTTAGAAGTCACCAGTCTGTGGTATTTTGTTACAGTAGCCCACAGGGACTAAGACAGTAGCCTTACTACTGTGTTACAGAATGCTTACCTGCCAGTCTTTTCAGGTTTGTGGAAATGACACCATGGCACTGTACTTCTTTGTTCTCTAACATGAGCCATTTTCTGACATGAACATCAATCTCTGACTTTTGAGGCGATGGGACAATGGTTTTAAACTCCTTTTATGGGGAGGGTCACTTCCTGCTTAAACATCCTGTGTAGTGTCATTAAACATCCCCTATGAAACAGTAGCTTGGCGACATTGATATTTAATACTTTCATGATCAGTATTTTCTGGGATGTAGTGTTGTCTTTGAACTGTACTATAGTCTGCAGGTTAAATTACTGTTAAATCTAACACGTAGCTCTTAAAATTCTAGTTTTGATAAAGTCCCATGGCATCATACTTTAAACATCTTAAAAATGTATTTTATTTTTTTATTTTTTTTTTTACATTTTTATTTTATTTTTTTGAGAGACATAGAGAGACAGAGCACAAGTTGGGGAGGGGCAGAAAGAGAAGGAGACACAGAACCTGAAACAGGCTCCAGGCTCTGAGCTGTCAGCACAGAGCCCGACACATGGCTTGAACTCACAAACCGTGAGATCATGACCTGAGCCGAAGTCGGACGCTCAACCGACTGAGCCACCCAGGCGCCCCTTAAAAATGTATTTTAAATGAAGGCTTTATATCATAACTGCCTGAAACTTGATAGATGTCTGTGGTGATATCATGGAGATCATCAGCATAATATTTATGTCAAACTAGTAAACTTACTTCCTTCTTTCTCTGTGTGTCTTGCAGTAACTTGTCCATGTTTATGAGCTGCCAAATGCTTTTTGAGTGTTTTGTTATCTCAGTATTTGCATTCATACCTTTGGCAGAAGGCCATCCAAATTTAGAGATAGGGTACACATGTTTCTTACTCCTTTTGTATAACACTGTCTGAATAGTCGTAGGAAGCTGAAGAGATGACATACAGGAAGGAGCTTTTGGAATTTAGTTGCCTAAGGATATACTGGGTTTGACTTCATTAGTGCACAAATGATAGGGTTGTGTAGAGTTATTATAGCATTAATCAATTTGATGGATTGGAAATATGACAGTACTGAAGCAGCATGTAATATTAGTGCCTATTATTCTACAAATTATGTCTTCACCTACATTCATATGCCAGAAGAGTCATGTTATGCATTAAGAATGCAGAACTTAAAAAACAACAGAGGGCACTTCTTTCCATGGCCCCTCTCCTGCCCTCTTAGATGAGATCATCGAGATGTTTATTAGGTCATAGCATTTCCATACCGTGGAATAGTCTGTATTGAATGGCATAGATAGAACATCGCCCCTGGAGTGACCCAGGTTGATACTTGGGAGAATAATTTACCTGCAGGTAAAATATAGCATCTGTAAGAGACATAGGGATAGCTATATGTGAAGTTATGGACCAGTAGTCATTTCTCTAAAAGTTATAATGGACTAGTAGTAAAGAATATTGATTTTTTTGTTGTTATGTTGTGTTGGTTGATAAAGCTTAAAAATAGTAGATGCTTTAAACGTAATTAAATGAGAAGCAAATATGTATTTTGGGGGGGCTATGGGTATTGGTTTACCCTGTGTACATTTCTAACACTACATATGCTTTCGTTTATTTTATCTTACGGCTTTCAAAAGTCCCAAGAGTATGTATCCTCTTTTTTTTCTTTTAAACTTTGTTCTCTTCCAACATAAATACTTAAAGAATGGAGAAAATTTCTTTGAAAAATTAAAAAACACTCATTTTGATAAAAAAGCTTACCATTCCACTGAAGACTGAAACTTGAAGAGGCATCTCCTTTGCTTCTGGTAAAAGAGGCACTAAATATAAAATAATCATGGCAGTTTTGCCTCTGCAGAATTTGAGAGTAGGTAAAAGGCTAAGTAGGTAAAAGACTTTTAATAATGTTAATCGGATAGAAACTTAGTTATGAGGTGCTCTCATATTTGCTTTATTTCTAGATTTTTTTCTTTATAGAATAGGAATATGTTTTTTCTTTATAAAAATGATAAAAAAACTTTCATGGGTCTTTTGCTAGGGAATAAGAAGTCATTCTGATTTTAGATAATTAATGTCGGCCACTAAGTACCTTAGAGTAAGTCATTGCTGTTATGAAAATGATATAGTAGTTTCTTATTGTGAAAGAATTTCTGAAAGGTGGGTAGTTTTACTTTGAAACTGTTGTAATAAAGATATTAGCTTTAATGACACTCAGACAAAAAAATTAAATTCAGCTTAATTTGTATCTCATATTTTGGCCACATTCAGTTTGGAGCAATTGAGAAGCCAAGTCTTTAATAAATAATCTTAGGACCATGGGATTTTTTTTGTATTCTAGGAACTTACTGCTTAGAAAGATAAGGTATTGACATAATGATAGAATAGAGTTGAAAGTAATATATGATATAAAACAAGTACAAACTGTTATGGACAATATAGATAAAAGAAATTAGATTTGTTCAGTGCAAAAGCCTTTTTGAGGTAGGTGGCATTTAAACTTGGTGTTGAAAAAGGTGTAGGATTTGGGTATTTGTGGTGAAAGGAGTATTCTGTCCAGAGGGGAATAAGTTGAACAAAGTCACAAAGGTGAGAAAGCATGAAGTATATAGCATTAAGTATTCTGGTGGGGTATGAGGGTCTTGTTACCACCCCCACCCCCCACTCCCCCAGTTAATTTGTGTGTGTTCTTTCCAACCTTTTCTCATAGTCAAAAAAAGATGATTTCACTAGAATAGAGGACTCTTCTTTGTTCAAGTGTATATGAGCAACTGGGTTCCCTGCTAAAATGTCAAATAAGTAGTTATTTAATTAGAGCAGTGTTTTCCAAAGTGGAGTGGGGTGTATACACCCTGTGTTATGTAAGACAATCCTTTCAAGTATAGGAAGAAAGTATTGGAGCTTGGACTTGAATTTATTTTTTAATTCTGTTTTCTTTTTTAATGTACGCTTTTTAATGTGCGTGATTTGTTAGCTTAGGAATACCAACCATATGATTCCTAAATCTGTTTGGACTTGAAATATTTGGACCTCAAATATTTTATCGATTGGGGTTAGATTTTAAAAAGTGGTAATGCCTGGGTTAGAGTTGTAGGATGTGGAAAGGGGACTACTGAGATGACTGGTCAGATAACTGAAGGCCTTTTGTTTGTCTTAGGAATGCTACAACAGGAATATCAAATGGGAACTATATATTTGATTTGAAACAAAGAAACAAATTTCCAGGTTCAGGGTCAGTGCACAGGTAAGTTTATAGAAGTAGATTCTGCCAGTTATTTAGGCAGCTGCTTGATAGTTTTGTATTTGGGTTATTGATTGTAGTATTAAATTTACTTGGTAAAGTTTTTTCTTTTTGGCCATGTTTTGTAATTTCTTTATCTTGTCTGCTGCATTCTTAACCCAAACAATACAGAATAATAACAGCGCTGATAGTGGTAATAATAAAAACATTTATTCAGCCAACATTTACTGATTGCCTATTAGGTGCTCAGTTCCAGGGATGAAGTAATGAGCAAAGACCAGAAATGAACACTGGATTCATGGTGTTTATGTTCTAGTAAGGGAGATAATCAACCAGGTAGTCCTCATATCAGTGTAAAAATGTTATCTTTGATAAGTGGTACAAAGGACTGTGTGTACTATTCAAGCTTGTAAAGAGAGTATTTGCACTATTTGGGGAGGTCAGTGAAGACATCCCTGAGGATAGGACTGGCAACATAATGTGTAGGGTCCAGTGCAAAATGGTAACATGAGGCTCCTTGTTCAAAACAATACCAAGACTGTAATAGCAGCGTGTAATAGACTTAAAATCAAGCGTGGAGTTGTTCTAAGTGCAAGCCATGTGCAGTTGCTCAGGTAGCACATCCAGGAAGCTGGCCCGAGATCTCAGCATGTGTGAGCTGAGCCATACTAGGAGTGAAAGATAGTGCCAGAGCAGAGGAAACAGCACAAATGAATCTTTGGGTCAGGAAGGAACATGGTGCAGTCAGAAGCTGTCTGAAGGCCAGTGTAGCTGGAGTGTAGAGTTGTCAGAGTGGAGTTATGATGAGGCCAGAAGGCAGAAGGCCAGAGAGGTAGAGACGGTGATATGTAAGGCCAGGTTGAGGATTCTGATCTTTATTCCAAGAGCCACATCAACCATTGATGTGTGTTAAGTATAAAGTTTACTTTTAAGGCACAAATAATACCAGTGTCTTGCACCTTGATAGCATTGGACAGCATTCTCTCTCAGTCCCCATTTCCTACCAAACTCTTTTTCAGAAGCTTTGAGTTTTACCTTCTGTATTTATTCCAAGGCTAGCCTTTCCCAAAAGTAAGTTTAAAAAGGCAATGAATTCACACCAGGGAGTACTTTTGGTGGTAGAAATTGAACATAGCTTAGGTGAGTCGTGACATTTTACTCACTATTGAATTAGTCTATGGTCTAAAACATTTTAGGTCGATGGAAGTAAAACCAGTAAGAGATGAAAATGTTTTATTATTAAGATGTTTTTTTTTTAAATGCTACAGATTTTTAAGGTCTGTTGTCAGCACCATAATTTTAAATTCTTAATTTCCCTCTCATTTACATGTGGTTAGGAGCAAGGGGTGGATATTGACTTGTCTAGCCTTGGGAAAGATGTATAGGGAAAGCCGTTGCATTTTTGGGCTTTGTCTTTCAATAATAGGCATTCTCAGTAAAGAAAACCTCAATTAATATTGCCCAAACCAAGGAACAGCCATCCATATGAACAGCCATTCATAACATTCATATTTGTTATGTGTCATAATAATGTTCGTGATTCATGGATTTACTTATGAAGGCAGTTAATAGAGCTCATTTCCTAGAAAGATACCTGCATGGTTGGTTTGTAGATCCATTGCCATGCCACACTTAGAATTTTCACTTTTGGCACTCTATTGAATAACACTCTAGGTATTTCTTCTCCCATGTCATGTTTAAAATGTAATTATTTGAGCTGGTTCCAGTGGAAAATGCACTTAAATCAGTGATGTTTGTATACTTTGAGTTGCTCAAGGGTGAGATAGGCAGTTGATCATTTCTTGCATACTCTACCATTTCTTGCCTCCTCGTCCACAGATATAGTAGAATGCCAGGCTGCTAAACACACACACACACACACACACACACACACACACACACACAGGCAATCTACTTGCCTTCTCTTTTTAAATGAAAGCTTCTATTTGTGAAGATAACATCAGATGTTTTGGCAGAGTTACTTTTTAGAGTTTATTTTCAACAGTAGTTTCTGAGTTGGAATGTATTTTGTATCATGGATCAAGGAAAAACATCCAGTTTTCACCCCTTCACCCCAGTTTGCATCTTTAGTTCCTTATTTATAACAGAGATTTTAGTATTTGTAGGCAACTTCTTTATTTTTATTTGTAGTCAGGTGTTATGTCTCAAGATTACTTTCACAAATGTCTGTTGTATTAGAACTGGAGAATTCATGGTGGTGATAATAAATTAACTGTTACCTGGAACTACTGAACACGTAAATTGCTGTTCATATGAGAACTCTGCAGTTTTGCAGTGTAGTTAAGTAGCTTCTGAGTAGTCACAGAATACTTAAATTATTTTGAGTATATGCTTAGCGCTAAGTGTATGTTATTCCATTGTTTTGAAAAGTAATCTTTGTTTAGTACATGTAAAACCCAGTTAACCATAAATTAAAGTAAACCAGACTATTTAATTAGAACACTCCATTACTTTAGCCTAGTTGATAATGTTAAGTTCAGTAAAGCTTTGGTTAGCCTGAATGTTTAGGGAATAGAATGGTAGGTTTAATCAGATGTCTGTCTGTCTTTCTTTCTTTCTTTCTTTCTTTCTTTCTTTCTTTCTTTCCACAATTACTGTATGCAAAACATGGTCAGAGTAACATATAAATGGGACATATCTGTGCCCTCAAGAAACTTAGTTTCGGCATCTTTGAAATTTTTGTAGATTTTATTTTCTGCTTTATTGCTTTAATAAGATTAAGATGCATATAATTGAATCTTTTTTTAAATAATTGAATCTTCAATGATGTAGGATCTTATAACGAATGAACCTCATTGTATTGTTTCTCATATAGATGTAAACGGTGTAGGTGTGCTGACCATACAATTTATCTTAAAAGGTTATTTTTTAGTAATTCGCTGATGTCAGCTTGTTTTTGTTTCCCTGACTTTTATTTTAAAAACACTGTTACACAGGTTAATTGGACTCTTATTGAAATTTTACTTTGTTAAAAGTTTTACAGTAACATACAATAAATATGTAATTTTTACTGCTTTTTGGTATGTGAGTTGAAATTCAGTAGCTTTTACATATATATATAATATTATGAGCAACAGCATACAAAACTATGTATGGTCCATTGTTTGCTTGATGATTTCATGGTATTATTCCTAAATATGAGTTTGATTTTGTATAGCCCAAACCAAACCAAAAGTAGCATTTATAATTTATAATGATACTGTGTTTTTCTTTTCATTCTGAAGTATGAATAAAAACAAATTAAAGCGTTCCTCCCTCCACCCCCACTCCCTGGACTGTTTAGTGCATCTTAAGGAGAGGTTAAGAATTATAGTCAAGCCTGGACTCAGGCCTAACATTAGTTTTACTAGTAGCTTCATTTCACAGTGTAGGTACTGCTTCATCATGTTACACCACTTTATTTTTATGGAGTGGTGGTGGTGGGTTCAAGGCAATGGAATGTTCTAGAATACAGTAAGATTCTTCTGTAGGTTTAAATACCACCAGCTTATAAGGAAAGATGCATAGCCTGAAAGAGATATATTTGATTCTTTCATACAGTGATGTCTGTTTAAAACTTTACTTTCTTAAAAGTTTACAGTAAAATATTATAAATATTGTTTCACTTTTTTTCGATAGTGAATCAAATTCAGTATCTTATAAGTAACATTTTGGGATGTCTGCTTTTTGGAGGCTAAAGTAATAGCATATAGGCTGTTTTTAGTTTTTAAATTTTAACTTTTGGTGGCTGAAATGAACAAATCAGGAGACTATAGATGCTGGAGAGGATGTGGAGAAACAGGAACCCTCTTGCACTGTTGGTGGGAATGCAAACTGGTGCAGCCGCTCTGGAAAACAGTGTGGAGGTTCCTCAAAAAATTAAAAAAAGATCTACCCTATGACCCAGCAATAGCACTGCTAGGAATTTACCCAAGGGATACAGGAGTGCTGATGCATAGGGGCACTTGTACCCCAATGTTTATAGCAGCACTCTCAACAATAGCCAAATTATGGAAAGAGCCTAGATGTCCATCAACTGATGAATGGATAAAGAAATTGTGGTTTATATACACAATGGAATATTACGTGGCAATGAGAAAGAATGAAATCTGGCCTTTTGTAGCAGCGTGGATGGAACTGGAGAGTGTTATGCTAAGTGAAATAAGTCATACAGAGAAAGACAGATACCGTACGTTTTCACTCTTATGTGGATCCTGAGAAACTTAACAGGAGGCCATGGGGGAGGGGAAGGGGGAAAAAAAAAGAGGGAGGGAGGCAAACCATAAGAGACTCTTGAGAACTGAGACTAAATTGAGGGTTGATGGGGGGTGGGAGGGAGGGGAAAGTGGGTGACGGGCATTGAGGAGGGCACCTGTTGGGATGAACACTGGGTGTTGTATGGAAACCAATTTGACAATACATTTCATATTAAAATACATAAATAAATTTTCACTTTTGATTGGGCAAGATGTCTTCCACTTCTTCTCCATTAAAACAACAACAACAAAAGCAACAACAATACAACCTGCCACCAAATAAGAAACCAAACATGCACGTAAAAGAAATTATCTAACCTACTTACACAGGATACCATACCATCTAAGGTGGTGTGATTATTGCCATATATAGAAGGTAACCTTGGCAGTCGACTTTCAGTTAAATGCTCTAGGCAAATGTTTGTGCTTATTAATTTGGTTATTGATATGTGTTTGCCTTATGTACCTGATTATCACTGCCTCGTTTCCACAGCTGCAGAGCCTTGGCCCGAAAATGCTACCTTATATCAGCAACTGAAAGGTAGGCACTTGTTCACGATTAAAAATGGTTATGTATAAAAATGTACTTATTACCAAAAAAACCCGTCGATAATGTCATTTACCTCTGAGAGAACATAAAACATAAAGAAGGGATTCTCTCATATAATTTGTATTGGAGAGTTTGCCTAAACTTGTATCTGCCAGTGTAAACCAACTATTCATGGCCTATAAGGTTCTTAGTTTATTATTGACTCATTATATTGGCTGCTGTAGGCAGTGTAAAATGATGTGGTTGCAGGAGCAGTTGGCAGATTTACTGCACCAATAGCTGACACAGCAGATTTTTGAAGTCCTGTGGTAAAGTGGGCTCTCAGTAAAAAGGAACTGTTAAAATGTATAGGCTAGGATGGTTCAGGCTCCCTTTAGCAGCTCTTCATATATCATCAGATCACATTATGGACCCCATTTGGGGCTCGGCAGCCTGCTGCAGTTGTCAGAAGACTGCAAAGTAATGAAGACTAATAGGCAGCAGCCCTAGTCTTCTAAGCATGGAATTTTTATTGCTGCAAACTTGTCATCTTTCTTTTGTGTGACAGACCTAGACACTCTGTGCAATATTAACTGCAAGCTGGTTTTATATGGTTTTGAATGCTTTTACTTTTAACTAGAGGGGTTTGAGAACATACTGTTTTGCTTAATGAAAAGAAGAATAATATTTCTTGAAAACTTGAAAAATGAATTTGTTTTTAAGTGAGTGATTTTAATTAAATATTGTTGATGAAATACGATAAATGGTCAAATAGTTTTGGAGGAAATAGTCTTGTTTTATCATTGTGTACATATTGTGATAATTTAATCAAAATTATGATTGCACAATAGCATTGATAGAGAACTTTGTAATTACTTTGATGAAAGGCTGTACCTTTTATTTTTCAAAATAGGAATAGTGTTTTAAAATCAAAACATTTATAAGTGTATTATACTTGTTTAGCAATCTCACTTTTGACTCGGACCTTTCGTTGTATTTCCACAGGGGAGCAAATTTTGCTTTCTGACAATGCAGCTTCTCTTGCTGTGCAGGTAAATATGTAAATAATGTAATGTTTTTTCACTTTGAGTTGCAAGTGTTTTTTCCTCACCAGGAAGTCTCTGATGTCGTATGTGTACAATTTTTCTGTGTGATTTACTGTTATCAATATAACATCTCATCTGTGAACTGCAATTTTATTATGTAATATTTTCAGTTAATTGTTATCAGTATATAAAAGAAAAGTCTTCATTCTTTTTATAAAAATCACTTCTATGCTAGATGTATTCTCTTCGTAGTTTAGCTTTTGACTAGATATGATGGTGTTAATTATTTGTGGTGACAAGTTCATTTATGGATACAATTTAATAACTTACTTGTAAAGATTTATTTACCACATGTTTTTAAGCATCTTTCTTTCATTGTGCTCATTCTAGCCTAAATCCTTTTGGCAATCTTAAAGTAGACATACTCTTCTCTGGCTGTTCCTTTTGTATTTATGATTGTACTGGTATCTGTTACCCCCAGACCACTTATTGACTGCAGTGGCTCTTTACATTGTAGATCACAGTTGTGGAATCCAAAAAAGGCTAGTGGTCCTGTAAACTTTACACTGTACTATAGGAAGAAGGGGATATGTGGGGATTATTTGCTTTAAAAACTAATATAACAATGTATATTAATTAACTGGAATTAAAATAAAAACTTAAGAAAAAAAAATTCTTACAGATATTGCTAAAGGGCCCGGTATAACCCTCAGTGATTCTGTTTCCGTCTCCCTTCTCTTTCATTGTACTGAATTTGCTTATCATATGATTAGACTATCGATAACTTACGCATACATAAAAAGGGAACAAACCTAACTAGTCTTATAGATCATTTTTTTACTTCATGTAAATTTAAACAAACTCTATATGTTGTTTGATTCTTTTTTTTGGTACTTGACATTGTTTTTTATATTTGTTCATATTGATAGATGTACCTCTAATTTATTCATTTTTATTGATGTATGTTATCCCACTGTATGAATATCCCACAATTCACTAAAAAAAAGAAAAGAGAGAAATGTTTATGTAGATTTATAGAATTAAAATTATTCAGGCGTTTTACAGTTAGCTATTATTTATTTAGTTAGCTTACATAGTTTGAATCACAAAGAGGATTTTATTGTGGAACACCTACAAGATAAAAGAGAAACCTTAAGACGTGTGACATTTTTGGGGATGGGACTGTGAGCTTCTGGAGGACAGAAAGAAGGGGAAGAGAAGGGCCTGTGAGCTTTTGCTGTGTTCTAGGCATGATATTAGGCACTTGGTCATCTCACATTTTCTTATTCAACTTGGTATTCTCTGGGTTTATTGACTGACTGGTAGCATGCCATTCAGTACATTTTTGTGTTAAGACGGGGGAAGAAGGAAAACATGGAAAGAAATATATTTGGACAATAATTTATTCATATGAGGATCTATGAGTATCTTTAAGTTTCTTTCTTTTAGATTTACTTTAAATCTTTTTACCAAAAAAGTAAATTACATTTATTGTATTTATTTACCTTTATTTTATCTTTAGATACTAGTTTTATAACTAGTGTATTTTTTTCTTATGTTCACTTTAGAGAAGCAGAAATTCTCGGTGATTGTATGCAATAAATACGGACTTTATGCTGCTGTTAATCTTGTTTTTTCTTTTTTTGGTGAGGGAGAACTTAAGTTTAGCTTTCAGATACTTAATAAGTAACATAGTGCCTAGCATACAGGATATACTCAGTAAGTGTTTGTTGAATGAAAGGTTTGTAAGTGTGGTGCCTGATAACTGATAGCACAAGCACATTATTAGCTGTGTATAAAATAGTATTTTCAATGTTTCTCTTTGAAAAAATAGCTTCAAGACACAGTGAATCTTTTAGTTGAAGCACTAATTCTTAACCCTTTTTTTTCATTGCCATTTTTGGGATAACTCTTTCAGGACCTGATGAAAACTGTAAAACATGTCTCAGAAGACATGCCAGAGCGCATACACAAATGGAAACATACCTAGACTATTCTGCACGTGGTTGCAGGGGTTTACTGATCTTGCTGAGGCTATCTGGAGATCCCCTGTGAAGAGCCCCTAAAATTATTGAAGTAATTTTTACCAAATAAGAAGGTATTTTGAGTAGGAATAGACCAGGGGTTCTCAACTGAAAGAAATTTCTACTCCACAAAACACATTTGTCAGTGTTTAGACATTTCTGGTTGTCCTAACTGTTGGGGATGATGCGATTGGCATCTGTTAGGTAAATGCCAGGGATGCTGTTAAACATCTTACAATGCTCAGGACAGTCCCTTCACGACAAAGAAATACCCAGCCCCAAATGAAAATAGTGTCAGTGTTGAGAAACCCTGGAATTAACTAGTTTTCAGTGCAAACCAAGATACCAGTATATTACCATTAAAAAAAAAATGTTTTAAATAATCTGGGGAAGGGAAGAAAAAAAGAAATCTTAGTGTGTACTTTATTTAGTAACTCTGTTTTTATGGTTCCTATTAATTTACTTTAACCGTGGCTTTTTAAATCATAGTTGCAATTAAATATAAAGCCAGAAAAAAAGAACCTTTTAAAAATGCAGAATTTTGCTTAAGCATTTCAATTTTTTTGTTATCCTACATATGTCACTTAGATGATAAATTAACCAGCATATATTAAAAATTCTTGGTTTTCTCCAATATTCTTTGACTTGACAGCTGATAGTAGCCATGACTATAAATGTGACTTTTCCAGATATCTGATGTAAACTTTATGGAGTAATTTTCTTCTATATATGGACCAGTGTCCGTTTAGAGGAATCAGTTAAATGTGTAAAATTGATGAAAACAATGTGACAGGTATCCATAAACTGGATATTTCTAGAAGATACCAGATATAAAGCATCAGATATTTTAATAGTCTGCCAGTTAAGCCATCAGGAAATTTAAATTTTACCTACCACATAGACTTGGCATTTATTATATTCTTGGAACTAAGTGGTCAGATCTTTTTTGATTAAAGGAACCCTTATGATTTCAGTTTAAAAGAAAATAAATTTTTTTCCCATGGCTGGTATTTCCTCTTAGATTTGCTTTTTTCCCCCCTCATTCACAAATTTTGGTGTTACCTGAAGTGTTTGCCTCGTCATATAACAATCTTGTATGTTGAGTATAGTGACATATTAGTGTAGCATGTTCCTCTGGTACTCATGAGCAGTGTGTGTGTGTGTGTGTGTGTGTGTGTGTGTAGCAGTATATATGTATGTATATCTATATATACATCAATCTATGTGTGTGTGTTTGGGAAAAGAACTTTGATAATAATTCTGTTACTATTGTCTCACTTCCTAAACCTAAACCACTGTCTGACAGATGTATAATGTATGTAAAGTCGGCCACATACGTGGTTTAAAATTTTGTAATAGTCCCATTAAAAAAGATAAAAAGAGGGGCGCCTGGGTGGCTCAGTCGGTTAAGTGTCCGACTTCAGCTCAGGTCACGATCTCACGCTCCGTGAGTTCGAGCCCCGCGTCGGGCTCTGGGCTGATGGCTCGGAGCCTGGAGCCTGCTTCCGATTCTGTGTCTCCCTCTCTCTCTCTGCCCCTTCCCCGTTCATGCTCTGTCTCTCTCTGTCTCAAAAATAAATAAATGTTAAAAAAAAAAAAATTAAAAAAAAATAAAAAATAAAAATAAAAAAATAAAAAAGATAAAAAGAAACAGATGAAAGTAACTTTAATAATGTTTTATTTAACCCAGTGTATCAAAATATTATCATTTTCACATGTAATCAGTACAAAATTTGTTAATGGGAGGTTTTTCTTGTTTTTTGAATTTTTTTTAATGTTTGTTTATTTTTGAGAGAGAGAGAGAGAGAGAGAGAGAGACAGAATGTGAATGGGGAAGGGGCAGAGAGAGGGAATCTGAATCTGAAGCAGGCTCCAGGCTCTGAGCCGTCAGGACAGAGCCCAATGCAGGGCTCGAAATCATGAACCAGGAGATCATGACCTGGGCCAAAGTTGGATGCTTAACTTACTGAGCCACCCAAGCTCCCCTGATGTTTTACTTTTGTTTATATTCAGTTCAAGATTTGATGTCTATTTTACACCTACAGCACATCCCAATTTGTGCTAACCACATTTCAAGTGCTCAGTAGACACATGTAGCCGATGGCTTTTGTATGGAACAGCACATGTCTAGAAATACAGTAAGCAAATACATATGAACTCCCCTGCAAGTTTTCTATAAAAAACGTCTTATTTTCTTCAAGAAGTTTAGGTCTGATTTGGAATATGCTATGTACAAGTGAAATGAGCAGTTGGTCTCTTCCAAATACAGCATACCTTAAACATTACTTTTTGTTTCAAGTTTCCTCATCTGTAAAAGGGAGTTACAATAGAAGCTCTTCTGTTGGAGGTCATGAGGACTGAATGTGTTAATATATAGAAAAAACACTTCGAAAAGTACTTGGCGTAATGTAAATACGCAGCTAATGTTGGTTATTATTTCTTTCTCTCCTGTTCATTGACAGGAGTGTATATAATCCATGTCAGCAGGAGGAATGCAAGTTTGCAGGCTTTATGATGTCCAACCACACCCGAGTAATTAAAATCAATGTTAGGCTTAAGGATTTTTTTTGACACATAGGAATTTGTGTCCAAATTATTTTTTTTTTTTAATTATTTTTTTTTTCAACGTTTTTTATTTATTTTTGGGACAGAGAGAGACAGAGCATGAACGGGGGAGGGGCAGAGAGAGAGGGAGACACACAGAATTGGAAACAGGCTCCAGGCTCCGAGCCATCAGCCCAGAGCCTGACGCGGGGCTCGAACTCACAGACCGCGAGATCGTGACCTGGCTGAAGTCGGACGCTTAACCGACTGCGCCACCCAGGCGCCCCTATGTGTCCAAATTATTAATACTGAATACTTTAATTCAAACAATGTATTTTTAAAACAATACCGAATAAGATTTGTTTTAAAAGTATTGAATACTTTTATTGATGAAGGCATTCTACTGAGAGCTTTTATGGGAAGTATCTCATTCAGTCCTTCCCATAACCCTAGTGGAAGGTACTCTTATGAACCTCATTTTTAAAGATGTGGAAACTGAAACGAAGGAAAGCTTTTTTGCCCAAGGTCACAGAGCCCACAAATTGTGGAGGTAACCGACAGCAACAACATTGGCTGAGTACCTGCCACGTGCTCGTCACTATGCTGAGAGCACTTAATTCTTACTAACTCATTCAGTCCTTACAACAACTAAATGAGGTAGTGCTATTGTAATCCGCATCCTGCAGGCAATGTTAATGAGAACAACCATAATAACCGAAGCTAAAGTTTCCACAGCACTTACTCCATGTGCCAGGTCTTGTTAAATGTACCTCAGGTATCAGAGATAATTTTCACAGCAACTCTAGGAGGTAGGTAGTATTATTATTGCCATTGTACAAATTAAGAAGTTAAAGCCCGTGGCTCAAACTTACATAGGTGGTACTTAGCAGGGTGGGAGTGCCAACCCAGGGAGTCTGGAGTTAAGAATCCATGCTCATAACACTTTGTAGCATAGCAGTCCAGTCCAGTGATGCAGGTCTTTGAATTTTTATCCAAAAATAAGTGGACATTTAATTCAAGAATCACTTCTGACATTTCTTAGCAAGCCGTATCTTGCAATTTATAGATTACATTAAGATGTGAAAAATAAATGTCTGTCAGCTTTTGGATCCCTGAAATGTGATAAACGCAGTCTTACCTATATTATGAGTTATTGTGAAGCTCACTCAGGTCATAATAAACGAGAAGTTCTTTTGAAGGCAGTGAAAGCAATAGAAATAGCAGTAGAAATACAAGATGATGTTGAATGTTGAATTAGAGCCTGTTTTGACTACAAAGATTTATAAATACGTATTTTGTGAATGCATATAATAAAATGTTACTTTCTAGTAAGTTTTAGAAGGGATTTTGTTTATTATATATGAATCCAATTTAAAAAGAAACCTGTTTTCCTTTTTTGTATGGCTTACTCTTATTGTAAAAGTTTGAATTTATGTTTGGAGTGTCTCAAACTGATGATCATTATTAGAACGCTGCATAAAAGAGAATGCTGTTTTTTTACTTCACTTAGTTTGTATACTCACTTCCTGTAAGAATGACATTTAAGCCCGGTTAAGGGAAATATCACTATTCTACTTAATTTTCTAGTTTTCCCCTACTTTTTTGTGGATAAATACTCTGTCCCTAAAAATGAAAGGTAAGACAACAGAAAAAAAAAACCAAAAACCCCACCTGTTTTCTTTCTGTTGAATATGTTGTATCATTTTAAAAAGTCGACATTTTTATAGGCCCTGTTAATTCTGGGCCACGAACACTAACATGTCAGATCTGCTGATAAATTGTTAGCTGACCCTTGCCTTTTCCTTTTAGCAAATGATGCCTTTTAGGTGGGCATATTAATTAGCAGTTAAATGATAATATCCTCATGTAGTGATTGGGAAGAGCAGGAGAAAGGAGTAGCTCTCTCTCCTTTGGACCGCGAGTCCATTGATCTACTGGAGAAATAACAGTGATTATGAAAATAGAGCCACTGTAAACATGTCATGGCATTCAGATGGCTACCGTGGACAGCGTACCTTGACAGCTGTAGAGGAAATGATTTTGAATTTTCAGTTTGGTTGGATAGATTTTTTCCCTTAAACAAGTTGGCTATGGTTGTATGCAATTTTTAGGTGTCAGTTCAAACCTGACAAAGATGACACCAGTGGATATATTTTAATAGAGAATTAAGAGGACACTTTTATGAAAAACATTCTTTAAATAGATGCATCTTAAAGTTTTTGGACGTTTGTTTATCTCTCCCACTTGAATCATCTGCTGCAAAATGAGGCTTCTGTATTTTCTTTCAAGATTAGAAGGGGGGGAAGGAAAGCTTAGAGATAGAGGGAATTTAGGGAACGTTTGTCACATAAGGGGACTTGTGAAATCCTTTTCAGTATTCTAAAATGAGAAAAATGGAGGCTACAGGATGCTTCCTTGATATCACTGAATTTAAATTCTTCAGATTGAATGTCATATCACCTTTATAGACCAGGAGTATTAAAGTATTTTGGTGATTTATGCTTTTAAGGATTTAAGTATATAAAATGCGATCTTCAGAAAAGATAATTTAAATTGAGGTGATTAAAATTGAACTGAAATTACAAACAGAATTTAGCAAATTAAAAACATTTTCAGTATTAATTTCTCAGCATATGAATGGTATGGCATACATAAAACATTTAAATTAGTCTTACAGGATTTGGGAGAATGAAGTATATTCAGAATACAGTTAGGTGGCTTTTAGAGTTGTCAGTTTTAGTAATTAGTGAAATAAAATGGTTTTGTAGGGTAATGGTTTGCTAACCTAAGTATCTCTTTAACTTAGCAAAAATGCGCTTTCCTGCAGTCAGGAGAGATTGCAAGTTAGAATGTCAACCATATACTTTTCTGGTTAAAAAGTAAATAGCAAGTGGATTTTAAAATTTGTTGCTATTAAGCAGAACAATGAAGACCTAGCAGTAAGATGAAAAAATGGCAGTCTATTTTTAAATAGAAAAAGGCTAGAATTCTTCATTATTAGATACACAGTATCAGCATAATCGATCTAGCAGCATTATATTTGAGCTGAAAATACACTTAAATTTGAGGCCATAGACTAGCCTGTGTGAACAAAACATCTTTCATATAGTTCTAAGATGAAATTACCCTTGAATGAATAGCATCTTCATTTATCTTCAAACCTCTTCTGTGCTCTTAGTGTATCTACTCTTTCAACATTCTACAACAAGAATTACATTATACCATTATACCAGAGTACTTCTGCAGTGTGAAATAGATTGGTTTGGAAAATGAACCTGGCTTTGCTATAAATTACATTCTCAGGTACAAAGAAATTTGTTATTTTGTTTAAAATAGTCACAAATATAATTAAGGTCTTAATTTATGTTAAACTACAAATATGGCTATTACTTTAACTGGATTAGGAACTTAATCTGTCACTTCAAGAATGATACCTAACACTTTTCATTTGTAACCTTAGATACATTATTTCAATTACAGGGTCTGCAGCTGTTTGATATAAAAAATGAATTATTTTGTAGGTAGATTTGTTCATGGTTTTTAATTTTAAAACATGCCTCTTCAGTAAGGGGGAAAATAATTCTTTGGTTGTTGTCACAGATTTTCTTTTGTGTCCTGGTAAAACAAGATATGAATTAAAAATCAGAACCATTTTCATTTTGTGCCCTGAAAATGGTATTGCATGCTTTCGAATAGTCCGTAGGGAATTCTTACGTGAAATATTTCAAATTTAATTATGAAATGAATAGAAGCTTTGTCCTAAGAAAGAAAACCGGAGGTCTGCTGTCTAAGGATAGCTTTACATGGTTAGACTGAAAATTGCTTTTCCCTATCTAGAATTTGGTAACTTTGTTAATGTGACCTATATACATTTAGAAGCTATGTTTATAATCCCTTAAGTTCCACAATATTAATCAGTATAAAGCACCTGATCTTTTAAAAACTTAAGAACAATTCCTTAAAATTTTATATTATTTAAAACAATTTTTTTAACATTCATTTTTGAGAGACAGAGACAGAGTGCGAGCAGGGGAGGGGCAGAGAAAGTGGGAGACACAGAATCTGAAGCAGGCTCCAGGCTCTGAGCTGTCAGCACAGAGCCCGATGTGGTGCTTCAACCCACGAACCGTGAGAATATGACCTGAATCGAAGTCGGATGCTTAACCAACTGAGCCACCCAGACGCCCTTATTTTTATATTTTTATGAGCAAGCAATGTTGATTTTATTGCTTAAACGCAAAGAGTATTCTTGTGTGTTTAACTTGTAAGACAAGTAGATGTTCATTTTGTTTTTGGAATAGTGAAGTGGAAAGAAAATAGTTGGTGCTGTTTATTGGTAAATGATCCAATATGGAGTTACGGTTAGTTTATCAAAATGAATACATTTTAGATCCCTGACATCTACTGTTTAGCTTATCCTAAGAATTTAAAATTTGGTGGGCTTTTGTTGTTGTTATTTTTCTCAGTTGGGAATCTTTATCTGTAAAATATAAAACTTTAAAATACTCGTTATAGGAGCTCAAAAAAAAAAAAAAGTTTCCTTTCTTTATTCCCAAGTTGTTCATTGAGTGCCAGATATGCAACTGGTGTTGCTTTAGGTTCTTGGGTTGTAAGAATTATTCTTTCTGTGCCTTTTGACTAGTTTATCGCTCCTTATGCTTAATATTGACCTTACAACTTTTATTTATATTTAATTCTAACAGGGAGAGCTTATATCTTTCCCTATTCTGGTTATCTTTATTTGTTGCTTTCCTTCTGAACTTGATTTTTTTCCTACAGCTGTCAGGTGTTGATGTATCTAAAGTTGAGTCAAATATTCCAAAAGTAGTTTTCAGGTGAGAGTTGTATTAGGGAAGATCTGTTCTCTGTTGTGATCTGTCTTCATACGTGCTTTCATTAGCTTTTTATGGTTTTGGTACCAGATTTGCTCTATTTAAAAGCTTTTTCTGCTCATTGAATTGTGGTTTCTGATAATGTTTTTTAAGTTAAATTCCTGTAACTATTTTTCTAAAACAATATCTGCTTACTGATATTTGTCATTTTATTGATTTTAAAAAATAACTCTGAATTTAACAGGAGTTACATCTAACTTTTTAATGCAGTAATCTTTGGTTCCATAAAATAACAAAATGCTAGTCTTTGTTGTAGTTTACTAGTTTTCTACAAACTTAGGTATGTTTGTATTTATTGTGCATATCTATGGCTTATTCCTCGAGCAAGTGTTACATGAGAACCTATAGTATGCTGAGGATAAAGCAGTGAACAAGACAGACATGGTCAGTGTGTGCTAATAGAGCTTACAGTCTGGAGGGGAGGCCTGTTATCAATAATTTATCAGTTTTGTCAATGTGTGGACTTTGAAAAATTATTCATAAAGTAAGTGTTTATGTCAATATCAAAACATCTTTATTCAGTTGTTTTTGCCTTGTTTAAAAGATTTTATATAAGGTATGTACTATAAACCAGAAATCATATATTTACTCTTCATCTTATTTTTTAAAAAAGTACTTTTTGGGGTGCCTGGGTGGCTCAGTCTGTTGAGCGTCCGACTTCGGCTCAGGTCATGATCCCACGGCTTGTGAGTTTGAGCCCCATTTCAGGCTCTGTGCTAACAGCTCAGAGCCTGGAGCCTGCTTCACATTCTTGTCTCTGTCTCTCTCTCTGCCCCTCCCCGTCTCGTATACTGTCTCTCTCAAATATAAATAAGCATAAAAAAATTAAAAAAAAAAAAAAAAGAAGAAGAAAGCTTATCAGGTAAAGGACCTTTCTCTAACAGTCAGATCCTGCCCAGAGATGGCTCGCTGGGAGGCATCTGCTTTGTTAAGTCTTACTGTTCTGTCTATACTGATTCTTAAAATTGATGCAGAGGATTTTCATTTTTCAAAAGGCATTCTAGTCTTCTCAAACAGTATGCTTCTTAAGTCTGTACTCTGTTAGGATCCATTAGGTTATGCTAGGCACTTAACCAGTGACAATTAAGGAGTGGGAATGTGCTAATGGTCACCCAGTCATTGGTATGGTGTATGAGTCAGCAACAGAAAGTCACCTTCCTCTAAATGATGGTAGGACAGAATGTCAATGAGGCAGCGTCCTCCCTGTGCAAATGTAGTAGCCAGGGCAGGCCTGTTGTTGGCTAGCTGTGTTTCCCTTCTCATAGTTTTATGAACTGAATATTTTTATTTGCCCTTTTGTTTTGTTTGTTTTTTGTTGTTGTTAACCTAATGCAATTAAAAGATGTTTGATATTTCAGGTTTCTTAATATTGCAGATTCTGTTTTCCTTCTCCTGTCAGATAGCATCATATTTATTTCTGTAAAAGAAATTGATGATTTTTTTCAGCTTCAAATTTAATTTCATTAAGTTTGCCCTTCCAGATCCTTTCTGAGATATTTTTAGTATATTTCTTTGGGAACAAAGAGTTAAACTAGGTATGCATAATTTTTGAAATGTTTTGTTTTGTTGGATTTTCTCATTAATATTATTCTGCTTACCTTATATTAATTATACGACCTGTGTACTTAATTTAAATCTCCCGAAGGCTCGTAATTCTCCATAAGGTACAGCACCATATAATGCTGTGTTATACCTTTTGTCCCTGTGACTTTTTCATCCCATAACTGCAAGCCTGTATCTCCCACTCTCCTTCACCCATCCCCCTCCTCTCCTCCCGTCTGCCAACTGTCAATTTGTTCTCTGTATTTGTGGGAATCTTTGGTTTTTTGTTTGTTCATTTGTTTTGTGTTTTAGAGTCCACATGTAAGTGATCTCATTCCTTTTTATGGCTGAGTAATATTCCATGGTGTGTGTGTGTATACAAACACTACATCTTCTTCATCCATCGACAGATACTTGGGTTGCTTTCATATCTTGGCTACTATAAATAATGCTGCAGTGAACATAGGTATACCTATATCTTCTGAGTTCGTGTTTTTGCCTTCTTTGGGTAAATATTCAGTAATGGAATGACTGGATCGGAATCTCTATGCTGTTTTTCATAGTGGTTGCACCAATTTTCATTCCTACCAATAGTGCATGAGGGTTCCTTTTTCTCCACATCCCTACCAGTGCTTTTTATTTCTTGTCTTTTTGATAGTAACCATTCTGACAGGTGTAAAGGTGATAAATCTCATTGTGGTTTTGATATACATTTCTCTGACGTTGAGCATCTTTTCATGTGTCTGTTGGTCATCTGTATGTCTTCTTTGGAAGGATTTCTATTCAGGTCCTCTGCTCACTTTTTAATCCGATTATTTGGAGTTTTTGGTGTTGACTTGTGTCCGTTCTTTTTATACTTTGGGTATTGACTTTTCACTTTTTAAACTTGGTGGGCTATAGATGCAGGGAACAGAAGAGATCAAAGGTAAAAACTATCCCTGGTTGTGTTTTTATTCTGCATAAATAACTATAGCTCTACCCGTTTCTTAACACCTCAGTATTACCATCCTTGCAGGAAAGTGTTGACAAAGATTATACTGATTTGTAGGTACTTCTGTCACCTCTGTCCACAAAAGAAAAGGGCGTGGGTGGCCTTTGAGGTTGGGCTTCTCAACATTTCAGGAGAATCTGCTTATCTGGTTTCAAAGCATATAACTGCCTTCGTGACCAGGTCTTTGAAAAGAGAATAGAGTTGTTTCCTAGTCATTGCCTGTCAGGAAAGTTTGACAAGGAAGTGATGTTAGAGCAGTCCATCTAAAGACTCCTAAGTCTCCCTTCTCCCACCAAGACCTTCTCATCCTGCACTTTTTCCTATTTTGGTAAATGGCATTTCCATTGTTGTAGTTGTTTATGTCAGAAAGTTTGGGCCATCTTTGGAGTCCTCTTTTTCCCATATCCACATCCAGTTGTCACCAAACCCTTTTGGCCCTAGTTTAAAAATGTAGCCAGAATCCGACTTCTTGTCCCCCCTAGCACTCCTGTCTTAATCCAGGCCACCACCATTTCTTGCCTAGATTACTGCGGAATCCTTCTTCTTTTTTTTAATGTTTGTTTGTTTGTTTGTTTGTTTGTTTATTTATTTATTTATTTATTTATTTATTTTGAGAGAGAGAGACAGAGTATGACCTGGGCAGGGGCACCAATGCGGGGCTTGAACCCATGAACCGTGAGATCATGACCTGAGCCGAAGTCGGATGCCCAACCGACTGAGCCACCCAGGCGCCCCCAGAATCCTTCTAACTAGTGCTTCTGCTTCTATGCTTCTACTGTCTACAATCTAATCTCTGTATAACTGCTTATAATCTTTTAAAACGTTAGATTCCAGCAGTTTTCAGCTGAGCACCTTCTTGTAATTGTTCTTCTCATGCAAAGTAAAAGTCAGAATCCTTACAAGTATCTGTAAGTCCTACATGATCTCCTGGTTGTCTCTGATGTTCCCTGTTACCACTCACTTCCTTAATCTGCATTGTCGGACTGGTCTTGTCCCTCAGACACACCAGTAGAAGCATAAGACTGTTTTAGTGCCTTTGAACATGGCTGGCTCCCTAACTTTCTTCAGGTTTATGCCCAAATGTTACTTTATTGGTGAGCCCTCATCTGACCACTCTACTTATAATAGCAATACCTTCATACTGCTTTGTATTTCTAAGTAGCAGGAATCACCATACATATTTTCATTTTTTTTTGCATATCATCTCTCTCCATTAGAATGTAAACTCAGTGAAGGCCGAGACTTTAAGGTCCCTGTTCTGTTCTCAGTGCCTAGAACAGTTGTGATATATAGTAGCTGCTCAGTAAATATGTATTGAATATGGGGATGAATGCATAAATGTTTTCCACTCATTCTTCTAGATATTTAGAATTGTGTCTTTCTATCAAGTTAGTTCACAGGAAGCTATGCATTGGACCAAATAAATTAGCCTTTTGTAGGCCTTATTGAGCTGTGTTTTAATGTTTTACCCTGGCCCCTTAGAAGAAAAATAACACAGAAAGCAATTTTGCATTTGGTATATGTTGTCTCATGTCATTCAGTAGCCATACAGAAGATTCCAGATGAGAAATGTCTTTTGGAGTGTAGTATAAGAAGTTGGGTTGAGGAGCAACTCTATTCTTTTTTTTTCCTCAAATTTTTATTTAAATTCTAGTCAGGTAACATATAGTGTAATATTAGTTTCAGGAGTAGAATTTAATGATTCATCACTTACTTATAACATTCAGTGCTCATCATAACAAGTGTCCTTCTTGTTATGATAGCCCACCCCCCACCCACCTCCCTCCATCAATCCTCAGTTTGTTCTCCATAAGAGTATCTGATGGTTTGCTTTCCTTTCTTTTTGTTTTTCCCTTTCTGTATGTTCATTTGCTTTGTTTCTTAAATTGCACATATGAGTAAAATCATATGGTATTTGCCTTTCTCTGACTTATTTTGCGTAGCATAATGCAGTCTAGCTCCATCCACATTGTTGCAAATGGCAAGATTTCATTCTTTTTGATGGCTGAGTAATGTTCCTTTTTGAGGAACTCCCACACTGTTTTCCAGAATGGCTGCACCAGTTTGCATTCCCACCAACAGTGTAAGAGGGTTCCCTTTTCTCTGTATCCTTCCAAACATCTGTTGTTTCCTGTGTTAATTTTAGCCATTCTGACAGGTGTGAAGTGGTATCTCATCATGGTTTTGATTGGTACTTCCCTGATGATGAGTGATGTTGAGCATCTTCTCATGTGTTTGTCAGCTGTCTGGATGTCTTCTTTAGAAAAATATCTATTCATTTCTTCACTGGTTTATTTGTTTTTTTTTGGGTGTTGAGTTTGAGAAGTTCTTTTTAAAAAATTTTTAATGTTTATTTTTGAGAGAGAGAGCGCGAGTGAGAGTGTGCAGGAGTCGGGGGAGGAGCAGAGAGAGAGGGACACAGAATCTGAAGCAGGCTCCATGCTCTGAGCTGTCAGCACAGAACCTGACATGGCGCTTGAGCCCACTATGAGATCAAACCCCAGCCAAAGTCAGATGCTTAACTGACTGAGCCACTCCGTTGCCCTGAGTTTTACAGGTTTTTTATAGGTTTTGGGGCACCATTCTTTTTTGAAGACTACAAATATTCCATTGATGGATTCACCGCAGTTTACTGAATCAGTCTCTTATTGGTGGGTATTAGGCTATTATTATAAGTATAAATATTATAAATATAGTATAATTATACTATAAATAGGGATTAGGCATGAATATCCTAACATATATCTTACATGATTTTAGGCATATATGTCCATATGATAGATTTCTAACAATACAATTGTGGGGTCAGAGGATATGTACATTTAGGATTTTCATAGATGTTGCTAAGCTACCCTTCAAGAAAACTGCATTGATTCATATTCCAGCTAGTGGTTAAATATAAATTTTATGTTATGACTAAGCATACTTTTAAAAAATGTTTTTATTATCAGGAGTTTCTGTTGCTACATCAAAAAAATTCACATAGGAGGAAAACTAGAAGATTTACTGAGTTTTAGACTTCTTTAGTCTTCATTTTGTGATTTGATGTATTGTTGAGATTTTCATGTTTGTTCATTTATTTATTGAGCTGATAATCATTATCTGGCATATAACTGGGAATTACAAGAGTAAACGCTAGTTTTAGAAGACAGAGGAATCTGAAATGAGAAGTGAGAAGAATCAGAAGCTTGTCACCATGTTACTGAAAGATTACTGTAATGGGATCCCTGTCTGTATTCCTGATACTCTGTTATGTACAACATTTGAAAAGGTTTTCCCAACATTTAAACTGTTAGGCTTATAATCTAATCAAAGCAATGGCATTATTATTAACAATAACAACTTTTGAATCTAGGATTTAAGGTATTTGTAATGGTCTACTTGACTGATAACAGATTTTTTTTGTTCTCTATACTTTTGGCTTCACTTTCACTTATATGCAAATAAATTTTATTCTTCAAGACCAGTTTTTGCAAAAAGATCTGAGCCATGGTTCCCAGAAGATATGATTCAGAGGTAATAATTGAAGACATAGAATTTAGAATCTTTATGGAGTATTGTAGGTATCATCTTCTGGGACTGTTTCTGGAATTTCTCTGATTTAAAAGTTCTCAGTGAATGCTCTTTGTAAAGAATTCAGAGTTAAGAAAAATATATAATCCTCGTATATTTTTTCCTTTCTCATAATAGCAATTGGTGACATTGTATACCCTTTTTAGCTTAGAGTTAGGAATTGTATTTTATTTATTTATTTTTAATGTTTAGTTTTGAGAGAGGGGGTGGGGCAGAGAGAGGGGGACAGAGGATCCTAAGCAGGCTCTGTGCTGATAGCAAACAGTCCGATGCAGAGCTCTAACTCGTGAACCATGAGACCAAGAGCTGAGCTGAAGTCAGATGTGTAACACTGAACTGATTGAGCCACTCAGCAACTCTGGAGTTAGGAATTTTAGATTCAAGTTTGCTACTAATATTAATAGACGTTTGAGCTGCTCCCCGTATTTGATTCTTAGGATCAAGCTGCTTAAGAGCATTTTTGTATATGTGTATGTTAGTGGCTATATGCCTTGTTTCTTTTTGATATATTTCTGGGAATGGAATTGTTGGCTGATAGGGTAGTCATGTGCTTAGTAGAAATGACCAAACATTTTCAAGGTGGTTGGATTAATTTACACTCCCACCAGTAAGTAATATATGAGAGGCTTGTCACAAATAAAAACAGTCCACTGTCCTATCCTTTTCCTATCCCAAATCTGGATATCCAGAGATAACTACTTTCATTTCTTTTAGCTGTATTATTTTGCCAGGTATTTACTTCTGTATTTTTAAGTAAGATGCTTATGTTACTACTTCATTTAAAAATTTTGAAATTCCCCTCTTACAACTCACCTCCTTCTCCTCCATCTTCCCAATAGTGTTTTCACTTTTTGGATTAAATTAATATTCAGTGTTTACATTATAATTAGAATATAAGTGTTGATCTCAATTGAGTGGCTCAGTGTACTATGAACATACTCTTTCTCTATGATTTTCCTCCCCTTGGGTTAATAATTGTTTTATTTAATTCATTTGAGTAGTTTTCTCTCTTAAACTCTGACTGATCTATACTACTCCCCCTCACAGTGGCCAAATACATCAGATCCTTTTTGTCTTTTCTCTCAGAAATACTACCTTGGAAACTCCTGTTCCTTCTGCTTTAATTGGAACAGTTCCTTCCTCTGTTGGCTGCAGGGCTGTTTTCTTATGACTGCTATTCATCATCATCTAGGGAATTCTTTTTGCTTTTATGTTGGATCCCCATATTCTCTGGATCCTGTATTCTTTTTTTTTTTCCTTGGTTTATTATTTTTATTGTACAGCACATTCTTCATTGGCTTCCTGAGAAAGGATACGTGGGCAATAAAAATGTAAAGACATTGCTTATGTGGTACTGTTTTTATTCTGTCTTCACATTTCATTAATACCTTGGCCGCATGTAGAATTTTAGGCTGACAAGATTTTTTGAAGCCTTGTATTACCATCGAGCTTTCAGAGTTGCTCTTTGAGACACTGAATGTCATCGTCATTTATCTGCTCAGTTCACTTTTCTTTTTCCTTTTTTCCCCTTTCCTTTCCTTTCTTTCTCTCCCTTCTTCTCTCCCTCCTTTCCTCCTTCCTTTCCTTTCTTCCTTTCCGTATGCTTATTCAGATCCCTTAACCTCTTTATATGTTTGTGTGTTCCCATATTAAAAGAGGCATATTTGTTGTACCTACCGCTCGGACAAAGCTCTTATGCAAGTACCTGGTACCTAGTAAGTGCTAAATAAATATTAACCATTATAATTTTTCTTTGAAGTTGTCTTCTCTGTATTTTTTGTTTCCTGTCAGTTCCTTTTTTGTGGCTTCTTTTGGCTCTGTATTTTATGTTCGAGGCTTTCCTCAAGTATCTATTGATCTGTCCTAACAATTTATATTTAAGAGTGAGAGACTAAAAAGCTGATGGGGAGATGAGGGACTTTTTGACGTGTGGACTTCACTGTAGACTGATTGCACAGTGAGCTGCCATTTTTGTTGGCGGCTCTCCCAACCTCTCCCACCCCTACTATCATATCAGCATTTGTAGGGCTTTTCTATAGTTACCTCTCTTATCTTGGAGGTACTTCAATTCGTTACCAGCGTGAGAGAGCTGAGAGGGGAGAGGGGGTGCTGTGGGTCTCTTTGGTCGGTGTGTACACTCTGCCTTCATGTTCCTCTTTTCCATGTAACAGCCCCAACCCACCCAGTTCCGCCCTGCTGTGCTGCTTGAGCCTTGAGTCAGGAGTCTGTCTGGTTGGGTTTCTTCAGAGAATGGACCTCTGTCTCCTACCAGGTTGGGGGTGGACTAGTTGTGTGATACTCATACACACTTTCAGCCACTCTTATTTTTAGTCCTTTACCTCACCTCCACCCTCTGTGGTACGTGGTGCCTCCAGTTGTGGAATCTGCCTAGTTTCTGTGATGTGGACACATTGATTTTTTTCCTCTGCATGCTCTTGGGTTTCAGCTTCCTCTGCCCTAAGTCCGCTTTCCATCTGACAAAAATGGGCAGATATTCCTGGTCTGCTTTGGTCTCCTCTCCCCTTCTTTGTGTCTTTCTGGGTTTATCAGTTTTCTATTTCTTCACTGTTATTTTGGTAGATTTTTGGAGGATTACAGAGATAAATGTGTAACTTCAGTTCTTTATGTTTAGTTATCCATGATTTGGTATTACTTTTTATATTTTTTAGGAAATAAAATGTATCAACATTGCTTCAATGAATTTTTTTGATGTTATGAATTTAATTTATTTAATATGTTGAAACTACATCAAGCTTATTAAATTTCAGAGTTTAGAAGTCAGGTACTGGGTTCTGTGTGTGTATGTGTGTGTGTGTTAAAAAAATCCCTTACCATTCGGGGCGCCTGGGTGGCTCTGTTGGTTAGGCGACTGACTTCGGCTCAGGTCATGATCTCGCAGTTTGTGAGTTTGAGCCCTGCGTCAGGCTCTGTGCTGACAGCTCAGAGCCTGGAGCCTACTTCAGATTCTGTTCTCCCCCCCTCTCTATATCCCTCCCCTGCTCATGCTCTGTGTCTCTCTCTCACTAATAATAAACATTAAAAAAAAATTAAAAAAAAATTCCTTACCATTCAAAGAAAATATATTTGTTGGCTGTAGTTTTAATTTATTCATTCTTAAATTCTTAGTTTTCACATGTTAATAAATTTATCTCATCATTTTATCAGTTGGAGTTGCTCAGAATAAACCCTATTTAGTTTAGTTTTTTTTTTTAATTGAAAATATTGTGGTGCTTAATGCGTCACTGTCATCAAAAGTTGATTGATCAATTGCAGAGTCTATGAGCACTCTCATATTGTGCAGATTGTTTTTATAATATTTAGCCTGATCACTTTCAGATGATGTTAGCCTGTCTTGCTAAGATGTCTTCTGTGCACTGATTACCATTGCTGTAGATCTGTATTGTCTAATAGAACTTCCTGCAATGATGTAAATGTTCATACTAATAAATATGGTAGCCATTAGCCACATGTGGCTATAGGGCACTTGAAATGTGGCTAGTGTGACTGGGGAACTGAATTAAAAATTTTATTGAATTTTAATTAATTTAAATTTAAGTTAAATAGCCACAGGTGACTGGTGGCTACCATATTGGACAGCACAGTTATTGAACATTATTCTGATAGTATGTGCTAAGTTTTTGGTGCAGATTATTTAAAAAAAATTTTTTTTTTAACGTTTATTTATTTTTGAGACAGAGAGAGACAGAGCATGAACAGGGGAGGGGCAGAGAGAGAGGGAGACACAGAATCTGAAACAGGCTCCAGGCTCTGAGCTGTCAGCACAGAGCCCGACGCAGGGCTCGAACTCACAGACCGTGAGATCATGACCTGAGCCGAAGTCAGACGCCCAACTGACCAAGCCACCCAGGCGCCCATTGGTGCAGATTATTTTATATTATTAATCACTTGAATTAGTTTGGAATAAAGTGTCCAGCGGAGGAATAGGAGTTAGCTGAGTCACCCTAATTTCCTTATTATAATTAAAACTACATTTTTCTTTGGATTCACATGGGAATAAAAATATGCAGACTGCAATTTCAGAATTGAAAATAAAATGTGTTTTAGGTTGGTGTATCATTCCAACCTAAGAAGGAGATTGAAAGTGAAAGCGAAAATTGAAAATTCTATTTTGGGACCTCTCAGAAATTTTCTTCCATCCTACAAGATAAAGGAGAAATATTGTTTGGATCAAAGCTTGGTTTGGATTTAAAGTTTTTATATTCTCAAAGACAGTTATGGTAATGTTCTGGTTTGCATTTTTAATATTTGGATAAAATGTTCTGTTTGTGACATCAGACTTCCTTATAAACTGCCAGTTAATTTATAAAATTTCTTTTGAATGAAGGATGAAGGTTAATTATAGTAAATGTTGTAAAATTAATCTTTGGCTAACTAGAATTATGTCATCAATTGAGGTCTGTGGTGAATTGAGCATTGCTAAATTGCTGGCCTTTTTTTCAAGTAAAAAAGTAGGGGCGCCTGGGTGGCTCAGTCGGTTGAGCGTCCGACCTCGGCTCAGGTCATGATCTCGCGGTCCGTGAGTTCGAGCCCTGCGTCGGGCTCTGTGCTGACAGCTCGGAGCCCGGAGCCTGTTTCAGATTTTGTGTCTCCCTCTATCTCTGACCCTCCCCTGTTCATGCTCTGTCTCTCTCTGTCTCAAAAATAAACAAACATTAAAAAAAAAAAAAAAGTAAAAAAGTTAAAAATTCACAGGACTGGAAACATGGCTTTGATTGCAGAACATTACCATTTTGCTTAATTTTTTTGGTGAAATATAGCTTTTTGGAATAAAGATTAGTACAGTTACCACTATACATTTAGTTTAGCAAAATGTACCATATTTACTATTTTTAGAGTATTGTAATTGTTAACAGGGGAATATTATCCAAACATTTGAGAAGATAATGTTAAGATAATGTTTCAGATTCTTTTTGTTCTTCTTTGAAGGCCTCAATCCCCTTATGCCTTCATTCTCAGCAGATGATTTCTTCTCCCATTTCACAGGATGTGAGCATTCGCATTTTCTTGTCCTTCTTGCTCACCATCTTGCAGTTACCACTGACACTGACCACCCCTTGCATTGGAGTAGCAAACTGTCCTGTTTTCTGACAAATAACCAGATCCCTCTACCTGTGCTCTTACATCCCTTTTTACCTTCTCATGGATCTTGTATGCCTGTTGTTCTCCCTGTTTCTTATCATTTCAGTGTGTTTTTGCTGTCTTTTTTTTTTCAAGCTCAACCTTTCTCCCTCATCGAGTACCACTACATATTAATAGAAGGAAGACCCTTCTAATCCCCTTCTTCCTTTCCTTCTCATCCATTCTTGTTGAAAGAGCTGTTGATACTTACTGTCTCTAATTCTTCCGTTCTGAACAATTTGTGTTTTAATAAGCCTTCCACATAATTTTGATCCTAGTCTATACCTGTGGGTCAGTCAAGTAGTTCACTATTATAAATTGGAAGCACAGGTTATGGTATTTAGATGACAGTGTGCACTTACACAGAATCAGCTTTTGGTTGGTTGAGGTGGGGTTTAAAGCTAGACACAGTAATTGTTGGTGCATTAGTTAGAATTAGGTTTGGCTAGGAGTTACAGAAGACCCAAAATAGTAGAGACTTGAAAAGATAGAAGTTTATTTCTGTTTCTTATGAACACAGGTAATCTAGCTTCGGTGATTACCAAGGAACTAGGCATCTTTCCCCTTGTTGCTCTGCCATCTTCTCTCAGCTTCTGCTTCATGGTTGGGTTTGACAGCTGTGGCTGTAGACATCCTTTTCATATTCCAGTGAGCAGGAAGGAAAAAAAGAGGAGAGGTCATATCCATTATTTTTGAAGAAACTTCCCAGCCGTTGCCCAGAACTTTAAGTCCCATTGGTCAGAATTTAGACATTGGTCACATCCAGCTGTAAGGAAGACTGGGAAATAAACTTATTTCATGCAGCCTCGTGTGAAGATACAATTCATGATTTTTAAAAGGTCATTGCATAACATTACATGATTTGGATTCACCGTAAATAATTTACCTGTTCTTTATTGTTAGACATTTAAGTTGCTTGTGAAATTTTTGTTACTATAAACAAAGTGAAAACCAACAACTTATGTCTTTAAAAAGTGAATTGGTAAGCATAAAGCTACACATTAGAACACTGAGTATATAAGAGAGAACTTGGAAGTAACAAAAATAACATTTTGAGAATTTTCCTCTAAGACAAAGATGAAGATCCTGTAAAGAATAGTGGAATTAAGCAATACCTTGTAAAATTTGGACTTTATAGTCATCTATTAAAGAAGGTTAAACCAATATATAGTATTGCTGACTTATATAACCTAATGGAATAAAATAAGTGTGGATAATTTACATTTTTTAAAGTGTGTATAAACGCTCTGTCATACATACATTTACTGGTGTCTAAGTCCTTGATTTTTTTTAGCACTGAAATGACATTTGATTTTGTTCGGACAAGTATTTTACTTTAAATTGATTCATTTTTTTCCAGTGAAGTGTTACTCTATGAGCTTTTGCTTAAGTTTAGAAAATAAATAAAAAGTTTTGTTCAAATACATATCTACTTTCACTAGGCTAATTATACTTGTATTGACTTGCAGGCCTTTTTGCAAATGTGTAACCTGCCTGTCAAAGTGGTTTGTAGGGCAAATGCAGAATATATGTCTCCATCTGGTAAGTTTTTTTTTTTTTTTTTTTTTTAATTTTCTGTTAATATTCTGTATTGGTGAAATTGTAGTGATAGTTCAGTTTGTACCTAGATTTTTTTGTTTTGTTTACCCTTTGAAGACTTTTCCCATGGTTTTATGAAGTAACAATTGTAAACTTGATAATCTTTGGGTGGACATGGCTATTCATTTCAACTCTGCGGTCATAGATAGTTAGTGGAAAGTCACAGTAAATATTAAGAAATATTAAGAAAATACATAATCTCAGATATCCCCAATCTTATTTACATAGTGCTGTTTCCACTTCAGAAAACAAATTTTAATATTAATGAATCCATTCATTATTAAACACACTTCTCTAAACTATGTCCTCTTATTATTCAGAGGGAAGAAGAGAGTGTGGAATAATTAATTTGTCAAAGACCTTAAGGTCATCTCTGAAAGCTTTTGGTTTCTAATTATTTCTTTTTTATTTTTATTTCAACAGGTTTTAAAATACTTTTTATTAAGATTTTAGCCTTTCTGCTATTTTTTATAATCAGTGTTGCCTTTTCTGTGTGTCATGTATTAGTAGATTAGGGTACAATTTTAAATAAATATGGTTCAGATAAATTTCTTTTTAATTGTAATTTTCAGTTTTTTAATTTTTTAATTTTTTTTAACATTTATTTATTCTTGAGAGAGAGAGAGAGAGACAGAGCGTGAGAAGGGGAGGGGCAGAGAGAGAGGTAGACACAGAATCTGAAGCAGGCTCCAGGCTTTGAGCTCTGAGCTGTCAGCACGGAGCCGGATATGGGGCTTGAACCTATGAACTGCAAGATCATGACCTGAACCGAAGTTGGTCGTCCAACCAACCGAGCGACCCAGGTGCCCCTGGTTCAGATAATTTTTAATATAAAAATATAGTGCCACAAAGCTGATAAATATTAACTAAAATTGGTATGGATTATAATTATGGTTTTGCTGCTACAGTAATAACACAGAATCACTCCTTTATGGGTAAATCCACTGAGTATAAATTGTTGGGATAAGTGAGTTACATTGCTTTTAGGGAGACATTTATCTGTCTCCTCACTGTGAAAATAACTTAGAAATGACTTGTATAAAGCATTTTTTTCTTTTCATCTTCGATTCTTAAAGGTGGTAATAATTATCAAAAGCTGTGAAGACAGCCTCCATACACACTGAAAATTCTACATTAATAGTCTACATTTATAGATTTATGAATATACATTTTAAAACATCTCCATAAAAGAATTTCTAGATTTGTAAACATAGACATGTTTTAGATTCTTGAAGCCCATTAATTAACTCATTTTCTATTATTTTTGTATAGAAATTTTATAAACTTTCTGAATTCTGGTGAAATGAATTATATTGGGTTCTGTCCATTTTTTCCTTTATGTAGTCATACAAAAAGAGTGTAGCTATGCATACAAAAATGTTAATAATCTAATACTAAAGTTACTATCCTTGGCAAATGAGGAAAAGCCATGTGGTTCATCCACCTGTTTCCTAAAATGACTGTACTAAGTATCACCTAGGTGATATTATGAAAGACAAATAAATACTATAGAGGCTACAAACCATACGTATATACATATATACATTCATAGGGAGGAGTCTCCCATAAGTAGATGAAAATGGCACTTTCTCTTAAGGCATTTATTTAAATTGTATCATATGACTAGTATTACTCTTTCATCATATGATTTGGGGTGATCAAGGGATGTTTTATTTGTTGGAATGATCTTGTTCTAGTAGATTTTTAAAGCAGAGAGCATCATGGAGTAATCAGAAGACTGCTTGGCTAAGAGCTACAAAATTTTTACTCTAATCCTTCTGTGACCTTGTCACTTATTAACAGTTTCCTTGGGAAATTTCCCTTCTCTTTTTTGAGTGTCAGTGACTTCATCTGTAATATGTGGTGATTGCATTAGATGGTATCCGGGGTTCTTTTTGTTTCTAATATTTTCTGAACCTACAAACTTGCTTGCTTACTTCTTGCTTCCTTTAAAGACAAAAATTCTTTTTTAAAAGCACTTTTTAAAAAAAAATCTTTATTTTAAGTAGGCCCCTTGCCCAATTGTGGGGCTTGAACTCACGACTCTGCGATCAAGAGTTGCATGCTCTACCAACTGAGCCAGCCAGGAGCCCTTAAAAACAAAAGTTGAAAAAATGATTATTTTGCATAAAATAAGAAATAGGGCCCTCAGATTTTTTTTTTTTAATGGTCTTTGGTGCCAGCGAATAAATGTCTCACTGTGCTTTTGCCTGATACTTGCAATAATAAGGATGTAACAATGGCTCCACTTTTTTTTTAAGTTTGTTTATTTATTTTGAGAGAGAGAGAGAGTGCGTATGAATGTGGGAGGGGCAGAGAGAGAGAGAGAGAGAGAGAGAGGAGGAGGAGGAGAGAGAATCCTAAGCAGACTGTGCTGTTACTACAGAGCCCAAGGCAGGGCTCAAACTCATGAACCTTGAGATCATGACCTGAGCTGAAATCAGGAGTCAGATGCTTAACTGTCTGAGCCACCCAGGCACCCCAACATTGGCTCCACTTTAAGTCAGGCTAGTGACAAAAAACATTATTTACTTCTAATTTGTTGCCTTGATTTTTATATATATCTTTATATTTAGAGATGTATGAGTACTCTGCTTTCCTGCTTCATAATCTACAATACTGAAAAAATATTTTTTTTTAATTTATTTTTGAGAGAGAGAGCATGCATGGGCAAGGGGCAGAGAGAGGGGGACAGAGGATCTGACGTGGGTTCCGTGCTGAGAGCAAAGAGCAGAGAGCCCCATGGGGGGCTAGAACTTGCGAACCAGAGATCATGCCCTGAGCCGAAGTCAGATGCTTAACTGAGCCACCCCAGTGCCCAATACTCAAAGTATTTTTAAGAAAAGAAATAAAATACAAACCAAACTCGTTATTGAAAATGAGAAATACACTTTGCTTTCAAAATGCTATGCCCTAAAAATAGCTTTAGTCTAGGCATTTATCCACACATAGTTTTCATTCTTAGATCATTTTATCTCAGACGACCTGTGCTATTTCTAGCATTATAGTACTTAACAAAGATTTTATCTCAAGCTAAAAAACACTATGACCCAATACTTTTTTACTTACTGACCCAATAAATTTACCAGTACTTATTTTTAACTTAGTTTTTACTTATTTACTAATTTTACTTATTTACCCAGTACTTATTTACCCAAATAAATTCTTCTCACCTTTGCAAGATTAGAAGAAAGGTATGTGGAATGCAGTGTTTTTATACTGGTATCATGGAAATGTCTTCTAAATACATCAATAGAGTTGTTTCCCCGAGGGACTGCGTTTCCCTTATAATGCACGTTATTTTATGGATGTAGGTGAAGCTTTTGTTGGTGCTGTGCACCTCATCCTTTACCCTAGGTCTGCATGAGGCCGAGAGGAGTCAATCTGTTGAAAAGGACCATGAAGAAGCCTGCTGTTAGTGTGAACTCTGAATTAGGTCTGACAGCAGATTTCATCCTCTAGCTTTTGGGGTGAACTTCATTGCTGTTTGGAGACTATTATCATCTCTGATAATTTTGTCAACTATTAGTTTTTATAAAAATGAAATATTAGTTTTTTAATGTGACATTTATAGAGAGAAGCCAGTTTTTATAAGCATACTTTTATTTTTTTCCCCCAAATATGTCTGGGAACATACTTTGTATTAGAATTCATAAACTAGCATACCTTCAAAGATTGTTAATTCTCTTAATTCCTGATTTTTTTTGAGTCAAAGACATTTATTAATGTACCGTTACGTGCTTAAGATATTGAACTTACGTGTCTGAGGTTTAAAAGTAGATGTAAAAAGAAGTTGTCTTCTTTTTTTATTTATTTTTGAGACAGAGAGAGACAGAGCATGAATGGGGGAGGGTCAGAGAGAGGGAGACACAGAATCCGAAACAGGCTCCGGGCTCTGAGCTGTCAGCACAGGGGCCCGATGCGGGGCTCGAACTCACAGACCGCGAGATCGTGACCTGAGCCGAAGTCGGTGCTCAACTGACTGAGCCACCCAGGCGCCCCAAGAAGTTGTCTTCTTAAATGTAGTTTAAAAATAGATTGATTCATTGGACTCTGAAGAGAAAGATCCACTACATTTCTTACAAATCTATCAGTGGTTGTGGACCAACGTCCTGCCTATTCATGTAAATTGAATAATTAAGTGTTTACTGCTATAGAGTGACTTGTCAGTGTTAGTTCTGAAAAGGGAATATTGTGGTCGGTTACTATATGCAAGTGAGAATTCTAGAAATGAATCTCCTTTTTTTCTTTTAAAATTAGTAATTGTTTATAGAATTTGGGGTGCCTGGGTGGCTCAGTCATTTAAGTGTCCAACTCTTGATTTTGGCTTAGGTTATGATCTCAGGGTTCGAGAGTTTTAGCCCTACATTGGACTTCATGCTGATAGCTCAGGGCCTGCTTGGGATCTTCTCTCTCCCCCTCTTTCTAATCCTCCCCTGCTCATTCTCTCTCTCTCTCTCTCTCTCTCTCTCTCTCTCTCTGTCTCTGTCTCTGTCTCTCTCTCAACGTAAATAAACTTAAAAAAATAGTTTATAGAATTTAACATACACATTTATAATTTTCAAAAGTTATAGGATTACAAGAGCAGTATATTAATAAAACATTCCATTTTTATGTTAATTTACTGAAAGTATTTTCATACATTTCTTTTTCCTCAACAGGTAAAGTACCTTTTATTCATGTAGGAAATCAAGTAGTATCAGAACTTGGTCCAATAGTCCAATTCGTTAAAGCAAAGGTAATAAAAAAGATATTAAATATATTTGATCACAGTTACTCTTAAGTCATTCATCATTCTTTAGCATGTCTTAACATTTACATTGATTTTAACCTAGTTTCATAAAATGCCAATATAAACTAGTGGAGAAATATTTCTAAAGTGGAAGTTTTTTTCCCCCGTAATGTAAATCAATGGCAAAAGATGTAATTTGATCTTTACAAAATGGTAGATAAGTTTCTAACTTACACTTATGAGAATTTTGGTCATAAATGAAAACTTAGGTTGTTATAAAATGTTGAGTTAACCTTTGAGAAGGAAATATAGGGTATATTTGGAAGTTGAATATTAATATATACATTTGAATTATTCAGCTTACGTTTTAATACTTATAAAGGACAACCCCCCACTAACATTTTGGGGAACATCTTTCCAGACTTTTTCTTTGCATATATAGAAAAATATAGATCTTACTATTATGTGCTATTTTGCAACCTGCCTTTTAAAATCATCAATATGTTTGGAAATTCTTCCATGTTAATGACTACAGAAATACATCATCCTTTTAAATTCTTGTATAGTATTCTTTTATATGGATGTATTATAACTTATTCACTTAAGTCTTTATTGATGGGCACATTAAGTTGTAGTCAGGTTTTGGCTCTTACTGAGTGTTCAGGTAAATATTTTCTATACACACCTTTGTAAACTTGTCAGATTATCTTTAGGATAAATTCCGAAGAGTGATCCTGTGATGTTAAAGGGGGTGTGCATTTTTAAAATCTCACCACAGATGGTTGTATTGAACTAAAGGATATACTATTTTATGCATTTTTTCATTATTATAGTATATTAGAATTTAAAAATTAATGTCTGTTTCCCTATACGTTTACTAACATTTTTTTCAACTTTGACCACTTTATAAGTAACACATGTCAATCTTCTAGCATTTATTTTATTACTAATAAGGTTAGTCTCTTAGAAAAAAGGTTTACTGATCATTCTTGTTTTCTTCTTTTGTGAAATAATTGGAAATTTAATTTTGTCCATTGAAAGATACACTTTTATGATAGCATAGAAATACTACTTACTAATATTTTGTAGTGATAGCAGATAATTAATGATTTTTCATATAAAATTTTAGGAGATATTCTAGAAGTTTATTGGACATTTGTCATAAAACCATTGATGTAAAAACATTTATATTATTTAGTAGTAAGATAACTGAAAGTTATTCTCTATTTAATACGATGCTCTTTTAAATTTTTTTAAATTCCCTTTAGGGCCATTCTCTTAGTGATGGGCTGGATGAAGTCCAAAAAGCAGAAATGAAAGCCTACATGGAATTAGTCAACAATATGCTGTTGACTGCAGAGGTATAATAGAAGATAATAGGCCTTGAAAATAAGCTTTTCCTCTTACAAAAGATAATCTTTCTTATAGGTTATTTTAAAATTATTGAGAAATAGGAATATAGTCTGTCAATTCTCGGACTAGGATGGTTCCTGGAATTATTTGGTTATTATGTTTGAACAAGTTGCCTGGCATTTCAGATCTAGTTTTTCTATTTGTAAAAAGGAGTGATTCTTGCCCATTCGTTATTTGACTTTGGGCTTGGGATGTTTACTTCATTCATATCTGTAAAATACTTTGATGATATTTAGAGATACACTACTATATGAATAAGAAATACTTTTATGCAGTACTACCATCAGTTAAATTTAATAATTCTGTATGGCAACATTAGCCAAAGGAGGGCAACTGTCTTACGTGTGACATTTATAGGGTTGGCTCATAAAAAATCACCATGGCAGAAAATAATTTTCTTTATCCATTTTCTCTTTGGTGTTCTAAAGTTCTAGTGACTGTTCTTTTGTTCCTAGTTGTATCTTCAGTGGTGTGATGAAGCTACAGTAGGGGAGGTGAGTGGTTCTGCAGCATTTATCTTAATTAAAATTTAATGAGAAAACACTTTTGCTCAGAATCTTAAGTCCCTGCTCATAAATGAAACATTGTGGTTTATACCATTAGTGATATAGTTTTTCACTTACTTTAATTTTGCTTGCACATACATTTTAGGGAAGCTATGTGTCATCGTTTGATATAACTGGTTGCAAAGTACATAAAAGTTTATATATTTTTAAAGGGAATGGCTTACAATTTTAATTTTTTAGCTTGCAAGCTGTGTATTTTTTTCAGATTGCTGTGTTTGTGTTCTGAAAATATGTTTTCCTGAGTATTCTGTTTGTAAAAACAGGCTTTGTTTTTAGAAAGAATCGTGTTGATAACAAAATCCTTTTGTTCTAGATCACTCATGCTAGATATGGATCTCCTTACCCTTGGCCCCTGAATCATATTTTGGCCTACCAGAAACAGTGGGAAGTCAAACGTAAGATGAAAGCTATTGGATGGGGTAACAAGACTCTGGACCAGGTGAGTTCAGACTGTTGACAAAAGCCTCAACTTTAATGCATTAAGAAATTCATTTTTTATATTAATAGTTTTTTTAATTTAAAAAAATTAAGAAAATTTTTGCTCTTATTTTTTTCTGACTTGAAGTGGTTTTTATTTGTTTTATAAACAAATTACGTAACACAGAAAAATTCAAAAAGGAAATAGAGATTGCTTGAAATCCTACCACCTAGAAATTGCCACTGCTATTTGGAGAACATTCTTCTGGATATCTCTTAATAACACTTTCTTTAAATGGGATCATGTAATACCTGTCACTCTATAATCTGATTTTTTTTTTTTTCCCATTCACCAGTACATCGTGGACATCTTTTATGTCCGTAAATGTAGATCTGCAACATCAGGGCTTAAAAAAAAAAAAAAAAAAAAAAACCAAACCCTGTTAAATACAGTGCTTAATATATCTGTTGTTTTTTTTTTTTTTTTTTTAATCTTAAATTTACTGAAGTAGCAAAATTAAAAAAATACGTATCTGGTCAAGGTCATGAGATTGAACTAATTCAGTCATTAAACTAATGTCTCTTTTCCAAGGCTACGCGTAGTCCTAGCAGCCAGTTTACCGATGTGTGCCATTGGCCACCAGGGGGATTGGGTAAATGAATAGGGATTGAGTAAATGACATAAATCCATCTCCACTAGCACGAAGACCACTCAGATGCTTTTACTCATGGTTAGGTCAGTAGTGTCATCTTTATGAAACAAGCTTTTTAATATATGTAAGATCATTTGAATATATGGATTCAGGAAAACATTTTTGTAGGGTGTGGAGTTTTGAGATAAAAACTTTCTTGATAGTAATCCTTACAAGTAACGTAAGTGTACTTGTGTTTAAAGGAAAGCTGTTCTCACATCATCTTCCTGTTTGTTATATAGAAAGTATCGCTTATGAAAAAAAAGATGGCTTATGTTCTGTATGTGTTCTGTAGTCCGATTTAAATATATTATAAAAAGTTACCTACATTTATATTTTTGTTATAAACTGTGGTGCAGACTAAGTGTTAGACACATTTTATTGTTTTGCTAATTTAAATATTTTTCTTTGTGGTCCGTTGCCTTTGTTAGGTCTTAGAAGATGTAGACCAGTGCTGTCAAGCACTTTCTCAAAGACTGGGAACACAACCATATTTCTTCAATAAGCAGTAAGAAAGTTTATCTTTTTTGAGTTTCTTTTCTATATTGTTAGGTTACAAACTTATTCTATCGTAGAGGGATTGTTTTATCAGTATTTGTGAAAAGATTTTGGTATATTTAAATTCATTTTTGCCCTCATTAGACATTTACTTAGCACTTCTTGGCTATCAGACACAGCTCTAGGCTCTGGGAGACTCAAATTTCTAAAATGTAGCCCTTGCCATTAAAAATTTGTCTTCAGGGCAGACATGTAAACCAGTCATTATTGTCTGACTGGTTAGACAGTCAGATAGAGGTGCTACTACGGGTAGTTCCAGATGCTGTGTTTGGAACTACATAATCTTAATAAAATTCTGCATTTGCAAAGTACTGTTAAAACATGAAGTGTAGCTATACTTTTTTATGTAGGGTGATACCCTGGGGAGTAGAAGACTGAATAAAAATAAACAATTAAAAACATTGTTGGATGGACAAACACTATTATGAACTTATCTTTTAAAAGTTAATGAAAATAGGGGTGCCTGGGTGGCTCAGTTGGTTAAGTGTCCGACTTCGGCTCAGGTGATGATCTTGCAGTTTGTAGGTTCGAGCCCCACATCAGGCTCTCTGCTGTCAGCATGGAACCCACTTCAGATCCTCTGTCCCCCTTTCTGTGCCTGTTCCCCACAGGTTCTCTCTATCTCAAAATAAAGAAATAAACTTAAATAAAAATAAAAAAAAATAGGTCTGTAAGTTGTGCTTTAATTTTAAAAGTTAATGAAAATACTTGTAAAGCACAGAAATGAGTATGAAGGATGTAGGTTAAATATGTATGTATGTATATGTAAATTGAATAATTCATGTTTGAGACAATTATTTTGTAATCTGGAAAAGAGTATCAAGGCAAAGAATGAATTTTCCTTTTTTTAAAAAAATGTTAAAATTTGGGGCACCTGGGTGGCTCAGTTGGTTAAGTGTTTGACTTCCGCTCAGGTCATGATCTCCCAGTTTGTGAGTTCGAGCCCCCTGTCGGGCTCTGTGCTGAGAGCTCAGAGCTTGGAGCCTGCTTCGCATTCTGTGTCTCCCTCTGTCTGCCCCTCCCCTGCTCATGCTTGCTCGCTCGGGCTCTCTCTCTCAAAAATAAACATTAAAAAACTTTTTAAAAAAATGTTACAATTTTAATATGGCAAAATCATCCTGTGATACAATTTAAGATGGGCCTAAATTAGCATTTTAATCGCCCTGTTTTACATAGAAATTCTAGACTTTTCTTGGCTCTGTAATACAAATTTTTGCTTTTTAGATTGGTAATTTTAAAAAGGTTTATTTGCTATTGTTTATTATATCTTTCTAGGCATTCATCTTCTGTAGCCACGTCAAACATCTTTTGGTATAGATATTAATATTTGTAACAAACACAACTGTGGTGATAGCTTAGAAATATTTGTTATATTAAGGAAGGGATGCCTAGGTGGCTCAATTGGTAAAGTGTCTGACTATTGATTTAGTCTCAGGTCATGATCTCACAATTTCATGGGTTTGAGCCCCACTTCGGGCTCTGTGCGCTGACTGCGCAGAGCCTGCTTGAGATTTTGTCTCTCTCTCCCCTCTCTGCCCTCCCCCACTCATGCTCTGTCTGTCTCTCAAAATAAATAAACTTTAAAAAATTTCAAAAAAAGAAAAAATATTTGTTATATTAAAGTATACTACCTATAATTGAAATTTGGAGTCTGTTGATCTCTGAAGCACAGAGGTCAAAGAATTCATACCGTGAAATCCTGGTAGGTAAAGCTTCTACAGCAATGTTAGTAATGTTTGCAATGTAGATTCTGTATGTGCCTCAGAGATCAACAGATCTCTGTGTGTCTCTAACACAAAAGAAATGTATCCACATGTTAGTATCAAGTAGTTCCTTGTCTTGCTGATATAGGAATTCTTAGGGGTTGAAACACTCAGAAGAGGTGTGTTTTATTGTTTGAAGTGCATTGTTATGTGTTAGGAGTTAGTTTTTTTATACATGCTATCTTCATGAGAGGCCAAGAGAATATATCTTATTTTTCTCATTTGACTCAGTGTCAGGGATTTCATAACCAGCTATCATTTAGCATGTAATTTAGTGGCAATAGAAAGAATTTTTTTTTTCATATAATGGTACGATTATATTTAAGCTTGTAATGAAAAATTCAAAGTTTAGAACAGGCAGAAAACCAACGGTTGCTATGGAGGAACCGTTTAATATTAAGATGTAGGTTTCTGAAATAGTTTTCCCTTGTATGAGACTTAAATAAACATTTTCCCCTAATGATTGAAAAATGAATACATTTTATTTTTAACTTTAGTTTTACCCCATTGTCTAATGCTGAACTGGAATTAGGAAAATGTAACTTGTATTTTCACTTTGATATGACAGAATTTTTCTCTTTTATGTATCAGGAATCATTACTTTGTGAGATACCTTACCTTAGTGAATAGAGCACTAGCTTAAGATACTTAAGATACTACTAGATAAGGTAGTATTGGATTCCAGGCCAGTGGCCTGAACTCTCTTCTTGGCTTTAGTATATACCAGACTTCAGCAAGTTACTTTATTTCCCCGTGTATCGTCCCCTTACCCTCTAAAATTAGATTAAAATTTTCTCCTAGCTTACCTTCTGGGGATGTTGAGAGAACTCATGAAAGAAACTCAGTAGTTGTACTTGATGAGAGAAGGGGAAAGGGAGATGAGGGAAATCCTGCAGCAGGAATAGGAATTGGGAAAAGAGGACAAAGAAGATAAATGGTGGAAAGAAAAAAGGAAGGTGAAATTGAAAGAAATTAGAAATAATGCAAGATAGTTATTAACATCAGGTGGCCTCTTTATTCTTAATAGTATATAGTGTTGGTAGCATTTAAATCTTTAAATCATATTTCTGAAATGCAGTTAAACAAAATCTGTATTTTCTTGTTATATATAAACTATCTTGCTGATGTGATCTCTTTTAAGACACATACTGACAGACTACTGGGTCATTTATTCTTTTTCATGTGAGCATGGACTTGGAATGAAAAAGTAAACTTTTCTTAAAGGGTTATTTTTATGTTACCTTTTTCCCCCTAAGTATAGTCAGGATGAATGAATTACACTGTTGTAAAGCATTTATGAGCTCCTTGCAGGTCTGTGTATTTTCTAAACAAAACCTAGTTGGTAGCAGAGGCTCAGTAAGTGTTTTTTAAAACTAGCTTAAATTGAGGGGCACCTGGGTGGCTCAGCTAAGCGTCCGACTTCAGCTCAGGGTCATGATCTCGCAGTTTGTGAGTTCGAGCCCCGCGTCGGGCTCTGTGCTAACAGCTCGGAGCCTGGAGCCTGCTTTGGATTCTGTGTCTTTCTCTCTCTGCCCCTTCCCCACTTGTGCTCTGTCTGTCTCTCAAAAATAAATAAAATGTAAAAAAAAAAAAAAAAAAAACTAGCTTAAATTGAGAAATTGGAAGAAGAGTTATATTTGAAAAAGAAAGAGTGTTGTTATTAACTATTAAATGGTAAAACTTGAAAATAAACTTTCGTATACTGATGGGAAAGGATATTGAAGAAATGCTGCAAAAATTACACATAGGAATCTTAAGATGAAAGATTTCAGAGGGGAATTGGATTTTATTGAGGTTTATTCAATAAAGAAATTACCAATTGATAATTTAATCAGTAATGAAAGAACTCCCAACAAACAAAAGTCCAGGACCAGATGGTTTCACAGGTGAATTCTACCAGACATTAAAGAAGAGTTGATACCTATTCTTCTCAAGCTATTCAAAAAAATAGAAGAGGAAAGAAAACTTATAAATTCATTCTATAAGGCCAGCATTATAGATTTTCTGATCTGTATCTTTTCTGATCTGATTTTCTGATCTGTATCTTTGCCTGATACCACAACCAGGCAAAGATACTATCAGAAAGAGAGAGAGAGAGAGAGAGAGAGAGAGAGAAAGAAAGAAAGAAAGAAAGGGAAAAAAAGAAAACCAGGTTAGTATCTCTGATGAGCATAGATGCAAAAAATCCTCAACAAAATATTAGCAAACTGAATTCAATAGTACATTAAAAGGATCATTCACCAAGATCAAGTGGGATTTATTCCACGGTTGCAGGGGTGGTTCAGTATTCTCAAATCAATCAGTGTGCTAAATCACATTAATAAGAGAAAGGATAAAAACCATATGATTGTCATCTCAGTTGATCCAGAAAAAGCATTTGACAAAGTATGACATCTCTTCATGATAAAAACTCTCAACAAAGTGGGAATAGAGGAAACATACCTCAACATAATAAAGGCCATATATTAAAACCCAGATAACATCAGTTGTGAAAAAATAAAAGCTTTTCCTTTATGATCAGGAACAAGACAAGGATATCCACTCTTACCACTTTTATTCAGTATAGTACTGGAAATCCTAGTCACAGCAATCAGATAAGAAAAATAAATAAAAGACATCCGGATTGTTAAGAAAGAAGTAAAACTGTCACTGTTTGCATTTGACATGATAATATATATAGGAAATCCTAAAGACTCTACCAAGAAGCTATGAGAACTGACAAATGAATTCCGTAAAGTTGCAGGATACAAAATTAATCTGTAGAAATCTATTGTGTTTCTATTTACTAGTTACAAAGTAACAGAAAGAGAAATTAAGAAAATAATCTCATTTACAGTTACACCAAAAAGAATAAAAATACCTAGGAATAAATTTAACCAGGGAGGTAGAAGACCTATACCCTGAAAGCTATAAGACACTGATGAAAAGAATTTAACATGATATAAACAAGTGGAAAGATATAGTCTGCTCATGGTTTTGAAGAATTAATATTGTTAAAATGTCCATATTACCCAAAGCAATCTACAGATTTAATGCAATCCCTATCAAAACACAAATAACACTTTTCATACAACTATAACAAATAATCCTAAAATACGTATGGAACCACAAAAAAACCTCAAACATCCAAAGCAATCTTGAGAAAGAAGAACAGAGCTGTGGAAGCGTCATAATCCCAGATTTCAAGATATACTACTAAGCTATAGTAATCGAAACAGTATGGTACTGCCACCAAATCAGACACATAGATCAATAGAACAGGATAGAGAGCCCAGAAATAAACCCATGCATGTATGGTCAATTAATCTATGACAAAGGAGGTAAAAATATCCAACATGACAAAGGAAGAAAAGATAGTCTTTTTAATAAATGGTGTTGTGCCAACTGGACAGCCACATGCAAAAGAATGAAACTAGACCACTTTCTCACACCATACATAAAAATAAACTCAAAATGTACTAAAGACCTAAGTGTGAGGCCTGAAACCATAAAACTAAAAGAAAATTAGGCAGTAATCCTTTAGACATCACCGTTAGCAGCATATTTATGGATATGTCTCCTCAGGCAAGGGAAACAAAAGCAAAAAATAAACTTGGTACTACCCCAAAATAAAAAGTTTTTGCACAGTGAAACCATCAACAAAACCAAAATGAATGGGAGAAGATATTTGCAAATGATATATTCGATAAGGGGTTAATATCAAAAATACGTAAAGAACTTCTACAACTCAACATCAAAAAACCAGTCTGATTAAAATAGGCAGAGGACCTGAATAGATATTTTTCCAAAAGACATACAGATGACCAACAGACCCATGAAAAGATGCTCAACATTACTTAATCATAAGGGAAATGCAAATCCAAACCACAATGAGATATCACCTCACCAGTCAGAATGGCTATTATCAAAAAGACAAGAAATAAAAAAGTGTTGGTGAGGATGGAGAAAAGGGAACCCTTGTGCACTGTTGGTGAGAAAGTAAATTGGTGTAGCCACTGTGGGAAACAGTATGGAATTTCCTCAAAATATTGAAAATAGAAATATACAGTAATATTACTACTGGGTATTTACACACATACACAAAAAATAAAACACTGATTTGGAAAGGTACATATTTATTATTGTTGATAATAATTGTTGATAATAAATATTGTTGATACATATTTATTATTATTTATTATTGCAGCATTATTTACAAAACCCAAATTATGGAAGCAACCCAAGTATCTATCAATAGGTGAATGAATAAAGAAAGTGTGTATGTATGTATGTATATATACATAATATATAATTAAAATATACTATATATAATATGTATGCATATAACATGGAATATTAATCATAAGGAATGAGGTCTTGCCATTTGCAGCAACATGGATGGACCTAGAGGGTATTAGGCTAAGTCAAAGACAAATACCATATGATTTTACTTACATTTGGAATCTGGAAAAAAAAAACCCCAAAAAACAGAACAAATAAACAAAAAAACCAGACTCTTAAACCCAGAAACAAATTGGCAGTTACTAGAAGGGAGGTGGATGGGAAAGATACACAAAATAGATAAAGGGAATTAAGAAGTACAAACTTCTAGTTATAGAATAAACAAGTCATGGAGATGCAAAGTACAGCATAGGGAATATAGTCAGTAATATTGTAATAATGTTGTATGGTGACTGTAGTTATTGTGGTGAGTATTGTATAATGTATACAATTGTTGAATCAATATGTTGTACATCTGAAGCTAATCTAACATTGTGTGTCAATTATACTTTAGTGATAGTAATTTTAAAAATCACCACCTGAGAAAATTAAGGAGGAATTGCTTAAAATTTCAAAGGTTAGATATAAAAAAGGCTGGCAAGGGACTTGATTTACAAACTTGAATGACAGTCTTAAAGATCAGTGATTAGTATATAAAGAAAGAATATGTAGATTATTGCTAGAGCATGAAGACATGGCAAGTTAGTAGTGTAAGGGAGAGAAAAACTACTTGAAAACTGAGACAAAATTAATGTGTTTTAACTGAACTGACTATAAAAGGTATCCGAAAGAAAGAAATATGCAGTCATAATAAAGCAAAAAAGTTGAGTGCAGAGAAATTTAAATGGGAAAGATTAAGAAAACATTCACATTTTACAGTATTTTTATTTTGATATTCAAATGAAAGAATATTAGATAACCGATGGATGGTAGCTGAACCTTTTAGGATAATCATTTCATAATATATGTAAGTCAAACCACCATGCTGTACATCTTAAACTTATACAATGATATATGTTAATTATTTTTCAATAAAAATAGGAAGAAAAAGAATAGTAATAACCAACAGAAATGTGGGAAGAATGATAATGCAAGATAAGGAATTTAAAAATGTATTTATGACCTTTCAATGTTTTTCTAATAAAAAGTCTATAAAGCTAGATGTAATAATATATATAAAAGATGTTAAAAATCTTAGGAGGAGAGTTGCCATCAGTATTCAAATTACAATCCACTACTTAACAGAAGGGTAGAAATGTTGTTTTTCTTTATATATGGTTTAGGAAAAATTATTAAAACTGGATGTTCATCAGGATCTTGGCTCTTAATTCAGTAGAAATACTGGGCAAAGTGTGTGTTTTGTGCTTGCATATGAATTGCAAATATTTTCTGAGTTTATTGCCTTTTTTTTTTTTTTTTTTTTAATCAGGGTTAGGGGTACCTGGGTGGCTCAATCCGTAAAGCCTCTGACTCTTGATTTTGTCTCAGGTCATGCATGATCTCTTGGTTCATGGGATCGAGCCCTGCATTGGGCTCTAGGTTGAGAGCATAGAACCTGCTTGAGATTCTGTCTCTCCCTCTCTCTCTGCCCCTCCCTGCTTGTGCATGCACATGCACTCTCTCTCTCTCTCTCTCTCTCAAAATAAATACACTTAAAAAAATTAATAATTAGGTTTAGGGGTGCCTGGATGGCTCAGTCAGTTAAGTGTCCTACGTTGGCTCAGGTCACGATCTTATGGTTTGTGAGTTCAAGCCCTACATCGGGCTCTCTGCTTGTCAGCACAGAATCTGCTTCAGATCCTCTGTCCACCCCACCCTGCCCTCCCCTGCTCGCACATGCACGCTCCCTCCCTCTCTCTCTCTCTCTCTCTCTCTCAAAAATAAACTTAAAACAGTTTTTTAAAAATTAGGTTTGTTATGGTATTTATATATAGTAAAATTGACAGTTTTATGTTTACAGCTCTGATGTTTAGTAATGGTATACAGTTGTGTAACTACTATCACAGGTGTACTTTTTAAAAAGAAAGAATTGTAGGAATTGGTAATTTATATGTCATATATATATATATAATTAAGTAATGGCTGAAATTTGTAAAGATTACAAAAAATATGCATTAGAAGTTATGTATGTTTCAGTTGATATAGTATATTGTATTCTACTTCCTGTTAGATGTTCTAAAGTAACTTGCCAAAGAGTTCCTATCTTTATGTAACATAAGATCAATTTCTGTATGCTCATTACCTGTATAATTCAGCAACTTTTGAATTATGTGGATGTTTATTTGCAGCAAATAACATTTTGACCACTTCAGGGGTACTTTTAGACCACTCTAGTTTGAATATATACTTATGCTTGAACTCCTTAAGAGCCTTCATTTATTGATAAAGGATGCCCATCTATACCACTGGAATTTGCATCAGGAAATAAATTCACCTTTTTTTATTATCTAATTCAAGAAGCAAAGAGTCGTTAATCCTAAACAGGAATTAGGAAAGATTGGTGAGATAAGATACATCTTTTAAGAAATATGTTTAGGGATATGGAAGAGTTAGTGTTTATATTAATTCTCCCAGAGTGCCTCAGCTCTACATTTGTCCACCTTCTATATCTCTGGTTCTTTTCAGGCATCCCTTTGTTATTGATTCTTCATTTATATGATAGGATCATGGTGCTATTAAGTCCAAGGACACGTTGGCTACCCTCACCTGACTAATAATTCTTCATGAATGTGTCAAAAAAGGGAAGGCTTTGAAAGAATGTGAATAACCACTATTGAAAAATTAAATACCCTGCATACCTTAGGCAGGATGCATTTCTCCCTATTTGCATCCAGCATATACAGGTTCAGTTCCTGAGATCCTTTTCCAAGAACTGGGGATATAAAAGATATATGCAGTGTTATCTTTAAAGAGCTTGGAGTAAAATGAGGGGAAACACGTGAACACAGTTATAGTGTGGTAATATAAATGCGTCACGTTTTTATTCATTCAAAACATAGTAAGAACCTACTTTGTACCAGGCATTGTTCTAAGTATTGGGGACACAGCAGGAAACAAGTAGAGAAGATCTCCCTGGTAGAGGGAGACAGACACCTAACAACAAATGTTAGATAGTATTAAGTGCCACATGGAGAATTAAAATGGATCACGTGGTAATAAGTGACTGCATGTCCACTTTAATTTGGGTGTTCAGGGGAGGCTTTAAGATGTGACATTTAAACCTTATTCTGAAAAATAAGAAGCTGGCAATGTGAAGTCAAGGGAAGAGTGTTAGAGGCAGTAGGAATAGTTGTGTCAAGGCCGTAAGATGGGCTTGAGTTTGTTACATTTGGATGGAAGAAGCAAGGCTGTTATTAGTAGTATGTTGACAGTGGTGGGAGATGAGGCTGAAGAGGTAAGCAGCAGCCAGGTCATCTAGGCTTTGCATGCTTCATGTAATGAGTTTGGCATATTACTGTAAGTGGGATGGATATTCGTTGGAATATTTTATGCTTGGAGTGGTACGGTGTGGTGACTTGAAACAAAAAATCACTGGCTACTCTGTGGACAATGAATAGAGCCAACATTAGGAGGCTATTGCAGTGGTCTAGCTGAGAGATGATGGTGGCTCAGAGTAGATGAGAACGGAGGGAGAGAATTAGTAGTAATCAGGACATATTTGGTGGTTGTGTCTACAACACTTGCTGATGGATATGAGGGCAAGAGAAAGAGAGGACTCAATAGTAACCCTGAGATTTTTGGTGCAGATGGCTGAGAGGCTAGTGGTGCCTTTTAGTTTGGGAAATGAGATGAGCATGTTTGAGATGCTTATTCACCATTCAGGCGGAGATGTTATGTAGTATGTATGTGTGTATGATTGAGGAATTTGGAAGAGGGACTGGGATTGGAGACAAATAGTGGGGACTTAGTGGCATAAAGAGGTATTTAAAGCCGTGCAGCAGCATGAGGTCATTCATCATTAGTGATCAAGGCCACATAGCTAGAAAGGAAGTGGCAGAATTAGGATTCATACTTAGATTTGATGGACCCCAAAATCTATTCTAAACTAGATCACTGCAACATACTTTCACATTTAGGTAGGCTAACACATATTTTCTCAAAAGCTTTATCACTGTGGGACTGACACCAATAATTAGCTCCTAATTATGATGATATTTTCCCTTTAGTAAGATTGTGCTGGCAATTATTTTAATATAATGTAGTTTGGTGATGCCTCATTCATAGACCATTAGTAGTGAGGTAGATAAATTTCAATTTTTTGTTACTAATATTTAATTAAAGGGGAAAAAACCCTGGAAATTTTTTTATTGAAGCCATGTTTATTTCTCTTTCAGAAAGCTAAGTGACTTGAAAAGTGGTAAAGTTAAAATTAAATCATGTTTTTGATACATGATTGGGTAATCAGGTGTTACTTGTTCCCGCACCACAGTGAAATCCTGTGCTTCGATACCATTTTGTTTATACATCTATTACAGCACTTACTAAATTGTGCTGTGGTAATTTATGTTTTGTGTCCCATGTCTTAGAATATCTGTGGTGTTCTTGTAGCTCTCGCACCTAGCACACAGTTCCTGGTGCATTGGAGACCTGTTTAAAGGATAAATTAATGAGTAAAATGAATATAAACAATTGTGCCAAGGTTATTTTAATGTCTTACTACTTTAAAAAGCAAGTCACACAACTAGCAAATCATGACTTAAAAAGTTGTTTTTTTCATGTCTTACAACAGAAACTCCCAAGTAAAAACAAAATAAATTCTATCAAGTTGAGGTAGGATTTATTTCTCATGTGACTTTCTTTTAAATAGATGAATAGAATGTTTTAAAAAGTAGTGTATATTCTACCATACAAGTTAAATGCTGTTCATGTTACTCTCATTTCTATCTTTGTTTTAGGCCTACTGAACTAGATGCACTGGTATTTGGCCATCTGTATACCATTCTAACCACACAGTTGACCAATGATGAACTTTGCGAGAAGGTAAAAAACTATAGCAACCTCCTTGCTTTCTGTAGAAGAATTGAACAGCACTATTTTGAAGACCGTGGTAAAGGCAGCTCATCTATCAGATCATCTTAGAGATATGTCTTAATTTAGTGATGGAAAAAAAATTAACTTGAAATATGTGAAAGACCTAGTAAATGATACCAGAATTTTAAAACCAAAAATACTGCTTTTTGAAACCTCAGAGTAAATTATATAATGTATCCTATACATGTACTTTATACTGTTAATTAAAGCAATTCTGAATGATTTCATTTGCTATGTTGTACTCTATATCTTGAAATTTTTGTTTTCCTTGAAACGTATGCCTATAAAAATAAAGCTCAAAGAACTGTATGGCTGGTGTATTTATTTCCTTTTGATCTTTCTGAAAGCCACTCTTGAGTTTTTTTACATGGAATAAACGGTCTTTTCTAAGGCGAGTAATTTATGCTCCATACTTTTAAGATTACTTTAATAGGTACATGGTGAACCTAGGCATGGGAAAAATGTTCTTAAGAAACATGCACTCAGAAAATGTAAATAATTGCAAGGCAATTAAATCCTGGAACAGATTACCGTTTAAGAGCATTTTTCATACCTAAACCTAGTTGAAGTTTTATTTATTTTTATTTATTTATTTTTTAATGTTGATTTTTAAGAGAGGAAGAGAGACAAAGCATGAGCAGGGAAGGGGCAGAGAGAGAGGGAGACACAGAATCCGAAGCAGGCTCCAGGCTCTGAGCCGTCAACACAGAACCCAATGTGGGGCTCGAACTCTCGAACTATGAGATCATGACCAGAACCAAAGGTGGACGCTTAACCGACTCAGCCACCCAGGCATCCCTTGAATTTTTAAACATCTCATCAGAGCAGCTATAATTTATATTTGATAAATGGATAGTTTCAAGGACCTTATGTTTTTGAGACAAGATTATTTTAATGATGTTTTATTCCTCTTGTGGGGAAGAGAGTATAGTTTTCACTGAGCTATCAACAGGAATTTATATGTAAGTACTAAGGATTATATGTTTTATCCCTTTCAAATTTTCTCATAGTTTATATAAAACCAGGGATGCTATAAAGAGATGTGAAAATCATGTTAATTCTTGAAAATATCTAGAATAATTGTACATTTGTATTTTCTGTCTATGTAATACCAGGCATTTTTACTTCATTTAATCCTTACAAAAACAATATGAGGGATATTATCCTCAATTTACAGAGGAGGGAATGGAGACCAAGAAAGCAATAATGCCTTGCCCAAGGTTATAGAGTTTTAAGCAAGTGGCAGAGTTGGAATTCAAACACAGGCAGTCTGGCATCGGTTTGGCCTTTAGCGAACGCTACACTTCTTTTTGTTGTCAAGATCATAGATTTATACCATATAAGGGATATATTAGGTTCTCCTTGGTCTAAATCCCACGTAAACTTTGGGTACTCTCTTTGGACTATAATGCTACTTATAGCCTTCCTGAACTAGTTTTGTAATGTATATTCTTAAAATAAAAAATCCCAAGTTAACCTGTGTTTTTGCAGAATTTTTATGACCTTTTTTTTTTGGTGTATATTTTTGTATACTTGTTTTGTACTTAGTGATTTTTTTTTAATTAAAAAAAAATTTTTAATGGTTATTTATTTTTGAGAGAGAGAGAGAGAGAAAGAGACAGAGTGCGAGTGGGGGAGGGGCAGAGAGAGAAGGAAACACAGAATCTGAAGCAGGCTCCAGGCTCTGAGTTGGATATGGGGTTTGAACTCACAGACCGAGAGATCATGACCTGAGTCGGTTGGATACTTAACTGAGCCACCCAGGCACCCCAATGCTTTTTTCTTTTAATATTACCATAACATTCATTTAATTGAACCAGAACCATTTGTACTTCAGTATATACATCTAGACTCTTTTCTTTAAGTTGTTTAATCTTTATCTTTTTTTTTTTTTTAATAATTTATTGTCACATTAGCTAACAGTGTATATACAGTATAGTCTTGGCTTTGGGAATAGAGTCCCATGATTCATCACTTACATACAACACCCAGTGCTCATCCCAATAGGTGCCCTCCTCAATGCCAATCTCCCATTTTCCCCACTTTCCCAACCTCTCCCCCCTCCCCCCCCCCCCCCCCCCCAGTTCTCTATTTTTGAGTCTCTTATGGTTTGCCTCCCTGTTTGTAACTTATTTTTCCTTCTCTTACCCTATGGTCTTCTGTTAAGTTTCTCAAGATCCACATATGAGTGAAAACATACAGTATCTTGGTCTGACTGGCTTATTTCACTTAGCATAATACCTTCCAGTTCTGTCCCCGTTGCTGCAAATGGCAAGATTTCAATCTTTTTCGTTGCTGAGTAGTATTCTAGTGTGTGTGTGTGTGTATCTATCTGTCTATATATACATAATCTTCTTTATCCGTTCATCAGTTGATGGACATTTGGGCTCTTTCCATAATTTGGCTATTGTTGATAGTGCTGCTATAAACATTGGGGTACATGTGCCCCTATGAATCAGCACTCTTGTATCCTTTGGATAAATTCCTAGTAGTGGTATTGCTGGGTTGTGGGGTAATTCTATTTTTAATTTTTTGAGGAAACTCCACACTGTTTTCCAGACTGGCTGTACCAGTTTGCATTCCCACCAACAGTGCAAGAGGGTTTGTTTGTTGTTTTGTTTTGTTTTTCACAGTTACCCAGCAGTTTTTATTAGGACATGGGCCTGGCTCCCATAGGAGGGGGATAGGGGAGGCCAGGGTCCCCCAGACATGGCAGTCTGAGGGAAGGAGGTGCTGGCTGACGTGAGCGGAGTCCCCATCAGGGAGGACACAGCTGGCGGTCCCTCTCAGGAGTGGCTGGTCCTTTGGGCCTTCTTGATTTCCTCGGACAGTGCCTCCTCCAGGGCCTGATAGGCCTTGTCCAGGTTGTCATTGATGATGATCAGGTCATCAATGGGTTCTTGCCACATCCTTGCCAACATCTGTTTCCTGAGGTATTAGTTTTAGCCACTCTGACTGGTGTGAGGTGGTATCTCAATGTGGTTTTGGTTTGTATTTCCCTGGTGATGAGTGATGTTGAACATCTTTTCATATTTCTGTTAGCCATCTGGATATCTTCTTTGGAAAAGTGTCTATTCATGTCTTCTGCCCATTTCTTTACTGGATTATTTGTTTTTTGGGTGTTGAGTTTGGTAAGTTCTTTATAGATTTTGGATACTAACCCTTTATCTGATGTGTCATTTGCAAATATCTTCTCACATTCCGTTGGTTGCCTTTTAGTTTTGCTGATTGTTTCCTTCGCTGTGCAGAAGCTTTTTATCTTTATGAGGTCTCAATAGTTCATTTTTGCTTTTATTTCCCTTGCCTTCAGAGACATATCAAATAGGAAGTTGCTGTGACCGAGGTCAAGAGGTTGCCTGTTTTCTCCTCTAGTATTTTGATGGTTTCCTGTCACACATTTAGGCCTTCCATCCATTTCAATTTATTTTTGTGTATAGTGTAAGAAAATGGTCCAGTTTCCTTCTTCTGCATGTTGCTGTCCAGTTCTCTCAGCACCATTTGCTAAAGAGACTGTCTTTTTTTCCGTTGGATACTCTTTCCTGCTTTGCTGCAGATTAGCCGGCCATACATTTGTGGGTCCATTTCTGGGTTCTCTATTCTATTCCATAGATCCATGTGTCTGTTTTTATGCCAGTACCATACTGTCTTGATGATTACAGCTTTGTAGTACAGGGTGAAGTCTGGGATTGTGATGCCTCCAGCTTTGGTTTTCTTTTTCAACATTACTTTGGCTATTCGGAGTCTTTTGTGGTTCCATATAAATTTTAGGACTGTTCTAGTTCTGAGAAGAATGCTGGTGCTATGTTGATTGGGATTGCATTGAATGTGTAAATTGCTTTGGGTAGTATTGACATGTTAACAGTATTCTTCCAATCTATGAGCATGGAATGTTTTTCCATTTCTTTGTGTCTTCAATTTCTTTCATAAGCTTTCTGTAGTTTTCAGTGTACAGATTTTTTACCTCTTTGGTTAGGTTTATTCCTAGGTATTTTATGGTTCTTGATGCAGTTGTAAATGGGATCAATTCCTTGACATCTCTTTCCGTCGCTTCATTATTGGTATATAGAAATGCAACTGATTTTTGTACATTGATTTTATATCCTGCGACTTTGCTGAATTCATGTATCAGTTCTAGCGGTTTTTGGTGGAGTCTTTCAGGTTTTCCATGTAGAGTATCAAGGCATCTGTGAAAAGTGAAAGTTTGACTTCCTTGCCAGTTTGGTTGCCTTTTATTTTGTTGTCTGATTGCTGAGGCTAGGACTTCCAACCCTAGGTTAAACAACAGTTGTGAGAATGGGCATTTCTGTCATGTTACTGATGTCAGGGGGAAAGCTCTCAGTTTTTCCCCTTTGAGGATGATATTAGCTGTGGGCCTTTCATATATATGGCTTTTATGATATTAAGGTATGTTCCTTCTATCCCAACTTTCTTGAGGGTTTTTATTAAGAAAAGATGCTGTGTTTTGTCAATTGCTTTTTCTGCATCTATTGACAGAATCATATGGTTTTTACTCTTTCTTAATGTGATGTATCACATTGATTGACTTGTGAATATTGAACCAGCCCTGCAGCCCAGGAATGAATCCCACTTGATCATGGTGAATAATTCTTAACAATATACTGTTGAATTCAATTTGCTACTATCTTGTTGAGAATTTTTGCATCCATGTTCATCAGGGATATTGGCCTGTAATTCTCCTTTTTAGTGGGGTCTTTGGTTTGGAAATCAAGGTAATGCTGGCTTCATAGAATGAGCCCAGAAACTTCCCTTCCATTATTTTTTTGGAATCTTTACTACTGCCTATATTCTTATTTTAAAATGAGGAACATTGGGAGACAATGGTTATTTATTCCAAGTTGAGTTATTTACTCTTTCTTAAGACTTACTGTATCTATGGATCACTCTGGGGGGCCTTGTTTTTCTCTAGTGTTGACTTAATCACCATCAAAATAATGCATTAGAAAGTAGAAACCTTGACCATCCCATTATGGTGATTTAGTTGTCTGCTTTTATCTTTTAAATTTGGGTCCACAAAGCCAGTTTATAGTAGCTAAAAATGATCATTGAAAAGCTGGTTTGCTGTCCAAAAAAGTTAAGTGTTGTTTTACTGACAAAATACCTAATGTATATACTGAACTTTAAAATAAGCAGCATGATCCTCTATTTAAATTAAAATTTAAATTATGAGTTGTGAGAAAGTTTAAATCAAGATAGATGCAGTTTACAGTGTCATTTGATGACTTCTGAATGATGTACATTAAGGATTTAATATATCTTGTATTAAACCCTTTAGAAGTCCCAACTTGTTATTTTTAACTGACTTGACTACTGGACAAGTAGCCATTGTATTAACTAATTCATTAGGAGCCCAAGTCTAGGAAAGGTGAATTATAAAATGTCAGTCTGTTCATTGAATACATCTTGATACTTTTTTGAAGAACAGATAATGAGTAGTTGTTTTTATTGCTGTTGTGTATGATTGTCCCTTGATGAGGATGGGTAAAATGTAGCTGTACATTGAGATATTTCAAGATACTGTATTCTAAAGTAACACTTAATGTAGTAACTTTTTTGAACTTATTTGAACTTCTTGTTTTAATTATAACCAGTTGCCTCTTATGAGCTAATGTATGTATTTTGAGTCTTAAAAGGAAACATTAAAAAGATTGATTATATCTAGACTGATATAAATATTTTCCTAATCTGTTTTTAAGTTTTTAAGAATTGGGGTTGAATTTATATCTTCAGGTTTTTTTTTGTTTTGTTTTTTTTTTTTTTTTGTTTTTACATTTTTATCAAATTACAGTAATTGAATTTGTGGTAAACTATAGTAGATTCTCTGGATTTTCGACTTTGACAATCCTGTGTTCTGTGAATAGAAATGATTTTATTTAATTCTTTCTAATCCACATGCCTTTTACTTGTTTTGTTTTGGTTTTGTTTTGCCTATAGCACTGACTGGGATTTCCATTACAGTGTTGAACAGGAGTAATGAGAATGGACATCTTTGCTTTATTCATGATCTTAGGGGGAAAGTATTTAGTCCACCATTAAGTATGATTGTAGGTTTTTGTAGATGCCCTTTAACAGATTGAGAAAATTCCTTTCTGTTTCTGGTTTGTAGAGAGTTTGTATGTGTGTTTAAGTTATGAATGAATGATGTATTTTATCAAAGACTTTTTCTGTACCCATTGAGATGATCATATCTTTTTTTCCCCTTAGTCTGTGGAAATGAAGAGTTACATTAATTGATTTTCAAATGTTGAATCAGCTTTAGTTTCCTGGGGTAAATCCCATATGATCATAATATGGTTGGATGTGATTTCCTAGGTTTTGTTAAGGATTATTGTGTCCATATTCTTGAGAGATGTTGGTCTCCAGTTATCTTGTAATACCTTTGGTTTTGGTATCAGGTTAATGCTGGCCTCATTAAATGAATCAGGAAGTATTCCTTCCTCTTAGAAGAGTTTACATTTGGTATTATCTCTTCCTTGAGTGTTTGGTAGAATTTATCAATGCAGCTGGCTAGGCCTGGAGGTTTCTTTGTTGGAAGATTTTAAACTTAAAATTTTAATTTATTTAATAGATTTAGGACTATTCAAGTTACTGGTTTTCTCTTGAGAGAGTTTTGGTGTGTGCCTTTCCAAAGAATTTGTGTATTTTTCTCCATAGGCATTGAGTTCTTGGTATTCCATGATTATGTCTGTAGCATCTGTAGTAATATCCCTTCTTTCCTTCTTTATGTTTGTATTTTTTGTTTTCTCTTTTTCTTAGTCTGGTTAGAGATTTATCAATTGTATGGATTATTTTTTCTGAAATCCAGCTTTTGATTACATTGATTTTCTGTGTAGTTTTGTCATTCTCAGTTTCTTCTTTGTTCTCATTATTTCCTTTCTTTTACTTCCTCTACATTTTTTTAAAGTTTATTTAAGTAATCTCTATATGCAAGGTGGGACTTGAACTCACGACCTCAAGATCAAGATAGGGTCGTGTTGGGTATGCTCTACTGACTGAGCCAGCCAGGTGCCCCTACTTGCTCTACATTTTATAGTTTTAATGTGGAAGCTTAGACTGATTTGAAAGTTTCTTTTCTAATATAAGCTTTTAATATTAAGCATTTTCCTCCAAGCAATGCCTCGGAAATCTGAGATATTGCGCTTTCATTTTCATTCAGTTTGAAATATTTTCCAGTTCCCTTATGCTTTCTTCTTTGACCCATGGATTATTTATAAGTGTATTCTTTTATTTGAAAGTATTTGAGGATTTTCCAGATATCATTCTATTATTGATTTGTAGTTTAATTCTGTTATATTTCTAGAATATACTTTATATTTCATTTCTTTTAAATTTGTTAAAGTTTGTGTTATGGTCCAGGATATAGTTGATCTTGGTAAATGTTTCATGTGCAGTTGAAAGGAATACTTTGCTATTGTTGGACAACTGTTCTATATATGTTTTGAGTCTAGTTGGTTGACAATATTATTAAGGTCTTTTATATCCTTATATTGATTTTCTGCCTACTTGTTCTACATTACTGAGAAGAGTGTAGAATTTTGTGTTATTTTTTTTCTCCTTTCATTTCTATCAAATTTTTTTCATACATTTTGAAGATCTTCTGTTAGTTATATATAGATATTTAAGGTTAGTATTTCTTCTTGGAAAACTAATCCCTTTATTGATGTGTACTGTCTTTCCTTATCTCTAGTAATGTTTCTTGCTTTAAAGTTTTTTGTCTGATATTTAGTTATTTTGGTTACTTTAGTTATTTGATACAGCTCCTCTATGTTTCATGTTACTAATATTTGCAAGATCTCTTTGTTTTTATCATTTTACTTTTAGCCTACTTATATCCTTTTATTTAAAATGTTTTTCTTTTTAAATAAAGAAGCCTGGGTGGGTCAGTTGGTTTAGTGTCCCAGCTTCAGCTCAGGTCATGGTCTCATGGTTTGTGAGTTCGAGCCCCACATCAGGCCCTCTGCTCTCAGCGTGGAGCCTGCTTTGGATCCTCTGTCTCTCTCTCTCTCTCTCTCTCTGCCCCTCCCCTGCATGCGTTCTCTCTCTCAAAAAATAAACATTCAAAAAGATTAAAATGTTTTTCTTTTAAATGGCTTAGAATTGAATCTTGCATTACCTGACAATTTCTGTCTTGTAATTGCTGTGTTTAGGGTGTTTACATTTAAAGTAATTATTGATACAGGTGGATTAAAACATATCATCTTACGAGGTATTTTCTGTTGGTTCTACTTGTTCCATGTTTCTTTTAACTCTTCTTTCAGATTGGGTTTTTTGTTTTTTGTGTTTGTTTTTAATGAGGCCATTTTATCTCTACTGTTGGCTTATTACCACTATTATTTAAAAAAAAAAATTTTTTTTTTAACGTTTTATTTATTTTTGAGACAGAGAGAGACAGAGCATGAACGGGGGAGGGGCAGAGAGAGAGGGAGACACAGAATCGGAAGCAGGCTCCAGGCTCTGAGCCATCAGCCCAGAGCCCGATGCGGGGCTCGAACTCACGGACCGCGAGATCGTGACCTGAGCTGAAGTAGGACGCTTAACCCACTGAGCCACTATTATTATTTATACCTTAATTTTTTTATAGTGGTCACCCAGGGTTTACAATATGTATTTAAAAAAAATGTTTTTTTAATTTTATTTAAATCCAAGTTAGTTAACATATAGTGTAATAATGGTTTCAGGAGTAGAATTTAGTGATTCATCACTTACATATAACACACAGTGTACAATATATATCTTTAAGCAGAGCCCATGTTCAAATAATATATACTGCTTTACTCCCAGTCTGTGCTTGTCTTTTTATTTACTCAGTGGTGTCTTTAGAAGAGCAGAAATTTTTAATTGTGATGAAGTCTAGTCTATCACACTTTTTGTCTATGGATTATGCTTTTGTTGGCATATCTAAGAAATCTTTACATAATGCAAAGTCCTAAAGATTTTCTTCTGTGGTTTCTTTTAGAAGTTTTATTGTTTTAGCTCTTACATCATCTAAGTCTGTGATCCATATTAAGTTAATTTTAATGGGGTGAAGTAAGAGTCTAAGTTTTTGTGTATTTGTTTGTTTTTGTATATGGATAATATAATTGCTTTTGTTTGACACCTTTTGTTCCATGTGAGAAATATGGGAGAAAGATCCAGGTGAGAATTTTGTGCCTTTCCTGTAACTACTGCTGTTCTCACCAAGGGACCACAAGGGACACTTACTTTCTTAGATTCTCACTGTGTCTCCAATTTTTTTTTTTTTTTTTTTTTTTTTGTAAACTTCCTATGAGGTCCTTGGACAAGAGCCTGGCAGTGAATGTGAATTCCTCTTTTGCTGTGGCCCCAGGATTTTAATAGTCTTTTGTCAGGCCACACTCAGCAGTTTATTAGAAATTTTAGCTGAGTTCTTACCGTTGTCCAGTAGTGTCTGTTTATCTTTTATATTTCAGTAGTGTCTGTTTAAAGTAAACAAATGCTTGTGTGTCTTCTCTCCTTAGACCTGGTTAGTTGGCCGTGCAGTCTCAGCTTTCTGCCGGTCGAGAACTGGGGTGAATTTGTAGACGGCCAGTTCATCATTATTCTGAGGGTGGGAGCAGTGCGTTTTTCAGCTTTCTACATTCTAAAACTGAAAATCTGGAAATCTAGGCTGCTTGTTAATCTTGAGATAAGAAATGCTTATTTAGAATTAAAAGTGGTAAATTCTTAGAGGTTTTAGTATATAAAATTTTAAACATACATAAAAGAGAAAATAATAAAAACTCCCATGTACCAATGAACCACTCCTTTGCTTCAGATGCTCCCAACTGAGAGCAGTCTATAATCCCATTATTTTTATAAGCTTTATTTACTTAATATATGATGTACATAAGTTCATAGAAGTTTGCTTTTGAAGATATACAAACACGTTCTTTTATCTCAGTGGCTTAATATATTGTTGTTATGTGGATCGTATTCACACCGAAGTTAAAAAATAGGACATTTACTAATGTCTTAAAGACCTGTGTATGACACTATTTTCACCCAATCCCAGCTCTTTACCCTACCACTGGAGTTTGCCACTATCCTGAATTTTGTATTAATCATTCCCATGATTTAATTTTTTTGCTTTTGATCTTTCTATAAATGGAATTATACTATGTGCATTCTTCTGTGTTTTCCTTCTCTCCCACAGTATTACATTTTTGAATATCCATTTTCTTGTGCTTAGCAGTGGTTAATTATATAGTATTCTTTTATCCCGAAATGTAACACTTGATTTCTCTGTGCCCTTGTCCGGACATTTTGGTTATGTCCAGAGTCTTGATGTTCTAAAAAATGTTGCTTATGAACAATCCTTTACATATCTGGTATAAATGTGCAACAGTTTTTACAGGGTATATGCTTTTCCAGAGTATAATTGCTGTGTTGTCAAGTATGTGTATATTTAACTTAACTAGGTAATTCTGAATTGTTTTCATAAATGTTTGTGCCAGTTTGCACTTTATACCTATCTAACTCTTTGCCAAAGAATTATTAGACAGTTTTTTCCTAATGTGGTTATAATTTGTATTTTCAAGATTCCCAATAAGCTAAGTATATATTTATATATTTATTGCCAATGCTTTTTTTCCTTTTTTTTTTTTTTGTGATATGACTACTCATGTAGGCTTTGCCTGTTTTTCTGTTAGGTTGTTTGCTGTTAGTAATTTATACGAGTCCTGCTTGCATTACAGATATTAATGCCTACTTGGTTCTGAGTGCTACAAATATTTGTACTCCTAGTTTGTGGTTTGTCTTTTCACTCCCTTTATGGTATATTCTAATGTTCAGAAGTTCTTAAGTTTTATATAGTTGAAAGGTTGGTCAGTCTTTTCCTTTATGAGTTGAGCTTTTTGTGCCTTGTTTATAAAAAAAGGACACCCTTTCCCATCCTTGTGTATAATTCAGGGATCAGTTTTAGTGTCCCATCATTCATGAGAATAAGAAGTCCTTATTGTTTTCCTTGGGAGGTGACCCGTAAGCCTTTGTGGCTGGTTTATTTTCTGCATTTTAACCTATCAGGTAGACACAGTCTTGAGAACCAATATGGTTATAGCGGATCGCCATGTTACATAGAGCCCATAACTGGAAACTAAATGTGCATTGTGTGATGTTGAGTAGAATATTTCTGTGTATTTTAGTGTTCCCTTTGTAAGCTTTGCTTACTTTACCAACTTAGGGGAGACCTTAAAAAATCATATATCAAAAGTAATACAGGCAAAGGACACTTTGTGTAATTCCTAAGCACAGTTGAAATTTGTGGAGGAAGACAATGAAACTGACATCAGATATGTTGACAAAGATACAATTTTCAACTGCATCGCATACTTATAAAAGTTAAGAAAAAAAAAGTCAAGTTCTTCACATACTGATTGGCCTGAAGGATTGTCCTACAAAGGACTAAACTCTGCTCACCTGGGTCTTGGGTATTTTGATGACAGCATATGATGATCCTGTTAATGAACAAATCTTTTAAAACATTAAGAAGCAAAACTAAACAAAAGCCCACTGGAACTTATTCTGGATAGTTTAAACAAGAAGGAATTCATTATAAGATGTTAATGGCTTACAGAATTTTTGAGAATGCTGAAAGCAACATCTAGGTTGTACTTTCAGGAATGATTCCATAGGACTCGGTCACCAGTGAAGCTTCTGCCCCTTACAGTCGGGAAACCGTGGGCTCCACAGCCATTCTATCACTGCTGTGATCAACAAGCTGCCACGATCGGGATGCTGCAGCGTGGATCAGGAGTCCAGCAGTGCCTGCTGTAATACGCATTGGCAACGTGGATGTCCACACCCTGCCTCTTCACAAAGCTAGTGACTAGATTACCAGGGCCTCTGCTGATGCTGCTACAGAAAAAACCTTTATGGAATGAATTGTACCTTGCATGTCACTTTCGCTTTTCAAATTTTTCACAAATGCATCTGGTTGAACCTAAGTAACATCCAGGGCCCTTCTTGTAAAGCCCGTCTGGAAAATGTAAGTTTTAAATTTCTGGCTTCTGCAGGAGAGCATAGCACCCTAAAAGGATGGTGTCACGGGTGTTGAACATCAATCCACTGTATTCATGAACTGTGAGGTTATAAAGCCACTCCTCAATATTTTCTTATACAAGTTTTGCCTTTCCTATTGAAGTTCTTAATGTACCAGGAATATCTTTTTTTTTTTTAATGGTATGAGGTAGCTATTTAATTTCATTCTTTTCTCAAAATGGATAATTAATTTTCCCAGGACTGCGTATTGACCTTCTTGACTGGCCTGAGTTTTTCTGGCTGGTCCAAAATCCCAATTCTATTACCTATCCCATTGCACATAGGATTGTTTCTTGGCTATACTATAACATTGGTCTATTAAGTTGACTATCCTACTTTGCGTCAAAATCAAATGCTCAGGGCGCCTGTGTGGCTCAGTTGGTTAAGCATCTGACTTCGGCTCAGGTCATGATCTAACGGTTCCTGGGTTTGTGCCCTGTATCTGGCTCTGTGCTGGAAGCTTGGAGCCTGGAGCCTGCTTCAGATTCTGTGTCTCCCTCTCTCTCTGCTCTTCCCCGACTTGTGTTCTGTCTCTCTTGCAAAAATAAATAAATATTAAACATTTTTAAATAAAAAAAATAAAAATAAATGCTCATAATAACTGTAGTTATATAAAGTTTTGGCATCTGATAAAGCAAATATCCCATCTTATTCTTTGTCTTCAGGAATTGATGTTGGATCTTTGTACTTTCTTGCAAATTTTAGAATCAACTTTTAAAATTTCACCAAAAACAAAAACTAGGATTTTGATTGGATTTATACTGAATCTCTGGATTATTTTGGGAAGAATCACTACCTTTACAAAATTGAGTATATTCTTAAATGTGTCTTGCTTCCATATGTTTCTTTAATGTCTTTTGATAAAGTTTTTCTCCACAGAGAAATCTTGTTTGTTGATTTTGTTGCTGTTTGCTCACTTTTTCTATTTTTAGTTACTATAAATGATATTTAATTAAAATTTTAAATTGTTGATATAAAGAAATGTTCTTGACTTTTATGTGAAATCTACCCTGTAATTCTGTTGAACCTTGTTATTCAAATGATCTTTCTAAGGATCTTTTTTGGTTTTCTATGGATAAAATAATATAATTCCTAGAAAAAGGCAGTTTTAGTTCTTTTACACTTTTGTTTCTTTTTCTTGTCATATTATGGTAACCAGCACCTCTACCTTAATGTTAAATAAGAATAAAAGATCTTTTTACTTGCAGATTAATTAGATGGGAATTGACATTTTAAAAAAATATTGAGTTTCCTGTCTCAAAACTTGGTAAATCTCTCCATTCATTTAGATTTTCTTTTGTTTACCTCATGAAAGTTTTATGTTTTTCTGCATATAGACTGTTTTTTTTTTCTCCTTATTAACAGGTTTTATCTTTCTACTTCTTTGCATATCTGATAACTTTTCATTTGATGCCAGATATTGTGAACTTTATCTTTTGGGGACCTGGAAAATTTTGCATTCCTGTGACAATTCTCAAGCTTTGTTTTGGGATTCAGTTAAATTACTTGGAAATGGTTTGATCCTTTTAGGTCTTGTCTGTAATAATTGTCAGACATGAGAGCAACAATATTTAGTCTAGGGCTAATTATTTTCTCTTCTCAGACAAGACCCTTCTAAATACACTAACATTTTGTGAATTATGAAAATTTAAAATCTCACTGGTGGGAATAGGCACTATTCTTACCCTTATATGTCTCTAATCATACTGCCCTCTCTAATCCTTTTAGGTGTTTTTCTGGCCTTGGCCCCAGATTATTTCCCCATACATGTGTACTGATCAGTATCCTGCTAAATATTCAAAGGGGATCTTCTGTGGATCTCTGGAGTTCTCTTTTCCTTCTACTATTCTACCCTGCAAACTCTAGCTACCTTTGTCTCCCTGGACTCTCCCCTCTACCTCTCCAATTTAGGGAGTCTGCCAGGCCCCGCTCAGGTTCCTCTTCCCTGTGCCCTGTCCTGGAAACTCAAGACAGTAATGCGGGGAAGCGTAGAAATCACTTTGTTTCTCATCTCTCAGGGATTGATGTCCTCTGTTGCCTGATATCCAGTGTCTTGAAACCATCGTTTCATGTTTTTGTCTGAATTTTAGGTTTTGTCTGGTTTTAGGTATTTCAGGCTGGAGGGTAAATCTGGTCCCTATTACTCTTGTCTTGGCAGAAGCTGCTATCCAAATAAGAGTAGTTTTAATTTCCAAGATTTTTATTTATCTTTGTTTCACACTTAACAGTATTCTCTGGAGTCTCTAAGAATTTATTGTTGGTTGTTATTTTAAATTTATCTTTGGTTGCATAAGTCACTCTTTTTGGATGAAGGCTTCTCTTTTGAATTTGGGGTCTTTTTCTCATGAGGTTGGTTTTCTTTGTATGTTTGACAATTCTTGGTTGTCTGCTAATCTTTGCATTTGAGAATCGCTGATCATTTCTTTGCAGATGCTAGTAATATAACCTTACTTGGTTCTCATTTTTCACGATAGGCTTCTAAATAGAATTTGGTGGTGATTTGTCTTGTGAGTGTGTTGTTTCTCATTCTTGGGATTAGTTGTTCCTGTGTGCTTCACTATCTCTCTGATCCCAGGTCTGTGCTCACTACATCATCTGAGAGTAAATACTGCTATTGAACACTTGCTTTGTATTCTTAGAAAAATCTGGAGAAGAGCTTCATTAGCCTGGCTTCTTAAAATCCATTTTTCTAATTAATCACTTGAATACTGAGGATCCCTTCCTGTACTTTGTATAACATGCCACTGACCTATGTAATTTCCTTAGATCTCATTTTTTTGGTGATAACCTTCTGCTATCATTTGGAACTTTGGTTTCTTTCAAACTTACTTCTTTGTAGATCTAATGCCATCTGCTTTATTTTTTTCCAATCAGGAGTTCTTCAGAATTTCTGACCCTCTGGGAGCACTTTTTCTTGCTTTTCACTGTTGTTATGAATATATATTTAGAACACACACACACATATATATATGTGTGTGTATATATATATATATATATATATATATATATATATATATATAGGCTATAGAATAAAAGAGATGTGGACACATGTTCAGTGGTTCCATAAGGTTTCATTATATGAAGATGTGCCATTACTAACAGATTTTAATGGTTTACAGTATGTATAAGTTACATTATAATGAACATTGTTGAACATATATCTTCACATGTTTATGTAAATATTTCTGAAGGATAAATTTCAAATGGCAGAAATTTTCTGTCAGAGAGTATGTGCTTCTTAATACATATTGAAAACTGATAATCCATGTAACAAATGCTATAGCTTACTGTAATAACTAAAGTCACTGTAACGTTCTGGACAAAATTTCAAATTACGATTTAATACAATAAATATGGCAATTTTTTTTTAATAAAATTCTTTTACAGGTTTTACAGGTTTTTAATACATTTTAAAACTATATATTATCAAATTGTCTTTTTAAAAAGCATATTTACATTTGTCCAGACTCACAGAATGTACGATACCAAGAGTGAACTGTAATGTTCTGTGAATTGTGGACTTTGAGTGATTATGATAGGTCTGTAAATGTGAGTTCATCAGTGATAACAAATGTACTCCTTGGGTGGGGGATGTTGACAATAATAATGCATGTGAGGGCGGGAGTATAAGGGAAGCCTCTGTTCTTTCTCTTCAACTTTGCTGTGAACCTAAAACTACTCTAAAAATAAAGTCTGAATTTTTAAGACATATTTATTTAATAAAGACATACAGTGCTTATAGTGTATGAGGCCTTGTTCTAAGCTCTTTACAGATATTAAATAATTTATTCTTCACAGTAAACCTATGATTGAATATCATCACCTTTTTCAAGATGAGAAAACTAAGGAGGTATAGAGAGATTAAGAAATTTGTTCAAGGTCACATAGCTAAGTTATATCAATTTAGATTCCCATAAAACTGTTTCACCGTGAAACATGTATATCTGCCAATCTAAGTAAAAAATATCTCATTACTCTTGCATTTTGTATCTTCAGTTTTATAAGTGAGGTTAAACATTTTCATATCTTTATTGGTTATTTGTAACCTCTGGTTTTGTCTTTTGCCATTTGGATTGTTTCTTATTGATTTACATGGCATGATCTTTGTGTCATAGATAAATTAATGCATTGTTCTCATAGGTATTGTGGGTATTTGTCCTCAGCTTGGCATTTGCTTTTGGCTTTATTTTTTTCCAGAAGTAAATTTAAACATTTTAAACATATTGTTTTAAATGTAAATAAATACATTAATGTAAATGTAAATGTAAGTAAATACATAAATGTAAATGTAAATGAATACATTAAATGTAAGTGTAAATGAATACATTAAAATTTAAGTGTATTTGTTTTCATGTGGCTTTCTGATCTGTGTGCTTCTTTTGGTCTGTTCAGAAATTTCAAGGCAAGAAATGAGAGAGTTAAGGACTTGGCTTTATTTTTTGTATATTTATTTACTTGTTTATACAAATTTCTAGGCTGTTGTCCCAATACCATTTTACGAATTCACTGATTACAGTTGCCATATTTAGGGGCCCCTGGGTGGCTCAGTCAGTTAAGCATCCAACTTTGGCTCAGGTCATGATCTTGCAGTTCACGAGTTCGAACCCCATATTGGGCTCTGTGCTGACAGCTCAGAGCCTGGAGCCTACTTCGGGTTCTGTGTCTCCCTGTCTCTCTGCCCCTCCCCTGCTCATACTCTGTCTCTGTCTGTCTCTCAAAAATAAACATTAAAAAAAATTTTATTAAAAAAAAAAGAATTGCCATATTTATTGTATTAAATTGTAATTTGAAATTTTGTCCAGAAACGTTACAGTGACTTTAGTTATTACAGTAAGCTATAGCATTTCTTGTTACATGGATTATCAGTTTTCAAATAATTAAAATGCAATAGAATGTAGTTAACAATGAAATTGCATCTGGCATTATTTGAATTTCTCAGAATGAATCAGAAAGTATTCTAGGATATTGTAATGCTTTAGGGTTATTTTTATTAAAATCAGTTATAATTAGAATGAAGAACCTTAGTGCCAATTAACTGATATAGGTAGTTGCTAGAATGCTAGATACATGTTTAACTCATAATTGTTAACCTTTCTAAAGTTCTAAAACTTTGATTTACCACATCATTATTTATCTTTTTTCCTTCCAGTTTTATTGAGCAATGATTGACATATAGGAGTTGAAGGCATACAGCATGATGGTTTGATTTATGTATTTGTGAAATGATTACCACAATAAGTTCAGCTACTATCCATCTTTTTGTATGTATTGAAGAAGAGAAAGGAAAATGGAAAAAAGTGTTCTTGTGATGAGAACTCTTAGGATCTACACTCCTCACAACTTTCCTGTATATCACACAGCAGTCTTGGCTATAGTCATGATGTTGTTCATGGGATGTATTATATCCCCAATACTTACTTATTTTATAACGGGAGATTTGTACCTTTTGACCACTTTTTTCATATTGCCCCTCCTCTTACCTTCTGCCTCAGGTAACCACAAGCCCTACTTTTTTTCCTATGAGTTTGGTTTTTTTGTTTTTGTTTTAATTCCACATGTAAGTGAGGTGACACAGTGTTTGTCTTTCTCTGTCTGACTTACTTCACTTAGCATAACGCCCTCAAGATCCAATCATGTGGTCACATATGGTAGGCTTTCCTCAATTTTTAGAGCTGAACAATATTTCTCCTGGCTTAAAAAGTTTCTGTTGAGAAACCCGCCAATAGTCTTATGGGAGTTCTCTTGTAGGTAACTTCTCTCTTTTGTTGCCATTAAAATTCTTTCTTCGTGAGTCTTGACAGTTTAATGTGTCTGTGTGTGGCCCTATTCAGGTTCAACTTCTTTGGGGTCCTTTGAGCCTCATGGATCTAGATTTCTCTCCCCAGGTTTGGGACGTTTTCAGCCTTTTCTCTTTAAATATAGTTTCTGTCCCTTTCTCTTCTCTTTTTTTGGAATTTCCATAATGCAAATATTGTTTCTTTTCTTTGAGTCCCATAATTCCCATAGACTTTCATTCTTTTATCATTCTTTTTGATCTGTGCTCCTCTGGGTACTTTCCAATGTCCTGTCCTCCGGGTCACTGATTCTTTCTTCTGCATGGTCAACTACCTGTAACTCTATTCAATTCTTCAGATATTGTATGTTTCAACTCTAGGATGTCTGTTTTTGTTTTTTGTTTTTTTCCTTTTTTTAATGGTTGCCAAATCTTTGTTGCACTTCCTGTTTTCTTCCTGTATTGTATTCCTAATCCCACTTAGTTGTCTGTTTTCTTGTAGTTCACTAAACTTCTTTAAGAGGATGTCTGAATTCTTTGACAGTTCATAGATCTCTATTTCTTTAGAGTTGTTATTGGAGCTTTAGTAATTTTCTTTGATGGCGTCATATTTACCTGATTTTTCATATCCTTGATTCCTTACATTGGAATCTGCACATTTGGGTAATCAGGCTTCTCTTTCAGACTTTAAAAGTTTGCGTTGGTAGCCAGCTCATTTTGGGTTTCTAGATGTGTCTTCTGGTAGTGTCCTTGGGCAGGTGAGGCCTGCTATTATTTATTTTGGGTGAGGCAACTGTTTGAGCTCTGAGGACTGGGATGGTGGGGTGTGTGCCCCTGGCTGAGAACACTTGGATAGTCTGCCGGCTTGGTTCTTTACCCAAGTGAGGCTGTAGGATGGGCTCCATGGGTTATCTAGGCTTACTAGATATTTGGGCCTGGGTACCATAGTAATAGACGGGGTTGTGAATTAGCCTTCCTGCCCTGGCAGGGCGACAGGACAGGACCCAGGGCCTATACAACTTGTTGTTTGGGGACCCAGTTAAGTCCAGAGGGTGCACTTCATTTTCTGGTCAGGTGAGGCCACCAGTTTTGCTCTAAAGACAGGAGAAGCCCCGGGCAGCATTCCCTGTTCAGGTGTCCCTGTACCTAGGGCTGTTGAATGGGCTTCACAGCTTCCTGGGTGCTCTGGTTAGGTTTCCTGATCAGAGAAGCTGAAGGCTGTATTCAGCAATGAGCAGGGCTATGAATTAGATTCCCTGCCCAGGCACAGTAGGAGAAATAGCTCTAAAGCTGGTGAAGCTCTTTGTTTGTTCTCTTTACTCCAGCCGACCCACACCTCAAGTTCCCTGACCGAACAGGACTATCGGCTTTGTTCTGCAAACTCTCCCTGCCTCTCAGCTCGGGCGGGCGCTGCTGGGACAGCACAGCTTTCAGAGGTTGTCACCAGCCCTTCTGGACAGATGGGACTGGCAGACACTCCCAAGTGGGGCTGTGATTCAGCACCTTGCCTGGGCATGAGCGCCTGGGCTCTAGGGCCAGCACAACTCCTTGTTTGAGGATCTGGATCAGGCAGATCTGCACCTTATTGAGTTTCCCTGGTCAGTGTGCTGCCCTGACTTGGTTCTGCAGATGAGGAAAGCCACTGGCTGGGATTACTACTTGGGCACCGCAGACGTGCACTCGGTTCGCCACCATCTGCGCGCTGCTTGTGGCAAGCCCCTCTTCTCTGTCATAGTCACGTTCCCAGTGCCAGTGGGCCCCACAGATTCCCCTGCAATCTTGTGATGCAAGATCAGAGTAGAGGTTCCTACAAAGCGACCCACAATGCAGGGGAGGAGGCTGGTTCTCTTTTCCCAGTGGAGGAACCAGAGGCTCAGGGGAGACCTCTCTGAGTGGTGCCATGCTGGCCTGGGGAGGGGCAAAGTGGTCAGCATGTAACAGCTTTTCTTACCCTTCTAATGTGGTCTTTCTTGGTCTCTGAAGTGCTGGGGTGCTTCAGTCTCACCCCATGTTCTAGGATTCTCTCAATGGTGTCTTCTCTTCCTCCCTCCCTTCTTCTCTCTTCCTTCTTCTGTCTTCCTCCTCCCTCCCTTCTTTCCTCCCTCTCTCCTTTCCTTCCTTCCTTCCTTCCTTCCTTCCTTCCTTCCTTCCTTCCTTCCTTCCTTCCTAGAGAGAGAACACATGTGCATGCTTGTGAAAGCAGGGGAGGAGAAGAGAGAGAATGAGAGAGAGAGAGAGAGAAAGAGAATCCCAAGCAGGCTCCATGCCCAACACAGAGCATGATGCAGCGATGTAGGGCTTGAACTCACGAACCATGAGATCATGACTTGAGCAGAAATCAAGAGTCAGATGCTTAACTGACTGAGCCACCCAGTCACCCTCTTTTTTTAATTTTTAAGTAAACTCTATGCTCAACATGGGGCTTGATCTCACAACACTGAGATCAAGAGTCGCATGTTCTAACCACTGAGCCAGCCCAGTGTCCAAAAAGATGTCTTGTTCTTGAGTAGTGGTCAATTGTTCTTGTGAGGGGGAGTGAAATCAGGAACAACCTATGTCATCATCGTGGTGATGTCACTCTAGCATTCATATCCCATTAAAACACTAAAGATATATAGCATTCATTTTATCCTTGCCTACCTACTGATGAGGTTGTGTTGGAGGAAATAGTATTATTTTAATTTGAGAAATGATGTTTTTCCCTCCTGACATACTTTTTTCCATTAGTGTGAGATGCTCAAGGACTATACCTTAAAAAAAAACAACTAAACACTTTGTTATTTACTAAGTATTTTGAAAACTTTACCAAATATCAAATTACTGAAATACGAACTTAGGTGATTATACTGACTGTTAGATCAATGTCCTAAGTTTGGTTTATTAGGTATTTATTCAGTATTGTTGTGGTTTTTACACACAATATGTGTTTAATATGTGCACTTTCAATGATTATTGAGTTAAAATTGTGTTCTTGAGAGGAGAGCATACTCTCTGCTCCCATATAACATGTATATTTTGTTAATGTTGAACATGTAATTATTTCATTTTGGTTTAATAATATATTCTAAAGAAATACCATTCATAGGCACAAAGTTGTTTCTGGGGGATTAGTTTCTTATTGTTTTTCACTGCCTAGGTTTTCAAATTAAACTTAACAAAATTCTTTTAAAAATAATAATATGTAAAAGAACTATAAAATAAAACTCTTAATTTTATGCTGTTTTTTCTTTAAATCAGAGATGTTGCCTTACTGAGCTTAATTCAGTATACTTTCATCAGTGTAATGTTTCACGCCTATAAAACCAGAGAGAATTAAGAATAAAACATTAAGGATATTAGTATTTTTAGGTTTTTGTTGTATGTATTTGGTTTGAATTCCTGGTCCTATTTATTTTTTTCTGTTGGAATAAGCGAGGTATCATCAAAGGAATATTGTTTAGAACTAGTACAACAAACACAAACTGAAAACCAAGAAGCAAACACCGTGAGGAAAAACAAATAGCAAGTCTCATTAACAACCATACATGGAGTCTCACAGTAAAAAGACAAAGCTAATAATGAAATTAAGTCTATTAATGATTTTTTAAATGTCCAGGCTTCTAATGAGGAAAGATCACTCCCTAACTGTCTAGTTGTTTATCATGATAAATAGTTGATGTTTTAAATAGACTGGAAGATTACTTAATCTATGATATATTACTGGATATAAGGCCATAATTATGTAAATAATAATTTAACACATTCATATAATGTAGATTCACAGTAGCATTTATTGCCAGTCATTTGACTACATGATGTTAAAATTTTTTTCCAACCAAAAGCAGTAACATTTTAGGCATCTGTTATCTATCTGTTCCCTCGGAGAATCTAGAGGTGCTAAATTGCTCATTGGACAGCACAGGAAGCAATTCGTCAAGTTCTTGAAGACCCACGTTGTCTTTCTCTTGGTATCATATTCTTATTGCATCACTAGCCTAATACTCTTGAGACTTAAGTTCCAATGAGATTTAATATTTACATTCCCCAAAGTGCTTATTTTCATTTATTTAGTAAAAATCTTTAGTCTTCAGGGTCGGTGCAAGGTAAGTTGTCTGAATAAAGATCTGCCTAATTTACTGCCCCTTATCTCCAAGAGTGTACCTACTTGTTGAACATATGGTAGATACTCAACAAATAGTTAATGTGTGAATTTAGGTCAGGGATAACCCCTGATGTTTGGAAATGAAACAACACACTTCAAAATAACCCAGAATCAAAACCAAAAATCACAGGGGTGCCTGGGTGGCTCAGTCGGTTAAGCCTTCAGCCTCAGCTCAGGTCATGATCTCATGCTTCCTGGGTTTGAGCCCTCCTGGGTCGGGCTCTGTGCTGACAGCTGGGAGCCTGGAGCCTCCTTCAGATGCTGTGTCTCCCTCTCTCTCTGCCCCTAATCTGCTCATGCTCTCTCTCTCTCAAAATAAATAAATAAGCTTAAAAAAAAAAATAAATGTTCATATTAGAAAAGGAGAAAAAGTTTATGATCAACGATCTTAGCTTCCACCTTTAGAATGTAGAAAAAGAGCAATTAACCCTTAGTAAGTACTATGAAGAAAATGATAAATAATGGAAATCAATAAAATATGAAATGGACATACAATAGAGAAAATCAGTGAAAATGACATAGAAAACAGAAATGAATAGAGAATAATCTATAAAACTCTAAATAATTCCAAAAGAGAAATGGATAGCCTTTTAGACAGATGTTTCTGGAGCAACTCAATATCATATTAAAACAACAACAAGTTCCTCAACCATACACAAAAATTAACCCAAAATGTATTGTAGGTCTAAACGTAAAAGTTAAAACTCTAAAACTTCTAAAAGAAAATACTAGGAGGGGTGCCCCAGTGGCTCAATTTGTTAAGCATCTGACTTTGGCTCAGGTCATGATCTCACAGTTCATGGGTTCGAGCCCTGCATTGGGCTCTGTGCTGACAGTTCAGAGTCTGGAACCTGCTTCGTATTCTGTGTCTCCTTCTCTCTCTAGCCCCTCCCCCACTCACACTCTGTCTCTCTGTCTCTCAAAAATAAATAAACATTAAAAAAATTTTTTTTTTAAGAAAATACTGGGAAAAATCTTCATGAGTTTGGGGTAAGCAAAGATTTTGTAGATAGGACACAAACACTTATAAAAAATGAAAATATTAAAAAGTTGGACTTCATCAAAATTAAAAGCCTCTGCTCTTCTGGAGACACTAAAAAATGCAAAGGGTTGCCACAGAATGGGAGAAAATATTTGCAATAATGTATCTGATAAACGTCTTTTATCTAGAACACATAAAGAACTCTTAGAAATCAGTAAAAAGACAACCCAGGTTAAAACTTGAGCAAAAAACTTACACAGAAATTATACCATGTATATATATATATATATATATATACACCCATATATATATGTATATATATATATCATATATATATATATACACCCATATATATATGTATATATATATATCATATATATATATATACATATATATATAGCCAATAAATGTGTGAAAACAAACTTAATGTCAGTTATCACATAAATGTAAATTAACCACAATGAGATACCATTACGCACTTATTAAAATAGCTAAAATTGAAAAGTTTGACATTAACAAGTGTTGACAAAGATGGGTAGTAACAGTTGGAATTCTAATACACTGCCAGTGAAAATATAAATTGGTGTGAGCCCTTTGGAAAACTAGTAGTTGTTTTTTTTTTTTTAATTAAAAAATTTTTTTTAATGTTTGTTTATTTTTGAGAGACAGAGTGCGAGCAGGGGAGGGACAGAGAGAGAGAAACACAGAATCCGAAGCAGAGTCCAGGCTCTGAGCTGTTAGCACAGAGCCCAACGTGGAGCTTGAACCCACGAACCGTGAGATCATGACCTGAGCCGAAGTCAGTGCTAAACCGACTGAGCCACTCAGGCATTCTAACTAGCAGTTTCTTAAACATGCATTTACTATATGACTGAGCAAGTCCATTTCTAAGTATTTGCCCTAGAGGAATGAAACCATATCCAAATAAGGATTTGTACCTGAATGTTCATTGCAATTTAATTGGTAATAGCCTAAATTTTGAAAAAGATCCAAAAGTCCATCTATAGATGTATAGATAAGTTATGGTATGTTCAAACAGTGGACTACTACCCAGTAATAAAAAGGGATGAACTATTGTTACTTGCAACAACCTAGATGAATCTCAAAACCTTATTAATGTAAGAGGCCAGAAATGGAAGTATATACTCTATGTACATATATATGAAATTCTAGAGTAGGCGAATTTAATTTATAGTAATGAGAGATCAATGGTTGCATGGGGTAAAGTGCTTTGAAAATTTTTATTTTATATATTTTGTTAATTGAATACAGAGGGGCACGAGGGAACTTTTTGGGGTAATGGAAATGTTCTACGTTTTGATTATGGTGTTGTTTATAAGATGTATAACAAATTCTGGCAAAACCCATCAAACTATATTTTATTCTGTGAAAATTATACCATATTTCAATAAAGATGACTTAAAGAGATGAATTGGGTGACACTTTCTCTCCTTGTCTGAAACTTATATAAGATAGGGATTCCCATTCTTCAAAGTTACTGGATTTGGGGAAGGAGTAGAGAGTAGAGTTTTGACTACCAGTTCAATTTATATTTTTGGTCATTAATTTGTTTAGGTTTTCAATTTCCTCTTTAAATTTTAAGAGAAAATCAGTGATAGATCAGTATTCTAGATTCCAATTTAAGATACTTTACTTTTTATTAAGAATTATGAGATATTATTGAGGGAAGAGGGTTCTCCTTTCATCCTGTGTCTCCACATACTTCAGATTCTAGTTAGGACTATTCTTACGAGTTACCCTGAGTTCTAGACTTGGTTACCCTCCCCTCTTCTTCTGTGTTTCCATATCACTTACAACATTGTACACTTTTCAAGTGGTTTTGATAACCATGCCAGGCTTTAGCCTGCTTCTTATGATGAGGGCAGAAGTAAAATATTTCTTAACTGAAGAAATCGATGCTTATATAACTTGTGAATCTTGAAAATCTTTGGATATATTTAGCCACATATCCCAAACCCAGATTTTTCTTTTTTAAGGTTTTTTTTTTTTTTCTTGTTTGTTATTTAATACTTCTCCATTTAGCCAGGAATCACAATTTCAATTCAGAAGCCAGGCTTGTAATGAATAAAATGAGATAGACTGGATATTAAGACAATAGGGGATAGTGGGGGCTGTGCCAAACTGGAGAATGCATCCCTCTACCCAAAGCATTAAAATAACATAAGAAAAGTTAAAACAACTTGCCTGCCAAACAAATATGTCTGTAGGCCATATTAAACTGGTTGACCGCTATTATGAATCCATTGACTTGTGACTTATATAGTGCCACTTAATAAAGTTTCTCAATTAGGAAGCACGGAATATTGTGGGAAGCTTTTCAAACAATATATATTCCCCTTACCATTTGCCTAATTGAGAACCACTGGTACACTACCTTACTATGTAGTCTTAAATGACAATAATCAAGTTGATGGCACCATGTGGCTTTAGTTACTGGCCATTGCTAACAGTTTTCTTTTTGGCAGCAGAGAATGTTAATTTTGCTATGGGTTTGAGCAAAACTACATTTGTGCACAATTGCATTATTAGAGAAATGACAAGAGATAACCATATGTAGCTCTCAAATGACCCATATCACAATGTCGAGTACTTGGGCAAAAATTCTGTTTTCTCATTTATTATTCATTCATCCATTCATTCCTCCATTCAATAAATATTTAAATGCATGCAAAAATGAGTTAGTGGTTTCTTTTCTCTGAAGATACTTAAAACTTAGTGTTGGGAGGGAGAAAATGGAGCACTGGTATTCAAATGGCGAATGTCGCTGAGTTGGGCTTAATGAAGCCTCTTAGGATCAGCTGGCCTGCTAGCAAACGCTTCATTTCCTGTGGATTTCTTTCCTCACAGGCTGAGCAGAGCTCCAACAGTCCTCACAACAATTATCGCCCACTTGTTCTGTAGGTCTCAAGTTTTTTTGCATTAGTCAGGTTGAAGGATTCATGGTATTAATCACGACTGAAGTTGTTATTTATCACCTGCTGGGTGAGAAATAATAATTTTGGCACTAGTGGGGCAGCAGGCCAGAGGTACCAAATTAAGTAAAACATCTAAACACTAGCAAGGATCATTTCTCTGATTAATGAATTGTTACAAAGAAAAAGTGCTACTCATTATCTGGTCTTACCAATACAAAGTGGGGCATGTAAGGAAAAAAAAGTACCAGCTTGCTCAGACCAATTTTTCTGTTTATTTCTTCTTTCTTCTTTGCTCTCTCTCTCTCTTTTTTCCCTGTGACTATGAACAGATTTGTATAGCCAGTCACGCTATTTTTTGATTTTTCTACCAAATAACACAAAGGGAGAAATACCTTATGTTTTAATAGTATATCAGAAAATATTTCTGGCCGCTGAAACAATACAATATTCTTTGTGACCTTTAAGAGATGAAAATGATTTCAAAAGGTACATCACCTTTAAAATGTTGCATTACCTCCTCATACATGTATTAATCAAGGATTTTACTCTAAAGAGTTGGTGCATTTTACTTTTTCTGTTCTGAACTGAATATCGTTGCTAAAGGGTTTATTTTAGAAAGGGTAAATTTCCATTTCTGTTGGGTTTTTTCTTTGTTTTGTTTTTGAAAATTCCCCCCAAAAAGCTCATTTTTACTCTGTACCCTAGATTAACCCTCACCTTTCATAATGCTATCTAAGAACCTTCACTTTTAGTCATGATAGGAGTAATGGGCACTGGATTTATTTTCCTGCCTTAAACAGCTTAAAAAAAAACCAAGACAAAATATAGGAAACAATGGTTTTCAGACACAAAACAGTAGTAAGTTCAGGACTGTGATCTTTGCGTGAGGGAAACAAAGTGAGCCCTCCCATTGCTCCAGCTTCTGCTTAGTGAGCATTTCTATCTAGGCTGCTTACTGAGGGGGAACCCAAACAAAGCCCACTAGATTCCCTGGGTTGAGAAGACAAGAGTTCAGAGTTCAAGAAGGCCAAGGTGGCCAGAATACACAAAGCAGAGTACCAGAGAGAGAACAACTGCATAGAGAGCTCTACATGTCTGTAGAGAGTTTTGCTTCTGGTCTTGACTGTTGATCATCACATGCATACGAAAAAACTACCAAGACTCAGGAAAGAACTACTGGAAAAGAGCAAGAAGAATGATCCTTAAGACTCATGGTGGGTTGGAAATAGTTTGTGTTCCAACCAGACAAGAATGGAAAAATCACCTGATACATGTGACATCTAATTGAGTCTTTAGAAAGGTTTTGGCTCAGAAGAGGATTAGGGCCAAAGTAGACCTAGACTGAAGGCTGTGTGGACCTTCGTAAGACAGCTTCAAAGCAAGCCTCAGAAGAATTTAATTAATTCCAAGTAACTTACTTTTATTTCAGAGCAAAACCTTAAACCATTTAAGGATAAAAATCTGTAGCACCTAATAATGGGAAATTCACAATGTCTGACATCCAAGAAAAAATTACCAGGCATGCAAAGTAACACGAGAAGAAAAATCAATCAGTAGAAATAGACCCAGAAATGACACAGTTGACAGAACTAGCACATAATAGTGTTACAACAGCTAGTATACATACTCCATATGTTCAGGAAGGTAGATGAGAGAACCCTATATAAAATAAATGTTATTCTACATTTATAGTTGATATTAAGATGTTGAAAGTTTGCTAAGGACCGAATAAGTGCAGATAAGCCAGGATTCGTATGATTGGCTTCACAGAAGATACACTTCAATAATATAGAAAACGTTGAAAAAATTTGTTATTTGTATTTTCAAACAATAGGAAAAGAAAGTTATCCTTAATGGCAAATTGAAATGCTTAACTTTATCATATTTATGCTTGTGTCGAAATTAACTTAAGATGATTAATAATACATAAAGGAATAAAGTGTAGGCAAATGTCCACTTCATTCGATATGTTGTCAAAGCTTTACAATTTATACAATTAATAGTATTGATAAGTGACATTTCTGCTATAGAAGTTATTTCAAGTGGTTTTCTAATAGGAGTCAGTGAACACCATCTCTGTGTAAACTAATCAGAAAATAATGTGTCACATGAAAACTTGATTTCTAGAAGAGACTAAGAAAAAAAGTTACTTTATTTTAAACTCCTCATTTGGTGATTATTAATAATGTAATGTATATAGTATTTAAAGTAACTATAATTAAAAAATATATCAAGTCAAATGGAAAGTATCTAAGAGAGGGGAGTCAAGATGCCTGGATATGGCACCCTATTATAAAGCCAGAATGGAAATTCCATCTAACAAGACTCAATCAAAATGAATTTAATTCATATTAATTCATTAATTCATATTTAATTCATATTTAATTCAAATATTTGTTTAATACAAATATTTACTGAACGTCTTTTATGTTGCATTTGTTAGCTTCTGAAGGAGATACAAAGACAGACACAGACCATGCTCTCCAGCAAATTATAATCTATAGGGATAGATAAGGCAAAGATATGTGCAAAGGTAAATGAGATGGCAAAAAAGCAAGAATTTAAGAAGAGACAGAAGGTCATATATAAAGGAGTATTCCAAAAATGACAGTTTGAGCATGTGAAAAATTATTGACATTTAATGGAATGGTTGTAGAAAGCTTCATGGAGAAGGCAGACTGAATTGTATTTGATTGATTGATTGATTGATTGATTGATGCTTATTTATTTTTGGGAGAGAGAGCACGGGCAGGGAAGGGGCAGGGAGAGAGGGACAGAAGACCTGGGGCTCAACTCATCAACTGCAAGATCATGACTCGAGCTGAAGTCGAAGTGGGATGCTCAGCTGACTAAGCCACCCAGGCACGCCTTGAATTGCATTTTAAAAGGTAGGAAGGTAGACTTTGAATAGGGGAGAAGACTTTTATTAAAGGGTCACAGTATGAGTAAAAAGTGCCCAGCCAATTCATGGATGGTAGGTAAATCAGTGTGGTTGGATCAAAGGTTTCTGCAGGATAACCATGAAAGGTGAAGTTACAAGTATGAATTTGGACTAGGTGACAAATGGCCCTGAGCATGCTTAAGCAGTTTTGACATTTAGGCAACGTGCCGTCGTTGGACAGTGTGGTGTAATGGAAACTGCTCTGGGCTTAGAGTCAAAAACCTTGCCTCGGACTCCTGGCTCCAATTGGTAACCGTGTAAATGGTCTCAGGCAAGTTATACCCTCTGCAAGTTTTATCTTCCTCATCTACAAAACGGAAATGGAAATGTTAATACCTGTTCTGTCCACCTCACAGGCTTGGTGTGAAGACCAAGCAAATTAATTCACATGAAAGTGTTTTGTGGATGAAACTTAAATTTTATTCATTTAAGTTGAGGTAATGAGTCCTTGGATTAGGAAGGTTGCCAAGAAAAGGGAAATAGAGGGGCAGATCTGAGAAAAGTTTGGAAGGAAAAGGTTACAGGGCTGATAGCTAATGAGATGGGGTGTAAGAAAAAGTGGTAGCAAAGATTTTGAGGCTCAATGGCAGAAGAAGTATAGTTGATAGAAAAGTACACGCATGGGGCGCCTGGGTGGCTCAGTCGGTTGAGCGTCCGACTTCGGCTCAGGTCATGATCTCGCGGTCTGTGAGTTCGAGCCCCGCATCGGGCTCTGTGCCGACAGCTCAGAGCCTGGAGCCTGTTTCAGATTCTGTGTCTCCCTCTCTCTCTGCCCCTCCCCTGTTCATGCTGTCTCTCTCTGTCTCAAAAATAAATAAACGTTAAAAAAAAAAAAAAAAAAAGAGAAAAGTACACGCATGACACACTGACAGTCTGGAAGCCAGTTTGGGATGTGTGGAGCTGGACATCCAAATGGAAATGTCCAGTGGGCAGTTTAAAAAGACGTTGATTTCTACAATTCTAATTGAACAAATCACCCGAAGAATCTTCCATACATAAAAGAGACTTTACTATCCATGCCCTTGGTATTTTGTAGGATATAGGAGAACAAAAAGCCGGGGGGGAGGGGGGGATGGAGGAGGGGTAAACTGGGTGTAATTTAGCTCTGCCAACTTTGACAATGCTCATTTTAAAACATGTAAATTAAACTTGTCAGAATAAGTTCTTAGGGGGCTGCTGGCCACATCTTAAAAACTCCCAAATGTAAATTCACAAAATCCATCTTGCTTGTTTTTCTATAATTTTATTATTAACATATGTATGTTTCCATTTTCTTCCCTCTTGTCATTAATTGAAAGAATTACAGGTAATCAAAAGTGGCAAATATTGATGGAAATTCTGTTAACTGGCTGTTATTTCCAATTGAGAGTATTCATTTTTCTGAAAATCATATCCTACTGAGTCACTACGAAGATGGCCTCGATGGCTTCTACTTCACTTACTCCCATAAGCATAACTGGTCCTAAGTGGGGTTTTTTCATTTTGGTAAGTACATAGATATTTGATTTGTAAATTAAATTTGAGGAATGATTTCTTTTTATTAAAAAAAATGGTACTTTTTAAAGGTACTTTTGCTCAAGTTTTCAAAGTCCATGTTTGACAGTTTTTTTGTTTATGTCCAAATATGGTAAATGATAGAGGACAAGAACTAAGTATCACATGTCTTTGTTTAGTGCCCCCCCCCCCGCCATTGAAAGAGGGGGGTCAGGGAGATATTTTATGTCCATGTGAATTTTATAGGAAAATAAATCCATATGTTTCTGATGAATTTACACTTAACTCATCAAAATGTGTGGTTTGGTAAAAAAACTATTTGATGTCTAAACAGATCCCTTTGGGACAATCTTTACACTTCTTAGTTCTTCTCTGTTGCTCCCTCACCCTCCCTGATAAAAACAGAGGATCATAGTAAGAAAAAAAAAAATACTGTATTCTGCCTTGAATCAAATGTCTGGATTCTGGAGAGCATTTGCAAGCAAAAAAAAAAAAAAAAAGGTTTAGAAATTATGTGTTAGGACCTCACTTTTACCCTGTGCATGTGTGCACATGTGTGGACGTACATATACATAAAAGAAAATCTTACTGAAGTGTTCCTCAAATTTTAGATCTGCAGAATCATGTCATTGCACCGATGACAATTCCCCCCCACTGCTTCTGGTCCACAGTAATGGCAAATCCCTAAAACGAATTACACCTTCAGCTTGTAGGTGTAACCCTTTCTGTTTATGGCTAATGACAACAAGTACACCTCACACTACATCCTCTTCCAGAGGGGCAAAACACAGGCCGTTTCGAAGGCCTTTGGCACCGCCGCGGACCCGGGGACAGCGGGAGCGCCCTCTGCTTTCCCCTTTATCAAAATATATTCATTCCAGTTTTCAAACCGCTGTTTTGGCGTCCTAAATCTCTCCCCGCACTAATTTCTGCAGGTCAGACTTTGACCCTGATTGCAACAAAATCCGGAGGCAGATATTCACGCCGGAGCGCCCCGCCTCCCCGCGTGTCAGAAGCCATATCGCCGCAAATGCCTCACACACCTCGGAGCGCAGCTTGTGGAACTGATGAGGTGAGAGCGCGGCACAGCGGCGCGGGCCTGGTAATCACAGGGCTGGGGAAACACATACATCATCTGCCACACAGGTTGGCATTTCAAGTAAAAAACCTTCACACTGTGTAAGATGTTGGACAAATGATGGCCATATGCATGTTTGTCTGGGTGCAGATGGCCCTGCGTTCTCAGAGAGGAGAAAGCTGAGCTCGGCTCTTTTTGCAGACAGTTTAATATTGGTGACACAGTTTATGTCCTCTGCAAAAACAATAATGGGGGAGAAGGTGACATAAATTATTTGCAAATCGTTTGACATATGCAGGGCATTGTCCTTGCAATAATCACCATCAGTCTGTCAGTTTAAGATATGAACCGTGCCACTGCCATTTTATATCACTGTGTTAAGCTTTCACATGTTGTAATTTTACAGATTTGTTCTTTGGAGAGCCACTGCAACACAAATCAAATTGGATTATGTTTAGTCATGTACTGTATCATGCACATTGCTTAGATAAAATAAAAACGCGCGGTCCATGGGATGGGGATCTGGAGGCAGTCTTCCAGTCCCTATCTCTGTGAGGGGGTAGTTAAATAAACCTCTCCATCTGCAACCATTAGTCACCTTTCGTTCATCTTTCAAGTTGGCGGGGTTATTTTTGAGACTATGGACTTCCGTTTCCTCACTATAAAGATATCTAGAGTGTGTAGAAGATGAAAATGGCCCATCAGAAGGATTTTTGTTACGTTTTCTAGTAAATTGAAGAAGTTAATATGCAAGTGTCCAAAGATATCTCATGGTCACCTTTCATTTTTTTATGTGGTATTATTGGATTTCTTGCTCAGCCCAAGAAAATGACTAACAATGGTGATTAAATAGATGCGTTGTCTGGGTTGCTATAGAAAGAACGTCATGCCACATGACACATTTTGTTTACCGAGTTCCCGATGCCAATTGATGTTGAAAACCGCGTGTGACACTTTAACCACACATAGCAAATGTTGTAAGCACTCCTAAGTCCTTGTTCTCTTGTATCTGTTTGGACTAATTGATGAATGAAACTTAGAGACAGTTTCTCTATTTCCCAGAGTTTCCAAGAAAACTATCAATTCCAAAACAGACATCGAGTACAAAGATTTCTAAAGAGAAATATGATTTGTTTTCATTTGGAAAAGTTACCTCCATTTACTTACATCAGCACAGCTGCACCTCCCTTCGCTCTCTCATTACGCAGCCCTTGAAACAAAGATTTATTGCATTTCCCTCTCTGAGATAACATTTTTTCTCACCGAAGGTAGCCATTATCACTATACCATTTTATATTTATCCTGGTAAGCACAGTGAGGCGAGCATTTGTAAATAAATTACTTTAATCTATCTTAAATGATGCCCTTAAATAGTGCATCAGGGAATTTGACATTAGGTCCAGACGATTTCACAGAGTCTTTATGGTAGCATTAAATTGGAATATTCTTTACTTAGCATTCAGGAAACGTTTAAAGACATAAAAATGTAAACTCGATGAAGATGCTGATAAAAGAAAATATGGTACTTGTAGGACCAAAGTGTAAAGATGGCAATTTTGGCTGTGTTCCAACAAACTTAACTAATCATTTATTTTGGAAGTCGTTGCCTGTATGCTGATGTGACCTCCATCTAACCTCCTGTTGTCCCTGATGTCCCATGAGCACCTCAAATTCTCCAGTCCTTTCTAAACTGCTCTTCCTCCAGTGTTCCCACCATCTCAGTTAATCTCACCATCTATTCAGTTGCTCCTTAGTCCATGTTCTCTTACAATGTTCACGCTCATTTCTGCCATAAACGTTGTGTATATATTATAGTTATTTATTTTATTTTATTAAAAAAAATTTTTTTTAACATTTATTTATTTTTGAGACAGAGAGAGACAGAGCATGAGCAGGGGAGGGTCAGAGAGAGAGGGAGACACAGAATCTGAAACGGGCTCCAGGCTCTGAGCCGTCAGCACAGAGCCCGATGCGGGGCTCGAACTCACGGACCGTGAGATCATGACCTGAGCCGAAGTCGGCCGCTTAACCGACTGAGCCACCCAGGCGCCCCTATAGTTAATTATTTTAATTATTAATCTCTCCAATTAGACTGCCAGGTCTTTGAAGCCGTGTCAGGCACATAGCTGCTCGAGAAATATTTATTGAATCGAATCAAATCTTCTTTGGCTCCTCTTTCTTCCTCTTCTCAGTATCGGTTATTCCTGTGAACTGTCTCTAGAATTTATGGCACCATCTTCATTTCATTGCTTTGTTCCTGGTTTCAGATCCTCATTGTTCTGCTATTAGTTTTTGGTACCTATTCCCTCCAGGCTGAGGTTCCCCATTTCTGCCCCTGCTCTAGGTGGGGTACATGTTTCCTAGTGCTCTGGCTGCTCCAAGGATTCATGGCCTTATTATAGGATTTGTGTTTCAGCAATCAGGACTTTTCCAATATTATCTGACTGTTACATTTTTGCATAGTTGACTTTTATAATGTAATTCTATACACTCACCAAGTCAGATCTCTCTTCTTTGTGACATGTATTTTTAGTTCACATGCCCTGATTAGATTTCTCTTTTCCTTTCAACTGTTTACTGGTGCTTAAAAAAAAACTTTTTTATTTTGACAAATTTTAAACATACATGGGGCGCCTGGGTGGCTCGGTCGGTTAAGCGTCCGACTTCGGCTCAGGTCACGATCTCGCGGTCCGTGAGTTCGAGCCCCGCGTCGGGCTCTGTGCTGACAGCTCAGAGCCTGAAGCCTGTTTCAGATTCTGTGTCTCCCTCTCTCTCTGACCCTCCCCTGTTCATGCTCTGTCTCTCTCTGTCTCAAAAATAAACGTTAAAAAAAAAAAATTAAAAAAAAAAAGAAAAAAAAAACATACAAAAGTCTAGAGAGTATAACATAATGAACTCCTTTGCCCATTGTCTAGCTTCAAGAGTAATGACCCCATGGTCATTTTCTTTTGTCTATACATCCATTCCCATTGTTTCTGTACGTCATTGTGCTGAGCCGGATCCTAGATGATCTGTATCACCTTTAAACATACGGTATCTTTTAAATGATGAGGACTCCCTTGAAAACTTATTAAACACGATTATAACACTTAGCAAAATTGACAGTGACACCTTACTATCATCTAATATGTAGTCAATGTTCGTGTTCCTTGGTTGGCTTATAAAATGTATTTTAAAAATTATGTTTGTTCAAATAAAGATCTAAATAAGGTACACACATTGCTATCAGGTTGTTGAGTCACTTAATCTTGTATAATCTGTAGAGAACATCTCCATCTCTTTATTTTTTCTTGGCATTTAGTTGTTGAAAAAACTAGGTATTTGTCCTACAGCCTTTCCTGCAGTCTGGATTTGCTGATGGCATCTTCTTTCCCTTTACTTACCAGTTTTCAAATGAATGAATTGGTTCCCTAACATTCTTCAATGACCAATGAGTGTATTTTTGTTAGTACCATTATGAACAAATGGACTTTTAAAGATTTGCTTTTCCAATCCGTGTATTTATCAGCTTTATTGATGCTCAGATGGTCTCGTCTTTGGCCAGTGGGAGGGTCTCAAATTTGACTCTGAATCCTTTTGACTGGGGTAGTATTTGGTGGCATCCAATGTTTGTTTGGCTTTTATTGTGATCCATTTATACATTTCCTTTCCCGGGCCTAGGATTAGCTATCTCTCTTAAGAACTCTGGCTTTTTTCTTTCTTTCCTTCTTTCTTTCTTTCCTTCTTTCTTTCCTTCTTTCTTTCTTTCTTTCTTTCTTTCTTTCTTTCTTTCTTTCTTTCTTAGTGGGAAATGGTATTTTGAGAACACAGTTGAAAAACTCCTGGCTACTGGGTTGATCATTAGTTTAGGAATTTTCAGTGAATGGAAGTAGGAAACAAAATATAAGCATATTCATACATATAAATAAAACACAAGGCATATTCAGAGAAGTCTGGCCTGTATCTCTGTCCTGAATATATCATAGTCTCCAGGTATTTAGGTATTTTCCTATTCTATTTTCTATTGCAGAACAAACCGTGCTTTAATGAAAAGTTGTGTATATATTTTTTTCCATATTTTTGTTAATATATCTTTGGAATTGATTCCTAGAAGTCAGATATATGGTCATTTGGTCGTTACTGGCAAATTCCCTATGAATGATCTAATTTTGCATTGCTGCTAGCCATGTATGTGTTTCTATTTCCTTTATATCAACAAAGTATGTTTTCTAACTCTTTGATTTTTACTAATCTGAGAGGTAAGAAATAATATCTTAATCTAGTTTTGTTTTTTTTTTAATTTTTTTTAACGTTTATTTATTTTTGAGACAGAGAGAGACAGAGCATGAACAGGGGAGGAGCAGAGAGAGAGGGAGACACAGAATCCGAAGCAGGCTCCAGGCTCTGAGCTGTCAGCACAGAGCCCAACGTGGGGCTCGAACTCACAGACCATGAGATCATGACCTGAGCTGAAGTCGGACGCTTAACCGACCAAGCCACCCAGGCGCCCCTCAATCTAGTTTTTTAAAAATGTTTTTAAATATTTATTTATTTTTGAGAGAAAGAGAGAGAGAGAGAGAGAGAGAGAGAGAGACAGAATCCAAAGTAGGGTCCAGGCTCTGAGTTGTCAGCACAAAGCCCGACACGGGGCTCAAACTCACCAACAGTGAGATCATGACCTGAACTGAAGTTGGTCGCTTAACCGACTGAGCCACCCAGGTGCCCTTCAATCTAGTTTTTAAGATCAACTTTACTGAGGTATAGTTTACACATAGTAAATGTCAATGTTAGGTGTACAGTATTTAGGTTTAGAAAAATGTACATTTCTGTGTGACTACCACCAACATGAACATCTAGAACGTTTCTGTCATCCCCCCAAGTCCTTCATGACACTTTGTAGTCAATCCTCACTCCCTACACCACTCCTGGTCCCAGACAACCACTAATTTGCTTTGTACCTCTATAGATTAATTTTTCCTATTCTAGAATGTCATATAAATGGGATTACATGCATGTACTTTTGTGTCTGACTTCTTTAATATGAATTGAGGTTCTTTTTTTTAAATGTTTATTTATTTTGAGAGAGAGAGAGAATGTGAGTGGGGGAAAGGCAGAGAGGAAGAGGGGGAGAGAGAGAATCCCAAGCAATCTTCACGTTGTCAGCACAGAGCTCGACATGAGGCTCAAATCCATGAACCATGAGATCATGACCTGAGCCAAAATCAAGAGTTGGGCGCTTACCTGCCTGAGACACCCTAGGCGCCCCAATATGAATTGAGATTTCATGTGAGATTCATTCATGTCGTTGCATGGAGCAGTTCATTTTTTAAATGCATTTTGTAAAAATATATGGCTAGAGTATAGTTTGTTTATCCATTCACCTCTTGATAGACATTTGTGTTAAGTGTTTGCTGTTTTGAGAAACGCTTTTGGGAATAATCATGATCATGTATAAGTTTTTGTGAGGACATGTGTTTTCATTTGGGTAAACCCCTAGGAGTGGAATTGCTCAGTAGTATGGTAAGTATATATTTAACTTTATAAGTAACTACAAAATGTTTTCCAAAGTGGTTGTACTATATGGCATTCCTACCAGCAGTATTTGAGAATTCTGGTTGTGCCACATCTTTGCTGTCACTTGGTATTGGCACTTAGTTACATTTTAGCCATTTCACTACATGAGTAGTGGTATCTCATTGTGATTTTATTTTGCATTGTCCTGATGACAGTGATGTTGGCATCTTTTGTAGGCTTACTGGCCAGTCATATGCCTTTGGTCTGTTTAAATCTTTTGCCCAACGTAAATTGAGTTCTAAGAGTTTATTTAAAAAAAAATATCCTGGCTATAAATCCTTTGTCAATATTATTAATGTATTTTCCCGGGCTGTGGCTTGCTTTTTCAATTTTATAAAGAGTATTTTTGGAAGAGCAAAAGTTGTAAGTTTTGATGAAGTACAGTTTATTATTATTTTCTTCCTAGACTTGTGCTTTCTGTGTCCCATTTAAAAAAAAACCCAAAAAACAAAAAAACTTTCCCTACCCCAAGCCCAAAAGATTTTCTAAAGTCTTAGCTTTTACATTTATTTCTGTGTGTGGTGTGAGGGGTAGAGTCCATTTTTTTCCCCATATGGATATCCAGTTGTAGCAGCATCTGTTGAGAAGACCATTTTTTTCCACACTGAATTACTTTGGTACTTTTATTATAAATCTGTTGACCACATATGTATCTGTTTCTCAATGCTTTATTCTGTTCCGTTAACCTATATGTCTATTCTTATGCCAATACCACACTGTTGTGATTACTGTAGCTTTGGAGTAAGTCTTGAAATCAGGCAGAGTACATCCTCCTATGTTATTTTTCTTTAGCAAAAAAGTTTAAGTGATTGTAGGTCCTTTGAATTTCTATGTAAATTTTAGAATCCATTTGTCAATGTTGACCCATACACACAAACTTGCTGTGATTTTTACTGGGATTTCTTTAAATTAAGGGAGAATTTACACCTAAACAATATTGTTTCCTCCGTCTAATTATCATAGTATTTATTTAGGTCTTCTTTAATTTTTCTCAGCAATACTTTACAGTTTTTAGCGTGTAGTTCTTACTCATGTTTTGTTAACTTTATCCCTAAGTATTCCACGTTTTGGATAATGTTACCGTTATTGCTTTTAAATTTCATTTTTGAATTCGTTGTTGTTAATATATAGACATTCAATTTTGTGTATTTCTCTTGTACCGTACAACTTTGCTAAGTTTACTTACAAATACTAGTAGCTTTTTGTCGATTAGTTAGGAGTTTTTTACTTACACGGTCATGTTACATCTGCAAATAAAGACAGTTGACTTCTTCCTTTTCTATCTGTATGCCCCTTATTACTTTTTTCTTGCCGTATTGTACTGGTTTCGACTTCTAGTACTCTGTTGAATAAAATGGTGAGATCAAATATCATTATCTTATTCTCAATATTAGGATCTCAGATGTTCACCATTACCTGAAATTATTTGCAGTTTTTTTTTTTCCGTACCTTCTTTTTATCAGGCTGAGAAAGTTCCCTTCTATTAACTTGTTTGTTGTGTCAGATGAACTGTAATCAACTTACTTAACCCCAGAAGTGAGAGGAAGATATGTGGAAGGTAATTATTGTCCCAGAAGGTACAGATCTGTAGATTAAGTTCCACTTCAGGGGCATGTTTTTTGAAGGTCAGATTTTCAGAAGCAGGTGTTGCATGGATGGGTAATTGAGATAAAGGTCATTTGGGAAATTGGAACCTGACTGAGATATTAACCTTGATGTTTCAGCAAGCTAGTACAAAAAACCAAAGAACAGAAATCCAAAAATAACAATGAAACAAATAATGATGTATCTTATTCTTTTGGTACTAATTTGATTTTATGTGTCCCATTGCAGTTTTTAGTGACAGCTAATTTGGCCAAACTTTGGCATTTTTCATCCTGTAAAGGAACAGAATTGTCTATTGCCCTTTCAGATAGGAAAAGACACGGCCAATCCAGTCTTAGTCACATATATGCACCAAATTGACTAGCTACTAGCGGAGATGGTCTGCCGTGAGCCATCTGCCCTTGGGGTAGTGGGGGCATCATGATACTTGGCAAAAGCACAGCCTTTGGAATCAATCAGACCTGGATTCAGATCTTACCACCTCTGCTTCTTAGTCATGTAACCTTGGGAAGTCAGTTTCCCTAATTGTAAAACGAGCACATAATACTTATGTTATAGGTGCTGAGCTGGTTAAATGTGAAATGCATAGTAGTCTCCTTTCTCTCCTGTCTTTTATTAAGGTATCACTAATGCAGGTGAGTAGGAAGGGCTAGGATTTATTTTCATATCCTGGTCTTTCTCTGTAGTCTGCTGATTGACATATCCAGGAATCAAAGCTTTAGTTTTGGCTTTAGTTTTGGAAAGTTTTGGCTTTCTGATCACTGCATTGGTGCAGAAACTTGAAATTTATATTTCATTTCATTTGGAGTTAGAATGTTAGAACAAATAAAGAATGTGTTTCTCTTTGCTGGAATAGTGTTTGAGACAAAAGCTGGCAAAGTAGAGAATAGTAGGTAAGCCTTCTGGGCAGTCTCCTTGAAGATGTGAATAGATCCAGGAATATCTGCTGTTCTTTTTCCACAGACACAAATGGAATCTTCCCTGGATGCAGAAAAAACCAGTACACAATTTTGGAGAGAATCTAAAGGCAAACTAGGGCTTGACGTCAGTTTTCTTAGACTCCAACTATACAGAGTTTTCAAAAAACTCATTTCAAATCTTACTCAACGAAACCTATGCTAAAGGGCATTCGACACTTTTAAATATTGTATGTACCATCTGAACTATTTTCCAAACAAATCTTTCTGGAATCATTGACTCATTCATTTAACACAACTTCCTGAGCACCTATGGTGAGTCAGTCCCTGCTAGGTGATGTTCTTATGCTAAAGTGATTTCTAGATAAATAGAGGGAAACTAATGTGTGTAATAAAGAAGTTCAATTTCAGTTTTATTTTGAAATCAGTGTCTGATTTCCTGATGCGTAATGGGAAGTAACGGGATTCTATATATACTAAAAAAACAACAGAATACCAAAGAATATAGGAGACAGCTGAATAATTTTCTTATTCTCTAAGACGTCCTTTGTATTTGGAAATGAATTATGTATGGTAATCTTTGATCTTTGAGTCACCTTGGTATTTTTACTACAATTAACTTCCTAATTTACACTTGATCTTAGCCAAAAGGCCGAGAAGCGATTAACTTCCTAATTTAAACAAATGTTTAATCAGAGGTGTTCTATGCCTTTTATAGGTACATGTTTATTAAAAGAGATATACATGTTCTACATTGTCCAAACTATTTATAATTTTATAATTTTTAATGCTGACTTTAACAAGTCATCTGTTTCTATCAATGCAATCAGTGCTTTTCTGATTGTAAGGAGAAAACCCTCAAACACACACATATACACAGACACACCAAACCCCGAACAATAAATAAACCCACCCCAGGTTTGCCCATCTCAAAGCATGAGTGCCACATTGACAATCCCTTCTTTCTCTAATTTAAATATAACTGAGGTGTGTACTTAGCCCCTTGTCACTGTGGTCTTGTTGGCAATGCATGTAGACTCCCGTAGAGATGGCGATCTTCCTGTGTCGCACAGCTCCTACAAAATGCAAAGTGTTATGGCTTTGTGTTGTATTAAGGGAATTTAACAAGAATAAAAGCATTATGATAGTATGCAATGTCCTTCTACTTTAGGCAAGAACAAGATTATCAGTGAGGATTTCCTTTGTATCAAATCTCCTGCTTTCTGCCAAGTACTCATGGTGTTCAGGTAATATGGAACGAGGTAAATTAGTGCAAATTTTGGTTTCTTACCTGCAGACTCAAGTGTGGTGTCCTTTTGTGACAGTGAGCTCGTAGAGTATCAGTAAAACGTAGGGTGTCCAGTTAAATTTGGAAATTTGGAGATTTACAAATTGGAAATTTAAAACTGGAAATTCATGCCTCACTGGAATGAATATATTTTTAGTATAAGTATGGCCCAGGTAGTACATGGGACCTTATACTATATAAGTATATATACTTATACTAAAAAAAATTATTTATCATTTTTCTGAAATCCAAATTTAATAGGTGTCCAGGATTTTGATTTGCTAAATCTGGCAATCCTAGTTGTTGGGCTTTTTGGAAAGAGACCATTCTTAAAAGATGCATATTTATATATCTCTGAAGTTTAGCACAGAAATATGTCTAAAATAAGCCCAAAATATTTGTTTATTTTGTTTTTACCGACAACCGTCTGTAAACCCTGTCCAGAGGTCCTGGCACAACTCACCTGTTCCACAGTTAGAACTTTTAGAATGATTAAATAATAATGTAAAATATTCTGGGAATGAAAACGCCCCTGGGATGCTTGCCTTTCTCTCACCCCCAGTCCATAGGGAGTTACTCTCAGCTGGATTACACGGCCACTTTCTGTTGTCTAGCTCAACACGAGACTGGGCGTTTCCATTTCATTTCCAACAGGTCACAGTAGGAACAAAGTCTTCTTCCTCAAGTCCAAGTTCAATATTTGCCTTTTGTTACACATTTCACAACTACTGATGTTGCATGCCGGTGTTCCTTTTATTGGATTTTGATGTCTGATTCTGTCTCCATAGGAATTGAATCTGTTCACACAAAGATTCAATTTGAAACTTGTTATAAGGAATTCCCCCCGCCCTCCCCTTGCATCTGGGTATCTGGGGCCACCAGCAATGGTATTGTTCTCCTATGTTACTCCCATTGTAATGAGCTTACAATCCTGAATCTTTAGATCTACGACAAGTTTAGTTGAAAGAAACATTTCAGCATAAGATCTATTATTCAGTAAATTGAAGGGGAAATAAAAAAATAGCATTGATATATGTCTGGGGTCCACAGACATACCAGATGAACAAATATATTGGCTCATAATTTATTTTGAAAAGGGTCTTGTAATACAAAATGTTGAATAATGAAAAGTGGTTGATAGGTGCCTATGACTAAGGCTGACATCTTTAGACGACTATCCCCTTTTCTAGCTAAGTCCACATCACAAGTGGCCAGTCCTTAATTATATGGAGAAACAAAAGTGACAGAGTGAGCACATCCCATTTCTGGGCAAGCATCTGAACAGGAGAGTTACCATTATCAAAGGCATGTACATTGTCACATGAAGGCAATACGTGTTTTAAAAATAACAGGTCATGCATAGGAGTGCCTCGCTTGATGATGGATTCCAGTCCCTATGACATTCATGTAATTCTTTTAAGAAGTCACTTGGCTGTAGCAGGCTGATTCTGATCTTGGCTGGCACACTAGATTAAGTTGTAAACAGAATTTTTACAACGGTTGTGTTTGCTTACCATGTGAGAAATTTTTGCCCAGAAGAAACTTCTCTTGGCCCTCTACGTTACCCAAGAAGAGGTCCTACCAGAATTTTCAAGAAGCACCCACGCACCATATTTACTAAGTAAGCTTCATATGTCTTCCACCTGCTGGTGGCTTATGCAAATCCAAGATAAGCATTATCCTTTCCTAGTGGTTCACAGGATGCAGAAGTCCCATAATTTTATTGATTTGGACTCGTATTTCAAATGCTATCAAGCTGAAATTTGGCAAAACAATTTCTATTGTAAATTTTTTTAAAATTTGGGATACTATTTAAAATGATACTGGGGCGCCTGGGTGGCTCAGTCGGTTAAGCGTCCGACTTCAGCTCAGGTCACGGTCTCACGGTCCGTGAGTTCGAGCCCCGTGTCAGGCTCTGGGCTGATGGCTCAGAGCCTGGAGCCTGCTTCCGATTCTGTGTCTCCCTCTCTCTCTGCCCCTCCCCTGTTCATGCTCTGTCTCTCTCTGTCTCAAAAATAAATAAACGTTAAAAAAAATTTTAAATGATAGTCATGAAAGTTAAAATCCACAGCAGGTGATTATCATGCCTTTTAAGGCAGATTGCCTTGTAGCTGCACAGTGCTGGGTAAGTTAAAGCCAGAGTGGAAATGCCGTGCAAATCCCCATTGCTTCCTCAGCCATATATGGTCATGAAGGTTGAAGGAACAGGGCTGTAGAGAAGGGCATCTGGAGGGAGACTGGAGGGGAACACAGGAGGACAGCTTCCAGGTAGAGCCTCCCTTGAATGGCCTCTGAATTTTTAGCTTCCATGATGATTCTTGAGAGGCAGACTTTGAATGGACTTGCTTCTGGGACAGAACTTGAGGAAACCACAAAGAACATCTTGAAGGAGGCAAAAGTTTTACATAAGCCCTTGTGATACAGTCAAACTTTGTTACTTGGACTCCAGAGGCTGGTGAGGCTGGTGAGATCTCAGGTCAGTTGAGTTATCCACAAATAGCCCCAATCATCATGGAATATCCCATATCACTGAGAACCTTCTTTACTTTTCATCAGTACCACCACTCAAGGGGATCCAAGCTATCTGATGTAGTGCTAATTGTTATATTTGAGATGAACCACTGGCCAGGTGAGAGAATTTTTGCAATTAATGTTATTGATCCTAGGAATTTCCAACCTATACTTTTAGAATAGAGTTTCTCAAATTTGCTATAGCATAAGAACCATCTAAGACATTTGTTAAAATACAAATCTCAAGGCACATCTTTTGGAGATTCTGTTTCAGGAGGTTGGTAGGAGGGTGAGGTGGGGTGGTGATCACTGGAATGAGGTCTGGGATATGTATTTTTTTAAATGCTTATTTATTTATTTATTTTGAGAGAGAGAGAGAGAGACAGAGACAGAGAGACAGAGACAGAGATTGAGAATCCCAAGCAGGCTCCACACTGCCAGCACAGAGCCTGACGTGGGGCTCAAATCCACAAACCATGAGATTGTGACCTGAGCTGAAACCAAGAGTTGGCTGCTTCACCAACTGAGCCACCCAGGCACCCCTGGGGTGTGTATTTCTAACAAGCTCCTCAGGTAATACTTATGATCAACAAGTTTAGGAGACATTGACTTTAGCTGGATTTATGTATGAAATGCCCTGGTTGACTAGATTTTATCTAGAATCTGATCTCTGGGATTTGATGAGCCAGCACATCGTGTTACCCTACTCATTATTTATCTTAATTTCATAGACTTTGGTACATTTTTCCTTTTAGCCTTTATTGGACAGAGTCAACTTTTTTAGTATTTCTTTCTATGAGAACTGTTTCACCCACATGATTATTTTAGTTGCCTTTTATCCAAGCCTCTGGCCATGCGTGGATATTGAATATGAGGGGCAGAATTGTATACACTTTTCCAGTTGTGCATGTACCATTGTTCCCAAGAGGGTAAGAGCAAGCAAGTATTTACGTCTTGCCCCTCTTCGCTTCCAACCCCCATCTCTCCATCTCTATATTCCAGCCACTAAGAATAGCTTCATCAACATCCCCATAGCTTTATCCGCATGGGCTTTATCTCTTGTAGTTTTTTCTTTCTGGGACACCGAATCCTTTGAACCCATCTACCTCCAGCTAACTCCCACCACTTCTTTTACCTTACTTGACCCCAACCATCTAGGCTTTGTGTTCTTTTTCCATATTGCGTTGTGTGGTGCATTTATGAGAGAATCCATCACATTCCATCAGTTTGTTACCCTGTAAGACCAGATGCTTTGCATATCCAATAGCAAGCATAATGCCTTGCATATAATGTATGTTCAGAACATGTTTATTGAAAGATATAGTGTTTATTTGTTATACCATATATTTGTTATATGGTTTCTGATACCATCCACATTTATTCACCTCTTTGCTTGCAGGTAATGGCAGGGGGCAGCGTTTGTAGAGAAAGCCCTTAAACTCTTTGGCAAGACTGAAAGCCCAGATCGTGGAGTTTCATAGAAACTGACACTCATGTTTCAATTTTATAGCAAATCACAGACTTTTGAGAGATCCTTTTAGTATTTTGCTCCTATCAGCATTTCACTTCATTTTGTTTTGTTTTGGAGCATTTCACATTTGAGCTGTCTTAGTACTGTCTATACTCTGGGAGCTTTCTCTTGTGCTCTCTTGCAGAACACTTCTAAAACATCAGATGGTCCCAATTCTGATCTCTATGGAAACCAATTTTGTAGTCAGAAAAATGTTTACTTTTACTTGCTTTTGTTTTTAGCCTTTATATAGAAGTGCTTCCCCCTTATCCACAGAAGATACTTTCCAAGACGTTCTCAGTGGATACCTGAAACCATGGATAGTACTAAACTCTATATATGCTATTTTTTAATATATACATACTTATGATAAAATTTAATTTATAAATGAGGCACAGTAAGGTATTAACAGCAATAATAAAATAGAACAGTTCTAACAATATACTGTAAATGCAAATGTGGTATCTCTCTCTCAAAATATCTTATTGTGCTCTACTCACCCTTCTTCACGTGCTGATGCGAGATGATAAAATGCCTGTGTGATGAGATGAAGTGGAGGGAAGTCATGAGACAGCGATAGGCTACTACTGACCTTCTGACCTTTTGTCAGAAGGAGGATTTTTTTCTTCCAGGCTGGTTGACTGAGTATCTGAAACAGGAAAACTAAGTTGCAGGTAAGGAGGGTTGGGGACGTCTGTACTTCTCTCTTCTTGACGAAACAACAAAGCTTTCAAGAATAAAGATCTTAAGCTCATGAAGCCATAAGGATAAGAATGAATCCAAAAGGACATGTATTGGCAGATATGGGAAAAAGGCCTCTAAAAATACATCAACTAGAACTTACAGCAAATAATGTTATTTTGGGAACCATTCCTTAGAAAGGAGTGGATACTTTCAGAACGTGTATGGAAGGATCTTTTAGGAACTCATGTCTCAACTCAACTCAACTCGAAGTCTTTACAAAGGCCTATTAGGCCAGACATGATTTGGCCCCTGTGGCCTCTTCAAACACATCTCCTGTCACATCTTCCCTTCATCCACTTAGTTCCAGCCAATGGCCTTCGAGCTCTTTCTTGTTTACTCAGCCTGGACCACTTTCTCACCTCTTTTCCTTCAATCTCTGCTCAAATATCATCTTTTAGTGAGTTATTCTTTGGCTATTCTATAAAAAAAACAAACAAACAGTGCTTCCATGGGTACTTTCTGGTAGTGCCTACTTCCTGTACATACTACCTATCTCCCTCTCAAGGTTTCCTTAATAGCACTTATCAGCTTCTGATGTACCTTATGTTTACTTGTGCATTTGTTTTTCTGTCCTCCCTGTTAGGAGGTAAACTCCATGAAAGACTGAGGTTGTCTTTTTTTTTTTTTAAACCAAGGTATAGTTGACACACGATATGATATTAGTTTCAGGTGTACAACATAGTGATTAAGCAAGTGTATATGTTATGGTGTGCTCACCCCAAGTGTAATTACTGTCTGAGGTTGGTCTCTCTTGTTCACTGCTATATCCTCAGCACCTAGATCAATGTCTGGAAATACACCAGGAGGTCAAATCAACATTCGCTGTTCACTATTGAATTAGATTCTATTGTACGGTATTTGTAAAATTTGCATTATTATTAAAAACGGAATAGAACATGACTAAGGAAGAATAGAGTAGTTACGGCATAATTACCTTCTAAACTATTGGACTTTAGACAGTTTTATTGAGTTATTAAAATCTTTCATGGAACATTTCAATCCAGTACTATTAAGTTCTTTTGGAAGATAGGAAAAAATAATTATCACAATTTATTATAGTGGAACATGGAAACAATTTCCAGGTGTCCAACAATAAGGAGTTGCTTACTAAGCTAATGCATATTTGTATGTTATATTCTTTAAAATTTTTTTTTAGCTTTTATTTATTTTTGAGAGTGAGACAGAGAGACAGAGCACAAGCTGGGAAGGGGCAGGGAGAGAGGGAGACACAGAATCTGAAGCCGGCTCTAGGCTCTGGAACACAGAGCCCAATGTGGGGCTCGAACTCAAGAACCATGTGATCATGACCTGAGCCGAAGTCGGATGCTTAACTGACTGAGCCACCCAGGCGCCCCTGTATGTTATATTCTTATACAGTCATGAGAAATAATATTGGCATGGAAAAATACTTCTGTTAGACTCTTAAGTATATAAAATAAGATATAAATACACAGAAGATAAGATTTCAACTTTGTGTGTGTGTGTGTGTCAGATTGCACACACTTACACACTCAGAGTACTGGAAGGAAACACATCAGTCATGAAACTGAGATACAGATGGGTTAAGTAGACTTCCCACGTTCATCCTCCACAATACATGGAGGAGCTGAGTCAACTCCAACCGGTCCAGCTCTGGCCTTAGCATCTTAGCATCTTCTGCAGCAAACAGTGCTGGTTCTGCACGAGTCATGCAGTTCCCCTTGGCCTTACTAGCACCTCTCCCTCTAGCCGTGAGCTTCCCCAGTGCAGGGCTGGTTGTTCAACCCCACACCCAGCACATGTGCCAGCTGACCCCAGGGTTGTAGAGTTGAATTACAGCCTAATATAACTTTGGGCCTTTATGTCTTCTTTCTGGGATAGTAGGGTTAGATTTCGGCAGGCGTAAGTCAGTCTTGTAGCTTTATCTGGAAACTACTGTTGAATGGTAGGGCTTTGTGGGCTAATAAGTAGTGATTTCCATAATCACAGTGAGAAAGCCTACCAGTATTGAGTTGATTTTTTTTTTCTTTTCCAGAACTGGTACTGTTGCTGTTGATCGACATGGTACGGGTTTAGCTAAAAAGCAGATCTATTAAAAATAGGTCTAAGTTGCTTGGTTGGAAGTATGCGAGTTAACACCTTGGACAACCCTTACGTTATGATATTGGTGTGTTTGAGGGCAAGCTCAGACAAAGCATATTCCAAGACTCATCCCTGGTAAAGTTTATTTGGATGTTTAATCAAAATACATTGTCAGTAGATACGGCCCTAGACTAATCTCAGGGAAGTAGCTTACAAGATGGTCACCATTTGTTCTTCTGTTTCCTTAAGCAATCATGATACCCAAGATGTCCTGTTTATAAACTGTCAGCTAGGAGGCCAGGGAGCAGAGAGCCATGTGATGAATCACCCTCAGCAGGCTGACTCCGCCTGTCGCTCTCGCTGGCTCTAATTAAAAGACGACTAAGTCAGGGGTCTACGGCAGGGATGACAATAGGGCAGCAGTCCCCAAAATAGCAGCAAAGGAAAATGGATGCCTTTGAGTGATTGCATGATGTCTGAATTAATGGCCAGGAAATGAGCGATTATTGCATACTTAAAGCTAGGCTGTTTTATAAAGCTTGTGGTGTGCTCGAAGCCATATACTTGAACTTGGGGAAATTTAAGAGAAGAATTTGTTCAGTTATTGCTTGGCTGGATATAATGCATATCCAAGCAGTGCTTAAACTAGGGGGAAAAACACTTTCTGTTGCTGCTGTTTTAGTATTGATGTTTCTAAAATAAGCATGATCTTATAAAACTCATTTTGTAGACAGAGTCTCCAGCCAGTTGTTGACTTAGAGAAACAGCTTTTATTGCCATGGCCTCTGTTTCTGACTTATAATAATATTAGTTGGTATTTAAATAGGTGTTTTTTTTCTGTAGAAGGAAAGCATCTAAGATCTCTCTCCGTTCTTCTTCTTCTTCTTCTTCTTCTTCTTCTTCTTCTTCTTCTTCTTCTTCTTAATATATTCTCATAGTGCTTCTATTTTGGCAAGTCAGTGATAAGCATCCTTATTTTTCTGTGGCTGATTAGTTCAGTAGGTTAAAGCACCACACAAAAGAGGCCAAGGTCCAGCGTTTGATTCCCCCATGGGGGTGAGCCTCTCTAGGCTGCACTCCTAACCCCAGTCGCCATTTTGTAATGGTGCCCATTCATCATGGGCGGAAGCAGGAGAAAGGGTGAGGGTGGATCAGAGCAAATCCATCACCACTACTGGAAACCCAACTGATCATGCTGGCCTCACAGATTGGGGGCGGGGAGGGGTCAGGGAAGTCATTTTATGCAAACAGCAGCGCAGTATGCAAATGGGGAAATTGAGGTACAGATGCATTATATTGCTGCATTTTTTAAAAGTGCTCATTTAGCTAAATTTCAAATCTACATTATCTTCTTCTACTTTTCACTTTGAATTTTTTAGACATCATCCTAAAAACATTTGCCACTATCTAGCCTGTATCACATATGGGCACCTAATTATTTCTTAAACTATCTTTTGTTCTAAAAATAACCACCACAAATTTAATAGTTGGAAAACAGATGTCAAATGAAACCTTGCTCACATATATCTTCTCACAGAGAATGGCCTACCTTAGAAGAGCCTATAGGGAATAGAGGAGAAAAAAATACCGGAACATATCACTGACTTCCAAAGGCAGATGATTTTGGCTGAGGTAGGAGACGTTATATTTGGCCTGGTTTTGTTTTCGCAGGACAGTTATTCTTAGAGTGGCTGACCTTTCTATTGTGGATTTCTTTTATCATGACTAACTTTGGCTTCCCTGTTTTCTCCCCCCTTTTATTTATTTATTTTTCCTCCAACTGGTGATGCTTCCGAGAAGCCCTGCTGCTCTCAGTTTGCAGACTGTGCTGCAGGGTTCAGACAGGTGCCCTTGGTGGCTGAGGTCCCCACCGAACGTCTCATGCATACCAAGCCCACAATCAAGTTAGATGTAAACACCTCGCTGAGATGAGAAAAATCTGGGCCAAGCTCCTTAATGCATTCTGTTGAATGTTATGCTTTCTTCATTGAAGGGCCTTAGGAATGTTCATTGAGTTGAAAAGAAGCCAAAGTCTATAAATGCTATTTATGTGCTCTGATGAGAGTGATTCGGCCTCATTTTCCAATGTGCTACATCCACAGTTAGCCAGAATGTCCTTCTTACTGGTTCAGGCCGACTTTAACCTCCATTTCTGGTTTGTTTCCTATTGATGAGTGCCTCCAGGTCTAGAGTCACCTCCCCTACCTTGGCCCCCAGCATTATCCACTCCCATGCATGTTTTGGCCAAGGAGTGCCCGATTCTCACCGTCTAAAGATCTTGTCGCCCAAGGCTCTCCTTTCCTGATCCCTATTCTAAGTTTCTGTCCTTCTACCTGGCTGGCAAGTTTCTGGACTTATCTGAAGCACTTTCCATACCCACACTCTTTATTCCTTCTGACAGAAAAAACAGCTTATTAATTATCCTGGGAATTAGAAAGGTAGAATCTAGGCTTTCTATCTTAGGCTCAAGGAGCCACAGAGTTATAATTAAGAGCACAGACTCTGGGGCCAGTCTTGCTTGGATCAAATCCATCACTTTATAGCTGTGTGACCTTAGACAAGTTACTTAACCTCTCCGGCCTCCATCTTTTCATCTTTCAGTGTAAGTAATAGTATCTGTCTCACAGGTTAGTATTTGTAAAGCACTCAGAACAGACCTGGCAAAGAGTAAGTGCAATGTAAGTGTTATTCAACTGATGTGAATTTTTTCTTCCCCGGCCTCCCCTCTATCTTGCCTTTTCCTATCGCATTGTTATTCTGGGCAGCAGGGATATTGGGGTTGTGTGTGTGGCCACCGGGAACCAGGCATCACCTGCGTGCAGCCCTAGCCTCTGGCAGAGGCATATAACCGCATGGTTAGTGTATTTTCTGTGAACAAGCCCATGTGAAACCTTAACCCTGAGGTAGGACCGTGACCGCAGGTCTGGGCTTGCCCAGCACGGGAGGCTGCTGGCTATAGGAGAGCTGTCAGGCGCACACACGCGGGTGGTATATAATGTCAGGATGTATGTGTGTGGTCTGTGAGGTATGTGGGGTATGGTATAAACCAGGATCTCTGGATGAGAACCTGTTTTGTACTGAGGCATTTTTAGGAGGAGAGGAAGCAACTCAAAAGAATTAGAAATTCTGGAAACGAAGGTGTATAAGAGAGAGAAAAAAATCAAGATCATTGGGAAAATTGCTTTTTGAGGAGAGTTTAGAGACTTTAGTTACTTTCTCCGTATTAATATGGACTCACTATATCTGTGACCTAAACATGCCCCTGATCTTGACTAAGAAACTTAAGCCAGTACTCAAGGATGACGGTGTCAAGGGAGGGGGAACGACCAGCACCGTCAGCTTCTCGAGCTTCAAAAGGGCTGTGCCGTGCTTGGGCCTCTTTGGAACTCTCCATATTCCTAATTAAATCTGCTTTTTACAAGTGCCCACAATAAGCTAAAATCAATACACTTTCTAATCCATTTTATTGTTGCTTTTCATTTTTGTTTGATAACCAGCAAGAGGATGCATAAGAGAACTACTATGTGTATGGTTTTAATACATTTGAACTGGTCTATATATTTAAAAAAATTGTTTTAACGTTTATTTATTTTTGAGAGAGAGAGAGAGAGACAGAGCATGAGGAGGGGAGGGGCAGAGAGCGAGGGAGACACAGAACCCGAAGCAGGCTCCAGGCTCTGAGCTGTCAGTACAGAGCCTGACGTGGGGCTCCAAGCCACGAACCGTGAGATCATGACCTGAGCCGAAGTCAGTTGCTTAACCCACTGAGCCACCCAGGCACCACAAAGCTGAGATGGTCCATATATTTAAATATAACTTCTGAATTCTGAAAGATCAAGGTGGTTCTCCAATTCCCAAAGGCCACAAGCCATGTCTCTCTTGATTACAGTAACCGAAGGATTGCTCAGCGCCTTACCCCTTAAGAGATGTTTGATAAATATTTATTGAGTCTAAAAAACAAAACAAACGAATAAACAAAAAGCAGAATTAGACCTATAAATACAGAGAACAAACTGGTGGTTGCCAGAGGGAGGGGAGTGTGGGGTTGGGTAAAATGGGTGAAGGGGAGCGGGAGATATGGGCTTCCAGTTATGGAATGAATAAGGCACAGGAATAAAAGGTGTGGCATAGAAATATAGTCAACAGTATCGCAATAGCACTGTATGGTGACGCTCGTGGTGAGCATAGCATAGTATAGCAAAGTTGAATCACCATACACGTACTATACTCGAATAAAAATTAAAAAAAAAAAATCAGCCAACTTGTAAACAAATGCTAACAGCAGCACTATTTGCAATTGTCCTAAGATGGAAACAACCCGTATGTCCAGCAACGACAGAATGGATACACAAAAGGCGATGTGTATGTACCGTATATTATTCAGCCTTAAGAAGGAATGAAGTACTCGTGCGTAGTATAACGCAGATCGACCTAGAAAACATGTGAAGTGAAAGAAGTCAAGTACAAAAGGTTACGTCTTGTATGATTCCACTTATAGGAAAGACAGAAGAGGTGAGTCCACAGAGGGCAAATGGTTGTCAGAGCCCAGGGTTTAGAGGGGGAAATGAGGAGTGACTGCTTAATGGGCATGGGGTTTTCCTTTAGGGTGTTATGTTTGGAAGTAAATGGAATTGGTGGTGGTACAACAATGTGAATACACTAAATGACACCTAACTGTACACTCTAAAAAAAAAAAATCAGCCAACCCTCAAAAAATAGAGTGAACAAATACTACTAAAAATAAATAAATATATATTGCGTGTAACTGCTGGACATCTGGGCAAATGTGCCATCCGTTCTATCACCGGTTAAACAGGATTTGGGGCTAATATGTTTTTGTCTCCCATTGGGTTTTAGATACGTAGAGATGGGCTGATAATTTTTGGCTCGTGACATACTCTCATCAGTAGTCCTGGTTTTATTATTTACTTATTATAATTTAATGAAGTACTAAGTGTCCATAAACCCACCATCCGACACAGAAGCTCAGTCTTAACAATAACCCACGTCTGACTTATGGTTCCCCCCATCCCACTGACCCTAGAAAGCAACCATCCAGAATTCTGAGATGAGTAATCATCTGAAACATGTCTTACGGGATGGAGGTGGGGAAGAAAAAACACTCCTGTGTTCCAAACAACTGGCCCAGGAATTTCTGCAACAGATCCGTTTGCAAGTTAGAGACTGTTGCACATCTGTATTTTATTCAGGCCAGTAGAGTGTCTAGGTTGAGCTAATTCATCTTGGTGGAGAAGGCTTTGCAGGTCTGTGATGAAGGGTTGGGATGGGAAGAATGTCTTTGCCCTTTGGATATCAAATACTTAACAAAGACTTGATAGCCTACTTTTTGTTGTTGTTTATTTATTTTGAGAGAGACAGAGAGCACGAGCAAGGGAGGGGCAGAGGGAGGGAGACAGAGAATCCCAAGCAGGCTCCTCACTGTCCGTGCAGAACCCCATGCAGAGCTCAAACCCACGAACTGTAAGATCATGACCTGAGTCAAAATCAAAAGTTGGACCCTTAACCGAAGTGCCCCTTGATAGTCTACTTTTTAAAGTATAGAATTGAGGCTGAATTCTCGCAGTAGAATATCAGGACTGATGTTTGTCTTTAGGTAAAAGCTATAAATGTCTTCCATGATGAGGAATGGTCTCATTTACTATGTAATGAAGCTGTGGTCCCCATTCTTCAATGACTTTCGGCTCTTTTGCTGGTTTCTTCTGATAGGACTTACACATTTCTAGCTAAGTGTACACTTCTCTCTGTTGAATCATCACTTCTACTCACCACTCTCGAGGACCTAGCTCCTTTACGCCACCCTCCAGTCTTTCCCCATCATTTTTTTTTTTTTATTAGATCAGCATTTCAGAATTTATAAAATTATGACGGTGAGCAGTGTCGTCTGAGCCAAGACTACTTGGCTCATTCGTGTACTTGGTTACATTTCTCCTACCAGGTAACTTTTCACTTCCCCTGGAGTTACTGACTCCCTTGATTTTCACTGGATTTGTTTTCTTTGTACCCATTTATAGATCTTCCATTGTCTTCCACAGTCTCTCAGTCTAGTTGCCCTCAGGGTTAATCTGATACTCTGTCAGGTTCTCCCTATACCCTCCCTTATGACTTTTTCTCCTTGAAAACATCTTTCCTGGATCCTGAGTCTTCTTGCTGTACTCTGAACCAGTTGCTCTGAGACCTGTGTCTTGGGATTTTCTTTTGCTTTTTTCCTACATTGAATTCCCTATTTTCTTGAAGCACGTGTTTTCCTCTTCCTTGTTTTGGTCACTTGTTTCATGAGAGGAAACGTTTCTGAGTAAAAGGGGCAGAAGAGGCAATCATTTTGATATGTTGCAGCTTACATGATCTTTATTCTGCCCTCACATTGGAATAATAGTTTGGTTATAGAATTCTAAACTGAAAATGATCTGCATTGTTTCATCGTCCTCTGGGTTCTAATCCAGCTTCAGACACCTGATGCCATTTTTAGTCCCAATCTTTTGTGTGTCCAGATGTAACACTCTCCCATTTGGAAGCTACTAGGATGTTCTCTTTATCCTTAATGTTCTAAAATTTCCTGATGTGGACATTTTTCATTCATGACACTAGGCTCTCAGAAGGCCTTTCACTTTTCAGATTTATAAACTTAGTTCTGGAAGTGTTTCTTGTATTATTTGGTTGAGAATTTTTTCTTTTCTTTCTTTTTATTAGTGCTATTTATCAGCTGTTCAGTGTTCATTGATACTCCAGTTTTCTCATTTTTTCTTTCATTGACTATTTCCTTAGAAGATTTTCTTGACTTTGTCTTCCAGTTTTTCTACTGGAGTTTTTCTTTTGGTGGCCGTATTTTTCTCTTCTAAAGTTCTTCCTTGTGGGGCACCTGGGTGGCTCAGTCGGTTAAGTGTCCGACTCTTGATTTTGGCTCAGGTCATGATCTCCCCATTGGTGGGTTCCAGCCCCTGCTGACAGCTCAGGGCCTGCTTGGGATTCTCTCTCCCTCTCGCTCTCTGCCCCTCCCCACCCTTCTCAAAATAAATAAATAAACTTAAAAAAATAAAGCTCTTCCTTGTTATTTGTTCCCTTTTTAAGAGCCTCATCTTGTTTCATGAATGCAATATTTTTCTCTTTTCCCCCTCAGGACATTGATTGTAGCTTTGTGGATGTTTTCTTTTGTTCCCTGCATTGTTTCCCTCACCTTAGAGGTCCTTTCTTTTTTCTGTTTATTGGTTTACATTTCTGTTCGGTATGTTTGAGGACTGTCTGGTATTTCTTGACTGTAAGTTTATCATTGAGATCAAGGGCTATATTTAAAATTATTTATGGAGTGCCTAGGTGGCTCAGTCAGTTAATCTTCCAACTTTGGCTCAGGTCATGATCTCACCTTGAGTTTGAACCCTGCGTCGGGCTCGGTGCTGACAGCTCAGAGCCTGAAACCTGCTTCAGATTCTATGTCTCCCTTTCTCCCTGTCCCTCCCTGCCCCTCACTCTCTCTCTCTCAAAAACAAATCAACATTAAAAATTTTTTTTTAATTATTTGAACAATTTATTTTCTAAATAGGAATTGTCTTTGATTATCTGATATGTTTGATAAAATATTCAAGTAATACAGAGAAGTGAGAGTTCTCTCATAATTCTGCCTCCTAGAGATAACCACTGCTTCAAAAAATCCTTCATGTTTTTATGCATACATAAACATATATTTATACAAATGGAATTATAAAATACAGTGTTTGAAACCTGCCTTTTATCACTATCACCAGGCCATTAGTATCTTTCTATGTCACTACATACACTGTACCCCTTTTAATGGCTACAGCTTTTATTTAACCAACCATCAATTGTTGGAAACATTTAGGTTTCTAATTTGTCTATTATAAGTAATGTTGGGCTAGGCTTTGTTGCATACACGTCTTTGTCCGCTTCTCTGACTGCTCCCTTAAGAAAAATTCCTAAGAGAAAATCACTGAGAACACAGGGAGGGACATTTAAGATTGGAGGCACTGTTGGTATGTGAGAAACTTAGCTGGTGAGATTCACTATAGAATAATCAGAGTGTGAACTGCCTTTTTCCTCGACAAACCCCCAGATATAATTACCTGTTGGTCTGTTCTCTGGGGCTTTCCATTAAGGGGCTATAATCTCTGTTAAGGGTGTATAAATCTGACTGTTGCGTTTGGAAGGAAGGTGAGAGAAGATCTTGGCATCTCGTGTTTCTTCTGAAGATGAGTAGTCACAGCCATCTGAGTGCGTTTCTGTTTCTCCAGAGAATATACTTCCCATTTCCTGGCTTCGCAGTGTGGAGCTGAGCATCTAAGTCAGAAGAGGGAGTGAACAACCACTCTGTATGAAGATGTCAGCCAAATGCTCTGGTTTCACGGGGCATTTGAATCCCCAACTCGGGCCCCTGGTGCTTCCCATTCCTGAGGCTTTCCCAGTTTGGGGATTCTGTTGGCTGGGCTGGCTTCTCAATAGGTCTCTCAGTGGGCACTAAGCTTTTACCCTTTTTGCTTGGTTGATTCAATTACCACCTTCCCCCCACTTTTCACGTGTTTCCACGGGGGTTGCAGATGATTTTTTGTCCCATCAGAGATGAGCTTGTGTTTTTGTTTCTTGTTTATCCTATTGTTTTAGGGGTGGTTTTCAGTTGGAATGTGGGGGAACAGAAAAGTCAATCTGTAAAATCTTAAAACTGGAAGTATACAAGTGTTTAAATGCAATTATGATAAGGGTCTCCGAGAGATATGCTATGAGAGTTTTTAACGGTGGGACCTGCCAGGGTTTGGCCACCTGAGTAAGGAGGGAAAAAGGGTCCTGAGGAAAGAGTATAGTTGGTACACGTGAAGCAAATGGGTCAGTTGGTCAGACTGATCATTTTCCTTGAGACTTGGAGGACTTTGTCAGGCATTTTATCTATAAAATTAAGTATTGTAAACCTTAAGAGGATGTAAACTTCTTAAAAGCAAAAACTGTTCAGATACAATGTCGATCGGCAATAATCATTGGAATCTTAAAGTGAAGGGGTATTTTATTGGAGGGTGGAGATTTTTACTTTGAAATGTTAAGTCATTTGGCTATTTAAAAATATTTTTTCAAATCCTTAACTAGTAGTTTGCTTTACTTTTTCTTCCTTTGAACACTCTGGAACCTTAGAAACTGAATCTGTGTTTTTCAGAGACCACCCCATTCTCCTTTTCACTAAACAACCATTCAGGCAACTTAACACTCAAAGAAGGAAACACTGGCACTTAATCAACAAAAGAAAGTTGTACTCTGTATCCTGTTTGTATAGAGACAAAAATAGCTCTTCAAAAATAGCAGATTGAAGTTGATAATAAAAATGTCCATTGTGATAGTGAGCATTTCTCTATCCCTAAGATAATCTATGCTACCGTAAGAAAGAGGATGTTGAATGGAACACAGTCATGTCAGAGTTGCTCTGTTTTGCACTAACGCAGATACACATATTTTGCAGTGACAGTTGCTAATAAAGACTGGCCCAGGACCCCGCTCTTTGTACTTTTGTGATATTCCCGCTGTTAATGATGCACAGTGGCTTTTATTTATGTATTTTTTTTAGTGAAAGGCAAAAGAGCATTAACAGTAACAAAATCCAATCGGTAGAGGTGTTGTCAGTCAGGTTCTTTGAGTTATGGTGACTGTACCCGCCGCATTCAATGGGTTCCTCCATGGACTAAGGTTTAGAACAACCACTGTCAGCCCTCCCTCAGCTCATGGGGCAGTTGAGGCTGTGCCTCAGGCATAGTGTCTAGAGGAATTGTTTCCAAATTTCCTTAATTGAGTACCCACCATAGGTACATTTACCTATTTGGAGGATGTCCCGTGGACTTTACGTATATCAAACAGAAAATTAAAGATGACCTAAGTAGTACACATAAATAAAATTTTTTTATATGGAGATATCTCCCTATATCCCGGTATGTCATTCTTATTTTGGAGCCCACCGGTCTGGAAACAAGGGCCCTATTTTATCCATAAAATGAAAGGTCCTAGAATTTGTCTCTACAATAAGTGAATCACCTGGTAAGAAGGAGCAGGAGCAGGAGCAGAGTCTGGACAAGCTTATGTAGGTTGTTTTTCTCTTCTCAGTGTTCATCTAAACCTCTCTATTAGGTCACTCTGCTCTAATGGAAAATTCCCTTAGTGAGGCATTGGTGTAGAAACTCAGCTCCCAGAAATCATATTCCCCTCTGTGTGATTTGAGAGTCTTCTGCTGGCTATTTTTATGTTCTCCAAGTCCAGGACCAGAAATGGAACTTTCAGATTAGTTGCAGATGCCGTTCCCTCCCCCTTTCGTAACTGGATGTGCTTTAATTCAAAAGGAAACTTTTCAGGCCATTAAGTTTCAATACAGTTTAATGCCTTTGGGCTGTGGGGCTTGAAATCATAGAGAAGCCTGAATAAATGTTTTAAAATAAAATCTGGAACACAAAGTACTCTTTTTTTTTTTTTTTTTTAATCTTACAACAAATTTGTTTTTAGTTTTGTGATTTTCTGCCTTGTTGAAATAAAAAAAATCTTGGTCATGTCCAGACTGCAAAAGCCCCAGTGGATGGCCCAGCCCCACTCAGGAGTGGATGGGCCAAGTCTGAGGGGGTTTGGCTTGTCTTAAGGGGAGGAGGGCAATGACCTCTGCCTCCTCCTGCTTGTAGTTTTAAAGTAGTCCCAAGTGACCAGTTTGCATTCTAGGCCATGGTAACTCTTTTACAGAATGAATAATATTTTCTTAAGCACTTTTAAGTTCTCATTCACAGCCTATTTTAAAAATGATTTAATGAATAAAAATAGGCTGTTTATAAGTCCCCAAGTGCATATTTTTTTTTTTTTTTTTTTTAGAATGGCTAAAAGAGTAGCTTTGTTTACACACATTTAATACAATGGCCAAGTGGGATCTTATTGTGGTCAGCACTCCCTCAAAATGATTTATGGGGAAAATTGCTATCTGCCTGGTCATCTTTTTTCAGGATCAAATTTGACTCTAATACTTAATTCACTTGAACTTGCACAGACTCTCGGCCTCGCCACCCTTTTCAAGTGGGGACACTAAGGCTTGCAGCTACACAAATCGCTTGCTCCAGTTTAAGCCAAAGATAGTAAAGTATTCAGGAGCAAAGTTGGGCTATCTGAAAATCTACCCCACGTGCTGCTTAGGAACCTACAGTGAAACCTCCTTAGTCAAAAGAGCTCTGATAATCGAGATAAGAGCTGGGTTCTTACCTCTAGACTGCAGAAAGGATTTGTCAAGCAAATTAATAACCACAAAGGCCAGTTTCGTGTACATGCCGTTTTAAGTCTGGGGAAGCAGCCAGTCATGTACAATCAGAACGCTAATTATGAATTGTTTCTCTGTTTGTTAATCAGGTCCCTTAGGCTGTAACCTCTAATTAGCAGTGTTCTGTATGTTGTATCAGTTATTGTGTGTGATTTAAAGAAATAAAACGGCATTGATTTAAAATATTCTCTAATTTAGAAGAGACTGAATTAGAAAGTGTTGCAGTATCATAGCAAAGTGTTAGCTTTAGGGGCACCTGGGTGGCTCAGTCAGTTGAATGTCCGATTCTGGTTTAGGTCATGATGTCATGGTTCATGAGTTCAAGCCCCACATGGGGCTCACTGCTGTCAGCACAGAGACAGCTTTGGATCCTCTGTCCTCATCTGTCTCTGCCCTTACCCGGCTTGTGCTCTCTCTATCTCAAAAATAAATAAAACATTAAAAAAAACTTTCTTTTAAGTGTTAGCTTTAAGTGTCCTAATTTTTAAAATTAGTTTTATTCATAAAGTTTCTGTCATCTAATCTATTGGGGAAGGGGGTTCTGAATATTTTTCTCATTTAAATTTAACAATCATTCTAATTTTAAATATGAAATTGCTTTTAAAAAATCATTTCCCACCAAGAAAAAATGAACTTTATTTTTTAATTAAATATTTTATTTATTTATTTTTTTTTACTTTTGGGAGGGGAGGGGCAGAGAATCCGAAGCAGGCTCTGTGCTAACAGCACAGAGTCCAATGCGGGGCTCGAGCTCAGACTGTGAGATCATGACCTGAGCTGAAGTTGAATGCTTAACCGACTGAGCCACCCAGGTGCCCCCAACTTTACTTTTTTAAAACAGTATCTTCATGAGCCACTCTGTTAGGACTGAGACAAAATGTAACTGAAAAGTAAATCTTGCAAGAGTATGTCATTTCAAATTTTTAAGTGACAGCATTAACATTTTATTTCCTTTTTAGGTGGACTTTCTAGGAATAATCCATAACCCTTGAATAAACTACAAACATACTCTTTGTTGTTTTAGTGGTGCTTTAGGAATAGCAGGAAGCCTATCATTCTGGTAAAATGAAAGAAATGGCTTAAATATTTCTCAGTAGAAAAGAAGGCCCCAGGGGCGTCTAGGTGGCTCAGTCGGTTAAGCGTCTGACTCCAGCTCAGATCATGATCTGATCCTGAGGTTCGTGGTTTGAGCCCTGCGTCAGGCTCTGTGCTAACAGCTCGGAGCCTGGAGCCTGGAGCCTGCTTCAGATTCTGTCTCCCTCTCTCTCTGCCCCTCCCCCGTTCACACTCTCTGTCTCTCTGTCTCTCTCTCTCTCTCTCAAAAATAAACATTTAAAAAAATGCTTTAAAAAAATAAAAAGAGGACTCCATGATATACTTTATTATAATGCCCCCAAATAAAAAAGGAAAAATAGCTGTGGTTTATATATGTACACAACCCTGCAAATGCGAAGTCACCATTTGATTTGACTTGTTTAACAAATCCAGCCCAGATCGATCCAAGTTAATCAGATACAGGCCACCAAAAAGTACGCAGAGTGATTTAGGAGGTGTGCTGCACGGGTCAGTCATGAGCGAATCAGAATTCTTTTGAAGAGTTGAAGCTTTAAGTTGTTAAGTGTTTAAAGTGGGAAAATTCATCTTTTTTTTTTTGAAATTGGAAAACCGAGGTCAAGCTCGAGTGATACAGTACATCTTCTCAGCAGAGAATAATATTGAATTGATTTGAGGGTGGGAGTTCTTGATGATCAGCTTTCAAATAAAGACGCCATTCTCTGGAATTCCGCATTAAACCCAGGTTCATCTTCACCTTGAGAGGTAGTTATTTTCATCCAGCAAAAAGCATTTCCTGTGCGGTGGTAATAACACAATGAAATTTTATCAGGTGCCTCTGTAATGTATAGTCATCAATGAATCTAACAAGGATACATTTTATAAGAAAATCAATAAGAGAAAATGATTATATTGTTGACTGGAGCCAGCATCCAGAAATGAAAAATAGAAAGGAAAATATCACTTTGCATTGGACGGGGTTTCAGTGTATGTAATGTGCTGGGACTTTCTCTTCAAAGTTATTAGGTCTCTCAAGAAACAACAGGCAGCAAAGGGATGAAAATACTTCAGCCCTTTTTAAATGTCAAAAACAACCTTAAAACCACTATTTCATCTCTAATCTATTGTTGGAATAAAGTGCAGTTTTCTGTCCCACTGAAATGTTTATATGTTTAAGTTGAAATGTGTTGTGAGCCACTGTTTGGAGATACTCATATTTACAAATGGGAAAAGCTATTCAAATAGTGAATTGAAGAAAAAAAAAAATCAGTGAAGGATTCTACCAGCTAGACCTCTGGAAAACATGGGAAATGAGTTTTTTAAACCTCTGAGGACAGGAGATTTTGCACTTATATGTCATGTACCCAGTGTTGTTTCTGAACACTGGAAAGAATGCTCACATACCTGGGTAAGTGATATACGGTATAAAAAAGAATACAAAATACTTAAGATTTTGAAGTGTACTTAATGTAATTGAAACTATCTTAACCACTTAAATAAATTTTTTTAAACATCTGTTCATTTTTGAGAGACAGAGAGAGACAGAGTGTGAGTGGGGGAGGGGCAGAGAGAGAGGGAGACACAGAATCCGATGCAGGCTCCAGGCCCGGGGCTCGAATTCATGAGCTGTGGGATCATGACCTGAGCCGAAATTGGATGCCCAACCAACTGAGCCACCCAGGTGCCCCTTAACCACTTTATAATACAATGACTATATAATTCTGTCATAATCCTCTCATTTTTCTTCCTTAAAAAAGTATATTAATTTAAAATCGTAAAACTTGACAGATTGTTTAACAGGTGCTGTCATTAAATTTGAAATATGCATTCAGTATCATAAATGTGTCTGACTCCAGATTATGGATTTATTTTGATATCGTGATTCTACTTACTTTTATCCTTTTATTTTTAAAGCTTTTATAAAGGTATATGTAGATACAATTTTTTAAAAGGCAAATTATTTTAAAGGCTTAAAATGAAAAACAGCAGCCCCTGACAGCTTTTCTCTCCCCAGTCCTCTTCACTGGGAACACGTTTTAAATCTTCTAACCTGTCCTTCTAGTATTTGCGATCATGTTTCTGAATAACATCCTTACACTGTTATTCAAACTTTTTTTCAGCCTTTAGGTATTATCTATGAGCTTCCTACGTTTAATAATGAGATGATGAGGTTTGGCTCTTACATCATTCCTCCCTGCAGACATCCTCACTCATTTTGGCTGGATCAATATTCTGAGTTTATGACTATGAACATCGTATTCACAGCCAAGCCCTACGATGATACCATTTCCTTTACCGTCTCTTGTGTTGTTTTCCCTCGAATCAATAGCTCTCTTTCTCTTTTTCATTTACTTCTCATTTCTGTTTTTGTTCTAGTGTATCCCCCAATCTTGGACAAAGGGGTAAGTTTTCTCTGATGACAATTCAACAAATCAGGTAGTCCTTTTCTAAGACATACCCTTCTGGAATCCTGTTTTTACCTTGCTCCTGTGTAGACTGGCTCCCAGCTGTTGCCTTGCAAGTTCCCTTTACCATTATCGTGTAGAGTCTCTGTGCCTTTTTCTCTCTGGATCCATTATTTCTTGGATCCCAAATCTTCCTCTTGTTTTTATCATCCTTCCAGGTAGTAAGCCTCTAGTCTAACAGCTTCCTAATAAAAAATGCAGAGGAAATTAATTTTTTTTGTTTTTGCATTTCCAAAAATGCTTTTACCCTGTCTTTACATTTGATCAATAGTTTGGCTGCAAATAGAATTCAAATAGAATTTATTCATGTTACTTCCCCTCAGTATTTTTGAGGCACCGTTCCATTGTCTTCTTGTTTCCAATTTTGCCATTATAATTTCCTATGCCACCCTTTGTATGTGGCCTTTACATCAGAGTTCCCGGATTTCCTTTTTGTTTCCGGAGTTCTGAAATTTCACGATTATGAGTTTTGATATGGGCCTTTTTTTTTTTCATTTACTAGATTGGGTTAAATTTGAAATATGCATTCATTATCATAAATGTGTCTGACTCCAGATTATGGATTTATTTTGATATCATGATTCTACTTACTTTTATCCTTTTATTTTTAAAGCTTTTTATAAGGGGTATGTAGCCCTCTTCATATGGAAACTTATGTACTTCTCCACTGAAGGTTCTTTTTCTGGTGTTCTTTGATGATTTCCTTCTCACCGTATTCCCTGTTCTTTCTTTGTTAAACGGCTATAATCAGAAGTTAGACTTCCTGAACAGATTATCTAAAGTTTTCATTTTATTTCCTCCACAGTCATATGTGTATCTTCTTTATTTGATTTGTGGGGAATTTCTTCAACTTTATCTTCCAGCCATACTACTGCTGTTTGTTTTCATTTCAGTGGTCACAGTTTGCAAAGATTCTGTCTTTTGAGTATATCTTTTAAAATAACATGTTTTTGGGGCACCTGGGTGGCTCGGTTGGTTAAGCGTCTGACTTCGGCTCAGGTCATGATCTCACAGTCCATGAGTTTGAGCCCCACGTCGGGCTCTGTGCTGACCGCTCAGAGCCTGGAGCCTGTTTCAGATTCTGTGTCTCCCTCTCTCTGTGCCCCTCCCCTGTTCATGCTCTGTCTCTCTCTGTCTCAAAAATAAATAAACGTTTAAAAAAAAAATTAAAAATAAATAAATAAATAAATAATAAATAAAATAACATGTTTTTGAGGATCTCACTTTTTAAATGTTTTCTTCTTTCCCTACATTATTTCTATTTTCTCCAAGTCTGATCCACCTTTCCTTCCTTCCTTCCTTCCTTCCTTCTCCCTTTTCTGTCTTTCATGTTAGAAGTGTTTCCTGATACGCGGGGTGCCTGGGTGGCTCACTCATGTTTTTATGCCTGCCTCCTCATCTAGATGGTAAGCACCTGAAAGGCAAGGTGTATGTGTGAACATGGCTTCTTGCTAAGTCTAAGCAAATAGAAGACCCTCACATTCTCCTTGATAAGTAAGAAAAGCTTCTCTAATATTTTATACAATAGTTATCCATGAGAAAGAAGGACTCTTTTTCTGTTTATTTTTGAGAGAGAAAGAGAGAGAGAGCACACACACACGCAGGGAGGGACAGAGAGAGAGGGAGAGGGAGAATCCCAAGCAGGCTCCGTGCCCAGCGGGGAGCTTGACTCCCTGCTTGATCCCATAGCCATGAGATCATGACCTGGGCCAATAACAAAAGTTGTACACTTAACTGCCTGAGCCACCCAGGTGCCCCAAGAAAGGACTAATTTATCTTCCTAGTAAAAGAATATCATTTCAAAAGAAAAGCATGTTGCAGAATTATCCCAAACCAATTTCAGAATCATCATGAGTCATCATTAAGTATATATTTAAAAATATTTGTGTAATTAGATAAAATGTTCTAAAGCGATACTGAAATTGTAAAGCCTAAACTTTCGTCATTCAAAATCTATTTCTGGTTACTATGATTATTATGAAGGTAGAGCTTAATACAAGTTCATACAATGTAAGACAGCAAGACATTTTCTAAATACCACCAAACACAGCCCTCTAGAATGCACGGACTCCAATAAGGTCTCCATAGACTATGTCTACTTCCCAGCTTCTCTCCCTGATGAATACCTATGGTTTAATCACTAATAACAGAGATTTTGAAGGCAAAGGAGAGGCAAACAATAATTGTAACGATTCGGTGATAAAATTTTCAACCTTTCCAGAATACTTCCCCTGGTATCTTGTTCAATCGTTTCAAACTTTCCCCAACAACAAATCTCTGCAAACTATCAAACTACCAGTTATTTGGGAAATGAGAAATTCAGTTAGGAACTGGTAATGGGGCTGAATTAGTGCTTCTTTGGGAATATGTGAGGGTTTGAATTTAGGACTGAATCTCAGAGCTTACTACCCTTCATGACTATTATATGAGGGCAGAGTGTCCCAGATTATGGCAGTTTTCCTGGCTGTTCGGGCTTGGGCTCAACACTGCTCAGTTCTCCAGTGTGGTCTTGGGGTGTTTGTGGTGGTGATCCAGTCACTCATGTGATCCCTGTCACCGTATAGTTTCCCCACTGTCATTAACAGGGGTCGGCTACTTGGCCCTACAGCTGCTCAAAATTCAATGTGCCCATGAACCACCTGGGATCTTAACACGCAAATGCTGATCAAGTGGGTCTGGGTGGGTCTGAGTCTACAGAAGCTTCTAGATGGTGCCAGGGCTGCTCGTCTGAAGAACACACTGAGTAGGAAGGATGTAGGAATATTCAGAAGAATTTGTCATGCTCTTAGGTGTTATTTTTAAGTCAATGTACTACAGACATGCCAAACTTCCTTATGTTGAATTGTCTTGATCTCTTGCTGATAATCACAGACCCATGATTTTGTACTTTATTTCCATCTCCTAGCGTCCCAGCGGGTACATTGTCCTCACATGGGACAATGCAGGCAGTGCAGACAAGCATGTTTTCCATGAACTCACTGGGTCAGTCCTGATTAGATCTCTTTGGGAGCCAAGGGAATTATTCACAACCCCTCAGGGTCCTGCTCACTTGGGGGACTTGGGATATTTCTAATGCCATCCAGCTCTGAGTAACTGGATCTTTATTTTTAAGAGTGCTGCTCCGAAGTACTTAGCTTTGAAGAATATTCAGGGGTCCCACTGCTGTCTGGGAAGGCTGCCTGTGGACTACAGGATTCTGATTTATGGCGCTTCTCCCCTGCCTGTTCAGCGGGGAGTCACTTGCCAGATACTCAAACAGAAATATGACTCTGGGTGGTGATAAACATTCTGAGAAGAGGGCATGAAATGTGACTGAGAAAGGAACTGAAAAACAAAATAACATTTTATTCACAGAGCTACACTAGGCTTCTATCTCTGTGAGATGGTGAATGTCCTTCCTTTGGGTGGTAGATACAAACACATGAAGTTCTGGGTTACCAAGTGTAGGTTGAGCAGATTTTCACAGACTGTTTTTGCCTGGAATTTCGGAAGGATTGGTTCATTTTAAGATATGGGTTAGATGGGGTTACAAACTGGGTTTACAAACTGATTTTGTTTAATTTTATTTTTAATTAACTTATTTATTTATTTATTTGTTTTCCAGGACCAGGTAGAGTAGCCATTTGTTTGAGCGAAAGACATTTTATCCGAATGATATTTGTCTATATTTGTCTACTTGAGACAAATGGCCTCTGTGAAATTTGACAGGATAGCTTGGATTAGTTTCTGCCACCATCTAATCACTAGATTAAGGAGCACTTTTAGATCAGACCAAACAAGGGAGGACTGAATTGGTTTACCATTGTCTTTAATCTGTGGTTCTCGGAGTGTGGGCTCCAGACCAGCAGCATCAGCTTGCCTTGGAACCAATTAGAAATGCAAATTTTGGGGGTGCCTGGGTGGCTCAGTTGGTTAAGCATCTAACTCTTGATTTTGGCTCAGGTCATGATCTCAAGGTCTTGAGATCCTAAGACCCACACCAGGCTCCATGCTGGGTGTAGGACCTGCACCCCTCCTCTCTCTCTCCGTCTTCCCTGCCCCTTCCTCCCTCTCTGTCTCTCAAAAAAAAAACAATCAGATTCTTTTTTTTTTTTTTAATGTTTATTTATTTTGGAGACAGAGCGTGAGTCAGGGAGGGGTAGAGAGAGAGATACACACACACACACAGAATCCGAAGCAGGCTCCAGAGCTGTCAGCACAGAACCCGATGTGGGGCTCGACCCCACGAACCATGAGATCATGACCTGAGCCGAAGTCGGACGCTCAACCGACTGGGCCACCCAGGTGCCCCCCAAAAAATCAGATTCTTAAGCTCCACTCCAGATCTACTGAATCAGAAATCTATGTGTTTATCCCATCTGAGATCCATCTACCTTTTTATTATGTATTTACCTCACCGTTTACAGAAGCATATGAAGTAGAAAGTGAAAGATCTCCCGAGTACCTCATCCTTTGTTAAAAAAAAAAAAAAAAAAAGCTGGCTTTATTTAACTTTCAATTTTGAAATAATTATAGATTTGTAACGAGTTGCATAAAACAATGTACATGGAGGTCCTGTGTACCCCTCACCTAGTTTCTGCCAATGCTAATGTCTTTTATAACTAGAGTACAATGTCAAACCAGGAAACTGACACTGGTATAATCTACAGAGCTTATTCAGGCTTCACCAGTTCTACATGCACTCGATTGTGTGTGTGTGGGTGTAGCTCCAGCGAACTTTATCTCATGCATAGATTGTGTAACCACCATCACAGTCAAGGTACACAATTGTTCCATCACCACAAAGTCCCTTGTGTGATCTCTTTGTACCTATACCACTTCCTTCCCCTCTACTCTCATTCTTAACTGTTAGCAACCATTAATCTGTTCATCTGTATAATTTTGTGATTTCAGTTTTCTTTGTTACTTGTTGTTATGTAAATGAAATCATATGGTATATAACCTTTTGGATTGGCTTTTTTAAATTTTAACTTCACATAATTCTCTGAGATTCATTCAAGTTGTCACGTGAATTGATAGTTTCTTCCTGTTTAGTGGCTAAGTAGTATTCCATGGTAAGCATGTCCCACAGTTGGTTTAGCCTCATGGAAGAATATGGTAGTTTCCAATTTTTGACTACTATGAATAATGCTGTTATAAACATTCTTGTACAGGTTTTTGTGTGAGCACAAGATTTTATTTCTCTGGGCTAAATGCCCAAGAGTACAATGAATTACTGGGTCATATTGTAGTTGTAGATTTAGTGAAAAAAAAAAAAACCTGTGAAACTGTTTTCCAGAATGGTTATATCATTTTATATTTATATCAGCAATGTATGAGACTGATCCAGTTTCCGGCTATTGCTTTTAATTTTATCCATCTATTCTGAAAGGTGTGGAATGATATCTTATTGTAGTTTTATTTTTTATTTTTTTTTTTTCAACGTTTTTTATTTATTTTTGGGACAGAGAGAGACAGAGCATGAACGGGGGAGGGGCAGAGAGAGAGGGAGACACAGAATCGGAAACAGGCTCCAGGCTCCGAGCCATCAGCCCAGAGCCTGACGCGGGGCTCGAACTCACGGACCGCGAGATCGTGACCTGGCTGAAGCCGGACGCTTAACCGACTGCGCCACCCAGGCGCCCCTCTTATTGTAGTTTTAATTTGCATTTTCCTCATAGTGAATTATTTCAAATGTCTTTCCATGTACTTATATGTCAATGTCATCTGTGTATTTTCTAGTGAAATGTTGGTTTGTGTCTTTTCCTATTTTCCAGTTGGATCATTTGATATTTACAATTGAGTTTTGAGAGTCCTTATGATGATCCATAAATATTTTCTCCCAGTCTGTAGCTTATCTTCTTATCCTTTTAACAGGATCTTTCACAGAGCAAAATTTTAAAGTTGTACTCAGGTGTTATTTAGCAACTTTCCCTGGATTGTGCTCTTGATGCCAAGTCTAAGAGCTCATCTTCTAGCTCTGGATCCCAAAGATTTCCTCTTATTTTTTTCTAAAATTTTTTTTTTTTAAAATTTCCACTTAAGATTGTGATCCTTTCTGAGTTAACTGTATTGAGTAAGAGCAGTAACAGAGGACATTTTTACCTTGTTCCCAGTCTTAGGGAGAAGGCACCCATTCAGTCTGTCACCATTACGTGTGATGTTAGCTGTGGAGTTTTTGTAGATGCTGTGATCAAGTGGAGGAAGTTCTCCTCTATTTGTAGCTTGCTGAGGGTTTATCTTGAGTGAGCGCTGAATTTTGTCAAATGCTTTTCCTTCATCAGTCAATATGATTGTATGAGTTTTCTTCATTAGCCTGTTGATTTGTTGGATTCTATTGTTGATTTTTGAATAATGGACCCAATTTGCAAACCTGGAACAAATCTCACTTAGTAGTGGTGTGTAATTATTTTTATATATTCCTGGATTCCATTTGCTAAACTTTGGTTGAGGATTCTCATGTCTAAGTTCGTGAGAGATATTTGTTTGTAGGGTTTTTGTGGGTGTGCTGTTTGTCTGATTTCCGTATGAAGCTAATAACTTGTCTCATAACATGAGTTGTTCCCTCCTCTTCTTTTCTATGAGAAAGAGTGTGTAAAATTCATATTAGTTCTTCTTTAAGTGTCTGGTAGAATTCTCCATTGAAACTATCCAAGCCCAGGATATTTTTGGGGAGGACTTTTAAATTACGAGTTTAATTTCTCTAATGGTTATAGGACTATTCAGATGATCTATTTCATCTTGGTTAATAGTTGGTAGTTTGTGATTTTCTAGTGTGATTGGTCTGTTTCTTCTGAGTTATCAAATTCATGAGTGTAAAGTTGTTTGTAGTATCCCCTTATTATCATTATAATGACTGTAGCATCTGTATTGAAATATATGTCATTCCCAACATTGGTGGCTTGTGTCTACTCTGTCTTTTTCAGGTGTGCTAGAAGTTTGTTAACTTTCTTGCTTTAAAAAAAGATTTATTTATTTATTTTTAAGTTTGTTTATTTATTTTTGAGAGAGAGAGATTGAGCACAGGGGATAGGGTAGAGAGAGAGGGAGAGAGAGAGAGTCCCAAGCAGGCTCTACGCGGTCAGTGTGGAGCCCAATGCGGGGCCCGAACCCATGAACCATAAGATCATGACCCGAGCCAAAGTTGGATGCTTAACTGACTGAGCCACACAGGAGCCCTAAAAAAAGAATTTTTAAAATTGATTTCCTTTTTTGTTTTCTGATTTTCAATTTCATTGATTTCTTTTCTTTATTATTTCCTTTCTTCTCTTTGCTTTGGGTTTATCTTGATCTTTTCTTAGTTTCTTGAGGCAGTAACTTAGGATATCAGTTTGAGATCTTTTTCTTTTCTAAAATAAACCTTTTCTTTCTCAGTACTGCTTTACTTGTACCCACAAATTTGCCATGTTGTGTTTTCACTTTCAATTTAGTTCTGTGAATCTTTAACATTTCTTTTGAGATTTCCTCTTTTACTCATGGATTATTTGGAAGTGTGCTGCTTTATTTCCCAGTGTTTTGAGATTTACTTGTCTCTCTGTTGTTAATTTCTAGTTTGATTTCATTACGGTCAGAGAACATATATGTAAAGTTTCAATTCTTTTAAATTTGTTCCAATTTGTTTTGTTAGACAGCATATGGTCTACCTCCGTCTATGTTCTGTGGTGATTTGAAAAGAATGTATATTCTGCTTTTGTTGGGTGGAGTTCTATAGATATCATTTAGATCCTGTTGGTTGATGGCATTGTTCAGTTCTTCTGCATCTTTGCTGGTTTTCTGTCTAGCAGTTCTGTTAATTGCTGAGAGGAGTGTTGAAGCCCCCAGCTGTAATTACGGCCATCTGGGTTTGCACAAGCCTTCCAGATAGTTCTGATCATGCTGAAGTTTGGGGAGAGGTACCTGTAACTCTTTGTGAGTTTCATCTTCATGAAGGAAATCACCTTGAATGTAGAGAAAGTGTGAGTTATTTCATGAAGTTGAAACTCCATAGCTCTAGCCCTTTCTTCCAATCCATCCTTCTGCTCATCACTAGGTATATTTTCCTGAAGAAAATTCCAATCCTGTCACTCCCAGGGGAAACCTTCAATGACTCTTTACTGCCTTTGAGTTAAGCCTACTATCTTTTTTTTTTTAATTTTTTTTTAACGTTTATTTATTTTTGAGACAGAGAGAGACAGAGCATGAACAGGGGAGGGGCAGAGAGAGAGGGAGACACAGAATCTGAAATGGGCTCCAGGCTCTGAGCTGTCAGCACAGAGCCCGACGCGGGGCTCGAACCCATGGACCGTGAGATCATGACCTGAGCCGAAGTCGGACGCTTAACCGACTGAGCCACCCAGACGCCCCAAGCCTACTATCTTAGTGTGAGTGGTGTTGCCTCTCTGCAAGAACCACTACTACTACCATCCTCTATGGTCTCTAGTCTCTATCAAGCTAGATTAGTCATAATATCCTTGTAATATCATGATTTATAATGAAAAATATATATATTTGTTTTCATCCCTGCTTCTGGCACAGAGCTCCTGAAACCCTTGGAATTTCCTAAGTAATAAGAGTGGCAAAGGTGTCTTGTTATGTTAATGAGGTGACTTTTGGATGGCACCTAAGGTTGAGAGCTGGTTACCAGGAGAACTAACCATGTCATTTGAGGGTGGGAATTTTCAGTCCCACCCACCTGACTCCTTGTAGGGGGAGATAGTCTGGAGGTTGAATCCATCCCTAGTGGCCAGTGATTTAATCAATCAATCACGCCTATGTAATGAAGCCTCCAAAACACACACACACACACACACATATACACACACACACACACACACACACACACAAAGGAGGTTTGGAGAGCTTATGGGTAGGTGGTCACATAGAGATTCAGAGAGAATGGTGTGCTGAAAGAGGGCTTGGAGACTCTGTGCCCCTTCCCACATGCCTTGCCTCATGCACGTCTTCCATCTGGTTTTTCCTGCATTATATCCTTTTATAATAAACTGGTGATCTGGTAAGTAAAATGCTTCTCTGAGTTCTGTGAGCCACTTTCACAAATTAACTGAATGCAAGCAGGTGGTTTTGGAACATCCAATCCATTCCTGGTGGCTCAGAAGCACAGATGTGGCATCTGAAGTAGAGAATAGTCTTGTGGGACTGAGACCTTAAACTGTGGAATCCGATGCTATCTCCAGTACATAGTGACAGAATTGAGTTGAATTGTAGGACATCCAGCTGGTGTCTGAGAAGTGCTTGTTGGTGTAGGAACCCTGCACCCCTCCCCACCCTGGAATTGGATCCCAGAACCCTTTTAATCCTACACCCACACTATGCTTTCCTTCCTCTGAGTTTTCTTCATACCGTTTGTTTTTATCTGGGATGTCCTCCATCCATACTTAAATTGGTTAAAATTTTCCCTGTGTTTCTGGCCATCCTTCATGAGGACTTTTCTTAGTATCTGAACAATATATAATCTCTCCCTTTTTGGAATCTACGAGGCACTACACTTCTCTCTTTTCCATTTTTTACATTGTCCTTCTTTAAAGTTAGTTGGGATTTTATCTCCTCTCTCTTGCTAGGTTTAAAGTTTACGGAAGGCAAGGACTCCATCCTTGTGTTTCCTGTAGTACCTTTTGCTTGTTTCCTTAAAAATACTTGAAAAGTATTTGCTTTTCAAGTATTGAATTGAATTTTCAAAAAATTCAATTGAATTTTCAAAAAATTGAATTTTCTGAACAATTAATGACACTTAATGTTCCATTGCTTTGTTCCTCTGAAATGAAAGAAGATTTCTTAAAAAGTGAAAAGAGTTTCCCCTTGTAAAACCTTAAAGTAAAATATTTTTCTTTTTCAATGAAGGAGAATTCATTGGAAATTTATAATGCATTTGAAGTGCACTTTATTTTTTTTTCAAAAAAAATTTTTTTTTCAAAAAAAATTTTTTTAACGTTTTTTATTTATTTTTGAGACAGAGAGAGACAGAGCATGAATGGGGGAGGGTCAGAGAGAAGGAGACACAGAATCTGAAACAGGCTCCAGGCTCTGAGCTGTCAGCACAGAGCCTGACGTGGGGCTCGAACTCACGGACCGCGAGATCACGACCCGAGCCGAAGTCGGCCGCTTAACCGACTGAGCCACCCAGGCGCCCCTGAAGTGCACTTTAAACGTATTTTAAGTAGTGGTACCATAATAAAACATATATAGAAATATGAATATTACAGTGTTTGTAGTGATTCTAAGTGTGTCTGTCTCTACCCTCCTCTTTTCCATTCCCACTGCCATTTTCAAGGGCTGGTTGTAGTGAGCTGGTCTCTGGATTATGCAGTGTTTCTCAAACCTGCCTGGCTATGAGGATAGTCTGGTATACTCATTAAAATACAGATTTCTTAGCCTCACTCTACAGCTCCAAAGAAAGATCAAGAATCTATATTTTTACCAAGCATCCCATTTGATTCTAATCGTCAGGCCATTCATTGCCTTCTAATAGTTATAATTCCTCATCTCCCCGGTCCATGGCTTATCTGTCATGTTACTTAATTATCAATTAAATTGCCAACTACTTTCATAAAAGATTTGTAATTGAGGGGATAGTGTCTCTGAATGCTTGATTTTCTAAATGAAAGGAACCTTCACAGTGGTCTGGTATATTTATTAATCCCGGAATGCTTTAGTATCCTCAATATGAACATGAAAAATGCTACTACTTTCCTCTACCCAGGATAAAATATTGGATATTATGAGAGCAAAAGAAGAAAAATTTTACAGCATAATATAGAAATACAGCAGAAAGCAATATGGTACTTACCTTATCTGTGTTTTAGGGCAAACTGAAGAACTGATACAAAATGATTTCAGGAGCTTCTGGGAATGTGATGGACAGAATGACTCAACACATTTGATTCTTTGTAGTATAAAACAGCTAACTAATTGTAAACAGTGTGAGGAAAAAGTATCACTTTTCTTTGGGGATGAAATATGTGTATGGACATAGGGAGGGAGTTTGGATGCCCAGCACATTTACTTCTCAGTCTTGTCATAAATATCAATACGTAAGATAAAAAACAGTCTTGCCAAACACTCACCACCAGAGAATTCCTCAAGTAGAGTTATACTGGGGCCAAGAGCTAGTTGTCAATTTTGATAGAATGTAAAATATTTTAGTGCCTTTAGATCTATAAAGCACTAGGAAGTGGCCAACATGACAACCATGATAAAAAAAAAAAAAAAAGAAAGAAAAACACAATCCTGACATGTTCCAGGATTTCTAAGTGTGTCAGACTTTAGAGAAGTTTTGGTGTCTTTAAATCCATAAAGTACTAGGAAGTGGTAAACAAAACAAAACAAAACAAAACGAACAAACAAGACCCAGCAAGAATAGTTAAAGAACAAGGACAAAATTTGAAATGATCCAGGAGTTCTAGTTGTGTGAGATTTTATACAATTTTTAGTTGTCTGTAGTAGGTAGTACATACAATTCACTAAATATTTATGATCATATTTTGGTTTGATGGAAGACTAAAAAGGAAATGCGTATTTTTAAGTATATTACTACAGTTATCAATTTCCAGGGACATTCATGGAAGCGCAATATTATTCACGAAGCAAAAGTAAGATGATTTTGTTTTTATCAGTGTTTCCTATTGAACAATGTTGCTGGCAGCAATAATAATGTTGCGAACGGAAAACTTTCTTTGCCTAACATTCCTGAGAAATTCTCTGTTGTCCAGGAGAAGGCATCTGTATATTTCTGAAATCTTGTAGGATGCTGCGTCACTGTCGTTCGCAAAGAATTGTCTCACTGGGGGGGTGTAGGTGTTCTTTAACGCATTTCTTCAGGTGCTGATTTCTCTGCAGATAATCAGCAGACCGATCCTCCAAATGAGCAAGGCAGCATTGAATCCTTAAACCAAAGCCTTGCCTGCTCGCTCTGGGTGGGTGAGCCGTGAAATAAAAGGCAGAGGGCAAAAGTGACAGACAACATGCTCAGGAGCTCCTTTCTCCCTCAGACTCAGTAATACTCTTGAATTGGTGGCTTAACATTTTGAAAAGGATGTGAAACTTTTAAGAGCAACAAGTGAAATAGATGGCGAGGCTTGGGGGATTTGTAAAGGGATACGGACCTTTCTAGGGCAGATTACCAGGTCATCAGTTCAAATGCAGCTGTGCTCAGCCATTACTAACATTATTGCACATGAGGGCTTCCTAGGCCAGCTGGCAGGTGCTCTTGGTTGCCTGGTAGACAGCTGGGCAGCTGAGACCCCGGCGAGGAGAGCCACTGTATCAGCCGGCATTCGGGAAATTCGAACTCTCCAGAACTCCACCAGTCTGCTCAGCCCTGCTGCCATCTGCTTTCTTAACACCTCCCCTGGGTTCTGCAGACCCATGACGTGTGCTGGGGGAAGCATGTCCTGCGACTGTGTGAACTGCACCAGTTCTGTCAGCCTAGAGGAAAACCTTTCATGCCTGAATGCAGCTGCCGAGAATCGTGCTGGTGTATAGGGCACTTGACTTCCCGGTTTGACTTCAAGTCTGAAAAAGTCATGTAGCTCTGACTTCCCTCCAGGCGCTTGTCCTACTCCAAAGTGCCAGGACATACCCCAGGGAGTTACCTCCAGGAGAATCATGGCACAGTCCTTGGATCTGGGTTGGTTGCAGTAAAACTTGTTGAAAGGTACATACCATGCTCACAGAAACTCCAATTCTAATACACAATATTCAGACTGCCACTGTGTTGGGACCAAGTACCCAGGACTCAGCTTCTGGTGAAATAAAGAACAGTTTTTCCAAGACAGAAAAATAATCACATTCTGGGCAGTCAGGTTAGGATTCTGTTATTCCGACAAGCCCTATGCAGAGGCAGGTAGCAGCTGTCTGCTCCGCTTGAGTTGGAAAAACTGATAAGTAGGGTGTTATCTTTCTGTGACCTCCACTCCCCTCTACCCCCCACCCAGGACCAGACAGAGGTGCTGGGGGCTGACAGGAGGCAGCTGTGGTTGGGTCTGGAATTCTGCAGACATGGGATTGCAATTCTGGATCTGCCAAGAATAATCCTGGCTGGTCCCATAAGCTCTTAAGAGCCTCAGTTTCCCCATCTATAAAAATGAAACCTTGCACTAGGAGGGCTTCTGAACTATGATGTGTTTCCAAGGTGCTATTTTGAAACAGTTTGAATTCCTCAGAAGACAGTGACGATCAAAATATAAACCATTGTGACTGAAGCCACTAATAGTAATTAGAGTACGTGGGTCCACAGTGAATAAACAAAATGTGTTTGTTCTGTAGAAAACTGGGGATATGTTTACAAGTTTACAAAGCAAAAACCACAATGGTGTTTAAGACTGATTTGTTAAATGCATGCCTGCAACAAAGCCTGTCCTGAAAATAGAGTTCCTGCACGAGGAGGAGAAATATGGGTGTGCCTTTTAAATAATTTTTTTTCTAACATTTTATTTACGGCATCCATTATTTTTTTCAACAACTAAAAACAGCCTTCCAAACAGCTTTTCTCTTTAAATTTACTTTATGGAGGTAGTCACACAGGCTTTAGAAAAACTTTATTAGGCTGCACTTACTACATTATCTAGAAAATAGTGCATTTATATGCCTACAGATCCACCTTCCCCCCAAACTGAACAAAACAAAAAATATAGATGTCTGGTTTTGTCAGTCCCTATAAATAAAGGAGGCAGAGACAGAAAATATAGAAAGGTAGCATGTTACATTACCATAACGCACCAGAAACCCAAGGTAGGGATAAAAGTGCTATTTATCAACCACTGAGAGCTAGGATTCTGTGGATTTTCATGTCTTCAGCGTTGCTGGAGTTTAGATAATTCCAGAATTTGAGTTTTTATCTTAGAACTTCATTTTTGGAGGGCATTTTAGTAAAACTAAGAAGTGGAGTCTAGAAGGCAGGAGCATGATGGGGAACAAAGATAAATGAGTAGACCAGGTGGAGTATCTACACTCCAAATAGCAGCAGAAGGTGGGGAAATGTTCGGATTCAAAGGAAATCCTAAGTGTCAAGATACTTATTCCACCTCCATTGATTTGTGTGCAGCCCTTAGTCCTGGCAACACCATGTAATTTCTGTCGATTATCTTTCCAAAAATGCCATTCCAGGTCAGGAACTCATTTGTCTGATTTTAAACTACAAACTCATTGCAAATAAAACAGAAGTCTGAGTGATGATATTTGCATTAACTGTATTTCTTTCACCTTCAAGGAGCATTTTTCTCAGTCTCTGTTTCTGATATTTTCTTATGTGTGCATGTGTGTATTTGTTCCTAGGTACCTATCTTTGTAGGAAACATGATCATGGCTTCTTAGCATTAAAGTCAACCAGAGTATTATTGAATGTGAAGAATATAGCATGTCTTCCTCGTTTCTTTTCTTTCCTTTCCTTTCCTTTCCTTTCCTTTCCTTTCCTTTCCTTTCCTTTCCTTTCCTTTCCTTTCCTTTCCTTTCCTTTCCTTTCCTTTCCCTTCCCTTCCCTTCCCTTCCCTTCCCTTCCCTTCCCTTCCCTTCCCTTCCCCTCCCCTCCCCTCCCCTCCCCTCCTCTCCTCTCCTCTCCTCCCCTCCCCTCCCTTCCCTTCCCCTCCCCTCCTCCCTTTCTTTCTTTCTTTCTTTCTTTCTTTCTTTCTTTCTCTCGTTGTAATTCAAAAGCTTTCAAAAAACAGTCTGGTTTCTAAGGTTAATGGGAGACAGAGAAGTATAACTACCACTTACTGAAACCTGCCCTATTCTAGGCACTGTGCTATGTACTTGAAGTGTTTCATCTCATGACTCCTCATGCCAGCCTCTGAGATCGGTACTGTTCTTCCCAGAATGCAGATGAGGTGATTTGCTCAAGATCATAGAACTGGGAGTCAAGCTACACCTGAAATGGGTAGCGAGGTGGGGATTTTATACTCCACAGTTTAAAAGAAAAAAAGTTGCTTCTTTATTTAAGAAAAATGGATCTTTTATTGCTCTTAAGATACTACCCAGCTGCTAGTGGAAGAAAAGAAATATTTTGTCAATTAAGGGGAACTTGAAAGAGAACGAGTTAGTCTGGAAAAGACTGCTTGAAATGAGAAGAGACAAAACTACCTCGGCACATCAGGCTCACACATAATGAAGAGAGTTACAGTTCCTGCGCATCTGAATCCTGGTGTATGAATGCTGGCAGTTGTGGGTAGAGACCGTGGGCAGACTTCCTGGGAGGAGTCCCTACTCTCCTCCATGCACCCCCACTCAGGCTCCCACCCCAGTGGAAGCCTCCAAAGCACCCTGTGCTTCTCACTGGCAGAGCCCAGCAACCTCTAATTGCTTCATCCATAGCTGTCTTCCCAGCTAGGGTGGAGGCTCCGGGAGTGCTGGGACGGTCTCCCTCCTTCCTGTCCAGCACCCTGCATGCAGGACCTGAGGTCAAGCTGCAAATGGAGGCCGTGGACTTTGGTTCACTGTCCCCAATTCTCTGCCAACCCTGAGCACCAGCCTCATACTCACACTCCATCCTCCTCTACCCCACTCCAGCTAGTTCATTGCCTCCTCCCAGGGGCCATTTGGACAGGCAATTCTGGGGTCTTGGATAGCTGGAGCATGCCTTAGAAAGGGGGGAATGTCCAGAACATTCTGGGTTGTGGGGCCCGGGACAGGGGTAGTGGTTGACGAGGTCTATGGGAAATGTTGCTGACGCTTAAGAAACATGGATGAATGATTAACAATGAACATGCTGAAACAAAGCCACAGAGAGAAAGCATTAAGCCAACCTCTTGGGGGCCCTGAACAGCAAGAGGCTACCAGGGGGTTTCCCTGGAGGAGAGGGCAGTCTGAGGGGGGTGATGGTAGACCCTGGATGAAACACTCATTCTAGCTTGTTGAACTCTTGCTGTTAGTTTTCATTACTTTCCTGTAACCTTTAAGGGCATTCGTTGCCAAGAAATTTCCATCTACCTGGGTGTCTAATAACGAGATAATCACAGGCCTTCTCAGAAATGAGTCAAACCAATGGAAGTTGGACCCCCTGAGAAATAACCTGGATCCTCAGGTCCCTCTTTGTCACCAGTAATTTCTAGATCCCCATGGCACTTCTAACTCATTCCTGACAACGTATATAAAGTTCAGATTACAAGTGAAATTGCAAGCAGGGTAAGTTCCTGCCTGGGTCATGTTTACCCAGTGGAGTCTATGGGATAGAAGCCAATCGAACAGCACCATTCTAATAAAACAAATATAAAACCCACACAGAAAAGTTTGCCACATGAAAACAAAACAAAATCGTGTCTTTTACAACTAGACCGATGCTATCTACAGTTTTGATGGTAACATTCTGAGATAGTGTGAAAGCATGGAATGGGGAGAGAATCTTCAGGAAGCAGCCGAGGCAGTGTGTGGAGATGAACCAGAGCTCCATTTGCTTGCCCCGATTCTTTTATCTTAAGAACACAGGAATGATTCTGAGAGATTCTGAATGTACAAAAGCAAAAAGGGAGTGTATATTCAGTAGGCAGGAACTCCATTAAAAAAAAGAATTGACAATTACTTAGAAGTCAGGAAGCCAATTTTAAAATCAATACATTCCTTCAGAAGGATAACATGATGTAGTGTCAAAGTAGGAAGCATTATCAAAGCTACATTTACTTTGCATTGGTCCTTAAGTAGCCCTGGTCAATGCTGAAACATCGAAGAAAGGAGAGTCAGAAAGCAGAGTTACAACCTGACCTAAATCTTTACACTGACTAACCAAACCTTACGATGGAAGACAAAGCTGAAAATCGGGTTTGAGCTGCTTTTATACTTATATTTGCTTGGTTTTAACCTAACTGTAGAAGAACGTCTCCTCCCAGCACCCCCCCACCCCCACCCCTAGAATAAACAGCGTAACTACAAACGGGAACAGCCACAGGACTGGGTCCCCTGTGTCCCACTCAGATTCTTGGTGGCATTGCAAAACACAATCTGAATGTTATTAAAGGGGAAGTGGAAAACAAAGGGAGATTTAAAGTAAATTACATGAAACGGATTTTCATCATCTCTGCTTTAGTTCGTGAGAAATTCAATGTCAACCACACATGTACATTACTGAGGAATAATTTCGGCTTATTCAGCTGAAGGAGCAGAAATGTATTTAGTTTGTGGAAGAAGTCACTGCACTTTGCAGTATCGTCGTTGGGTTGAGGAGTTGCTCGGTAAAGTAACAGCGGCTGGCTGGAATGGAACCATGGAGGAGGAGCCAAGTTTCTTTTTTCAGTGTTTGGTAGAAAGGCTTTTCCCATTCGTTTTAAATTACTAAGAAAAGCAAACATTTTGGTAAATGCTTCAGAGAGATTTATAGGTGACCCTAAATGCAATCTACTTGGTGACTGACTCAATTTTAATTCCTTTGGTTCTTGGTTGCAGAAAGGCCAACATTGTTACCACTTGCCTGGTCAAAGGTTACGCTTCCTGCCCTCCATCAACCCTGCTGGGACATCTGAGTGTTTTTAGATACTAGTCAGGTCACCTTCCAAGGGGAATCACTCACGCTAACCATCTGATTAAAGGGGCCTCTGTAATGAATCCGGCTACCAGGTATGCAATTAGCCAGGCTCTAGCTTTCCTGGTTTAATGAAATGCGTGTTAGATGCCCATCCGTGTAAGACCTCAGTAAGCAAAGGCACTTGGGAGCTAGGACATTCAATAGCCATCCTTCCCTTTTCAAATTTAAATTTTAATTACATTTTAATGACAGTTTGTGTGTGTGTGTGTGTGTGTGTGTGTGTGTGTGTAATACAATGTTTTTGTGCCCATGTCTCGGGGAATTAGGAAACCCAGAATGCCATTTTGGGTCATTGCTTCTCTGAAGAGGTTTCCACACACATAGCTTTAATCATCTGCTTGCAGTTCAGCATTAATGCCCTCGGCAGTGTTGTGAGCGTGTTTTCCCTAAGGTCTCCATTAACAGAAGCTTTGCTTCTTACAGTGCTTACAAGAGCCAAGCACTGTCCTAAGGTCTTTACTTGCTCAAGACTCATAATTATTTCTTTTTTAAAAGTTTATTTATTTATTTTGAGAGAGAGAGAGAGAGAGAGAGAGGGAGAGAGAGAGAGAGAGAGAGAGAGAAAGAGAGAATCTCAAGCAGGCTCCAAGCTATCAGCCCAGAGCTGGATGTGGAGCTCAGTCCTTCAGACCGGGAGATCATGACCTGAGCTGAAATCAAGGATCGGAAGCTCAGCCAACTGAGTCACCCCGGCATCCCATAATTATTTCTTTTTCATTCACGAGCAAACAGAGGTGCAGAGAAGGGACTTGTCTAAGCCAGGGTATGGCAGAGCCAAAATTTAGATCCAGGCAGCCTAGAACCTATGCACTTAACCACATTCCATATGGACAAGATTGGGTCAAAACAAAATTGTGAAGCCCTGAAAAGTCATTCTGGGAGCTCCAGAATCTTCTTTCTGCCTCTTTGCCAGAAGCACCCTTCTCCTGGCCCTCAGACATTAACATGCTGGACTCTAGCCACCACTCCAACTCAGAGCAGAGATCTGCCAGCTTAAACTCAGGACCATCTAAACTCACCACATGCACGGCTTTGGTACCACTCATAGGCTGGCCAATCTGGCTCATATCCCCCAGCTTCAGTAATTAGTTCAGGAATGGGCCGTGACCCAAGCTTGTCCAAAAAAAAGTCTAGTTTTTTTTTTGTTGTTGTTGAAGTCAAGAGAAAGGAGGCTGATTTTTCATGATGTACTTGAACCTGGGAGGCAGGAGCTGCTGTACCATCATGGATCTCATGGTGCCTGAGAAGGGAATCAACAATGGAAGGAGAGCAGAGCCTGCCCACAAGCCAGAGTGGGTTGGGTCCTGGATGCATCTTTAAGCCTCAGTCCAGCTGGGTCTGACATGGGTCATACCCTGGACTTCTCAGCTGTGACCCAATCAATTCCCTTTCTGCTCAGGTAGTTTCCACTGGGCTTTCTGACACTTGCCTCAAAAAGGAGCCCTCCTTTCTGCTTCTGGCCAATTTTAAAATTTTCATTGGAAAACAAAATTATTTTAGTCTTAATGGATGAAAATAAAAACATCATCTAGTGGCAGCGAGAAGCCACTGTGACCCTACAAAGAAGCAAAGGGTGGGGTAGGTGCTATGGCAGGGCAGGTCGAGAGGCAAGGGAATCAATGTTGAAGAGCTACAACATTGGCATTTCCCCTTCATTTAATGTCCCCAGTGATCCTGCGAAGAAGGTAGCATTATCTTTAGTTCACAGGCGAGGAAGCCGAGGCACAGGGAGGGTGAGTGATGTCACCCATTTTACACTGTTTGTAAGTGGCTGATCTGGCCTTCAAACCCGGGCCTATTTGGCTCTGAAGGCCACAGAGGACTCTCTGCCACTCGTGATTGCCCCACTACGTGCTGTGTAAAGTGAGGGCATGGGGAGTGAAATTGTCCACGGTGCTCCGCATTGGATGTGCCCTGGATATCTTCAAAGCCCTTAACACACCGTCTCATTTGCTGAGTCTGGCGGATAGGTGGTGGATGTTACTTCCGAATCTTAGAGATGGGCTGCTGTCATTAGGGTGGGTAGGATTTGGGCAAATGCTTTGGTTGTGGAGAATGAGGAAAGATGAATATGAAAATGGGATGTATTCAAAGCATTTATTTGCTGTGGCCTTAGAGGACACAGAGGAGACACTGTAGGCTCAACGTGGTTTGTTTTGTTTTGTTTTTGACCTGGGATGAGTCTGAAATGCCACTATTACCATGGTAATGAGTGAGTAGAGCAATTTGATCAATGGGAGAAGGAAAAGAAAAATGATAGTGGGGCAAATATTTGTTGAACAACATTTTCAATGTACTATGGGTGCAGTTATGTGCTAAGTGCTTTTGAGAATATCAAATAAAGGGGAAGTGATTTAGGAAGCCAAGATACACAAAACCGTGGAGTAATTAAATAGCAATGAATGAGCAAGAGAATACAGAGGTGCGTGTATGTATGCAGATGTTCAGTGTCCGTCATGGAGGACATGAGTTAATTGGGGCCGGCCAAAAGCAGCTTTCTGGATCTCTTACGTTTTGAGCTGAGCTTTTAAGAATTAACCTGATCAGTCGGAGTGGGTGGAGAAGAAACTATATTTGGTGAAAGCAACATAATGGCCAAACTGAGGCGTCACTTTATTCTACTGAGCAAGAGGAAGGCATAGCTGATTCCCTGGGGGTAGGGGTGACAGCAACTGGCTTGGATTTACACTGATTTACACCGTATCCGTGTGAAGAGCTGGTGGGGAAACAAGGCCGGTCATGAAGTTGTGAAACACAGAGAGGGTGAACCCAAAGAAATGGGGATGATCTTCCTGGCTCTGTTGCCCAAGGAGAGTGTGTTACATTGGGATGTGAATCAGACCCAGTCTTACTCATCTTCCCTTAGGGTCTGGCGCTCCAGGAGGATGGATACGTATTTATCGAATGCATTCGTGAAGGAAGGAAGGAAGGAAGGAAGAGGCGAAGGAAGGCAGGCAGGCTGACTAAATTGAGAGGGTGCTTCAGAAGCAGGAGCAAGATAATAGGTATTGATCAATGGCTGGAAGCTATGGAGAGCTCAAGAAGATTGAATGGAGTAGAGCCATTTTTCTTTACAAAAGTGAAGAAGTCATTCACTATGTGGGAATTGTGGTTTCTTTTTGCGGTGGCACAGGTGGAAATCCAACAGGAGTGGATGGATCTTTCTGACTGAATTGGATGGCCTGGCTACTGCTCGTCTTCCACTTGCCCACCAGTCGATACTCACGTCCTTCATGCTCCCTGGCTTCCCCTCTCACAGAAATAAGACACGTCAGAAGCTGAATTCCGGGGGCCTTGTTCCCCACAGCCTAGGCTTGCTTTGGTGTAAGAGATACTTGGTGTGGAATACCTAAGTCATTTCAAACCGCTTCCCAGCCCCAGCAGTCTCTCCCCTCACCTACTTGGAGTCTTTGGCAGACTCGCCTTCTCTCTTCAAAGGGCGTTTTGCTTTTCTTCAAATATTTCTTAATACACCTGAACCAATCAATTAAAAGAAAAGGCCATCTTGTGGTTTCCGACAGAACCTCTTCGTATACCTATCCTAAATCAAAGACTCTCCTCTCATCGTTCCTTGTTCCTCCCAATGCAGGAAATTGTTCTGGTAAGTGGAGCCCCTCTCCCACGAATTCCCAGAGTGGCCTCAGCACCGGAGTCCTCTGATCCTTCCCCAGGCTGATGGCTCTGTGTGCGGGGTTCTGCACTGCTCCAGTGATCCCAGGAAATGAAATTCCTTTCCCAAGCTGGAGCCCCTGAACTTACCTCTTTCTTCTTGCATTACTTCATAGAGAGATAATCTGAGTTAATTCCTTCAGGGTTCATATGCATTTAGCCTTTGCCTCTTAATTCTGCTGCTGTTGTCCAGTTAAATACCCGAGGCAAATTTCCTAAGCTCATTCCAGTGCTGATCTTTATGTTCTTGCACTAAGAGAATTGCATTAACCTACAATTTCCTTAGGGAAGGTTCTTATGAATATATATTTTCTTCTGTATTCAATGGATGACTGTAATTCTTTCATAATGCCAAATTCTTTCTAGTCGAGCTTTTCAAAATGAACCTTTGCTTTCTGTTTCTTCTAGCTCATTTTGGGGAAAGAACTCTTCTCAGCGCTTAGGGGCAAGGATACTTAGACCAGGGAGTGAAAATATTAGTTTTCCATTTTCCTTGTCTTTTGGGAAATCAAACAATTTGTAGCCAAGTAGCCAAGAAGCAGCTACTATAAATCAGTTCATTAGGCCCTTAATTTCTGTGACATTTGTCTTCCTGACTTAATTGTAAACTTTGAAAGCGAGGACCGGTTCTTCTTTTCTTTTCCTTCTCCTCCGAGCTCTGAGCTAACTTCAGGAGCGGGTTTTCCCTGTTGTGAGGGGGCGCTCCACACGTGTGGGGGGTGCCCAGGTTGAGGTAGCTGCTAATTCCTGTGGGGTTGGTGTGTGTGTGTTGAAATTAACGTCTTAAAATTAAAGCATTTAAAAATGTATTTGTGCCAACACATGGAATGTGTTGGCATGTTCACTGTAATTAGGATGTTTTTGACCACAAGTGTCAGAAAACCCAATTTATAGTAATGTAAACGGTAAGTGATGTATACCCAGGACATTTGCAATTTTCTGTAGGTTAGAAGTCGGACACAAGTCTCACTGAGCTAAGGTGTTCAGCAGGCCTGCATTCCTTCTGGAGGCTCTGGGGGGGGGGGGGATACATTTCCTTGCTTTTTCCAGCTTCTAGAGGCTGCCTGCATTTTGTGGCTTGTGGCCCCTTCCTTCAGCAATGTCCTGCTGAGACCTCCTCACACTGCCATCTCCTGGTCTTCTCTCTGATTCCCTCTCCCTTTTTTTTTTTTTTTAACATTTATTTACTTTTTTGAGACAGAGACAGAGCATGAGCAGGGGAGGGTCAGAGAGAGAGGGAGACACAGAATCCGAAACAGGCTTCAGGCTCTGAGCTGTCAGCACAGAGCCCAATGCGGGGCTCGAACTCACGGACCGCGAGATCATGACCTGAGCCGAAGTCGGACGCCCAACCGACTGAGCCACCCAGGCGCCCCCCTCTCCCATTTTTTAAAGACCCTTGTGAACACAGTGGGCCCACCCAGATAATCCAGGGTAATCTCCCTATTTTAAGGTTGTCAGTGGATTAGCAACATTGATTCCATGTTCGACCTTAATTTCCCCTTTGCCATGTAAACTAACACATTCTTAGGAGCCAGGGAGTAGGTTGTGGATGTCTTTGGGGGGCCATTGTCCAGCCTACCACAGCATTCTACCCATTAAGGGCTTTACTATCATATATATCAGGAAGTACAGAAGCAGAGGGGCTCCAGGAGGGTAAATTCACAGCTGTGCGACATGGCTGTGGACCCAGGTTCTCATGTCTTTCTTCTGAATCACCTTCAGCATGAAAGCATGTCTTTTGGTTTTGGGTGTGAGATGGCTGCCATGTTCCCAGGCACCGTGCAGACACCATGGCATCCGGCTGAAGCAACCAAGGGCTGTTCAGAGGCTATTTCTTCTCATTCATCTCTTTACTACTGATGAAGAACTTTTGAGAAACCCCGTAATAGGATTCTTATGTCTTACTGGGCAGGACTGTGGCACATCACAGGTCTCCTCAGAAGATATGGCTGAGGGAGAGCAGAAGCCAGGGTAAGTGGGGTTTCTCAAGGAGAGGACCGAGGCTAATGGCTTTGGGGCTGGTGACCAGCAGTGCCCGTGAACTTCAGAAAGGCAGGAGCCGTGTTCGTGATTCACACATCCAGGCACTGCGTGCTGGAACTGGGGACTTTGAGCCTTTAAGGCCCTCTTCTGACACTTTCTAGTTTCTATTCATGCAGTTCTTTGGGATTGGTTAGAGTAGGTGCTCCAGAGATCTTGAGGCATGGTTAGAGTTTTCTGTTTTTTGCTAAGCAAAATGGCACTCACAGGAGGGTCTGGACCAAGCCCCGCGTGTCCATCTTTTGCTGGCACCTAAGCCTCACTGCGGCTGCTTTAGACGTCCCAGTCCTGCTTTATGATCCTGCCTGGGGTGGGAAGGTGTGTATAATTCTCAGGTACAAAAGCAGAGCTTGTCAGCATGTTTTTATATTTCGTAACAATCTTTCTGTGTTAGCCATGCTCTTAAGTTCATTAACCGTAGGAGCTAATGACCTGGTGCACCTCTGTGAACTGATGAAACAATATTGATAGGTATAGCTGCCCGGTGCACAGTAGTTCATTTCAGGTCATGAACGAACGGGCGTCACCACCCTATTATTAGTACTGGCAGCAGGACTGTAAGGTAAAGCACAAGAAGTCACAAACAATCAAAAGCACATCGCTTCAGGCCCCGGTGACAGTCCAGGTGAAATGACACGCCAGCTTGGGTAAATACCCAAGAATAACACAGAGGAACTCTTCACCCCTTGAGGACACTGGCTGTTAAATTGCCAGAAAAATTGCCACTGAGATGGTTAGAATTGTTGTAGTGACAATTGGTATCAAAGAGCCCCCTCCCAGTTCTTCCCTTGCTGTGGATGAGAGTGTGGTTTTCTCAGGTTATTCTATGGAAACAACAGATTTTAAAAATGAATATACTATTTCTTTATTACACCAAATTATTATCTTCATGTAAACTCATTCATTGAGTCAGTATGTGTTTATTGAGTTCCTACTATGTGCTGCCCACCAATCCAGGCTCTTGGGATGGTAGGTGAGTGCACCAAATACCCCTGTCATCGGGAACTTACATTCCCACAGGAGACTGACAAATGGTAAATACAGCAAATCAGTGAATTGCATGGTATGTTAGAAGCTGAGAAAGTCCTGGGGAAAGAAAAGGTCAAGCAGATTCAAGGGGATCAGAAGTGTGAGAAGAGCAGTTGGAGAGGACGGTTTGTGTTCACAATTTTAAATAAGGTGGTCAGAGGAGGCATCGTGGGACAGGTGATGTTTAAGCAAACAGTTGGAGGTAAGGGAGATAGTCATGCAGACAAGAGAGGCAAAATCAGACTGGTCTCTCCCTGACATCCATCTCATACTTAAAACCTTAAAAATTTTTTTTTACTGTTTATTTATTTTTGAGAGAGAGAGACAGAGAGAGAGAGAGAGAGAGAGAGAGAGAGCATGAGTGGGAGGGGCAGAGGGAGATGGAGACACAGAATCTGAAGCAGGCTCCAGGCTCTGAGCTGTCAGCACAGAGCCGGCTGCAGGGCTGGAACCCACAAACTGTGAGATCATGACCTGAGCCGAAGTCGGACACTTAACTGACTGAGCCACCCAGGAGCCCCTCATATTTAAGCCTTTTAAAGTCTTCCCTTAGCTCCTGCAGTAAGCTCCTGCAGTTTTCTCTTGAAACTTCTCTCCTTCTTCTCTTTCCCCAGCCCTTACGGGAACTCCAGCCACACTGATCAACCTTCTGTGCCTTCGAGAGCCCACTCTCTGCCACCTGAGACTTCCTTCCCTGGAGGTTCATCATGGCTGAAGTGGTGTTTTCTTACCCTTCATGTCTTAGCTGAAATGTCTTCTCAGAGAGTCCTTTCTGTACTCAGGAAGTGTAAAGTGGCCAGCCCCCAGTTACCCTACCATATCACCCTGTTGATTTTTATCATAATCTGACATTGTCTTATTTTTAGAATTGTTTCCTTGTGTTAACTGTCTTTCCTCTTTAGAATATAAGGGCCATGCAAGGATCATACATATGAGAAGTGACATTATCCATTATATTCCTTATTTTGTCTCTAAAATTTAGCATATAGTAAGCACCCACTATATATGTTAAGTGAACACAGGCAAACAAGCTTGGGTGTATGAAGCCTGGAGGCTTATGGGTCTAGCAATTTAAGGCTCCCAGAATACTCACCAACCCGCCTATCCCTGCCATCACACACACACACACACACACACACACACACACACACACACAAGACACAAAAAATGCATTTGTGATGTTGCAGGGGAAATGGCCATGGATGCATGAGAATCAGCCTGAGCCAGTCTGCTCTCTCCCACCAAGAGACACACAGTTAGTGAGGCCTATGGTGGGTAATGGGTTTATAGATAGATCGACCCCATGACATACTGATAAGTGACTGATATGATAGCTGTTTAATAGAGCGCTTGCTCCATAGCAGATTAAATTAAAAAGTGAAATGATCATTCTTTGTTATTTCAGAGACTATCTACCCATCATCTATCTATCTATCTATCTATCTATCTATCTATCCGAAAGATTCTGAACTAGAATCTTGTCGAGGCTTGACGCTGTTCCCAACAGGACTGAGAATAACTGGGCATCAGCACAGCTGGAGGTAGCTTCTTATGGAGGCTTTAGTTCTATGGCTGCAGGTGGTACCACCTGCTTAATTTCCACTGTTTTCAAGACAGCTGTTCTTGGTAATATGTTTTACTCTTCGGAAATGAGGTGAAAGAAACAAAGAAAAGCAAAAGATGGCGGCTATTTCCTTGGGTTTACCTTCCTCAAGTTTCTTTAGAAAACAAATCAAATGTGACTCGTCCACAGAAGACATTCTGCTGGAAGAGAGCCTGTGGGGTTAAAGGATGTGAATACTTTACAGACTTTCTATAAAGGTTGTTTAAGGATTGCATGGATGGGTGGGTGAATAAATGAAATAAAGATGGCAGATATGCTTTATTTGAAGAGGCAGCATGTTGCAATAGAAAATTCAAGGGCTTATGATTGTTTCATGACATGTCTAAAACTGGAATAATTTAGGGGAATTAGCATAACCTCTGAAGAAGACCATTGCATTTTTTAAAAAGATGTGAAAAAGCAACTTTCATCTGTAAGTTCAAACAAGAGTGGTATGTCTAATTTTTCACCTATCCACTAGCAAAGATTAAAAGTAACAGTGGGCATGGTCACGGTAAGGGTGTTGTGAGACACTCTCAATCACTGCTGGTGTGAACGGATACAACCTTCCAGGAAAGAGATTTGGTAAAAGGTAACACGAGTCTTAAAAATTCCCACACCTTTTGTTAGAATTATTTGCCTTTTGGGGCGCCTGGGTGGCTCGGTCGGTTAAGCGTCCGACTTCGGCTCAGGTCATGATCTCGCGGTCCGTGGGTTCGAGCCCCGCGTCGGGCTCTGTGCTGACAGCTCAGAGCCTGGAGCCTGTTTCAGATTCTGTGTCTCCCTCTCTCTGTGACCCTCCCCCGTTCATGCTCTGCCTCTCTCTGTCTCAAAAATAAATAAACGTTAAAAAAAAAAAAAAAAAAAAAGAATTATTTGCCTTTTAATTTATTTTCTTGCTGAAGATTATTTGCCTATAAAGAGGTTTATGGCAGTGCTTTGTGTAATAGTGAAAAACTGGTAGCATTCACATGTGTATTAGTCGAATGGTTACCCAAATGCGTGGAATGTGTATATAATAGTATATTATGCTACCATTAACACTTATGAGCATGATGTGATGTTAACAAAAAAACCAAGGTATGAAATTATGTATGGACTATGAATTCAACCATGAGAAAGAAAAGATACTGGAAAACCAGTGGGAAGAAGTTTGTGAAAATATTGAGTGATTGTCTCTGAGTGGCGAAATTATACATTTTTTTTCCCTCTAAATAATATTTTTTCCCTACCTTCCCATATCTTTCTCAACAAGTATGGACTATTTTGCTTCTCATAAAAAAAGGTTTTCATAAAAACTTCGGAGGCGGAAGTAAATCCTAATTTAGGCTCTATCATGTAATAGTTGTGTGATGTCTAGTAAATTATTTACTATCTCTGAGCCTCGATTTATACATCAGTATAATGGGGAAGATAACTTTCAGCTTGCAGGGTTGCTCTGATGCCTAACCAAGATGCTCTCTTTAAGGAGGTTGGCTGGGTTGCTGGCACACAGGAGAAATCTAGTAAATGGTACTTATAATAATTGTTACTCTGGGCTTTGAGGTGATTGCAAGCTGGTTGAAGTATTTTTTTTTTACATGACCAATTAATCTTTTATGTATCGATTTATTTATTTAGATGGGGATATCTTATTTATTTATGCATTTTTAATTTCTATTTTTTTTATTTTTAAATGTTTATTTACTTTGAGAGAGAGAGAGCACACGTGTGCATGTGAGTGCGAGAGGGGCAGAGAGAGAGAAGGGGAGAGAGAATCCCAAGCAGGCTCCACGCCCAGCAAGGGGCCTGGCATGGAGCTAGATCTCATGACCACAAGATCACGACCTGAACTGATATCGAGAGTTGGACACTTAACCGACTGAGCCAGTCGCCCCATAAGCTTTTATTGTTTATTGCGTACTTCAACATTTTACAGAAAAAAGATAAAGAATTGTTTAATGTTAAACTCTGGTTAATTCCATATATGCCTTTTTCTGGTACTTTTCAATGTAGAGACCTAAATTTCACATAATAGCATCAGTAAACAGAATACTTTATGTTCTGTTTAACATATTTGGGTCTTACTGAAACATTTTTTGCATGAGGTTTTACATAAATAAATATTATTTGATGGCTACTCAAAATCTATGATAGCAGTAAAACACCAAAATTTATTTATCCACTTCCTAATTGTTGGGATTTTTTTTTTAGCTTATATGAATGGAACTGCTAGAAACATCTTTGTACAAGTAGATTTTTTTCTTTTAAATATTTTCTTGGGCATATGCTCCTCAAAGTGAATGATAGTGTCAAAAGACAGATTACAGAGGTCTTATATTCTTCTAAACAACTTTTTAAAAAGACTCATTCAATGTTAATGCTATGAGGATACATGAAATTAATAATTTTTTTGCTAATATGATAACATGAACTAGGTCGCAGTTGTTCAGTTTGCATTTTTAATATTAGGAAATCTGAATATGATTGTAAGCATTGACTTTTATGTGTATCTTCTCCTCTGTCTTCTGTCCTTTTGTAAATTTTTTGAGTAAAATGTAGAAAGCATTATGGATTTGCATCCACTGTAATAGTAAACATTTTATTCATGTGTAATCAAGAAAGTTGACTTATTACATCATTTCTTTTGTTTTCTTCCTATTTTGGATACATTTTTCATTTTCCCTTTAGTTGATCTCATGTACCTGGTCATCATGTCAATGATGTTTCTCAGTTGCTATAAAGTTCAATTGGGATGAGAATTATACCCTTTTTATTTTTACTTTATTGTTTTTATCATGTGTAAAGTGAATTTAATTTCTTTTTCCATATGGATATCCAGCTAATCTTTCCACTAGCAGTTATTAAATATTAATTCCTTGCCTATTGATTTATTACTCTTAAAGTTTCTATTCAGCATCATAGACTATTTAGAAACATTTCTAAATAAGGCAAGAGTATTTTCATAAGAGATTTTTTAGTACTGGGAAGGTAACTTGATCACTAGAAATGCCCATTTTATATGTGAAATTTCCCAAGACTCTGAAGTGATCATTTGGATGGAGGAAGACAAGTTTGGATATAGCAGAAAAGCTACGAGTTCCAACCAGGATATTCTGGGAGATAGCAAGCATTGTATGTAATCTGTTGTATAGTGTTTGCATGTAATCTATTTTTATGTAGTTTTAAAAATGCATGATTTCGATTACGGATTATTTTCAGATAGTTACATGGTTATTTGAGTGACAGAATTTGCACTACTGATTTGAAGGAATCTTTGATAGCTCCTAATTTCTTATTAGATAAGAAAAAGCTCCTCAATATGGCTTTACACCATTGAGTTCCAACTTCCCACTGTCTCATCTGATGCCTTCACTACAGCCCCGTAGTCATCATTCCTGGCCCCCGGGCCTCTCCCTTTGGCACTTTGGTCAAGAACTCTTTCCATCCAGGGCCCCAGTGTTACTTAAAATACCGGTGTGGATATTTTAACAGAGACCCTTTAACAGTGACTGAAACGAAGGGGAAGGTTTATTTCTATTTCACATAAAAGTCTGAGCTGGTGGGCAGGCTTAAAGTGGGATGTGCTGTTCCACTGGGTCATCTAGGGCCCAGTACTTTCTATTTTGTTGCTCTGCCATCCCCTGGGGGTTGTCCTTGTCTACATGGTCTAAGTAGGCTACTAACACCTGCATCTCAGCCCCCCGGGAAGGGCTAAAGTAGGCGATAGCTAACAAGGAGCTTCTTTTGAAGCATGTAATCCAGAAATTGCAAGCATTACATCTGTTCCCTTCGGAATTTAGTGACACGGTCACGATTAGCCGGAAGGGAGGCAGGAAAGAGAATCTCTAGAGACGTTGTGCCTGGTTAAAACCCAAAGCGGAGGGGCGCCTGGGTGGCGCAGTCGGTTAAGCGTCCGACTTCAGCCAGGTCACGATCTCGCGGTCTGTGAGTTCGAGCCCCGCGTCAGGCTCTGGGCTGATGGCTCGGAGCCTGGAGCCTGTTTCCGATTCTGTGTCTCCCTCTCTCTCTGCCCCTCCCCCGTTCATGCTCTGTCTCTCTCTGTCCCAAAAATAAATAAAAAAAGTTGAAAAAAAAAAAAAAAAAAAAACCCAAAGCGGAGATAGGGTACAGGGAGTGCATCCTATTATGAAAAGATGGAGAGAATGGATGATGGCGTTTTCTCATCATCTGCTCCTTCTTCTCTGTGTTTTATTTCCTGAGCAACTTGGGCAGAATTATTTTTTCTGTCCTCTGGGTCCCCGATTTATGGTAAATAATGTTGTGCGTCTCTCTTCCCCTTGAGGCTCTGCTCTCCTTGAGGTCAAACGTAATGCTTCCTTCTCGAGATTTACTCTCTCATTTGATACTTACATAGATATCACTTTTATTTTTCAGTGTCAGACATTATCTATCACATTGACTTCTCATATGGAAGATGAAGGTGTAACTCTCTTTCACACACCCTTCCTATGTCCTCATCTGCTCCGTAGTATTATATAGTGATTTTATTTATGTCAACATTTGTGTTGTGCTTAAATAATTATGACTATATAAATGCTATTCGTGCATCCAACCATGTAGTATAATTTAGAAACAATATTTTTTATAATTTACCATAGTATAATTTAGTATAATTTATTTTTTTTTCTTTTTCTTTTTTTAAAACCCTGATGTTTATTTCACTGCTATGTAAATGAAGTCTGTAGGTGAGAATTCTAGGGTTGAATGACATTTTTTTTAATGTTTATTTATTTTTGAGACAGAGAGAGACAGAGCATGAGCAGGGGAGGGGCAGAGAGAGAAGGAGACACAGAATGGGAAGCAGGCTCCAGGCTCTGAGCTGTCAGCACAGAGCCTGACGCGGGGCTCGAACTCACAGACTGTGAGATTGTGACCTGAGCTGAAGTCAGACGCTTAACCGACTGAGCCACCCAGGCGCCCCTAATTTAGTATAATTTAGAAAGCAGTATTTTGTTTTCCCTAGAGTTTATAATTGTTTGTTTCAAAAGATTATTGTCATTTATTATCTATGTCCCTATCACTGAATTCAATCCCAACTTTGCTGAAATTGCACAAATCCCTTTTCAATATGTTCAAACACCTTAAGCATAAATTGCATCTTCTTGAAGAAAATAAGCCTTCTGATGTGCTCCAGTTGGGACTGTTTTTTGTCTAGGCTTTTTTGTTGCTGAGTTCAAGTCTACCATACAGATAACCACCTAACTGTTTTTGGTTATTCATCCATATTACTGAAAATTTTTTGAGCCTTCACGCTGCTATATACGTACCCAGTGTATTTGTACTAGAGTACTAGTATCTTTTACACATTATAGAATGAGACAAACATCTAGAAGTTAAGAAAAGAGGAAAAATTAAATATAACTTATTTTCTTTTTGGGTACCAGTGCATCATCCTGATTGGTCTGGGTGTACACAACGTTATATTAGGCCACTTGGATGTACATTTGCCACTTGGCTATACCTCATGATGTTTCCAAGGTCATTCATTATCTTTCCCCTAATTTCAGCTCCTCCTCCTGGCTTTCCTGTGCACTAAATCAATTTTTTTTTCACTCAATTAGGCCAGGTGAGTAAGAATTAGCTTCACTCATTCCTTCCTTCCTTCCCTTCTTTCTTCCTTTCCTCCCTCCTTTCTTTCTTTCTTTCTTTCTTTCTTTCTTTCTTTCTTTCTTTCTATAAAAAATTTGTACAGTTTATTTATTTTGAGGGAGGGGAAGGAGGGACAGAGAGAGGGAGAGAGAGAATCCCAAGTAGGCTCTGTGCTGTCAGCTCAGAGACCGACTCTGGGCTTGAACTCACCAACCGTGAAATCATGACCTGAGCAGAAACCAAGAGTCAGACGCTTAACTGACTGAACCACCCAGGTGCCCCACGCTTGTCTCTTAATCCTTACAAACAACCTCCAATCCAAAAATATTTATTGGATTCATCCAGTAGGTTGCCCATCATTACCTCTTTGTACCTGGTCTATTCATATTTACTAGTTTTTGAATCAACTATGAAAAATTATATTTTTTTCCAGGAAGTCGTCTGTTTTCTTTAGGTTTTCAAATGTGTCGCTATAAGTTTTATGTAATATTTCTATGACAGCCCTTTCAGCCTCTCTGGATCTTGCTATTATGCCTCCTTTTTCACATTCCTAATTTTACTATTTTGCTCTTTTTTTTCTTAATCAAGATTGGGAGAAGATTTGTCTATTTATTCATTCTATTAGTCTTTTCAAAGAACTCATTTTCAAATTTATGTAGTTTTGCTTTCTATTCTACTAATTTCAGCTTTAATCCCCCTGAGGTGTAGTTTAGGTCACGTCACTCCTTTCTTGGTAAGCCTTCAATGGCTCCCCATGGCCCTCTGAATTAAGTACACACTCTTCAGACAGGTTCTCCTGGCTGTAAGGAGATGTGTATTGAATGGGGCTCTTTCTCCATTGTCAGAAAAGGAGAGCTATAGTTGTGTGGGGAAGAAAACCGCATCTGCACACCAGCCCGTAATCTGTTTAGCTATGTTATACAACTCCTTTTATGTTTAACATCAGGGGCAGATCCCTGACCTTTGGCAAGGTTGTGAAATAGACCTTGCTTTCCTGAAAGTTGGGGATATAAATAATATTTATACATAAGGTCTGCAATACCATAGGATCAGTTTCATGAGCTGTAATTAAATAGGACTCTTGCTATAAATTCTTTAGTTCTTGATGGCATGCAACAGCTGGTGACCTTAGTTTTTAAACAGTGTTTTCAGGAGGGGAGGAAAGAAAAAGAGAGGGTTGTTAATATAGTCTAGCCTCTGAGATTTTGGGGAATATTTTGGTCTAGTACATGCCTCCACTCACTAAGTGAAAAACAGCTGTTTCTTCTGTCTGCAGCAATTGGTATTAGCATTGAAAGTCGCCTGACTGAATGGATCATCCTGCTGCCTCTTGACATAGCGGCAGTATTGATCATTTTTGGTGGACTTAGCCAATGTCTTTTTTTTTTTTTCCTCCCAGGGCAATATTCTCAAAAGTCGATGTTACTGATTGATCTGAGATCTCCTTTTACTTTCTATGAGAAAAACCTACCACCAGCTGCCAAAAAATTGCCATGTTCAGGGGAGCATGGCTGGGGGCCTTGTGAGTTTTCCTGAAGGTGTTGAATGAGAAGGCCATGGCCATGATCACTTCCTCAATGGCGTCTTGCACTGATTGTGTTTTAAGGCTCATTATGAATTGCAGGCATGGCAGGTAAGCAGTGGTCTAAGACACTGAGGAGATTTATTGACATGATGTGATAGAAAGCATGTATGAATTCATGTGTAATTTGTACCTGAAGGTTTTATGTGTGATAGATTGCTCTGTGGTGATTTTGGAAGATGGATATGTGGGGGAAAGTTCCTAGCTAGTAAAGAATGTGGGGATAAGATATTATTTAAGGATTCATTTCAAACTTTAAACATTAAATGTTTTTATTTGATTTGTGTCTGATCACAAAATTTACAGAGATTCAGGATAGAAATTCAGGTAAAAAAAAAGATGAAAATAAAATTCATCCAAAATCCAGAAAAAAATCACTCTTAATATTTTATTTAAGTCCTTAATCTTCTTCTAGCCACATGCCAACTTAACAAAAATGCAACTATGTTAGAAAAACTCTTTTTAAAAGAAAAAAATTTTTTTTAACGTTTATTTATTTTTGAGACAGAGAGAGACAGAACATGAACAGGGGAGGGTCAGAGAGAGGGAGACACAGAATCTGAAACAGGCTCCAGGCTCTGAGCTGTCAGCACGGAGCCCGACGCGGGGCTGGAACTCATGGACCGCGAGATCATGACCTGAGCCGAAGTCGGCCGCTTAACTGACTGAGCCACCCAGGCGCCCCTAGAAAAACTCTTTAATGACATGTTGTGGCAGGTTAAAAATGGCCGCAAACTTTTTGACATTCCTTTCATTGTTTTCTTGCCTTGTCCCTGAGCAGGCTTGTGACTCTCATGTAACTAAACATGGCCGAAGTGACTCTATGTGACTTCCAAGGCTGGATGAGAAAAGGTATTCAGTCTTTGCCTTGTTCTTCCTAATGCTTGTGCTAGAGCCCCAAGCAACCACGCAAGAAATCCAACTGCCTGAAGCCCCTGTGCTATAAAGGAACCCAAGCCATATGAAAAGGCCAGGCTCTGCAGCCAACAGCCCCCAAGCTGACCTCCCAGCTGCCCGCCATCTTGGATATCCAGTCTCAGTGAGCCTTCAGGTGACTGTGCTTTCATCCTACTTCAGTTGCTTAAGAGACCTCAAAGCAGAACTGCTTGAGCCCATCTCAAGTTCCTGATATACACATTTTTGGGGGGAAAATGGTGTAATTGGGTCACTTTGTTATGTATGCAATAGTACTCAGAATACAAACTTAAAACAAAGAAATGAACTTTGCATACTGTGAACTCTTTAGGTTCATTCCATTTCCTTCTGTCTCATTTTAACGGTTCATAGCATTTTTATTGTATGTAAATAACGTACTATTTTTAAATTAATCCCCCAGGGTTGAATATTAGCTTACTTTTTACCTTCTAGCTAAACCTTGTAGCTACATCTTGGCACATATCTATTATTTCTTAAGATAACTTACCAAAATTCAACGAGCAGAAGTGCCAAAGTTATTATTTTTGGTGCTTTTAACAAATACCTTCAAATTATCCTTTACCAGTAGAGTCTGCTCACCTGTACACACACACACACACACACACACACACACACACACACACACACACAGAATAGAGGAGAGAGCAGGGGTTTTAGAATCAGCAGTCTTGAGTTTCACCTCACAGTTCTACAACTTGCACGACCTTGAAAAATTACTTAAACTTTCTGAGCCTCGTTTTAACCACCTGTAAGCTGGAGGTAATAATACTAACCTCAAAGGAGTTTTTATGAAAATTAATTGAATTACAGGATTAAAGTGCCAAGTACAGGCGGGGCATTTAAAATGGTAACTGTTGTTCTTGTAATTCCTTCCTGAGAGTGAAGGAATCATCGCTAGACTTCCTTTTCCCACTCTTCTCCACCTACTGGGTGATTTTGCTTTCCTTCTGGAACTTAGCCTGGCTCCTGTCCTTGTAGGCCTTACACATAGCTAGTTGATCAATCATGTGAGTGGTAGCTGACAAATGTTAAAGGTGTTACTTCTGCCAGTTAGTGGATGCATTTTCAAAGGCAACTCTTGAAAGCAGAGGTATTTTGAAGAGCACTGGAATAAGTCCCTGACGCTAGGATTGCTGGTACCTGGAGCACAGAGGGAGCAGATGTTCCCAGAGAGGAAGGCTGCTCTGTCATCACACCCTTCAAACCACATGCCTCAGGCACTCGCAGCCATGCGACGGGCCCTGCTCTTAGGCAACCTGCGTGGGGCGGCTGGCCTTCCTTCTAAATGAGAAAGAAGTGCGAAAACAAAAACATGCAGACTGTTCTTTCATATTAAGTTTGAATTACTTTTGGGAGATACCACGTGAGCTCTGAAAAGGGCGCGAAAGGAAAAGTGGTCACAGATGTGCGGCAGGATCTGGGTGGCAGCTCTACTGGCTCTTTGGAGCATAGTTGGCCCTGGGTAGCCGAGAAAGGCTGCCGTTCATAAATGATATCTGCGGATTATCAGCAGGTGGGTGGATGGGAATGAATGAGGTGAAGAGTTTCTGAGCCATTTCTGGTTCTCTATTCATTTTTTTATCCTCTGTCATTCCAGAATGAGTTGAGGACTAAAAAAGGAAAACTTTTCCGCATCTTTAACTGAAGCCTTTATATGGGAACCAGGCCTTGACCGCAAAGATGTTTACTTTCCACAAACGTAGACGTCTTATTGTAAATATGTTATGATGCAGCAGCTGTAGAATCTTCTTCAGAGACAGGGACTAGGCAAGACGTTCTTGTTTTAAAACAGTGTAAAAAAAAATTAAAACATAAATTATTTTCATTTTGGGTATTTCCTTTTAATCATTGCCTACATACCCATGTAATAAGGTCACAAGTTTCCTCATAATATACCCAGATAGGCAAAAATATATAGCTTTTTGTTTATCTAAGACTAATTTGATCTTCGTAAATCCTCATTTATGTCTTGGTAGCAGGAAGAACGTGTTAAAAACTAGATTTTTTGCTAACTGGTAAATTTAGCCTGTAGTAAACCTATAGGCTATACTATTTAGCCTATAGTAAACCTCTTTACAGATGTTCATGTGCTTTAGATAAAATGGGCTCCACTCAGGTCTGCGCCTACCCTCCTCTCAGAAGGATCTCAGTGTGTGAAGATGCAGCGGAAGGGGATGTGGTTCTTTTACCTTTAGACATTCCCTTGGGATCTGTATTCGTCCCTGTTGTAAAATTGTTGACACGGTGACCACCGAGGTGAGATTGGCCTCAAAGTGAATGTTGGCCGGCAGCTGAGGTGGAGGCCCATTGCCGGTATAGCCGTCAGTCCGTGTGGGCAAGGCTAGAGGTCTCCCCTAGGAACTTGGAGTCCCTCACCTTGACTCTCATGGCACTGCAGGTTCTTTGAGTCTGTGCCACATGCTAACATCTGACCCCTGGACTAGTCCTTCCATTCTATTTCTCACCCTCATGGGCTCCGGGCTGCTATCATCTGGGTCTGCTTCAGGGGCATGAAAGAACTCCTGGGTCCTATCCAAGCCACATAGACTCCAGGGTAACTCAGGAAAGTTCTTCTTTCACTACCGGCACTGTACTCCAGGGTTTATGTGATGTGGCAGCTCCTGGTTTGGACTCCCCCCAGAGTCCAAATATGAGGTGGGCCCCCAATCCTTCTCCCTTTAGAAATAAGATCTCCATAGTATGGGAGGAGTCCCTTGATCCCTGACCTCCTCCCCACCCTTGATGAACATCACCCAGAGCTCATTGAGAAGGCCTCTGACTCAAGGCCTGAATCTTACCTACATATGTGTCTGAAACCTGTAGGGGCATCTTTTCTGGCCTCTTCCTGGCTTCTGCTGGTTTGCTGGCAATCTTTGGCGTTCCTTGGTTTACAGACATCATTCAAGTCCTTCCTCTTCACAGGGCATTCTCGCTGTGTCTCTTCATCTAGTCTTCTCTCTGTGCAGATCTGTGTCTGGGTCCAAATGTCCCCCTATTAAAAAGGAAACAGTCATATTGGATTAAGGCCCACCCTAAAGGCCTCATCTTAACTTGCAGAGACCCTGTTTCTAAAGAAAGTCATATTCTGAGGTACCAGAAGTTAGAACTTCAACATATCTTTTTTGTGTGTCTTGAGTTCAATACACAACAAATGTTTAGGTTGTTTCCAGGTTTTTGTTATTGGTGGAGGTATTGGTGATGGTGGTGTGTACTGTTATAGATAAAGCTGCTATAGATATCTTCAAGTGCATGGCATTTTAATTCTAGTGCAACAGAATACCAAAATTTAAAAGCAATAAGAAGGGATTGGAAATAAAAATTTTAAACCTGACTTATTGATTTCTATTTTGCATTATTCACAAGTCTTTAATTGATACTGTAAAGAGAGGCAGAATAGATAGTTCAGAGCTTGGAATCAGTTCATTCATAATATAGTTCAGAGCCTGGAATCAGTTCATTCATAAATAATAGGCTCAGAATGAGATGAATATTGTCCAATAGTTAATAAGGCATCATGGGCAAAATAAAAGTTTAAGAACTGAAAGTCTTAACTGAACATTAATCTTGCTTTTTAAAGAGTCGTTTTGAGAATCATGTTGCCTTGCCATGTGTGGTAAAGTTTTTCCAGATATTTTTCCATGGAAAATAATTGGTAGTCATGTTTTCAACATGTTTTAAAGTTGTAACACTGCCACAGGCTTCCAAAAGGAAGAAACTTCTGTTTTGGAAAGATTTTCTGGAGAAATAAGATCTCTGTAATATGGAAGAAGTCCCTCGATCCTCAACCTTGCCCCCATCCTTGACAAACTCACCCAGATCTCATTTACTAGGCTCTGACTCAAGGTCTGAATCTTACCTGCATATGTGTTTCTGTGCTGGGACTCCTGATTGAATCCCAACTATGTGGTCGTCCTTCTCTTGGTTTAGTTTCACCAATAGCTAGAATTCAGGTAGACTGTTCTTTGTGGAGGCCTGAGATTTCCTGACAAAGCTTGGTCATAAAGTTCTCCAATATAGACCAGCTTTTTCACCTCTGAGTCTTCTGGATCTAGATCTATACTATAGCACCACCATATTTCCAGTGGTAAATGCTTCTTTTTTTCTAGTAGTGTTGGTACCATGATTAGTGGGAAGGATCAAAATAGGAAGGAGTTGGGGCACCTGGGTGGCTCAGTCGATTAAGCATCCAACTTCGGCTCAGGTCACGATCTCACGGTTCATGAGTTCAAAGTCCCGCATCGGGCTCTCTGCTATCAGCACAGAGCTTGCTTCGGATTCTCTATCTCCCTCTCTCTCTACCCCTACCCCACTCATGCTCTCTCTTTCTCTCTCTCTCTCTCTTTCTCTCTCAAAAATAAGTAAACATTTAAAAAAATAGGAGGGAGATAACATCATTGTGCTTTTCTTAGGTGCCAGGCAATGAGTCATGGTTTTCACAGACTCTTAAGACCTTGAATATAGGCACTGTCATTCCCATTTACAATTGAGGAAATGGGGATCTGAGAAATTAAAAATGTTGTTCAAGTGAGCAGAGAAACCTGAATTTAAGCCTAACTCTGGCAGATGCTCAATTATATGTGCCCCCTCTATCTCCCCACAATTCCTTGTAAGAACAAAGCATGGACTTCTCACAAACGAACACTCCTTGAAGCAAGGCTGGGCATATCTGGAACTAGGTTTGGGCTAAGGAGTCATTAGGCAAATCAAGGTAGATCTAGAGAAGTGGGATCTCAATTAGAGTGATTTTGTCCCCCAAGGGGCATTTGGCAAAGTCTGGAGATATTTTTGGTTGTCACAACTGGGGAGATAGATGCTATTGGCATCAAGTGGGTAGAGCCAGAGATGCTGATAATTATCCTACAAGGCACACACATTGATTGTATAAAGAGATGTAGAGCCTGGAATCAGTTCCTGCATAAAAAATGGGCTCAGGGTGAGAGTAATATTGCCCAGTGGATAACAAGACACAACAAAGCCCCTAGAATTAAGAATTATCTGGACTGAAATATTCATAATGCTGAGGGTGGGAAACCTAGTCTACAGGACTGGCTTCTCATCTTGGCTTTTCCAAAGGGCTGTGAACTTGCACTTGTCACTTTGCTTGCTTCTGCCTCCATGTTTCCAACTGTAGAGTTGGTTTGCAGAGGTACACAAACTCTACAATTCTAAGATTCATTAAAGAAGGTAAATAAAAATGTCCGTGTCTGAAAAAAAAATAGTTGATTCTGTTCTTCATGAAATCTGGATAAGGATTAAAGTATATGACAATTGGGGCACCTGGGTGGCTCAGTCAGTTAAGTGTCTGACTTCGGCTCAGGTCAGGATCTCTCGGTTCATGGGTTCGAGCCCCACATCTGGCTCTGTGCTGACAGCTCAGAGCCTGGAGCCTGCTTCAGGTTCTGTCTCCATCTCTCTCTGCCCCTCCCGTGCTCTCTCTCTCTCTCCCCCTCTCTCTCTTTCAAAAATAAACATTAAAAAAATTAAATAAAAATTAAGTATGTGAGAATTGTAATTAAAAGGCTCTATTGACATTGAAATGAACTAATAGGAAATTACTACCTGTTCTTTGCCCAAATTATTACTGGGGTAGCTGTTCTCTCTTCCCAGCCAGATGCTTCAATTCAGCCTCCTGTTGCTTATCTGCTAGTAGTGGCCTGCATCTCCACATGCGTATCATTATTTTCTGAGAATAGTTTCTGTCTATCATCCAGCGTCAGTTTTCTGCTGTATCATTTGAAAGGTCTCGAATCTTCTCTTAGAGAGTGCAAAGGATTTTTACCTTTAAAAATGAGTCGGATTTCAATAAAAGTTTGACTATTCCAATAAGTTCTTTCAAATATGCAATGCAAAGTTGGCTGAGGTAAGAGTTTTGAAAGAGACTCAGAAGACGGAACTACTGGGTTTTTGTGCAGAGACACAAAATCCCAAATCAGCTCAGAGTTGTTGTGCTAGTCTAACATCGGTGCTGAGAGTGGTATATATCATGTGGGTATGGCCAGGTTTTTTTTTTTTAATTCTCAGTGATATATTATATATTGTTTCCATAATAGCCCGTTGAACTTAGTGGCTAGAATATTAATACCAACTAAAAAACAGACCTAGTTACTTTTGCTTAGAATGGAAGATAGATGGTTCTCTTCTAAGAACACTAAATGGGAAATACTAGGTAATGTTTTCCCATGCCCCAGTAATAAGGTATATAATAGGATTTGGTAAAAAGAAAATTTGCTTTTGGTATAACCACAACTAGCCAAACTAAATCACATAGCTGCCAGTCAACACAGAAATTGGTTTATGTGGGAAAAAAACACTTCCAACAATCATGGCCTTGGGTTTTTCTTCTCCTTCTTCTCCTCCCCCTTCTCTGCCTACTTCTTCTTCTTCTTCCTCCTCCTCCTCCTCCTCCTCCTCCTCCTCCTCTTCTTCTTCTTCTTCTTCTTCTTCTTCTTCTCTCCTTCTCCTCCTCCCTCCTTTTCTCCTCCTTCTCCTTCCCCTTCTCCTTTTCCTCTTATTCCTCCTCCATCTCCTTTTTCTCCTTTTTTTTTTTTTTTGATTTGTTTTTTCTTAAGAACAGAAAAATGTTTGCCAGCAGGCTTGGTGTTGATAATATATTGACATAATATTCTGGAGTCTTTAATTGCCAAAATTCTTTTTTAGATGTTATTACTTAAAGGTCTATTTATTTATTTATTTATTTATTTATTATTTTATGCCATTTAATCATTACTTAAGGGCCTTTGCTAAGGTAGTTAGTGTTCTACATGTTTATCTTGAACTGACTGATGTTTATACCGGGAGAAACCAGGCTGTGGTAGGTTTCCTTGTTATTAATCTAAACAAGGCCCAAGAAGAAAGGCCCAGTGAGACTATTTATTAACAAGGAGTAATCAAGTGTTTTATGTACAGTGAGGTAAAAGAAGAATGAGTAAGTCTGGTATCTAAAACGTATATTGGTTTTGCAGTCGGAGACAACTAGGTTCGAATCCTCATTCACTCCACCGGTACAGGTATGTGAGTTTGGACAAACTCCTTAAGCTTACTTATCTATCTATCTATCTATCATCTATTTATTTAATCCCTCAGTTTTCTTCTCTGCAAAATGGGGATATTATCTTCCTCATCGAATTTTTGAAAATACGATTGAAATGAAACAATATATAAACTACCTAACTTAAAACAGGTGCTTAATAAGCATCGGTGTCCTTTCCACATTCATACCTGTTCATATCTCATCCTCTCATCTTCCACCATTTAAATTACAGGAGAAAGATAAGGCTGATGCCAAGTGTCACGCATCAGTATGTGACTGGTGTCACGTGTACCCAGCATTCTGGAAGGGAGAGGTTGTGTCAGCCTGGTGAACAAGGAGAAAGCTAATCTTTGTGGTGACTAATATTAAACATCCCTCCATCCTCCTTGGAGGTACCTTTACCCCTCCCAGTTAAGCATTATGTGTGTGCCCCCAGGACTCTACACATAACCCTGGCACAGCCCTTCTCACCCTGTGTGCGCACACACACACACACACACACACACTTCCTGTATCCTTGGGCCTACCTGCATGGAGCCAGCAGAAAATAAATGTTCCTGGAATGAATGAATGAATGAATGAATGAATGAATGAATGAATTAACGAACATTTGAGCCGTGCTGAGAACTGTGCATGTCTGGAAATATATAATGAGGAAGCGTGCATTCCAGGGTGGGGGGACACCTACACCAGCTTTCTCTTTTCCATTCAAGGTATATTTTTTTTTAAACATTTTTTTTTTTAACGTTTATTTATTTTTGAGACAGAGAGAGACAGAGCATGAACAGGGGAGGGGCAGAGAGAGAGGGAGACACAGAATCTGAAACAGGCTCCAGGCTCTGAGCGGTCAGCACAGAGCCCGACGCAGGGCTCGAACTCACAGACCGTGAGATCATGACCTGAGCCGAAGTTGGACGCTTAACCAACCGAGCCACCCAGGCGCCCCTCAAGGTATATTTTTAGTAAGACTATGTTTGTCATACTTTATGATCTACTCTAGGCAAATGGTTAAGTGGCCATTTCAATGACAGATCATTTTTCTTTGAGCTCAGGCCCATGAGATGAAGCAGGTCAGAATACCTTTCCCAAAAATTCCACCAGAATCTTCTGTACAGTGTAGGAGGCCTGAGCAGAATCCAGCTCTGTCCCTTATTTTGGAGATTTGGGACCTGGGGCTGGCAGAGGATACCTTCTCGACATCCTGGCCGGGCCACGGTGCTGGTCAGGATGGACAGAAATGGGATCCAGCTCTTCTAGTTCAGCTTAAATAGAACAAACATCACCATTTGCTTTTTAGGAGTCACTGTTCTGGCCACGTTTATTTATGGTCAACAGACTAACTGGTCATAATAACTCACTAAAGGCCTCTCAACCACGAGATGGGCTTCCAGGATTCAGACTGACTGAACTGGTTACTATAAAAAATCCCACTAACTATCCCTTGTCATTGACTCTGCCATTTATTTCAGATACAAAGTCATAGCATTTATGTGTTCATAAGTCTGCTGGAACAGGGAGTTAGAGAAATCTACCTGTTATAGGTATAAACTGGTTTACCCTGAAGCTAATGAGGCCTAAGGTTCTAGGCCTCTCACTGTGGTCCATACTCAGGTCTATACAAGACACTAGGGCTTGTACAAGGGCATATGGCCCCAGGAGGGATGAGGATTGTGTTCCTAAGGTCATGTATTTTGGTAACATTTCCAAGAGTTCAATATTTTTGTATTATTTTTCTTGAGAAAGATCTCCACACACCACGTCCTCCCAGATTGTATAAGCTTCAGGTCCCAGAAAACCTAGATCTGCTCCTGATTATGAGTAACTATTCTTTCAAATTCTGCTTGCTTAAAAAAAATAACATGTAAAAATACTCCTTGTGTCAGAAATGGATAATTTCCCCCTCGTTTCCCCTTCCCCTTCCCACTGTCAGTCACATTTTGCCCTAAATTTTAGGTGGGTGCGTGTCCACTCGGCTAGAGATTACATTTCCCATCTTCCCTTGCAGTAGGTGTGGCCCTGTGACTAAATTAGGCCCAATAAGAGGTAAGCTGAAGTGAGAAGGTACAAATTCTGGGTCTTAAAGCCTAAGCTGCTCGCCCCAAACTTTCTTCTTTCTCACTCCTGGGAATGATGGTTACCAGAAAGCACATATGGAGGATACTAGCAGTAAGTACTCTGGCTTCCCTGGCCTGCTCATTCCAGACTCGTAGGTATGAGAGAAATTAAGTCACATGACTTTTGAGTCTCTTAATTATGGCACTTTAGACTATACTATAATTCATTCATCTCTCTCTCTTCTCTGTTAAAGAAACTAAAATATAAATCCAGCTCAGCAAGGATTTATCTTTGTAATTACTCCTGATCCTATGAACTAAACCTGAATTTGACCAAGATAGGCAAAGTCCTAGAAATATCCTTATCAGTAGATTCACTCAAGCTCTGTTGGCCTCCTATTGTAAATAGCACTGGACAGGCAGTTAGGAGAGAATTCTACCAGCGATAGATATACAAGTATAGGGCAGAAACTCTTTCTGGGCCTTGGCATCTTCGTCTGTGGACTGTGAATAATTATGATTTCATCAGCATCTTGGGAAGGTCAAATAAGTCCATGTGTGAGATATCACTTTAGTTTTGGGTTTATTATTTTACTTTATTTATATCCTGTCTTAGTCCAGAAGTGATCTGACAAATTTGATAATAGTACAAACCTAGTTTTTTATTTTTGTATGTGTGTGAGCGTTAGAGATAATCTATGCAAGGTGCTTAGCATCAGCCTAGCACATTGTTAGCACACCACAAATGGTAATTTACCATCAGAAAGTTAGTAAGTGCTCAGTGAATGATAGCTTTTTGCAATTAAAAAAAATGTACTATTGATAATAATAATGTATGCCAGGTGTTTTGAAACCGTAAAACTCTGCACAAATATCAGGTGTTATTGTTGTTCAGTGTCTTCTGAAAAAAATGTAAGCACTTACCATTGGCAGATATAGCACCACCAAGGTCATAGGAGATGTTTACAACATCCAGGTCCAAGGCCCGGTCGAGGTAAGGAAGGGTGGCCGCTCAGCTCACGGTGCCCTCAGCCACCCCACCTGTGATTTCCTCCCCCAGCTCCTGACCACATGTGATTGGTGCAAGGGTAACTAGATCCAACTGGGCCAATCAGATCCCCTATCCTGAGAGATTGAAGGTTGGTGGAGCCCAGCCAGGAGCTCTGATGGGGAGTCCTCCAGCACTGCCTGAGACCTGCCGCTCAGCTCTTCCTCAACCTAAGCTTTTCCAGTCTTCTTCCCACCACCTGTTTCTTGACTTGGATTGGCCAGAGGCTGGTTCTTTGCCTTGCATCCGAGGAACCTTGACTGATGCTACAGGAAAACAGTGTTTGCTTGTCTCAAGTGCCTTTGTTTCACGTTTCTGAGATTTGTATGAAAGACGAAAAGTGTAAGGGTTTACTAATAAGGCTGAATGAAACTGGGGAGATAATATAAAACGGAACACTTTTGAAAATTGTATTCAGCTTCCTTCAAATTAACTGAGTGGGCAGGTACAAATGAAGGAAAAAATACTAAAGCCAGTTAGAAATGTTCTTCTTATCAAATTATAAAACTATCTGGGACTAAATAGAACCATACTAAAGCTAAATTAATTCATTTTGTGCAAAGAAGATACACAAAGAAATGAGTACAGAGACCGTGTTTCACAGGATTTTTAATTAAGACCACGGTGCAAGGGAACCTTGACCCAGTTGTGGTGATGTATGGGCTAGCAGCACCTCGCTCTAACACTCTCCTGAGAGAGGCATTTGGTGAGCTGCAGGCTTGTTTTACCCTCCAAGGAGTGCTTTATTGCTAATGTACCCAGCGTGCTAATTATAAGGCAGTTTTCTCTTTCAGGCAGTCCCCGAGCACTAACTCCTGAGAATAGTCTATCTACGCTGCTTGTAAAACTGCCATCAAGTGGGTTTTGAAACATAAACAGTTACATGGATAATATATGTGGGAACAGACTATTGTAAAAATAAAAATTACGTTTACCTTCCATAGAATAAAATGGGACATGTCCCCTGTCCAGGTCATGCTTTAGTCCAGTCGCCTTCATTTTATAGGGATTTTTCCCCCCAAAGAAATCCCTCCCGACCATAATAAAAACCTCATTGATCCTTTCTTTGGAGACATTCATAACCAGATCTTTGATGAAATGCCCCATAATGGTTCTAAATGAGGTGTATTGAACTGGTTTGTCAATTCATCGCAAGAACAGTGGCAGTGCCAGTATTAAACGTGAGGTAGACAGTTCTTAGGACAAGTATTATGGAAGCACTGTAATCCCGGCCTTTTAAAGGCACAGTTGTATATTTTAGATCCTTTAAATTTAGTCTGAAAAATTCTCGGCACCCTAGTAAGTAATAGAACTAAAACTGCCATTCCATTTTAAGCCTAGCTAACAAGGTTTGGCTTTCTGCGAAGGATTCTGTTAGCTGCTGCTTCCCCGCTTTCCTTTTCACAGCTCCTCGGATGACATTCATTCATTCATTCATTCATTCATTCCCTCCCTCACTCATCCAACCACTGTTTATTAAATGCCTCTGTGAGCGTATATGTGGATACGCGGACAACTTTACTTAATACCACAAAGCAAACGTGCAAGTGCTTTCGGAAGGCTCACAGCAGGTATCTAATGAAACTGTTTCTACTGGATGGATCTCTTGTGCTTATCCACAGGGTAAGCTATGAACTGCCCTCCTTGTGAGGAAAAGTCTTACCAAAAAGAAAAGAAGATGTCATCTCTTCGTCAGGTTTAAACTCCGCTTCGACTATGTCTTTGTTTCCATGGGGTGCCCCTCCCAGGGGGCACTGCCCGTAGCCATTTATGACACCCATTGGCCTCTCCCTGTGTTGCTGAGAACCATATTGAACCCTTGCTAAATAAAGAAATCCCTGCTGCTGCTCACCCTAGCGAACGTTATCACTGTAGCTTCATGAGAAACAGCCCCATTGAGAACGGATGCCTGCGGTGGGTGCCCTTAATGGTCTTAGTTAGGGCTCCCATTGGAAACCCAGTTTTGTTTTCTCCGGTCCCAGCGTTTTAATTCCTGGCCATGTCTCTGATTGGCGGTTACAAGTGTCTTTCACATCTCATTTCTACCTGCCGTCTGGGGCCTCCCGAGGTGACTTTCATGCTTGCAAATCCTGGGGCTTACTTTTTTCAAGTCGGGACATCCCAAACACATCCTCTAAACTTGGTAAAAATCTGTCTGGCTGTTTTGGTATGATGTGATGACAGCAGAAAGATAGAAACTTAACTTTAGATTTATGGAACAAAGATGAGGCATGGTAGTATGCTACAGAGAATTCCTGAAGGTTCAAAATGAGTTCAAGTGTGTGGTAACAAGGCTCTTTCTCTTTTGATGTACATGCAGGAATTTAGATGCCGTGAATTTCATAACATCAACTCGGTTTCAAGTGCCTAGTTCAGTGCCCCTCCCCCATTACCCGCCATATGGAATCCAAGTGGCCCTAAATACCCAGTCACTCTGTCTTCTCCTTGTCTGTCCCCACTGTTCACATGAAAGCTACATTCTGCCGGAGGGGCATCCTGCCCCGAGGAGAAAAAAAAAAGACATCTCTGGCCAACTTTGGCTTTTCCACACATTTTCCCCAAATTCTGAGGGACTAGTTACTTCTAAGGGACTAAAGATAACTTTTTTTTTTTTAAGTCAGGATTTGAAGGAAAAGCTGCTTTTCCCGGCTATCTGCAGGAGCATTTCTTGAGATTTAAAGTTGTGATTACATGTGAAAATGTCTGACCCTCCTATGAATTATTAATTAATATTGCTGTCTCATCAATCAGGGCAGTGCATTTATAGTTAGATATAAGTTAGACAAAGTCAGGCACCCTAATTGGCACTCTGGAGGGAAGGATACTAAGACAATGCTAGCAGAAACCTCTTCTCCACAAGGTATGGGGAGTATATTTACCCTCCAGACAGGATTAATTCCAGTGAAACTCTGGATAGCTTGTTGGTACAGTGCCAGTTTTCAGGTATTGCAAAACAGAGGAGGCCCGTTTATCTATTGTCGAGTAACTAACCGCTCGAAGACAGAGTAGTGTAAGATGATGGCCATTAATTTGCCCTTGGTTTTGTAACTTGTGCTGGGTTCAGCTGGAGGGTTCTCTTGCTCGTCTTCCCTGGGGTCACTTCCGTGGCTACCATTGTTTGGTGGGTTGGTCAGAGGCTGGCTTGTTGGGGATGGTTTCATTCAGATGTGAGTGAACTGCTAGATGGCTTGATGTTTGGACCTCTCTCCACTGCTCTCTCATCCTCAAGGAGGCTGTTCTGGGCTTTCTTATATGGTGATAGCAGTTGTCCAGGAGGGTGAAAGTGGAAGCTGTAAGATTTCTTGAGGCCTGGGCTTAGAAGTCTCACTATGTCACTTCTGCCACATTCCGTTGGTCAAAGTGAATCACAAGGCTAGCTCTCCTTCAAAGGGTAGGAAAAGGACTTTGCTTCTTGTTTTGAGAGAGAGAGAGAAAGAGAGAGACCTGGGGAAGAAGAGGGAGAGAGAGAATCTTAGCAGGCTCCACACCCAGCATGGGGACTGGCTTGGGTTCCATCTCACTACCGTGAGCTCATGACCTGAGCCAAAATCAAGAGTCTCGATGCTTAACGGACTGAGCCACCCAGGTGTCCAGGATGCTACTTCTTAATGGGAAGAGCTGCAAATAACTTGTCCTGTTTAATCTCCCACAAATAAGAGGGGTTAGGGTTTTAGGCATGGGCTTCTTCAAGTTTGGACTGTCAGGACACCTGCTTAATGGCAAGTACTCTCTTTGGAAAGGATTTGTAGAGTGAGCCAAGGTAACAGTCATCCTATCATGAGACTGACCCCTGAAAATGAACTTCTACCCTGTATTGGAATGATATTTCTAGATTCGAATCTGATTATGTCACTGTCAAACTTACACCTTGGTGTGTTCCTTCTGCCTGGAGGATAAAAATACTCATTCTTTAGCATGGCCCATCTGGCCCTTGCCCACCTTTCCAGAGTTCTCTCTTGTGGTTTCTCCACAAATAAGCTTCACTCCTTGTAGTTTCCAATAGCCCTGAGTGCTTTCATGCTTCGGTGAGTTCCGATGCTTAAGCTAGAACCATCCCCTCCCTTTCCTACTCTGGGTCCGCTGGGTTTGCTAAGGGTCACATACCTTACAAAGCTTTCTCTGTGGGCAGCCTCAGCAGGTTAGTTGTCCATTTCTGAGCTCCCCTCTGGTCCACATAGCACCTTGATGTGCCTCCATTATTGTGCCCTTCATACTGTGGAAGGCTGGTCTCCTTGACTTTCCCTCCCGCTAGACCGCAGGCTCCTTGAAGGCAAGAACTGCACCTCACGCCTCTCTGTAGCTCCTGGCCCAGTGCTGGGCACATAATGGAAGCTCAGAAAAAAATGTGAATGACAAAATGAATTATATAGTGAAATCTCTTTGGGATTTATTTCTTACCATTAAAAAAAAATTTTTTACTGTTTATTCCTTTTTGAGACAGAGGGAGACAGAGCACGAGTGGGGGAGGGGCAGAGAGAGAGGGAGACACAGAATCCGAAGCAGGCTCCAGGCTCTGAGCTGTCAGCCCAGAGCCCGATGCGGGGCTCGAACCCACAAACCGTGAGATCATAACCTGAGCCGAAATCGGACGCTTAATCAACTGAGCCACCCAGGCGCCCCTATTTCTTACCATTTTTGACAAAAGTTCCCCAGCTGTCCTCTGGGGGCCCCTGGGCTGTACAAATATAGGGACACATATTACAGAGCAGAGTCTCCAGGCTTGTTTGTGGGCCATTAAGGGTTACTAGTGTTTTTCACTATTTCTAACTCCCACCAGCACCAGGGTGTCCTGTAGTCCTTCCTAGCCTTCATGTGTTCTGAAATTATGTGATTCTCATCAGTGTCAAGTCCTGTCTGGGTGAGAAGGAAATAGTCAAGGAATGACACAGAGAATAGCAATGTTAAAACATCATCTTAAGAGTTGCCTGTGGGTCCATGAGGACCCCAGGAGGACACGGTGCCCTTGCTGCTTCCCAGCCAGGCATTGACCACTGGGAAAATACTAGCTTAGGGTGATGTTGAGCCATCCATCGTGGTTCACGAGATGGTCTAAAATACAACTTTGAGGACTGAGCATTGTTTCATTTTCCTTAAAGCAAAGACAACCGTTCGACAAAGGTGGCCACGGCCCTGACCCATCTATGGAGGCTCGAGGGAAATCACTTTCCCCCCTCCGCAGGGCTTGAGCACCCCTGGTCACTCACTGAGGCCACCTGGCCCCTGTCACAGCCCCGTGGCAGCAAAGGCATCTCGTGATGCTCTTTCCCCACCAAGCAGCTGCTCCAGGACGAGGTGTGGTGAGGGGGAGTGCAGCCAGCGGAAGTGGAGCAAAATGAGGAGCGTTTGTAGCAGGAGATGCAGCAAGGAGAGGGAAGGAGCGGGGAGGCCCGCCCCTCTCTGTGGCCTCTCTCGTGTCGTTATCCTTCTTTGCCTTCTGTCAAGGGCAGAGCTTCCAGCTTTCTCTTGCATAAAGTGTCGGCTACGGAGGAGGAGGAGTGGATTTGACGCTCTGCAAACCTTGCCAAACTTCAGTCCGTAACTGACTTTCCAGTAGAGCTCTTTATCTTTTTTCCTTTCAAAACCCTCAATTGGTATCGATTACCAAATGCTTCTGTGGCTCTCCAGAAAGACTTGAACGTGCTCCTTGACCGGCCTTATTTGAGGGAAAATTGCAGTAAATATTTACCCTAGGATAGGATGCTAGCCACTGATTCAATCCTTAAAAAAAAACAACAAACACCGAGTCCAAAGGAAACTGAACGAAACAGTGGCACCTGTGCCAGGCACTGTGCTAAGTTTTCACATGCGTTACTTCATTTATCTTGATCTCAAGTCTGCGAGGTAGACTCTAGTATGTATCCGCAGGTGGGGAAACTGAATTTAGTGTGATTAAACTGAATTTAGTGTGAAAAAGGCCACACAGATAGTGATTGAATGAGCTGGAAATATCCTAGTTCTGTTTAAGCCAGTGTTATCAACCACTTCACTAAATGAGTTCCGGGGGGGTCAATGTACACATATACATCTATCCTCTTCCCACACACCCAGTCTTTGTCAAGCATCTACTATGAGCCAAGGATTGGACTAGATTACCTCGGTTATAATATTTCATTAAGTATAGCTGAGTATGCATACAACTAAGGGCTCTTCGTTATTAGGAGACAACATTACGTGGTGGTTAAGTACTTGGACTTTGGCTCCAGATCTCTCGAGTTCGAATCCTGCCTGAGCTACTTGCCACCTCTGTCTATTCTAGCAAGTCATGAATTTCTCTGTGCCTCAGTTTACCCCTCTGTGACAGGAAATTTACCTCAAGAGGCTTAGATGAGTTAATATTTTAAGAATTAACTGGCTTTTGGGGCACCTGGGTGACTCAGTCGATTAAGCGTCCGACTTCGGCTCAGGTTATGATCTCACGGTTCTTGAGTTCGAGCCCTGCGTTGGGGTTTGTGCTGACACCTCAGAGCCTGGAGCCTGGAGCCTGCTTCGGATTCTGGGTCTCCCTCTCTCTCTGCCCCTCCCTTGCTCAGGCTCTGTCTGTCTCTCTCTCTCTCAAAAATAAACATTAAAAAAATTTTTTTTTAAAGAATGAATTGGCTTTTAAAATGTGGCTGAGAGGGGCGCCTGGGTGGCGCAGTCGGTTAAGCGTCCGACTTCAGCCAGGTCGCGATCTCGCGGTCCGTGAGTTCGAGCCCCGCGTCGGGCTCTGGGCTGATGGCTCGGAGCCTGTTTCCGATTCTGTGTCTCCCTCTCTCTCTGACCCTCCCCCGTTCATGCTCTGTCTCTCTCTGTCCCAAAAATAAATAAAAAACGTTGAAAAAAAAAATTTAAAATGTGGCTGAGAAAAGAGCCAGTGGAAATAAGGAGAGCTTGCTAGACAAAACCTCCAGCAAGAAAATCCTTAGACGAAAAATGAAAAAAATACCTATCAGACTCAAAATCCATACCAAGTTTAAAATGAGAATTTTGCCTAAATGTGTCTAAAGAGCTGTGAAGTGGGAGTGTAACGAACTAAAATTATTCAAAATTATTCATTGATTTATTCAACACAAATAAATGATCATTTATTAGAAGAGCAAAAAGTAGGTTATTTAAAATGCTTAAATAGTAACGGCTGGTAATCCTGGAGCCTGGTTTTCAGAGAAGGCTGTTGTCTATTGCTGAATTATTTGCTTCCAAGACATTTTAGGATTGCCTAAAATAGGGCTGATTGTTTTGGCTAATGAGTGGATTATTTATTGTGATTATTTATGCACTGCCAGGAGAACATGGGTGTTTTCTGCACAGACACTAGCTGTCAAGTAAGACAGCTGACCCTGGAGAAATGAAATACTGGGAGGTCCTTTTATACTGATGTGCACCATTGACTCAGATTTTTATGAAACAATCCAGGAATTCCTTTTGCTCTTTGGGCCCGTCATGAAAATCAGGCAAGATCATCTTTAAACTTTTGTGACTATGTATTCAACCTTCTTCATAATCTATTTAATTTAATTGACTGTTTTCCTTCTTCAGATTTTGCTTTTACTCCTCTCCACGAGAGCCACCTCCTATCCAAATGTCCATTTTCATGAGATGTGGGAGGAAAGCTTCTTAGAGAGGAGTGTCTGCTTTGAAGGAAGAAGCAGAGGGTTACAGAAATCAAAATGCCAATTATGTGTAAGGTCTGCAGACCCTAGCAAAGCTATAAAAAGGAGAGAGTTTACTGCAGCAGGGTGCCCCCTGCTGGGGACTCACTGAATCGCACTGCCGTCAGCTCCCCGACCCCTTAGCTCAGCTCAGCCTTGTAACCTAATGCAGCTGCTGGAGAGGGGCCTCCTTCCCCCAACACACACTACTCCTAGTCTCAGACTTGCCGCAGATGTTTCTTTATGACCCGTCAAAATGTTTGCTAAATATCATCTGTTAATTTCCCAAACATCCTGGCTCTGCTTCTTTTATGTGAAACCCGACTCAAGATGTTAAAATAGAGGATAGCAAAATAAAATAGAAAACAAAAGCAAAATAAAATAGAAAACAAAAGACAAACCACGAAGGTGAATTTGTCCTGAAACATCAACAGAACGTGCTGTTAAGTGGGAGTTCAATTGCAAAGGACATTTCTTCGTTTCCCTGTAGTTTCATGACGGCCAGACGGGTGAGGTGTTTGGTGACCATCTATAGTCTTCAGATTTTGATCCTGAGATTTTAAAAATATCACCATATGTAGGGAGAGCTACTGCTCCCAACCTCTGTTGTGGCCCCAGTCACTCCCCTGCCCACCCTCAGCAAGCACCTGTCAGCAGGACCTTGATACAACAGCGTGGGAGGCAAAGTTGCTGTTGTCAGCGTCCCTTCGTGGGGGAGGTCTGGCAATCTCCCCTCTGAGGCTGGTACCAGGCTCCATGTGATAGGGAATTCACACTCTTCCTTCCCGAGAACTGTTTGCATGATAAGATGGGATTCCTGGGTGGAAAAGTGCTTAGTTCAAAAGGGAGAGTTCCTAGTGGTGACATCGTCATTTAGGGAAATGGAAATGGTGTAGCCCCCATCAAATCCCATGCCAGGGTCCTTCTACCCTTCTGCTGAGAGAGGATCAGTTGCTATGACAGTAAACCTCCAGCACTTGCCTCAAGACAGTGTAGACTGGTTCCCTGGTGAGAAGAGCTAATGTCAGGAGGTGGGAGGAAGTGGGGAGGAAGTCCCCCCGGGGGCCCAGCGCAGGTCCTCATCACACCCGCGGGTCCCCTGTACAGGGGGAAGTGGGGCCAGCTGCAGCTCTGCTCCAGGAAGCTGGGAGCAGGCAGCTGGGCTGGGAACCCTTTGTGCTAAGGGAGGTCTGCGGAGACAAGCAGCCGCTGATTATAGGACATTTCATCAGAGCAGCTGCAACCGATCAGCTCCTGACTCAGTGCCTCTCAGAAGGTCCACCCTCTAGAAACTTCCCAAGCTGTGTGCCTTGGACTTTATCCGAAAGGCCCTTCTGCTCTCAGAGTTCTTTTAAAGAGCAAGGCAGCCTTCAAAAAGTCTATTTTCCAAGTAGCTCTTTGTCAGGGTGGGTAACTGGTTCTCTGTGTTCCCCTCACCGGCAGCCTCACCTCGCCTGGGAAACCGATGGAACTGTGAATTCCAGTGCCTCGTGCTGGACCTGCTGAATAAGAAATTTTGGGGTGAGGGCCCAGGAATCTGTGTTTTCACAAGGTCTCTGGGTCATTCTAATACACACTGAAGTTTGAGAACCATGGAAACAGGTGAAGAATTCCTTATTGAGTTCATATGGGAATATATAATGGGAAAGATGAGAGGCGGGGAAATGGTGATCCAAACCCTCCAACGAAGATGAGACCAAAGTTCGGTTCTCGAAGCACGAAGCCTGTTGGTCTCCTCTCCTTCTGGAATCTAACGCACGTCTTTAGTGTCCCGTTGAATCCAAACACGTAGGAATACTGCCCCCAACGTTGACACCATTGTTATGGAAGACTCTGATATGTTTGATGATGATCAGCTTTATAGTGGAGTTTCTGATAGCCCATTGAAGGGAAACACCGGACCGCTGAATTGCTAGAGAGCTTTCTAGTACCTTCTGTAAGGTATTCCAAACCAGCTAGAGAAAGGAAAACTTTGGAGTCGTACCTGTGATAGCTTTTAGAAGACCATTATGGAATGTAATCACAAGAATCTATTATTAGGAGGTTAATAATTTGCTTGCAGGGGGTTGTGGCACATGTGTCTCTCTGGTCAAAGGTTGTCTGACACCTTACCTCTTTACCCTTTCTGAAATGTGCTTGGCACAGCTCCCTCTAAAGGATCAGGATTGAGTAACCACTGCCCTTGGTGGAAAGCTTACTATCTGCTGAACACATTGTAACATACCAATTTCTCGTTGAATTCTTGTCACAACTCTGCAAAGTAGGTGCTTTTAATTTCCCCATGTAATCGTGAAAGAAAATTATGTTGAGGCTTCACTCACCCAGATTCCTCAAGCTAGTAGGCGGTCGCCCTAAGATTAGAACCCCGGTTGGTCTGACTCCAGAGACCATGGGGTTAAACAAACCTCCCCCTTCCTGAAGCCCTAAGCCGAAGGCTCCCTCCCTCCGGGGTCTCCGTAGAGACCACCTTTCGTCTTTATGGCACTGCTAATAGTACTACTGATAATTTGCAGAATATTTACATGCGTTGTCTCATATTATCAGCTCAGCAGCCCCGTGAGGTAGGCAATAGCGTCAAGATCCCTGAGTTCCAGATGGGAAAACCAAGGCTCCAAATAGCTGAGCAGCCTATCTGAAACCATGCAGTTAATACGTGGCCGAGTCAAGGATCGGATCGGGAAGTGCAGTCATATTTAATACACTCCATTCTGCCACTTTGCATATCATGGCTTGTTCCCAAATTATTAGGTTGATATCTGTGGTTGTCAGATATCAATGGCAGATCTTCTGAGCTGTCAAATTTTTTCTTTCGAATATTCAAAAGAAACCAGGAGTTAGAACCTTAAAAAATTTTTTTTACATGATTTTATTTTTACATGATTTTATTTTACAAAACAAAACTAATACATGCTTGTAATAGGAGTCAAACAATTCAGAAGCCTGTTAACCTTTTTATAGTCCACATAGCATCCACCATGTTGTCTGACATAAAGTAGATATTTAATAAATAGAGTAGATGTAAATAGATATTGATTGATTTCACATGCAGGCACTAAGTTCACAAGTGCTCAGTGAGCACCAAGAACAGTGCTGGCGGGTTTTGGGGATGCAGCTATGGCCCTTGTCCTCATAGAGAACACGTAATCATGTGAAATGAGTGGGATAAAGGGGGAAGGATGGGCACTGGAAGAGGCTGGACCAAGGGAGGGACCAGATTTTGAGCTTTCAGTGAAGACCTCTCAAGGAATGGTATATTGTAACCAGACCTAAGTTCTCTATCTGAAGTCTTCTTGCTCATTTCATGATCTTAATTTGATCTACAAATGACAACGCCCCCTCGCTGACTCATTCATTCTTTCAACAAATATTTATTAAGCGCCCACTATGTGCCAGGTTCTATAGTTGGCTCTGGAGGGTTTTTTTTTAAATATACAACTTCAGGGGCCACCTGGGTGGCTCCATTGGTTAAGCGTCCAACTCTTGATTTCGGCTCAGGTCATGATCTCACGGTTTGTGGGATCAAGCCCTATGTTGGGCTCTATGCTGAAAGTGAGAAGCCTGCTTGGGACTCTCTCTCTCCCTCTCTCTCTCTCTCTCTCACTCTGTCTCTTTGCCTCTTCACCACTCCCTCCCCCCCAAAATAAAAAATAAACTCAAAACAAATTTAAAAATACATATAGCTTTATTGAGATAGAAGTCACATACCATATAGTTCATTTGCTTGAAGTGTACAATTCAATAGCTTTTAGTATATTCACAGAATTGTGAAACCATCACCACAATCAACTTTAAAGCCTGTGCATCACCCCAACCAGAGACCCTGGAGCCATCAGCAGTCATTCCTCATTTTCCCCCCAAGCCCCTCTGCACTAGACAACACCGATCTACCTTCTTTCTCGATGGATTGCCTATTTGGGGCACTTTAATTGAGTGGAACTTCATGATACGTGATATTCCGTGACTAGCTTCTTTTGCGTGTATGTTTTCAAGGGTCATCAGTGTCATGGTATGTGTCAGTATTTCACTTCTTTTTACTACTGAATAATATTCCCCGGTGCCACTTTTCATTTATCCCTTCATCAGTTAACGAAAATTTGGATCGTTCCACTTTTTAGCTATTAGGCATAATGTTGCTGTAAACATTCATGAACAAATTTTTGTGTGGAAACATGTTTTCATTCCTATTTCTCAGAATTGCTGAGCCATATGTTTAACCTTCTGAGGAACTGTCAGATTGTTTTCCCAAATGGCAGCACCATTTTACATTCCCACCAGCAATGTGTGAGGGTTCCTTCCAACTTTGCCACCTCTTAACCGACACATATTATTATTTGTCTTTTTTGCTTGGAGCCATCCTGGTGGGCGTGAAATGGTATCTCATTGTGGTTTTGATTTGATGGCTAATCTGGAGAGTTTTGAGCATTGTGGTGACACAATCTGGCTTAGGGTTTCAAACAATCTGTCTGGCTAAGAATAGCCTGTGGTGGGGGAAAGGGAGGGAGCAGAGAGGGGGAACCAGTTAGGAAGTTCCTGCTGTAATCTGAGTGGGAGATGGTGGTGGAAGTTGAGAGAAGTGATGCGGAGTCCTGGAATCCGTAGAGCCCCCCTGTAAGGAGTACGGGATTTCTGGGTTCTTTACAACACAAATATACCATCATTGTCCTCTGAGAAACTAAAGAATGCGTGAGCCTTAGTTTTTGTACTAAAGAAATGCAGTAGGGAACTGTAGTGTTAGTGATGAGCATGGCCATGGGGATCTGTCAGAGACCTGAAGATAGAGACTGGGCTCCCTCTATATGGGTTTGGGTGACTTTGAGGACATCGTTGAAGATGTCTATGCCTCAATTCTTATCTGAAGAAAGGAAACAATTTCTAACCCTTCTGGGTTGTTGTCAAGGAGGTACCTGGGAAAGCCAACACATTATGGTGATTTTCACGGACCTCGAGAAGAGAGAAGAGTTTAAGAGGGAGTCAGTGGCAAAGAAAGAGAAGTGCTCTCCGGTTTAGAATCAACTTTGAGATTCAATTGTCATTCATATTCTTACATTTGAAGGTTTTTTCCCTTCAACCTTCTAGAAAATGCAAATTCTTCTGAAAATACTTTATGGGAAAAGGTAACATTACTTTTTTGCAGTCATATGATTTGGTCTAAATAAATTGGCTGGAGGCGTGTATCAGTGGATTAGGGGCTGTAACAATCAATGGTTTTCAGTCTAACCTTGTCCAATGCCACTTAGAGGTCGTCATGTCTCTGGAAGATCCAGTTGATCAATTAAGTTAAGGCTGATGTTTGAAAGGCAAGGCACATTCCCATTCCATGTTGATAGAATTCTCCCTTACTGAGTGCCCTCTGTAGTCTGTAGAAGCCAAACACACAAATGGTTCCTGGGCAGGCAGGGGGACAAGATCCTACTCACCACATTCACATTTAGGTGGAATTTACCTTTGAATATGATATCCATTAAGTTCATAATGGCAATTTAAAAATGTCTACATAATGGATGACTCACCCTTTCAGCTAAAAGTTTGGTTGCTTTACCTTTGCTGTCTGCTTCTAATTTGTAAAGTAAAATGTATGATTTGGTTTCTGTACTAGTTACACATTTGATTTATCAAATAACATAAAAATGTGAAAGTGGGTATCACTTTACAGTTACAAAACTAACAAGGGTACCTATAAACCCTTGTATGTATTCACCCAGCTTACAGAGTGAAAAGTATACACCTTCTGCTTTCTTTTTTTCTTTTTTTTAAGTTTATTTATTTTGAGAGAGAGAGAGAGAGAGCGAGCTGGGGAGGGGCAGAGAGAGAGGGGGAGAGAGAGAATCCCAAGCAAGCTCTGCGCTGACAGTGCGAATGCAGGGCTTGAACTCAGGAACGGTGAGGTCATGACCTGATCCAAAATCAAGAGTCAGACACTTAACCGACTGAGCCACCCAGGTGCCACTAGACCTTCTGCTTTCTTGATATGAGTACAGAGTTTTGTGATGTGAGCACAAGAATTATTCTTATTTGGTGAGAAAATTTGACTAGCCCTACTTGCTCCAGATTTTCCCAATTTCTTGGCTATTTTGAGTTGGGGATGTAACGGAGAAGGGGAGTGATTTGCTCTTTTGTTTAGGAATGCCTCCTTGTGGCACCTGGTATTCTTACTGGTCTAGAGAAAAGGATTTGATACAACTCCATATTTATTTTCTGATCTTTTAAAAAAATTTTTTTTTTAATGTTTATTTATTTTTGAGACAGAGAGAGACAGAGCATGAATGGGGGAGGGTCAGAGAGAGAGGGAGACACAGAATCTGAAGCAGGCTCTAGGCTCTGAGCTGTCAGCACAGAGCCCGACGCGGGGCTTGAACTCACGGACCGCGAGATCATGACCTGAGCCGAAGTCGGACGCTTAACCGGCTGAGCCACCCAGGCGCCCCTATTTTCTGATCTTTAAAAAAGTAACTTAAAATAGGAGAATTCCTTTAAGGTATTAAAGGGATCTTATTTCTTGGCAGCTGTTATTCTGCTCATTACATATCTTTTGATAGCCAATGGCAAGAATTCACCTTAAAGCAGCTTATTATTTAGTTACTTAAGAACAGTTCTGACCATTGCCATTTACTAAAGCGAAGATTCCAAAGAGGAAAATAGTTCGCTTATTTGAAGTTTGTCCTCTGTTGCGAGAATCTCTGTATGTTACCAGGGAGAAGAACCTTGATCCCAAATCATTTTTTGGTTTGGCATTAGATATAGGGACCAAACCTTAAGCGTTGCTCAAGAGTCCCCATATTTCTTTCTTTTATTTATTTATTTTTTTTTTTTTAACGTTTACTTTTAAGAGAGAGACAGAGCATGAGTCCCCATCTTTCATCATGACTCTAAAGCAGAGGTGGCTTTTGGGTGGGGCAAAGCCTGACGATTTTCAAGAAACCAGTCCTGTGGTTCAGAGCTTCCCCACAGGAAGGAGCTTCGTGTGTCCAGCGTCTGTGAAGTGCGTCTCCTCCTTCACAATCTCACTCAAGCCAATTCATGAAAGTGCACTTTTCTGGGACTCATTTAACTTCCTCAATAAACTTTTCCTGCCAGGTTAACAACAACAAAAAAAAAAGGTCCAGATTTCATGCCTGGTAATGGAATTATGCTTATTTTTAAACTTCTAAAAATGTTTCTGTCGTCCTCAAATTGGCTAGAATTTCAGTTTATTCAGGAATTGAACACTCAAAAAGGAGCTTGCTGTATTTGGCAAATGGTACGAAAAGAAACATTAAACTATTAGCACTTTAAAGTACCATTGAGGAATACTTTTATTCCCTGAATGCAAAGCTTTGCACGAGAAATGTGTCTAATAATTAGCTGGTAGACCAGATTACTCAGGAGTCTCTTCTGGTCTCATAAGTAAATAGGATTTCTTTGTTGTAATTATTTATTTTCCCGAGAGCCCAGAATGGCTGTAATCTTAACTACAAGTTTATCTGTTTCCTCTTTCTATAATGATTTACTGTGTATACCTAAGAGACTAGGAAACCTCTTCGGGTTTCCCAGTCTAGGCTTCCAGGAGATATTTCTCTTTTAAAGGACCCAGGTGTTAAGCCAAATCCCCTGTTTATAGAATGTTAAGGTTATGACACAGTCAATAAAAGCCTGGAAGTGCTGTTACTGCTGACATTGCACCCCTAACGCACGCCATTGTGCCTTTTATTTCTCTTTCACAATGGCGTGGAGTTAAGAAGGGAGTGTAAAACTTAACTTTGAATTTCCTGGCTTTTGTTGGTTTGTTGAGCAATCCTAATGCTATTGAAAATTTTCCCCTTGCTGGGTGGTTGTTTTTCTGGTGTGCAGTTGTGCATTGTATTTTTCTAAGAATTACAATGGTTTGGACACGTCACATTGGTATGAATGTAAACCGTAGATTGACCTTTGGCGTGATAGGTGGAAGCAGAGAAATATGTGTAAAATGTGTGAATTCATTTGAACCTGACCGTGATTTCCAGTGGGGGAGGTGATTTCGTGTTTGGACTTTATTGGGCATCTCTCTCTTATTTTCCCCCTTGGGTTGGACCAGCTCAACATGGAATTGCTGTCATTACTTGAAGGCAAACACCCAGGCGAAATGTGAAACCTTCTGCCATCGTCATGGCACTTCCAGACTTTAGAGAGCCCATATGTATCCTTTAGGACAGCAGACACCCCGCCAGCCCACTCTTTCTAGTGGATTTCCTCCAGAAAAGTGGCTCTGAGCTTGTTCATGTGGCAAGATAAAGTGATGCCATTGGCTTTTTCTTTTTATTCCTTTCATGTATTAAAAATGGTTTATATTTATTTTTCTATTGCAAAAGCTACACATGCTCAGAGTAAGAAAGTTGTTAAGTAAAAAGAGGCAAAAAGAGGAAGGAAAAGCATTACATAGTTAACCACGGCTAACAACTCAGCGTTATCTTTGTAGGATTTTTCTTACGCAAAACTTATGCATACCGTTTTGTAACCTACTTTCTTTTAAACCATAACCTCAAACATCTTTGCACAGCAATGATGTTATTTAAATTTTTTATGTTTAATCATAAAAGTAATACATATCTATAGTTTAAAAAAGGAAGAAAACATTACATGAGGTAATTTATGCTAAAGGTTTTAAACTTTGTGTCCATATATACATATATGTATATATATATACATATAATGTATACACACACACCAATTTTCCATTTATGTAATATTTCTTGATTAGGTGAATTATAATTTGAATGAGTACTTGTCTCTTGTCTTTCCCTTCGACTGTAAGTTTGGTGGAACCATGTCCGTTTTATCACCGCTGTGTCCCTGGCACCGGTCTAGTAACAGCTACATAATAGGCTCTCAGTAAAATAGCTGATAAATGAATAAATAAACTTTTAAATTTTCAGTTTTTCTCCATTACACACGTTCTTCCACATATAACTTTGGCTACATGTATTTTGTACATTTTGTGTAGTCCTAGAAATAGCATTTTGAGCCATGGACATCTGCTTTGAAAGCCAAACTGCCTCAATTTGTATCTTGGTGGGAACACTTACAAACTGGGGTATGCTTATGCTGAGGCTGGCACATGAGAGCCGCTCATGCACTTTTCTCAATTCCAAGTTCACTGATCTTATATCTATAGCTGTTATTGGCCATGGTGGGACTGTTTACACCATAGAAATTGGCAAACACTACAGATCAGGACTTCTTCTTTGCTCTTTTCTTTTGTCTTTTCTCCCTTCCTTCCTTCCTTCCTTCCTTCCTTCCTTCCTTCCTTCCTTCCTCCCTCCCTTCCTCCTGCCTTTCTTCCTTTCTTCCTTTCCTCCTTCCCTCCCTTCCTCCTTTCCTTCTTTCTTGATTGGTGGTTTATAATCACACCATTGCCATGACCATAGGAAAATTACGTAACCCTTCCAGAGCTTAGCTTTCTCATGTGTAAAATGGGAATATGAAAGTGCTACCTCACAGTCAGGGAGATAGCCCTCACGGCCCTAGGAGGCGCCGTCCGCAGGGAAGTCTAGGTGAACTGTGCCTTCCGGAACTGCGAGTGCACAGCACTGCTCATGGGACAGTTATGAAGATTAAATGGTTAATACATGCAACTACACAAGCACATAGCCTGAGTACATACCAAGAACTCATTAAATGCAAGCAATTACTGTATTATGTGATTATAGACATATGTATTATTTTAGGTGTTTCCAAATGTTCTTCAAAAGTGTTGTACCGGTTTATGCTCTCCCTACCAGTTTCCTCACTCCCTTGCCATGAGTTAATATTATTGGTCTTTTCCCCAGTGGAATTGCTGAAAAATATGTAATTAGGCATTCATTTGCATTTCATTGATTGTTGGTGAAGCCAGGCATCTTTTTGTTTGTTTGTTTATTGGCCTTTGGGTTTCTGTGAATTATCTATTGGTGCTTCTTGACTATTTTTCTATTAGCATTCTTCTCTTTCCTTTGTCTTTCTTCTTAAATCAATCAAATAAAATGAAATCATGAGAGCTCCTAGCATCCTTTTTTTCGATATATACGTGTTGCAAGAATTTGACTTTGTTTACATCTGGTTTGTGTTTGTTTGCAGATTTGTATGCCGTAAAAAATCATTAACATTTTTTGGGTTTTATGTCTTGCTTACTAAGATACTCTAAAATTATAAACGTAATCTCAAAAAATTTCAATAATTATGGCAGAGTCATGTTTGGACAGACATCTATGTTCTTTTCTTTTTTTTAAAAAAATGTTTATTTATTTATTTTGAGAGAGAGAGAGCAAGCAAGCAAGGGAGGGGCAGAAAAAGAGGGAGAGAGAGAACCCAAAGTAGAATCTGTGCTGTCAGTGAAGAGCCTCACGTGGGGCTCGAACTCACAAACCGTGAGATCATGACCTGAGCCGAAATCAAGAGTCAGATGCTTAACTGACTGAGCCACCCAAGTGCCGCTAGGTTATTTTCATAATTTATCCCTTCTTTATCCATTTATTTATTGCCCTGTTATAATTATTGTAATTATAAACACATAAGTATATATAACAATGATAAATGCATAAACTTATAAGTAGCTATTTTGCGATCATAAACACCTCTGATTTAACATTCTTATAACTCTTTTCGCACACATCTCAAATTATTCATCAAGGAGTGCCAAATTGTCCTCCAGAAAGCTTATACTATTCTCCACCCTCACTATCAGCATATGAAAATGTTACCATGTATTGGGAAAATAAGAAATCTTTAAGCCAAACGTTCACGTTGAGATTTTGGGACACACTTTGTAGTGTTTTTTCTTGTAGGTAATAAGATGTCTCAATATCCTTCCAATTCTGATTTTGTTATATCTTCACCACATAAATTATCCAAACACAAAGACCGAGATGCCCCGCTAAGCTCTTTATCAGATTTGGGGAAGTAAGAACTGGAAAGGCGGCTCGCAACGCTGCCGAGTGTTCATCACGGAGTCCTGTGAAGAGACATTGCACAAATGCAAAGGGAGACTAAGCAAATAAAGGTGCAGGCGATGTGCCTGTGAGGGAGCAAAGCCCACACAGACTGGCATGTGAATGCGAGACAATAAGAATGTGAGTCCTGAGGTTCGTGGGAGGCTCAGGTTCCAGGATGGATTGTGGGAAGTGCAAATGTGGTCTGAAGTCGTCCGATCTATTTTGGGGGTGAGCTGTCACACTGCAAATGCACCAAAGGGTGTAGGCATGATTTCACACAGCAGTTCACTCGGTGATTTACGTGGGTGCAGGCAGCGGGATCACATGAGGCTGGTGAGCCAATAGACAACAGACCTGCTTTGCCACGGACAATCAACCGACACTGAGCGATGTCAGCAGCCAATATGACTGAGAACTGGGAAGGCATAATAACGTTTACATTGATGTTTTCAGCCACAATTGCTACATGCTTTTTCTCTGCTATTGCAAAGATGCAGTATGTTGATCATACAATAAATTCCCCAGCCTTCATTCTTTAAGGATTTCTACCCCCAATTTGATAATTTCATAGCAGTGCTGTGGTTTGCTATTACTCCAAAATGGAATCAATATCTATCTTATATATATGGCTTTTCGGGGATCATTGTTTCTATTTCTCAAATACCAGTGCCATTTAATCAAAAGATGAAATTTTTCAAAAGGCAAGATTATATTGTCCTGAATGTTAAGTAATATTCTGTATGTATTAGACATTGATGAATATTTCAAGGAGCATCTAGGGGCCAATCCTTGTCTTTAAAATAAAGAAATTCAGCAGTTACACACACTCAAACTCTTATAACCAGACCAGAAAAAAAGATGATAATTTGGTAAGATAGAATTCAGCTCTTTAGATGTGCACTACCATGTTCTTCAGGGAGAAAGAGAAAATAAAGTTTAAAATAAAAAGGAAACAGGAGTTACATTCTAATTTTGATTTATCTTTAATTCTCATAAAGATGCAAGTGTTTCCTGGACCTCAGTGTACTTTTTGGATGAAGCTGGTAAAGACAGCCATCCCCACCAACGATGACGACTGTAGAATTTTAAAGGGTGATTGGTTATGGTGCCTAGAAGATAATAAAGACAACCGGCTATCCATGATGTTCATCGAGGACTGGTTTGCTAAAATTCCTCTCTGGGGCGGGATAAAGTGTATTTGCCCTTTCCTACTCCCCATTTGGACAGTAAGTCTAGGGGAGATGATATGGCATAACAGAAATGCCATTAAAGCCCAAAGCAGGGCACTGGGCTTTACTTCTGGCTGGGCAATGACTACCTTTCTATCTTAAGAACACTGCTTCACTTTTTGGATCCCATGACTTCATCCCTCATCTCAGGGAGGTTTCAAATTCTGAGAAAATTCCAGAAATCTTTCTACTGACACCCTTGGGGAAGGCTGTCTTCTCTTTCAAGCTGGAGGAAATTTGAGAGAGCCACTGGGTATAGAAGAGTCTGGGTTATTTCCAGCATGGGGTAAGGAAGAAACAGGAAAAGGTGCTGCTGTTTAAGGACCTCCAATCGCGAGAAGGGCATGGACCACGCAGCTCTCTGGGGAGGTAAGAAAAGGCTCAGCATTGTCTGCAAATTACTAGACTGCTGGATCCACGTGAGTGGGACCATGTCCACTGCGTTCGGGTCTGTATCCCCAGAACCTCACATCGTGCCTGGCATGTGGTAGGTGATCGGAGGCAGATTTACCATAAAGCAAATAAACCTTAAGCTTCAGGGTCCCTTCCATTTGCATTCTAAGAAACATTCACTTTTATGCTTAACTTTATATTTGCAGTTTTATATACTTTTTCATAACGGGGTCTCCCAAGCATTACAAACTTCAAGCCCCATACAACCTATATATCTGCCTCCCGTCGGCATGCAATAAACACTTATTGACCTAATGAGAAAAAAAATTTTAAAAAAAGAAAAGGAAGGAAGGAAGGATGAAAACGTAAACAAAAAAAAAAAGAAGAAAAAAAGAGCATAGCAGCTGGGAGGATCAGATCCAACCTGGATCATCAGAGGCAGCCTTCTTAAACCATTCCCAAACATCAATAGACGATGATTTACCTCAATTAATTCAGACTGTTAAAAGCTTAGTTCTTATTTGACAACCAGAGGCTAGAGGCCAACGTATTTAAGCCTCTCCTAGAGCATTCTGAGAGATTGCAGTAAGGGTTGCAAGCATTTCCAGAGGCAGGAGAGGTGAGTATGGGGGAGTTTTGTGTTTGGCGCCATGCCAGGTACTTTCACATACCTCGTCCCACTTAATTTATTGTCCCCACTTCAAAGACGAGGAAACTGAAGGTCAGAAAGGTGGATCATTTTCCTTAAAGTCACGAGACTATTAACCGGTAAAGTTGGGATTTAAACTTTGATCTGTTGCGCCCCAAATCCTATGTGTTCTCCATGATTCCATGCTGTTCCACGGTGAGAAAATAGACAGTCTATTTGTAGGTTGTAAAAAAATCTTAAAAGAAAAAAAAAAAATCACCCAGGAGAAAATAGGAGACTGAAGTGAATAGCGATTAGTGGACATTACGGATTAGTTGATGACTTTGTGACCAGTGGCATCCGTTATTCTGTTGCTTATTAGAACAAGACCCGTGCCATTCAGTGTAGACTGGGAAGAATCCATGCACTTGAGCCACAGGAACTTTAAGAAACAGTGCATTTGGAGGAGCGATTTGAAACAGAGCCTGAAGATGGTTCAAAGATCAAATCTGAGGAAGTTGTAATCAGAGGGATCAAAAAAAGATGTTGAGATTGGAGTGATAAAAAATAACTCCTCGGTGGAATTTTAATTTCTTTGTAGTTCCGCAAAGCTCTTAGTTATTCATTCCTTGTAGTAGGAAGTCTTCAAAGAAGTCATCTTTTTCGGACACCGCAATGTGTGCAAGGCAGTTGTGGGAATTGTGGTGCATTCAGGAAACACATGCTGTTATCTCTTCCCATGTCACTAACAGGATGGTTAGGGGCCTTGATACATACAGGCCTACAACACCAGCCAACAGTCACTGCCAAGATAGAGGGCACATTATGAACGGGTAGGAAATACATGGTTACTTTTAGGGACTTCCTGACCTTTTTTCTGTGCCTCACCGTTTAGAACGTGGTTTCATGTGCATCTTCACAGCAATCCTGTGAAATAGGCAGAGAGGGTATTGCTACTCTCCCAGTATGCAGGTGAAGAAGGAAAGGAGGTTGCAAAGAGGGGAAGTGAATTGCCAAAGGCCATCCAGCTGCTGAGTGGGAGTCCCACTAATTTCCTCAGATTCCCAGGCCTGTGTACATTTTACCAGTCATTCTTTACAGAGTTACATTTTACTGGGCAGCGTCTTAAGTACCCAAAGCATTTTTAACAATGCGGCATATTTCCTAGTCACTGAATTGATAACTAATGCACTATTTTGACTCATTATTAAAAAGCGTGAGAGTAGAAGTCTACGCCTTTGGAATTGGGATAAAGACTTGGTTGGCCACATCTCAGCAGTTGACCAGTGGTGTGCTAGTAAAGTGGCTCTGGGGGCAGGGGTGAGGGGTGGTTGGGTGAGTGTCTGGGAACAAATGTAGCATTTGCTCTTTTCCATCGTGTAAATACTCCCACTGTAGCCAATTTTAAGCCACCAACAGTTAAAGATCTACTTCCGGGAATTCCTGAATATTTAACAAAAGGCTCTTAGCCAGTGAGAAGCTAGCCCGCTGCTGACAGTGGTCTCTTCTGTCTTTTCTACTCTTATTTTTGGACCTAAGAAGCATCTTGAGAGAAAATTCTGGACCTGACTTGAAAATCTTGAGTCCAGTACTGTGGTTATGCTTTCCCTTCCTTTATTTGTGCCTGTCCATTAGGATACAAATTCATATTCTGTATCTCATTGATTTTTTAAAAGTGGCTTGACTTTATCTGTCTGACATACACAAGCTGACTACATTATTGATAATTACTTCTCCTTTTTAATTCTTAAAGAACAATGTACTCGTGGATCTGAAAGTCAGACTTCTAGGGCCGATAAGAAAGACGTGCTTTCATTTAAATGTTCTTCCTTTCCTCGTCACCAGCAACATTTCTATATAGAACTAATCCATTTGAGATCTCCACCTTTGCTGAATTTAATGTAGCTCAGTGTTAATGAATGTCTAATTCCGGGTTTCTGACTTTCTGGCGTTGCTTGCCTTACTGGCACTGCCTTACCATGATTAAGTCAAAAGACCTGCTTTATTCACGTTGCTCTGAAAATCTGAAGTGCAAGGTATCCATTCAGTTTTATTTCTCCCTGGTGGGTACAGCTCTCATTGGATACTAATGAGAATTACAAATGTGGCTTAAGGAGAAACTAGTGCCTTTGGAGTTGAGGGGCTGGTTATTTAAAGATGTATTGCCATGGCACTTAAGGAAAATGATTTATCTGTTTTGTTTTGTCCTCCTATAAATCAAGAATACAGCACAGCATTAAACATTCCTCAATATTTATGCTAATATAAATTTGGGTTTATATACCTGACACTAATTCAGGAGGAGCAGTGGTGTTAGAATAATGGCTACCTGCGACGGGGCACGGGTGTTCCTGAACGGCCACTTTAACTCTTTATTAGGCTGTGGATGTTCCCTTGTGGAGCAGACACGGCAGGTATTCCCCGTCTCAGGCACAGTTTCTCTGGTAGGTGCATTCTGACCATGCTTTCGGTTTTTCATTTCGTTTAGTTTGGGGCATTAGGTCAGCAACTGTGTTTATAAATGTCTTACTAAGGAGTCAACTGGAACAGAGTGAAGCGACAGGACGAGCTCTGTGGGAACTCGGAACCCAGGAGGTTTGGCTGTGTCTGTACATCTTGGAACAGTCTGGATCCAGCGAGCCAACACATACAGTGCAGACATTTCTAAGGACAGGTATCATGTCCACTAAACTAAAATTCTTTCCTGCCATTGTGTTGGCATCACCTGGAGGTGACTGACCCTCTCCGATTCCTCAACGCCTTTGTGCTTCAGTTTCCTCACAAGTAAAGCGGGAATACTCACAGGACTCGCCTGGGGAGGATTGCTGTGACAGCGGGCGACACCAGTGCAGCACATCGCACACGGCGTATGCATGCAGAGGTGGGCTCAACACAGGTCCTCCCGCTTGGCGCTCGCCCCGTGCGGGTGGAATCCCGATTGTGTCTTTGCACTCTTGGTCCCACTGGACTATTTGTGAAAGTCCGTCGGACCCCAACAGTCACAGGCAATTTTCTGAGATGTTTTGTTAGAGCTTCCCCCAATTAGTCCGAAGGAGGAGCTGAGACCCCGGCTGGGGTTCACTGCCCTGCGAGTGTCTTCAGTGCCTACCTGCCCTGTGTGAATCGGGCCAGTCTCCGATTCGCTGCCCGACTGGCCTTTGCGGACAGAGCCCCGCAACTCTACTGTCCGCATTTCTTGGTGTCTGAGTGCATTTTTGATGTTACCTATCTGCATGCATCCCCCAAGTGCACACATTTAATTGGTAATAGGTTTCCTTTGAAGATATAACGGATGTGGACTGACCACCATATCGCCCATGAAAATTTGGGACTTCTTTGATTACTTTTGATGCAAAATACAATGAGAATTCAAGGCCTTATTATTATTCCTGCTAACCAGGAGACACGCCAGGTTTAAAGTCAGATTTGTTTCTGTGTTAATAATACATTTGTATTACCCTTCCTTGCAGTCCCCGTCTCTTCTCCTGCTATCTTCACTGTGAGTTTGCACTTGTCAAAATGAATAATATGCGGCATCAATTCAAACTCCACTTTTCCAGTGTGTTCAGCCGTAATAGTTTCACTTTGCCTTGATTCTGTTGATTGCTATTAAATCCTGGATTGCTTTAAATTCCGTGAGATAGTCCTCAAAGTATCGCTTATAAATTGTGTGCATTTATTAGAATCTTGCTTAGAACAAAGAGCATCCAAGCTTCTGGAAACACTGCCTTCCACTTCTGCTCTCTGTGTAGAAGAGGCTGTAGAAACACGTTTTATCTTTTGAGAAACAAATTGTTCAAGAAGTGAATATAATACATTGTTGGAGGTGGGGTTTTTGTTTGTCTTGTTCTATTCTTTTATTTTCTTTTTTATCTGGTGGAGGAATAAAATAATCCAAACCCAGCACACTTTAGAGAAGAGTGTGGACTGGGGCCAAGATTCATAATAAATTTCTCTGCGTCCATCTGTACAATATTGATGTAAACGAGGTGTTAGTTGTATTTATTATGGGGCATTGTTCCTAGGTAATTCATCTGGGTTTCAAAAGCCAATCTCCAGCTCTTTCAGTCTTAGAAGTATCATTGGTATAGACTACATTTTTAGGAATCCTGTCAAATAAGAGTGTTGCAAATACCAAATCTATTTTTTTCTGTTTTAGAGAGTTGGACCTGCTTCAAACAACAGCTCATCCAAAGTGGAGTTAAGTCAAGCTGAGTGAGTATGGTAAATAAAATGTAGTGCCTGTCAGGTGTTGGATAATCACACTCTGCAAGTACAGCTGTGTACTGGGTGCTGGGCATGTAGCCTTAGGAGGCACCGTCCTAAAAAACACTATGTGGGAGGAAGAGAAGAACAATGAAGTTTGCCATGATGCTAATGAACTTTAAGCTTTAGGGTCCCTCATTGGTAAGCTGCTCCATCATCAGCTCCAAGACCCTGGGTAGGGCCCAGGTAATATGCTCACAGAGCCGCATGTTTTGTAAAGTTTGGACAAGTAAGATATTTAAATGCAATCGGTTAAGACCCCCGTCTTTGTCTACTCCGGCTTCCCCTCGATGCTTCCCCAGTCGGTAGCCAGTGTGCTTGGAATGGCCACCAGTATTTTGGAGATGTAGTTGAGGGAAATTGGGTTGGGATAACATTTAGTTTGGGTTTCCTAAGATATACTTATGCCTTCAGTCACTTCCACGTTTCGTTCAGTTATTGCTAACCACCCCAGTGGAGAAACTGTCCCAGAACAGTTTTACTGCCCACTGTACTGATTCATTCACTCAGCATCAGGACACAAAGATGCAGAGTCCAGAAGTCATATCACAGTATCAACATGCTTTACAAGGCGTGGCATTAAAAATAAGTGAGCGATGAAGGACACAAGAGGTTTGAAATCTATAGAACCAGAAACTAGTCTCATCAATGGCTAATGAAAATGAAAGTTTTTTTCTGTCAGGCATACATTCAGTGATGAACCATATATCACTCTTCATAAAGCTATTGCTTTGAGTTGAATTTTTGTGTCCCCCCCACCCCAAATTCTTAAGTTGAAAACCTAGTGCTCAGTGTGATGGTATTAGGAAGTGGGGCCTTTGCGATACGATTAGGTCATGAGGATGGAGCCCTCACAAATGGAATTAGTACTTTTATAAGAGACCTTGGAGAGCCTCTCCTTGCCTCTTCTGCTATGTGACATGTGAGATCGCAGTGAGAAGATATCCTCAGTGAAGAAGTGAGCTCTCACCAGACACTGAATCTGCCTTGATCTTGGACTTCCCAGCCTCCAGAACTAAGAGAAATAAATGTTTGTTTTTTAAGCCATGATATTTTTCAGTCCATGATATTTTTGTTTCAGCAGCTCTAATGGGCTAAGATACCCCCCAATTTATTTTTTCTTTTCTGACAAGAATGTGTGAAATAGAACTAATCATGATTCTTGTATTTGTGCAAACGTCTAGCCATATAATAAACAGAGATATGTCTGTGCGCAAAGCTTATTGAATCCTAGCTATCAATAATAAAAAGTAAATTTAGTTCAACCAAGGTAGAGCAAAGATTGAAAAGTCTTTTTATCCTTTCTATAAAAAATATATCACAAAATCATTGCCATATAAAGAAGTTATCAAGACTGCAGCCAAATAATATAGGAAAAATATTATAGAGGTATGCCGGGCAATTAATTAATAAAAATATTGTGCTATTTTTCTGGATTTTATGATGCATGTGGCATTTGGCAAGTTAAAAATGTGTAATCTGTGGTGATTTCTTTTCTCCTTCTACATAAATACTCACTTTTATTTTGAATGTAATTAATTTGTGAGCAAGCATTGAATCTTTACTGACTCTTTGCATTGTTCAAGAAAATAGGTGGCTCAGTCAGTTGAGCATCTGACTTCAGCTCAGCTCATCATCTCACCGGTTCATGAGTTCGAGCCCTGCATTGGGCTGGCTGCTGTCACCCTGTCAGAGCAGAGTCCACTTTGGATCCTGTGTCCCCTTCTCTGATGCTCCCCCACTCATGCTCTCTCTCTCTCTCTCTCTCAAAAAAAAAAAAAATTTAAACAAAGAAAGAAGGCAGGGAAAGATAACTAAGACATGGTCCTTTTTTGGCCAAATAAAGTGTGGCATGTGTATACTATAGGACCACATGCAGCCATTGAAAAGAACATGGTAGTTTAAAAAAAAATTTTTTTTAACGTTTATTTATTTTTGGGACAGAGAGAGACAGAGCATGAACGGGGGAGGGGCAGAGAGAGGGAGACACAGAATCGGAAGCAGGCTCCAGGCTCTGAGCCATCAGCCCAGAGCCCGACGCGGGGCTCGAACTCACGGGCCGCGAGATCGTGACCTGAGCAGAAGTCGGACGCTCAACCGACTGAGCCACCCGGGCGCCCCTTTTAAAGGTACTATATGGAAAATCTCCATGTTTGAGTGTTAAGTGAAAAAAGCGAGGAGCAGAACAAGCATATATGGTGTGCTGTTTCTAAAGAAGAGGAGGAGACTTGCATGTTTGTATTCATATAGGCAAACTCTGGATGAATACACAAAACACTGGTATTCTAGTCTTTAAAGATTGTTTTAACGACTGTAAGAATTCGAGTCCCCAGAAAATATGGATCTACCGGGCCCTGGCTATGTGATATAAGCATATTAATCTTACTTAAGGTGCATCATAGCTGGGCATAATAGAATATATTCATCCCTTTTCCTAAGGAGCAAACTGAGCCTCAAAGAGGTTAAATCACTTTCGTAAAGTGAATTGGCAAGGCCTGGATTCACACCCCGATTCACAAGTCTTTCATGCTCTTGTGTGATTTCTTTTCTTACTCAAGGCTGCCTTTGATGTTTTTGACAGGTCCCCTCTGAGCTTTCTCCTACAGCCCTCACAGGAGATTTTCCATAACTTATGACCTCTCCCTCATTTTCAGCAAACATTTTGTTGTTGTATTTTATTTCACATGGCAAGTAGAAGTGAGAATTTCTCCAACCCTTCCCCTCCGTCTGCCCCCTTCTCCTCATCTCCTGTCCCCTCATCTTAAGGGGGTCAGGACACCCTTCTGACCCTCCCACAAGCTAAGGGTCCTCCTGACTCCACCCACTCACTCACCTCTGTCAGTCAGCCCCAAGACTTGCAGAATTCGGCTCCCAACACCTCTCACCCCCTGTCTCTCCTGCCTTCCCCTCTGCTCCATCATCAGCTCAGGCCCTCACCCTACCTGGCCTCCTTGGTCTTATTCTCCTTTAATCTGTTCCCAGCTGTGCTGCCATCTGAATGCTAATCTGATCCTGTTACTCTCCTGTTGAAAACTGTTCAAATAATTCATTCATTCATCTGTCCGGCGAATCCTTACTCAGATGCTACTCTGACTTAGGCAATGAGGATCAGCAGAGAACAGAACAAAGTTCCTGCCTCATGGAGCTCACGTTCCAGTGGGGGCTGGGGGAGACAATACATAACATAAGTAAGTTAATATATATGTGTGAGTATAAAATACAGAAATATCTATGTCATAGAGTGATAAATGCTAGGGAGGACAATCAGCAGAGTAAGGGTTGTAAGAAAGGGTGGGGGGAAAGGGAGTTTGGCATTTTATACATAGTCTGGCTTTGGAAGACCTCACTGCTAAACACAATTTGAGCAGGAATTTGAATGAAGTGAGGGTAGCAAGCCACATGTATATGCAGAAGGTCATTGTAGGTGAGGAATCGTTGGGAAAGAACATGGCTGCTATGTAGGGAAATGGCAAGGAGGGTAGAATAGTGTTGCCCAGTGAGAGGGGGGCATGGAGTAACGGCATGGTGTTGGTGTAACATCACCGAGGGCCTTTGGGCCACTGAAGTTACTCTGGTTTTTAGTCTGAGTGGTCAGGAGAACTGCGGGGGGGTTTTGAGCAGAGGCATCATATGATCTGAGTTATAGTTAGCAAGATCACTCTGGGTGGTGTGCTGAGAAGATTTTGGTGGGGCAAGAGTGGAAGCAGAAACAATCAGGAGGCCATCAAAATGGAGGCAAGAGACGACGGTAGCTTAGACCGGATAGTGAGAAGTGGACCGATGCTGGATATCTTTTGCATGGTTCTCCGTATCCTTTAAGAGCAAATGCTGCCTGCGCACCATTTTATACAAGGTTCTTCATAATCTGCCTGCCCTGTACCCCTCAGGTGCCCCAGGGCTTTGCACCCGGAGTTGCCGGCTACTTTCTTCAAGGTGCAAACAAGTGACTCCTCCATTATGCCCCTTCTTCCTCCAAATCTAGGGTGAATATTCCCCCAGCTCCCTGTGCTTAGCTCCACCCCCCTGTGTCACAACTGTCTCTTTAGTGATCTGTTTCCCTTCCCCACAGTGGACTGTGAGCCTATCGAGAGAAGGAATAGTGCTGTTCACCACCATCCCTGCCTTTTTAAACCAGTGCTTGGCACATAAGAGGTGCCCAATAAATACTGTGTCATAGGTGAATATGTTCATTAACCTGGTTTGGCTTTAACTTTCTAATTCCCCAAGGAATAGCCCTCGAGCAGGCTCTCTCTGTGTAGGGACATACAGGGACAAAAGCCCTGGTGGGACTTACCTTTAGAACCTGCCACTTTGGGGAGATTTGGAGTAAGGCAGGGTTAAGCAAACAAATTTTAAAGAATTAACCGTATAGGCAAAAGGAGAGAAGAGTTGGTTAAAAGAGCAAAAATAAAAAGAGTCACTATTTATAGAGTACCTACTGTGAGTCATAGCCTCTCCTAGTCTACAGAATCAGAGACTACAGTGGAGACTTCTGGGGCCCTGTGAAGCCAGTTGACTGTGATAAGAACTCACCCATCCTGAATGGGCAGCGGTGACAAACAAGCACGGTGACAATGGCATTTGAGAAAGAATGTGGAAAACGGTAGAAAGAGGTGGGGGCCCTTTGCCCGTGCTCCGTGTCACCATATGCAGGCACTACAAAAGCGCCCCATTCTTGGCCGACATGACTGCTGAGTGTCCTGAGCGGAGTTCACTTCTGTTAGTCTTCTCCTCAGGGTTTGTATCTCCTTGCCTGGAACGCTTCATCTGCATTGGCTCCTCCCTGGCGCACCTTTTTCTCTAGCTGCTGCTACTATAATTAGCTTCATGCTGGCCAGATCAGACAGCTCCTCACCTCAGCTACACCGAAGACATCTTGCTTCCTGCCCCGAGGCCCTTTTAACAACCACGGCGAGAGAGATGCCTGCGGAAACCTGTTCGTGAACACACAACCTGGAAGTGCCAGAGAGCAAGGCCTCACAGGCAGCTCCTGATCGGCGGTTATGGGAGTGGCCCCAGCAGGTAATTCTTAGGTACATTCTTACGGTTTCTCTGAAGGTCCTGATGAGGGTGAGCTCCAGTCACCCACAGGATTGACCAACTGGACAACATAAACTTTCCTTGGCTTTCCCTCCTGTCTTATTGCCTGCAGGGTCTCACTCCTGTTTCCTGGGTTTGCGTCTCCACCAAAAGCAACCCACTGCCTTAGGCTCTGCTTGGAAGTGGCAGTTTGGGGTAAAAGGTCGATGGGGAATCCTGGCTCGGAAACCCATGCTTAGTACTATTCAGTCATCTGGCCATTAGGGCTCCATCTTGAAGCCACATGACACATCAGCAGACAAAATTCAGAAAAGCCACAGGGCAGAGAAAGCAAAATCATCAGAATGGCTGCCCAAGCACCTTCTGTAACAGCATTTGTTTTCACTAGATATTCTAAAAGTTACCTTCCAGCATCAATAGGTCAATCCGTTCCTTTTTCCTGTAATATGGACACAGACCCCACTGAGACCACCTTTTCTCAGAAACAAATGACCTCAAGCTGAGGATCCTTGTAAGGTGATCTGCCACCTTATTACCTGATAAATGGCCTTTCACACGAAGATATCACGGATTCTGCCACCAAGAATATTTTTAAAAAGAAATATTTCTCACTGTGAAATATCCTGTGAAGGCAGTTATCCCAATTTTGCCATGAGCTGTTATAGCAAACAACTGTTTTAGAGTTGATGCAGCATTATTTTGTCCAGGCTTTTCATTTCTTAATTATTCAAATGAGGAGGGTTTCAATAGTATTAGTATTGTGTTTCTAAAATGTAGAATTTTCCTAGGGGTCAGGAATCAGGAAAACATCTTCGAGTTTTGTATAAGATGGCTTTGTGTAAACAAAAAGAGAGATAGATTCCAGAACTCACAAATACAAGACTGCCTTGTTATCTCAGTGTGTCCCTTTCGTTAAAAAAAGCACACGGGAGCAAAAGTTACCATAACGTGAAAATGTTCGTTAATGTTATGCATTTATTTATAAAATTAGCCATCACTTAAAGGTGTCTTTCCCATTCCATGCTAGACTTGCCAATTCCTCTGACAAAATAATATAAATCTACTGCAAAGTGAAGTTGCAAGTCTTGTAAAAGATGCGGGATTTCGTGAAGCTGATACAACGATGTTGACAATCGTGTGAATCACACACAAAGCTACTGACAGATGGGAATGGAAGAAAGAGAAAAATTAGCTGTAAGTGAAAGGGGAAAAAAATCAAGAGGAATGTTGATGGGATAGTAATTCATCAGAGATGTTTGAAAATCAAATGAGTCAGAGGGCCCCTGAGAAAATAATGAAGTTCTAAAATATTTTACTATTTTTATGAGAGTAATGAATATCACAATGTGGTATTATACTATCATAAATTTGGTAGAAAAATCATGTGAAGAAAATCTCCCATGTGTTTCATTCTTGGTTCTAAAAAGTAATTTATGCAATTATAACTCCCAACTTAAAATATGACGAAGTTAACCTCTTTTAATAATTTTTAGTTTTGTTTTTCAAAGTCAAGTCTCATTCAAACCTTACCCAGGCTCTGACATTTTTAGTTTCTGCCTTAAATGGATTCACTTGAAGATTTTCCCCATTACAAATGATTCGGTGTGTTAAATCATAGAAGCTTGGATCAGGTGTTTCAGAACGTGGAAAGCATTTTTGAGTAACCACCTGCCTTTATATTCTTACTTTGCAGTTGAACATCTGAGAAATTGGATGACACAGCTGATGATTAGGGGCGTGGCAGGCAGAGAGGAAGGGACAGGGTTCTAAGACTCACGACGCCCATACTGTTTCCTTACACTACGCATGTGCGACTTTGTCCAAACCACCTCGCTCCTCCGCATCTCAGATTAATCATACTTGACACTTGATGGCTGAGAAAAGGTGCCATCAAAAATTAAAAAAAAATTTTTTTTAACGTTTATTTATTTTTGAGACAGAGAGAGACAGAGCATGAACAGGGGAGGGTCAGAGAGAGGTAGATACAGAATCTGAAACAGGCTCCAGGCTCCGAGCTGTCAGCACAGAGCCAGACGCGGGGCTCGAACTCACGGACCGCAAGATCGTGACCTGAGCCGAAGTCAGACGCTCAACCTACCAAGCCACCCAGGCGCCCCTCAAAAATTTAAATATGTTCAGTTACCCTTGATCATTTGGGTTTCTGGATTAGAACACAAGTGCAGATAATTGAAAATAAAAACTATGAAGGCTTAGAAATATTTTAGCTCTGTTCTGTTTAAAATACATGACTTCTGGGGCGCCTGGGTGGCTCAGTTGGTTGAGCATCCGACTTCGGCTCAGGTCATGATCTCGCGGTCCGTGGGTTCGAGCCCCGCATCGGGCTCTGTGCTGGCAGCTCAGAGCCTGGAGCCTGTTTCAGATTCTGTGTCTCCCTCTCTCTCTGACCCTCCCCCATTCATGCTCTGTCTCTCTCTGTCTCAAAAATAAATAAACGTTAAAAAAAAAAAATAAAATAAAATAAAAAATAAATTAAAAAAAAAAATAAAATACATGACTTCTCCTCAAAACTACACTATACTTAATTTTTACTGTGAACATTTTGAAATGGCTTTTGGCCAAAAGCATTAAAATTCTGACTCAATAATTTCAAACAACAGATAGCTCAGAAAGCATTTATGTTTAGCTTTCCAAAACTTTCGAGAATATTTCTGGTGGTGAATTAATCTTTTTAAAATATATTTCATTTGGGAAAATGTTAAAATTAGTTTATCTTTCTTGAGTACAAATCACTAATAAGGGGTGGCTGAGGAAGTCAGTTTTAAATTAAAATTTTGTCTTAGATGATCTACTGAGCCAAGACTTTGCACATGGATGTTATGAGTTGCTTGTATTCCAAATTGTAAACCCATTTGTTTTCCAGAAACTTCTCAGGTGCTTAGTAAAAATAGTGTGAGGTTTTTCCAAATTTAACATTTTTAGGACATCAAGAAAATCCTCAAAATCTAGAGAGAAAATTTTAGACCATTAATAAGTAAAAAATACTTATTATCAATAGGGAATACAAATGGAAAAGAACTCATCTTGTTATTAATTTCATTATCCTCCATTCCCTCCCCTCTTTCCTTCCTGAAATTACAGCTGGTAAACAGATGGTAGGCACAAGAGTTGCAGAAATAAGCAGACACACACACACACACACACACACACACACACACACACACACATCCCCTCAATGGGGGGACCTATTTGTCGGCGTGACCAGTGAGGAGTTCTGGCTGAGGGAGACCCAGTTGTCAGGCCTCAGTCAGAGAGCTTGTGGAGAGGGGAGTTTTGAAGATATATTAGCTCTGCACCTGTGTCTCACAGCAAAAGACCTTGGTAAGTCACACATTCTAAGTCCCAGCATAGTGGAGGCTTCTTTCAATTCCTATGTCCTTGAATTTTTCTTCAGGTTCCTGGGAGGCAGAAAAGCCTGAATCATTTGGAGCAGGAGAGTGACGGGATCAAATTTGAAAGGCTGCTCTGGTAGCAGTGAGGTGAACAGACTCTGCAGGGGAGTGGGTGGGGAGTGGGTGGGGAGAGATGGAAGAGGGAGGGCGTAGGGGTGGAGAGGAAACAGAGAGACTAATAGCTGCCTTTGGCAGTGGTTGAGGTGAGGGGGATAGAACCTGGGCTAGAGAAGTGCCCAAATTCCAGAAAAATGGAGCTGAATCAATAGGACATGGTGAATTGGCAGTAGGAGGCAGAGGGAGGCATCAGGGAAAACTCCCCAGCTTCTGGTTTAAACCTTTGCTTGGGTGGTGGAGTCATATGCAGAAATGAGAAGGTTGAAATCGGTGGAAATTTGTAGGAGAAGATCAAGAGATCCATTTTGGACATGTCAAGTGTGAGATACCAGTAGAACATTCAGGTAAAAGTGTCAGATAGGCCACTCAGAGCTCAGAAGAGAGGTGTGGAATGCTGGAGGGTACTTCGTGTCGTTCAAAGCACCGATACACGTTTAATCTCATTTGATCATATAACAATCCCTTTATGGAATCAACAGAGCAGCCATTGTTATCCTATTATTTCGCAGACAGGAAAATTGAAATAAAAAGATGTTCACAGACTTGGCCAAATTCGTGTCCCCAAATTCCAGAGGCATCCTCTGAGACATAATCTTTTGGTCCTGTTCTTCCATCTCTAAGTTTTATCAAGATTTTTAGTCTGATTTAAGGCTTCTTTTCTAGTTTTTTATAGGTGGAGCAAGAAGCAAGTTTTTCTCCCTTTGCAGACAGTCCCAGACTCCACAAGTATTAATAGGGTACAAGTCAAGTTTATTGCTGTCTCTTGTCTTGAGGTCCAGGGAGAAAAGAAAGAGGATGATCGCTGGCTCAAAAGGGGACTTCAGGGCCATGGATTCCATCAATCCAGACCGAGGGGACACAGCAGAAATGGTGGCAGATGTATAGATTGTGGGCTTTAAAGAAAGCCGGTCCTTCTGTGTCCAATAATGTAGTGACAGCTCTACCATCCATTGGGTCCCAGAAGAGACAACAGCAGACCCATAGACTAAGAGCCTGTTCTGCTGCTGTAGGTAGTTCTAGAGAAGTCTCAGGCTCTCCCTCTTATACGGTAGCCCAATGTGGTCCTGACTTACTGAGTGTCAGGGCATCCAAGAGTTCAACCACTCAGGCATAAAAACCCACCAGTTCTTTTAAGACATCTAGCTAAAAGCCAGTCACATTCAAACTTATCTTTGGTGCTTATAAGACACCTCTGTTATGATCAAGGTGCAATAGCTTCAACTTTTGAGGGAAAATCATATGACAAAAGAGAGTCTCATGAAAAACACTGTTTGCTAAGTGAATCCTATGTCCCCAGGGAGGTGCATGTGGCCGAAACAGTACTAAGGCTTCAGGTCCCTTTGCCCCTTGTCTCTGGCCAAAGCCCCTCTAGCTTTAACAATTTTTTTTTCTGTGCATATTTGAACATTCCCTCCTCCTTTCAGCTCCAACATACCTTTTTCTCCTTTTATTAACTTGACATTAAACATGTCTCCTCTCAGCTGCTACACACACTCTGTTTTCAGTAGAAGGTGAACGTGGTTGCACTTTGGGTTCATCTAACATCTTGAACTATTTTTCAGATGTTGTGGGTAAAGCCAAACCCTAAATAACTTTAGCTGAACACTTTCCCCTTAATTTCTAGCCTCAAATGTATTTAAAGGGAAATATATTCCACATGTTTCTGATTTCATTTATCCCTAATTCCTCAAGAGGTTGAGACACGGTTAAGGTTCCAGAAGCCTCGTGAACCTTCTTTCCCCCACTCAGTCAAATGCATCTTTCTCAGGCTTAGAAGTCCACTTTGAACCAAGGGTCAGTGACTTGTCACAGTTTTCTTCTGAAATAGGTTTACTTCGGAAATTATGGTCCAAAAAATGTCCACAGTTTTCTTCCTATCTCCAATTTTCCAAGTCTTCTTTGGTCTATGTATTTAGGGCATTAAGAACTGCACACATATGCAAGATTTACTTTTGACTTAATCTTTCAGATTTTACTTAGTTTCCCCTCTAGGTCCAGTGCTGAGAGAGGGGCTGGGGGATGTGGATTATAATAAAATTAATTTTGAACAAGATGCTTTCACAATGTCTGGACAGTCGAGGGAGGTATCTGTGGATAGAGGACAGGTGTGAGGACAAGAGGGCAAGTGAGAGGTCCTGAGACCAAGTGGCTCCAGGGGATCAGGGAGAGAGGGGGAGGAGTCTAAGGGGAGAGTGCTGGCCACACCGAGGGTCGGGAAGGATGGGGAATAAAACCTAGGAGACTGGTGTAGTGGGAGCAGGAGTCCTGGCTCCCCAGATAGGAGCAACTGTCTTTTGAGATTACAGGTTACTGTGGCAATAGGAGGGGTCCACTGATGGAAGTCATTTTTCACCTATCAGCTTATTTTCCCAGCAAAGCAGAAAGCAGGCAGAGAATTTCTTCAGAACTCACATCCCCATAGGTCACTTGGGACTTGGGACATGCACTGCAAAAAAGTTAGACGAACTAGGTTTCTCTTTCAAAAAGATATTCCTGAAAGAATAAGCAAACTCAACCAATAGCACTACATGCTCTAATGAGTCAGGTGGCAGCTATTTCAAACACACAAACACTTAAGAAACTTGGGGCGGGTGGGGGGAGACTGAGGAAATTCCAGGAAAGAAAAGGAGAAGCCCTTGAAAATAGGTGGGGTTCATTTCCTCCATGCATAGAGTTTTTCCCAACCGTTGCCTCAAGGCTCAGTGTTTCTGGTATTAATAATTCACAGGAAAAGGTAATGAAGTCACCCCAGCCTACTCAGGAATGGAGGTGATTTAGAGCCTGAATGAAGCCCGTACCTTACAGGGAGTTTCCCCCCTGGTGTTGTTATACTTTCCCCTAAAACACCCTATTGCATTTGTTCTGACTCAGGTGTGGTTTCATCGATGATACAGAATATATTAATGTTTTGCAAAAGAATTACCACCTCAAGCTTGGGACAGCTGCTTATAGATCAATTCCATTTCCACAGCCAATTTCTGTTGAGCGTGATTATCTGAAGGCAGCTCTTGGCCCATGTATACAATTAGCAGGGTGAAATGAAGATTTAATCACTCAGGGTTCAGTTGTTTAGTTTTCAGTATACCTACAATTCCACACTTGATCTTAGCCAAAAGGCCAAGAAGCGATACCTACAATTCCAACTAATCATTCTAATGCACCCTACTTGGAAGGGACCAGTGTATGTGGGACCTGTTCTCATGGACATGATTCAGGTACTTGAGGGCCAGAGATGGTGTCCTTCTATAGGGCAATGTGAGAAGTCAGGGCTGTGGCCGTCTTACCCAGAATGGTCCTGACATAGTGAGTGTGGACTTGGAGCCATTGTTGTTATTATTATTATTATTATTATTTCTAATGTTTATTTTTGAGAGAGAGAGAGAGAGACAGTGTGAGCGGAGAGGGGCAAAGAGAAGGAGACACAGAATCTGAAGCAGGTTCCAGGCTCTGAGCTGTCAGCCCAGGGCCCGATGGGGGACTCAAACCCATGAACCACAAGATCGTGACCTGAGCCGAAGTCAGATGCTTAACTGACTGAGCCACCCAGGTGCCCCAGCATTATTAAAATTCTATATTTCTCTGTCCTTACCCTGGTCCCATATGGTAGAAAGAAGGGAACCAAGACCAAAGACCAGGCCCCCTGGCCAAATCAACAAAGTGAGTTCATGACTGGAAGGGATGAACGCTGTCAGCCCCTGCCTCTAGCATGCTGCTTATTTCACTGCCTTAGCCCCTTGCTTTGGGTCCTGATGTTCCCTGAGAAAACCTGCTGGCCTACCTTTGTGGTAACAGAGCCATCTTAGTAGAGGGTGACTGCTTTCTCCCATTTGCCCCCAACAATGACAGCACCCTGTGACAGCAAACAGAGACGCCCCCTCCCTCCCTGCCTCCCCGAGTCCCATGGCTGTAGAGCGGCAGGGGCTGACTCTGCTAAAGCCCATGCGGCCTCTGGGTAATGTTACTTGACTTATACATATTTTATTATGTTTAGCTGTTGGTGATGTTTAGATGAAAATTATTTCCAGATTATAATAAAGGCCGCCCTCTATTAAAGGAGTGTGGTTAGATCACTGACCATATTAACATCCTCAAAATTGGGAACTATATATCAAAGCATTGAGGAAGCAGAGGTTTCAAAGGTTGGGGGCGACACGGGGAATCCAACAACCCACATGTAGTGTTCTTGGCTCAAAAGAACTGCTGAACCTTGGAAAAGATTTATACCACATTTATTATGATGCTGCAGCATCACCAAGGATATAAACCAGTCATTGGCACTCTCTCAAAGAACACATCATTGTAACTCGTTATAACAATACTGCTGTGATATGTGCTCGTAATATTTATAAAGGCTAAGCTATGAAAACAGTACATGCCAACTGTCAGCAGTGATGTATCATTTAAAAAAAAAGAGAATGTACACGACATAATGGTTTAAATGAACTCTGTAAAAATATGCTGCTCTGCTGAAGCCGTTTGGCTGACTGGACCTCCGGTGTCAAGCACTGCTTTCCAGGATTCGCTGCAGCTTGGCCTCCGGGAGCTTTCTCCTCTTCCTGTAGCTATTTTCAGAAATTCTGCAGTGTTCTTAGCAAACCTTACCCCCTCCAGTATCTGGTTCCTTAGTGCCTAGCAGAGTGCTCTGCTAAGAACGCTTGCAATCGACATCTGTGGGCTGATTTCATTTTTATGCAAATGCGGGATACTTGTTGGCCAGTCAGAAGGTGGGGCAGATGCTTTTGCTTCCTTGTGCACAGAAAAGTGATTGAGGCCGGCTTGAAGGGGCAGTCACGTGGTCTGGCTGATGCTGTGGCTCCTGACTTTGGGCCTGCTGGTAAGATACTCATCGAGCTTTTCAGAAACCAGTGTGATGTGAGGAACCAACAACTTCCCGGTGAGGTGGCTACTGCTCCACAGCGGCAACCACGGGAGCAAGGTAGAGAAGGGACATTTAATAGTCCACCCGGGAACTAACTATGGGGGATTGGCTTCTGAGGGGTGGGTAAGGCGCTTAGTCCATAGATTATTCTATCTAGTAAAAAGCCAACATAGTTGGTAAAATCCCTCCCACCACTGCAGAAAGGAGGGAGGAGGGGAGCGGGGGTGGGGGCAGAGAGAAAAGAAAGAGTGACTGCTCTGTAAAATCTGAGCTCAGAACATGTCGGCACAGAGCTTCTTGTAATTAGTTGATCAGCAAAAAATGCGGAAGAAGACCATCCCCTAATGGTGAAGAAGGTGAACAAGACAGATATTGTTTCCTTTGACTAGTATGTGCTAGAGGGCCCAGATATGGAGGTAGTTAAGATACCAAGCATAGGAAAAACTCTAACTGGAGCTTTACATGCATGTATGAACACATGCATATATATGTAAATGATCTATTTAGAGAGCTATCCACAGGGCAGGTTTATTTGTCTCAGCTAAAACTTTGTTCTTTGTCTTAGCCATAAAAGTCTTGAGTCAAAAACAACCTATGGTATTTTGAAGAAGCAATACTTAAATGATTTGGGATCAATCAACACTTATAGTCAAAATACTTTGTCCAGAATTTTTAGCTGCTCTTATGGAATGATGACAGACCCTCTCCTGCTTTACAGAGCCACTAGCCTTAGGTGCACCAGTCACACAAATGAGACGCAAATGTACCTAGAAGGGCGGTGAGGTAAGAGGATGGAGGAAGGGGGAACAGACTGAGTGGGACCATGAGGCCCTGCCATCGGGTGGGGCTATGGTCCACGTGAGAACCTGGCGGGACTGGGAGGGAAACCACTTATGGAGGTGGTCGACCTAGGAGATCAGAGAGCTCAGAGAACATATTTCACAGGCTTGTTCTGGAGGTTTTAGCTATGGTGACGGCCTTGCTGGCTTCTGGCTGATTAGAATGCAATGACCTGGTGACCCCTAGCTTCAGCAAGGTACCATTCCATTACAGAATTCCTAGAGAAATTTCCACTCCTGCGAGAGAGGCTTCTCAGCAGGGAAGGAAGCTGGGATTCGTGCTTTGAGGACTCTGCAAGTTAAGACGTTGTCTGGGAATGTCATGTCACTCCGGAGAAAGAAGGGCCCAGTTTCTCACGAAGCAATCATTCCTGGAAGCTGACTTGCTTTATCCATGCTCTATCAATCTGCCACCTTTGAGGAGACCTAAATCTAGTCCAAACATTTTTATAATGCTATTTGATAGTTTCAAACCAAGTCATATTTTATCAGACCCACATTGTCATAGTTCCAACAGAGAGGCTAAAGAACTGCCCTCTAAACATGAAGTTTAAAAAAACCTGTGTTCCTCATTAGCCACAGACTTTAAATTTCATCACTGGAACCTTCTCAACTTAGACAAACATTAGGTGAAACAGCCTTAACCGCGGACATTCTCACAACTGTTAAAATTTGATGTGCGTAACTGAGAAGTGGTCTTGCCACAAAGTTGGGTTTGTGTCTGTCTGTTGTCCTCAAACTCCAAAACTAACACAACAGTGAAAAGAGGACAAAATACGAACAAAAAAATTAGAGGCTCAGAAAAATCAGCTACATCCTGGCAGGGTTTGTTACTGGAAAAGCCAAGGATTCTAAAGTCTAAGAGCCTCTTCTTAGTGCAGGAAAATGGTTTCCTCTTGAACAGCAAATGATCTCCCCCCATAGTTCTCCCTGGTTGATTTCCATGCTGGGTCTCAGAGGTGACATTGCCTTCTCACTTAGGGAGCATTAACTGTTTTAGATGTGACCTCATGTAACAGTGAATTATCAACATTAGAAACACAAAAGTTGGAAATGGAGATTCAGCTGGATTAAATGCTGTGTTACTTCACTCTCTTCCTTTAAAAATTTGTATTTCATGTTCTTCACCCCATGATTGCATCGTATGTTTAAATAAGGAACATTCCTCTGCAAATTCCTGAACAGAGATACCTGTTCTAATTTTGGAACTGGAAGGTACCTTGATCCAATCCTTCAATTTTACGAATGAGGAAAAGAAGACCAAGTAACGCACCCATGCTCATATGCAAGAAATGGTTTGTTTTAGGAGTTAAGGGGCTCAACGTAGGTAAAATGAAATGAACTAACCAAGTACCTGCACCATTTCCTATTGTTCCCTGAATGGAGTTTACAACTCAAAGCTAGTGTTTAAAACCCGAGTGACCAGACTCCTATTGCTTCTCCCCCACTTCCAGACTAAGGGAAGTAGGGCTGAAAATGTTCTTGGTGACCTGTATTCCCAGGGTCACGGTCAGTCTTTCCCTCTTGGTGTCATCAGCAAATGTCCAGAATTGGCTCTGACTGTAGAAGGGCACAGGCTTTACAATTCTATAGGAATACTGGGCAGTCTGGCTGAAACGGAGAGGAAGAAAGCATGACAAGTGAAGAAAGTGGCCATGGTCCCAGGAACTTGCTCAGCGTCGCTAGCTGGGAAAAAAACTGTGTTCTTATCACTTTTCCCAAGCCTTTGATCACGGAATCTCTTCTGGGATAGCCTGACACTCCACAGATAAGCTATTGCAAGCCTCTGAGGGAAGTGTTGGCTCCTTTCCCCAGGAAGGAGGATCCCTGGGAAGACCAGCGCCTGCCTATCTGTCGCGTTAGTTATACCTACAGACCCATCTGTCTGCTGCTGAAATGAGTGGCTCACTCTTCTTTACCAGTCCACAACCACCCAACGGCAGGGACCATCTGAAGGACAGTGCCTCTCCCAGGGGGCTGCGTTCAGCTTAGACTTGCTGCGTTGAGCTGCCCTTTCTCCCTCCTCTTGCTCTCTAGTTCTATTGTCTCTCTCTCTCTCCCCCTACCCCCCACCCCATCCGCACACACGCTGCCCCACCCCCTCTATAACCCCTTCTCGCTCGCGCTCTCCCCAGGCTTTGTTTGGCGTCTCCCGCCCGCTCCGTCTGCACCCCCGGTGTGTCCCCGTCCCCATCCCCTACGCGCGCAGGGGGACGCCGCCGGCCAGGAGGGACGGGACCGCGTCGAAGGCCGGACGTGTGGGAGCGCACGGAGGCGCCCAGCCCCAGACAGCGAGAGTGCCCGCCGAAAAAGCCCGAACGCGACTCGGACTGCCAAAGACGCGGGTCCTTCCCACCGCCGAGGGCCCGGGCGCGCCCCCCCGCCCTTCCCGGCAGCCGCCCGCGCTCCCCCGGCGCCGCGGCGCGAACAAAGGCCGGCGGGCTCGCGGCGCTCCCCCTGGCGGCGGCTCCTCCCGCGGCCCGGCGCGGCCTTCCAGGGCTTTCTCTGCCGCCCCGAGGACGCCGCGGCGACCCCCGCCGCCCAGACGTGCGCCGGGCGCTGCGTTTTCGCTCGCCGCCCTCCCAGACGGTGCCCGTTCTGACGTACTTGTAATCCAGTCAGAAAAGAAGCCATTCACGAGCCCACATAGTTTCCTCAGTGAGACAAAGAAGTGAGTGATCCCCGTCACTTAGGGGATGGGAAGGGGATCAGAGTTCGCGCTTCCGTCCTTGCGTTTGGGCGCTGCCGGCGGAGGGGTCACTTTGTCATTTATTTGCTAGAGCTGGAAGCGGGGGCTCAAAGGAAACCCTTGAAGAATTTTTTTTTTTTTTTCTTTTCTGGAAGGGTGTCAGAATCTACCGGACCGGGGCACGCATGCCACTTGTCAGAGCGGGCTGTGAGAGCCCGAGAAAGAGTCATGGGGAAAAAAAAAAAAAAAAAAAAAAAAAAAAATCGAAACACCAAACAGAAAACCCCTCCCACCCGGTAACCCCTTTGAAAATGCTGACCGCTGTTACCAACGCCCCTGCGGAGGGTTCTTGTGGCTAGCGAAGGGATGGCCCCGGGCACCGTTCAGAAACTGTCCCGAGCAGCCTGTGGGGGTCAGTCTCTGGGGGTATCGGAGGTGCCCCCCCCCCCAAGTAACCACCGGCGGAGGAAGAGCAGAACCTCCCATCTGCGGGGTTCTGGCTTGTGAAAATGACTCCACTTGTTTTTTTTGGGGGGGGGGGGGGGGTGGTGAACTTGAAAGTGTGCAGCCCAGATGGGAGGTTTAAGATCCCGCTCGGCCTGACACAGCTGTGGTCTCCAAGTTGCCTTTGGACTGAGCCGGGCCACACCCACAGCTGCAGCCAAGCAGTGCTATTTGAAACCCCCCAGGGCCAACTGCTGTGAAAAGAACAGTTTATTACACAAAATAAAACAAAATGCCAGCTCATCTTTACAGTTTCACGGTCTGCCTTGGGGAGAAGAAAAGGAGTTTTAGTTTTCACCCCTTGTGCACCAAGTCTTGGGGCCAATTCTGGGAAGATCTGGAAAGTTCGCCCTTATGCTGTTGACTCACTGTCTGACCACGGACCTGGCGTTTCACTCAACTGCTTCTCTTTTTTGGGAAACGAGGAGAATGACATTCGCCATTCACCTCGCCATTCGCCATTTACCTCGCCCGGATGCTATAGAGTGCCCTGGCCAGGAGGCTAGATTCAGATGACGGGACTGATATATTCGAACCGTTTTTCTTCTCCGTCATTCCAAGCAAAGATAGCTGAGATTGGGCCAATTTATTTGCCCCAGTACTAACTTTAGGAAGCCCATGCCACTGGACTCCCGTTTTTCAAGAGCAAGCTTTCAAAGAAACAGATGAACCTGCCTTTATAAAATTGAGATATTTGAAGCAAATATTAAAGTTTTTCTCCTCTGAATGCAACACAGATAAGAGACAGTGAAAGAATCTTGTCAAATGAAGCATCAGAACAATTGGACTAAAGATGAAAAGTTCTCTTCCCGTAATATTTCGCTAAGTGGGCTAAATGTTATTTATTTAGTGTTAAGAGGAAAACAGCCCCCTTGTCCCTTTATTATCTCTCAGGCCTCCACTATACTGAATTAGACTCTTTGAGCCTAGAAAAACTAGTTTGCACTCTACAATGGAGAATCCAGCCTGTGAGTGGGTATGAGAGCATTTCTATGGTACTCAAGAATCTGAGAGAAACATGAACTAAGTTGATCAACCAGATGTTTTGTCTACACAATACTAAGCATTAAGATGTTTCCCCTATACGTGGGTACTTGGTGTCATATAGATGAAACACTTGGATGGATAATTGAGTTTTTTTTTCTTTGTTCAGATATTTATGATATGCTGAAACAGCTGAAGAAGTGTTCAGTTCAAAGCTTCAGAGGGAGGAAACAGAAACAGGAGAAACAGGAGACAAGAGGTAAATAAAAGCAAGGACCAGGACCTCCCCTGGCTTCTGTGGGGTCACAGCCCTCTGGGTGCACAAGCAGAGGGCACTTTGTGTGAGGAAAAAGGCACTGCTTCCTAATGACAGCAACTCCATGCCAGAGCATGTGACTTTGCTGTCAGAGCATGGACTGGATTTCAGCTGCATTCTTCCCTCAGCTCTAGGCTTTTGTGCAGTGCACTAACCATGTAACTGTACTTTGTAGCCCTGCCAAGTCATCAAAAAGAGTAGGAAGGATGTTCAGTATTAAGGGACAAGTGGACATGAAGAAAGAGGGATAGAGTTTTACTTTGCTCACAGGTTTTCCCAATGTGCACAATACAGAGGACACTCCTGCTAATGTCAGTTTTGGCCCAACCAGGAAAATATTTGCACCCCCCCCCCCCCCATTGTTGGTATGTGTGAATGTTTGTTTGTTTGTTTGTTTGCTTATTATTTTTAAGTTAAGGAAAGGCTTGCAATTAATTCCAGCCATGTATTTACTGCCTTTTCTATGTGGTACCGTGTCTGTCAAGTTTTCACTTCCCTGGAATTTTAACTCCCATCTCCCTCCCCACCCCACTCTCATGTCTGTAACACAAATGCCTTTTTAAATTTTTGCTAGTTTAATTAGCGCATGAATTCATTTTGATTGATGAATTGATGTGGCTTATTGGCATGAAGATTTTCCTTCCCTCCCAGCACTGTGTGTAATAGAAACGGCTTGTGTGGGGGGTGACACCTGCTTTGATGCTGCAGGCATTCTGTTTGATGCGGAAAGGCCAGCCATTCAGCTGTGATTCTCTAGTCTCTGGGGAGATATTTTTTCATAGCTGTTGGTGGAGTGGGGGGAAGGTTGGTGGTGAGTAGGAGGAGAGAGTGGTGTGGAAAGTGATGGCTGAGAAACAACATAGCTAAGAATTTAATGTTTATATTTTATTGGACTGATTTTGAAATAGTCATTGTTCACACCCCGGACCCAGGAGGAAAGGAGACCTTGACTTTCTGCCATCAGTAGTAAGGCATTGTGAATTAGCACGGCGAGTTGAAAATTTCCAAAGCCTCTTGCCAAAGAATTAAGCTGAAATTAGCACACAGTTGGTAACAATTTGATTTCTGGTCTCACTTTAATCAGTGAGGATTAATGGTTAAAATTTTTATTTCTAATCTCACTTTAGCCTGACTAACAAAAGCTGTCATTTTCATGAAAACTGCTAAATGAAGAGGGATTTATAAGCTCTCTGAGAGAATAAAAGCTAAAGTGCTAAGGCCCACTTTTCAGACCATAAAATTTTCAAATTCCCCCAATAGTCCCTCACATACTGCTAGAAGAGCTGGCTGCTGCTGGGCTCAGTGATGTTTATTGCTGGACAAAGGTGGTGGAAGAATTTGAGTGCATTCTTAATGGCTTCAGAACTCCAGATGAAATGCACTAATCTTCCTGGGGAAAATGAATATTACAGAGCAGAGTAGGAAGTAGGATTTGAATTGTAAAGATATATGTATACATATACATATACATATACATATACATATACATATACATATATGTATATACATATATATACATATACAAATACATATGTATCTTTTTCCTTTTCCTTTTCTCACCTGAGTAACACCTTTTTGTGACCTCCCCTGCCACTTGGGTTCACAGCAAAGTTGTACAACTGGTGGAGTCTGTTCTCACTCTACCAAAATTTTCCCTGAGTCTCCTTTGAACAGTTTCTCATTGACTCCCATCCCCCTGGAGACCTGCGTTGTAGACCCTTGTTGAGACTTTACCCTGTTTTATCACCCCACTTTCCACGAAAACTGAGTGTTGTTACAAATGTTTATGCACTCATTTCTCACTTTTTCATTTTGAGGCTCTGCCCTCACATCCTGTTTGTGACACTGTACCCACATAGTGCCTTGTATGCTGAAGGCGTGCTCAAGTCAGAGTTCGAGGTGCAATGCTGGGATGCTGGGGAGAGGATTTTAGCATCACATGAGTAGTGGAGCAGATGATCTTCAAGAGTCCCTTCCACCCCCCAGTTTGATGATACTAAAGCCTTACCGTAGGGGCAACTGGCTTCCTCACTCCTTTTCTCTAGTTTGATCAAAACCAAATATGAGCCTTTTCTCCAAGGTTTAATTATCTTCTGATAAATACAATCCTTAGTGACTGGGTTGCTCCCAATGATTATAATGTAGAACGAACAGCTCTTTAAACAATGGGCTGGGCAATAAGAATGAATTCTCCAACATGAAGCTCTAAGAACCATCAGCTCTCACAATTCTTTGTGGTTTTTTTCCCCCCAGCCATATTAATTCTAAAGTTCTCTTTTTATCAAAATGAGTCCAGTATCGGTTATTTTGGATAGCTTCCTCTACCTCTAATGAATTAACAAGCATCTGAGAATTTAAGTGGTGCCAGGAAACCTTGAAACACCACAGTCCTAGCTCATGGTGGCCTTAATCTTTCCAATGAGGCTTCTACTAAGTGGGATGCTGTCCAGCATCGTCAAGCAGTGCTGGATAGGGCGACCCACAGAGCTGCCTTCACAGTTTTCCCTCACCCACCTCAGGCCACACATGGTTCACCCTGCTAACTGTCAAGGTCGTGGTCTTTACCACCTGTCCACTACGTGGTCTCCCTGTGGGAACACAGGTCTTAATCACTTGAGGAACTTGTCACATCCTCTGCCTCCCATCTTGCTTTGAGGGAACCCTTCTGTCCCCTGGATTGGGCCTCATCTACCTCCTCTAACTCTTGGGGTCCCTATCCATCTTGTACAATTGAACTCATCTTCTCTATGAACCTTGGACAAGAAAAACCTCCCTGTTCTTTGTTAATTCTTGCAGCAGAGAAAAAGCCACAACTGTGTTAACTTGTAGAGGATGAGGAGAAATTGGGTAGATTAGTGACACCCTTCATTTCTACTGAAATGAAATCTGTATCTATCTACCTACCATCTGTCTCCATGTCTACATCTATATATTTAAGGTTGATTCAATATGGGACTGTAATTTCTTTGAAAAACACTATTCTAGTCCACCTTGTTCAATGGTACCATACATGTGTTGCCTGGGGTTTCATGTGATTGTATGCAGCGGAAACTTGACTACAGTAGCTTAATACCAAATGCGGGTTCACTTTTCTTATGTAATAAGAAGTCTCAGGATAGGCAGTCCAGGGCTGGTGCTGTTGCTCCCATGTCCTCACTTCCCATGCTTAGTGAGCTCCTTTCATCCATATAATTTAAAGTTGGCTGCTTCCAGACAGGAAGAAGGGAGTCAAGCAAAACCTTTCTCTTCATGAAGCTTTGTCTTTTTATTTAGGAATAGGGAGTCTTTCCTGGGGACCTTGCCTCTATCTGTGACCAGATCCATGAACCCTAGTTATATGGGAAGCTGAGTTAGATATGTTAATTTCCCAGCCCTTCTGGTAGAGGGCAGAGGAAATCGAGGGAGGATGTAAGAGATGGAGTGGGTACTGAGTAAGTCATTCTGCAGTACCTGTCAAAATGCATGACTTGTCCTACATTATTTTAAAAAAGAAAGAAAAATCACAATTTGTATCTGTGTGTGACTGTGACTACAAAGACACATGCCTACCCAAAGATTACAGTTGGTGTCATTTTTGAATTAAATGATGTCAGTGAAGATTGACAGCAGATGTTAGGTCATAGTCAAGGCACAGATAGTTGGGAGGGGGTCCTTCAAGGAAGATAGCTACAGTCAAAACCACTGTTTACAAAGGTGGGAGAGAAATGAGAGCTCTAAGCTGCAGTGAGTCTTGTATATTGTCCTGGGCGTCACAGTGGGAGAGTGGAATGGGGAAGTGCCAGTGGGAGAAAGAAGGGAGAACATCCATCATAAAGGCCCCATGACCCTGGCTATATGCTGGAATCACTTGGGAAAACTGTTTTTAATTACGAACATTTTTTAAAGTATTTACTCTTGAGAGAGAGAGAGAGAGAGAGAGAGAGGGAGAGCACAAGTGGGGAGGGTCAGAGAGAGGGAGACACAGAATTTGAAGCAGGCTCCAGGCTCTGAGCAGTCAGCACAGAGCCCCGATGTGGGGCTTGACTCACAAACTGCTAGATCATGACCTGAGCCGAAATCGGACGCTTAACCGACTGAACCACCCAGGTGGCCCAGGAAACTGTTGTTAAAAACTACTAACTCCTGGGACCCATCCCCAGAGATTCTGATTAAATTGGTCTAGGATGTGGTCTGGGTATTAGGATATTTCAAAGCTCCCCAGGTGAGATTCTGATACATAGCCAGGGATGAAGCTCACCGTGCTATATAATTCTGAAACACAGTACCTGACCTGTCTTAGAATCATGCTTGCTCGGTCGGGCCTTGCCTGATGCCATAGCAAACAGTGAAGGATGAACCTGCCTGAAGGAACCCTGGTTGCCTATGCTGCAGGGATGCTGTTGGGCATCAGCCTGCATCCTCTTCATGAGATGCCACAAGAAAAATGCTCCCAGGTCGGTTTCAGGAAATGTGATTCTCCTGTACATTTGGTTTGTTTCTGTCTTGTTGACATGCTGAATCTTATAAATGACTCTGTTTCCCTCTTTATTTTGGCTCTGAGGAAGCTTGGGAGCAACTCTATATTACCATATGGTCTACATTCCTCTCTGCTGATATCACTCTTGGAGTTGATATTTTCTCATTTAAAATTTTTATTTAGGCTCCTTCAATTTTCAGAAATCATTTCCTATTTCTCTAAGCTCTCTTCAAACTTTGGTAGAGTGGGGGCAAAGGATTAAAAATAAATAAATAAATAAATAAATAAAAAAGCCTAATCCCTCACCATCATCCAAGCAAAACTTTTTTAATCCTTCTACTTGCAATTTTTCCAACATTTGAATCTCTAAAATTTTACTTCTTTTCAAAGTTGTGCTTAAAATTTATTTTAATCTGGTTTCATCTGTATAAAACTGTTCTTAGTTGGAACTTGGGTGGTAGTATTCCAGAGAGTAATTTATTTCTGGGTCTTCACCCTCAACGAATGGCCTTAATTCTTTATGGGAGTACTTTGCTTTTGGAAATTAAAAATATTAAAATTTAGGGAATTGGACATTCTGTTTACACTAACAGAGCTACTCAGCAGATAGTGTAATAGGTGTTGTTAGAGAATGGCTGTATTTGTATTTTTGCCTCCCATAGTTTTTTTCCTGGGTTTATTTTTCCAGGAGTTGTTTTTAATGAAAAGGAAAGCAGGATATGAAAAGGATAATGAAAAGGATAGCAGTCCACAGTGAGACAAAGAACCAGAAAGCAGTCCTTATTTCATTTCACAAAGACAGCACTTAAGCTTTGATTTTCACTGTTGTCCAATATCAGTTATTTGTTTACCAGACATGCTTTAGATAGCTACAGCCCATTTGTAAGTCACTTATTTTGTACATTATGGCCTAATGTCTGGCAAAGTGTTTCCAAGTTGCCTATTATCATAAAAGTTAAGAACTCTGACAGAGATATTAGGAATCATAATGATACAATATTTATGAGGCAAACTACCAGGTAATTTCTAGTGATGGAAAAATAGCTAGCAAGCATTTTAAAAATAAGTTTGCTATTAGTCAGCCATTGTTAACTCATGTATAGTTGGAAACAAATCAGATGTCCGGGATTAATTTCTAAGCCCTTGCTATGTATCTTTGGGGAGCACACTTAACCTTTCTGGATTCCAGAGCTCAAGGAGGACAGTTTAAATAACATGGGTATTTTAAGGTTCAACTAAGAAGACAGAGTATTGAACTCACTGTTTAGTATTCTGAATTAAAAAAGGATAATTAAGAACAGATGCCAGATTCCTCTGCTGTTGACTTAGATGCTAATATGAATATGGCCCTGAGGGGAGGTAGCCTTCCTTGAGCAGACCACAGGATCCCTTGCATCTCTTACTTCTTTTTAAAGGCATTGGCTAGTAAGAAAGGACAGATGTGGGCAGAAGGGAGGCATTCTATCTTTTTCCCTTCCCACTTTCCAACCTCTCAGCTACCACCATTTATATGTATTTTGGGGAAGAGGGCACTAGGGGTGGAAAATTTGGTTCCTGCACTTCCTCCCCCAACTTTTTTTTTTTTAATCATAGAAGATTCTGGAAAGTAGAAATCTGTAATAGTAAACATTAGTTTTCAAAGTATGAAATCATGCTATGAAAATTGTAGAAGTCTCCAAAGTATAGCACGGACCATGGCCTTTGTGTAAATTAGATTCCTAGCTTTCAGGGCAGGGACTGTTTCTTGCAGAGTTTTGTCCACCCCTATCGTCATCTCTGGTAAGCCAGAATATTTGTTCCAAGCACTGCAGCTTCCCGTTGCCTGAGAGTTCTGTCAAGAGGAAAAAACAGTAATTGTTACACTGAAGTTATTGCATTTTTGTGACACTAGCAAAATGACTTGCCTTATAACCAAAACTAAGAAGACAAAGAAACCCTTTAAATTCCAAAATCCTACCCAATTCCAAATAACATTTTTTTCAATTGCAGTGTGATGTCCTAGTAGTAATTTGGTAGCAAAATCTCTTTGAGATTTTTCCATTGCATTTTCCCCTACCATGTACCAAGGGAATGTAGAGAGACTTCAACTCAAGTAAAATAAGTCCTCTGCTCAGGCTCCATCCTCTTGCCTCTTATCTTGCCCAGAGCTTCAGGTTTCTGGGTTTTCTATATTAAAGAGCCCAGGAGCTCAGAGTTTCCAGTGGTGAGGCTGCCTAGATGGATAAATGCGGATAGAACGCCCCTCTCCTCTTCCCCCTCCCTGCTAGGTTAATTCTGTCTTGGGGCACATGTTGCTTTGCTAGTCACCGAGACATGACCCAGCCCCTGGACAACCCAAGCCTAGTTTTGAACACATGGAACCAGAAGGGGGACAAGATGGCCACTTAGCTTCCCTGGCATCATTAAGAAACACGCGGTATATATGGTGTGAGATTTGAAGTGTACTCTGGAAGAACTGCAGGGTGTGGGGTGGTTCCTAAAGAGAGGAAAATTACACCACCCTCTGAAACAGACAAATGATTTCTCTTGTGCAGATTATTTGCACAGGATGCTTCCTGGAAATCTCTGATGGCATGAGAGTGGCAACTGCTAATGGACACATCCTAAAACCCACGGTCTCTTTGGATTTAGCTTTAATACCTTGGAGGTTTTTAGGTATAAAGAAGTGTCCTTTCTACGGCTGACAATGACCCCAACCACCAGTGTTGCTGGAGCATCTGAATCTATTTCCCAAGCACCATGGCATAGTAGTTATGAATTTGGGCTTGGAGCCAGATGTGGTAAAAATGTGAATCCTGGAACTGGGAGGTGGGGTCAAACTACACCAGAATGTGGAAGGAGCAGCTCCCCAAAGGAAAACTGAGGTTCCCAGAGAGGAAGGAGTAGCAGTTCTGGAATCGGTCAGTCTAGTTCTCTCATATTCTAGTGCTCTAAACTTGAACGTGTTATAGAGCCTCCGTACAGGTCAGCCACAACATAGGGTTAGTAATGTCTTTTGGAGTGTGTTCTTGAAAGTACTCAATGAGATCAAATTGTCAAAATGTATATAAAGTACTTGGGACATAGCAGGCTCTCAAAAAAGGGCAATAGAAAAAAAATAGATCTAGCCTATCTTTCTCTCTCTGTTCATATTAGACATTTTCTAAGGTTCTTTGGACTTAGTTCCCCCTTTCCATTTCTTTGAGTCACTGAGGTTTCCTAAACTCAACATAAAGAGCCCCTTCCAGTTATAGCTTTGAATCTGGCCAAGGAATGAAACAATTTTTTATATGTGTTTATTGTTGTGGTTATGATTATTATTAATTTGCCATCAAAAGAAAGTGCGTCCTTAATGAGTCAGTCTGCATCTGACTGCATCTCTGCATTTCCAAATCAAAGCCCTGAAATGTACAACTCAGCTTGCTGGGGAAGCCTTTAGAGTTTTGTTCGTGTAACTCATGCAAAAAAATGTTCTCCACGATCTGCCTCCCTAATAATTCTTGAGGGTTGAACTTATACTCCGATAGTTACATCTGGTTCTATAGTTAACAAATAGGTCAGAAGGAAAGGGAGGAGTGAAAAAACCATCCAGGCCCCCGTCCCTCGTTTTTTTCTCAGTGTGAAGTCATTTGCTTTTCTTTCTAACCCGTACCAAGTCCTCAGAAGTTGAGCCAGGCAGATGGTGAGGTTATAGCTTGGGCAAAATGTGTTCTAATGTTATCAGCTTTAAAGGAGCACATGGAGCAGAGAGGAAAGATGGTTTGTGGTATTTTTGTTTATTAAATTTGATGGTTGGATTATGACATTTATATTTATTAAATGTACAGAATCTCATCCATCACTGTTGACAGTCAGAACATGTCCTCTGCGGTTGGCATAGCTGTCTTTTCCTGCAAAGAGATCTAACATTTATTCTTATTTGGGAGACTCAGAAGAGGTGGAGAAGAAAGGAGATCCGCCCTTCAGTGCCACCACCCTGGGGAGATGGGAGTATGAGATAAGTGTTATTGTGTTTGATTCTGTCATGTTAAGACGCATTTTCCTTGTTTGGGTTGTGAGCCGGTTTTGATGGTGCTGTGGAGAAAACCTTTGGCAGCATGGGAGCAGCAGAGCCAGTGAACCCAGTGCAGGAAAAATACATAGAAAGAGGGCTCTCAGCTTTGCCCCATTAAAATCCTGGCATCGGCAACAGTTGAAGAAAATGTCGCGATGGCTTTGTCTGGTGGCTAGAGCACTTTAGCAGCCAGGCATCTTCATTCCACTCTGGATTTTATTACCTACCAGATGTGGGCTTCTTGGATATTTTATTAGAGCACCAGGTGAGCTGATGAAAGGACAGCACTCCAACTGCCTTCCAAATGACTCCCGGTTCGCTTGAGTTTTGTTTACACGTAAGAGGAGACAGGAGCTGGCAAGGCTTAGAAACAAGAAGGCACTGTCACCCACACAGTTTCTCAGTAGGTCTTGAGGTGAAGGAGATGGTGTGCTGGCTTAAGGTTTACGGATCTTTTCCAGAGTATAACTTAAAGATATTTTTACAGCCAATGTGCAAATGAATGAGACACATGGGTTCAATCTCTTTAGCCACATATGAGTTCACAAATAAAAGGTTCATTTAGGTTTGAGCAATCCCAGTACATTTGGAAACCAGTTAACTCAACATGTTGACTGCACAGCCTGGAAATCATGAATTATAAGTATCTAAGATACTAACCTGGTGAAGAGATTAAGTCCTTTTCCTTTGTCCCTTCCCACCTCCCTGCCTCCCTTTTAGGAGTTCTAACTCTAATCAATAGTGTTCTAGTTGACATTTTCTAAAGCAGGCCCATGTGCAGTTGCTGTGTCTAAGAAAGATTTCAAGCAGTAGCAAGCATTTATGTAGGCTTCACACAGATTTTGACCGTCAGGTATTTCCCTTCTCTTCAGTGGATTTAGGACCTGGGAAATGGTTTATAAGAGTACCATATACTAATCTCATTCTTTTTTAAACCAGGAAAGTAACTGTTCATAAGTATTATAAGTCATTAGTAGAACATCTTTTGGGTACAGCTCTCGTCTATGCATTATGGGGGATATTAAACAAAGGTAAATGGCAGTTTATCTCTAGAGAGTTTAAACAAAACATACCAAAAGCCAGACCTCTACGAAGAAACATAATTTCCTGTTAGATAGTGTGTATGTGGGTGTGCACGCGCGCGTGCATGCGCGTGCACACATCTGATTACATAAACAGACTGTAAACATTTCCAGGGGTGGGAGAGAGTGCAGGTCCTGGGTGTTAACAAGGCAAAGGTCATGAGTGCACTCCCCACATGGACCACTTGGCTCTGCTCCATCCCACTGCTACAGAGGGCCCCTCGGAGCGGAGCGGGAGCTGCAATCCCTCTGACTATTCTGCAGTTCACGTGAGTGAAGCCAGAGTCCATTTATGGAGGGGGTTGGATACCCTAAGTCTTTTCTGTCTCTTTCTTGAATGAAAGAAATACTGTGCAAGATATGATTTTAATTGCACGTACAATATAATTCTAATCTGCTACTTGAACCAATGGAGTGAATATTTGTGAGCACATACTACTGCAACCTGTATATGCATATATATTTTTTTCTCATTTGATTCTCACAACAAGTCTCTGAAGTAGGGGTTTAGCATCACCACTTAACTGCTAAAAGATCTTGAAGATCAGGTATGTAGTAGGTTGTTCAATAAATATGTGTCGAATGAATAGATGAATGAAACTCATATTAAAAATCTTGCTTTTGCTCATAGCCGTAGAGTAGGCAAGAGGCAATGGTAGGATTGCAGCGTAGTTCCTGTGGCTCCAAAGCTTGCTCTCATCTTGGCAGTGCACAGGAGAGATAGTGCTATTAGGTTACCGCACTGCCCAGGAAACAGAAGCACATCTGAGAAGATGTCTCCATCTCCCCACCTGAGTGTTGTGTTGAAGACGTAGCCATAGCTGTGGATCTCCCGGCAATTCCTTCAACTGGAACCCTGGCTATGGAATAACAATCAAGAGAGTACTGTGCTTGGAGCTGGTCTTCTTCTTGGAAAGACTTGCAGCAATGCCAGGTGAGGGGAAGGAGGTACTGAGGGCGTGGCGGCAGAGGTAAGTGTTGTGGACCCAGGAGCGATCCTGAAATCTTTGATCTGTGTTTGGCTCTGCTAGGGACTAGACTTCTGACAAGCAGATTTCAGGGTTCTGTAGGTTGAAACACAGCGATTCCACACTTGGGAGGGAACTGCTATTTTATTGCCCCAATTAACTGCTTTATTTGTTTATAAATTCTTCCCTTTTCTGTTTTATGATGCAGTTGTGGTGTGTTTAATGGAACTGCAAGATTAAGACTGGCAAGATGACTGCATGTTATGTTTCCAAAGCTAATAAATGGTTTGAATCCAGAATGTTTGTGGCCCTTTCCAAAAATATTTGGTTTCTCTAAAAAGCAACAGCTGTTGGGAAATGGATGGAAGTTTTTACTGTAGTGTGTATAGCATTTTATTTAATGCTTTTATTCCTGTGGGGAATTTGACTGCCTGATAGCAGATGAAACAACAGGGACTTAGCAAAATATAAAAATTCATGATGTTAAAAATCAGCAAGTTGGATGTTAAATTTAAGAGTCACACAAGAAAACTAAGGATCTCTTTCTAAAAATACTTCTTGCTGAGTGGAAATTTTTGCTTCTGTGAGAATAAGTATACATTTAAAAAATTCATTTTCTACTAATATTTCTGTCGTATTTTGTAGTTTACAAAGCACATATATATTTAAAATTTAGTTTTACTACAATTCTACTAAGCTGCTTAAGGATAATGATTTTCCTTTTTATAAATGATACAGGTAAGGCCTGGAAGGAAGAAGAAACTTGCCTAAAGTCAGGCAATTCACCAGCAGTATAACCAGGGTTAGATAGAATTTTGCAATGACTTGTTCAGGAATCTTTGTCATATTATTGCCTAGTTATCAAGTAGTACCATTATAAAGTGAATGATATTTGGACAATGTCATCTGGCCAAGATATCATTGCTCCTCCAGAATCTTGTGGCCACAGCTACAAACCCATCACTCTCCCTGCTCCCTTATCCCAGTGGTAGAAACATCAAATGGTAAAGTGTGGTCATGTGCTCAAGTCTGGCAACCAGAGGTGGGGCCAGAAGAGCTCTCTTATGCCTGAGCTGCCCATGGGATTCAGGCACTATGTCCCACTAATACAACACATAGGGAATGGTTCGTCCCACACAAGAGAGAAAGTTAGATGCTGGATAGAGCAAAATGGAGTGATAGTGCACCTGCCCGATAGGGCAAGTACATACCAAATTGAACGAGGCAGACCAAAGTGATGAAAGATGTTTTTTGCTCTCTCCCCCCCTTCTTTCTTCCTTTCTTTTATTCTCCCCCAATTATCAACCAAAAGGATTATGAGAGAAAACTACAGGAAAGAGTTTTCCAATTTTTGTGATCCAAAGAATCACTGGGGAGCTTAATGAACATGCAAACCCCAAGGCCACAGCCCTGAGATTTCGATTTCATAAATGTTTTTAATACTTGTCAAAAGCAGAGGTGGTTCCCTAAACTAAAATAGCTTGGATATTCTACAATGTCCATCCCGTTGCTTTTTTTTTTCCTTTCCAAGGTTTTGTTTAAATTCAAGTTATTTAACATATAGTGTAATAATGGTTTCAGGAGTAGAATTTAGTGATACATCACTTACATATAACAGTGCTCATCCCAACAAATGCTCTCCTTAATGCTTGTCACCCATTTAGCACTACCCCCACCTCTCCTCCAGCAACCCTCAGTTTGTTCTCTGTATTTAAGAGTCTCTTATGGTTTGTCTCCCTGTCTTGTTTTTATCTTATTTTATTTTTCGTTTCCTTCTCCTATGTGCATCTGTTTTGTTTCTTAAATTCCACATATGAGTGAAATCATATGGTATTGCTTTTTTAAAGACAAACACAACAAGCTGGTGTCCTAAAGGCGATCACTCCTGACTTGGGCAAGCTGCTAAAATTGTAAGTCTGGAGTGGGGTTCAGCAATCTGAGTTTTTAACATGACCCGAGGTGATTATGACCCAGGTGGTCTACAGACTTCATTTTGAGAACCCCAACCTAATGAGTCAGAAGGTTCACATAAGGCAACTCTGCTTAATTGATAGCCAGACAAATAATTCAGCTCAGCTTTGACCCCTATTTCTGTGCTCTATTAAATGGGCTTAATCTCACCCCAGACTGGCAGGCTTTGCCTTCCCTTGTTGCTTCCTAGCTTCTGTAGGGAAGTAACCCCAGGCATCCACACCATCAGCTGATGTGGCCCCCTGCGTTGGCCGCCAGTGGCATCGGTGACTCAGCAATGAGTCAGCTCAGGGGAATTGACAGATTCACTGTGCTCCAGTGGAGAGAACTGGACCCAAAGGAAAGAAGTTTAGTGCTTTGAGTTTTATGTGTGAAACCTGCCGCTCTGCCGTGTGAGGGGTTGAAGGATTGGTGAGAATAAACAAAGAAGAGTAAGATAATGTAATTCTATCTTTCCTTACTTTGTGATTTATGTAGAGTTCTCTGTCCTTCAGAGAGTTTCTAGAAAATGATGGATGTATGGTGAAAGGTCCTGGGCAAAAAAAAAATTAGATGAAGAGCAGAAGAGGAATGGATGAAACCATAAGAGACAAGAAAACATGCTTGGGTTTTCACAACATGGTGTGTCCTCTTGTGAGATTCACTGTGGCAGCTCGAGGTCATGGTAATGCCCCCCAGCTCCCAAAAGAGGGAAATTATAATATCAGATAATGATAGATTGTCAAATGTACAGTGGGTCCCCTGAGTTGATTATGAAGTGTGAGTCCAGAACTGTTTGTTTTATAAATTTAAAATCCTGCAAAATTGTTATTATCATGGAAAAGAAGCACCAACAGCTACCATATACAGGAACCTGTGATACCACCCTCTGCTCCTAATTCTCTTGATTCATATTGTGCCTTCCAATGTTGTTTCTCTAAAAATTGTTCTAGTTCTTCTGGCATGAGATGGAAAGCAGAGGGCCAGGGGTCCAGGCCCTGTGCCCATCTCCTGGGCTTGACTGGCAACTTGCAGTGTGACCTTGGAAGACTCACTCAACATTTTTGGTTTCAGTTTCCTCATCTGTAAAAAGAAGTGGTTGAAATAGTAATTTCCGTACCCCTTCTACATCTAACATTCTGGATTCCCTTAATATATTCAGGATACTTTCAAAAGAACTTGCTACCCTTTACATGAAAGACAGAATAAAAGGCCACTATTTAGAGCAAATGAGATCTTTATTAGACATGAGGAATTCTTCTAACAGTAAATGGGCTAATGGGTTTGCTCTCTGTATTAATTTGCTAGAGCTGTATAACAAAGTACCATAGACTGTGCAGACTGTATGGTTTAAAGAACAGAAATTTATTTTTTCATAATTCTGGAGCCTAAAAGTGTTAGTGGGGTGGTCCTTTCTGGTGTCTCTCTCCTTGGCTTGTAGATGGCTGTCTTCTTACTGTATCTTCACCTGGTTCTTCCATCTCCGTGTATCTATTCTAATCTCACTTTCTTATAAGGATACTAGTTAGATTGGATTAGGGCCCACCCCAATGACCTCATTTTATCTTAATTGCCTTTTTTAAAGATCTCATCTTCAAATACAGTCACATTCTAGATACTGGGGCTGGGACTTCAGCATATGAATTTAGGGGAGCAAAATTAAGCCCATAATGGTTTTCCAAACTGCGGGATCTTAAGGAGTATGGAGAACATTGCCTTCCTTGGCTGGCTTGGGTAAAGCCCTAGATTAGATGAACAAAGAGGAGGATTCGATGAACTCTTAAAGGTTTTTCCAATTCTAGGAATTTGTGATATTGTATAAAGCTCCTCAAAATCAACACCTCCTTACCAGGAGCATGAATTAAAAAGGGGGCACAAAGAGCAAGGCTGCAGGAAAATAAAATAAAACAGTGAATGATTTGTACTTCAGGGAAAGCAAAGATGGAAAAGAACTTTGAAGCATTTTCATCTGAGGCAGTTTCATTACATCATGAGGGCAGAGGTGCTTTATCACACAGCCATTATTGTTTGATCTGTACCTGTAGGTGAACTTTTAGAGAGAATAAGAGTCTATTTCTCATAAATCCCACTTGAAGCAAACACAAAAGCAGGATCCTGCTGAGGACAAAGGAAAAATTCATGATGCAATTGCGTGTATCCTCATGGGTACCTTTTATGGCTGAGAAGGGGGAAGAAGAATTCCTTTCCAACATCACTATGAAAGAATACTTACAGATTACTCTTTCTGATTATTTGGACAGTAAAAGCAAGTAATGAGTCTCACACCACAGATCTCTGGCTTTTATTGCTCCAGTAATCCATTTGTTTCCTTAGGTATGTTTTCAGCAGCACAGAGTACTGGAAAGAGAATAAATGCTTACTATGTTCTGGTGTTCAGGACTGCATCCAGGTCATTCCTCCCTATGGCTTCTTATGGCTAACAGTCCACCAATGATCAGCACCTTTGTTTTCCCATTGGGTGAAGATGTACATGGTATTCACAGTGAATTTCTCATTAGACTTTCGAGGTCAACTATCCTCATCTGTGGAAAATTATACATCTTCCTCAAGGAACTCTCACTACTCCCCAGTGAAAATGTATTTCTTTAATAAAAAAAATAGCCCGCTGTATCCAGCTTTAACACACACACACACACACACACACACACACACACACACACACACACACACACACACACCAGAGTTTGGATGGTTATCTTTGACACTTGCTTGTTTGAATATCATTAACTTTTCTGGAAACCATTTTTTAACCATACTTTCAGCTCACTCTAGTAAGGAGCCATGGGCTCTATATCAGTTTTCTATCACTGCTATAACAAATGGCCACAAATTTAGTAGCTTAAACAACCCAGATTTATTCCCTTACAATTTTGTAGGTCAAAGGTCCAAATCAGGTCTCACTGGGCTTCAATCAAAGTGATGGTAGGGTTAGGGGAGAATCCTTGCCTTTTTCAGCTTCTAGTGGCTACCCACAATTCTTGGCTTATACCCTCTTTCTCCTTCTTTGAAGACAGAAAGGCTATATCTTTCTAACTCCTCTTCCATAATCACATCTGCCTCTGACTCTCTGATTTCCTCTTTTACTTGTAAGGGGACTGGGCCCACCTGGATAACCCAGGATACTTTCCCTATCTCAAGATCCTTAACCTTAATCATATCTGCAAAGTCCCTTGTGCCATGTGAGGTTACATATTCACAGGTTCTGGAGTTTAGGATGTGGCTATCCTTGGAGGGCCATTATTCTGCTTACCACAGCCTCTGACCATTTTAGCTGTGCATTTCGACTTCTTCATTTGGAAAATCACTGAAGGGATGCAATTTCAAGGCAGATTCTTCTTCTTGAACGACTCATTTTCCCTCTTCTATTTGCTCAAGGTGCAGTGATGTTTCAAATGATGGAAGGAGAGGGAGAGGGGCTTACACTTAGAGCCCCACCAGATAGGGTGTGGAGTCTGTCAGAGATCTTTTCCTGCCCATCCGAACATGCAAGCCAGTGGAAATCTTGATGTCACTTTAGTCATGACCTCTGATGTGAACCAAATATATATGCATTTATATATGTATATTTTATGTATTTAGGCAAAGCCTTGCCTGAGTCTCCTTGGCCCCCTGAAACTGGTCAGGTGTCTCTTGGTTCTCATATCACCCAGTCAGTATACCTCCATTAGAGTACTCATCCCACTCTATTGTATTTGCCTGTTTTCTCATCTGTTGAGCTGAGCAACTGGAGGGCAAGAACTCTTGAACTCCCTGTGCCTGGCACAAGGCCTGGCACATGAGAAGTTTAATAAGCATTTGTTGAATTCATGAAAACTCTACAAAAAAGTTCCTACTCAAAGTTTTTCAAGCCCAGCCTCTGAGGTAAGTGGGTGGCCTGGCAGACATATTAGAGATAGAGTGGAAATCTGAAGACAATTTGTTTTCCTAGAGTTTTAATATTGGATTAATTAAATTATAAAAATTCAGAATTGTTGTTGCTGCTGTTGTTGTTGTGAAACAATTAGGCAGACAAATTATATATAATTCAACAATTAGATTTTCAACACAATATTAAAACTTATCAATGGTAAGCCAGGGATGAAACATAGTGTTCAGGAAAGCACTGTAATCTAGGACTTAGAATACTTGAGTTCTGGTTAAATGAGTAGCTGTGTGATTTGGAGTAAGTCATTTGCTATCTCTGAGATCCTGTCCTTATCACTAAATGATTCTGTTTGACACTTAGGAGATACTGTCCTTATTGCTAAATGATTCTGTTTGACACTTAAGTGATGGCCAGGTGCTGAAATGCTGTCAGGGTCTCTTTTTTCTAATGTGATATGACTCAGTCTTTCTTAAAGTGTGGAATATGGAATGAGGACCACGAGGGGGGTGTAACATGATTTTATAGGTGCATGAATGAATATTTTAATTTTAACAACTGTTAATTGAATTCATTGAGCTGAATAAATGTACGAATTTATTGAGCTGAACACTGTAACATACAATTAGGAAATAGCATTGTTTTTATTCCCTTACTATCTTGCTGCTTGCTCTGTCAGATCTTTCTTGTGCTGCTGGATGATATTCTAGACTAATTTCATATTTTTTTTTAAAGTAGGCTTCATGCCCAGCATGGGCCCGAGCAGGACTTGAACTCACAACCCTGAGATCAAGACCTGAGCTGAGATCAAGAGTTGGATGCTTAACTGACCGAGCCAACCAGGCACCCCTTATAACTTTTTAAATTCCTTTAAGATTAGTTTTTTCATTAAGAAAACAGTCTCATGCTCACGTCTTAAAAATTCCAGTCACACAAAAATACAAACTTTAGTCTCTCATCCAATTCAGAGTTTTTATGCTCCACCATCTGACCCTTGATCCTGAAGACTATTAGTAGGAAAAAGGAGTGATGTTTTATTTTGCTCACTTTGACTCTCAGATTCCAATTCACAACATTGCTCTGGCTCCCAGAGTCAAGGCTAGAAGGAGGAGGAGGATTAGAGGAAAATAGAAAAACTGGCTTGTTTGGAGCTGTTGTAAGCTTGTGATCAGTGCCTTCCTAATGACAGGCCCAAGCTGGCCCCCACTGGGCATATTTTTGGAGATGTTTCCACCACCCTAATAAGACCATTCCTTGATGAGCTGATGGACTCTTTCTCCAACTTTGTCTGACACTCCTTTGGCTTCTGTCTTTTGGCAGTGTATCCCAATTAGCCTTTTTCCCCTGGGGTTCTCTCACCTCAGCAGGTAGATCTTGGGCAGCAACCTTTCAAGAGAGCTCTAACTTCTGTACTTGGTGGCACATCAAACATGTGACTCATAGGCATTCACATATCTTGCTCTGTCACTGATAGAAGTGCAGTTTGCTCTGCTTGGCCCTCTCTCCTTGTACTGATGTTTGGGGCAGCACCAGCTAGTCTCTTGCTTTCTGAATTCTTCAGTTTCTCCAAGTTCCAGGGAACACAATTTGGGGTTCTCCCAAGAATTTGCTAATGCTTTGGAGCTGCCCAAAGCTTGCATCCAGCCAGGGGTAAGAGGCCAGCCTGTGTGTGTGACAAGTATCATCAGTCTCTATGAGTAGTTTTCTTGAAGCTCTGTTTCTTTGCTTAAAGTGGAGGGAAAAGAGCCTTGAGGAAAGAATCAAGATTCCATAACACTGTCTACTCTAATGGGGTATCTCCTCTCGATGAATCTTCAACCTTCTTTTGATAGTCTTAAAAAACCAGGTTGGCCACCTATTGACACCCTGCTTTAGATTGCTGGGGTCATTCTCATCAGTTTTTTAAAGCTTTGAAGCTTTAGCCAAAATTCTGAGGTGCCAGAAGATGTCCCCTTTTGTCATGTCTCTATTAAAAGTATATATAACTTATCAAACCTGTGATGTTGTAGACGTTATTGTCGAGGATTAGAATAGTTACAAAAAATAAGAATCTTTAAGAAAAATTAAATAATTAATAGCATAAGTGGCTCACAGATATGGCAAAATCCATCACGGTTATATTCTTAAGCCATCATGTTAAGCAGGAGAAAGGCTGAGGCAGCACATTCTCTCTCTTTCCAGCCCAACTGTGACAAAAACAATGCTTATTCAGTATTAAGACCAAATTTTTACTCCATTGTAGCTAATCTACGATGGAACATTTCCTTTATCAAATTCATAGTGAGTCCCTCGAAGGTTCTGAGTAAAAGTGAGAAGATGTTAATTTCTAAGAGAGCAATTTGTTTACTCTGTCAGAGTGAGAAATTATTGTAAAGTACAAAAATAAGTGCTAAATAAAGACCTCTATAAATAATTGAACTAAAAAATAAAATCATTGAATTTTTAAAAGTTTGATTTAAATGGTCTTTTTTCTTGATTACTTAAGATAGTATAAAGCGACATATTAAAAATATCAAGGAAAGATATAAAAACCTAGATTTCCATGAAAAAGAGGCTTTGTAGGTGAAAGAGCACTGAATTTGGAATAAAAAAATTCCAACACTGCAATCTGCCTACAGATAGTATGATCTTGAGAAGTCCCTTGACCTCCCTGAGCCATGTCTTTGTGGAATCAGACCTCAACTATACTGAGAATGTGCAAGGATCAAGTAAGATAATGTATGTGAAACAGAGAACAATCTAGAGTCCAGTACAGTGCTTCATCAGTCAATAGATGCTAGATATTAATTAAATTTTTTTTTCATTTAAGTGTAACATACATACAATAAAATGTACCAGTTTTAAGGTACAATTGATGTGTTTTGACAAATATATATCCTCATATGTCTGACACCACAATGATGTTATAGAACGTTCCCATCACTCCCCAAATTCTGTTGTGCCATGTAACATCACTTCCCTCCCGTTAAATCCTTGCTTTACTCTTTTGTACAATTTTATATAAGTGGAGTCATGCAGTATGTGGTCTTTTGTGTCTGGATTCTTTCACTTGGCATAATGCTTTTAATATTCATTCATAATGTTGCACATATCAGTAGTTCCTTTTTATTACTGAGTAGTATTCCATTATGCGGATACATAACATTTTGTTTATCAGCGGACCAGTTGGTAAGCATTTGGCTTATTTCCAGTTTCTGGCTATTATGAAGAAAGTTACAATAATCATTTAATTACAAGTCTTTGTATGGGTATGTTTTCATTTTTGTTGGGTAAATACGTAAAAAGTAGGATTGCTGGGTTCTGTAATAAGTCTATGTTTAATCTGACTAAGAAATGGCTACACTGCTCTCTAAAGTGGCTGCACCATTTTCCATTTCCACTATCCATGTGTGAAATTTCTAGTTGTTTCATATCCTCAGCAATACTCAGTATTGTAGGTCACTAAATTTTTTTTTTAATATAGTGGCTGTGAAGTGATACCTGTTTTAATTTACATTTCCCTCTCGATGAATGATATTCAGCATCTTTTTGTATGACTATTTGTCATTTCTATACCTTCTTCAATGAAGAGTCTGTTCAAATTTTTTGCCAATTTTAAAATGGGACTGTTTTCTTACTATTGAGTTCTAAGAGTTCTTTTATATGTTCTGGATAAATGCCTCATTGAGAAACATGCTTGCAAATATTTTCTCCTGGTCTGTGGCTTGCCTTTTCATTTTCTTAACAGAGTCTTTTGAAGTGTAAAAGTTTTGGGTGGTTATCCCATAGAAATAGGATCGATTCCTCTCCACCAAATTTGATTTAGGTGTTGAGACCACGCCAGGAAGGTAGGAAAGGATTATTATGCAATAATGAGACTTTCTGGGGAGAGCAGGGCAGGCTCCTAAGGAGGAACAAAAATGGCTTGAGAGAGCAGGGAAAAGAGGCTGGTTTTGTTTGTACTGTGTTTAGGGAATGGCGATGGAGTGAGGGTTCCTGTGCTTGAGAGCCAGGGCTTGCATGTTTTGAACTTCCTTTTGGCAACAAAGGTAGGAGCCCCTGGGCTTTCTTATCAGCTAGCCCAGATGTGGGGCAGAAGGAGAAGGTGGAATGGTGGGATTTGAAAGCTGTCAGCAGTCAAAATCAAACATCAAAATGGAGTCAGGCTCTTTATTACAGTTTAATTTTTTATGAAACCCAATTTATTGTAGCTTTTCTTCTGTGGTTCATTTATTTTTGTGTGTCTTACCTAAGAAACATTTTCCTAATTCAAATTAAAATGTTTTCCCTATATTTTCTTTTAGAAGTTTTATCGTTTTAGATATTACATTTAAGTAATCTATTTCGAGTTAATTTTTGTATACGGTGTGAGGTGCATTCTAGAAATTTCCCCCCCACAGGATCAATTCTTCCAGGATCTTTTTACTGAAAAAGACTATCCTTCATCCCACTGAATTGGCACCTTGACACATTTGTTGAAAGTCAATTGGCCATGGATATGAGGATTCATTTCTGGATTCTGGGTTCTATTTCATTGATCTATATGTCTGTATTCATCGCAATACCACACCATATTTACTACTATAGTTTTATAATAAGTCTTGACATTGGGTAGCATAATTACTCCAAATTTGTTCTTCTTTTCAGAATAATTCCATTTCCTAGATCTTCATTTGCATTTCCATATTAAGTTTTAAAATCATTTTGCCAATTTCTATTAAAAAAACCTGCTGGGATTTGGTTGAAATTGCACTGAGTCAATAGATCAATTTGGGGGAGATTGACATTTTATCAACACTGTGTTTTCTGATAAACACGGTTTATCTCTCCATTTATTTAGGTCCATTTTAAATTTCTTCCAGAAATGTTTTAGAATCTTGAGTATATAGATTTTACACACACTACATTAATTTTTCCCTAAGACTTTTATATTTTTTGATGCTATTATAAATAGTATATATTTTTAATTTTAGTTTCTAGTTGTGCGACTTTGTTTCCAGCCAAGATGGAGTAACAGGGCCTGGATCTGTCCTCTCAACTGAAACAGCTAAAAAGCTGAACAAGAAATATAAAACAATGGTTTTTAAGCCATAGGATGTCAGGCAATGGAAGACAGTGATTTCTGGGTGATAGAGAAAAAAATATAATAAGGTAAGCCCTATCACTGCTCAGCTCATCACCTGGAGAGTGTTTCTAGGCCACAGCAGAGGAGGCTGCAATTCAGACAGAGTCCTGAAGTCTTCTTGAGTTGAAGAAGTAGAAGTGGGAGTTCAGGGAGGCCAAGATAGAGTTTGTAGATCAGTGTATTGGAGAGACTAGAACTGCACCGAGAGACTATGTCAGAGGTCTACAGAGTCCCCATAACTCTACAATTGATCACTGCATGTTGCAAAGGAAACTATCAGAGAGCAGGGAAAGAGTCACTCAAAAAGTGTAGAGTAAACAATACTTAGAACTCACATAGTGTCGATAATACTTTTGTTCCTACTGGTCAGAGGAGAAAAACCTCATAAAATTCATAAGCCCTAAGCTAAATGCTGCTTTGGGCCTTCCTAACAAAGTTTAACAGCAAGACCCAAATGGATCGAAATGTTTCCTAGTAGTATAAATACATTAAAGAACTAAACTCAAGAATATTTGAGAGTGAAAAAAAAAAAATCCAGTACTCGAGAAGGTAAAACTCACACTGTCTGGAATCCAATAAAAAATTACCGGATATACCAAGGAGTAGAAAAAAACGTGACCTATAATTAAGAGAAAATGTACCCAATTGAAATTGACCCAGAAATGACCCAGACGTTAGAATTGGTAGGATAAGGACATCAAAAGTTTTTATAACTCTATTTCATGTGTTCAAGAAACTAGAGGAAAGATGAAAAATGTTAAGTAGTGACATGAACAATATAAAATAAAATACCCAAATTGAACTTCTAGTGATAAAAATAATGCCTGGGTGGAGAAATTTATTAGAGGGAATTAATGGCAGATTGAACACTGAAGAGGAAAAGAACTTAATAAATTTGAAGCAATAAAAACTATCCTACATGAAACTCAGAGATAAAAAAACTGAAGAAAAAAAAAAAACACCTAAAACAAAAACAGAGCATCGGTGAGCTAATGATTCCTAATAAATGTGTTATAGATTTCTTGAAGGAGAGGAGAGAGGGGAGAATATAAAAGTATTTGAAGAAATAATGGTTGAATACATTTTCAAGTTTGATCAAAATTATAAACCTACAAATCCAAGAAGTTCTAAGCACTCCCAGCAACAACACGGACGAACCTTAAATAATGTTGAGTAAAAGAAGCTAGGCCAAAAAGGGTACATAGTCTATGATTCCATATATTTAAAAATCTAGAAAATACAGATTAATTTACAGTAACAAAACAGATGGGGGTGGAGAAAAGCCACGGAGGGGTGAGAGAGAGAGATTACAAAAGGACAAAGAAAATTTTTGAGAATGATGGATACATTCATTGTCTTGATTATGGTGGTAGTTTCATGTATATACACATACACACACAGGTATAGACATATATGTATGTATAAAAACTTATGTAAAAACTATATGTATATGTAAAAACATATATATATGTAAAAACTTATAAAATTGTACACTTTATTTTTCACATTGTACACTTGAAATATATGCAGTTCATTATATATGAATTGTACCTCAAAAAGCTGTTTAAAAGGTCTAATAGTTTGTTGCTAGTGTATAGAACTACATTAGATTTTTATATATCTACCTTGAATCTTGCAACTTTGCTAATCTCACTTGTTCTAGTAATGCTTGTTATTGGTACTATTATCATCGCTGTTGTGGTTAAAATCAACAGCATATTAAAGGAAATATTTAATGCATGTGCTACAGCTTTGCAAACTGTGAATAAAACTATTTTAGCTGTACTAGAGAAATCAAGCTTTTAATTCAGTTGCCTAAGCAGAGGGAGTTTTTCTGTAGATGATTGAGGCCTGGATATGCTGAGATCCTGGTGATCACATGAGAATAGTAATGTACACAGGACTCTAAATACCCAAGGGCCAGGCCACCATCCTTCTCTAACAATTGCAGGAAACGGACTCAGATCCTTTTTCCTTAGAGCTCGTGTGCCAGCTCCTCTGGTGGGGAAGCCCCTGCATCCTGTCTGTTCAGTATTTGATGCTTGGTGATAACAAGCCTGTGCTCTCCAAGAGCTGGGAACTGCTCAGAACAGAAGTATTTATGGGTTCCCTGGAAATGCCTCCTGAACGCACCCTGGGGCCTGGCTGGAGAGCTTTCCCCTCACAGGCATGCTAGCTGCTGCTCAGCTCTTGGGCTCCTGTCAACACCAGCAGAGCAGGGGAGACTTTTCTACAGAACCCAGTTCATTTTCCTGGCTTGCTATCCATAACCTTCTACAAAAAACCTCCATCCACTGGGCCTGCCACCACAGTTCTGCTGTTCTATGTAACAGGAGTTAATGTTAGAATAACAAATCCTATTTATCCTTTATGAGGAATTAATTATTCAATGTTGGTAAATATATTAAGGGTTTTCCATGGGCTGCCAACAGCAGAGGATTATGCTAGAGAGCAAATAGGATGGAGCTGAAATCCATACATTTTATGTTCCATTGTTTTCTTAGCATTATGAACAAATAATATTTCATATGGACATCACATTTCTTTTTAGTCCTGTCAAACATTTGATGTGCATTTGAGCTTTTTCTTGCTCTGTGGATGGCAATGTGACAAGTTGGGCTTCCAGCTATTCCTCAGGGGCCCAAGCTAAATTCACATACCTCAGTTTCTTCTGCAGCTCTGATTTCCCCTCTTATGGAACTCATCTTTGCTCCAAATGTCTTTAGCAACACAGAAACTTTAGTAATGGGTGAACTCATTTTCTCCAAGTTCAGAAATTATTCAGACTTCAAGGATTTTGGAATTTAAAGGGGATTCTTGGTTTCTGCATCAGGTCACCCATAACACAGTGCAACTTCTGTTTTTAAGTGGGATAAAAACCCTTTTAAGAAGCTTATTGAAAGGGCTCATATGATTTTGTGGACATCAAATAGTTTTTAAAGGACAATATTTTGATGGTTTAATTATAAGAAAATAGGAAACATGCAGATTAAATTGACCCTAAAACACACATGGTTTTAAAAATTAAGGGCAAAGAATTCTGGCAAAATACATTTTTTGAATCTAAAACACATGAACAAAATCAAAAGGCCTGATAAATTCAGATTATAGCAGTTGGACTAATGTGATATGCCATATAGAATCCCAAGGAGACCACAGGCCACTTCTCCATGCTGCCTCTTGTCACTTGGGATTCAGTTTCACACATTATTTTTTGCCTCTGAAAACATACTAAATCTTTTCCTCTTGTGTGTGATTTTTGTTTTTGTTTTTATTTTTTTAACGTTTATTTATTTTTGAGAGAGAGACAGACACACACACAGTGTGAGTAGGGGAGGGGCAGAGAGAGAGAGAAAGACACAGAATCCGAAGCAGGCTCCAGGCTGTGAGCTGTCACTACAGAGCCTGATGCAGGGCTTGAACTCACAAATCTCGAGATCATGACCTGAGCTGAAGTCCAACGCTTAACTGACTGAGCCACCCAGGTGCCCCTTGTGTGTGTTTTTAAGAATGTAATGAAGAATATGTGCTCTTTGAATTCCTCACACACATAAAGTTTTCTTCCAAGTAGTTAAATTTCTCACCCAAAGGAATTTGTTGTTTGGCTTCTTAATTGTCAAAGATGGCCATGCTGAGTCACGTAATTAAGAAAACCCAGGGTTTATCTTCCCCCAAATACCTCAACAGGCATTTTAATCTTTTCTAGCCAAAGAAACTTTTCATCAAATATTCAGTGGATTAAAGGGCACCTTCTCTCGGGGGTGGGGCTGGTGTCTTCTCCTCTCCTAGTGATCCTTCTCTGGAGCAAAATTTTGGGATATGCGGCAGATAACAAATTTGCTCATGGTGTCTGTTTTAGTATGTTTGGTAACTTTTGTGTATGTACTTGTCATTGTCTTTAAAAAATTACTGGTGGGAACGTTTGGGACTTTTCACAAAGGCACATTCTCCAGAGAGGTTTTGTTTCTGCCAGACACTTGTGGGCATTACCAGTCCTCTACCACTTTCAATCAAGTTCAGAGTTTGAGGCTCTTTGAAATTTCCAGGGAATGCAAATCCACACAAGGGTTGGCCTATGGGTGCGACATCTCTCCCCTCTCCCACTTTTCTTCCCTTCTCCACAAATTGGCACAGCAGAGGCTAGTTCACTTCCGATTGACATGTTCTTTGAGGGTGTAGTCTTTGGGCTCCATTTAATGTGGGGAAGGATTTTTCTTAGGCTCTGCTCTTGCACTGGCCCTGAGCCTTGCCTTTTGTCTATCTCTGTATAAGGCCAACAAAACTCAGAAATGTCTTCTGGATAAAAGCATCTGTGATGCTCAGGTCTTGCTTTCTTCTGTAGCTTCCCTTTGCCGCTTAGATTTTGTTCTGGTGGTTCCTTGTCAGCTTATTGATACATTTGTGAGACTTTTTATATTAGTATTTTATCCAATATTTTTAGCTCTTTTTCTGCAGGAAATCTGGTCTGAAAAAAATCTATCCTACCATTTCTGGAAATAGAACTTCTTTAGATATAAAATTGAATTGAGTGCCTGGGTGGCTCAGTCAGTTAAGCATCCAACTCTTGATTTCGGCTCAGGTCATGATCTCACAGTTGTGAGATCCAGCCCTATATAGGCCTCTGTGCTGACAGCATGGAGTGCTCCTCCCCCGCTCATTCTCTCTCTTTCTCTCTCAAAATAAATAAATACACTTCAAACTTGAATTGAATGTTTCTAAGCATCTGATAGTTTAAAAATCCTACCTCAAGATAATGCATTAAGTCAGAGTTTCAAGGCTTAGAACAAGAAGACCACTTTTGGCTTCTATACTGGTTGGCGATGTATGTTCTACCATTTTACTTGAATAATATCCTGTGTCAGAGATTTCTTGAGAATCCTATTTATCTGAGCTCTACACCAGGTAGTACATATGGCGGTATAAAATGTGATTTATTTTCATACAGTTCTAAGGAATTTGGGATATGGTCTATTTTTTTTTTTTAAGTTCATTCATTTTGGGGGGAGAGAGAGAGAGAGAGAGAGAGAGCAAGCAGGGGAGGAGCAGAGAGAGAGGGAGACAGAGAATCTGAAGCAGGCTCCAGGTTCTGAACTGTCAGTGCAGAGCCCAACGCTGGGCTCGAACTTATGAACGATGAGATCACGATCTGAGCTGAAGTCAGATGCTTAACAGACTGATCCACCCAGGTGCCCTGGATGTGGTCTATTTTAAAGGCTGAATTTAATTGGCCTATTCCTTAGCTTGAAGGGAAAAAGCAATATATGTTGAAAGTGAGTTATATGACATCATTAACTTATCCTCAGTAGAAAACTAACTCTCTGATGAAAAAAATAGTATCAAATTCCCCAATACACAATTTCCCCACTTTGACTGAGCTGGTGTTAAACTTGGCTTCCATGCTCTACCTTCTGTCATAAAAATGAAGAGTCCGAAAGACAGATGCCGTATGATCTCACTTGTATGTGGAATCTAAAAAAAACAAAATAGAAACTGAAATGGACTAGGGATATGATGTGCAACATGGTGACTAAAGAACAATACTGTATTATATATTTGAAAGTTCTAAGAGAGTAGATCTTTAAAAGTTCTCATCACAAGGAAAAAACTTTATGTGGTAATGAATGTCAACTAGACTTTGTGGTGGTAATTTTATGATTCTGATATATATATATCTGATATGTATATCTATATATCTATATATATCAGATTGTTATCTTGTACACCTGAAATTAATGCAATGTTATATGTCAGTTATATCTCAATTAAAAAAAAAAACAGAGAGAAAAAGGCAAAGATAGTCCAGCCTGATGTTGAGTGTTGTGAGCACAAGCTCAAATGCCCACAAAGAAAGGAAAATTCAAATAGAAAAAGAATGCTCTTTTGCATGATGGTTCTTCATCTGATAGTGGGCTTCTCTGTGGGCTCACCCCTGACTATGCCGGGAGTTCACAGAGCAGCTTCAGGGTCTGGCAAGCAAGTAAATGCTTTGTCATAGGTGCTCAGTGGAATATGAAGAATGAAGGGAGGAATGAGTAAATGAACAAATGAGCAGAATGTCCTATCCTTCCAGGTTGGCAATGTTCCCTTTTGTGCTTAAGAGAGCATTTGTCACCCTATTACTTTGTGAAATGCTCTGGACTTACGGGAAATAAATCTTTCTTTCTTTACAATTCATGCCCCATGGCAGTATTTTTTCGAAGTGTGGCCCACGGACCATCTATACCTGGATTACCTGGGATATTGGTCAAAACTGCAGATTCCCAGGACCCACTTCACAGCTACCAAATCAGAATTTCTGGGGACAGACTCATGAATTCACACTTTTAACACAACCCCAGGTGATTCTCTTGTACAAAAAAGTTTGAGGAGCTTTGTATTATGTGAACATTATCACATCAGTAATAATTTATTAAGCAATCACTATGTTCATTCCATATTTTAGCCTCTAACTCTATCAAAATGATCTATAGGAAGTCTGTAATCTATTTTATCAGGTTGTTTGATGCTTTCCGGTGTTGAATATATCTGTTTGCCTTATTGTCACAATTGTCTTTATTTTAAAAAACCCATACACACATTGTGCCATGATGATGTTTCTATAGAATGAGAAAAATAGGTAAAAACATTTTCCTATAGACTCTGGACATTTAAAATCTGAAATATGATAGTATGGACATTGAAGATGGACAGTGCAGAATTTAAAGAGAGAGAGGAAGGGAGTTGTTCCTTTCAGTTTTCTATAGTTTGGAAATTCGTCCAAATAATAATTCATTTAAGCAAGTTTTGTCTTATCTTTGTCCAGTATGGCTTCATATAATATATGGAATTTCCTAATTAGCATTCCTTTCATGAATTGACACGGGATGAGTCCAGAGTATTTGGCTTGACTAATTCTCTTTGCTAAGAAAAAGCCCATGGCTGAAAATAAACTGGTATTTTTGTTTTGAAAGGAAAAAAGAATTTCTGGAAATAGGTCCATGATCCTAAAAAGTAAGCTTGCATAAATACTGCTCTTTTTGCCAGGTTCAGGAAATTTCTAATGCATGATAAAAAGGATCAGGTGACACACTGAAGGGAGGGATTTGAAGTTAACTGTTGCATGTGAACAGAAAGGCTCTCCCATTTCAACATAACATGCCATGTAAAAGAAATGTGGATTAAAAACACAATGATCTAGTGCAGTACATCCTTTGTTGCAGACAATAGGTAGGCAATTGATCAGTTGTTTTTTTTATAAAACGGGGCAAGTCTCAGCTGAATTTCAAACCTCATGTTAAAAGCAATAGAAATACAAAGCAGTACTCATATACAGATCCTGGCAAAGAACCACATTGTGGCGGATTTACTACTTCCTTGGTATAGGCCTTAGATTGGAAATCAGCTGAACTTGTAGGTTTTGAGTCCTCATTCGTCATGTATGGTGCTGGCCTGCCAAAGTGAACTGTGTTGCTGCACAAACATGAGGTCTCCAGGAAAACAGGGTCTGACACAGGCACACCCACGCTGAGCCAGGGAAATGCTTCAGGCGTGCCTTGCCAGGGAAATATTAAAAGCTGATTAAAAGAAAGGCTTCCAGGAGCCTTGTGAAGAAGAGGATATAAGGTGCACCATTCTGGATCATTTCAGGCTCTTTCACCCTTAGATGAGAAACACTGTAGCTTCCCAGGTGGTGGGTACTCCAAAGAGTTCATTACACTTCTAAAGATAAAAGCCAATTTTACGAGACAGAGGTGAAAGGATTAAAATAAAACGTACTATCCTTCAGTGTATGAAGGTGCATTGGTGGATCGTTGCCTGGTGTCGCTGAGAATCTTGCACCCAGCTATGAGGAATATGTTCATTTGTCCAAAAAGAAAAAAATATATATTTGGTGGTCATTTAATAATTGCTCATTGCTCTAAATACAAAGAGTCTGATTTAGCTTCAACCCTCCCCTCTCCAAAGGCAAATAGAAGATAGGTTTATAATCATTTAAAATGAAATCTCCAGGGCAAGTTATGCATACTGCACATTTTATTAATGAAGAGGAAAATCCAAGGCATTTCCTGCTGCAAGCTTCAATTGTGTGAAGGCCAAAGCAACTAGGAGTTGTGTATTACCAGGAGGAGTGTAGCTTGTGTACTCAAATCAACCAGGCGTCCATAGGAAATGGGCTCCATTGATTAGGACTGTTCTCTCACCTGAAAGCATCTGGTGGTTGGAAAATTTAAACATAAAAAGTCCATCCGCCAGCTGCCAATTCATCTGCAAAACACACAATCTACTTCACATGTAAAAAGGGCAAAAGGAGAATCCTCAAATGGGGTAAAACAAATCTCACCATAGTTTCAAACAGGCCAAGTAGATCTTGCCTTTATCTCCTGGCCTGTCTTATATAAAGATGCTGCCCCTGGTTTATGTCTTTGGTATTCTCTTTCATCTAGCAGTATTTGTGCTGTGTCTTAAGAGCTCTTCTGAACCATAAGTAGCATATTAATTAATTATTGGGTTAGTGTAACAAATTGCACATCAGTGTATTTTATAATTATTCTCCAATTAGATTTGGTTTATTAAGTTAGAGGAGGAGGAGAATGGGATTTCTGGTTAGACTAGAGGGAACAGCATGCAGGGTTATGTTCTGAATTGGGAAACATTTTGAGCTTTCTTATTAAATAAAATCAAGCAGTATGTATACGCACAGCAGCTGGAAGAATATCGAAGGAGGGTGAGTCCAAAAATCGGATGCCATGTTCCTTCTTTGCAAGATTTCTCCAACTTTTGCAAAGTCTGGTGTTCAAGTATAAGGGCCAAATACTGTCTGGAGAAGATAATGCCTAAAGAGGAAAGAAAGGGAGTTGACATGTTATTGGCATGGGGTCAAAATGCAAGGGGTCAGGAATTTAGACTATTTCAGATGGCATAATAATTTGGGGTCTGGGGTATAAAGGAAGGGAAACAGAGAAATCACTGTGGACATCATCATGTCCAAACTGTAATGTGCCACAGAGATACCGTTGAAGAAAAAAACATCCCTTAAATATTTGGAAGTATCCCACTTTTGTAATTCCTGGGATATGTTCAGTATGTGTACTCCTTAAATCTCTAGATACTAATTTTGGACCCTTTTCAATTATAAGCTTTTCTTCCCTACACCAGGGATCCTTCCTCAAACAGCATCTTTTGCAATCCCTATAATGCTTTATCTAGGACATTTGTCAATGCTTTATATATTCTGGCCACTGACTCCTTTAAAATGTCACCCTCCCTGTGTCACTTCCAGGAGCCTCTTCTCAACCACTATCATCTGCCCTTTGAACACTCTTAACGCCTTCCTGGGCATTTGCTCAGAGCATAGACCACTCGCTGCTTGATCCTCTGGCTCCTCTCCACTTATCCAGATACTATCCAGCCTTCAAGGACCAGACAATCACTACTTCTCTCAGGAAGCCATCCCTGCTTTCTGTACCCCTAGAGCCCATGGTGCTTCTTTCTAAACCATTAGCTTGGCAATTTACTGACTGCCATTATATATATCATTGTCTTATATTGTCATTAACATTTCAAGGCTCTATGCCATGTCTCTCTTACTGGACTGCTAGTCCCTTGAGTGGAGAGGTTGGTTCTTCTAGGACAATTCCCACTATGTAGTTTGAACTCAATAAATGTATGATGATGAATTTGTAAACAACAACAAAGTTCTAAGAAATATTTATTTCACTCCTTTCTATTAATATTAGATACATTAAATTTAATTTTTTAGATGCTAAACTAAAAACTTAATAAATTATTAGCATTTAAAATGTATTTAATTTCTATTAAGGAGGATTCAAGACGTGGAATATTTTATTTTTTTGACATAATACTTGTGTTTTCTCATAAAATTAAATAGAATATTACCTTAAATAAATTACATACCTCATCGCATTCCTATATCTATTCTTTCCCAGTTACCTTCAGAGAATAACTGATAAACTTGCCATGTGACATAAATAAGAAAGGCAGAGGGAGACAAGGGTATCATATCGGCTTTCTGGGGTCTCCTGACAAAAAGGTCCCAGGTTTAACCTCTTTTCTTCAATTGACACTCACCTATTACTTCTCCTCTCCTTTTAACAGGTTAAGGCTAAGCAAGAAAGAGTCCAGTGTGATGTTTCATTAAGTCACTGAGCCATTGGAATAGGCTGAGCACCTCTAGAGGGAACTAAGTGGTTAATTGCATTTCATGGACCCAGCCAAACTAAAATGCAGCTCGTTCACCAAACCATCCTTTTTCCCCCCTTTCTCTGGATCAGTCCCAACTCTAATTAAAATATAATATTCTCCTTATGTGATTCCTTGGAAAAGTTTGTGGAATGACCACATAATACAGAGCAGGTTTTCCAGATGTTCCCTGTCTTGGCTGGTATTCGCATGCACAGCATCTCCACCCCCAAATTTTTCTTTTCTATACTTACCATATGACCTCCTCTCCCCTCCCTCTTCTCCTCTGCTGTCCCTGATATACTGTGCATAACTTCCTGAGTCTTATTGTTGTGCCTTCAGTGTATAAGAGCCATTACTGAAGTGCAGTGGGCCAAGAAAAAAGTAATACTTGCCTCCACAGAGCACTTTAATGCTATTTACAATGGAAAAAACAACTTTGAACTGCTTCCAAAATAACAGGCATTAAAATCACTTCTGTTTGCAGTTGAGATGGATTTTGTAGTAACCTTTCCAAACCTGCTTCCTCTGAATGTTTTTCAGTCCATAGAGTGGCTTTCTCAGTGAGAATTTAAAATGGTGCCCACATAAACACTTGACATATGCCTCAAAAGCTTATTTTCCAACATTCACTCAAGCAGTTTCTTGTGAAATCAGGGTTTGCAGTCACACAATCTCAATGAATATTATACAAATGCGGTGATATTAGGAAACACTGTTCCAACTGTGAGTTAATAAAAGGGACCAGTATGACATAGCCATAAGGTTTAAGCCCACTTTTGATAATGTGATCACTTAGCACAGTTCCATACGTTCAATTTCCCACACTTTTTCCCACACGTATTTTTCACAAACCTTATATACCCTCAGTCATTTGATCTGTGTTCATTAAATGTGAGGATTTCTCAGTGAAAGGTTACAAAATGGCATGCTGTAAGCAAAACCCATAGTTAAAAAAATCGGCATACTTCTTTCAAAATTCATGAATTAATAGCTAATGTTTTAGCTAAATAGCTAAAGTTGGAAATTTTCCCTCACAAGCTGGGATTCGTGGCTTTTCTTTAGTGAATTTAGAGATTTTTAAAAAAACGTTTATTTATTTTTGAGAGAGAAAGACACAGAGCATGAGCGGGGGAGGGGCAGAGAGAGAGGAAGACACAGAATGCGAAGCAGGTTCCAGGCTCTGAGCTGTCAGCACAGAGCCTGACGTGGGGCTCGAACTCATGAACCGCAAGATCATGACCTGAGCTGAAGTCAGATGCTTAACTTCTTAACCGACTGAGCCACCCAGGTGCCCCTAGAGATCATTTTGATGTAGCATCATTCTGCTGGCATTTAGTCTAGTGGCTGCCTTGTCACATGGGACAGAAGCCATCTGCTCGCTGGACCTTCTGAGTCCAAGCATTCTTTCCCATCACCTACCTGATTTGACTTCAACACTTTGAGTCAGAATGTTCTCAGTTCAAGATTTTTAGAGACAGAAATTAAGCCAAGCAAGACATGTTTCAAGCCATATGTTGTTATTATTATTATTTTAAATCTAAATTCTTTCTCTGGAGTATATTTCCCAATTTGTCTATATTCTTGACACTGTTTTCCTAAGTAAACTGAGTCCATCATGCAGCATAACCTCATAGTTGAGAGCAAGGGCTTTGGAGTCATGTAGTCTTGACTGCTTTCTCACTATGTGGTATTGGTAAAATTGCTTAAAGTCTTCGTGCCTCAGTTTTCTTAACTCTAGAATGAGAATACTCCATAGCCTGGTGATTCTCAACTGTCCTGTGTGTCAGAAGGCTTGTTAAAACATGGATGGCTAGTCCTATCCCCGGAGTTTCTGATTTAATAGGTCTGAGGTGAGGCCTGTGAATTTACATTTCTAACACGTTCCTGAGTAATGCTGCTGGTCGAGGAACCTCCAGGCACTTTGAGAACAACTGCCTATTCCATTGGGTGAAGATTAAATGTGATAGTTGTGTAAAACATGGTACAGTGAGCTAGCCATTTGATTGAAATAAAAAGTTATATTTAATTTGTTAGCGATCCATAGCTTAATTCTTTGTAAAACCTGATGAATTACTGCATTTTAATAAATACCATCAATTAATGGATTCTAGATATGAATAAACTGTTTCGTTTCTGAAACCTATATATTTTCATACTGCAGAAGAGAAAATCCACACCTTACCTTATTTTGGTTTTGTTCTTTTACCACTGTAAGGGAAGAATTAATAGATTTGCCTAAGGCATTGGAAGGAAAGGTGAACAAGAAGGAAATCATTTTAGATTGCCATGAATAAATCACCTTCTGTTCTCACATTATCTTCTCTGTGCTCTTCCTGTGCTCTCCTGGAATCTAGACCCAGCAATGGAGCACAAAGCTATCCATGGTCCTGCACGGAACACAAAGCCATCTGTGGTCCACTGGGTGTTTGCTCCTTCCCCTGTCCCTGCATTGCCTCAGTGATGAGCAATGAGAAACAGGATGGCCCCACATCAGACTAAAAAAGTGCGGGAGTGAGTTCCATGCAGATCTAAAATCAATGGACAAATAATTTCCTCCCTCCCTCCCTCCCTCCCTCTCTTCCTTCCTTCCTTTCATCCTTCTTCCTCTCTCCCTCCTTCCCTCTTCCCCTTCCCTCTCTCTGTCTCTCCTTCTCTCCCTCTTTCTATCCTTCCCTCCTTCCCTCTCTCCCCTTCTTTTCTATATTTGGACATTAAACATCATAGGAATATGCTAGGAACGTAGCATGTGTTTTGCAATACTGGCAACTAACTGACACCTATTTAAAAAAAAGACCCTAGAACTCAATCCAGCTTGCCTGACTAAAAAAAAAAAAGTCCTAGCATGGTGTTCAGATATATTTCACTCATAAAAATAGCCTTGGTGCATATGCAACAAATAGACACTATATAAATAACACCTGGAGTGTAATGCATTATACCTAATTAAATATTTAAGAACTCCTAATTTTTGAAAAGCTTGACCAATACATTATACTCCACTTTCTTCTGTGGTAGACGAGGTGGGATTTCACTGGCCCTCGATATGGGAGAAAAAGGAATGAGTGTGAAGTGCAGAGGCTTGGGGAGGTGTAGGGAAAGTTTCCTCTAGGATTAGGCTTGTATAATGAACTTTGTTATCAAGGAAGTCTGTGGAAACCTCTTTTCTGAAGTTTTAGTGAATGTACAAGTCTGTTGCCTCTGGTTGATCTCTGGAAGTTCCTTTCAAGACTATGATTTTGTGAATATTTTTGGTGTACCGGACTGCTCATGCTTGCTGGCCCTCCAGATGCTTATAAAGCACTGCATGTTCTCTCCACTGCAGAGCTAACCGCCATGCAGTCTTTTATGAACAGTTCTAATAAAACACCTCCTCTAGAGAGGCAGACACCATCAGAGTCGAAAGTGGTTGTGACACAGAGCAACCTTTGAGGTACAAGCTCTCAAGTGGTATTTAAATTTAATACTGCATCATAATTCAGGATGCTAAATCAGTATGTAAAAAAGGGATCAATACCTAGTAAAACTACAAGCAAGGCTGGCATGGACCACACAACTTCTTTTTCCATCTAAACCCTCCCAACTTGTCTCCAGGTCTTCTTGACACTGCGTCATTTGACATTACTTAGGCTATAAAACTTTATACATTCATAATGGGCAACAATAAGACTGGGCAGTTATTGTGGCATAAAATGGAGAAAAAAGTTACCAGACCGTCAATATGGCCATCGTTTTCTAGCCAAATGCTTTATTAATGATAAGTTAGCAGTCCCGAATTAACACAGATGTGATCAAATATCAACTCCATCGGTAAGTTTTCATTATGGGCTGTTCCTTCAGGCTCAAAATGAAAAGACTCAAGTACTCCAGAAATCACTTCCAAATTCTGAATAATGTTTCATTTGTAATACGTAAATAGGCATTTTAGGAACATCTCAATAAATTTCATCTGGAGATTTTTCTTAAGCAGACCCAGCTGGGTTGGACGACTCATAAAAATAGATTGATTTTTCCTGGTGCCATTTACAGATAGGCCAGGAAAAAAAGCCACAAGAAGCACTTTACTGCTGACATTTTGAAGATCTTATATCCTATAGCTTATTTGACATCATCAGATGATGCAGAGTATTAGGAAAGTATGGGAGAGTGGTGAGAAAATGCAACTGGAGAAACAAGGGCGTATTTGTATCAAAAAATTGGAAGGAAGAGAACGAATTCTTGTTTTCATTGCACCGTTCACCCCCCTTTCTTCCTGCTTGGGAGCCAAGTCAGTGAACAGCTCTTTACAAGACATGGAAGCTTAGAATTACATTACTTTAAAGTATGAGGACTTCAGAACTGTGGCCTAATGGCTAATCAGTATCTTTTTCACCCTGAGAACAAGCAGTTTGGCAGATCTCTTTTCTAAACTAATTGACCCAAAGAGTTCTCCCCTCAGTGGTTTAGGCCCCTCCAAAGAAAGAAATGGTGCAGTACAACAGTGGTGATGCCGGTAGTGAGAAACACACCCAGACCTTAGTCTAAGATGCTTCTAGGAGACTTGTCCTGTGTCCTGTAATGATAGTCCAAGGTATGTGTTTTGACCTGTTGTTGGATTCAAACGCATGTAATGAGTCATAGAATAACGGGATTTTATTGTTCTTGGAATTGGTTTGGAGCAATCTCTCCACCCTCTTCCCTCCTTTATTCAGAGACATGCCCAGGCCCTCTCTGCCTCCCACACCAGTACTACCTCAGAGCATCCTTCTCTCAGGACCCGTGTGCATGAGTCCGGAGCATACTCCCACTGCGCTGCATGGGCGGGGTTTGTGGATAACCTTCCAGACATGGTTCTAGCCCTTTCTGATGAAGCAGTAACAGCCTTGCAAGAGTTATGCCAGAAAAAAAGGAAAAATGGACTGGACTTCACAATCAACCAGACCCAAGCATGAACAGACCCGTTCTCAGACCAAATCAACCTTTCTATTCCCGTCCTGACAACTATAAATTCAGAAGTCGCCACCACATAAAGTGCTTCATGCACAAATACTTGAACTCTGACTTCCTTTCAACAGCCTTAATGGTGCTGCTTACCATATCATTGTAATGTGCCCTGGTGTTGTAATGTCATAAATGACAATCTCAACTACAATTGTAGCCCTAGCTGCCAAGCCCAACTCCACAACACTTTTGTCATATAACATGTGGCCCTGACGGGGCACACACAAGGGACCTCCCCTCAAAGCCTTCCGCTGTCCCAAGCTTTCTTTCTCTATTAAAATAAGGAGGCCCGCAAGCCACCACTGCAAAGTATAGACATAATTAACCATCTCTTCTGTTCAGCGGTAACTTATATTCCCAAAGAGGAGGAAAACAGAGGAAAAAAGAAAAACAACAAGGCCTAGAGACCCACGTTTCATTTGGAACACTAGGGGTTCTTGGTAGAGATCATTAAAGTGTGGTTTGAAATATTTTCCTTTTCTCATCAAGTCACTAGCCCTGTAATTGATGTCATAAAAAATATCTGTGTTCAGTTGCAGTGGGTTTCTTGGGTCCCTTCAAGTTATCAATTATTTACATCCCAGTGAAATGAAAGGGAGCTGTAAAGCAAGGTCCTGAAATGCCACCAAGGAGTCTGAGGGTGGTGTCGTTAATCTTGTGCATTGCACCCACGAAGAGGGTGTTAGTACTCTGTTTTGGAAAGTTCATTTCCCCCTCTCTGTCATACATTATCTGTGTGGATTTTATTGCTTCTCTTCATAAATAGTCTCATTGGGCTTTTTGTTTGTTCATATCTTCCACAATTTATACTCTTAAGGATGAGAGGAAAAACACCACCAGTTCCTTCAGCTAACACGGGCCTCTTTTCCCTGGATCCCCAGGGCTTTATCCATTTCCTCCCTTATCCTTGTAGCATCCAAGGGGTTTTGTTCACTTACATAAGTTCGCCCAGTCCAGATTTGACAGAAAATTATATTTGCGAATGGCAGGAATTTCGTGGTATTCGGAATCGTTTTCCTTCTCTTATTTTCTCCTGCTTTAACTTCTCCCCAAACTTTCTTTCCCAGGACCAAATTCCATACTGTTACTTGTCTTGGGGTGAAGCAACAGAAAACATTTGGTGATAGGTCTGAAGACCCAAACTTGAGCCATCATCTCCTTTAGTGATATATAAAGGTATCATTGTTAACATACAACCTTCCCACATTTCAATAAAGGACTTTACAGGGATTGCAGGTAAAATCTGATGCTGCACTTTTTTGCCATCTCATTATTTTCAGGCTTCTTTGGGATTGTCCTTTTATAGACCCCACTGTAACAACTTGAGACAGTTGATGGGATCAGAGTTACTTCTAAACCCTAGAGTGCAATAGGCTTTAGCTTTTCCATCACTCAAAATGCAGATTTGAATCTACACAAATCTGTTCCTAATCAGCCCATTTCTCTGATCTACAGAGCATGAATTAGCTTGTTATAAATGAGGTGGCAGGAAAATGCCTGAACCCTTTTGAGAGTGGCAGCAAAGTCCTTTCCAGGATTGAGGAAGGTATTATATATATTATTATTCTCCATCTGGTCTAAAGGGAAATTTTGAGGAATTAGGGGACATGCTGGTTAGACAGGACTGCAGCCACGGTTCCTTCTTAATGCTGTAGTTGTGTGTTCTATATTTACTGTTCCCTAGATATTTAAACATCTAAATTGGCATAGGAGTGTGAGGAAATTCTGCCAACATCCGGATCCTGAAAACCTCAGCAACTTGATTAACTTTGGAGACTTGCAGTGCAATTTGCCAAGAAGCATTATGCCATCCCAAGTTTCACAACACACTGTAGCAACGTAGATACCTAATATTTCTCTTTCCTTAATTTCTTGAAAAGAAAAGACTGTTTAGAACATAAGGGAATCTGTTCACTTAATGCAGCTCTAAGGAAGGAGAGAGGGACATTTCTGCAAAGTGATGAAATGCAGCTTACACAGTTAGGTGCCTGGGATGAAGGACCCAGCGGTTATGTGGATTCTGCTCACTGGTCCAGGAAACTGGAGGGGCATCACAGGGCTGAGAGCTCTGTGTTTCCTGTTCAGAGGGAGCAGAAGGGAGCCACAAAAAGAGGGAGTGGGGAAAGAAACAGGTGGGTAGGAGTACAGGGAGGAAAGAAGTCCTCTCTAGCTTTCCCTTGATCCCAACCAAGAGCCAATACTTGACAGTTCTTTTAATAGAATGTGGTCTTGTCAAGGACAAAGCAAGTGTGCCTGAAAGAAGCCTCCACGCGTGATTTCAAAGCTGAAATAAACCACTAAGCGGATAAACCACTCAAAATGTTCTGAAATGTGAAGAGAGAGGGGCTTGAATTTATAAGGAAGAGAATGGGTGCAGATACACCCGAATTAACTTGATTTATTCTTAGCTCTACAGGACCAGTGTTTTCTATTATAGGTCATGATGGATGCTTTCATTTGTGTTGACCTTAATGTTTTCCAAAGCGTGTTCACACACACACATTTTGTCTCTTGTTCTTCAGGTAGATGGCCTGGTAGGTGTTAAGGCTACAGAGGGGTTAAGGCTACACAGTTAAGGCTCAGAGGGGTAAGGGAGTTGCTTGATGTCATGCAGTCCCCTCTTGGCTCATATTTACATCTGCTCTGGAGCAGAGGCTCAGTTTTCATAGACTTCTCCATCCTTCCCTCACTCAGCAGGGCTCAGTGCCGGTCCCTGTTCTCGGTGGCAGCTTGGTAAACACGGATTGATGAATTAATTGGCAACGGTGAAAATGACTGCTCTCAAGTACCTACAACAAAAGTTGTTGTTTTCCTCAGGGGTCTGCCCAGCCCTGATGTACCTAGGGTTGGCATTAGAAAAATCATGAACAATATCAGCGGATATTAGCGACTGAGGAAGCAGGCTCCCATTTAGCTCTAGACGCCACACTGAGATTCACACAATTAGAAGTTTATAGTCAACTGTGGGATGATACAGTCCATTAATCTTTCTAACAGTTACACGGTTCCATTTGGACCAGGCTCAGCTCTTATAAAATGCAGACTCATTACACTGACTCAGATGGGAGCCGGGGGAACATATTCAAGGGCAATGCCACCGTTTGCAAGCATATTTGAAGAACTATTTTGGTATCTTAAACATGAAATAGAAGTTAGGCAAGTTCAACAGAAAATCAGCCCTTGTCCTTTCCTGGCTTGTTCTTTGCCTTCCTGACCCGCTTGCCTTGTCCATTAGGATTGAGGGTTCAAATACAAAGAGAAGGAGAACGTCTGTAATCACCTTCTCAGAGAACACAGCCAAGGGATTTTACCAAAAAGAGTTTGAGATGGGAATTACCCTGTTTGTGATGCAGTGGAATAGGCAGCCCGTGTAAATATATTTACTCTTAGCATGAATTGAGTAGTTTAGCCTCTCAAATTCTCTTTGGAGTTTGAAATATCCAGATGGACTATATTAAAGAAATGAACGTACAGTATTTGAACCTCCAGACTTGGAATAATTAGCAGAACCTTATTCCATCTAACCCAAAGAAATGCCTCTTGATATTAAAACATTTGTGAGTATAATTTCATTCCTTATCCCCATTTTTTTTTTATGACTGGGAAACTACGTCTGAGAAAAGTAAAATAACTCACCCAGAGCCACCCAGCTGTGAGGTGACCATTAAGGATATGTAAATGAAAGCCAAGCTTATTCTCACTAAAAGCCATGTTCTGAAAGTTACCTTGAATCTGGCTAGATGTCATGCGATAAGCTATTATTAGTCATTTTAACCTGGAGATTCAGAGGGAGAAGGGGGTTGAAGGAGACAAAATGGAAAAGTTGGGAGATGGAAATGACTCACCACCAACATCACCATCAGCCTGGACCGGTTGTGCTGTCAGAGATTAGGGGTGGGGTGGTTCTAGGATGCTCAGGGATGAGAATTAGGACTGATTTGAGGAGGTCATGTTAGCAAGTAAACATCCTAATAATAATTAAGAATGCATGTGAGTCTGGAAAATATACTGGATCTAGAAGAGAATGTAGATATGCTGTAAGACTGTCCAGTCCCAGGCATTATTACTACCCTGCAGTGGTTTTCACCCACATGGAATTCAAATGCATGTGCTACTGGTCTTTCCACTTAAAATCACTTCCAGGATCTTTTATATTGTCTTCTTATGTTTTCACAAACTATAACCACTATGATCAATATTTCCTATCAGTATATTCTGATCATTGAACACTGAGTCTCGCCTGAAAAGATGATTCCTGAAATCCCTAACAGTGATGAAAGTTAATTCTTGATCATCAGCATACAGATTGTCCAAGGCCAGTTTTTATTACCAGGCTGACTTCTGTCTGCCACACAGATCCTTCCAAGCCAGCTCCTATTACATTCTGTCACTGGGTGCTCAGGGAGGGCACATTAATTTTAATATTGGCTTTAGTCAAACCTCATTAGGAAGGTCAATATACTGCCCAAACCCCATTAAATAACATGTTTAAAACACTAAATAAATAACACTGAGACTTTTCATAGTTTTGGATCATCAAGGCAGCTTTTTTCTTTCTTCCAGCATTGCTGCTAATTTAAGACTGCAAGGAAGAAGTTTTAAGCACATTATTTTTGGCTTAAGCCCAACAGTGTTGCAATGTGATATTTAGGGCTCATGAATCAAGAGACAAACATGTATGGCCAGGTGTGGTTTGACATAAAAATTTCTGCAAGACAATTGGTCTCTCTGTATGATAAATGGTCAAAAATCTCATTCATTTCTAATGTCTTTGCTTTAAACAGTAAGGTAAATATATAGAAAGCTTCATTTTCTTTGCGTGACATTTATCTTCTCAAGTGTGGAGGTCTGTCTGATTAATGTCTAGTCATTCAAGGAAAAAGATGTCATCTCTAAGTTGCATGAAACGTGGAATGATTAGGTCATGCTTCTGGGGACTTTTTACATTCAATTACTTAAACTTTTTTTAAACTTTTTTTTTTAAATTTTGTGTTGTGCCTGCTCCTCGGAGACCCTTCTATTTCTGTGTAATTTAATAGATGAGGCTGTTTCCTGATGTGGGTTCTTCTTTAGCAGGAGTCTCCATCTGCTGGCAGTGATGGCTCTGAATTCTGGCAGTACTCAAGTACTTGTGGGTAAGGGTCTCATCCAGTGGGCACCCACATACCAGCTTAGCACTCATTCATACTTGCATTATGAAATTATGAAAGAAAAATGTCCTAATTTGGAAATTACATTGTTGACCGTTTATAACATCAAGGCTGTTGCCTTTTATTATATTACTATGTAGCCTGGGTTTTGATTTTGGTGTGTGTGTGTGTGTGTGTGTGTGTGTGTGTGTGTGTGTTTCATTTTCCCCTAGTAGACTACGATAGTTTCAAACATCATATAAATAACCCAGTTCTATTTGCTAGTTTCCACAATTCTTTAAAATCAAGATACCAGATAAAATAACGTTTTGATGGCTAGAGTCTATTATCAGCATATGACACAAGCCTGGTCTTTGAAAAGACATAAATCAGATAACACAGTTCCAGTGATGCTGTGCTCTTTTGATTTTTTAAAGCCTTCTGTCAAGGCTGCCTTTACCGGCATCTTTTGATAGTGAGAGAATTAGATCATTGGCGTCATCACAAGATGCATCTGGCAGCAGCTTTTCTTCATCATTATCATTACCAGGGGCTTGTGGTGTTGGATTTCCTTCAGTTTCATTTGTTTTATGTCTGTATGTTTCTGGGTTCTCACAGCCTCTATGTGTGTGTGTGTGCGTGTGCGCGCGTGCAAGCATGCATGTGTGGTGTGTGTGGGGGTGTGTAAGGAGACAGAGAGACTGGGAGAGACTGAAAGAAGTTGGGGGAGAGCCGGCAGCAGTGTGTGGAGGACTTCTTCTGCCCTAGTCACATCTCCATTCTTTATCTAGTAGACAACAGGCTAAGTCACCTACTCCTGGCCTTATAATTCTTAGCAGAGGGGAACTGTGGCTTCCTTTGGAAATATTCTTCATTTTTCTATCCTTTCTCTGTCTATCTACTCACCCTCTTTAAGGATCAGAAGCTCGGGGATGTGTGGCATAGTGGATATCTCACACAGGGAAGCACAGGTTTCTCTGCCTGTCTTTCTTTTTTTTTTTTTTTTTTTTTTTAAATTTTTTTTTTCAACGTTTTTTATTTATTTTGGGACAGAGAGAGACAGAGCATGAACGGGGGAGGGGCAGAGAGAGAGGGAGACACAGAATCGGAAACAGGCTCCAGGCTCCGAGCCATCAGCCCAGAGCCTGACGCGGGGCTCGAACTCACGGACCGTGAGATCGTGACCTGGCTGAAGTCGGACGCTTAACCGACTGCGCCACCCAGGCGCCCCTCTCTGCCTGTCTTTCAAACAGCACATTCTAGACTTAGTGGCACAAGAGGAAACACTTTCTCTTTGTTTCTGATTAAGTTGTCGCTCATTCTTCATAGTATCAAAGGTTCTGCTTTTGTTCAGCCGAGACAAGCAGCAGATAATTTCTCATATAAAAATCCTTAAAGAGGATCTGACATTTAAGCATCAATATTCCACTTGGTTATAGACTGGATGACTCATTCATTTCTGGACCTCATTAATTAATTAAGAAATTAAAATATTTGTTGAATGCTTGATATCTACTAAGTTCTGTGCTAGATACTCGGGATGCAACAATGAGGCTAAACAGACGTGGCTTCTGCCCTCACAGAGTTGACAGTCTAATGTTAACTTTCCAGGTTTAAATGGAAGTAAGCTTAAGCAGGAAAGTGATCTGTCAAAGAACATTGGGTAATCAGTGGAAAGATGTAAACTGGGCTCAGGAAGCGCTGTGGCGGGGGTCCAGGTAGTAGGGTACAGAGAGTAGGAAACACTTGGTGGTCTAGAATGGTACCCTCTCTGAAGTGACTATACGGGCACCAACCATTTTCCCCACTCTAGCATCACTCCCCTCAAGATGCGGAGTCCTAGAAGTGAAGGCCTTTATGGCATATGTGGGTCACTTGTCACCTTAGCCAGAAAGTCACATGACCCCTTGGCTAATGGTTCCACCAGAATGTGTGTAATGCTGAAGGCAGAGTATGTAATTTTCCTTAAGAAAAGCAGGGTATTGCCATCAGAAGAAAAGGGAAGGGATGATACACTGCCAGAAAGAGTTCTTTATCATCCCCTACTGTACTTGGGCCCAGATTGAACAGAACCAGTAGATGATTTTCTCACATAGGCAGCACATAAATGGCAAAGAAGAGGTTAGGGGGAAGTAGAATCTTGCAGGAAAGCAAAGGCACAAGTCCTCTTCATTCTTGGTGAGCTGTTAATGTGACACGTCACATTAATTTAACTCCATTGGGTGTTCACTTACTTCATAACTTTAGGTTTGATCCCTGTATAGAAAATATTATTTCAACTTCTAAAAATGTGCCTGCTATATTTGCTAGACCTGAAATTCATAACTGTAGCGATGTAACAGGATGAGTGCAGATGCGTGGGAATTGTGTGATGCCACATAAAAGGTGGGTAGCTTGGGACGAGTGATTTAACTTTTCTGAGACTTCACTTTCTCCTTTGCAAAATCTGCATAATAATGCTTTCTTATTGTTGTGAAGATTAGAGAATTAAAATTAAGAATATAAATGAAGAGGTCCCTCACATGTAGTAGATACTCAGTATATTGTAGATATTGTTGTTGTATTGTTATAGAAACCTTCTCCCTACTCTTTTGTCAGCCTCTAACAATTCTATTGCCTTTAAGCCCTGTATACTCCATTCAGGCAAAAGCAATGTAAACAATGAAATAATTTGTCATCTAAATAATAGCTTGGAATAAATAAATGAAGGTGGGAGTAGGATAATTGCACAGTTAATAAATTCAGCAATTGATTGATGTCATCAAGGCTCCAGGTTCTAACTTTCATTCTGCCATTCTGTGTTGGCTTTGTTTCTTCAGAGTTACAACATGGCTGCTCCACTCCAGCTATCACATCCTCAACCACGGTGGTCAACAGCAAAATAAGAAGTTTCTTTATGTGTGTTACTTTTTGTCAAGGAGTAAAAATTTTCCCAGAACCACCTCCCATATACCCCAACTCCTCAACTGAAGAGTTTTCTTCAGGTCCTATTCACCAGGAGTGAATATATTCATACATGTGCTTTAATTACTAGAGAGATTGGGAAAGTGTTCAGCATTTTCAGGCTCTGCCTGAAAGAAGAAGGGAAACGTTGCTAGATAGGAAACCAATAGTACCTTTCACAGTGGCCACATCACCTGTTTCCATAAGGACTTTGTGTTGCAAGTTACCAAAAACACTTTCAAACCGGCTTTACCAAGAATGAAGTTAGTTGGCACAAAACTAAAAAATCCAAAGGCATCTGGCTTCAGGAGAGGATTAATCTAGGGGCTTAAGCAATGCCACCACAGATATAATTTCTCGCAAGCTTTCCATTATGAATTTTATGGTGAAGCTTTATCCTTGGGCCCTATCTGGCAGCATCCCCACAGCTCTGAGATGTCTCCTTATGACAGCAAAGTGACATGGCAGTCCAAGATCTTACATCTTCATTCTCTTCTAGGAAAAGAAGGAGTATCTCTTGTAGTACCACCTGCTTCCAGATCCACTGTCTCTTTCTCTCTCTGTAACCTTGACAGGATCGTGTACCTAGACTTGCACCAATCTGTGTACAAGGAATTTTGATACAAGACAGTTGATGTTTGCCTCTGAAATTGGGTGTGGACAAACCACATGCCTAAGAATGGAGACATTTCCCCACCTTAGGACACCATTTGGTGAGAGATGGGGAATAATGGCTGTGCTGGGGAGACAGCAAATAAATGTCTATTATATCACCTTTGTAGTAATCACTGAGCTTAGAGGACTTAGTAATTAAGGTTAGTCAATGTACTTCTCTGTACTGTCTGTTATACTCCATTTAATTAAAGTCAACCACAGGTAGCTGTGCCAACTTATGCCATGATGTGTACCTAGTGTTGGGCTCCCCAAAGAAAGCCAAATCCCTGTCCTTAAAGCTCAGAGTAATATTGTCTCATATTATTAAATGGTGTCTGGCTATTTATCTTTCCATATATTATCTGTTTAACTCCTCTGTGATCATCATGATGGCAGCAACCTTGTCTGAGTCAGGAAGTGTTTACCCAAACCCTCCCTTCTCCTCCCACAGCACCTGAACCACACACATAGGGGTCACTCTGAAGATTTGTGGACTGTTTGATTGCTGGCCAACATTCACATGTGTTGAGTGGCCCCCAGTGCAGAACCCTGCCTATTCTCCAGCTCTCTTCTGGCTTCTTTTTTTGGGGGTTGATTTCTGTATTGTGACAGAGATCACTAGTGTTCACCAGTCTTATTTCTTTCTCCTTCTGGGGCACACTGCTCAACTATTCTTCTTGCCCCTCTGGTGTCTCAGTGGGACCATGAGACTGAGTTGTGGCCAATGGCATGTAAGTAGAAGCTACTTGAGCTACTACCAGGCTTGGCCTTAGAACCTTCTATGTAATCTTTCAAGCTCTCCCCCTGGCTCTCCTTAGGGCCGAGAGTGAGATCCTTTGAGATCATAGGAGATAGAGGATCCTCATAATGGAAGGTTCCAGCCTCTTGACTCGCTGCTTGGAAGAGGTGTTCCTTGGTAGCTTCCTTGCCAGGGATGTTCACACTGTCTCTGAGTGAGCAAGTGCCTGAGGTTTAGGGTGGGTTGTTACAGCTCCTAGCATCACACCCTGACTTTTTGTTTTTTAAGAGAGCAAATATGGTTCTGATAGTTTTCAGAAACATCTTTTGATTTACAAGAAACTCTAGAAAATTGCTATTTTTGAAAAGAGACGTTTGAGCAAAACATTAATAACATCTTCAGGTATAATATTCAACATTCTGAAGGATGGTCAATTTTCAAGCAAATGTACCTTTTCAGTAATAATCAAAACATTTGCATTATCTCCAAATTTGGGAAGAAATTATTATAAATGGTTTCATCTGTACATTAGCAAAATCCCTTAATCCCATTGTGTGTTTGTCACCTAACTGCTCATTTGCAGGTATTCAACATTTCCAATAAGAGTATTCCCTTACCTGCTTTTAAATCATTACTGTTTTTAAAATGGCTTCATTATTTCTTAATTTTCTTAATTTACTTTCTTACCTATTCTTGTTAAAAGCTGATTTTTGATGAATAATTTTAGCATCCCAGGATCTCTGGAAACAAAATGAATTTCAGGTTTACACTCATTTGTCAGTGAAAGCCAGAAGAGGAAGGCAGGATGGACAATTATAGATTAACCTCAACTGAATTTGATTATGCCCTTATGTCACATCCCATGGCACTCAGAATTTGGTAACATGAGAGCCAGGAGGGACTTTAGTGATCATTCAGTCCTCCATCCTCAGTCACTGATGAGGCAGCAGAGATCCACAGAGGGCTGCACAGTTGGCTAGTGATGAAGAGACGATTAATTCAGGGATAACGGTTTCCATTAAATGACTTGTGTGGAATTAAACCCGGGTGTGTAAGTGAGTTTTCACTCCCTGTCAACTGTCCCTCTGGTTTCCTCCTTTGTTCCCAACCTATGGGTACAAACTAAAGGCACTAACGAACACCACAGAATTACTAGGAGGTTGATGTCCCTAGATACTTCAGCCCAAACAGGGAGTCCAAATAATGTTTTTGATAATATATTTGTGGAAGTTTCTTTTTATCACCACTGTTCCATTCTCTGTTCCTCAGTTCACTGGCTGTTGTTGCTTGAACTGTCGCTGAGTAAAACAAGACAGGAAGGAACCTTTTATTTCCTGCAATGATTGAAGTATCACTCTGTTCTGTGTGGCAACCATCTTCTAATCAATTAGAAGAGTCACTATCATCCAGTGTACTTTTTCAGATACATGAGAAATTTCTTCCTCATCTCAGGAATATTGAACACTTGTCTTGGATGCTCCTCTAACTAGCTTTGTGACTTTGAACTAAACTCATCACCTTTCTGCCCCTTAGTTTCTCATTGGTAAAATTAGGGATAAGTTAAGAATGCCATTGTCACTTCCAGTTGGAATTAATTAACCAATGAGTTCAGCAGTATTTGACAGCCTCTGTGGAAGGCCCTAGGAATTTCAAGGAGAGGGAGAAGGATGAGGAGGAGAAGAAGGAGGAGGAGACAGAAGAGACAGAGAAGGAGGGGGAGGAAGAGGAGGAGGGCAAAGCAGAGTGGGAGAAGGAGAAGAAGAAGAAGAAGAAGAAGAAGAAATACTCCTGCCCTTGAGAAGGTCACAATCTGGCTTGAATCCATGCTTTTTCTGGATGGGGTAAAGAAAATGGACGTGTAAGTGGTTCTCATAGTAACACTGGACGATGTGGAATCCAGGGACATCTGAACCTGTCTGAATTATTGTAATTTTATTTTATTTTATTTTATTTTATTTTATTTTATTTTATTTTATTTTATTTTATTTTATTTTACTTTATTTTATTTAAGAGAGAGAAAGAGAGAGCACACATGAGTAGGGGAGAGGGGAAGAGGGAGAGAGAAAATCTTAAGCAGGCTCCACGCTCAGCATGGAGCCAAACATGGGGCTTGAGCCCGTGATTATGGGATCATGACCTGAGTTGAAATCAATAGTCAGATGCTCAACTGATTGAGCCACCCAGGCACCCCAACCTGTGTAAATTTTTAAGCTTCCACTGGCACTTCTTTTTTTCATCGTCATTCTACATCATGTTCTTGAGACTTGAATTACCTCTCACCTATATTAAAAATCTTCCTTTTTTTAAATTTCATCTGTTCCTATCTATTTTTCCAGTTTTCTTCTCTGTAGATGGTCAACATTTAGGAATTAGGTTTTAGATTTTCTACACAGGTCACCCTTTGATGCACTTAACCTTGCCTCCAATTTTTCCCACACAGACCTTTGTCCTTTTGCATACACATGTATGATACACATGTATGAATTTAGTACACTAAAATTCTGCTTATATTTTTATTTTACAAAGCAATCCTTTCTTAACATGTTGTTACAAAACTGTGTGCGGTTGATCAAAGGAAAGTAGTTCTTCCTCTCTGCCTCTATTCAACTGTAAAATTCTGGATACTCGTGATTCATATCAGACAGGGGTCAGAAGGAGCTTGATGGAATGATGGAGGCAACCCAGGAAAGCCTGTCTATCAAAAGCTTCCTGGAAGTCTGTGCTTGGTCTACTGATACAGAACCTCTACAGTCCATTGTGTTCTTTCATTGCAGACGGCTCTGATGCTCTGCAAATCCAAAACATGTCCACTGGCTGGTCTCCATTTATGTCTTCTCTTTTCTTCATTTGCTGTTGGCAGTGGATAAATCAGATATTACTTGTTTAAATTTAGACTTTAGTTTCTTAATTGTGTCAAATCATCTTAGCCTGGAGATGGTTTCTCCCCAGTATGACCACTGTAATCTTTCATGGGACACTTCTACCTCTGGCTGACTCTGTCTTTGGCACATGGATTCAGCAAGTGAAGGGTCTTGGTTCATCTGGGGCACAGATGGGAGTTCTTCTATATCATCTGCCAGAATGACAGACTCAGGCTTCATATTCACTGGCCCACTATAGTTCATGCTCATTATTTTAGAGTGTGTTACTCAGGAATATCTTGGTTATAAGAGCCCAGAAACTCACCCCTAAGCTGACTTATGTTAAAGGAAAAAGAATTTAATAGATAATATAGTAATTTAAAAATCTAGGTGCATTTAGGCATGGCTGGAACCTGGAGTTCAAATTTCTTGCACTCAGTCTCACTCTTACTTATTCTCCCAATTATTGGTTTCACTCTTGGATAGATCCTCTTCATCTGATGGCCCCCAGCTACTTCAGACTTATATCCTCTTTGATTCGTGTTCAGCTCAGCAAAGAGCTGTAAGGCCTGGTGATGACTGGTCAAACTGGAGTCCTGTGCCTATTCTTGAGACAATATTTATGGCCGGGGGGATGGAATATACTGATGGTAGAATCTCGGATAACATCTCTACCTCAGGAGTGGCAACGTACCCACTGTGCCCAACGTACCCAACGTACCCAATCTCACTGTGCCCTGAGATTAGGGGAGGGTGGTTTCCTCACAGAAAATTTAAGGTATGGTTGTCAGAAAAAAAGGAAAGGAAGTTCTGGGCCGGCCAGAAGGCCCACTGCATGAGGACAGTGTCTGACAACCTGTGTGCTTGATTCATGTCTTTTTATTGTTAAAATTATAGGTTGGGGTTATTGTCTCATAAACTTTCCTCTTGCTGGTTTTCCAGGTGTGTCATTACCTCTGGTTCTAACTCGAAGGCTTGATACAGTGGAGGGTGCCCCATTTTTTTAGCGCTTCTACTTAGATTAAAAAAAATCAGACATACCTTATGTTGTTTCCATTCTGTGAATCAGTGGAAGAAAGCCACTGTTGTGCAAGGTTTCAACTGTTTCTCCAATCTAGCATGCACGCGGCAATGCCTTCAGTGTTTACTGGCTATTAACACAATATTATATTGTACACGAGGCAAAGAACATATTTTGTACTTCAGTTTCATAAACTCTTTTCTAATTTATCAGTTAACTTATTCTGTGTTCATCAAGAGACTTTTAACATTTAACCCTGGGAAAAAGCAGGCATGCCGCATCATAAAATTAGTAAGTTTGGTAAAACATGGGAAGGAAGACATTCATTCCCCTTTGCAATTGTGTAAATAGTCTACAGATGCTTATGAGCTATTGCCAACTGTATTTATTTATTTACTTGATTAATAATATGGGCTCAATGCATGAAAACATCATCGCATACATACCATAAAATATATTCCTATGTTAATCTGTTGGTTCACAATATCATGTTTTTTTACTATACTTCAAAATTCCTTTAGCACATCTCTGATACCCAGTATATATTTATTAATAGTGACTCTTCCTTATGATTTCACATAAATACCAAACAAAAAAGAGCAATGGGAGGTGGGGGGATACCTATAGAAATAGAGTTGTTATTTTATTCTTGGTCCTTCTCAATAGGCCAAATGGAAGTGAGTAGGTTCATCATCCCTTTTCCCTTTAAAGACATGATGTGATGTGTTCATCCATTCTAGGTATGGTTTCTAATTTTTACTTACTGATCTTACTCTTTATCTAATCAAGGATTGAGTTTCTAGTTCCAGAAGTGGAACTTGAAACAGGTTATTCTCCCTCTTTTTTTTTAATGTTTATTTATTTTTGAGGGGGGGGGAGGGGCAGAGAGAGAGAGGAGGACAGAGGATCCAAAGCAGGCTCTGCACTGATAGCAGTGAGCCTGATGCAGGGCTAGAACTCACAAACCATGAGATCATGACCTGAGCTGAAGTTGAGCACCCAGCCGACTGAGCCACCCAGGCGCCCCCAGGTTTTTCTCCCTCATAATGAACGGGCCTTTACCCAGAGTCACAGACTCACAGACATAAAGCACAAGACATAAAGCTCCCGCTTCTCTCCCATGACCCATTGGAGAAGAGAGAATGTCTATTCAAAGAGAAACATGAAGGATTTCTCACCATCCGGGCAGGGTACTGTGCATCCTGATGAGTTATTCCACTACTTAGGTGCCCCCAGGAAACTGTTCATCACAGGAGGTCTGATAAGTTCAGAAATAAAAAATCCTGTTTATTTCCTGTTTAGGATGGATCACAGAAGGTATAACCGTAGCAACACAGGCAGTGCACCTCCTGTTACCTCATGCTATCCCTGAGTCAGCCACCAGTTCCTCTTTCATGGGACCAGCTGAGTGTAGCTCTGACTTATACAGTTACCAGTCTTTCAAGTGTTAGGTGGCCTAGGCGCAAAATCTAGCAAACCCTTTTAAAAAACAGTTAAAACCCAATCATGTTCATACATTTCCAACATGGCATACTACATTGCCATATTAAAATTAGGTTGTGTCAGCCAGTTTTATATTTAAAGCCCATGGGATTCAATAGTTTATAAGATAATCTTGTAGCTAAAAGAATAGTCTCATTACAAATGGCCTTTGCTTGGCAGCTTTGGGTCCCATAAAAGGGATTGTTTTTACCAAGATAGTCTCTTAGACTGAAAGAAAAGGACCACTGCTACAAATGTTTGCCTCAATCCCAAGTCTTTGATTTTATTTCCTCAGCTATAGCATTGTTATGGCAATGCTTATGATGAAATGTATTTAACCTCACAGAATGCTCTGCCAGCTGATGAAACAACTCCCTAGGTCCGCTGAATTCTTTGGCACTTCCCTAAAAAGCACCCAGAAATGAAACAATGTCTGAACAGATATAAATTACACATATCCTCTCTTTGGTTATATGAACAAATGTAAAAGACTCAGAAATACAGGAATATGGACAAAAACAGAATCTACTAATCTATGGGGAATGTTTCTAGGCAACAAGCATTGCACGATATAGAGATCATTAAATCTGTTCTATTATTATGTCTGGTGTTCCCAAGGGGTTCAGAGATCTCAAAGCATTCCAAACATTTTACTGAGTCTTCCTTTAGCCTCATTAATAGGAACTGAGGACATTTTGGATGCAGAGACATTGCTAGTGCAACTTCATTGAAAGATAAAAATCTTACACATTTTGGGCTTAACTAGTAAATTAGCATTGTGATACAAATGCTATGTCTCCCACATTCCTGGAATCTCCAAATGTGTGTATGGGTGTATGTGTGTTTTAATTTCAGTCGAGCATTAGAATTCTCTTAGCTTATGACTATAAACTATGAACGTCCCTTCCATATGGGTATTATTTCCTGCCAAGTAGCACAGGTTGTCATAACCACCAGATAGGCCCAGGGATTCCCCCAAGTGGCCTCTGCATCCCTTCATTTCAGTGGCTGAAATTTGTGAATTCTGGCTTTAGAATTATAAGAATTCTCATTATGGGGTCCAGACTTCTTTTGGCTGAAATTTTGATTTCACACGATTTCTGTTGGAATGCAGGCAGATGTCAGTCTTGTTCATCACAGGAGGTCTGATAAGTTCAGAAATCCTTTGTATTTCATAGTTTTGGACTCTGATTTACTGCTCCCAGTGGGCCAGATGTCCAGTGCCTGCAATAAGTAAATGCACATTCTCCTGTTTCTCTGGAATATGGTCTACTGCAATTCTCTGGCTGTTTTAAATAAGAGACTAGCTGTCCCCAGCCAGGAGAATTTAAGCTATGGACCAGGATGACCTCTTGAAGTCCTTTCCAACTCTGTGTCTTTGTGATTCCGATTTCTTCTCTGGAAAGAAGATATTAACATTTTACCAGGTTCCACACTTCTTCACTTTTTCAGCTTTTATATTTCAAGTGTCTATTGATCGTGCAGTTGCACACTGTTCCTTTGTTCTTTACATCTTTATTGATGCAAAGCAGTGCCAGAAACTGCTTTTTAACAGTTATTCAATCCCTGATGCCCTTCATGTATCAGATTTGGGATTTCATTTCTTAGAACTACTGGGCTGGCTACACAATTAATTGCTTCTTATTAATAAGCCATTAGACTCACTTGACCAACCATCAACAGCTGAAGAAAAGAACGCCTCCCCCTCCTTTGCCCATATCTTGCTCTCTTTTGATGTTGAAGCTGTTCTTCTATGTAATGGGAGTCTTGCTGGAGTGTCTGGAGGTCTCTGGCTCATTTAAGTGACAGGAAATGTAATCTCCTGATAATAAACAGGTTTCTGTGGCCATCACTGTGACCTTTATCACTTCACCCTTCAGAGAGATCCCAGAAGGCCATTGGCACTTAACTCTGGGTAATCACATGGCTATTAAGAAAAGGAGTTGTATGTTTGTATTTGTGTGTGTGTGTGTGTGTGTGTGTGTGTGTGTGTGTGTATGTGTGTGTGTGTAAATATCCAGCCACTGGCACCAGCAATCTATGTTCAGGAGGAAGCATAGCATACAGGGAGCAGGGCCACTCTGGGGACAGATAGATGTCAGTTTGAAATCCAGCTCCACCACTAATTAGGTTTGTAGGACCTTGGACAAGTTACTTCTCCGCAGTAAGCCTCAGTTTCTCCTTCTGAAAAATGGGATCAAAACACACCAACCCAGCTTGATTGTTTTGAGAATTAAACGAAGTGCCTGCATGTAGAATATATTCCATAGGAATTTGCTATAATTGACCTTTCTAGCCCTCAGCTTATTGACTTGTATTCAATGAGAGACTTCCATGTGTAATGGGCAACGAATGGGCTTTGGAGTCACACAGTTGGGATATGATCTCCAAATGTGCCATTGACTCTGTGATTCTTATTTTCTCTTCTCAAGAGGTTGATGTGAGGAATAAAATGAGGTAATGTTGTGCCTGGCCTGCAGCAGCCCCTCAAAAAACATGGGTTTCCTGGCTGGAGACCATCAGGGCCCCTTAAGCCTGCCTCTTATGAGAATACAGAGCTAGGTTCAGCCCCAGGCTGATCCATAACCCCCAATTGTGCCTGCAGACCCCATATGTGCTCCATGAAGGTGGATGTCTTACCCAGGCTGTGGTCTCTGTGTTAATCATCCTCATACAGTCAGGAATACAATCCTCTTGACCCCTCCCCATGTAGATCCACAGTGTTTTATCCAGATCCTTGGGGCCAGATGTGTTTCAGAATTCAAAATTTTCCATAATTTCAGGAAGATAACTCAGTGCCATCTGTATTACAATGCCTAACACCCCAGTGGAGTGTGGGCAGCACTCTGTAATCAAACACATTAATATTTCTGCAATAAAGTATATGGCTATTCACCTTGAAGTGAGATAATTGTGAATATTTTTACATCTTTTCAGATCAGGTTTTGCAGCCAAATGTGTTCAGGTCAAGTCAGAATTGACTGCCAAATAATTTAGGGAAAAAGGTTCAGTTTTCAGTGCTTTTTCAATTTTGCGATTTCTGACCAGTGGTTACAGACCTGTACAAACCCTGAAGCTAGAATTGACTCCTCAGTCTCTGTTTCTGTCCCTCTAATATCTAAGCCATTTCCAAGTATTCTACTCCCCTTGGCTGTAATTATCCTTCCTAATCTGTGCCAAACAACAGAGTTCTCACTTTAAAACCATTTCTCCAGAACCCTCTCCTTGGTAGATTCATTCCATTCACCCAGTTAATCACCCCTGTCTTTTATTGGTCCTTTCCCCCCAAGTCTGAGCTTTTATCTGTCTTAGGAATAGATTTGTATTAGTGACCTTGGGTGAAAGAGCACTTCCTTGATTTGTCCTTAATGTATACATTTGCTTTTCCTCTCCCTCTATGTCCGATAACCTGCAGAGTAGGGGATCCTGTCATCTGATTCCTTATTCACTTGCTACCCACACCTGGAGATTTCCACTGCTGATGGGAACAGAACAAAGAGGGCCAGACATCAACCCCAAACAGATGCCTTAGTCACTTCCATGACCATGGGCTGCACTCCCAACCTATGTTCAACCTTCTTACAAAAGGGATTGAGAGTGAACAGACCAGTCTGCGCATCTGTCTTTGTTGCCATAAAAACCATTCAAACTCTTGTTCCATCACAGGCGAACATCATTTTTTAAAAAATTTTTAATGTTTATTTACTTTTGAGAGAGACAGAGAGAGAGAGAGAGACAGAGACAGAGACAGAGCGAGAGCAGAGGAGGGGCAGAGAAAGAGGGAGACACAGAATCTGAAGCAGATTCCAGGTCCTGAGCTGTCAGCACAGAGCCTGACACGGGGCTCAAACCCACGAACCATGAGATCATGACCTGAGCCGAAGTCAGACGCTCAACCGACTGAGCCACCCAGGTGCCCCAAAGTGAACATCATTTTAAAAAACAATGAAAAACAAAGTTTTCAATAGTGCCCTGAGTAGAGTTACTCTTGATGGTGATGGTGATCTTTATGTAGAAGAGTATACTGAGGGGAGCTTCTGACCACTGCTAATGAGTAATGGCGACTGAGGAGGGGTAGTTGGTAAGGGAAATGAGGTGTTGCTTATACTTGCTGGCTCCACTTTACACATGCTGGTTGCTGTCCAACTTGGTTTAATTTGGCTTCCCTCGTCATTGGAAACAATTCTCCTCAGAGTCACCAGTGGCCTCCATGTGGCTAAATTCAAGGGATATGTTTTAGTCTTCCTTGAACTTAAGCTCTCAGAAGCACTTTATGCCATCGACAGTCCTTCCTGCGTGAAATACTCTCTGCCCATGGCTTTTACAACACTACACTCTCCTAGTTTTCTCCTCTATTTTTTACTCTTTGTATTTAGTCTCTCTTGGAGGTTCATCCCTTACTACTTAATCAGGAAATATTGGTGTGCACAAGTTTATATTTCCAGTCCAGAGCCCTCATCTCAACTCCAGGCTTGTGTATTCAGCTGCCTCTTTCAGATCTCTTCATGAGTATCAGCATATCCAAAGTAGATCTCATGACTTCTAATCCCAAACCTGGTCTTTTCTCTGTGTGTCTGGAAACAGCATCATTATTTGCTCTCTTGCAAATGGGACGCCTGGGCGTTGTCTTGGTCTCCTAGAGTGTCTCTCTCAGTCCCCATATTCATTGACCACCAACTCCTGCTGGTTTTACCTCTTAGGCAGCTCTCCAGTCCACCACACTGCTTCATCTCCATCACCACAAGGCTAATCCCAGCTTCTAGCAACCCGCGTTAAGAACTGCAGTCCCAATGCTATGGAGGGAGGAAAGAATGGAAGTTAGAATGAAACCAACGGTCTCTGTTGAAATAGCTATAGGTCCCTACCTGTGAGGGTAGTATAATAGTCAACATGTTCCTCAAATTTGCATGTTATTATTTAATAGTAGACTATTTGGAAGAGCAGGGAGGGGTCTCACATCCTCAAGGCTTTTGGCAAAAGCATTCCTCATCCTATGTCTACCAGACCATAGTGGTGGTGACACCAAGTCTATGGTGGGAGAAACAAGTGAAGCCTAATTCCCCTCTACAAGCCCCTTATGCCCAGGGATCCAGAGAAAACTGCTACCTCTTCCAGGTTTCTTGAGTGATGTATTGGCTCAGATTAAAGGATTCCCTCATCTCATCTGTGACCCTGCCCTTCAGTATGGTGGTGAAGTTTGGACAAGTTTGTGAGCTGTTCTTTCCTGATATTCCCCTGATAGTTGCCCAGCAATGGATACTTACCCTGGAAGTAGATTACCAAGAGGATCCTAATCCAAGCCTGCAGTAGTAACCTACGTCCAAGAAGTCTGACTGGAACTGTGCTGGTCTTCGTGGTTTTTGTCATTTATCTTCATCACCTACTGAATATGGTATGCATGATATGTCTGAAATCTCACCTCAGAGAATAGTCTCATGGTCAGTCTCAAGATCAGTCTCACAGAAGCAAGTACAACAGCAGTTCTAGACAGTGGCTCTCACCTCCCAATTCTGTTCCTTTGCTAGCCCTTCCCCATTTTTTTTTAAATTTTTTTTTAACGTTTATTTATTTTTGAGACAGAGAGAGACAGAGCATGAACAGGGGAGGGGCAGAGAGAGAGGGAGACACAGAAGCTGAAACAGGCTCCAGGCTCTGAGCTGTCAGCACAGAGCCCGACGCGGGGCTCGAACTCACGGACCGCGAGATTGTGACCTGAGCCGAAGTCGGCCGCTTAACCGACTGAGCCACCCAGGCGCCCCATCCCATTTTGTAAATGCCATATCTGGGCATGAGTTATTCACACTGAAAGCCAGAGAGTCATCCTTAATAACTTCTGCTCTCTAATCACTTCCCTCCACCTTTATTGTATCACCGAGTCCTTTTGTTTCCACCTACAAAGGACTCCTGGAATCTGTTTACTTCTAACCTATTTTCACAGACACCACCCTAGCTGAAGCCACTGTCTTCCTGTCCCCTGTCTCCATGCTGGTCTTTTTGCATCAACTGTCACCCTTCCCCACCCCATTTATTATCTGTACAGAAGCTCCAGTGATATTTTATAAATACGAATTATATTGTGCACTTTTTCTTTGCTTATCATTCTGTAATTCCACTCACTTCTTTCAGTTATTTTAAAATCAACATCCTCTTTCCTGCCTCAGGGCCTTTGCACATACTACTGTTTCCTCTGTCCAGAACTTTGTATCCTTGTCCTCATCTGGTTAACTTTTTACTCATTTCTAAGACTTAGATTAAGTGTCATTTCCTTAACCTCCCAAACTAAATTGAATTCCTCTCAGTTTTTCAAATTACCCCCTTAACTGTTGTATTTCACTGTTACAAGTAATAGCTATACTCTTATTTTTACGATTAATTGTTTAATGTCTGTCACCCCAACAAGACCATAAGCTTCAAGAGGGCAAGGACCATATCTGAGCTGAACAACATTGTACACCAGCAAGCAGTAATATCTTTGGCACAAAGTAGGAGCCCATATTAGTCAGCTCAAGTTCCCATAATAAATTACCATAGACTGGGTGACTTAAACAACAGGTATTTCTCTTTCCCAAGACTGGAAGTCCTAGACCAAGGTCTGGCAGCTGATGAGACTTCTTCCTAGCTTGCAAAAGGCCACCTTCTTGCTGTGTCCTCACATGGCCTTTCCTCAACACAGGCTCATGGAGAGTGAGAGAGAGGAGTATCTCTTTTAAGGCCACCAATATTATCATATTAGGACCCTCTTTCTGACCTCATTTAACTTTAATGATCTCCTAAAAGCCCTATTCTCAAATACAGTCATGTTGGGGGGTAAGATCTTCAATGTATACATTTTGAGGGGATACTATCCAGTCCCTAGCAGAACCCAAAAATGTTTGTTGAAAATATGAATGTACAATATAGTATATTGTATATTCTAGTGAAACATTTCACAACTAGTGAAAAATTACTTCTGATAAATTAACTGTTGCTTATTGTGTTATGTTTCATGAATATGGAAGAATTTATATTTTGGAACTTTGCATTTAAGTGCAATCATCTTTTTTTTTTTTTTAACGTTTTTTATTTATTTTTGAGACAGAGAGAGACAGAGCATGAACAGGGGAGGGGCAGAGAGAGAGGGAGACACAGAATCGGAAGCAGGCTCCAGGCTCTGAGCCGTCAGCCCAGAGCCTGACGCGGGGCTCGAACTCACGGACCGCGAGATCGTGACCTGAGCTGAAGTCGGACACTTAACCGACTGAGCCACCCAGGCGCCCCAAGTGCAATCATCTTAATAAACATTTTGTGTTTACTTCTTTAGTTTTTCCTTTTCTATGGTAGTTTCCCATAATGTGGAAGGGTATCTAGATATGTATGTGGCAAAGTAAAAAGGAAAACATTTTCCAAAAATTGATCAGATTTGAGAGGGGATTTTGAAAGTTAGGTTTCTTTGGTCACTTGAATTGAAGGCAGTTTAATTCTAAACTTCCCTTAGTTGCATAATTGGCTTCCTAGACATATCATGAAATAAAGCTGGCCCATTAAAAGTACAAAAGGAATGAGAAATCTGTTGGATGATTCCATTGTTCATGCTTAGTGTCTGTCCTAAAAGTAATACAATGAGAACCTCCACAAAACATTTTGTGCTCTGATACTCGTTTTTACTTTACAGAGCCAATGATTCCTCTGGGTTTTGTTTCCTGGGATTGCTTCTCCTCTTTTTTTTTTTTTTTTTTTGGAGGGGGAGGGGGTTATCTACTAATAGTGGCTTCATTCCAACTAAGGAAACTGGCCTCCCCACATCCATTAATGACAAATTGCAATACTGTTGCTGGACTAGAAACTATCCATTAGAATCAGTGCAGCTCCCAGAGTTATTAGGGAGCACATGTGTTTTCTTTGTCTCTCCCCCACCCCACTCCCACCCCTGCTCAGTGCCCACAAGCATTTTGTGAAGCTTCAGCTATTTTGTGTACAATTACACAACTGGTTAAAACTTATTTTGGCAAAAGCTTAGTATATATGTGTGTGGTGGAGAGTAGGCATTTAAAACCTCTTGGAAAAGATGTGTTTTCATACCAAGTACTGTTACGTAGACTTTCTGGAAGTCACTTTCAAGTAGATCACAATGAGAGGTCGATATGTAGTCTCATAGAGCTAGGCTCATTATGTGGAAATGATACCATAAGTGACAGAGATACGTCATGAGGGCTTACCTGAGGTAGTGTTTAAAGTGTCAGCCAAGAGAGAGGCATGACGGTCAAGGGCCAGCACCTCCCAGCACCTCCCACTCTAGTATGCCTTTCATCCTTCACCACAGTATTTTGCCAGAACGTAGCTAGTGAGAAATCCCTCTGGGCAAACATTTTGTGGGTCTCTGACTTTGAGGAAGACATTTCACAAGTCATAAGATGGCAAAAAGTAGTCCAATAAGGAGAGACTGGGTGATCAGGGTCAGAACTCAAGCTCCAGTCTTATGACTGCCTGGATGAGTGACCATGGAGGCAGACTGCCACTTACAGGCTCTGTGACCTCGGGGAAGCTATTTGACCTCTCTCTGCCTTAGTTTCTTCATGTGCCATGGGAATAATAATAGTACTTTCTTCATAGGGTTGTTGGATGATTAAATGAGTTAATACTTGGAAAGTACTGAGAGTAACACCTAGCATACAGTTAGCACTCAATGTTAGCTGCTTATGTTCCTCTTTTCTTCATTTATTAAATGATTATCTCACTAACTTGCCTCCAGTGAGTGTGGTTAAGAATAAACCGCCAATACTGCCCTGAGAAATGTCTAAAGCAGAGGACAGAAATGATCACTTCATGCATTAGCTTATAACATAAATGAGTAAGGAAATATTTTCAAGTATGAAAAATTGGGGGCCACGCGGTCAACTTCTCTCTCCATTTAAAAAAGTTCTCCTCTGGATGCTCATTAGGGATTTCTACCCTTCATTTGGGCTCTATTCTCCAACTTCACTTCTATCCCAACTCCTGGTTTTCTTAAACTTTTTTTTCCTCTTAGGAAAGTGAAAGAATAACAGCTCCAGCTAGAGACGCTTGCCTGAAATAGCACTGGCACATAGCAGCTTCCTTTGTGGGTTTCTGCCAATGAGCCCAGCAAGCCTGTAGATCCTTGGTATGCCACTGGGTCCCTAGGAACAGGCCCCTGACCTTGAGGCCTGGCAGCAGGCCCGGGCTGTTCTGAAGAAAAGGACGATCTCCCTCCCGAGACCAGACAGGCACCACCCATCTTGCTATCGCTGGAGTCCTGTGCCAAGCAAAACACCAGGAAAATCTCTTTTTCATTGTTTGATTTTCCATGGGCTTTGAAAAAGTTCCCATTTCTTGTAGCCAAGTCTAGAATTAAATTATACTTCACTGATAGCTGAGGGAAAAAAAATCCCATTCAACTTCCTGAGGCTCTTCCAACAGGCTTTGTTTGTGGCCTCATGGATGCTGTTTCTGACGTGCCTCAATAGCTTCTTCCTCGAATCCCCTTCACACACGCTGACCCTCACTCTGCTTTGTGATATAAATTATTCATCTAATTTCTTGAGCACCAGGCAGACATGACTGAGGAATGCTTCCCTTTCTGAACATGAAGTAATTGATGTTTTTCTGCTTTCCTGCCATGTGGCTAGGGAATTATTAAAATGGGCTTGTGTTTAATAGTCAATTTTTGTTGGGTATTCTAGCTCCATAGTTAAGCCACACACTTCCCATCTCCTAAAGTGATGTGATGGCCCGTGATTTTCTAAGAGCTCTATCTTCATACTTCTATATTTCCTTTCCACCTCATCTCTCATAGCACAGATAAGCAAAATGGCAGTAATATGAGCATTTTATGTTAAAAAACAATCTCACAATCCAAAAAAATCCCCTAAGAGATAGCTTTCAATTTCCCCTCCCCCTCCTTACAGCCCAGGCCACCACCAACAGTGACACCTAGTGGTCAAATATAAGTCAGTCCCTTCATTCTGAGTTGAGCCGCTTTTTACAAAAAATAGAATTTCCTTTGGAAGCAAATGGACTGAGCTTTATGTTTTTCTGTGACTGCACAGAAAGATAGGTTTCTTATAATGCATGGCTAAAATATATTACTTGGGGATGGGCAAGTGCATAATTTTCCTTAAGAACATTAGATCTTTTTATCACTTGTGTTTATAAAGTTCCTATAGACTTGTGCTTGTTTCTCCCCCCACCCCCACCCCCGCCTTAGGTAATGACCACTTGATTTTATTATAACTTTAATAGTTGGCAGCTGTTAGAAATATTTTAAATTTCAACACCTATAATGTATACTTAAAGATAAAGTATTTTTAAGTGAGTGATATTATAAATCAGTTATTTGCATAAATCTATCTCAAACTCATGGAACCACATTTACTGGCAAAAATGGTTTCCATTTAAATGATAGTAATCTCCAGGAAGAGATGAGAGTTTTTCCCTTAACCTTTTTTTAATAAGTGAGGAAACATAAAAACATCTATATTATTAATGAAATCTTTCAGAGTTTATAAAAGTATGGGAAAACCATGAATCCTTTTGTACAACCTTTTTATTTTTAAATAATTTAAAATAATTTCTAATTATTTCAAAATATTTTAAGATAACTTATTTCATTTTATAATGATAGATGCCGAGGCACTTGCAAAAATAGTGCTGAGAGGTCCTCTGTAACTTCCCCCCAGCTTTCCCTAGTGGTAACATCTTACATAGCTATAGTACAATGTCAAAACCAGGAAAATGACATTGGTACAATCAATTTAATTTATTCAGATTTCATCTGTTTTACTGGCACTCAGTTGTATATGTGTGTAATTCTATGCAATTTTATCCCGTGTGTAGATGCATGAACCACCACAAGATATAGAACTGCTCTATCACCACAAAGATATCTCATGCTACACCTTCATAATATTAAAATAAATGATTGAGCCCAGACCTTGTCGATGACAGGAAGAAGGCATTTGTATATCATTATTGTTATCACCCACGTTTATTAAACTCTATGGCCTGTGTTGTTTTAATTGCTTTATATAAATTATGTCATTTAGTTTTTGCAGTGATCTTAAGAGGTAAAGATTCTTTACCTTTTGTGTGTGTGTGTGTGTGTGCACAACTGCATTCATTTAAAAGGACAGCAAGTGTGTAATTAAATCAAGAAAAATGATGGTTCTCTGATCTTTTGTCCCCTAACACACCAGATAAAGTTTGCTCCAAGCTCGGTTTTAAATTTGATACAGACTCAATTCAATAAATATGGGTACTGAGCTAGGTGGTGAAGGGATTACAGGTGTTGACAAAGTACATTGCTCAAGGCCAGTTCTCAGTTCCCTAGGTTGGCCTTCTGAGATCCTCCTATTGCCAAGGCCAGCTTCAGCTCTTGACAGAACCAAAGACAAGGCTGGTTTCTCCTGAATGGCTTGGCATAGAGTCACTTTTGACAGGAATGGAAGGGAAACTGGGTTCAGTCTTTTCAATTACTCCTTCCTGGTTATGTTTTTGACATTTTACATCTTCAAATGCTTGAGTATCTGTAGAGTCATAACATGCTGGGAAATAGAACATCATGAGACACCAACATGGTTTGAATTAGCTGCTTTGGAGTAAGGAAAGCTGAAAGGTAACTTAATGATTGTCTTCATCTGTCCAAGTAGGCTATCTGGAAGAAGAGGGGACAGAGAGGATCACTGGATGGGGAGTTAGAGGTTTGCAAACTTCAAGAGTCGTAGAGTTCTCAAGTAAAAATGCGGGGATTCTGCAGATTATGGCTAATATGGATTGAATGTTTGTGCCCCCCCAGATTCATATGTTGAAACTTAATCCCTTGTGTGATAGTATTTGGGGCTGGGCCTTTGGGAGGTGATGAGGTCACAAGGGTAGAGCCCTCATGAATGGGATCTTATGAAAGACACTCCAGGAGCTCTCCCTCACTCCTTCCACCTTGTGAGGACAATGAGAAGATAGCCCCCTATGAATGAGGAAGCAGGCCCTCACTAGGCACTGAATCTGCCGACACCTTGATCTTGGACTTTCTAGCCTCCAGGACTGTGAGAAATAAATATTTGCTATTTAAGCCACTCAGTCTGGTATTTTTGTAATAGGAGCCCGAATGGACAATGACCAAGGTCCCTTTCAATGCTATCTTTATAAAGTAAATGGTAAAAGGGTTTCTTGATGGTACAGGCTTCTAATTATTGGGTAGATGATAAAAGTTAATTAGAAATGTTCCGTGTGGCTTAAAATAGACTTCCATCTCAAATGGAATGCTTTAGAAGCTGTGGATTCTTGTAAATCCTTGTAAATCCTTTAGGGTCTTGACTCAGTCTTTACTCAACTTTGAACATTGGAAATTTAATGAAATTTATTTACTAGTAAGCAATGTGCAAATGCATAGCACTATTCTAACACATTTGTGGCAAACAGAAACCTTACTAGTGAGGGGATTGTGATGCTGAATTCCTAATTTAAATATGTCTCTTTCCAGCTGCATGATCTTCCAGTAATTCTCCTGACTTGTGTCAGTCTCATTTCTCCTTCTCAGTTTTCTGTCTATATACCAAGTTTTTAAAGCAATCTTTCAGGAAACTTACTAGATAAAGCTGAGAATATAGGGAAACACTTTGTAGCTGAGGGCAAGTAGCATACTACCCCAATACTATCTATAAGGAAAACATAACTCAGATGTATAATATATTATATATGCAACAGAAAAACAGCCTTTAATAGACCTTGAAATATTTGTCCCTATCCACCAAGATTTAGCACTTACTTTATTAGTACTGACCGTACCCTGCTTTGGGACATGATACATTTCAAAAACATGCATGAAATTGAAGTGTGTAAAGGTAGAACAACAGGCTTCCTATTTTGAGGGAGGGGAATATTCATTTCCAGAGCATTAGCATTTTTAATTAATTTAGTCAGTTGCTCAGTCAATATATTTTTGTTGAGCATATCCTATGTGCCAGACACTATTCTAGGCACTGGGGAAAAAGCAAAGAACAAACAAAACCTGTAAAAAATCTCTGCCTTCTCCTACATTATAGGGAATGAGTTGAGGAGAGAGAAGTAGACAAAGTAAAAGAGCAGAGTATTTAATTCATTAGAAGCTAATATTGAAAGAATCAAGTGTTGGAGGAGGATGGGGATGAGGGTATTTATGGAGGGTAAACAGACATGGAGCAGCTTGGGCAGGCCTCTGTGAGGAAGACATGCACAGGGGTCTGAAAGGCAAAGATGGCTGATGGATCCCAGTCACCTTATATGCAACTGTTGCAAGAAATACCAATTTCTGTACAAAGAAAGCCTCATACTGAGAAAGTCCCTAGAACTCAGACAGTCCCTACTCAGAAAGGAGCTGGTACTAAATCTAAGTGTTCTTTTTCATTCCCTGCCAAGGCTGGTTGGCCAAGCGAGGCTGCTAAAATGAGTTTCTCTTGTGGGGGAGCTCCAATGGATACCAGAGACCAAGGAATCCAAAGAGGCTTGTAACTTAGTTAGCATAGGGGTGTTTTTGTAATACAGGGGAAATTAAATACTCGCTCCTCCAGCAATTTGTTTTCTCTTAGCTAGCCAGTGTGCTTGCTTGTTTGCACATATCCACCATTTTCAATACATGGCCCGTGGATCTCTGTCCAGGCAGGCATGGCCTGTGGTGCCTTCTGTTGTTTCCATCAGTCACCTCCCCTCAATTTCAGTAGATGTTGGGTTCCTGGCTCTGAATGAAGACCAACCCATTGATGTTAAGAGGGAAAATGCATTATTAGAACTCTGGGTCACTCTCTCGTCTTCTTTTCCTTATTGCACAGTCAAATAATAATGCCATTGTGCAGTACGAGACATAAAAATATAAAAAATGGCATGAAGTTTCAGCTGGTAAGAGCTGTAATCACAGTACTGAATGGTTAGCTCCAGGTATAACTTTTTCGAAATATGAGATCTGCTTATCCACCTTCACCACCTGGGAGCCTAGCCAGTGGTGCAGAATTATTTAGTCCCCTGAATTTGCTCTCCTACTTAATGTCATAGCCAGGACTAGCATTCTGTAAAGGCAATCCTGTGGTTTTTAGCATGCAGGGAATAGAGCTCCCTAACCTACTTCCTGAGGCCACTCATTCCATTCCTAGTTACCTAATATTTTTTAAATGTCCCCAGAGAGGGTAAAAACTGACTTAAAATTATACTTATGTGTAAATGACTGATATCAAATAAGAGGAGGTTGTACAGGGAAAAAAAAGGCTAGATGAGGGTGGGAGGGAAGAGGCTCCAAAGGGGGAGGCTGGGGGATGGGACATAAGAAACAGTGGTAGCCGGAAGAACAACATCGCTTCCTCAAGGTTTTGCCCCAATCCAGCTGTTTATGCAAGGCAGGTAGGAACTCTAATTAGAGGGAGAAAGTGACAGATTTTGGAAGGGAATGTACAGGGGATAGGGAACTTTAGTTCTGCTTCTTTTCCTCCAGGCCTCCTGGAGTCTGTAAGCTCCTCAGGGCACCTCAGAGCCCCATCAAGGATGGAGGTTGCACAGGACATATCTCCATCAGGAGCCTGGAAGTGAGGGGGCGGGGGGGGGGAAGACAGCTCTTTAGTGCAGCCACTAGATAATCAGTGCAAGTTTGCCTGCTGAAGGGACCAAAGGGGCTGAGCAGGGCCTCATGGAATGAGTCATGGCTCTGAAATCCTGTGTTGGGGAGCACAGGAGAGAGGGTTGTTCAAGCATGAGGAGTGCACCCAGGATTGTAATCTAGGAGGACCCAGTCAGGATGAGAGTCAGTGTTGTCCCTGGGACAACTGACAGGATCTTCAATGTCAAAGAGTAAGGCTGAAAACAGGATGGAGCAGGGACTAGGAAGAGCCTGATGAAAAGATCAGAACTAAGTTGGTTATAAGAGACAACATGATAGGGTCTTTTGGAGAGTCAGGAAGAGGACAGAGAGTGAGTACCAGAATCTCTCCCAAAGAATTTTCACAGCATACTAGCCCGGTGAGATGAGGTGCTCCATCAAAAGGTTCCCATGGTCCCCCTGCTAAAAAGAAATTGAGAAGACCACAAACTTATACTCTTTTACACAGATTAATTAGCTTATTAAAAACTTCAAGAAGTCCTACAACCTGTGTAGCTTTACTTAACCCCCAATTTTTCCAACTAATCTGATATTGGACTCCTTTTCATATGTTATACCTGATCTGTTCCTAGGAACCCACTTTGGGAAATACTCTTCTATAGTTTTTTGCTCCAATCCAGTTACATTGGCCACCACCCAAAGTCTCCCTGGCCACTGAAGTGGTGTCCCGCAAAGCTCTTTCTGTAAAGCAGAAGTCTCTTCACCTCCTGACCCACAGTCCACTGGACACCATTCATATCCTCTCTGGCCCCATGCTGAGAATGTTTGGGCATCTGTTGAAAGGTAGTTCAGAGAACATTACCAACCTGTTATATTGACTTGAAAACTATTGTAACTATACCCTGGAACATCTTCAATCCACTAGGTGTTTTTCTTCTAGCTGGAGAGAAATGCCCTTTGAACCGAACTTCCCCTACCTGTACATTTCAACTCTGGAAGGTTTTTGTTGTTGTTTTACTGTGAGGCTACCTCAAGGCACAGCTGTCAGTTAGTGGCACTTTATTACAAGCCAGTGCTAGCTAACAGACCATGAACCATTCATTGATAGCTAATATCCTTAGTTACACCGCACCCCTACTGAATAAAGAAGCCAGATTGCTAAATTTGTTTTTTCAAAGACATTGAGTAAAAAAGTTGACAAAGCCACTTGAATGCAATTTCCAACCATCTAAAATGAAAAGCTTTCTCGATCTTCATGTCATAGACTGGAGAGAAGGTTTATTTTCCTACTGTGTGTAAGTAATGGATTTCGCCTTTTCTGGGAATCCATCATCGAAGAGTATGTTGAATACTCAAACAATGGCAGTCTAAATTGTCTTGCAGTGACACTAACTAGCTGGAACTAATTCAGAAATGTGCACGGAGCATGATGAGGATAACTTCGTGTGCGGGATAAAAGCAGCACATCTCACCTGCTTCCATCATAGCTCATCTTAGGACAGACGCTGACTGGGCCCAGGCTGCCCAGAAAATATAGGAACCTTGTTACAGATTACACCCAGCTTTTCTTTTTCTTTTCTTTTCTTTTTTCTTTCCTTTAAAGAGGCTCTTTGTCAGAGAGAGAATGTAAAAACTCAAATACTTTTTACTCATTTTCTTGCCGAGAGCTGCAGGCATAACCAGCAGCGACCACCAGTAATTAATCATAGCTCTGGATATGGGAGCACACGTTCAAAGACATTTTCAACCCACTGAAACACGTCATGGGTTTAAAATTTTGCCATAGAGCAGAATCTCTGGAACGAAGCTTTACATTCTTTCTGATTTCGATGTACCTACTGAGTGCAGCCAAAGGCCACTTTTGTAAAGTCATCAGGAATGGCAGAATTCCTTCCTCCCAAGGAATCTAGGGCAGGAAAGCATCTCCGGACCACCCTGGAGACACACAGCAAGATGGGCAGAGACAAGCCTATGACACTGGGCAAAATATTAGGTGAGTGTTTGGGGAATGCTTTTTTGTTGCCATGAACAGAGACTCAAATTACGGAGGCAATTTATTGCAAGGATGCTTGTGGAACAGCACTTGAAATAGAAAATGCTCAGGGCTAGAGATAGTTCTGGAAAATACCTATGCTCTCTGTTGCTCTCAGGAGCCACAGGGATGCCCTCTATTGGTTTATCTGCTTATTTTTGACATCCATTCCATCCTATCCTCTTTGTGGACTATTGCTTAGTCATTACTTCCTCTTCCCTATAACTTCAGCTTGCACATGTTCCCCCTTGCTTCATCCTTCTAAAACTTCAGCTCTTATTACTAACTGACTCATTCTCTTGGCATTTTCATAGTTTATATTCTCAAGAGAGCAAATTTAATTGGTCCAGACTACAGTGATGGGCCAGGCCACATTGCTGGATGCCAGCCTACGGATGGCCTGCCTACGGATGGCCTGCCCTTGGGTCAGGTGCTTACCCCTGGTCTTATCAGCTGAGACCAGGTGGGGTAGGGTTACCCTGTTTAACACAGGCTCCTGTAGACCTGTCCCTTCAGCAGGGGCTCTGATTGGGCAGACACCATGATTGACGTCGGAGGTCACTGTTGTATTCCTGTTCCATAATTAATGATTCCTCTCAGAGCAGCCCATGCTTTTCTCATATACCAGCCCACACAGCTATCAGATGGCATTTCCACTTCTAAATAAGTCTCTACTCTGTTCAGATTTTTCATCCTCACTGCCACTACTCTTGTTCACATTGTAATTATTACCACCACTCACTGTCTCTTAAATGGTCTCCCCACTGACACTCCCATGTGCCCTTCAGTCTTGTACCCATCTTTCCACAGTTCAAATCTGATCACACCACCCCCTACTTATGACATTCAATGCCTCCCATTTGCCACAGGATAAAGTCTAATTCTTTGATGTGGTTTAGAAGGTCTTAAGGTTTCCATGACCTGGTCTCTGCCAGGCTCCTCTCCCATCATCTCTCACCATCCCTCCTCTGCTGTCTACGCTCTGGCTTTACTGGGCTCCTCTCAGTTTCTCTCGACATGCTGCATTCTTTCTTGACTTGGGACCTTTGTACCTGCTTTTTTCCCTGTCTCCATCCCCAGCTCTCCCTCTTCTCAACGGAAACTTCTCACCTCTGACTTCTCTGACTCCTTCGACAAGTGTGGTGAGGACAGAGCACATCTGCTGTTTGCAGCTGTACCCCAGCCCTGGCCCTGGGGTGGCACTCCGTAGGGGCTCTGTAAACATTTTTTGTTGGTGTGTTGCTGAATCCCAGAACACAGAGAGGTTATTTCTGTGTGGAGATCAAAAGTGAAAAGTAAATAAAAGAGTGATTTGGACAGAGGAAGAGAGAAAGAGAGTACAGGGAAATAAAGAAGGACATGGTATAAGGATTTTGAAAAACTCATGGAGTATAGATAAACCCCTGAAGGAGAAAGATCTATGGACTTCGATTAGTGAGAGAAATCTGCAGCCCCCAGAGGGCCAGTGAGATCAAAAGACTTGCCCAGGAATCCATCTCAAGGATATCTGGCCATTAACAATAAGCAGGATTTAGGATCTGGATTAATTTGTTTAGCAGGGAGAAGTTTAACTCCCTTCTATTCCTTTGGAATAGCTGTGGTACTTCAAATGGGATATGAACCTGGGCACACCTGTTTCCTGTGGTTTATCCTGGGACAGTCTGCATTCCAAGACATAGCCTTCAGCTCCCTATGTGTTCCCAGCATCAGAGCTCTCTAGTGCTCCCTGATAAACTTTCACAGATGCTGTGACATTGTTTATTTGCCCTTTGAGAAACCTGGGCTATGCTCTCCTCCTTGTGTCCTGCCCACACTGCCCCCACAGAGAGCTCAGGGGAGACAAAAGAGCTGGACAAACTTGCCACACCTCTGTGAAGGGTCATGTTCATCCCTCTCTGACGTTAGCCTTCTCGGGGAGGGTCATGGAGTCAAGCAGCCACAGTTATCTCCACTCCACTGGCATCAGGTAGATAGTACGTTTTTACAGTGACTGCCAGAAGCATACAAGTGACACACGTCTCCACATGTTTTAACGTGAGAGCTTAAATTTCAAGACACACTGAAAGCCAAAAAGAGAGTGGCCGCCTCCCTGTATTTAGCAAGTGAGAGATAGAGCTGGAAAGAGAACTGGCAAATGGCTAGTCAGCAATGTGGCATCAAGAAACTAGTTCCCTTCCAGCACACAGATTAGCTACAACCTCTCATGGAATCAGTTTCCAGCCGATAGCTGATGGTAACCAGGGAAGAACACAGGCTCCCACAAACTTGAGGAAGGAAAGGATGGCCAAAGTCAATAGGCACTGCAATAACCTGAGGGCTCTTTTTCCCTCTGACAAGGGTCAAGGAGGGAAGAAATTGCTCTTGAAACCTCACAGTAGTGTCATGGTCTGAATTAGAAAGGCTTGTAGATCACACCTTCACTACCATGTTTGTCCTAATGATCATGCAAATGTCCTGCCATGCCTGAGGCTTGGACCCAGCGATGTTGGTGGGAAGCAGCTCTTGTCCTCACATCCAAAGACAATGGGTGGCCCTATCAGAAAAGCAGGGATCTTAGTTATCTCTTTTCTTGATAGTTCAGTCTGAAGAGATGTAGGATTCTTACCTCCTGGCCATCCAGTCTGAGACCGATATAAGTAAACATTATCTGCATCATTTAAGAGTCCCCCCCCCCATTTTCTCCCTCTCCAAAAAGCAAGCAAGCAAGCAAACAAACAAAACAAGCAAAAAAAGCCCCAAACAGGCTGAGTTATCTTGATCAAGGCACCTAACCTCTCTGAACCTGTTTTTTTCAGCTGTAAAATTAGGAGATTGGACTTTGTTGAAAAGCCCCTCTAATAAAAGTTATGACATTTCATATAAAATATTCAGAAGCCATAGGAAAGAGGGGAAAACACATTCTTTTCCTTGATGGGCCATCACATAAGAAGAATAATGAGTATTTGGGTGTAGGGTTCACAAGAAGCCTGACGTACAGACTTAAGATGCCTAATTAAATAGTGGCCTCCCCAAGGTCACAGCCTCCTTCCTGTTCGTGTGTCTCTCCACTCAGTGCCTCGTACTCCATAATGCTGTGCAGAGCATGGGCTCCCTGACAGCTGTTGCCTTAACTCTTAACAGACTTTGTTTCTCTCCAAGGTGGGTCCTAGACCCGTACCTAAGGCCCAAGGCGGTGGAGGCATAGTATTGCTGTAGACATTTGCATTTGTTCTGTTCTCTTCCTCAGTGTTTGGACCAATGTGTCCGGTGGGATCTAGATTTATGAAGGACTGCTTTCGTTTCGGGTGCCTGGCTTCCTTGCTGACAGTCAGGCTGCCTTGGGATGTTGATTTTTGTTCTTTTGCTCATTGTTTCCCTGCTCCCTATTTCTAGTTTCTTTTTTTCAGAGGCTGACGCAGTTATTTCCACCCCAAGTGCTTGGCCCCACTCTCCAGCTCTGGGCTCCGTAACCCATGGCAACAAGAGAAGGGAAGCAGGTGATCACACACCACACACACATATGATTTGCTCTCTCTCTCCCTCTCTCTCGTCTCTCTCTCTCTCTCTCTAGCTCTGGCAGCCTAGGGCACACAAAGGGAGGAGACTTAACTGGCTGCAGTGCCAATTAGAGACACAGGCCTCGTGGCTGGTGCTGAGCGCTCAGGGCTTCCGGGTCACGATGCAGCAGCTGCTGGGGAGCGGCGTGGCCTCTCCTTCTGTTTGCTGCAGCTCCTCGTATTTCTCCAGGGCAGCAAAGTAAAATCTGACCTTGCATACACAGTTAAAAATGTCTTCGCAGCAGTCCATTCCCTGCTAGCCCAGCCTGGAATCCTATTTTATGTCACTATGGAGACTGGCAGAATTGTGCCTATTAGTAATAAGTGAGCTTACATATATTTGAATGAGAAGAAAGTCTTTCCACATAATTTTCCAAGTGGAAATCATAATTAAGTCATTTAAAATCTAAACTCTCACTCCTGCCCTCTCTCATATTGGTGGGTTGTAGGACGTTTCAGCCCAGTGCAACAATTTCTTTGTTCCTTGCCAAATTTTCTAGTTGGTTTGACCTAAGGATCAGAAGAGTCAAGTGATTGACCTGTGCTCAAGTGGTAAAAATCCCCTTTCTGTTCAGGGGCTAGAAATACATGGTAGACACATTCTTATTCTACTTGCTCAGAACTAGTAGTTGTAGGTTAATAAACAAGTCTTTTAAATAGGCATCATAAAAGTGATACATACAAACACATGTAACATTTTATTTTCACTTAAAATTACAAATATACCTTAATTTCCTCACTCTTTCAATGTAGGGCCAAGGTCTGATGCTTGAAGGCCAACTCAACATTCTTATAGTATAAGCTATAGTAATAATAATAATAATAATAATAATAATAATAATACATCATCTACAACTTCCAGTCTTGGTGCTGTAAGAATTTAAAGACATTGGAAAATCCATCTGAGCCCAGGATCTGTCTAGATTTTTATGGTTTTCTGCAATATTGAACAATAATCTCATTTCCATTTCATTTGAAGGCAAAGAAACTTGTCTATTCTATCCAAATAATTCAACCAGTTTTTTAAGAAAAAACTTCATTTCCTTTTGCATTCATATTGCATTGGTTTACATATTGTTTAATAAAATTATGAACGATAAAAAAAACAGATGCAACTGGCAAAAAATGGTTTGGGAATAAATCCAAGTGCTCTTGATAAATTGGATACCCAACTGGTGGGAGCAGAGGTATGTAGAGCATACCTCAAGAGAGCAGCATCCAGCATCACAGAGAAACTAGGAACCTCTAGCCACTTTAGCACATGACAGTTGGATGTGATTACTAATATTAGAAATGTAAGAATGTGATTACTTATACTAGAAAGCTGGTATTGCTAATACCAGCATGGAACGAGGGAACCCATTGCACTGATTCGCTCCATACACACTCTCCTTAATCTGTATCTTCATTTCTAAGCTCAGTTCTTCATATTTAACATTTGGACAACTTCACCTGTCCCGTTCGCTTCTTAAATCCAGTGTGTCCAAAAACAAGCCCTTCTCCTCTTTTGAGATGAAAAAGGACATGCTGGTTTTGCTAGTAGGAAAACTCTTTTGCTAAAGGAAATCTTAAGCTAGGTTAAAGCCAAGAAGGGACCCCAGAGGTGTAACCTCCTTCATGCTCCTTCAGGAGATCCCAAGGAGCCTCCGAGGATTTCTAGAATTCTTTAGAGCACAGATGGAAAATCTCTGGAATAGAGTATAAACTTTGGAGCCAGACAGAATTGACTTCAAACCCTCACTCTTTCACATGCTGTCTATGTGACTTTGGGCAAATTGGTTATTACTGGAGTCCTAGTTTCCTCAGGAATAAAGTGGAAATAATATAGTTTCTAATAAAAATTGTGACTATGGGATAAAATGCTGCATGAAAAGCATTTGACATGCTGAGATACTCCACAGAGTTTCCCATCAGTTCCTTTTCTCTGTGGTCTGGATTTTTTTAATGGCACCCAGTTCCCAAGGTTTGAAACCTCAGTTGCCCCTGGCCCTTCCTTCCTCCTTAACTACCACCCTCCAACCACATCACCCAATTATCTGGGAAGTTCTGCATTTTCTAGCCCCTTAACACCAAATCCTTAGTTTAACTTCCATTTCATTTCATGTTACCATCTTCATTCATGCCTCCATTATCCCCTAACTTCCTGTTAAACTGTACCCACAAATTCAACCTACGCATTGATGATCAATGACCTTCTTGAATTACAGAACGGACTGGACAGACTGTGCTCAGATCCCCTCAATGGTGGGACACCCCTCAGGGTGTAGTCTACCACATAATATCTATATGGTAGAGCTTGGCATTCAAAGTGTTCCAAGCTTTAGGCTCTTTTCTCTTCCAGGCTTATCTTTGGGCTTGTCCAGCCCAAGCGACTTTTTTTCTGTTCTCTCACTGCAAGAATTTCATTCTTCACCAAGTCTGTGCTTCTGCGCCTGCTATTTCCTTCACCTTTCCCTCACCATATCTCTGGCGGGGTAAGTTCCACTAAGATTTCAGGCAGAAGTGGCCTTTTAAAAATAATGTTGTCTCATCATTTCCTCTTTTAAACACCCTCTTTTGGCTTCATCCCCTAAAGTTTGTGTCAATCTTCCTATATTGTTAATATTTGTAACTTTATTCTACTCTCATTTATGACATTATCTCTTCTGTGACCTTGACTCAGAATTTTGCCATAGTAAGCTTCAGAAAATATATCTTGGCTGAGTACTTTTGATAGATTAAACATTTCAAGGTATAGATAAGATCCAAAAGAAAAACAAAAACAAAAGCAGAAACCAAGACTTACTGTAGGTTCATAGTGTATGTATGGTCGTCTCCTCAGTGGCCTCTCAAAAGAGGGCATTGCTACCCTTGAAGTTTTGATCTCCCTCCCAGGAGGTTGGGCATGAATGTAAAGATAGAAATTAATCCAAAGGAAACAGGGTTTTCCTTGACTCTATGTTTTATTGTTACAAGTTTATTCATTGTTTTTTGAAAAAAGAAAACAAAACTTCTGTAAACTACTACATTGCAAAGAAACAGAGGAAAACCCACATGTTCTTCCATGTGCTTTTTGCTGCCATTTTATTTTCTATCAAGCTTGTAGTGGGGTATCATTGGCCAAGATTTCCTGAACACTTTAACTATAGGAAATTCTTACAATTATAGGAAATTGTGATCCCAATAACAGTTTCTAACCTGTCTGCATCCAAACCCTTTTCTTTTTTCACCACCACAAATCTAAACCTTCATGTGATATTATTCCATATTATAACCATGAAAAATACAGAACAATGCAATGAAATAGTAGAAGGAGAACTCAATTGGCATTACAAACTGAGGAAGCTCAAGTTCTCAAGATCTCCCTTACCCCTTTTTGTTAAGCCGGACAGACTGTTAACAGAGTATGGGTATTGGGCTCTGACCACTGGAGGAAACTGCCATTATCAAACAAACATCTGCTTGCTTCCCTCTGTGGTCCCTACCAGCTGTAGCCGAGGCACAGTAAATTACTCTGCTAATTCTATTGGCTCATTCCTGCACTTCTTTAACGTAGAATATTGATTTGTGCCAGGGATCCTGGGCTTGCACAGATTCTAAAGATGCAATGGGAAAAATCTGATATTTTTAACACCAGAAAAACCCGTGATATGGAGAACTGGTGCTGGAGTTGAAAGACACCCAGTGAGAAGCTAAGACTGAAAACAATGCATCAGTTCATTGAAGGGGTTCCCTTTAAAGGTAAAACACTGGGAATCATATAGGAGAGGACCACCCTTTAGTCATTAATGGAAGGCAGGGTGATGTTGGCCCATTTTGAGGGATAATGGGAATGAGCTGGAGGATGTGATGAGGAAAAGTAGTCGTCTTTGGCTGATTATTTGATATAGAAATTCTACTCATAAGGAAGAAAAACCCTCTATAGCATGCCTATTCTTAGGCTGTTCTTGATTTTCTGAAGAATCAGGGTATAATAACAGAGAAGTCCAACTCTGGAATTCTCTGGTACTTAGTAGTGTGACTTTGGTAAGGCTGAAGTTGTTTCCTCATTTCTAAATGGAAGTGATAACTCCCGTAGACCTGTGAGAATGAAGTGAAATATTACATGGAAATCATTCGTCAGAGCCACAAGCTTATTGTTAATTGTTAGATGTACTTTCAGGGCTCTGTGTCCTTCCTCCAGAAAGCTGATAGGCAATGGAATTCACTCTGAAGGCTTATGTAGGAAGAGCACACTGGGTGTTGGAGACGAGGACTCCACTGAGAAGAAACCACCCACCAGCATCCTCCAGAGTTTGATAAGCACTTGCTTCTCTGGTTGGATGGGGTGTGAAAAAGCTTACCTCAAAGGAAATTAACCCAAATATGTAAGGCCAGTGGGATTAATACCATCAGGCATTGAGGAGTTATTAAATTGCGTATGAAATGTGAGGGGCTTGACATAAGCTCCCCACCCACTCCACTTTCCAATTTCATAGCTATTGAATTTCAAAGAATTATTCTCCGTGTTTTCCTGGTGATTTTAAATTCTACTGTCCCTGGCAGAGTGAGGTGTGGAAACAAGATTCAGGATATCTTTCAAAGATGAAGCTGACATTGATTCAAAGCAGATGTTTTGGTGGGATGCCCTCACCTATATGGACAGCTGGCTTGTGTTAGGTGTGGCTTCTCTGGAAGGTGCCCAGAAGTCCAGAACACTTGAAATCGTGGAGCATCTCAGAAGATTCAGTAAAACCTTAGGGTCCCTCCTTTCTCATTTATAAACTATTGACTTTGATACAGACCTTTGGGGAACTACTTTCATTAGGTGGGGACAAAGCCCTATATGAAGAACTGTATGTGGATTACTCATCTAATCTACACAACACTCTAAGAGTAGACACCACAGTGCCCTTTACCTAGGTGAGGATACTACAGGAGAGGTAAAAGCATGTAACTTGCCTAAGGGTTCATAGATAATCAAGTGGTAGAACTAAGATGACATCCAAACATGCCCATTTGACTTCAAAAACTATCTGTAATTATCTACATTACAACATGTGTTAAGATACATGAACCACATGGAATTGCTAAAGGTCAACCAATTTTGACCTACAAAATGGCAGTTTCATATGGTTTAACCAAATACTTCATTTGACCCACAGCATATATTTCATTTGACCTACAGCCTTAATCTAAACATAATGTCAACCAAAAAAGAATGCAAGTAAATGTGATTGGATTTGAATTTCATTTCCTCTTTTTTCTGCTGCAAAATACAAGAGGAGCTGACTAATCCTACCTCAATGATTCATGTACTACTTGATGTTTTTCTAATAATTTTGAAATTAATCTTTGTATTGTATTTTTTTATTAGCTTTTTTGTATTCTGACCAACTAAGCTTATAATTGTGTTTCCCTCTCGTTGGTTGCTGAACTTCACACATTTTGCCATTATGACTTTTATATTTTTCAGTTCTTTCCATGCTCAGTAGATTTCCAGAATAATTATTGTTCTTTATACCCTCCAAACAAGACTACAGTTTTTTTGAAAAAAGCATAAATTATATGAAACTTTATTAAATTATCTGGGGTCTAGGAAATATTCTCAATGAGGACAGACCTGGCCAAAATTATATGTACCTAAGATGTACATTAATAGACATTTTATTTAAAAAACTATAACAGCATGAGAAGGTATATTTTACATTTATATGTAACATATATGTGTAGAGATGAATGTTTGAAAATATAAATATAAACAATTTGCATAGTAATGTTTATTATCTATGTTCCAATTTTAGTTAATTAATATGTGGTGAATTAAAATTCATCAGCTTTTCCCTCTTCTTCCCCCAGAACTCTGTAACTTTACCTGTCACTATGGCCAGATAGTCTTTTTAATTTTTTAAAAAATGTTTATTTATTTTTGAGAGAGAGATAGAGTATGTGAAGGCAGGGGAGGGGCAAAGAGAGAGGGAGACCAGAATCCGAAGCAGGCTCCTGGCTCTGAGTTGTCTGCACAGAGCCCGACGTGGGGCTCAAACTCACAAACCATGAGATCATGACCTGAACTCCTGAACTAAAGTCTTATGCTTAACTGACTGAACCACCCAGGCGCCCCAGATAGTCTTTTTTAAGGAAGTTCACCATCCTTCTGACGCATGTCTTTACCTCCCATTCTCATCAATAAACCTTTTGCCCTTGTTTTCAGTGAATTCTTTTGAAAGACATATTTTCTCAATATACACTTATTGAGACATTAATGAGATGAATCCAGTGATCCTTTTTCCAGCTCACCCAAGGAGAATGTTGGTGAAATGGTACTTTTCATTTGCTTAGCACTTTTTGCTTTTGCAGAGGATTTTCCACTGTCACTGGTATTTGTCATGAATATTGCGTGTATGTAGTAGCTATGCCTCTGTACGTGCCTTTTAATTTAAAAAGTTGTCTGAGTGTTCAGCAATGTCTGGGTTAGACATTGATTTCTTATTAGGGGGTAATTACTCAGTTTGGGGATCTTTTCTGGTTTTCAGACTTTGAACCTGCTCATGAGAATGTTCTTTGTCATGTTTTGCTTGTTAATAACAACGCAATAGGATCTAGTACTCTTCCCCACTTTATACCTATGATACTATGGAAATAAACTTGTTCTGACAGATGCAAACATTTTCCTGCATTGACAAAAACTCCTGCTACCGGGTATGCAGACCACATTGTAAGGAATGGTTACATGAGGAGCTGTAAATTTCCAAGAGGTCTGTCAAAGCTGAAATGTTTTCAGGTGGTCTAAAAGATCATTTAGATTTAGGTATTTGAGAAGAGTCTTCTAGAGAAAAAAATTGTTTTTTTTAAAACAAGCAAATCTCACCAATGATGGAGAGGTAGCCAGAGAACTCTCAAAATCACCACCACTCCTGCAATAATTTTCACATCCTGTTTTTGTCTCTCTGCTCCAGCAGCCGCCTCGGTGGTTCCAAGGCGCGTTCCTGCATGCTTATTGCAGGATGTCACAGCCATTTCCTCATTTTGTGTAGATGTTTTTATTAGGTTGCGGACAATGTGCACGCTGGTTTGTGAAGAGTTAACACTCAGCTGTGCTGTTGATGTGCCTTTACTCAATATGTTTCCTTTGAAGCAAGGGTGCAGTGTTTCAAAAGACAATCACTATAATTCTATGCAGATTTTTCTTGATTAATGAATAGGAATTTTCAACTGAATCTTTAAATAAGTCAGAACAGTGTAAGAAATGGATATAATCCTTATTTTTTTTATTAAAAGTCATTTCAAATTTGAAAAATTCAGGCATTGTATACATATCTGATTTATTGTCATATGTGTGTCTTGACTCGTAAAGCTGTTGTGGAAATTATATAATGCTTGCAAAAAATAGTGTGGTCTCTTTGTGAAGCTAAATGAAATAAAATATAAAGTTTGTGATACATTAAATCACAAACATAAATATGTACTTTATGGCCAGCTGTTATTTCTAAGTGTGCACATTTTAAAATAGAAACATTTACCCAACATGCTGATTAGCAATTTCCCAGTTCCAAAAGGCTCAGTCGCATTTAAGATGCAAAAGATTAAAATGCCTAAATGGATAAAGTTAATAGTTCATCTTCGTAAATGTTTTTATATGTTTTAAGTCTTACAGTCCCTTCCAACCCTGTAGACTCAAGAGCTGGAGCTACTTTGATGTGGATTTGTGTTTTATGCACATGCTTTCATTGGAATAGAATCTGACTGTGTCCCAGACACTGGGAGAAATGTTCTGCATATGAACGGAGGCCATGTGGCTCCATGCTACTTCATACTGTGTGTGCAGGTTCTCGGAGAAAGTGAACTGCTTATCATCATATCACAAAGAGTCAGCCTTAATTTTGGCTAAAGATCATCTCAGTTGCGAATGTTCCACCTCTGAGTGATTTTACTCTTCCCCCGCATAAAAACTGGTCAAGGAAGACATGCAAGGTTATGTTGACTCTAAATGCAATTCCCTGGGAGACCTCATTGGCTCGTCCATGTGGCATCTCCGCCTCTGTAGGTAGGTCAGAATTGTTAAATGCCTCTAGTCCTTTAGAACACATTGGCAATTGGCAGTTCAAAAGTTCACATGATGCCATATGTCCTAATAATTTTTATCTACATCTAAAACAATATGAGACTGTCAAATAAAATCCTGCATGCAAACAAATGATGGAATGCAGGGGAACCCTCTGCTTTAGCCTTTTCTCCTTTGTCCAACAAGCTAATGCAATAAGGCCAATAATAAAAGGTTGTGTACTAGGCCTAAAGCCTGTGACAGATAAAAAAGAAATGTTGGAAACCAATGAAGCTTTTGCACAATTAGATTTTTTGAGGCTGTGCTGTAAGGATTGCCCAGAGCCTGTTCAGTCCTGATTGATGGTAAAATCATAACTACATCATATTAGCTGTAGAGTTCACTGACAGGTTACTACAGATTAATATTGCCACTGCTGTTCACTTACCATCAAACCAGGGAAATATGAATTGAGCTGTTCTTCTAACAAACCCTGCATATTAAAAGGTAAGGTGTCCTACTGAACAGTCTCCCCTGTCACTGAGGAAAGACACAAACAATGTCTATTTGAGAGATATGCAGATACGCTGCAGCATACTAATTAGTCTGCCAGGAGAGCCCCATCACATCCGGCTGGCTAACAAGCCTTCATGTGTGCTTGTTCCTTCAGAGCTCTTGGCTACAGGACTGCAAACGACACCCTAAAACGTGGAGCTGCAAACCTTGGTGATTTAAATGCAGGCTGCCAGGCAAATTGCAGTGACATAAATTTGTCCCATGTGTTTTGCATCGTGTGAATATGAAACAGGGGAAGCCATGGAGCCGAGTTTTGTTGGCATTGGACTCAGGAGGTTTGGTGAGCTCTTTTCAGACATGCTGCCCACAGCAAGGTGAGGTCTTTTGCTTTACTTTGAAAATGTTGAAAATGCAGGAAATAAACATGTGCTGATAATAATGAGATCCTAAAGTGAAATCATTTTAGCCTTTTAGTGCCCCAAGCCTTGGGTAAGAAGTCCACCGTGAAACAAAAACAGGACTCACTCTACAGGATGGGAAATGGAAGGGTGAGTCAGTCCTGACATAAGGAATGTCAATAAGGAACGGCTGGAATAACAGACACTTTCACAGTGTGTCTGATGTGCAAAGAAGAGCCAGCCTGGAATCAGGCAGGAGACCTGTGCTTTTAGCCCTCAGTCAAGGCACTTGTTCTTTTGTGAGTTGGAATGTTGTGAGGGGTTTGAACTAGGTGATGTCCAAGGTCCTTTTCAGCTTTATTACCCCATTCTGCAGGCCCAAATGTCTTATATCCTAGGCCATGTTTCGTGTTTCCTATCGATCTTGCTGTTGTTTTATAGAGAATATGCAAAGAGCTAGAGAGTCAGCCAGAACCTGGAGAAGAAGATAATAGTGTCTTTTTATTTTTTAAGAGAAAATGGTGACCTTGGCAACTGTAAACCATAAGCTTCATAAACAATGTTAATGGACAGCTGACAGACTGGGAGAAGAATTTGCAATGCTTGAAACTATCTCTTAAAAAAATGACATTGGATTATTACATAGAATATACAAAGAACTCTTGCACATTGACAAGAAAAAAAGACAGGAAACCTCAAAGAAAAATACGTAAGGGATATGATGGGGTAGATCACAGGAGAAGAAGCTCAAGTGGTGAACTGGTACCAGAAGGGGTACTCAGGTTCTCTGGTCATGGAACAACACAGACCATTTCAGACACATTAGAATGTCACAACTGGAAAGTTGCATAATGCCAGGTGTTTACAAGTTATGGGGTTATGGGAACTCTTTGATTGTTGGGAGAAGAGTAAAGGAGTATGATCATTTTAGAAAGCAATCTGACAATCTTAATGGAATTAAGGCAAAGATGACAAGAGGTCCCACTTAGCAGGAAGGCAGGGAAGACCTGAGGTTTGGGCATAATATAGTACTAGTGCCCCCTTTACTTCCCAAAATGTTCCTCTTAGGAAAGACAATAAATTATATAGTCATCCTGCTTCACCAAGCCCACTTCTGGACACATCCCAGAGACATTTTCACAAAGGGATAACACACAAAGATGTCTTTTTAGCACTGTTTGTGGTAATTTGGAGTTGGAACTAACATGTATGCCCTTCATAAGACAATAAATAAGTAAGTGGGGCAGTTGCATTCTATGGAAAAGTATGCAGTGAACAGAGGCAGTATATTCAATGTTTAGATATGCAATATTTTTTTAGACATGCAATATTTTGATAATGCCACATGGATACATTTTAAAAGCAAAAATTTTGAGTGAACAAGTAAGAGAAAATGAGATGTAAAGTGTAATGCCATTTGTCCAAATTTTAAAAAACAAATTCAAATTTGTTAAGTACAAAACAACACTAGATCTACAAAGATACATGCACATATTAACAACATCAGAATGCCTCTGTGGGGACGAGAGAAATGGTGATGAGGGTTCTGGGGTGAGGAGGAGAAAATGATGAAATGAGAGATGGGCCTTGTGGGAATAATGGGGCGATGTGCTATAAAGTGAGGTGTAGGATTATTATAGGCCTCTGCCCTTGAGGTCAAAAATGAAGAATAAAAGATGATAATTGTAACATGTCTCTGGGAATGTGATAGAAGGACCTTCCTTCAAATCAAGTATGATTGTTATCAGGAAGCAACAGTTCATAAATAGGAAGGCTTTTGAGTCTGTCCTATACAACCTGTTCACCAGATAATTCCACTATCTAATAATCTCCTGACTGACAGTAGAGTCTCTGGCATTGTCATCAATGAATGACTCAGATTTCACAGCAAGATGTATGGTAAATGGCATCTGCAAGGCACATAATTGTAGCTCTCTCCCACAACTTTCAATGGCTCCCTATATAATATGAAGCCTAAACGCCTGAGCTTACAATAAAGGCTCTCCACCGTCTAATATCAAACTGCCTCTCCCATTTTATTCCTACTTTCTTTACATCCATCTTTCACTCTCCTGCGAGTCCTTCTGCCTCAGTCATTGCTCACCCTGTGTGACCCGCCTGGTGGGTCCTTTCATTCCTCTTCTTGTCTAAGTCTTATCCACTTTCAGGACTAGTTTGAGGTGCAGCTCTTCTATAGAGGCTTCCTCTCCCATCTCAGACCCAAGGGACCTTGACTTTCTCCTTCATGCAGCTGTTAGAGTGCACACTGCTTGGCATCATAAGTATCTCTTTATACATGTGCTTTCTCTGCAGGGATCAAGTTATATACTCTCAACTCTCATGAATATAGGCATACCTCATATTATTGTGCTTCACTTTATTGTGCTTCCCAGATACTGTTTTATTTTTCTTATTTTTATGAATTGAAGGTTTGTGGGAACCTTGTGTCAAGCAAGTCTATTGGCGCCATTTTTCCAACAGCATTTTCTCACTTCATGTTTCTGTGTCACATTTTGGTAATTCTTGCAATATTTCAAAATCTTTCGCTATTATTATGTTTGTTGTGGTGATCTGTGATCAGGATGAGACAGTATATTTAGTAGATACATGCTGTGTGTGTTCTGACTGCTCTGCTGACCAGCCATTCCCCTGTCTCCTTCCCCTTGGGTTTTCCTATTCTTTGAAACACAACAATATTGAAATTAGGCCAATTAGTAATCCTACAATGGCTTCTAAGTATTCAAGTGAAATGAAGAGTCAATCGATGTAGCAAACTAATAAAGTTTCCTATTTTAAAATAGGAATACTATTTTAAGAAATTGCCATAGCCACCCCTGCCTTCAGCAACCACCACCCTGACCAGTGAGCAGCTGTCACCATTCAGGCAAGACCCTCCACCAGCAAAAAGATTACAGCTTGCTGAAAACTCAGATGATAGTTAGCACTTTTTAGTAATATTCTTAAATTAAGGTATGCACATGCCTTTTTTTTTTTTTAGTTATAATGCTATTCCTCACTTGATAGACTACAGTATAGTGTAAACATAACTTTTATTTGCACTGGGAAACCAAAAAAATTCTTTTGATTCAGTTTATTGCAATAGTCACTTTATTGTGGTGGTCTGGAACTGAACCCCCAATATACACGAAGTATGCCTGTAGGCTTAAACCTTTTATAAAGTATCATAAAATAAACATTTATTGACTCCCCGCTTGGATACTGAAGGAGGATACAATAACCCCTGGATACTGTCCCTGACTTCAAAAGAGCTTACAGTCCATTGGAAAGGTGTGTCAATCCCCAGAGAGAATTAGAAAGTGAGCGATGTCAGGAGGTACAGGAGGAGATGGGCTGGAACTGGGGAAAGTGATGCCTGGAGCTGGTGTGAATCAAAGCAGTTTCTAATTTCAGAGCAGAACTTAGCCTCTTCTGTATGCTGTTTTCAGTCCAGGCCTGGCATGTTAGGTCAGGACACAGGAGAGTTAGGTACATAGAAATGTTTCAGCAAGGTCTGCTGGTGATGGTGATTATAGGATCATGAAGTCATTTCCCTACTAGAGAACCAATGCTCCTCTTTTCTTTCTGGTGTATTTTAGGGCTAAAATAATTATTGGATGAATCTGATCTTTGCAGGGGGAAATACTAACTGATGTCTGAAAACAAAGAATGATGTGCTTAGCTAGTTAAGGTCTGCAGCCCTAATCCTTATGGCAGCCACATTTGTCAGTAGGTTGTGTTGCTGTATGAGATGGGAAGACATTGAGTCATAGGAGACCCAGCAAAAAATGGGCTCAATAATAATGATATTTAACAATCTTATAAATAAAAATGTTTGGGATAGGGTGCTGCCATGAATGATTTAATGATAATCCTTTTAGTGAGGACCCAGGTTCCTCCTCCGCTTCAATCTGCCATCCTTAGCATGTTTTTGTCTCATCCTCAAATTTATTGCCTCTTTGACATACAATGGCCACCATACTTCTAGACTGTACACCTTCACAAAGCTATGCTCAAAAGTAGGGTGGTAAGAAAGCTTCTCTCCAAGATCACTGCCAAAGAAGGACTTATTTTCCAGAAACTCCTAGAGACTTCCCCTTACATCTTATTGTCTAGAGCTGGGCCATGGCCAGAACTAACCACAAAGGAATATTGGGCTGGTTTAGCACTATTATAGTAGATAAGCTTTGCTAGCATGGAAGAAAGGGGAGGGGATTAGTGGTAGTGTAGGCAATGGAGAGTTTTCCACAGGCCACAAATGTATTGGGTATTCAATAAACTTTGAACCTTTTCTAAAATTTCATGAAGAAAAGGTCCATCTTGTGGAATAAAAATATGTTCATGGGCAGCAAGTTCTCACAACTCCCAGACCTGGAGCCTTCTTTCTTTGCTGGATCATAGGGAATTTTCTTTCATTTAATTTATTTTCTTTCATCCATTTAACTGTCCAACTAATCATTCATCATACACTTATTGAGCATTCAGCAGAAGTTCTTAAAATTTCTTATGCTACAAGGGCGCCTGGGTGGCTCAGTTGGTTCAGCGACTGACTTCAGCTCAGGTCATAATCTCACAGTTTGTGAGTTTGAGTCCTGCGTCAGGCTCTGTGCTGACAGCTCAGAGCCTGGAGCCTGCTTTGGATTCTGTGTCTCCCTCTCTCTCTCTGCCCCTTCCCCACTCACACTCTGTCTCTCTCTCAAAAATAAATAAACATTAAAAAAATTTAAAAATTTCTTATGCCACAGACTCCTTCAACAGCCAGATGAAACCTAAAGATGCCTTCTTAAAGTAATGTTTTTAAGATCATTCCAAAAAATAGAATTACAAAGGAAACCAATTAAATTGAAATGCAGTTTACCTTTGGACCTTGTGGCCAGAACCCATGCTGGTGCTGGTATATAAAATAATAGGAACTATGCAGGGACATTATCCTTATGGGTAATGTCTATCCATTAGAACCCAGTGGAAGTGACAGCCAAGCAAAAGGCAATTTAAAGCTCTGATAGGAGAGGTACCTGGTGCCATGGCAAGACACGATGGGGGCCCAGGTCAGTTTGAGATGGTGTTGGAGGAAAAGACAAAGATTCCTGGCTATCTAAGAAGAGAGTCAAAGGAATTAATAATGAAAGAGTTAGTGGGAAGATAATTTTAGTGAGAAAGAAAAGTAAGTGCAAAGATGTACAGATGAGGGGGATTGTGGAGGTTTTGGAGAACAGTTACTATTTCACTATTGCTGGACACAGAGGTCAAAGGGGATAGACAGTTCTGGGGAGTTGAGCAGAGATGAGCTCATGACAAAACACTCCTAAAAGAGTCTGATGCTGTGCTGAAATCCACTCTGAATGAGTTTATTATATGAGGCAGCTTTGACCAGTAAAGACATGTGACCAGACTATAGTGACCTTGTTGGGTTTTTGCTCATTGTAGAGTCTGCAGGACTCAGCACAGTGCTGTATTAAATGAGGGTGAAATTAAAGGAACTCTAGTTCTTTGGGTTGCTAATTCCTAATGCAGCATGTTACAGCACTTTCTGTGAGGCACCCACTGCCTTGAGAACATGCTCAGTCGACCCCTGAAGCAGAGTCTTCTACGACTCTTATCCGTCTCCACCACCATGTTCCTGGCCAAGAGTGGCTGCCTAGTTTTCTATCTGCAGCCAAAAAAGTCACATCCTGGCTGCATCTGTGGCGACTAAGATCTACAGGTATGGCTGGAGCTGGAATGGTAAGGGTCACCCAGGACAAGTGGGAGACTGAGTGTGGGCACTTGCCTCCCAGCCAGGGCCACCACGCAGTCAGCCAGGCTCTCTCTCACCTGACTGTCCCCACGCTCTACAGCACCATCCAGTGGCCGCTCCTTTAGACCAGTCCTTGGCCCTCTTGTTTCCTGGAAAGATCTCAAAGCCACGATCTATATTTCTAGGATGACCTTGACCCTTCTACCCACAATCCCCACCAATAAACCCAAGAGTTCACAATAATGTGGCTTGTGATGTACCTTACACATCATTCTTCATGTGTCTCCCAATGTTCAAAAAATGAAATAAGGATGAATAGAGCATCAAATGGGAAACAGGGGACCTGGATATTCTCTGATAAGAGGTAATGACTAGTTGGACATTATAGTTAGACGGGAACTCAGAATATAGCTAGTAGAAACTTTTCTCCTTACTGAGGCCCAATTTATAGTTGAAATGATACAGATGAACTTGACCATGTCAACTGTGACCCTAATTAGGATTAAAGAAGTTAAGTTGTCTAACCTGTCAGAATTTAGCCTACTCATCCCTAAGGTGAATGGTTGGAAGTACATCTTTAAAAGTCCTGGCTAAATATAATTTCTGTGGTTTTGAATCATACCAAATTTTTTCCCTGTATATGAGTCTAATTCTCACTAAAAATGTAGCCTTCTCACTTATTTCTAAGATAGATTGACATATAGCTGAAATTTAAAAATTGACCTACTTTTTGTCATTTTTTAATGGTTACTCTATGATTCATGAGTCAGTCTGCCACACAAATCTCAGATAATGTGAGTGAATTATTCACATTTTGTAGCAGCAACATAGTAGTTTTTCACTTCCCATATCATTTAAACTATCTTGTAGATTCTATGCTTGCATTAAAAAAAATCTAAAGAGCATTCACATTTTTTTTTCTTTTCTGGAGTGTGCTTAAGAACTTTTCACTGTGTGCAGTGTGTTTAAGAGAAATTAACTGAACTGGGTAGAATTCACATAACTTGGCATTCTCTGTCCCAGGAGGTAAGAAGTGGCATTCTGAATGATGGAAAGATCCTGATGTCAGTAGCCTCTTGATTTAGTTTTGTTGGAGTCTTAGCTCATCAGTTAACTTCACCATGTCTGATACTTCATTAGTAAAATGAGAGATAACCTATCTGACAACCAGATAAAGAGGAATAAAGTTTGCAAAGCACTTAAGACATCTACAGGATGATCTAAAGAGAAAAAGATAATAATCCACTTGGATTTTTTTTTTTTTTGATGACATGGCAGATGGTCCTGATGACACAGTTTATAGGCCCCTTTCTTTGTCCACAAAGGGTTCTCAGGACCTGGGACAGTGTTTTCCTGGAACTGTACTAAATTTTGGTACACATCAGGCATTGGCCATAACCTAGATTTTGAACACAAAATCAAGTGAGACCACCAAAGTTCTCCTCTCCATTTATCTTCTGATAAATGCCACAACACACAAACATTCAAAAACAAAACCATAAGAAGGTGTCTTTAAAGCAAACTGACATTTTGAAAACTTCATCCAAGAACTCTTGCAGATGGACACTGAATACAGGCAAGGTGAGCTGTTCTTTTGTAGCGCGGTTTATAAAACATCAATGAGAATATGTGTATATTGAAATTACAAAGAAGGGATTTTACAAAGTCAGGCACATAAGTATGGGTTTCCAAAATATAAAAGTCATTGAGTACAATAGTGCAAAAATTCTACAAGTTTCTATTTAAGTTCTTCGACTGTAGAATTTGCATTTGCCTGAAGCAAGAAGCCCAGCTGTTTTACAATGGGGTCTTTTGCCTCCTAGCAAGAGACAACACAGCAGACAATGTGTCCCTTAAACAGCAAATCTGTTCTCAAGAGCTACTTCTCTTGGTTGTCTATGGTTTCAATAAAATATATTCTGGACTTATTAATTAATGTTGCACAGCATTTATTTCTTTTATTGTTTATTCAAAAATTTTGACCAGTATTAAGTTCTTATGGTTTTTATTTTTTGATGCATTAAATTTAATTGGAACACAGGACTCCCATTTTGAGGATTGGGTATTTAAAAAAAAAAAGCATTGGTTTTTAAACTGAAAGGTTTGATGGAGTATTAAATTTGATGAATCATAGCAAGTGTCTGTGTTTGTTAGCTTTTATAGACCACATTAAAGCATTCATTAATAAAGTCACACTACATTGCTTTGAGTAGGTCCTAAAAGGTTAACGACTTGATGCAGGCTGGTGTTCTTAAGCCTTACAGTTTGAGAGCGTCATGTGTGAAACTTAGTTCACTTTGAAATTGGAATACAAAAGAGATTTTTATTTTCTCTCAAAGGAATTTCTTATTCCTCTTTCTCTTTTCCGTTTCTTCTTCTTTTCTTCAGCCATCACCCCAAATCTTGTTCACTCAGGTGTATGTATGAAGCCTGTGGCTTGTTAGCTGCAGGATGACCCTGAGGCATCACAGGAGAAAGTCACCCTCCCTCTTGGCTGCTCCTACGGTGACCTTCCATCAGGGAGAAGCTGACTCAATTATGAATCACCCATTTTGGAAAAGGAGTTGTTACTTGAGACGTATATTTTTAACTGTTTGATTTCTTTCCCTCGGAGAGTCTGTTTTGGAAGATAGGATATAGAAATATTTGCAGTGTTTGAACTAGAATAGCTCATACAACCACCTATTATGATATTATGCATCCAGAGGACACTGGATATTTATTTGCTGACTGACTGGATAACCACAAGACAAGGGTCAGGGACCCACATCCTCCTGTTCTGAGGCTAGGAGCACTTGGAGTAATATCACATTTGAATTGTTTACCCTGGATAATTTCTGAGTCAAATCTTTATTTTACATGTCAGAAACAGCATCAAATCAAACTAGATTGGAATTGTGAGCCTCCTGTGAGAAAATTGCCAAATTAAGGAATTGTGCAAATCCTTAATGTTAAGTATAAGCTCTATAGCCACTTCATGAAAGTGCATGAAATCTGTGCCTTTTCCAGAGGAAACTTTCTTGGCAAAGTCACATTTTGTGAGGGTAAATTTTTCTTAAAAGGGGACTTTGTGCAGTGTCTTGATTCTGTGGGGAGTTGTTAGTAAAATAAATGACTCAAATTGGTTTTGTGTGGGAGACAAATCAAAGCATTTCCATGAGGCTGCAGGGCTGACCTGTAGTAGTTTAACCATTTCCTGAGCAAATAGAACCTGCTGGATTGGATGGATGATAGTTCCCGTGTTAGTCATTGTGGAGAGAAAAATAACAGTTCATATAAAAGAGGCCACCAAGGGTTATATGGCTGCAATTGTTTCCAGGCTGAAACAACTTTGTATCTGTTTATTATTGTCAGTATCTTGTTATATTGTTCTTTCAGAATCAATAAAAGCTAAACTCCCTCCATGATTTTACTACTAGACTCTCCTGGAAGGATGTATAGTACTAAAAGTCAAGAATGCCAGAACAGGGGAGGAGACAGAGCTAATGATGAGTCAAAGTTAAATCCACTTTATTTAACAATCTTTTTTTTTCAGAGAGGAAATTGTTTCATTAATGTAAAACATATGGGAAGATTCTTGTTGTTTTTTTAATGTATGAGGAAAATTTTTTCTTTAGAAGGAAAAAGGAACAAACACACATACAGAGATATTTTTAGTTGGATTATAAAAGTTGTTTTCAGAAGACTCATTACTCTCAACTTTTCCACACTTCTATAAAATCCTAGTTGTCAGTCATCACCACGTGAGGATCAATTTATCCTCCCTAATAGTAGTTTTTATATTTAATAAATTAAAAAAACCTTTTTTTAAGAAAAAAACTAGATTAACAAGCATAATCATTTGAATTTTTCCTCCTTGGTATCATATCATCCATTCCTATCTATTTAAGGCATGAGCATAACAGATACTATTCAAATATCTAATGATTGGTGTCCACAGAAATAACCTTCTCCAGCTTTAGGGTCCAGGGCTGAATCCATGGCCCTGTTAAACCCATGGTACTTGATAAATACATAGCAACCAGCTCCTGGGAAGGTAGGAGGAAGAAGCATTTTCACAGTGTTCGAAGTGTAAAAGTGCCATGCCTAATTTGATGCTACCAAAGTGGGAGGAGATAGGACCAGCTGACTCTGCCACCAGTCACACATCGGCTTCAGCACATTACCATAGACCCCTCTAAATTACATGATTCTGATTCTAGGATTGTTTAATAGATTGGGAAAGGAGGGCTCCATTTGGTTTAAAATTTTTTCTTTACCCCAAAGCCCTGAGAGCAATTTTATCTAAGGCCCCTAGTTCTTGATAGGTGCTAACCTTATTCAAGCACTGCCAGAAACCAGTGCCAACATACTTCTTTGTCCGGAAGCTCTTGGTTGAAACCACTTTGTTTAACACAATGTTGTAGGGGAAAAAAAATCCCCATGTGAGGAAAAATAGAATGGTAGATTATAGTGCATAGTCCAGTTGTGTAATTTTTTTGAAGTTTATTATTATTTTTTTAAGATACGGTTTCATTATTGGAATCTGAATCTCTGTAGAATGAGGCAGCTTTGCAGGACTCATTGTAGAGTCAGTAAAAAATGGAGTGAGTCACTGAAATCTCTGGACCTTCCACACTGAAACGGGGAAAATAGGGTCCATCACATGTATCTATATGGTTAATCATATCGCTAAGGTACTTTGAAGAAAATTATGTAGAGTAAGGCTTATCATTTGCAGCTGCTTAGGAGGAATGCCAGCAATGCAAGCAGGCCAGTTTTGAAGATAATAGATTTATGCCTTGCAGAAAGCCAAATGTGTGATCACTCAGACCAGAATCTGTTAAGTATCATGTTGCTATTTCTCCTCTTTCTTCCCCATTTCAGGTCCCATCTCAAATACGAACGTCACCCAGAGGTTACCCAGGTGATCCTAGGCCATCCTGAGCATGCAGCTGTGCAGGGCTTGACCTTGAAGGACAGATGGCATCAGGGGGAATTCTTTTATACCTTGTATTGGCCAGGGCTCAGCTTCTGACATTTCTGTCTACAGACGACAAAAGGCTTTCATTGTAAGCTGCTTTCTGATGCGTGCTTAAAACCAAGTTGAACACATTAAAAGGGAGAAGAAGCAGAAACTTGCTCACTGTGCTCTGTGAAGAATTAAAAAAATTTTATGGAAGTCGATGAAAGGGAAATAGATTTTTGAAATCTTTATGCCCTCTCCCCTCAAAATTGGACTTAATATTTATTTCAGGTTAATTATAATTCTTCATTCATTCCAATATACATTTATATTATGTTCCGTAATATATTTCCTTTAAAAAATTGACATTTAAAATGTTTCACATAAATTATATTTAGCTGAGTTTGCTTTCTATTTCTGATCTGAATAATATCAGGATTCTTGCAAACCTAAACCTTCCCTTAGTAAAATTTACTGTCACTGGGGTATGATATGCTTTCATGGGTTCCCCTCTAATTTTTTTCCTTTTTCAACTATAATACTTTCTCAGACCTCCTTCTCTATAATGTTACCAAGATTCTTTGAAGTATTATCTGATTTCAGAACTAAGGCTTAACCATTCTTCTTCAGGAGACTTTAAATAACTCTTTATCCTTCTAATTTAGTACTTCAGTCCACCATGTACCCACTTTAGTCCTCTTGACCCGGCATATTTCTGGAAAGTGCAAGGCAAAGTTTCTGAAATTTGGCTGTTGATCTGATTACATAGCGGCTATGTGCTTGAATGAAAAAATAATAATAGCTAACATTTATTGAATGGTTTTAAAGTCCCTGGCATTGTTCTAAATGTTCTTTCTACACGCATTCCTCACTTAATCTTCACAATGACCTGAGGAAATAGATCATATTATCATACCCATTTTCCAGATGAACAAAATAAGGCACAGAGACACATCAGTTGAATCAGGATTCTAATTCAGGCAGTCTAACTCAGGAGTCCTCATTTTTATCCACTATGCCGTCCTTCACAGAGCAGTCTTACAATCTGTTTTGAAAGCTATATTCACGGCTGCGTGTGTGGTAGAAAGAACACTGCACTAAGGGCCAGAAGATGGACCTTTAATGCAGTTTTGCCACTAATTAGTTGTGTAAACTTGGACACGTTGGCCTCTCTGGAAAAAGCTAGGCAGAAATCCATTACATTAAGTCCTTTTATAAGCAGCTTATTTATTTTAAATAAATACTATGGCTCTCAGTGGGAGGCCATTTAAGCAGAGCCATTAAGGCCAACATAGAATAGTTTCTGGGGCCAGACTGTGAGGTTGACACAGGGCTCCATGCAGGACTTCCTGGATTGAGTCCCTTTTCTACCTCTTACCAAATGTGAGATGGTGGCAAGTTTTTCAGCCTTCCAGAACCTCCATTTCTTCATCTGTAAAATGCAGATAGTAAACGGTTGTCCACCTAAGAGGGTCACTATGGGTAGATGAAGAGTGCACATAAAGCATTTAGTGTAGCATTTTATGTGATTCTCTATATGGTCCTATGAGGTTACCATTATTATCCCCATTACACAGATGAATACAGCGAGGCCTACAGAAGTTAATTAATTTGTCCAAGAGTATTTATATTGTAAGTGGTAGAGTCAGGATTCTAACCCAGGCAGATGGGTATTTAACCAAACACCATCTTTTTCCCAAGTCTAAGAGGATTCTCTGTGTCTGATACTGTATGTTATCTATTACCTGAGCTAACAGTCCCTCTCCAGTATATCCTCCACCCTCCCAGGTTCAGCAGCCAAAGCATTTTAACTGTACTTAAGGCAGAGTTTTGGGATCCTGCTGCAGCACTAGACCCACAGTTCATTCTGATTGGTCAGGGCCTGTCTCTGTTCTGATTGGTCGGCATCCCTCAACCCTCCTCCCCCACACACATACATACTCTATCACCAAACATTGGTCTCTTTTCTGGAAGACAAAGAGGGAAAGCTGGAATGCTCTCTCAAGTATTTTCTCTAGATGTCAAGTTCTATAGGCTTATTAGGCATCCACTCTCCCTGGTCCATCCCACTCCCCACATGCTCACATAAACTTGTTTTGCTAAGAGCTAATTTCCAACTTAACACGAAGTATTGAGAATTAAAGTTTCACAGAAAAACTACTGGTAGAAATAGATTTCAGATGTGTTGAAATTTGCTTATGTCATATGTCAATTGATTAAGAAAATTAAATGTTGTACCCAGGAAAATATAACAATGGACAGGCAAGAATAGCATGTGTCTTTAGGACACATGTTAGAATACAAGATAGTGCCCAGATTTTGCTATATGTTACAGGTGCATTTATTAAAGGCTTTGGAACTTTCTAACCTTGAACTACCACACCCCGTCCATAGAGAGATGCAAAGCCATTTGTGCCATGTAGTGGTTGCATCGGTTTCTCTGAAAATGCCTTTTCTTCTGGATTGATAGCTAAGATACTCATTTTCTCTGAATAGTAGGATTCCTATATTCTGATACTTGCCTGATTTCTCAAAGCCCCCCCAAAGTGCCTTATCACTAATTGATTCTGAAAGACTTTGGTCTATTTGGGTTCTCCTTTGTTGAAGAATACCGGCAAGAAAAGTTACTGGTTAGCACTTTCGGGTGGACACCTTTCACCCAGGAAGCCATGTCGGTTTTGGGTTTTCCCAGTGATGCTGACCTGAGTCTGGGCTACTGAAAACATGGCTCTTTTGTCAAATGCCCTAGAGTCCTAGTCATCCCCACTGCTATCTCTTCTGCCCTGAACGTCTCTGGAGCAAAAACTGAGAGCTTTGTGTGGTGGGTCGGGTCCACAGAGTAGCAACACTCAGGTTTCCCCTCATGACCTATGCAATTTATTTCTAACTGGAGCTCTCTTCTTAACTCCCTGTTATCTTGCATTTCGAGAACGCTGCTCTTTCCTCTGTGCTGTGTGCCCTGGAGCTCGTGGGGGTGGGGGGGGAGCACCCAGAGAGGACATCTTGAGCATCTGTTCTTCTCCATGAGCTAAAGATTCCCATCTTGACTGAGGTCTTCCAGTTTTCAATCTGGTGATGCTTGATAAAAAATAGCAAAATAATATGAGCTGGTAAATAAATGTTAATATATGCTTCAAATACAAAAGCAGTTTCTTCTGCAGTAGATAATGTAAGAAAATATACAATGTTAGTATTTGATTTGCATCAGTAGGTGAGAGCCCTGAATCCTTCATTACGAGGTTAAATCTGATTTTTGTTTGTGACCAGCATGAACGCTGACCTCTGCCCTTTGAATGATCTTTCCGTCTCCCAGAAAGTTCATGAAAAGGTCATGGAGCTGCACTGACTTCCTCTGTGTGTGCATGGACGTGTCTTTGCTATTGATCTGGGAAAAGACCTTGCTTTGTCCATTCAGTGGTTTTGTTCACTTTATTTTTAATGGAAACCTGATCAGTGATTATAGAATTTTTCCGCAGGAATTCACACCTGAGTAAGTGCAGAAAGCTAACCTCTTTTCAAGTTGGTTATTTAGTCTGTGTTTTACCTTGGCCATAACTCCCAATTAAATGCATTTCTTGAACTCTTAACAAAGCAAAATATGGCACTTACTGGTCACAAGTTCAAAGCAGGAGAGAGAGGGAAAAAAAATGGCTTAGTAGCTGGAAATAAAAACACCAGTGAATTCCTCTTACGGATTCCTTCATGTCAAATTCATATCATGAGTGACTTTCAGTTTTCCCTCTAGATCATCTTGGCATGATCGAGGAGTAAAAATAAAAATGATTTCTAGTATATTCCTGAAGTGATTCCTTCTTTTGATGCTGCCTGTCAACGTAAAAGGGGTTATGAATCTCTGGAAACCTGCTCTACTGACACCATCTGCAGCATAGGCACCAGTTTTCAAATCAGCCTGCAGTAAGTGGGACAGTTGGAGGGTTTTAAATCTCCACTAGAAAACTATTGCCATTTACAAACAACAAGCTTTGTACTGAAATGGTGAAAAATGCACTGGCGTCATATTTAGAATGATTGTGGAGGGGGATATAACAATACTTTTCAAGACTGTAAGCAATACGTATATTCATATCTTGCGCTATTTATCTTGTAGATATACAGCACTGAAGTTCTTGGCTGCTAGCTGTTAGGTTAGCATCGAGAAGGAAAGATCCTGAGGTTTGTCACTGCTGTATATCACCGCAGCTGTGCCCTTTGATTACACTGGGGCACCGCCAGTCATTAATAACGGGGAAAGCTTTTTGTCTGGCAAATGCATCGTCGTACAGTCCTTTCTTAACACCTAAGCATCTTGGTGTGGTAGTGAACGTAAATTAAAGGTGAAGATTGTTTATTTTATAGCCACACTTGTAAATAGAGGTGGCCTTTCCAGAGCCGTTCAAGAAAGTGTATTTTTCCTTGCTTTAAGACTTGAAATGTTCTCATATTTGGCAATTCGCTCAAGGGAACTCAGTCATTAAGTCTCACTCGAACAAACAATATGAGCACAATGTAATTACAATTTTAATTTCATCACTGTCACACTCGTGTGGCTACCAGAGGGTTACAAAACAAGCTATCATCCAAGACAACAATTGCTGTACAGACTTAAAAACCCAAGTGTGCCCACGGTTGAAGATTTCTTGAAGAGCATGATGTGAATGGAATATGCAAATAGAAAGCTTTCCAACATAAAAAAAAAATGCTCAGATTTGAATCTGATCGAATGTGTTGCTTTGCAAGGTTGATGCCACCAGCCAATTTTCCCTGAAGTGCTACTTTCCCATCAAAAGTCACCCCAAAGTTGACCAATTGCTAGAGAGCTCGATCACATTAAACTAACTCGTAATAAATGGATTTATAAATTCCACCGCCCTATGGGAAATGTTACAATGTTTTAAAGGCGAGTGTAATCACACTGTCAATTTTATCTCTATTTCGTTTCTATTGCCACTAGCATCCAGTAGGACCCATCATTTCTTGCTGGGATGATTACAATAGCCTCTTTTGTTGTTTCCTTACCACCAGTCCTTCTTCCCTTAATTCAGAAATATTCAAAGTACGAGTTTTTCACAAGCCAGTTCTGGGGTGGGGGGTGGGGGGGTTGAAATCAATTTAGCATTCCACGATCAACATTTTAAAAAAGAAAAAAAGGAAAGACAACAACATGGGATAAAGCATACTGCAGCATGGTATACAGAGTAAGGGTGACTATTGTTGCCTAAATTATCTTTTCTTTAGTTGTGTGTGTGTGTGTGTGTGTGTGTGTGTGCTCTTATTCTCATTGGCTCCAGATATAAAATGTATTTCTTCTATAGGTCCTGATCAAAGAAGTTTTAAAACTCCTGCTCTAATCCGTGTTCCCCAAAGTGTAAGATGCTTCCAGGCAATTTGGACTCATAACTGGGTCATGTGATCAGAAACTTATTGCCTTTTCTGTTCTTTACCCAGTTTATCTAATTGGATCAAGAAGGAAGTCTCATGCTGGTGCTAGTATATCCTTCACATCCATCTGACACTTGCTGAACTAATTTTTGTTCTTGTCATTCTTTTTTCAACTGAACACTCACTGTAGGCAACTGCTAAGTTCTCAAAAATACAAAGCTTGCAACACGCAACTTCACTGGCAAGGACTACAGAGACATACCAGCTATAAAAACAATTTTGTGGAAACACGTGGGAGAGAACAGTAATTTGGATGAAAGAAAGAAGACACTGGAGGGTTTGGGATGGCTATTTCAGCAGAAGCAAAGGTTCAGAGGAGTGAAAATATAGTCCATGTGGGAATCTCCTATCCGTTAGCCCCCATGCCTTGAACTGTCTTTTTGCCTCCTCTATTTCTATTTTTCCCACTTCTTACTTTTAGCTTCTTCAACTCCCTTGCCTCTATGTCACCCCTTTCTGCCCACTACAACTTTTCTGGGGAGCATTTTAGCGAAGCTACTTTGCAAGCGTTAAAAGACAAAATTAGAACAGTCTTCAGACTCAACACTTTTGAAAAGTATCTGGATCAAATTTTATAATATTATTTGGTTAATATGACTACCACTGTGTTCACTTTTAAGGCAAATGACACTGACTTCTCACTTATGCCTGCGATATAAAGCTTATTTTAAAATAATTTTGAGGGGAAAAAAGGCAGCTAATTAAAAGAAAAATATTAAGGAATTTAGAGTACAGGAGATACATGTTTAAGGACAAAGGTTGTGATTGGCATATGCAAATCACTAAAGTTTTTACTGAAGTTGAGATGACACTATTAATCAATTTTTAAAACTATTGCCAAAATAATCTTTCTAAAATGCAAATTAAATTAAATCTAACATGAGATAATTAAATTAAATCAAATTAAAACTACATAAAGTCCCTCAGCACTGTTCTACTGTCTACAGGATCTGACCCCTGCCTCCTTTTCCAAATTCATTTCCTGCTACAATCCTACTCACAACCATGCCAAATAATTTGTTCCTTTTCACTTCTATGCTTTTGCTCATTCTGTGCCTTCCTTGGGAATGCCAGCCACTCCCTTCCCCTGCCACCTATGAGGTCCTGCTCACCCCTCAACACTGAGCTCAAATATGAAGATCCCAAGCCCCTCCCATCAGCTGGCACTCTATTCTCCATTATTCTATGGTGACTCATTTATACCACTGGGATACCATTTATTACAATGACCTCTAAGTCTTTTTTTTTTTTTGCATTTTTATTTACCCTAAAGCACAAAGTGCTTTATTCATCTTTGTCTCTTAAGCATCAAAGATAGTTCTTGGCGCATACACACAGTAAGCACACACAAAAAATTTGAGAATGAACAAATTCCTCATAATGAAGATATACTTGGCCCAAGGCCAGGACGAGACATACTGTAGGAGCCAATTACAAATTTTAAATTTGCTACATCAGCTCAGACAAGGCCAAAGGGGATTTGAAATGAGTAACAACAACTGGGATCCAGAGCTAGGGCTGTCTGCCCCCAGAGCCTGCCCCTAGCCACCAAACAGTGTGAGAAGGATGGGTCAGTTGCTTTCTGTTCTCTAAAGACAGTGAGATTGGCATTAAGAACCTACTTCCATTGGCTTTGCCCCTGTTGGTCCCCGTTGCACCTGTGTTTGGTGAGAACAATCTGCATCTTTGCTTCCATCAAGCTCTGTGTATCCCAGGCTTCCCTAGCACTCTGCCTCCCGGGCTCCTGGTCCAGAAGTCATTCCCCAAACTTGAATCTGCCCCATTGGCCTGACTGCCGGCTTCCCTCATAATTGTTTGGTTCACAAAAACAGCAGCAGGTCCTGGTCAAGAGCAGGAGTCTGCTGCCACACTGTTTGGTTTGTGCAGTTCAGCTGTTGACTGCAGGCAAGTTATTCAACCTATTTGTTTCCTCAAGATTAAATATGACTTATTATTTTAGAAGTGCATAGAATCACGCCTGGTACATAGTAAATATTATTGAGTGCTAATTAAATAAAGTGAAACCCCTCTGGATTATGCCATTTCCTACTCTTCCAGGTAGACATTTTGCTGCTGCTATTTCCTTGTTCCTTTTAGGTGCCCCATAGAGGCTGTCAGAACACTTGACTGTCTTCTGATATGGCATAATTTCTTTTATTCTCAGACAATCCCTGCTTTGGGGCCGGCACTATGCTAAAGGCAACAGGACAAGAACAGATGAAAAATGCAGTATTTGCCCTCAAAGAGCTTAAGATTGGTCACAAAACAAAACAAAACAAAGCATAAAACATTGTCTCTGTCATATGGCATGCTGAGAGTCCCCAGTAGGGACAGGAGAACAAGTTTGGGCATGTGGGATGGGGTGGGCACTGGGGGGGGGGGGTGCATGGGAGGCCTACAGACAGGCCCCTTCCTGGGAGAAGTCAACAGTTTAATCTGCCCAATGCTAGAGGCACAGAAAGCTCAGATATGACCTCTATAGGGTGCCTGTTTGAGGGGTCTGAGCCAAAGGAAGGTGAGGAGGCAGATCCTGCCAGTGGGGACTCCTGAAGGGAGCAGTTCTTGGGGTAAGGTAAGATCCCAGAGGTCTGATGAGGTTGGGAAAAGGCCAATCATTACCCAGCATCCCTCCTATTTATTGGTTAGTGTAATGGTTAATTTTATTTGTCAATTTGATTGGGCCACAGGATGCCCAGTTATCTGGTTAAACATTATTTCTGGGTGTGTATGCACAGGTGTTTAGAAAGGAGATTAGTATTTGAATCCTGAAACTGAGTAAAGCTGATTGACCTCCTTAATGTGACTGGGCCTCATCCAACCCACAGAAGGACTGAATAAAACAAAAAGAGGGAAGAAGGGAAATTTTCTTCTTTCTGACTGACTGTTCGAGCTGGGACATTGGTCTTCTGCCTTCAGACTGGAACTTAAACACCATTGATAGGATTTTCACTCCCAGGCCTTTCAAGTTGGACTAGAACTTATGCCACAGGTTCTCCTGGTTCCTGGGGCTTTGGGCTTGGACTGGAACTCTACCACTGGCTTTTCTGGATCTCCAGCTTGCAGAAGACAGATCATGGGTTTTCTCAGCTTCCATAATAATGTCAGTCCCTTATAATAAAGACATAAATATGTAAAGTATATAATATTTTTTAAAGTGAGAAATATTTTGTTTAACTAGAAGAGAAGCTACCACTATGTTTTTCATCTTATAATAGCATTAAGTATGTAAGTATTTTCATCTCATAATTGGTATTAGCGACTTTAGCAATGAATTATGAATCATTCCAATAACTGTGTATTGCATACTTACTGTGGAAAAGAAGGCAATGTGCCCAGAAAGCATGAGATATAAATGAGTGTGACATAGTCCCTTGCCTGGAGGAACTCACAGTCTAGTGGGAAAAATGTTTACGCAAATAGGCGAGGCAGTGTGATGTAATGGTTGAGAGGGCAAGCTTTAGGCAGTGGTGTACTGGTAGATGTCTAACAAGTGATGGTCTGGAATAAAATGAGGGCTGTAATGGTTTGTGGCTCATGCCTTTTCCATGGTGTAGATATTCTCACTACAGCCTATGTTAAGCTACCAGTACGACATCACCCAATGCAGAGCTGGAAGGAGATACTGTTGGCTCTCTCAAGCTGGTCCAAGCTGGCACCTGCACGTCACTGGTTCTAGAGGTCATATGTCTATTCTTGAGTCAACCGTGGCATGTACTAGCTATGTAGTAGCTCATAACTCCTTTTGACTCCAGCATCTTCATCTGGAAAGCAGAATTACAGTACTACTTATGGAGTTATCTGAAGGCTGGAGGATAAGCTATGGACAATATTTAGAACAGTGTTTGGTGCATTATCTCAATAAATGCAACTTGTAATTATTATAATTAAATACAAAGACGATGGAGAGATGGCTCCAAGAGGAAGACTGTAGGATTTAAGAAGGAGGTAATTTTTTTGTATAGTAGGGATGGTGGGGGTTGTAGAAGGGGAATCTCGAGTTGGGGACTGCATGGCAGAGCCAGGCAGGTAAGAGAGTATCAGACATATTCTGAAAATTCAATTCACTTTGGCTGGAATATAGTGGTTACACATAGGAGCAGAGACATCCTGTGCTTAGGAATTAGGCTGGGCCATGTTGTGGTGTCCTGAGGGCCAGAAGATAGGGGCTGGGGGAGCCACTGGCTATTTAGATGTAGAGAGTGACATGAGGCCTGGTATTCCTAACAAAATTCTCTAATGAATGTTCTAATGAGTGTTCAAGTGAAATGAGGTGACTGCTTCAAATCAGTGCTTGGGAATCATTACACACTTGTTCTATCATTAAGATAAGTATTGACTGGCTCCTGCTAAGTCTGGCAGACCACTAAAGAACATCGAGGCAGACTCTCAGGTTCCATTTCTTGCCCAGTACTCCATCTGGAAACACAATTGGGCCAATGAAAGTTTTTTAAATGGGTAGGTCTTCTATAATCTTGAACTCACATCAATGCAGTTTCATATCTGGCAGATATTACAGAGATTTATGATCTCACAGAGTGGGATCTGCAGTTCACAGAATCACTAATACAAAATAAATTGCTGCCCTTTAGAAATGACTTGCAAATAGAACTACCTCAAATATTATAGGGTAGGGGAAGAATATTACTTTCAACAGAGCCGAGTGAGGGAAAAATTACTCTGTTGGTATTGTTTTCCAGAATATCACCTTTTTGGAAAACACTTTGTTTCAAAATGGTTCATTTGCTCTGGATCTAATTTTTATCATCTCCAGCTTTGTTTTGTAAACAATGTTCAAAGAGCCAAATTTTGTTTAACAGTTTACAAATTGCCCTATATCACACTGTTTTTAAAATAGCCTTAACATTAGTGTACTGTTTACTGGCTTAAACGCTTACATATATTACCTCATTTCATCCACATAGTCACCCTATGAGACAGAAGTCATAGGGTTTTAGAGTTGGAAGGGAACTGTGAGATCAAATTTGAGATTTTCATTCTTCATTCATTCACTCAACGATATTTGTTGTATGTGGACTTGACAGAAACCATGCCAGAATTACCCATGGCGAATAAGAGAGAAGTCCCTGTGCTTAAGAAATTTACATTCTCAGTGGGAGTCAGACAATAAACAAATAAATAAATTATCAAGATAATTAAGGGCCTGTGATATATGCTCTGAAGGGAATAAACAGGGTTCTATAATAAATGGGGTGATAGAGAAGGTTTGGGTGGAAGATTGTAGTTTAGATATCATTGCTAAGAGGTGACATTTGAACAGAGAAATGAACAATAAGAAGAAGCCTGTCACTGAAGACGTTGGGGCAGAACATTCTGAAGAGGGGAGCAAGTGCAAAGGCCAACAGTGAGCCTGAAGTAGTTAGGGAAACAAAGGAGGCCAGTGTGGCAGAGTGAAGGAGCAAAGGGAAGAGTGGTACCAGATGATGTGGGAGACATAGACAAGGATAGATCCAGAAGACTTTGGTTTCAACCCAAGCCACTGAAGGTTTTTGAGCAGTGGAGATATATGTATCTGTTAGATGGAGAATGGACTTGAAGAAGTAGCAAGACTGTAGGCAGTGAGACCAGTTAGGAAACTGAGGCCCAGAGAGGGAAAATAACATCATTGGTACCAGAATCAGTTCCAGAACCCAGGTTTTCTCCTCAAGGTCCAGTGTGCTTGTCATTTTTCAAATAAGAAAATGTCCAAGGAACTTTAAATTTTTTTAATGTTTATTTATTTTTGAGAGACAGAGAGTGTGAGCAGGGAAATGGCAGAGAGAAAGAGAAAGACACAGAGTCTGAAGAGGCTCCAGGCTCTAAGCTGTCAGCACCAAGCCCAACGTGGGGCTCGAACTCACATGCTGTGAGATCATGACCTGAGCCGAAGTTGGCTGCTTAGCTGACTGAGCCACCCAGGCGCCCCTGTCCAAGGAACTTTAATTACTGTTTATACAGGAGCATCTGGAAAGTTTATCATCTTCCTAGTCTTCAGAAAAAACATTATGGAGAGCTTTGCTGTGTGTGTGTGTGTTAGAAAAATTGAGAGCATCATCTTTGCATCATCTATAACTCATTTCAACAAACACATATGGCAGAGTTACCAGGTACATGGCTGTGGCATACAATGCACCATCTACCTAATCTCTGGTCCTTTCCTTTCTCCTTGCCCACAGAACCTTATTTTGTTCATGATGGCATTATACACTTATAACATCTCTGTTTTCTACTCTCCTTTGCAGTTAAGAATAACCTAGTTTTGACGAAGTAGAATTTTGCTAAGGATTTCTGGGAAAGGTTTCCTTTTCCAAAAAAGGCTCCACTTCTTCCTACATCTCTGTCATTTTCTTCTTCCTTGATGAAACCCTGTGGATGAAAGCCACATGTTAAGATGGTGGAGCAAAGAGCTGGAAGGGGCCTGGCCCCTGATGGTTTAAAGTGAACATACCAATTGTGCAGATACTACTTGTGAACTTTGTGACATATGAGAAGATATTGATCAAACCACTGTATTTATATATTTTTTAATGTAGCTGAACACATCCTAACAAAGTCACTGTCTTGGTGGGAGACAGAGATAAATCAATATATGGTGGCTGCAACCCAATATCAATAGCTCATGAAAATGACATGGGATGTTAACTAAGTGCTAGGGTGAGGCAAAGGAAGAGTTGATTTTCCTAAACAAAGGAACTATTTTTCTAAATAAAGAAATGTGGTACTTTCTTCAGGAGTAATTAAGCCATCAACTTATACAATAAAATTTCCCACCCACATAAGGCCTGAAAATCAAGGAGACACGGGACAATGGGCATTTGAATTACACCAAGAGAGGGAGCTCTAGAGGGTGTCCAATTAACTTGCAGTCAATCACCCGCAAATTAATTTGAAGAGGTGTCAGGAGATTGAGGCAAGTTGGAGCTTTCTTTGTGGATTGTGGATTTCTCTCTAAGGTTGCATCTAGAGTCAGCTCCAGGAGCTCTTGGTCCCTTTTTTTGGATTAGGTTCACAGCACATCTTCCTTCCAGCTTCTCACACCCAAAAGGGTGATTGGTCTTTGAAGTTCACCCCATTCTCAATCGTGGCATCTCCATGGCTAACCAAAGTAGATGTAAAGGAGAGCCTTCTGTGTCATTTTTTTTTCATGTCTACCTGAAAATACTGTCTGGCCCCATGAGAGGCTTTTAACAGCTTATTCAAAGGCATAATTTGAATCAGGAGCAAAGAATGTATTCATGCGCTCATTTTCCACATTAACATTGCTCTTAGAATCTGTATTTTCTCTCTTACACATAGACACACGGGGACATTGGACTATCAACTTGAGGGAAAAGTCCATTTGTAATGATGACTATGTAATTTTAAAGCCCAGTACAGCATAAGTATTATGTGTTATTCCATAAATACTCATTGTATTTCCGACTCATGGACTTAGATGGTGTTCTCTCACCTTCCATAGAAAAGGCTGGGTAACAGCCAGCTTATTAAGTGACTTTATAGGGACAAGAGGAACCCTAAGCTCTCCATCCTCTTAAAATTGTCCCAAATGTATAACCACTGTATACCATCCATAACATCTAGTCTAACCTTGGACTAGATTGAGAAATCCAAGTGGGCATTATCCATAGTAATAAGTTCTGACGTGGAAAAGCATTTTACTTCATACACTTCTGTTCTTCTTTTGTTATCCACCCATCAATGCATCCAGGTGTAGCCCACACTTATTGTGTCCTGATTTCAGTTATTCTGAAGTGCTTTTAGCTTGCAAAGTATCTGGGAAAATACATTAGGAAGCTTACAAAGAAAGCCTGACTATGAATGAGCAGTCTCATACAGACACAGTCCTGGAGGCCAGACTGTTGTTCTGAGACCAGGCATGGGTGTGGCTGAGTTACTTTCTGGGGGGTCACAATGCTGATGATGAAACACCTTTATAGTTCTGGTGGTTACAGTATTCCCTCTCAAACCACTTACATTTTGATGTTAAAACATTATTTGTCAGAGATGTGAAAACTGGTCATGGCTCATGTTAGGGGATATAATCTTGGCTTCTTGTCCAAATGATGTCCTGAGGAACACTGGCTTTGTGGTCATTGCTGGTTCCAGGGTAGGGACTTGCAATGACTTCCAAGCTGGGTGGGAAGAGAGGAAGAAGAGATCAGTGAGTTTGTTACCAGGCAGCAGGAATATACTTTTCACAAACACACAGTGTCTTGAAAGTTTGGTTTCCCATCACCATTTATATTCCTGAGGAATAGATGTGTCTCTCACTCCGCAGCAGTGTTTCATGACATTTGGATTTACAATGTTCAAGTTGAAGTCTCTAGCCCCTTGCAGTCTGTCAAAAACAGCTTCTTTGTCCATTTATTTTTGTCTTCCACACCCAGTCTGAATATCTTTTGTAAATTTATACTTGACAACCCTCGTATTTCAGTAGCTGGCTTTGGTTTCACAATCTACCTTGCTTGCTCAGTTACATTAGCTGAAACAACAAATTTAATCCATGATGTCAATAGTAAATTATAGCAGAGAAGTAATATATGTCTGACATCATAAAGGTCAAGGCCATGGTAAAAACACTGCAAATTCTGGAGCCATTGTGTTTGAGCAAGCAGTGGGCTCTTACTAAACACTAACATCATGAAAATCAGATTAGCACTAAAAGCTGCATTTGGCTAATCTTATTTTTTTTTAATATCTTCTTTTTTAAATGGAAAATTTCTAAAAGCAGAAAGCTCTTCTGCTCTACCCTGGGCTGTGGATTTGTTCCCATGGACATTGGCTGTGTAATTATATTTTATATTTGGTAGTGGATAAATAATTAAAACTAGAATTACTTTTCTGAAAAGATTCATTTAGAGCACACGTTTTCTATTACCATAGCAGTCGGATGGGGGAGGGGACATCGCCTCCTACCTACCTAAACTACCTTGCCATTAAAGTATCTAAATTACCTCGGTGAATTCTGAGCGCAGAAGTGGTTGATGAATTGCTTTTGCATAAATGCACTTTCCCTTTGCTAGAATCTAATTTTATGAAACACACTCGTGTGTGTGTGTGTGCGCACACACATACACACACACACACACACACACACACACACACACTCACCAAGAGACACACATATACCAAAGCAACCACTGAACCCTCTCAAGAAGAAAAATTGAAGGCTGGAATTTTCTCTATATAATGAAGTTTTTTTAAACGTTGCCAGTAATATAAGCATCTCTGAGGAAAGCCCAAATGGCTTCATCTCCTATAGGGAAGAGCAGCTCATGAATCACTGTTTCCATGAAGAAGTGTTTCATTCCTTAAACTGGTGCTATCAATTGTACTGGCTGATTTTTTTTATCAGTATCAAAATTTGATTTTGGCTTAAACTCATTTATTACAAGTAAGGAAAAAATTCTTCTGCAGAGTGAACTAAAAAGCCATTCCGTGGATACGAGTCTGAAAATCCCATGCCTTTTGTGGTTATAATGTGTTTAGATGGTTTGATCTGTCATGGGCAGCCCCAGCAGCCAAGGAGGCCTCTTAAACAGCTGACAGCTCTCACTTGGCTCAGATGTATTTTCATTTGTTAATTAGGAGCATTTATTTTAGTTTCCATGTGTTTCTTGCTGTGTGTTAGACATAAGAAAGATCATATATCTGAGTTCCAAGATACAATAATGTGGCACTAGGTATTATCTCCTGACAGAGTCGTTGCTGTTTGCGTCAGTGACAAGGGAGAAAACGTCATCACGCCCCATCTGTGCCCAGTGACAACCAGCACTTTATGAGACTATTTCTTGTGGGTCTGGAGCAATGGCTCTAAAGAATCGGAAGAAGACAAGCTGAAAAGAAAGTGACCTCCAGTGAGGTCTGAAGATGCCCAGCCTCTCCTCTAGTCAGGCCTCTCTGTTTTGCCTGCCTCCATTACTACCTGGAGTGATGAGTTGGCCTTGGGCCAGGGGGGAGAAAGAATGTGGAGGCCAAGGTGCCCAAATCCCCTATTTCTAGTCCCGTTTGTTTGCCTCACTTGTAATCACCACAAGCAAGCTGAAAAAACCTAGCCCTCAAATTGACCTTGGACTATATGAACACCTGGCTCAAGATCATATAGCACTTCGAAGAAAGAAAATGTCTCCTGAAAACTAAGGTTATTGCAGTGAAGAACTGTACATTTTTTATTTCCAAGATTTCTTTAATTTGGTAATTGATACCCATAAATATACCCTGGAGAACATGAATGAGATACAGTTCCTGCCTGCGAGAACCTTAAAATTGAAAATCATAACAAAAATACATAGCCTCTAAGTAATCTCTCAGCCTTTAATCCCTCTTTATGTCACACTGTTGCAAGGGAGATGGGAGCGTGGGGAACAGGTGCGCGTCATTCACAATGGGCTTGGGAAATCTCTCACGGTGCCCGTCGATACACTGGCAGCATTGTCGGCATTAACTTACAAGGACTTACACATCAGTGCAAGATTGTTGGTGTATGTTATGCATCTTGCCTTATATCATCAACGTGTGATTACGATATTTTCTCTTCATAATCAAATAGAAAAATGATTTTCTTTCTCTAATTTTTGTTACAAAATAAAATATTATCCTACAAACTAAGTTTTGATAATTTCTGAACAGTGATTAGGTTTTTCTCTATTAAAAATTTTTTATTTTATAGGTTTTTTAAGTTTATTTATTTTAAGAGAGACAGAAAGAGAGCATGAGCAGGAGAGGGGCAGAGAGAGAGAGAGAGGAAGAGAGAGAGGGAATCCCAAGCAGACTCCTCAGGGTCAGAGCAGAACCGACATGGGGCTCAAACTCACGAAACTTGAGATCATGCATGACCTGAGCTAAAATGAAGAGTTGGATACTTAACCAACAGAGCCACCCAGGCACCCCTTTAATTTTTATTTTAGAGAAACAGCAAGAGTGGGGGGAGAGGGAGAGAGAGAAAGAATCTCAAGCAGTCTCCACGCTCATCCTGACATAGGGCTCCATCCCACCACCCTAGTATCGTGACCTGAGCCAAAATCAAGATTCAGATGCTCAACTGACTGAGCCACCCAGTTGTCCATTTCTCTACTTTAATCCAAGAGTGTATTTTGTTTCCTGAATGACTGAATAAGTGAATTTTGATCTGCCCACATAAACTAATGGACTTCTCTTTCACTCTAATAGTGACTAGAATTTGGAAAAATCTGCCTTCCTAGTTTGGCTTTAAAGACATGGCTTTTTGGCTTCTGGGCTATGTCGCTGCGTCTTTGGCCACATGTTAGTGGTAACTAACAGTTGTTGAGTGTTCGTGTCCTAGGCACTGTGCTTGGCACTTCGCTTGCTGGATCTCAGACAGTACCTAGTCCTTTGAGTTAGGTATTGTTATTTTCTCATTTTACAAAAGAGAAAGTGGGACTTAGCAAGACTAGGAAGGCTACCCACACAATAGGTCAGTTGCTAGCCTATGGACTAATTTCCTTTGGGTTAGGGACCCAACCCTGCTCCAAAAATCTGTTCATGAATCCAAACCCAACTGCCTCCAAATGTCACATCCCTAACTTCTACTAATCCTGCCTTAGTGTGGGTTCACATTACAAAGGCCCCTTGTGTGGATTATTCTCCCTGTTGCTCCTCTCAGTCCTAGAGTGACAACCGCACTTCCTTTAAAATTTAGAAAACAGTAGTTTCCTGGGCTCGCCTCATCACCCCAAGCAAGCCTGTTAGCTGCTGCTCTTGGCAGGGGAACTGGGAACATGACGAATGATAGCGGTCTGCTCCAGGAATAAACAAACTCTTCATTATTCCATTAGCTATTTTCCATTTCCTGCTAAGCTTAACAATTTATTAGCACTATTTAAGTTAATGTATGGCTGTATTATTTTACGTATTTACTTTATATTCTTCACATGATGACATATTTAGGTGTTCAGATCCTCTGTGTGGTTTTTTTGAAGACTAAATTGGATGAGTTTGAGAGGGTAACTCTCCCAGTACTGGTAGGACCACCACTAATTCCTCTTTATGGAGCACATTTTTTTTAAAGGGCTGAAAAGAGATTATCTCAAGGCCACTGGGAACCAAGTAGGTTTGGAATGTAATGCCATACGAGGAGAACACATGTACCCTTGCTTCTCAGTTATCCTATGCTGCAGGTAAATATTGTGTGTGTGTTGAAAGCAGCATTAGACAAGACTCAAGAAGCCCTGATTTCCAACCTTCTACTATTTGGGGTTTTGTGAAAATCAAAAGGGTATGGAGGTGGTTTCTGTTAGGCTGTTTGGATGAGGAAGAAGAATCTCTGACTCTAGCAGAAAAGACATTTATTGCAGGATCACATGTGGACGGATAGATTGGGAGGGAAAACAGAGTCCCAAAAGACAGAGGGCACTGTAGGGTCACTTCTGGCCATTTCTTTCTTGCTCTTCTCTCACACGCAGGTGACGTGGTCTTGCCCTCATGGTATCTGTTCTCTGTGACCTTGCTGTTCTCTTGGTGCACCACTGCTCTTTCCACACCAACTGGCTTCTTCCTTCCCTATCCTCCAAGGCTTAGAAAATGGAGGCCAAGAAGCCAAATACAGAGTGAAGAAGTGCTTTATTTGACTACCTCAAACATTTAAATTTTTTAACATTTATTTATTTTTGAGAGAGAGAGAGACACAGCGTGAGCAGGGGAGGGACAGAGAAAAGAGGGAGACACAGACTCTGAAGCAGGTTCCAGGCTCTGAGCTGTCAGCACAGAGCCCAACGCAGAGCTCGAACTCATGAACTGCGAGATCATGACCTGAGCCATAGTCTGATGCTTAACTGACTAAGCCATCCACGCGTCCCTGACTACCTCAACATTTAGATCAAATTTTGAATATGAGTGTTTTTTGGCAAAGCATGTGCTATTGTCATATAGTTACAAGTTCACACAGTTACTTCATTCGGATGAAAACATTTGAGTTTGCAGCCACTGTCCTCTGTATATATTTTCTGTACTTCCTTCTGCTTATTCATAATTTTTTTCTGTCTCTTAACTTTCACTTGGTTTTCTATGACTACTCATGCCCTTGACCCCTATCCAAATAATATGCTCTGCAATTTTTTTAGCATTTACTGTTTACCTTCATATGATCTGTTTATCTCCATTTACAGTCTTGAGAAAGAACCTTCCTATACCATACTACATTAATAGGTCAGTCCAAGGTACCTCTACTGACATGTTTATTATAAGTGAGAAAGTACATTGTAATATGGACAGTGGTATACAAATGCAAGGTGTCCATTATTATTATTGTTATTTTGTGACAGTATATATAAGGGTCATATAGATAGATCAAACTATCACAAAAAATTCTCTCCTGGCACATGTGATGATTTATTGCTTTGGAGTTTATCCAAAGACCTTAGCTAAGAAACACAGCAGTTAAGCTATGGACCAATTTTCTTACTGAAGTGAGCATACCCATGGGTCTTCTCTAAGCATCTATGGGGGAATAATTTCAGATTCAGACAAATGGCTCAGAGTCTTGGTTGAGTTGTGTAATGTGTAGGCACAGTCAAGGCACCCTGGAGAGACGTGGGCAGGAATGGGTCATTCAGGGGCACCTTAAAAAGAATTTGTCATTTTTGGGTACTACAAAACCATCAATGTTGAAAAACGTCAGGTGGCCTTCACTTATGCTTACAAATTTGGTTCTTTCCTTATCTTTGATACACTCAACACCTCTAATGCCATGGCAATTTACCTGTTTCACTCTATTCCAATGTCTGCCGCCCACAGAAGTTCCAATTAAAAATAAATAACAGAAGACAAAATAAGGAGAAGAAGCTCTTCTGTTTCCCGCAAGCTTTGGGATTAAGGCCGGATCTCTCTCTCTCTCTCTCTCTCTCTCTCTCTCTCTCTCTCTCTCTCTCTCTCTCAATGTCTCCTTTTAGAAAGAGATAAAAATAGTCATTATCAAGGAAGCCAAACTAATAGATTAGAAGATTTTGTAAATATTTAGACTTAGCTAATAAAGTAGCATATATTAACAAAGAATATACTCTTAGAGATCTCATAACTAGAACTAATTAAGGTTGGTAATTAACTTTGGAAAGAACCCAAAAACAAAGAAAACAATTAGACAAATGATCTGTTAGTTTAGAAGATGCAAAACTTTGAAAGTGCCAATGACTCAGTCGAATGTCTCTTAAACTTTCTACCAGAAACATTGGAAACCTGATGGGCTAGATCCTGGTGTGTGTGCTCTCTGCTTTAGCCCTTTCCAAAGGGATGTCGTGAGGATAGAGACCATAGATGTGAAGACACATCAAGCATTAGAAACAGAGATGCAAAATATACCCAAGTTATTATTATCATTCTTCAGATTGATTGTTCTAGCAGGACTTCTTCATAAAGGATACTATGGCGTTGGATCCATTCATAAAAAGCCCAATAAGCAAAAGACAGAAAACAAAAATCAAAACAAAAACAACACAAACAAAGCAAATGGCAAACACCTGGAGTAAGTTCCGGAGTGCCCAGCTAAGCATCTTTCAATGGGTGGGGGAGCTCTGGCCTGTGAAGGCTGCTCAGGGCTGGACACAGAGCTGAAGAATAGCATTGCAAGGGGACTAAATCACTGGGCTCATGAAGTTGTGTGTTGTGTGTCTGGAGGGTTGTCAATCAAACCGTTCTGGTACTCACAAAATGATTCAAAGAGCCCTAACATGAGAAGGACTGAGTCTCTGTGGATGCTGAGAATTGTAGGTAATACTGCCAACTGATGTCTCCCAGGTCTTCAGATGGTAATGTTTTTATGCCAACTCCTACACCTTTCCCTCCTTCTTTTCTTTCTCTCTCCTCTCCTTTTTTTCTTTCTACCATATCATGTTCCTGTCTTCAGCTGAATTTGTCATCTATTACCATCTAATGTTTACATGATTTACTGCCAGGCCACTGTCTTCACCTGGTGCAATAGATTGAGCATTAAGGCCTCCCTGAAACCACTATGTTGAAACCTAATCTCCAGTGTGATGGTATGTGGAGGTAGGGTCTTTGGGACGTGATTAGGCCATGAGGGTGGCACCCTCATGAATGGGATTTGTGCCCTTATTGAAAAGACTTCAGACTTAAGTCTGATAAGACTCCCTTATCCCCTCCACCATGTGAGGATACAGTGAGAAGACAGTTTTCTATGAACCAAGAAGGGGGCTCTCACCAGACACTGAATCTGCCAGTGCCTTGATCTTGGTCTTCCTAGCTTCCAGGAATGTTAGACATAAATGTTTGCTGTTTAAGGCACCCAGTCTAGGGACTCCTGGCTGGCTCAGTTGGAAAAGCGTGTGACTCTTGATCTTGGGATTGTGGATTCAAGCCCCATGTTGGATGTAGAGATTACTTAAATAAATAAAACTTAAAAAAAAAAAAAGTCACCCAGTCTATAGTATTTTTGTCAAAGCAGCCTGAACCAAGACACTTGGATTTTTCCAAAAGTAGAGTCTGAGACAAGAACTTGTGTGCAGAACTTGTGTGGCTGGGATCAGAAGCGAGAACCAGGGAGCATGAAACGGAGAGGAAAGAAAAGCCAATCAACGGTGCTTTATGGAGTGGTCCAGACAGCAGGCAGCTGGGACTGCATCTTACTAGGACCATCTGAGACTGTAGAATGCTGACCAGAATTGCTCACAATGAAAGTACTGACAAGCAAATTTGTCCATCAGCTCTTATTTCCAGTTTGTTAAGAGTTTCTCCAGTTGCTATTGCATGTAACCTGAGCACTCTTCCCCCAGTGTGGTTCCTAAGCATCGCAGGGCAGAAAGGTGGGTTCTTTACATTATGTGGTGTTGGCAGAAGTGGTTTGCAGTGTCTCTAAGGACATGTGCTGCAGTAGTAGATGGTATTAGAGGTGAAGCTGGAAGGATATGAGGTGATCCCAAGGGACTCTGATGTGCCAGGCCTTCCTCAACCATCTTTTCTATAATTGACTCATGTTAACCTATCTGATAGAGTGCATAACTTGTTCTGGGAACATGCTTGTAATCCAAAGCACTTGTATATCAAAGTGAATTTCAAGAACCATTGGCTCAGTGATCATGTGATGTTGGGCGTCACGTACTACTGGTATGGCAAGACATCGTTCGTTTATCAAGTTAAAATTTATTAGAAATGTTTGTTCATCTTGTGGAACACTCACAGAATAAGCTACTCACAACCTAAGGTTTTACTGTAATTGACACTTATTCCTCTTAAATTTCATAATATTGATTTTTTACTAGCAAATTTGCCTAGAGAATACTTTAAATATTCTGTTTCTTTCACTTACAATTGTGCCAGTCATGGTGAGTTGGAAGGTCTGGGTATGGAGTGGGCTGGCTTGAACTCAAATCCCAACTCCACACTAAGTAGTGCTAAGTAGTAACTTCCTTGAAGAAGTTACTATAAACCATAAATTGGGGATGATTGCAGTACCTACCCAACAAAATTATTGTTCTAAAATTTAAATAAAATAGGGATGTCTAGCTGGCTCAGTCAGAAGAGTGTGTGACTCCTCATCTTGAGTTATGTGTTCAAGTCCCATGTTAGGTGTACAGATTACTAAAAAAATAAATAAAAATTAAAAAAAAGACTGAATAAAATACTAATCATAAAACAGTTAGCTTGGTATATGGATCACACAAACTAGTGCTTATTATTTTAAAATATATATATACACATATGTACATAAGTCAGATGAGTATAACTTCATACCTTCATCTAAGTCATTGGTAAAAATGAATTAAAAAGGTTCAAATGAAGAATGCAACAGCAATTTTCTGAGCCTTCCCTTTAGGTTAACATCAATACATGGGATCATAAAATCTCAGGGTTCTTTTTCATTTTTTTGTTTTTTTCTTTCAAGTTTTATTGAAATTCCAGTTAGTTTACATATAGTGTAATGTTAATTTCAGGAGTAGAATTTAGTGACTCATCACTTACATATAACACCCAGGGTTCATCACAACAAGTGCCCTCTTCAATGCCCACCCCCCATCTAGCCCATCCCCCCACCCACATCCATTCCAGCAATGCTCAGTTTGTTCTCTATAATTGAGAGTCTGTTTTATGGTTTGCCTCTCTCTCTCTCTCTCTCTCTCTCTTTTCTTTTTGCCCCTATGTTCATCTGTTTCATTTCTTAAATTCCACATATGAGTGCAATCATAATGTATTTGTCTTTCTCTGATATAATACACCCTAGCTTCATCTGTGTCATTGCAATTGGCAAGATTTCATTCTTTTTGATGGCTTAGTAATAATATTCCATTGTGTGTGTGTGTGTGTGTGTGTGTGTGTGTGTGTGTGTGTGTGTGACATTTTATTTATCCATTCATCAGTTGATGGACATTTGGACTCTTTCCATATTTGGCTATTGTTGATAATCATACATCAACCCTGACACATCAGGGTGCACGTGTCCCTTCAAATCAGTATTTTTTTATCCTTTGGGTAAATACCTAGTTGTGTAATTGCTGGATCATAGGGCAGTTCTATTTTTAACTTTCTGTGGATCTCCATACTGTTTTCCACAGTGGCTACACCAGTTTGCATTCCCGCCAATAGTGTAAGAGGATTCTCCTTTCTCTGCATAATCACCAATACCTGTTGTTTCCTGTGTTGTTAATTTTAGCCATTTTGATAGGTGTGAGGTGATATCTCATTGTAGTTTTGATTTGTATTTCCCTGATGATGAGTGATATTGAGCTTTTCATGTGTTTGTTAGCGCTCTGTATATATTCCTTGGAAAAGTGTCTATTCATGTCTTCTACCTATTTTTTAACTGGATTATTTATTTTTTGGGTGTTGAGTTTGATAAGTTCTTTACATATTTTGAATATTAACCCTTTATCAGATAGGTCATTTGCAAATATCTTCTCTCATTCCAAAGGTTCCCCTTTAGTTTTGTTGATTCTTTCCTTTGCTGTGCAGAAGCTTTTTATCTTGATGAAGTCCCAATAGTTCATTTTTGCTTTTTGTTTTCCTTGCCTCCAGAGATGTATCTAGTAAAAAGTTGATATGGCCAACGTCAAAGAAGTTGATGCCTGTGTTCTCCTCTAGTGTTTTGATAGTTTCCTGTCTCACATTTAGGCCTTTCATCCATTTCAATTTATTTTTGTGTATGGTGTAAAAAAAAGGGGGGGGGGAGGATCCAGTTTCATTCTTTTGCACATTGCTGTCCAGTTTTCTCAACACCATTTGTTAAAGAGACTATCTGTTTTCCATTGGATATCCTTTCCTGCTTTGTCAAAGATTGGTTGACCATATAGTTGTGAGTCCATTTCTGGGTTTTTTAAATCTGTTCCACTGATCTATGTGTCTGTGTTTATGACAGTACTGTACTGTCGTCTTAATTACTACAGCTTTGTAATGTATCTTGAAGTCTGGAATTATGATGCTTCCAGGTTTATTTTCCGTTTTCAAGATTGCTTTGGCTATTTGGGGTTTTTGTGGTTCTATACAAATATTAGGATTATTCATTCTAGTCTGTGAAAAATGGTGGGGCGCCTGGGTGGCTCAGTTGGTTAAGCGTCCAACTTCGGCTCAGGTCATGATTTCACAATTCGTGGGTTCGAGCCCCGCATCAGGCTCTGTGCTGACAGCTCAGAGCCTGGAGCCTGCTTCAGATTCTGTGTGTGTCTCTCTCTCTGCTCCTCCCTTGCTCAGGCTCTGTCTCTCTCTGTCTCTCAAAAATAAATAAATGTAAAAAAAAAATTAAAAAAAAAGAAAAATGCTGGTGGTATTTTGATAGGGATTGCATTAAATCTGTAGATTACTGTGAGTAGTGTAGGCACATAACAATTTTTAAAAATATTTTAACTATATTTGCTTTTCCAATCCTTGAGCATGGAATATTTCTTCATTTCTTTGTGTCATCTTCAATTTCTTTCATAAGTGTTCTAAAGTTTTCAGAGTGCAAATCTTTTACCTCTTTGGTTAGGTTTATTCCTAGGTATCTTATATTTTTTGGTGTAATTGTAAATGGGATTGATTCTTTGATTTCTCTTTTTGCTTTCATTATTGGTGTATAGAAATGCAACAGATTTCTGTATGTTGATTATATCCCGAAACTTTACTGAATTTGTGTTATCAGTTCTAGCAGTTTTTTGGTGGAATCTTATGTGTTACCTACATACAGTATCATGTTGTCTGTGAATGGTGAAAGTTTGACTTCTTCCTTGCTGATTTGTATGCCTTTTATTTCTTTTTGTTGTCTGATTGCTGAGGCTAGGACTTCCAGTACTCTGTTAAATAGTAATGGATAAATAGTAATGGTAATAGTAACATTACTATGTTAAATAGTAAGACATTCCTGTCTTATTCCCGACCATAGAGGAAAAGCTCTTAGTTTTTCCCCCATTGAGAATGGCATTAGCTGTGGCTCTTCTGTATATGACTTTTATGATGTTGAAGTCTGTTTTCTCTTATCCTTAATTTGTTGAGGGTTTTTATCAAGAATGGTTGCTGTATTTTCTTAAATGCTTTTTCTGCGTTTATTGAGAGGAACTTATAGTTCTTATCCTTTTTTTTAAATTATTATTAATGTGGTATAATATGTTGATTGATTTGAGAATACTGAACCACACTTGCAGGCCAGGAATAAATCCCACCTTATCATCATGAATTATTCTTTTAATGTACTGTTGGATTCAATTTGCAAGTATTTTGTTGAGAGTTTTTGCATCCATGTTCATTAGGGATATTGGCCTGTAATTCTCTTTTTTAGTGGGGTCTTTGTCTGGTTTTGGAATCAAGGTAATGCTGGCCTTATAGAATGAATTTCTATTTTTCTATAACGGTTTGAGAAGAATAGGTATTAACTCTTCTTTGAATGGTTGATAGAATTCTCCTGGGAAGCCATCTGGTCTAGGACTTTTGTTTGTTGGGAGATTTTTGATTACTGATTTAATTTCTTTGCTGGTTATTGGTCTATTAGAGTTCTCTATTTCTTCCTGTTTCAGTTATGGTAGTTTATGTTTTAAGTTTCTAAGAATTTATCCATTTCTTCCCGATTGCCCAATTTGTTGGCATATAATTTTTTATAATATTCTCTTATTAATTGTTCGTATTTCTGTGGTGTTGGTTGCGATCTCTCTTATCTCATGTGTGGTTTTATTTATTTGGGTCCTTTTTCTTTTCTTTTTGATAAGTCTGAATAGGTGTTTATCAATTTTATTAATTTTTTCAAAGAACCAGCTCCTGGTTTCATTGATCTGTTCTAGTGGTGTTTTGTTTGTTTGTTTCTATATCATTTATTTCTTCTCTAATCTTTATCATTTCCCTTTTTCTTCTGGATTTAGGTTTCATTTGTTGTTCTTTTTCTAGCTCCTTAAGTGTAAACTTAGGTTGCATATTTGAGATTTTTCTTGCTTCTTGAGGTGGACCAGTGTTGCAATATACTTCCCTCTTATGATTGCTTTTGCTGCATTCCAGAGGGTTTTGGACTGTTGTGTTTTGTCACTTGTTTCCATGTGTTTTATTTTATTTCTTCTTTAATTTCCTGCTTGACCCATTCATTCTTTAGCTGGATACTCTTTAACCTCCATGCATTTGTGGTCATTTACATTTTTTCTTGTGGTTGACTTCAAGGTTCATAGTTTTGTGGTTGGAAAATATGCATGGTATCATCTCAACCTTATTGAGGTCTGATTTGTGGCCTAGTATATGTGATCTATTCTGGAGAATGTCCCATCTGCACTTGAAAAGACTGTGTATTCTGCTGCTTTAGGATGAAATGTTCTGGTTATATCTGTTAAGTCCATCTGTCTCAGTATGTCATTCAAAGCCATTGTTTCCTTGTAGATTTTCTGCTTAGGTCATCTGTCCATTGATGTAAGTGGGATGGTAAAGTCCCCTAACATTATTGTATTACTATCAGTGAGTTCCTTTATGTTTGTTATAATTGTTTTATATATTTGGGTGCTTTCAAGTTAGGGCATAAATATTTATAATTGTTAGATCTTCTTGTTGGATAGACTCTTTTATTATGATACAGTGCCCTTCTTCATCTCTTCTTATAGTCTTTGGTATAAAATCTAGTTTATCTGACATAAGTATTGCCACTCTGGCTTTCTTTTGATGTCCATTAGTATGATAAATGGTTTTCCATCCCACTTTAAATCTGCAGGTGTCTTTAAAAAGCAACATATATATAGGTCTTGTTGGGTTTTTTTTATCCATTCTGACACCCTATGTCTTTTGATTGGAGCAGTTAGTCCATTTACATTCAGAGTAATTATTGATAGATATTAATTTAGCGCCATTTTATTACTTTTGTTGTTGTTTCTGTATACTCTCTCTGTTCCTTTCTAGTCTTTGTCACTTTTTGGTCTTTCTTTCCTACATAAAGAGTCCCCTTTAATATTTCTTGCAGGACTGGTTTAGTGATCATGAACTCCTTGAGTTTTTGTTTGTCTGAGAAACTATTTTTCATTCTATTCTGAATGACAGCCTTGCTGGATAGAGTATTCTTGGCTGCATATTTTTCTCATTCAGCATGTTGAATATAACACACCACTCCCTTCTTGCCTGCCAAGTTTCTGTGGAAAGATCTGCTGCTAACTTTATTTGTCTTCCTTTGTAAGTTAGGGACTTCTTTTGTCTTGTTGCTTTTAGGATTTTCTCTTTTTCTCTATATTTTGCAAATTTAACTGCAATATGTCTTGATGCTAGCCTGCTTTTGTTGATTTTGATGGAAGTTCCCTGTGCCTCCTGGATTTGGATGTCTGTTTCCTTCCCTAGGTTATAGAAGTTTTAAGTTACAATTTCCTCAAATAAATTTTCTACCCCTTTTCCCTCTCTTCTTCTGGGACTCCTATGATATGAATGTTATTATACTTTATGAAGTCACTGAGTTCTCTGAGTCTACATTTGTGATCTAATTTTTCTTTCCCTCTTCTTTTTAGCTTCATTATTTTCCATAGTTTTATTTATTTTTTAAATTATTTTCCATAGTTTTATCTTCTATATCACTTATTTGTTCCTCTGCTTCTTCCATTCCTGTCATTACATCCAGTCGGTTTCAAATCTCGGTTATTTCATTTTTCATTTCAGACCGACTAGTTTTTAGGTCTTTTATCTCTGTTGTAAGGGACTACCTGATGTCTTCTATGCTTTTCCCACGCCCAGCTACTATCCATATGATTGTTGCTTTAAATTCTGGATCAGCCATATTACTTATATCTGTTACAATTAGATCCTTGGCTGTGACCTTTTCTTGTTCTTTCTTTTGGATTGAATTCCTCCATCTTGGCATTTTGTCTAGGTCTCTTATTCTCTGTGTTGAGAAAGCTTATTATGTTTCTTGCTCCTGAGAGTAATGGTTTTATGAAGAAGAGGTCATATACTGTCCAGAGCCTGGCACTTCAGGAGGGGTCTCTAGCGTATGCTGTGTGCACTCTGCTGTTGTGCTTTGGCTGCTCTTTCCCCCAGGTCAGTTCTCTGCAGAATTTTTCCTTGCCTGCTGTGGGGAGTGCTGGACCTTGGCCAGAGTGTGGTGAATTTTAAATAGGTGTGCTCTGGTCTGCTTGTTAAAAGAGACCCGATGCTATTTCCACTAGAGCTGAAGCTTTGCAGCACTCTATGGTCAGTATATGTAGTGTGTGTGTGTGTGTGTGTGTGTGTGTGTGTGTGTGTGTATGTGTGTGTGTAGTGGGGGGGGAGTTGTGCTGGTCTTCTGGGGGAGGGGCCTGCTGCTCTGGATCTCAGGCACACTTGCTGAAGGAAAGCAGCACGTGCAGAGCACAGGTGGGTGGGGCTTGGTGCAAGCTGTTTAGGCACACTGTTGGCACTGTGCTGCTTACTGAAGTTAGTAAGGGAGGGGCAAGGGAGAGAAATGGCACCAGCTCCCCTCTCTCATCCCTAGAGAGGGGAGTTTGCACCCTCCGCTGTCTAGGAAGCCCACCCGGAAGAGTGAAAAATCTCTCTTCATGTGTTCCAGGCTTCTCTCAGATCCCTGCCTCCACCTTGTTTGTGTCTGAGCTGTCTGCCCGCCCAGTAGCACAGTACACCTGTGGTCTATCCCAAGTAGGCCAGATGAGTTTTAAAACACCAAATTTTAGAGACCTGGCATGGTGCGAACTTGCTCTGGTCCTCTGGGGGAGGGTCTCACTGCACTGGGATTGATGCAGGTTTGTCCCAGAAGGGCATTTGCACCAAAGTGCGGGGGCATGGAGTTTGGAGTAAAGCACAGTGAAGAACCAGTGTCCAGGTTAGCCACCCTCAGCAGGTGTCTCTGCACCTATGCTGAGAGGCATGGGAGTGCAATGGTGCCCACCAACTCTTTTGTTCACTGAGAAGCCATGCCGCTTCTCCCAGATACACTCCAGGAAGGGGGAACCGTCTCTCCTAGTGCATCCCAAGGGATCCTCAGATCATGCTGTCTGCTCCCAGGCTCTGCCTTCCTTTACCACAGGAGCACTGCAGCACCCTCAGGGCTTTACACCAGCCATGACACAGACCTGCAAAACTCCAGTCTTTGAGCCCCGCTGCTTCTAAAAACTACAAAAATCTGTCCCTCTCATTTTCCCAAAGGCTTTAGGCAAGTGTTTTCCTTGTGTGATCACCCGTGTGTTCCTCTCTCTCTCTCTTCTCTTTCCATGACCAGGGCTCCTTCCCCTCCACAGCACCCACAATCTGTTTCTCCCCCAAACCACATCTCCGCATCTCCTGCCTTCCATGATGTGGCCTCTTCTCCCCTCTAGTTATACAGTTTGTTCTATTAGTCCTCAGGTAGATTTCTTGGGTATTCAGAACGATTTGATGTTTCTCTAGCTGTGTTTGAGCGACAAAGCAAGCGTAGGGTCCTCCTCCTACTCTGCCATCTTAGCTCCTCTCTAAAATCTCAGTTTTTAAAGTCCAAACACCCATCTTATGCTATGTTCATCTCAAGAGATTATTTCAATTGGTTTGGTAAGTTAAGGAATGCTATATCTACATAGTAGTGTTACTCCAAATGTGGTCTAAGAATCAGTGCTGGTCCCTCAACTGTTACTGGTCCACAATGAGATATGTACAGAAATTGAGAGTAAGTGGGTACAAATTTGTATAACAATTTGGCATTGCCTTGACATTCAAATGCACTTGCCAATGAACTATTTCATTGAACAGCACATAGGCCAGATCAGAAAGTATTGAACTTGAGGGGCACCTGGGTGGCTCAGTTGAGTGTCTGATTTTGGCTCAGATCTGATTTCTGCTGACAGCTCAGAGCCTGGAGCCTGCTTCAGATTCTGTGTCTCCCTCTCTCTCTGCCTCTCCCCTTGTGCTTGTGCTTGTGCTCTCTCTCTCTCTAAAATAAATAAATATTAGAATTTTTTTTTACGAAAGTGTTGAACTTGTGAGGTAAGTCATATGTGGTGAGAAGTAGGGCTGTCTAAAACACGATATTCTAAAGTTAATTTGCCAACTATAACCCCAAAGTATATAAAGACAGAATCCCTATCTTTCTTCAAAAGTTAACTTAAATGTAACTAATTTTACAGAATAAATAGCTGGAACTCATTGCTGATAAAGAATTGAGAAAGTTTACAAATAGAGTATCACTAATTCATTTTGGAAAAAGTTAAAAATGAATATCCTGTTTTGTCCTTGTTTCCATGTATACATCCCTGCAAGACTGGTTTCTCTATTTTAAGTATTATGAAGACACAGAAAGAGTTTTGATATACATTTTCTCCTATGAAAAGCATTGTCATCAATCTAACCTAGATGAGGTAAGTTAAGAAGCAAGAGGCAAATTCATCCATTACATTAACATTAAATATTAATATAAAAATTGGCCGTTAAAAGCGTGAATATAGGTGTTTAATATGGGAATGTATTCCAGTAGTGATTTTGTGTTACAATGGCACAATCATCAAAATTATGAGTGTAACAGAAATTTTCTCCATTATTTACCTCTACAGATGTTTTCAATGAACGATGTATATAGTTTTTAAAAAATTCAATCTATATTTGTTTTGATATTTAATGAAATATAATGTCTATTGAACCTAATATTAAAATGGGAGCATGTATTTTGTATGCCTTTGTTTTTTTACTGGTAATTTATTTTTATTGGTTTTATAAAAGTTACCCATCTGTTGGAAATTTTGTAAGATTAGATCTTCCACAATAGTTTGAGAAGCATTGCTCTTTGCTTTCACTTGATTTATCAACCCATCAGAAAAAAAAAAAAGAGAGAAAGAGAGATGAATAGCTCCTATGCAACTGAGGAATATAACCCTTTAAGATTTTATCATCTATTATAACAACAACTACAATTACAACAGCAATTATACCACCCGTGACTGTGTACAGCTGAATTATTGCATATGAACTGACTCTGAAGACAGGTTTTAAAATAACCACAAAACTAGACTTTTATGGTGACCATTTTACAATATATATTAACATTGAATTGCTATGCTGTACACCTAAAACCAATATGATATTGTATTTCAGTTATGCTTCAATAAAAAACACCACCACCAGTTTTGACATTCTCAACAACTTACACCAATCTCATCCACATAATCCACATCATAGCATGTTAGAAGAAGGTATCACTGGGGCGCCTGGGCGGCTCAGTCGGTTGGGCATCTGACTTCAGCTCAGGTCATGATCTCGAGGTCTGTGACTTCGGGCCCCGCATCTGGCCCTGTACTGACGGCTCAGAGCCTGGAGCCTTTTTCGGATTCTGTGTCTTCCTCTATCTCTCTGCCCCTCCCCTGCTCATGCTCTGTCTCTCTCTGTCTCAAAAATAAATAAAAACATTTTAAAAATTAAAAAAAAAAAGAAGAAGGTATCACTGAAAACATCATCTTTACCTGGTGGTGCCTGAGACCACAATAAACATCCACACCCTTAGAGGCAAAGAGAAGTGGGAAGGTTGGTGGGCAGGAGTGCCACACATGTAGATCACCACTCTGGGTCACTTTTATCTTTGGTAGTTTTTCTGGCTGACCCAGAAGCATCACATGGACCTGGCCTGGCAGCTTTAAAATTGGAATAAAGCTATAAACCATCAGCCAGCATTTACTGATCCTGGCGTATACCCTGGGATTACCAAGACTTCGAGAAGTGGAAAAAAAAAAAGAAAAAAAGAAAAAGAAAGGAAAGCATAGAAGGAAGGAAGTTAATAATAATGACAGAGCCCAGTGTATGATTTTTATGTGTAGAAAAATAAAGGGATGAATATGTTCATTTTAAAAAAACATCTTCGGGGCACCTGGGTGGCGCAGTCGGTTAAGCGTCCGACTTCAGCCAGGTCACGATCTCGCGGTCCGTGAGTTCGAGCCCCGCGTCAGGCTCTGGGCTGATGGCTCGGAGCCTGGAGCCTGTTTCCGATTCTGTGTCTCCCTCTCTCTCTGCCCCTCCCCCGTTCATGCTCTGTCTCTCTCTGTCCCAAAAATAAATAAAAAACGTTGAAAAAAAAATTTTTTTTAATAAAAAAAAAAAAACATCTTCAGTGAGATGCAATTCACAGATACAATTTATACATTTAAACTTACAATTTAAGGGGCATTAGCATTTTCAGAGTTGTGCAACCATCACCACCATCTAAGATTAGAGTGTTGTAATTCAGGGGCACCTGTGTGGCTCAGCTGGTTCAGCATCCGACTTCTTGATTTCAGCTCAGGTCATGATTTCATGGGCATGAGATTAAGCCCCACACTGGGCTCTGTGCCGGGTGTGGAGCCTGTTTAAGATACTCTCTTCCTCTCCCTCTGCCTCTGTGAATGCTTTAATTCATTCACATTTATATAAATAATAATCATGCAGGTACATATATATATATATATAAGCATATATATGTATATATATATATAAGCATATATATGCAGGTACATATATATGCATATATATGCCTATATATAGTCATTATATATATATATATATATAATGACTATATATATAGTCATTATATATATATAGTCATTCAGTAATGACTTAGAGTTTAAGTATTTGTACATGCATATATATGCCTATATATAGTCCTATATATGCCTATATATATATATATATAGTCCTATATATATATATATATATATATAGTCCTATATATTTAATATATAGTCCTATATATATATAATATATATATTTAATATATAGTCCTATATATATATAATATATATAGGACTATATATATAGGACTATATATATACTATATATACTGTACTATATATATAGGACTATATATATAGTCCTATATATATATATATATACTATATATACTGTACTATATATATAGTCCTATATATATAGTACTATATATATAGGACTATATATGACTATATGTAGGCATATATATGCATGTACAAATACTTATGCCTATACTTATACTATGCCTATATATAGTCCTATATATATGCCTATATATATATATATATAGGCATATATATAGGACTATATATATATATATATAGGACTATATATATATATATATAGGCATATATAGGACTATATATAGGCATATATATGCATGTACAAATACTTAAACTCTAAGTCATTACTGAATAAAAAAAATAAATCTTTGAATCTATGGTCACCTTAGAAGATTAACTAAAGGAGCGTAACCTTTTGCCATTTCTTTATTGCTCCAGAGAGGGGTTGAATGTGTAGCCCAGGAGTGGAGGTCTCAACGTGGTGCCCCATTACGTGAGCATAAATGGCACTGGACCTTTTTGGGCAGGTTTGGGCCATAGTTGTGCTGTGCAGCCCGTCAGTGGTGCTGGTGATTTTTCAGTGTTGACTCTGGCTGAAATTACCAACATATTTCTGAGGTGGCCACAAGATGTCAGATAATGATTTTACTTCCCACTAAGATTAGGTTCAAACTGGATATCTACAGAGGAGATGACCCATGTGTTCCCCCTTTATTTTCCTCTATTTCAAATCCTTTGTTCCTTGACCTACTCTTGCTTCCAAATATAGTTTGTCCCTCTGGTCTGCCCCTCCTCACAGTTCTCATCCTCTTCTTGGACTCTAGGAAATCTGATTGCCACTCTTGGAAGGCTATCTGGGATAACTGTGTTTTCATGAACTGTTATTTTAGTGGCTAGACATTCAGCCCACTAAGTATTTTTCTTAAATGCAAATAACACATTCTTTTCCAAGTGCACCACTCCAGAGCATCCCAACCACCAACCACAGTCCCATGTAGAACCCTTCATGATTAAAACAATAAATGTGTTCATCTGGGAAGAGGGAAGAAAATGAGAATGTTATTTCATTGGAAAACTCAAATGATTTCAAAATAAATATAAGGAAAATACAGCTCCCTAATGTAAACTTGACTGTGGAAGGCAAACATCATAAAAATGTGGTCTCTGTTTCAGGTGTTCTGGAAACAAACTCACTTTTAGGGTTCGAGGAGCTATTCCAAGCATTGATAGAATGAATCTTGTGTTTGAAGGATTATGTAGACCCTTCCTTCCTTCCTCAAGCAGTCTTTTTAAACTTTCAGTGGTTCTGAGGCTAATTTTGGTTCTGATAAACAGCTGAACTCTAAAACCATACTGGTTTACCTTTTCATTGCCAACAGTGAAAACAGATCATCTGTGTGAAGAATTTTAATTACATAAAATCACAACTTAATCAGAGCTCTTCGATATTTTCTAAGTATTCATCACGTGCCAGCCCTGGGCCAGGAACACCATGAGCCTTCACTCATAGGGTGGGTATACGTCTTAGAGTGGAGACAACCATTGAGAACAGTAATAATACCTAAGAATGCTCTGCTGGGCAAAGAGCATGGTTCCAGGGGAGTTCAGGGCAGATGCACTGGCAAGAAAGTAATATTCATGGCACATGGAAATCACAGGCTTCCTCGAAGTGGCATATTATCCTCACTACTTGATTCCTAGATCAGCAGACACCATGCCGAATACAAGCCTACTCCTTAGAAACAGTTTCCCAAATCCAGGAAACCACCACGATAGAAATGCTTGCCTCGGTGCATTTAAAAGTTTTTCAACAATAAAGGATATCACTTGCGTATCTTCTAAACAGGAGCAAACTGGCAATCTTTTTCATGTTTCTTTTTTCTCTAGGATGCTGGCATCTGTTTCTGCTCTGTTTGCTAGGGTTTTCATTTAAAAAGTACAATATATACAACTTCTCTATGATTAAAACGTATTGCCTTTTGTGAATGATGAATTCAGGCAAGTATCCCTGTCTTTATTTTCCATCACAGTTGGTCATAAATCCTGCAACCCAGAAGTGATAATGTTCTTTGGCTTCATGTAATTGTGCTGGCTAGGGCTCTGGATGCTCATGTCTCCATTTTTATTGTGTTGGGAAGTCAGACAACTCTTCCAACTTGCTGATGGAGATGTTGGCGGTGGCCCAGCTCTCTAGGGTGATGATAGTTGGATTGCTTTCTCTAAGGGATTGCTTTCCTCTGGCCAGCGATTTCTCTCGTGGTTCTGTGTCCATTCTTTGGAAGGCCATGAAGAAAAGAAAAATATTTCCCTGCTTTACAACTTAATGGAGGGTGGGGGAGGGATGGGCATGTTGAGCTGGAAAGCTTAAAGGAAAATAAGTGAGTCACCTTTAATGCGTCCACATTGATTCAATCGCTCCTCCCCCCTCCCTGTCTCCCTTTCTTCCTTCCTCCCCCCTCCCTCCTTTCCTTTCTTTCTTCTTTCCTTCCTCCTTCCCTTCCTGTCTCCCTTTCTTCTTACTTACCTTCTACCCTCCCTCCTTCCCTCCTTTCTTCCTTCTTTCCCCCCATTTCACATGCATTTATTAAAATACCTTATATGCTCTGAGCTATACTGGGTGTCATCAAAGTCCTAAAGAAATTTTGTGGTCTGGCAGACATGCAAAAGACAACTATAATAGGAAATTTGGAGAAGAGTGTCAGCTTTGGCAGTGTATGTGTTAGGGTTACATTAGTTGTTGTAACAATAAACTAAAAAAAAATGGCTTAACACAACAGAAGAGTGTTTCTTACTCAGATAATAATCCAAAGCAGATGTTCCTTATCTGTGGGTTAAAGGATTCAGGTTTCTGTCTACGTCTCAGAATCATTTTCAGCCCTCCGAGACAGTGAAGAGGCACACTCACTTCTTAGAAGCCCTCCTTCTCCTCATTTTCCACTGGTGAAAACTTGTCGCATGACCCCAGCGAGATGCAAAGGAGACTGGGAAGCACAGTCCCAGCTGGGCAGCTGCGTTTCCACAGGATGGAAAGAAACAAAAAGGTGAGTGGACAGTTACCCACAAGGAGAGTAGGAGCGAACTCTCTTTTTTTGAACAATTAATCTTCAGATGACAATAGAACCCTTAGTAAGAGAAGTCTGGTGGGCATAATTTCTAGCATAAACTAGCATAGAAACTAGAAAGACAAAGTGATCTGAAGATCTAAAAGTTGGGATACAAGCAAGTGTCAAGAAAACACGGTAGTGTTTATACCACTTCGTACGGAAGAAGGGGAAGTTTCCATTTTCAAATCCACCATCACAGTGTGATTTGGCTCATTTTCTTTTTTTTTTCTTGAAGGGATCATAAAAATTAAATCTAAAACGAATGTAATTCTTCAGAAAGCAGATTCGGTTGCCCTTTGAGATACCTAATTTACCAAGGTCCGTTAATGGGTGCCATCTTGCAGTTGGGGAAATGAGCCACTACCTTTGGAAGTCAGGTTTGTTAGCTTTTTTGCCTGAATCCCCTCCAATTTTCTCACAGCCTCAGTGAGCACAGTTTCTTTTCATCCTAATGTGGCGGGGGATAAAATGAAAGGAAGTTTTCCTTAATTCGATAGTGAAACTTGCCAGTTGGGAAGCACTTTGAAATACAAACTAATTAATAAGCACAACTCTCTTCTAGAGCAGGAAGGATTGCTGTTCTCATTTTTCACAGCTGAGAAGGCTGCAGTTAACATAGTGGGCCCCAGGCTGTGTACCTCATCTGCCTAAGAACTTTGAGGCACCAGCCCCGCATTCTCTCAGGATGGCATGTGGCCTCTCTAGAGAATAATCCGTTTTTATACGGGTTGTAGCTAACAGTGATTTCCTCGATGACTCCACACTGCCACTGGCACTGGGTGTGCAATTAGTAACGTTCTTGTCACAAACTGTGAGTGACCCATTAAAGAGAATTAAGAAAAAGTGACTCACTGGATGACTGTGTATCTCACAGACACTTTAAATTTTTTTTTAAATGTCTTTATTCTTTTTTGACATAGAGAAAGAGAGAGAGAGAGAGAACACAAGTGGGAGAGGGGCAGAGAGAGAGACACACACAGAATCCAAAGCAGGTTCCAGGCTCTGAGCTGTCAGGACAGAGCCTGATGCAGGGCTCGAACCCACAAACCATGGGATCATGACCTGAGCCGAATTTGGACGCTTAACGACAGAGCCACCCAGGCGCCCCTCACGGACACTTTTAGAGATGGAGACATTTGTTCTGACATCAGCACTGTGCTAAACTGAGAATAAGAAAGATAAGAGGTATCTGTTCCTACCTTCATGGTACTAAGACCTTGGGCCCCAAATTATGACTGCCATTGTACAGGTACATAAGTGGAGATCCAGAGATCACTGCCTTCCCAAGGGGACTCATTAGCAGGACTTTCATCCTGATATCGTTCTTCTGTCTTGGCCCACAAAATGTAGTAAGTCATATACAGATAGCAATGCAACTATTTCAGAAAGAAAAACACTTACCATAAGTGATGTTACACATGAAGGGTTGCCTAGAGCACATCTTTTGTGATGGAATAATTGGTTCTGAATTGTATCATATTCACAAACTGGCCCCTGTGGCAGTGGACTCTATAATTAACCTGTGAAGCCCAAAATGCTTTGTACCCACAATGAAAACATTTATATTTTGAGGTATAGGGCTTATTGCCATAAACTGCTGGTAGTCAAATATAAGGGAATACTTAGGAAAGAACACAGATCTTTGTGGAATCTTTGTTTATCCCTTCTTGAAGAAGTATATGCTCCTCATATATGTGAGAGAATTAATATTCAGGAATAAACCAAGTCAGGGCACTTTGGGTTCATTTTTACTTGTGACCACAGTGAGCTCTGATGTCATAAAACCACACTGTGCAATACGAGAGCCACTAGCCCTCACGTATGACTACTATGAACTAAAATGTGTTCTAGGTGTAAAATACATGCTGGATTTTGAAATGTCAGTGTGGAAATGAGATTGCAAAAATAGTTCAATGAATTATATGATAAGATAATATCTCTGGATATATTGGGTTAAATACAACATATTATCAAAATGAGTTTCACCTGTTTCTTCTTACTTTCGTAATATGATTACTGGAAAATTTGAAATTCCATATGTGGATCACAACTTTGTACTGGAAGGTGATTTCATAGAATTCTAGCTTCTTAAGGGTCTTCTAACTGTGAAAGCTTATTCAACCATTGAGTCCTCCAGACTACCAGAAGCCTCTGCTGGTAACAAGAGCTTCCTTTAGAATCAACAGGAAGACGTCAGTATGCGAGCAAAGAAATGTTTCCTGATTTTTGAATTTTCTTCCTTATTTTATTTCCTAATATTAGAAACAATCTGGGGGCACCTGGGTGGCTCAGTTGGTTGAGCGTCCAACTCTTGGTTTTGGCTCAGGTCATGATCTCATGGTTTGTGGGAAACGGCCCTGGGTTGGGCTCCCTGCTGACAGCTCAGAGCCTTGGGATTCTCTTTCCCTCTCTCTCTGCCCCTCCTCTACTCAGTCTCTCCTTCTTTCTCTCAAAATAAATAAATAAACTTTTAAAAACTTTTTAAAAAGATCTGGAAGAAAACACTTTTCATATCTTTCTTCCTTGGCCAACTCTTACACGCCCTTTAAGACACTCCATGTCTCTTGGAAGCCATCCCTCACCAGCATCCTGCACCTCCGTAATGTGGCCTAAAGCTGAGTTGGATCCTTCTGTTCTGTGCTACCGTAGCCAGACTGTCTTCACGAGCTTGTCTCTTTATCCCATTTTTCTATCAATTCCTTGTGGTCAGAGATTGTCTTTCATTTTTGTATTTCCAGGAAATAGAGCCAGGAAACATTACACAAATATTTGTTGACTAATTGCTTAATTGAAGGGGGAGTGAATAAAAATAATTCTTTAGTTGGAATTGTTATTTCAGAATTATTAATAATGCTTACAGCTTACATTTGATTGACATGCCACAGAAGTTATATTAGTTTATCTTCACCAAAGGATTTGGGGGAAAAACCTTCCTCATTGGAAGCATTATATTGTAGTAATTACAATTCTTCATAATGACTCCCCCCATCCAGTCAGGAGTAGCTTGAAAATTATATTGCTGAATACAGATTGCCATGTGAAAATTATAAAGTAACAATTTATATGTATTTGCATGTCATAAACAAAGATGATGGCAGAGAGGATATTAGTGACATACATGAGGCATTCCTTGGGGGTGGAGAAGGTTCCTACAGAAAAATTAATCTGTTGTATTTGGGGTGTCATATAATTTTCTGTCCAAACCCAAACATTTTGAAAGTTAATGAGAGTGTTATAATATTTATTCTGGCACAAAAAGGGCTGTTAAGGACAAATCAGGATATACATTCACCCTAGTTATATTAAATAAGAACAATTTGTCAAGATAAGGAGCCTGTGGTACAGAAAGGATGGACGAGCTGTCCCCACAGGTTGATGGGATGGAAACGACTCTCATTGTGAATGGGAAACCTAAGAGGAGACAAGTAGTTCAAGATCCCGACTATGTCCCCTGATGGCTGGACTATACTCTACTAAGTGGGTGAAACTTTACAGCTGGTCCCTGCAGATAAAGCAACTTCATGCACTCTGTGAGTAGAGGTCTGATCACCTACTCCTCAGCTCACAAACCCATAACATTGCTTGGAAGGACCTATCCTGTCAGTTGTGGGAAGATGGCTTCCTTGACCAATGCTAACTGAGCTAACATCTTTCTCTTGCTTTCTATGCTCCTCATCAAAATGGTTGGAAAGAGGGAGGGGCCATAGAGCTGCAACTCATTAACACCACAAGCCTCTGTCATTGTTTCCAATGTGTTCCTGCTAGCCTTCGAGAAAACCCAAAAGCTATGTTATCTTGGTAAGATCTTTCAATTAAAACCACTGCATATACTATTATTTGTTTCAGAGATGAAGAAATTGAGTCTTAGAGATAGGAAAAAATCTGCCCATAGTGAGAACCAGGGAGTAGATTTCTGAATCCCTGTCTGGGGCACTTCCCACTGCCACACACAACTTTGGGGAAACACCCCATGAAGATTGCCCTGGCTTCACTTAGTTTGCAAATAAACTTGAAATTTTCGAGACAAAAGTATGACATTGGCTCTTTGTTTCCTGGAGGTGTGGTTACCTTGGTCCATTTTTTAGGCTGCTTCTCTCTCTCTTTCTCTCTCTTCTAATGTTTATTTCTTTTTGAGAGAAAGAGGGAGACAGAGAGCAAGCAGGGGAGGGGCAGAGAGAGAGGGAGACACAGAATCCGAAGCAGGCTCCAGGCTCTGAGCTGTCAGCACAGAGCCCGACACCGGGCTTGAACTCATGAGCCGTGGGATCATGACCTGAGCTGAAGTTGGCCGCTTAACCCACTGAGCCACCCAGGCACCCCCAAGGCTGGTTCTCTGAGTAAATGGGAGACTCTGTGCGCCAAACCACCACAGCAAGTCTCACAGATGGCCTGTGTTGCTCCAGAGCTCCACGGACGCCGACCAGCATTATTTAAGTTTTCATTCAAAATCTCCTTTAGGGTGACTTCTGTGCACCTGAAGTGCCTGTTCAAGAAGATCAACAAATGGCTGAAGACAGATTTTTCAGCCAGAGGAAAGAATTATTACCTTACCATCAGTCTAATGAAAACAGAGGTGAAATACCAACCTGCACCAGATAAACAGCATACCAAGCCATCCATCACACTCAGCCGCACTGAGCAGAACACCCTAACTGATTTCACCTGACTTTTCTGCCTCAGACGGGCATTCACAGCGTCAGAGAGCTGGGACCTTTTCCCACAAGTTTCTGTCAGAATAAAGACCTGGACAGGAATCCTTTAGGCTATTCCCTCTCCCAATCTAAACTTTCTTTTCTCTATAGTCCCAGACAGCAATAGCTTCTTAGGGGCCCACTTCTCACATGCATGCTCCAAGCTAGTGTTCCCTTCCGGGACCTGCTTTCTACTACTGCTCTACTCGACACCTCCAATGGCAACATTCTTTTTCGGGGTCAACAGTCAGCAATTAGCATATCCAATCATTTAATATAAGTGCCTTCTGGGTATACAGATATGAGACCCTGTGTTCTAAGAGCTCCGAGTCTAGGAGAGAAGATAGAAGTCTTGCATATATATAGATATCCTTTCACTTTTTGTATATATCATCACTCATTTTGCCTCAACAGTATCATGCGAAGTAGAGGAGGTTCTATTAAACTCGCCTTCAAGAAGAGGAAGCTATGACTTAGATACACGGTGTCACCCAAAGTCATAGATGGAAGAAACCTAGAGCTCAATATTTTCTGAATGTGTGATTAGATTCCAGTCTACCAACCCCAGCTCCATGATTTCCCTTCACTACGCGAGACTTCTTTGATTCTGTTTTCAGATTGCCCCTTTTCTTCTAGAAATCTAAAAACCCAATCTTTTGTAGCACCTCCCAGGTCAGCTCCCACAGGAGACCCTCCACCCAACTGTTACTCTGCTATCATTGTTTTCCAGAAGTTAGTGCTGTGATAGTCTTAGGGAATCTTAACAACTTTCAACAGGTGTACAAATTTGGTAGCAGCTGCTGGGTGTGGCTCACAGCGTGAGGCAAGTACAAAGAATATGGCTCCTGGTTCAAGACACAGCTATATTTTGTTCAGGATTCACATTCCATGCCATGGGGTCCTGAGTCTTCGCTGTGCCCAAAGATCTGGCTCTCCTAGCAGCAGTGGTCCTGGCAGGAAAAGCATCTTTCCTGCTGGTGATGGGGCTGTGATGATGTTGGGACCACGTGATGGTGAAACTCTTATAAGTCAGCCAAACAGAAAAGAACCCCATGAAAATAGGATCAGTGTTGTAACCAGTCACAGTCACCGGTCACTTCCATACCCAGAGCAGCGATGCAGAGAATTTCTGGGTGGCAAGAGAGTATATAAGCCATCCTTGATACATGGTTCCTCATTTCTTTCTATTGCACACGACCTGCATCCGAAAATTTGTTTTGCTGGCCTTCCAATGTTTGTATGCTAAATGCCACCAACTCAAACTTAAATGTCGATTTTTCACTTTCTGAGTCTGTTTATTAGAAAGCATAATGCATGTTAATAAAGAAAAAGCTTCAACAGATTTTTAAACGTATAACAAATAAATTAAAAACCATCAACTTGCTCAAATACCACTATATGTTTGTGGCTGGCAGGGCCAAGGAAGGCCAGGAGGCCGATTTTCTATGTTCCCAGCTTAGCATCACTCACAAATATTTGGTCTTGTAAAAGAGAAGATGTGACAGCCTAACTAGCCAAATCCTTACCTATGCCCTTATCTTATGACCTTCACTGGCTGGAAAATCACAGACCCACAACAAAAAGAAGTAAAATTCTTTTTAAACAAATTTTTTAATGTTTATTTATTTATTTAAATTTATTTATTTATTTATTTATTTATTTATTTTTCAATGTATGAAGTTTATTGTCAAATTGGTTTCCATACAACACCCAGTGCTCACCCCAAAAGGTGCCCTCCTCAATACCCATCACCCACCCTCCCCTCCCTCCCACCCCCCCCATCGACCCTCAGTTTGTTCTCAGTTTTTAAGAGTCTCTTATGCTTTGGCTCTCTCCCACTCTAACCTCTTTTTTTTTTTTCCTTCCCCTCCCGCATGGGTTTCTGTTAAGTTTCTCAGGATCCACATAAGAGTGAAAACATATGGTATCTGTCTTTCTCTGTATGGCTTATTTCACTTAGCATAACACTCTCCAGTTCCATCCACGTTGCTACAAAGGGCCATATTTCATTCTTTCTCATTGCCACGTAGTACTCCATTGTGTATATAAACCACAATTTCTTTATCCATTCATCAGTTGATGAACATTTAGGCTCTTTCCATAATTTGGCTATTGTTGAGAGTGCTGCTATAAACATTGGGGTACAAGTGCCCCTATGCATCAGCACTCCTGTATCCTTTGGGTAAATTCCCAGCAGTGCTATTGCTGGGTCATAGGGTAGGTCTATTTTTAATTTTTTGAGGAACCTCCACACTGTTTTCCAGAGTGGCTGCACCAATTTGCATTCCCACCAACAGTGCAAGAGGGTTCCCATTTCTCCACATCCTCTCCAGCATCTATAGTCTCCTGATTTTGTTTATTTATTTTTGAGAGAGAGACAGAGCATGAGAAGGGGAGGGACAGAGACAGAGGCAGACACAGAATCAGAAACAGGCTCCAGGCTCTGAGCTGTCAGCACAGAGCCCGATGTGGGCCTTGAACTCAGAACGGCAAGATCATGACCTAGGCTGAAGTTGGATGCTTAACTGACTGAGCCACCCAGGTGCCCCCAGGAAGTAAAATTCTTAAAGTAGGGACTCTATTTATAAACCTCTTTGGCTTTTGCAAGATGAGAGCCACTTGTGAGTGGTGGCTTTGAATGCTTGGCTATATCTCTGCAATGGTGAATAAAAGAAACAATGCACATTTTGTTAACAATGGCCTTTTGGGGAACTTGTTTAGAGAATTCTAGTGTGTTATAAAAATCATGTTGACATCTGCTGATCTCTGAAATAAGGAATCATAACAGAAACAAAACAATATGAAATATATTTGTGGCAGGCACTAAGCATATGTTGGCTTGTTTAATACTTACAGCCATTCCAAAATATTTTCATAACCCCAGTATACAAGTGAAGAAACCGAGCCACAGAGCCAGGACGAAAACTACACATCTAGTAAGTGGCAAAGGTATTACCTGGACCCACATCTTTCAAAGCTGGTCATGGTCTCGCGTTAACTCACGAGAAACTGATGAATATGTGAAGGTGTTGACTACCTGTAGTGAAGGATATCCCTTTCCAGGGTACAGAAATACCTTTTCTCCTACCCTTAACAACACTTTCCTGGTATCACACTAGCTGAGAAGCTGTCATTATCTAGAAATCTGCACAGGGAGAGTGAATAGTATCGGAAGATGCTCCATGTGGACCATGATAAGGACAGATAACACTTCAAGACACACACATACACACACACACACACACACACACACACACAGTCTCAGACTACCGGAGTGATTCCTCTCCTTGTGTTTTGGGCCATGCTATAGTCCCAGAGCAGGTATGTTTTGCAAATGAGTTTCTCAGTATGCTAATGAGCATGATTTAAAAAACAAAGTTTGGGGGTGGTGATGAGGTTTCATGGTTTAAAAAAAAAAAAGGTTGAGAGAAATGGAAATGTAACCAAAGGAAAAGGGGCGTGTGACTATCTACCAAAGATTGCCTCAAACTGACTAGAGAAGCGTCTTGCAGGACTTGTGCTCCTCAGGACACTGTCCTCCTTTTTCATCTGAACACTCTTCCCGAAAGGTAATGAAACATGTTGTCTCCTTCAATTATATTCATTTATTTAAGTACGTTAATGCTTGGCGACAATCACTTGCCCTCTTTCCAAGCTTCTCAGAGACGCTTCGCCGTCACCCCCAACTACATCTATCATTCATTTATTTCCCTTGCCTCTAACACTTATACTTAGTAGATACATAAACTTTTAAGCGATAAGTTCATTTTGCTGGAAGCGTGTCTAACCATATTAACATCTCACCCACTGCGCCTGCTCCATAAAATGCCAAATGATAGGAAGAGCTGGGATTTGGGACTTTTTTTCTGTAGTTGTGAAACTTGGAAGTAATCCAGCTGTCAAGTCAAAGACAAACTTCACCTGTGCCGTTTCAGATCCATCATGCGTACGAAATGGAAAGATAAGGTTACACCCAGTGAGGTGCTGAAACATGGGAAATTGAACCAACCCGAGGGCCATGTTAATTAAAGCAGAGCTCTGCCAAGCAGGGCTTATCAACAAGGGACCTGAGACTCCCCAAATGCGCACAGTTCGAGATCAAACCCAGTCAGCCCCTCGCCCGTGGCTGAGAGGTGCCCGAAGCCCTGTTTGAAGCACAACCTGAACTTTGTTGGCACCAGCCCAAATGCCTACAACAGACTTTGATCATGTAGCTCTAAGTGCCACGGGATTTCAGGCCAACCTGAAGCTCAGCTACTTTCACGAACAATGACAAAAGGGGGAGATCAGAGAAAAGAAAGAAAGACCCCCGAACTCCAATCACATGCTAAGGGCATAACATTATGTGGAGAAGCAGCTAATGTCTGCCTCACAAACCCTGTCTCAGCCTTACTTAGGTCAGAACAGAAGCATCAACACCTCCCTCACGGATATCGTGTCTTTTCGCATTTCCTTCCTGTTATGTAGTTCTTGAGCACCAATAGCTTTCTCTATAGTGCTGTTTCTTTGTCTGGTGCATTTATGTTCTCCATGCCATGTCCTGTGTGCTACGGCAGTCAGAGGGCTTGGATGTGTTCTAGACTCTGGACAAACACAGAGATTTGTTTTTCTTTGTTGCGAGAGAGCTGAACCCAAGCCTTAAGGCTTGGAAGGCCGTTCTCATGACCAGTTTGCCAGTTTTGAAAAAGACGTGGTATGCATTCAGCCCGTTTCTTGTGTACCTTTTGCTCGGGAGGCTCCGGTCATGGGGGCCAGATGGCTGGCAGCCAAGTGTTGAGAGAAGGAAGGCTGGTGTGCAGGCTGTGCTGGCGGAGCGCGGGCGGTGAGGGAGCCCCTCGGGCGTGCTGAGTGACGTTCCACACGGCCGGCTGGGCCAGGTGTCCTGCACAGAAGGCACTGCCATGACCCCCACACGTTACGAACCCTGCAGTCTGCAGCCATGGAGAGGTATTTTGAAAAAGGAATTTCTTCCCCTTCCATTCCCTTTCTGGAATGTCTGAAACTCCTGTCCTGGGCTCAGAGTGACTAGGTATTTCATTCCTTATGGTGCTGAGTGTCACCTGATAAAATGAGTTACTTAATTGCTAAGTAAAGGAGGAGAAGACAAAGAACAAGGCTTCCCAAAACTGAGTTCTTGGAACTCAAACCACAACTATTTTCTATATTGTTGTCATTAGATAATCACACACTCCTCTGCCTTCTGCTGTAAAGGGAGGACTCTAAACCCAAACCCTTTGGTAACTGAAGTTACCAACTTTCATGCTCTTTCACCTCCAGGCATAAATCTCCAACCAAAACACGAGTTGGGGGCAGGTGCCCCTTAATGTCACATAGGGTCCTTCTGCATTTTGCTCAAGACCTTCAGGGGGTGCTTAGGTTGGTATCTTTTTACTCAACTGGCTTACTAGCGGAGCTTTGTTCCATGTTGTAAATCATCCAAATTGTCATTGAAATAGTCTTTAAAGCAGAAAAGGCACAGCCTGGTTTCTCTGGGTCTCCCAATCCAAAGTGCTTATAGGAAGTAATAGCAACAAGCAACAATCCTATACCCATGATTAATGTCTTTCCCACACTGTCCTCGTGCTCTGACCTCACATTCTACTTTCCTTGCTCTCTGCACTCCAGCCCACTGACCTGTGGATGCTCTTGGGGCACACCAGTCCTGGCCTTTGCACCTACTCCTTCCCCAGTCCGCCTGTTCCTCCCCAGTATCTGCACGTCTCACCACCTCACCTCCTCTAGGTCTTTGTTCAAACGTCACGGTCTTCAGGAGGCCTTCCCTGGCCACTCCACTTAAAGCTCCTTGCACACCAGACACTTCTGTTTTCCTTTCCTGCCTTATTTTCTCTTACGCGTTTATGCTAGCCTATAAATACATACATTGTATGTATTTTATGTTTAGCTAGTTTTGGCGTTTGTTCTCCCAAGCAGAATATAAAAACAGAGGGTTTTTGCTTATTTTGCTCCCCGTTGCATTGGGGCCTGGCGTATGGTGTTTAATACGGATTTTTGACTGAATGAATAAATGATGGGGGGGGCGGTGAGCAGGCTCTGTGCTGGCCACTCATGATCAACCCGACATGGTTTCTCATTGCAAGGAGTTTATAGTCTTGTGGGAAAGATAGATATCAGGCAAGAAATCAAGACAAAATATGCTTCCTGCAGGGAGCTGTGAGAGCAAACGGCGGGGGAGCCTTCACCTGGTCTTCCTGCAGAAGGGACAATGTGAAGTCAGAGACAAAAGAGAATATGGTGGGTCCCAGGTGGCTTAAAGCTGGGTTGGGAGGAGCAAGAAGGGGCCAGAGGTGCAACGAAGTTCAAGGTGGGGAGGGAGTGGGTCATGAAGGCCTTGCTAGCAATCTAAGGGAGACTGAACAATGGAGAGCCAAGCCCGGGTCTTAAGCGGGGAAAGGACACAATCCAGAATAGCATTTTAACCGGATCTGAGAGAAGCAAGACACAAAGCTAAAATGAAGTAGACCTCTGTGTGTGCAGACTGTCAAATCTGTCCCTGGGAAAACTAGCGGTCTCTGGACAAAAAGACTAGTAAGCACGGCACACTTGGAATCCTTACAGGTCTAGGAACATACTGAGCTCGTTCCTGCCTCAGCACTTTTCACCCACTATGTCCCCCTTACTGGATATGTTCTTTTCATCCACCCAAAGCCACCCACCTTCCCCAAACACAGTTGCAAACCCATCTCTTCTGGAGAATCCCTTCCTAGCTTTTCCTGTCCTCGTTGGTATTTCTTTCCTTTGATCTCCTAAAGCACTGAGGTAGGCACCACAAAATTTAGCTCTTAATGCTCTACTTTCTTGAATAACCTGATCCTTTATTACTCCAAGTAGGATGCTCTCTCCTTACAAACGAGGACCCCACATCCCACCCGCCTTCTCCCCACCGACCTACAAAAGGATGAGAACAAACCAGAGTCTTCCAAAAGGTACCATTTGATTTAGGTCCAGGTGATTGAATATATATTTTAATTTGTAATCTTAGAATGACTCTTTATGGAGTCATACTTTATTTTATTTTTTCTTTAACGTTTATTTATTTTTGAGACAGAGAGAGACAGAACATGAATGGGGGAGGGTCAGAGAGAGAGGAAGACACAGAATCCGAAACAGGCTCCAGGCTCTGAGCAGTCAGCACAGAGCCTGACGCGGGGCTTGAACTCACGGACCGTGAGATCATGACCTGAGCCGAAGTCGGACGCTTAACCGACTGAGCCACCCAGGCGCCCCTGGAGTCATACTTTAGATGTGAGGACATCTAGGCATATGGATGTAGTTCAGCAGGGAAAACCAGAGGGGAAAAACTAAGCTTTAGAGGTATTATTTGCCTATAATTTAGTTGAGTGTAATCAAGAAAAAAAAAATTGGAAAGTCCTCTTAGACAACTGGGCACTTGTAAAGAGCAAAGACAGACTATCCAAAGTTTAAAAGCAAATCTCAAATCCCAACTAGGCAGTTGCCACAAGGATATCCAGTAAGATCTCAAGCCCAAAATTCAGTGAAGTGTGGCCAAAAACATAATGACCACAAACCTCAATACGGTTGGTTTTGCTATCCAAGGATAGCAATGGAATGACACGTGTAGGAACAGCTCTATTTCTGGAGTAGATCAAACGGTTTGTCAGACTGTTACAATACACTCAGACATAACAGTTATTGTAGTTCTGTTGCCTAAGCTACGCAGCAATTATCCTAAGTTTATTTTGTGTGTCAGTGACAACACGATGGGGATGCCAATCATACCACGCTAGCTGCAGGTGTGTGAGTATTTCTATTCCAGGTCCTTACATTCAGGAGTTCATGAAGTGCCCATAGAAACTAACCACAGAAGGAAACTTGGCATATAAAAGCCACTTCCCGCAAGAATTTGTGTAAAATGCAAATCAGAAAAAAGCTGCACGGGCTTTGCCATTCTTGGGTTATCCATAGACCCCAAACACTTTTCCCTTACTTGTTTTTTCCTTTCTCTAGGTAAACAGTGTACTTCAAGGCCTGTGGGTCAGTTTTTAACCTGAGTTGCCTAGTAAAGGTTATCACTTGGAGTAAAAAGAATTAAGTTCTTTTGTGTTCAAAATTTTTTTTTTCTCCTTCAGATTATGATGGGATTTCACACTGAAATCTCAAGTTTGAGGTCGGGGCTATGCCTCTGGGTGGAAAGCAGATGCTAGTGTTATACCTGTGCATTTAGTTGCCCTTTTTTTCTTGAACAATCTCTAAAATTTTAGGTAACGAAAAGGCGAGATCAAAGATTCAATCGTGTTTTTTTCCTTGCAACTCCTATAATATGTATTTACTGACGGCAAGCTGTGTTCCAGATTTACAAATATTAGGTCACTTAATACACTGATACTGCAAAGAGGTGTCACTGCCTTCATTTTATAAGTGAGGAAACCAAGGCTCAGACCGGTTAAGTAACCTGCCAGAGGTCACACAACGGAGCTGGAACAAAACCCAGGCCCATGGGCAGAGGTTAAATCTTTGGCTATTTTCTATCATCATAGCAGAGGCAGGTCATGCTAAAAAGTACTAATACTTCAGTGGTACAAGCCACTTACAGCTACATGTATACTCGAAAGGGCTTAATTCTGCTAACATAGAATATGTGTCTGAGGAAGAAGTGCTGGGGTTCTGCAGGGCTGGGCTTAAGACAAATTCGGATACAGGCAGCCCCTCCACTTAGCATGCCCGTTCTCGCCCACATCGTGGAAATCTGGCAATTTCCCTAGCGGTCTTGAATTCATTCAGAAAGTTTACTGTGAGAGAGGCGCCTGGGGGGCTCAGTCCGTCGAGCGTCTGACTTCGGCTCAAGTCACGACCTCACAGTCTGTGGGTTCGAGCCCCGCATCGGACTCTGGGCTGACAGCTCAGGGCCCAGAGCCTGCTTCGGATTCTGTGCCTCCTTCTGTATCTGCCCCTCCTCTGCTCACGCTCTGTCTCTCTCTCTCTCTCTCTCTCTCTCAAAAATAAATATAAATGTAAAAAAAAGAAAAGGGTTATTGTGAGAATTAATGTATCAGGAGGGCTGGCAGCAAGCACTGACTCAAAGCTAGACATGCTCCTGCCCTCAGAGAGGACTCTCATCCTGGGGCCTGGCTGAAGCTGGGCTAAGTGTGGTGGTTTACCCTCACCTGGGGATTCACGTTCACGTGAGCCGAACTCATCCTCAGCTGCTCAGCTGCTAGATGTAAACTTTCATTTTGTCCAGATCCACTCCCAAATTTAGTAGTCAGACTCCGATTCACCAATGTTTCATGTTTTCCAAAAATCACTTTTCCTTCTCGTGGTTGGTAATTTTAACTGGAGGAGAGAAGAAAAAAAAGAAAGAAAGAGAAGAGAACAGGAGGGGGAGAAGGGGAAATGATATGATGTGCTAAAAGCATTTGTAAAACAGTCATTGACCAAAAGGGGATCTCGGATACACAAAATCTGTTACCGTCTTTGACCTCTTTTATTGTATATCTAGTTTTATCAGAAACCCAAGGGGCAAAGACCAAGTCAGCTTCAGTCTCTGGCGAGGAGCCCCACTGCAATATTGATGACATCATCTCAATCATGATTGTAAGTTACCCTGTTGTCATTATGTGAATATTATTTTATAAGCTTTAATAAGTTGCTGGAGCCTTTAAGATGAATGATTTCAAAGTCTAAATTCACATCACGCCAAATATGTAGGACATGTTTTTCATAATTGTTCTTGTCCCTTGGGTCAGTACTACAGTTTATAATCATCATAAAATTTCATTCTTAAATCCTTTTATCAGAAGGAAAATATGGATGGTTATTACCCAATTAAAATACTCCTGATGCTTTTAAGGTACACATTGTGGGGTTTTTGGAGTTTTACTGAAAACAATTAAAAAAAGAGAGAGCAGCTGTGTGTCTTCAAAGTATTTTTAAGTGCTCCGAGTTTGCAGAGATATTCAGCTGCTCTGTACCCTGTTTCCACCCGTCTGGCTCTCATATGATCTGTGATGTAATCAAGGAATAATTGGAACATTTTCCCCATGTGAAAGGTACAGGAGTGTGTGACTAAAGACAGAATTTTCATTTGGGAGCTAGAGAATCCGTCTGATACTCACACACACACACTTGGCTTACAGTTACCAAGAGCAGGGACCAGGGAGAAGATCACCAAAAACATGAGACAAGTGCATGAATCTGAGTCTACTTCCTCTGCTGGACAGCCTACCATTTGCTTTGTGAGAGATGAGAGAGGTGTGCCCCTTGGGTGGATGCTTTGTGCACGTGATGTTTCTTTCTAGACGATTCCTATGCCACTCGTGAGAAAGCAACCCAGTAGGATGGACTCAGTTACAACGGCTACAATTTCTTCCCGAGAAATCAAATGGATCAAAGTGATTAATACCCACCTAAAGAAAAATGTCTAGACATCAAAACTGCATTTCCATTCATTATGAAAAAAATCAGATACATATTTAGCCCCATACTCCTTCCTTTAGGCACGCTCAGTTTCTTCTCTGATCATGACCTTAAACCGGAGCTGTGTAGAAATCTATCTTGATTTTCTCCCTCTTACTTAACCAAAAGGTCTTAATTTCATGTATACGAGCATCCAGTTCCCTGAAAAGAAAGCACCCCAAATGTGTAAACTTCTGATAGTTTACTTAATATTCACACGAAAACACTCTTGGTGAGGGATACTGTGAAGATGCCTGATTTGTGCCCAAGCTTTCAAACAAGTAGTGAACCTCTCCAAAAGAGAACAAGTTGAGTCTTTGTAGTGATTCGTTGGTGGATGTGCCTAACTAACAGATCAGGTGGTGGACATACTAAGGCTAAATGGTCATTTCAATCTACACAAATACCTTTTCCTTCGCAGGGTGTGTTATAGTTTATAAAGAGGTTTGGCACATGTTGCATCGTTTGGCAAAAATAAGCATACCTGCAGTTCCTAGAATCAATTCATGGCCGTCTCCTAACACGTTATTCAACGGGAATCGCATTTTCCTCGTAAATATGCAAATTTTCGCTAAAAATATTTAACTGTAGGATCCATATACTAAAAGGTGATGAAGTAATATGCATTCTTTGGTAAAAATAATACATTTTTAAAAGCACATTTGTACGTGGGTCGTTACTTAAATGGGTGTCGCCCACTGTGGCACATTTATCCCCGGTTGTTGTGTTTTGCTCTAGCAAGAGACTCTAATGCCTAAGCACTAGTTATTCCGGTTCTCAGAAGCTATGAATTTTGATAGATGGCTCCTCATTATGAAAGCTTACCTCTTTATGGCCTCACCCAGGTGAGTGGATGGCTCCGGGCTTTTCTCGTAGGCTCTGACCTAGAGGAATGAAGTCTGGAATATGGGATCTGCAGGCGCCGACTTGTAAAGGAAAGACCCACACCTGCAGTGCGCGGCCTTCAGTGATCTGGGAAACTCCAGCCAGGGAACATGGAGTCACTAAGTCTTGCAAAGTAGGAACAGAGCCCTTACTTTTAGGGAGCCTATCCAAACAGGTGACAAAGTGCTACACTTCAAAGACAGGAAATCCCTTCGGACGTTAAATTGTAAGGACACGAAATGACCTACATTCAGGAAAATGGGGAGCCGGTGATTCAGAGTCATGTTTGTTCCAGTTTAATGAAGCGTGTCTGGTGGATATTAACGGGTCTCGAGGATCCCTACTCTAAGGAGACCGCAGCCTTTCCACCAGAAACCCACCTTTTCAAGACCTTATTTTTAAAAAGTCGCTGGAGTTCACATCAGATTGAGGTTACTATGTAAAGACTCTCTCTGGGCCAGTTTTCACTCTTAAAATTCGTCTGGTTTAAGATTACAGTAGCTCAGAATGTTTAAGAAACTCTGAAAATGTCTTAATGTCTTCCTGAACATGAAAACTCGGGGAAGGCATTGGCCTATGGTGCAGCCTTGGAAAATGAGCGATGATTGCTTCAGTTTGAAGGTCAGCCCAGAAGCTCCCCATTATCAAGGCACAGGACTCCCCAGTAGCTCCCCACCCCCACTCAGAACGCAAAGTCTCCAGGGATTTCTTGCCAATCCCCAAAAGGACTTATGGCCACAGATGCAGCAGTTTGAACCATGTTAATAGGAGTACTAAATTCGCGTCCAGTTCTCTCAGAATAAAAGGGCTGGGGGTAGGCATGGCTGAAGGGGACAGAGCTACGGTGCATGCTGTTTTCTCCTTGCAGGGCCTCTCGCTCTCCCAGCACTCAGAGGTATTACTGAACAAATGTGCAAGCGGGAAGGAAATGGGTGGGTGAAAGTCAATCCCATTTCAGAGCACAAAAGTTGTCCTTCCCTGTTTACATTTTCAAAAAGTGAAAATCAAAAAAAAGGGTGAGATTGGAAAATTCCTGCGTAACCGAAAAGCTTAACCTACATTCCATACTTTTATCAACTTAAGCCTCTCTGAACAAGGAGGTCAAAGTTGACCCTGCTTCCCCGCTTACAAAGCAAGTCAACCGATTTTGTATGTATAGCTATAAACTGTTTGCAAGTTTCTTAAGTCAGGCACTCGGGATGAATTATGAATGGAATTAGCCAACTTGACTTGGAATTTCCTCACTTTTACTGGTCTTTAAACAAGATTTTTATACATTCGTATGTAATCAATGGGACCAACACATGAACGGTCCTTAACATAAAACACTCTGTTTCAGAGTGATTTTGCAGCTAAGGAAACTTAAATATGAACTTCTAATGTGGAAAAGGTAGTTTTTACATGCTGCTTTAAAACTGATCTGGAAAACTGATGAGCTGGCCACAAGATTTCTGTCAGAAACTAAAATTAAGTTTATATTTTAAAATATAATTTTAAATGCTCGCTTTCTTTCTTGGAGCCAATCTGCTCCTCATAGCCTTGGCCTTAGTTACCTTCAAAATACATAAATTTGCTATCTGGTTATTGAGTTTTTACACTGCAGGGTAGCATACTTTAGATATACATAAATACAGAGCACAAGGAAATCCTTCCTGAGTGCAAAACTACCTTTAAAAGTTATCATCCAAATGAGTGAACGCTACAAGCACAGCTCCTGATTTAATTTTGGTTATTAGCTAGTTCCTGCCTTAATATATATTCTTCCATGGAAAACTTGCACTGTCTTAAAATTTCCCTACAAACTGGGACGTCCAAATTGATTTCAATAGCAGATTGTGTACATAAAAACTGTGAGATCAGGATCAATGTCAGGTTTTGGAGAGAAAAATGAACTTGGGTTGATCTTTACTCCAACAGGGTACATGTTCAAATTTATCCCATGGTACATATAAGAGAAGATTTAAATAAAACATTTCTTAACTGTTCATGTACACAGGAAAACCACAAAGTCCAATAATAGTTCCATCATACAGCTCATATAACAAAATATTTGGAACATTTAACAAAGGTACTAATTAAAGTACACACAAAATTTTTCAAGTTTCAAAAGCAGTTGGAAAAAATACTTCTCGGCCACTTAGAATATAATTACTTGCACATTTTAATGGTCTTGTTGATTTCAGTAGTAAAATATTTCTACAAGCTTCTTGCCTTTTCAAGTACCTCCAACATACCAAAGGCCAAGATGCTCTTTTTCCTTCGTAATACATTCAAAATATCCACCATCTTGATGGACCTGTTGTTATGTAATAATTTTTCTTACACCTGATTATAGTAGATGTATAGAATGGAAAACAGTCTCTGATTTTTTTTTTCTGGAAAACAGAAATAGTGGGGAAGAACTCCTCTCAAAAGTGTTTTTATATTCATTTAAAATGTGTTAATTCCCAAGTTTCCTTACAACAATCTTTGATTTTACCATTTTACACAGATGCACTCACAGGTTTGAAAACCTTGTTCACTCCCCTAAACTCCTTGAATAGGGCTGTACTAATCTTGTTTAAAAAAAAAAAATTACACCAGTCATATATCTACCTGAAGAGAATTAAAAATACTAGTCATGATGGTGTTTTTAGTAGTTATGAAAATACTTTTTCTGAAGGACAGATGAACTTCAATCTGAAATGTGAACACAGAAAGTTTCCTTTTGGACTTCATAAATGAACGAAAAAATGTGTATCATAAAATTTTAAATACAAAACTTTTAGTCTGAACTGAGAAAATCTTATGCAGTAAAATATTTGTTTCCGTACTTCCATAAACATACTTGGCCTTCGTTTTCAAAGGCAACACTGACTGACCACATTACAATTGCTGTTTGCAGGGAATGGCTCAATTCCTCTTTTAATTCTGTTTTTAGTAGCTCTCAAAGCCTTGGCTAGCAAATGTCAAACCGTAGTTAAATGGACTTGTTTGCTTTTTTAACTCCAATGATCCCATCCAGGCTATTTTGAATTCAATACTTCGCAAATGACAATAGACAGTGTTTAAAAAAATTATTAAAAGACCGCTTTTTTTTTTCATGTGTGTTATAACAAAAAAAAAAAATCTAAAACATGGGGCTATAACTACCACTATAAATGAGTTACATTTCTTTCGGGCTAGAAGTGAACACTACTTTATCAAAAAGATCCTTGGGTGCTCCGTTTGCTTTAAAGATTACCTTGCCACATCAAAATCAAACGTTCTTGCCATCTGTCAAATCACAAGTATCAGGTATCCTCATCCCAGTAACCTGTGCAAGCCTCAACAGGAAACTGGAAGGTCTTATATGGGAAGCTGCACTTACCTCTTCTGAGCTTCGGCAACCAGTTTGCTTAGTATTTACTTTCTGGCAGAATGTAGCTAATTGTTAAATGCAGCTTAAAACCTTGAACATCCGGGAGGAAAAACGATGCCACGAAATGTCACTCCCATTTATTTCCTATTTCACTAACTTCTCATCAATACGCTCCTAATACTGACTCCGCAGCTGGCTGCGTTTGCATCATTTTGGAACTGCAAAACAAGATGTGGCCCACTGATCATCTCTACCTAAAAAGCACCCCATCTTTCATTGGGCTCCGTCACCAACATCTTTCTCCCTAGAAGACAAATACTTTTCAGATCTCGCACCCTTCTTTACAAACCTGCGCGGGTCTTTCGTGGGGGAGGGGGCGGTAAGACTTTGGTGGGAGCTGCTTCCCTTCAGCAAAGCGAGGGCTGACTGCAAAGGCGCGGGACGGGTGTTCGAGCCATTTCCTGCCGATTCCAGATCGCACCAGAGCAGCGCGGAGAGGAAGTCGGACTTCTTTTCCAGGCGGAGCCTCCACGTTGCTCTTGGGGAGCCCTCGCCGTGGGCTGGGGCCGGGGTGGAGCGCGCCCGGGTTCGCGCCCCAGGCCGCCGGCTCATCGCGACTGGGAGGGCTGGGAGAGGGGGGGTCCCAGGAGCAGCGGGGCACACTGAACTCCGGAGAGGGGGCTGAGCAGGAGAGAACTCGCTCGCCGAGCCGCGGGCTCCAACCCCGGGCGTGCACTTGAACCCGCCGCGAGGCCGGCCACCCGTCGTGCTCGGAGTGCACCAGTGCCCCGGCCCGAGACGGGCGTGGGCCTCACGCGCTCCTCGGCCTCACTTGGTGGAACGGCCGGGCCCACGGCGCTCGGCTGGGTGGGGGTGTGTGTGTGTGTGGGATCCCACCCCGTCCCCTGGGTTAGCAGCGCTGGGGCAGCGCACCCCACTCAGGGACCCCGAGTCTGAAGGCGGAGACCCAGGGTTGCCTGCGGCGAAGCTCGACTTACACTTCACTATCCGATTTGGAGAAAATGTCACAGGAGGGGGGGGATGAAGAAAGAAAGAAAAAAACCCTCTAAATATGATTTCGGGGGAGGGGGCGAGGGCCGAGGCGTGCGCGCGCGGCTGGGGCGGCGCGGCCCCGCGGGCGCCGGGCGGGGATTCCCGGTCTCGCAGCGCGCCCTAGTGGACGCCCTGCCCCTAGCCCGCTCCGCGCCGCGCTCGCTCGGGCTCCCCCGCTCATTACAATCTGCAATATATTATTTCTCCCAAAGTATTGACAATGTGTGAGACTCCAATAACCCCGGAGCTCTTGTCTGTAATCAGCACATTTATTCACATTTAGGGAGAAGAATCCGAATTAAATCCCCGTGACCCAGATTGGGTTACAGTGTCATTTTCCCTGGATCCTCTTTTAAATCCACTCCACACTGCTTCTCTGTCTATTACATGCTAATTTAATTTTACTGTGGACGATATTTTCAGCATTTGCTGAGGACAGTAAATTTTGTAGTTTATGTTATTTCACTTTTTATGACTTTTTAACACTTAATAAAATTTTATTAGAGCACTTTTGTGTTTACAAGGCCACAAAACTCTTGGCAGGTTGTCAGAAGTCCTTTTTATTATGATCCTACTGATATACTGCGAGTAATGAAATAATCATGTCCAGAAATGTATCAAAGGCCAGAGGGATTATCCCACTTAATAGCTCCACAGATGCGCCCAGAAGAATGCGGACACGCGGCGGGACCGGCTGAGAGGCGGCGGGAGGAAGGAGGCAGCCCCCACGCCTTTCTTTACCATTTCGGTTGCTTTCCTAAAAGGCTACATGCAGGGTCATGTGACTTTCCGCGGTCTCAATAAAAAAAAAAAAAAAAGAATTTATTCTATTGCAAAATGTGCTTTTCTTTTTATTCTCCTTGTGTGGGCATTTAAGGCTGTTCTAGTGGCAGTGGGGCTGGCTCAGCAAATCCGTGTCAGTCACTTTCCTCTCATTTCTAAGTGTACTTTTGTGGCATTTAAGCAGCCGATGGTGACATTGGTGTTGATCTTTGCGGCTGCTACGGCCCTACGGAGAGGAGGCACTGGGAGGGACCCAGGAGGGCAAGAGATGTTTGAAGGTCCTTCCCCGCATCTTCTGCCGTTGCTTTTTGTTCGGTTTTGCAAAACAGGGAAATAGTGACTTGAAGACGCCGCTCTCTGCCTTGTGCGAAAGAACCACAGTATGCTGCTTTTATTTTATTTTTATTTTTTTGGTAAGACTTGCTAAGAGGACTGAGATGTTGCAGTTTTTTTTTTTAAAGAACCATTTCCTTTTCCTTTAAATATATACATGATTATTTAACACACTGGTGTTAAGTTCATTCTTGCTGCAAAAGAAGGCCATTGTACTTCCTGACCCTGAAAGCAAGGTGGGTGGCTTTGTTTTATAATCAAATTTTCTGTCTCCAGCTTCATATTTCTTTTTCTGTTATTTCCTGAATAGTGTGCCAAAGTGATCAAAGAGATGAGGAATAGAGTCATAAATGGAGTGATTTTGAAATTACTGTTACTATGTCCAGAGCACGTGTTCTTTTAAACTTTGGCTCTGAGGGACTTTGGTGATCTTTTTTACAAGTGTGTGTGTGTGTGTGTGTGTGTGTGTGTGTGCATGCGTGCGTGTGTGTTTCATGTTCCAACACATCACTTTCAGATTTTGCAGTCTGTCATTGTTTAAAACAACCCCTGGGAGGCATGCCCCTCTCTGGATTGCCTCCATCACCCACATGTGTGTGCTCTCCCATCCTGATGGACATACGGCTGCTCACCAGGGCTCTTTGATTTCAACTTCAAGGGAGCAATTTTGTTCTTTGTATGTCATTTGCTAACCAGGGATGAAACTTAGTGCCTGGTCTAATAGTCTGTGTGTGCAGGACGGTCTAGGTTCTGAAAAGAGCATATGAAGGATAGCACCCACCCCTTAAGAAAAATTTACGTCTTGGGATTATTTGGGCAGCCATTTTTCTCTTTTTTATAGTGTTTTCCATTTGCAAATATGACAGGGTTTTTTTTTTTTCCTCTTTTTCAAGTGATGTTTTTTAACATAGCTGAAAGAAAGTGACATTTGGCTCTGAATAAACATTCTTCCTTCACTCTGGTTGTTAGTGACAGTTTGTATTCTTTCCCTTTTACCAAGAGACACAAGAGTGGACAGAGAAACGGGTGCAGATTTTGAGCTTTCCAAATTTCAGAGCATTTTACATAAGGGAATTTATACCCAAGTACGGGAATCAAGAGGAGCATATTAATTTTAATTCTGCTATAAAGTGACAGTTCAATTTTATAAGTAATTTGTGTCTAGGACAATTTAAATAATACTTCAAAGGCTGTAATAACCTGCAGGTTAGAAATCTGTTTTATTAGATTATGAAGCAAACCTCCCCTAAGGTAGATATTTTTAATGCATCAAAGTATGTTTATAATTGTTACTGGAAAGAGCAAGAGATTGTCTTCAACACAGTAACCGATGACACACGGCTTGATCAATGGAGGGCCTAACCAGCGTCCAGGGGATTTTACAGCCCCTTCTGAGGTATTCAGAGCAGAGAGGAAAGAGTGAAGCCCCAATCCTATCATCTAGGGAATCCAGCTTCGAAAAGGGGAGTAAAGAAACCAAGCTGGAGGCATGACATTGGCTGCTCAGATGAACAAATGCAGTTAGCAGTAAGACTTGGGGATGATGAGGAAAGACCCTACAACTACTTTGCTGGGTCTTGATCCAATTCTGCATAATAGTTGTGTGGCCTTGGACACGTTACCTCTCTGTGCTCAGTTTCTTCATCTGTAAAATGGGACCAATGCTAGTACCTCCCACCTTTAGTTGAAGGGTGAAAAGAGCTCATTTAGGGTCACCTGGGTGGCTCAGTCGGTTAAGCGTCTGACTTCAGCTCAGGTCATGATCTCACAGCTTGTGGGTTTGAGCCCCACATCGGGCTCTGGCTATGACTGCTCAGAGCCTGGAGCCTGCTTCTCCCTCTCTCTCTGCTCCTCCCCTGCTCACACTCTGTCTCTGTCTCCATCTCTCTCTCTCTCTGTCAAATAAATGAACATTACAACAATTTAAAAAAGAGTTAATTTATACGAAAATGTTTAAAACAGACCTTGAGCGCTGCTTAAAACAAACCCCAGGGAGATTGACATATCCATCACCTGGCACATAGTAGATGTCAATAAATGCTTGTTGGATGAGTGTTGAATGTTATTTCATTGACTGCACTGGTCGTTCAGGTGTGACCCATGGGGACACATGTATCAGCCTCAGGTCTCGACGCTACTGAGAATAGATAGAGCCCCAGGAAAAGTTGTGCCCAACTGCTCTTTTACTTTTCCTGTCGAATTCTATATTGTTTCTCAATTAACCATTAGCTAACAGTTTTTAGGGAAAGAGAGAGTTCAAATTGCAGGGTCGGGGTGAGGGGTGGGGAGGAAGTCCTTATACTAAGCACAGTGGCTTGTATCGAAGTAACAGAAAACTGATAAGTCAATTACCAATACATATCGAAGCATTCTCCAGTATAATCTATGATTTAACAAGCAGCAATTGCAGGCACTATGCTGAATTCTTCGATATGTCATTTTACTTCCTCCTCACACTGACCTTCATACAGGGAGTTATCAATGTGTGTTTTACAGGTAAGGCAGATGAAGCTCAGAGAAGTCAAGGGACTTTCCCAAGGTCACACAGCTAGGGAATGACAGACGTGGAAGTTTAACCCAGGGCCATGGGAATGTAAAAGCTATGCAGTCAGTTGACCAGTATTCTACACTGCCTCCCAGTCTGCTTGGCTTTATAGAACCCCTAAGCAATTTGGTCATTTACGATTGTATAAGTCCTGGTGAAAATGGAAATGATTAAGGCTGAAACCTAGGCCCACTGTTCTTGAATCATCTGTGTCTTGTGCAGTGATCTGAATGCTGGGCTCAAGGGAGTGAGATACAGCGCTGCCTCCCAGGGGCTATCCCCAACTGGTGCTTAAAAAGGGCCTGCAGAGAAGTCAGGATTACTTTTCCCCCTTTGAAAAGCCATGACGATGCTGAACTTAGCTGACTTAGTCCTCACGCAACACGTGAATGGAGTTGCATGGAAAAGAGAGTGAAGAACCAGACCTTAGACAAGTGCGGGACAGCACAGGTTTTCCTTTTCACCGGGGGACTTTAAGGATACCCACTCTCCAAAGAGAGTTGGTGGGTGTCCTAACCATTTCAGGGAAAGAAGAACAACCTGAGACAATAAGAAAAGCCTCGATTCACAAATAAGGTCTCTCAACGAACAAGCCGTGGGTTATGCAGGGGTGCATGGTTTTAACCACGTGATGAATTCTGCACCCTTAAAACGAACGTGCACAGAGCCCCAGAAGAGCGTATCAAAGAGCTCGTTAAGTTGTTCTAGGGAATTTTCAACACTGCTTTAGTACAAACCCATCCCTCAAAGTCTCGATTTTAGGTTTAGTGAGACTCCTCCCCCACCACTGAAATAGTTAGAATGAATCTTCAACTTGAGACTTTGTGACTGTTCTTGCTGGGGGAAGGGGAGGGAAAGGGAGAGGAAACGGGAGAGATACCTCCAAAGGACTCATAACTCGACGGAGACCAAGCTCACTGTGCGAATGGAGAAGCAGCGGGCTCTGCAAGCCTGGGTTTGCTCCTCGCGAATCAAAGGCAATTTCAGGCCGCGGTGGTTCGGGGTTGGCTCGGGTATCAGGGGGTACCAGTCCTCTGAGAACATGACGCAGGCACTTCATTCACCTTTCAGTCTCCGAGTTGTTATTTTTGAAAGAGAAAAGTCATCCGAATTTTCATGCGCATTTATGGGGCTTGGGGAATTAAGGCTATATTTAGAGTTGGTTTTGAGCTCCTCACCATGAAGTCTGAACTACATTTTTTTAAAAATGGATGAGTAACTGACTGTGTCTTGATGAATATTTGATTAGAACAAGAGAAAACAAAAAAGACAATGTTAGCTGCTAAATTTCATCCCGCCAGTTTAAAAATGTAGCACTACCTACAACAGAGCTGAGGCTGGAAATCTCTAGAAAGAACCCTGAAAGAATTGATGCTGAGGCCATATATTGCAGCAGACATAATTTTATTAGCCATCCAAACTTTTAACGACCTTGAGTCATTTTCTTCAAATTTGACTTGCCTTTCCTTCTGCATCTGTGAATTTGCCAAGTTAAAGTTTATTGCTGAAACAGGTTTTGAATGACAGTGTATCTTTTTTGAAAATGTCTGAGTACTTTTTGATTATTTGATGGAAAGAATGTATGCTCTTCCCTTTTTATGTATCTTTCAAACCAGCTGCTCTGATATAAATAAAAATCTTGGGGGAAAATGTATTCACCCTTTTTAAGCTAAGAGCAAACATTCTGTTCCTTGAAAGTTATAGCATTACCGAAAGGATGTCATGAATGAAATGGTTCTCAGAGCTAGTCCAGTCAGCTAGCTTACGGATCAGACATTCTTCCTCAAGTTTTGGAATCAAGAATGAATGCCATGGTCAGCAAACGCCAAAATGCAAACCCAGAGGCAACAAAGCAGTGAGCAGGGGCAAACTCTGGAGGCCAGGAAGCCACTGGAATCTGGTTGCTAGGAGACACTCGTCTTTCGCTGGCGGCAGGAACATGTCCTTGAGCGTGGCTTCCCCTGTGGTTGGCTTTGGACAAGCCATGAATCAGTCTGTCCTCGCTGGTGCTGCCCTTCCCAAGGAGCCAACCAGCCCATCGTGCATGTGACACAGAGTGGCCATGGGGGGTTCTGTTCCCTCAGAAAGTTTCTCCCACATGCCCCGCCTTTCTGGTGTACTCTTCTGAAATCAATAGGCATTTCGTGCGTCTATTCGGGGTTGTGAGGATGTGGAAAAATAGATTCCTGCACGGTGCTTTCAATCTGTGGGAATTTTATGAAATAAAATGACACACATCGAATTGTATGAAACAGCCTTCAGGTGCCGTAGGAAACAAAGAGGGACAAGATCATGAGTTAATAGGAATTCAGAAAGGCTTCATAGAGGAGAGGGAACTGGAAGCTGGGAGGACTTGTCCAGGGAGGGACGATTCCGGCAAGAGAGCACCAGGTAGACTGCAGAGGGCCCTCTCGGAGGTCCTTGAGGACAGCAGACTTGTCTTGCCGGCTCGCAGAAGCAGTCCCAGGGCCTGGATCAGTGCTTGGCAGACAGTCTGTGCTCAGTCAAGGGCTGAATGAATGCAGGACTATGAAGGTGTTGGCCCATGAGTGGTGGGAGCTTGGAGTTTATGGTAGTGTTCCAGGGAAAAGCCAGCTGAAAGAATGTGAAATGAGGAAGGTTAGTCTTATTGTATCAGAGTGACTGAATCAGGAAGTGGTGAGAAATGAGGTTGACCAGCTAAGGCGCAGCCTGGTTATGAAGGGCTCTTAAAAATTAAGCAGATTTAAAAAAAAAAAAAAAAGAAAGAAAAAAGAATGAAGGAAGGAAGGAAGGAAGGAAGGAAGGAAGGAAGGAAGGGGCGCCTGGGTGGCTCAGTTGGTCAGGCATCTGACTTGATTTCCGCTCAGGTCATGATCTCACGGTTTGTGAGTTCGAGCCCCATGTAGGGCTCTGCACTGACAGTGTGGAGCCTGCTTGGGATTCTCTCCTTCCCTCCTCTCTCTGCCCCTCCCCCTCCTTCCTTCCCTTCTTCTCTCTCTGTCTCTGTCTCAACACTTAAAAAAATAAAAATAAATAAATAATAAAGGGGTGCTGGGAGTCCACTTTGGATCCTCTGTCTCCCTCTCTCTCTCTCTCTCTGCCCCTTCCTTGCTTGTGCTTTGTCTCAAACAAACAAACAAACAAACAAGCAAACAAACATCAAAAAGATTAAGCAGAAACTGTCTTCAAAAATTCAGGCACTACTGAGAGATTTTAAGCCTGGTGGAGAAGAAAATTCTATGGTTTACAAATGCTCTTTTAAATGTGCTGTCTCTTAAACATATGCAGTTTGTCATGTATCAATTATAACTCAATGAAACTACTGAAAATGCACAATCTCATTAGATGTTCAATATTTGGTGAAGTGCACCTTATTATTTTTACAGATGAGGAAACAGACCCAGAGAGGCTCATGGTTTGCCTGGGTTCATAAGTTTCAGATGACAAGCCAAAATTTCTGGGTCTTCTGCCCCCACACACTTCTTTTGCTCATTTCTGAAAGCAGCCTGGGTGAGGGGGGAGGCCACCTGGAAGATGGTGACAAATGGCCGGCTGTTTGTGAAGTGACCACAGAACTGGCTACAAGGATGCGAGAGGAAGACAGGAGAGCGGTTTTCTCTCTCCTTCTGCCTTGCTTCTCCCTCTGCTTTGCTAGCTTTGCTTTTCCTCCCCTCCTCTTTCCTCTTCCCTACCAGCACCTCAGACCCCTGAGGGACATTCCTCATCACATATGATGGCTCCTTGACCATCACAGCTGCCGTAGGAACATAGGCAAGACTGTGCTGTCGGGGAGAGGAAAAGGCAACACCTTCCCCCTCCTCGTTTTTATTGAGGCAGAATTAACATACGGCATTGAGTATGTTTAAGATGCACACCAGAATGATTTGATATTTGTCTAGATTGCAAAATGACTACCACAATAAGATTAGTTAATATTCATCACCACACATAGGGGCCCCATCCAATCACGTAGTTCTTACATATGAGAACGTTTAAGATCTACCCTCCAGGAGCCTGGGTGGTTCAGTCAGTTAAGCACCTGACTCTTGATTTTGGTGGAAGTCATGCTCTCACAGTCATGAGATCAAGTTCCTTATTGGGCTCTGCGCTAGGCATGGAACCTGCTTAAGATTCTCCCTCTGTCTCTGCACCCCACCTCAAACACACACACACACACACACACACACACACACACACACACCCCTCTCTTAGCAACTCTCAAATCTACAATACAGCATTGCTAACCATAGCCGTCACGTTGTACGTTACGTCTCCAGGACTTATTTATCTTACAACTGGAAGTTTGTACCATTTGGCCACCTTTACCTAAATCACCCTCCTGCCCCACTCCCACCAACTACAAATCGGATCCCCGTTTCCACCATATCTGATTTTTAAAAATTCCACATGTAAGTGAGATTGTGCTGCATTCCTCTTTCTTTGTCTGGCATATTTCACTTAGCAAAATGCCCTCAAGATCAACAACTTTTGATCTGAAACCTTGTATCTATAGCCCCTCTGAGAGAGGTCTGATGTAAAAGAGAACACAAAGAATGAGATTTGGAGCTCATAAAATATTACTAACATTTTTGGACCATACCTGTGAATGTTGCATTTAACACATGCATTTAAAAGACACTCACTCAACTCTCACATGTGTGAGATGCGTTAGTGACAATCACCTAAAGTTTCGACTTGAATATTAATTGGCCTCAAATGTGAGCAGTAGAGCATGTGAGAGAAGCCGGAGACTCCTGTGGGCTTTGGAGGGAGGTTTGCAGAGACTGAAAGTGCAAACCACATCTTCCCACTTACTAGATGTTACTGAACCTCTTTGGCCGTCGGTTTCTTCATCTATAAGATGAGAATAATGAGTCCTACTTAATAGATTCATTGTAGCCATTAAACAACAAAATGAAAGGAAGGAATGGAGTGCAGTGGGGTCTTGTGGCGAGCAATCACCTTGTGAATGGTAGCCACATGCAGCAACTTTTCCCCCAACTCTGTCCCCAAGCCTGAAGATTTGATTTGTAATGCTATAATTTTAATGTTTTCCCCTAATAGCTTCTTTAGCAGCTCTTCGTTTTCTGCCAAGTTGCTCAGGTAGAGTTATTCGGCAAATGACACTGAAGAGTTTCTTAGTAAGTGTTTGTTGAGTGAATGCATGAAATAAATCACACCACATCCAAAGAGAGTTTGTTTTCTCCCACTGGTCGCCGTAAGGATTCTTTGTTTGTGAAGGGTGGTGGTGGTGGTTGGTAAGTCATGTTGACAAACGGAGTGACTTGGCACAGGTGTTTCTATGGGGTCCGGTGCTGGCCCGTCAACCCAATAACTTGGAAATTCTCTCTCATCATACTGCAAAGCAACCAGCAACCATCCAGTTAACTAGCTGTTTTACAGAAAACGCCTAGGCAGGAGTTTTCCCCCTGAATCCCTTCCCCCACCTCCCCCACGGCCAGGCTAGGTTGACTTATTGTTTCCCACCAAGAAGTTTTACCTGATGCTTTCTGTGACAGGGCCTACGTCCCCAAAGCACTCAGCCAACTGCCCTGGGGATCGGGTGTGAAGGTCTCCTGTCCCTCTGGTCTTACTGGTTCCAAACAGTCATTTTGCTCCTGGATGCCAGTCTGCATCATGAAGCCTGCATCTACAAGCTGTAGAACATCAGCATTAAGCAGCTGAATAATGGCAAATGGGAATAGAATTTTTTAAGAAAAACAAAACAGCAAAGAGATCAAGAAGCCTGCCAGAGTGAAAAGCAGTTGGGGGCTGTCAAGACACGTCTTCCAGAGGGGGATTACACACATAGCTAGAAACAAGAGGTCTTTTCTGAATCATACATTCGGACACACACTTACCTTTTAGTCTTTTAGTTATATTTTGAAGGTGAAAATCTTTTTTCTGAGTGTCAGGCCTGGGTTTTCCTTTATTACCAGAGGCGCGTCTTCAGATCCTATTAAGAACGCTAGTGCTAATAGTAATCTCGAACGGGTTCTAAGATCCTTTAAACTTCATTTCACACTAGTAGCTCCTTCGTCTGAAACTCAGATTGCCGTGGAAGCGTCTATTTCCAAGCCCACGCTGAAGCCAATCACTGCCACGGGGATTGTCTTGAGCCATCTCTCTTGGGAACCTGGCTCTACATTTCTTTGAATGAGCTCAGCCCAAGGCTCCTATCCTAAAGGAAAGTCAGAAGTGCGTCTGAGAAATACTTTTATTAGATCATTTATCCATCCGTCCATCCATCCATCCATCCATCCCTTTAACAAACATCTTCACACAGGCTATCTATTCTAAAAGGTAGGTGCCTTATCTGTCTTCTCGTTTACTTTATTTCCAAAGCTTCGCCCGTGCCTGCACAGGGTAACCACTAAAGGAATATTTGTCCAATAAATGAATGAGCACTTACCACATGCCCACTCTGTGTTGGAACTTGAGGTATTGATATGATAACACACAGTTCCTGCCTTTTTGGTACTGACGATCCTTTTTCACGATAACTTTGGCCCCCCGACAGAAAACTAGATTTCAAGGCTGCTAATACTCGTTTTATATTCAATTGACTAGCTCTTTCAATAATTGACTGTGTAACGCACTAACACAGATGCAAAGTTCCCTTCGGAGACAAATGGTGGTGGTGGGCGGGGGGGGGGGCACTTCACATCAGACAGACTCTCATCATTTCTTCCTAAAGTGCACAGCACCTCCAGTCACTAATGGTTGTAGGAGACTTTGGGGACACTAATCTTAATGACTGCACCATTTCCTATGGGTCTTGTTAGTTCCTAAAACCATCTGTAAGAAGTTATTGTATTTGGCTTTCTTAAGCCATATTTTTAAAGAAAGACATTTAATTAGTGCTTGTTAAGATGTTGTGAGTGCTTTGGCCACCTCTCTCACCCCTGCTGTTTCTTCTTGGTCAGCACATTTCTGGAAGTGTTGTTTCCGGAAAAGGGCATTCGATGCGTCTCTGTTGGGAAAACTGCTATGCGTGTCCACACGCAGCAGGTCTCTGATGGAGACTGAAGACACGGTCAGGCCGGCTGTGAAGAAAGGGCTCGTGTTCATAGCAGCTACTCTGAAAGGCCCCTGGTTTTGACATTTTTATTGAGAAAGCCGAGTTTCAAAATGGGTTTGGGACAGATAACTACAGGAGTGTGCACCGCAGCCCTTGGGGAGAACGTCACAAAAGGGAGATGTATCTGAAATGGGAACTCGAAACACCTTTGTGAAGACTTCATAGAAAGGAATTTGCTTGAGAAGGCATATTTGTAGTTACTTTAAGAGACACGGGTGAAAACGGCAAAACCGGTCACCGCACTGAAAAATCCACCACTGATTATTGGAAGAACCTAGTTCTTTCAGTTTTGCAAATATTTGAAGCCATCGTGAAAAATTCAAACCACTTTACACACCAAGACAATTTTACCGAGTTTTCCCCAGAATCCTTTAGCCGTATTTGGAGGAGCGTGGTTTGATATTTGTAATAGTTTATGAATCGCAAGTACATGTCAAGTCTAGTTATGCCCAAAGAAGTATTTCAAGACAACACAATGTGCAGCCAGTGAATATGAAGAAATGAAGAAATACGTGCACCTGGATAGGTTAAGAACTTATTCGTGCTTTGTCCCAGAAACACGCATTTAAGGAACGAAAAGTTTCATGCTGGTAGTTGCTTAAAGGATAATTCAAGCCAATTCCCTTTCTCTTTGAATTAGAATGTGCTCCTTTAAGGTAATCCTAAATTGAAGAGGAAGTCCACTGAATGTAATATAGACTTAACCAAATTATGAAATCTCCATATCCCACATGTCAAGTGATTTCTACTGGAATCCGTTTCTTGCCTCCTTCATCTAAACATTTAAATATATTAAAAGCTTCAGTGAAGGATTAGCATTTGGCCCTGGGTGTAAAAACATTTCCTGCTGGGCCCTCCACCACTAACAAGCTTTTTGTTTGGGAGAGGGGTCAGGCGTGGGGGAGGGGGAGAAGAAGGGAGAGAAGGTGGCCAACTCTTGACATCTGAAATCTTGATCAGTCCCAGCGGCATTTTTGGTTTGCGCTGATGATTTGTGGTATTGTTGTTTATCATTCACTGGGACTCACTGTTTGGATGCAGAGGTCTCAAGACCATCTGCAGTCTTGACGGGTATTAAAGCAGCCAGGCCAGACATCTGGCTGTCAGTTATAATTGCCTCCCTGCCCCTGAAGTTGTTGTTGGATAGTTCTGATTCCCTTTGAACATAGTACTGTGATGCAACAGTTTTAAGCCACTGATGTGAGAGACAGAGTCAATTTCTGGCCTCCGTCTAGTTGGAATCAAGATTTATGAAAGGAGGAGGGTAGTTATTTTGCTGGAAGAGTGGCTGTTTTCGTCGCACTGGGTTTAATGATACAACAGTTTCCTCTGCAGCTTGCACAGCTCACTCTGAACACGGAGAGAAATAACGTACTCGAAAATTATTTTCATGGTGTAGCCACGTTTACGATTTCCTGTTGCCTTGGCCTGAAAGTGTTTTAACAAAAATTAGGGTTGCACACCCAAACATTTGAGCCAGGGGATAAAAGGAGTTGCTATCATGATTCCCCTTCAGGTTAATATAGGTGCCTTTGATAGAAGCACTATAGACTTGGGACAGGATATGACACCAATTAAAAACACGAAACTTAATTTTTGGACTAAACAATCACATACTCCTTCTTCTGATACCTGGTTGAGAGTTACTGACGTGACATTTATTTCCCAACCACAATCGTAAATTTATTGGATTGGCTTTACTTAAGGTACAGGGGGCAACTAGCATTAGCACATGCGAGAGCTGAGCAATGTCTCTGAAATTGTAAAGCAGCTATTATAAAGAGAACATATCCTTCCCAGTGACTGTCAGTACAAGGTCAAGAACTTAAGCAAACTCACTCCGTGAACCCTAGACCTACCCATCTTGGTTGGAGGCAGGTTTTAACTTAAGACCCAAATTTCAAAACCAATCAATTAATTTTGCCTCATAAAGTACAACAGGGAAAATTTTAAAAATAACCCTCCCCTTAGCCTGAAATCTAAATTGGCATTTTCACAAGATGGTTAGTATCTATTGAAAACCGGCCATAAATAGTAACCACAGAATAACACATTATGAATCGTTTAACAACACGAAAAGCAGCGTATTGTCTTTGGGTGACCACGTGTTTAAATTATAAAATGGAATATTAGTGTTTAATTTTAATGCAAAAAATAATTAAAGTGAAGGCATGCAAAGGTAAGGAGCCAGGTCAACCTCCCCGTCTTTTCACTCGGACACCTTGTTTCACTCTAGCTAATGAATCTATGAAAAAAGTGTTAGTGGTTTCATTTCAGCCCCTGGTGGTCTGTGTCATATACTGCATGACCGGCTGGTGGGTCCTCCAGGGTTATTTCTCATTTATAGACAGTAGCCTTTTATAATTCTGTCGGGGGTGGCGGGGAGAAGGGAGGGGATCCTCTTCCAACCTATTTATTATGCACTCGGAAACAGTGACAATGTTTATAAAGATGGGTCTAGTTAAATTTTGTAAGAACTTCCCACGCGTTCAAATGTTCGAACTCGAACCTACAACTCTATATACCAAGTGCTTGAGTAAAGTCATTATGTTTAAAAGAAAAAAGTCACTGCTGACTCGTACTCCATGTGGAAAATTACCAAACGCTGCAGTTTTCCTAACCACGAAAATTCTCATTTCCCATGTGCACTGGTTAGCTCCTCACTATGTCCCCAAGGAGTCTATGAGCGTCTGAAGCACTGCAGAAAAATGAGAATTTCCACACTTAAACAGAGCGAAGGCGGCATTTTTTAATGACTAAAACGAAGAGCAGAAGAAATGGAAGAAGAGGGGACGATTGTTTTGTTTGGTTTTGTTTTTTTCTCCTATAAAAAATGAGCGTGGGGGTCCCAGGTGAGAGTCAAATATGGGCTTGCTCTTAATTTTTACAGGACATTTACTCTAAAAAAAGAAAAAAAAAAAGAAGATGAAGATAAAGAAAGAATTTCCTCTTAAATTTCCTAACTCTAAATTGCACCAAGTGGATGCTGAAATGAAAGGAGTCATCGAGGCCAAATTCACCACAAGGCTTTTGTGAGCTGTGAGAAGTAATTTCAGGATCTGCGTTTTTTATTTAGGTTTGCTTTCCCTCTGAGCTCTAGTGTTTATTTTTCACCAGTTCTTTCTATTCTTTGGTGGAATGTATACTGCCGATTCTTCCAGCATCACACACACACACACACACACACACACACACACACACACACAGAGTTTCTATATATTAAAGAAAAATGAATACCTTTAGTCCCTTGGTAACAATATTTTAAAAAAGCAGCTCGATATTTGGATCAGAGAGTAGAATACTTTCAAAGACAACTCTCGCGGGCACAATGTGTTAACTGTTTTCTGTCCCACCATTTTATGGTGTGCGAGCGGACAGCAAAATGGTGGTTCCAGCATTTTGTTGTATGAGGGCTCCTACGCAGCTAGCTTCTGATGGCAGATTGCAGAACCAGTTTGGATACCAAAAGAAAAGCCACTTTTCTCAGGCCCAGAGACCGATTCAGTAAAGCATACCCACAAATTCTCCTCCACTCTCTGCTTTGCAGATGCTTAAGCAAAATTTTATATATACATACATATATATAAAACAAAGAAAATCCTGATTAAAATAAAAAAAATGCAACAGAAATGACAGTTCAATCAAATACAGAACGCCCTAGTGTTGTTAAATGCATACGTTATTAATAGACCTAGACCCGGGAACGTCACAGTTAGTAATCTACCTTGAGAAAAGATCCAAGACAGAGTTAGCGTAGAGAATGTGAATGTTTTACTCGTGACTAAATGATCTTTCCAGATCAAGGTTGAGGTCATTGGCAAACTAGTTTAGGTGAACTCATTCCACAGTTATTTGTGCATGCAAATCAGGGCTCTAATTTTTTCTTATATTACTGCCTTTTGTTCATGAGAAGATCTTTAACTGATTCTTTAAAATAAGAATATCAAAATAATTGAACAATGTAAGAATTAAGCATTGCTAATAGCATTCATTTTTTTATTAGCTGCTAAATAGAACCAAAGGTAAGATAGATTTTGACTTACCCTTAACTGGATCTCAAATAGAAGAGAGATGAATTTGAATAAGAGAAGAATTTGACATTGCCCTCTATTACCTACGGCTGAATTACCACTCTCTTTTGTCTGAAGGAAAACATTTTCTTCTTAATGAGGTGTATATTTTTTAAGACTGAAGAAAACTGAGGCTCATAGCATATAGGTTTGCGGGTTGGTTTTTTTTTTTTTTTGCCTTTTGATCGCAGTTGCTAAACATTTGAGATTATAAAAACGATGATGCTACATAAAACAGACCTGCAGCAACACTGTTTATGGCACACACAATAGTATTATTTTCTGCTGTTTGGTGTGCAGAAGTTGTAAATAGGAAAATGTGTACGCTATTAAATCTAGTAGCAATAGGACTCTTAAGGCAAGGTTTATTATACCAGCGCCTGGAAAAGCTTTACTTTTTTATCTGTGGGTGTTAAATTTTCGTGTTTGCAACAGTATTTTAGCTTTGGAGCTATTTATCTGGTAGCATCTTCGAGAAAAAGGAAATGGACAGATGTCCATAAACAAAGGGCTCCACCTGGCGGCCAAGAGAAGGTATGAAATGTTGAAGAGAACTAACGCTGCAAAGGGAAACAGATGGGAAAGGCAGTGTTTAGTGTGTTTCCTGTAACGAATACGTTTGAAGGAAAGAGAATGACACAGTTCCCAAATTTGGACTTCAATGTTTATATAGCTTTACAGCTAACTTCATTTGATTATTTTCTTCAAATTCAACCCTCCCAATACATTTCCAAATTGTTGTATTCCAAATGCATCCATCGGAACAGCCATTAACATGTGACCCAGACAGATATTAAGCACAATAGAGAAACTATCCATATCATGTGACCATCTTACTTTTAAGTACAATACTAACTAGTAGACAAATTTAAACAAAGGAAGCATTTGCTCCCACGCAAAGGTGTTCTGTGGGTGGCTTTGCGGTGAACCTAATTAGTTGGAACTGGAAAGGGTGTGATCCAGAATTCAATCGGCGGAGGGAAGAAATAACTTCAAATCCAGGACTGAGAAACAGAAAATTGCTCATTTTTCAATGGCATTTGTGGCTAAAATGTTGGAGAATTTGAATCGACATATTGTGACTCTTCCACCTTTTCAAACTCTAAAATTAGACCAGAAATTACATATATCAAATGCTATGCAAAATGTAAAATAGGCATATGACGTTTATGGCTCTCTACGTAAGGTGGAAATTAAATCTTCAGCCTCCAATAAAATTGTATTTCTGTAATAAAACTGCTGCACCTTGACTCTAGACTACATTGAATCCCAAATTAAACACCCCATTTACTGTACTGTAACAAGCAAAAGGGTTTGCTACACTGAACAATGTTACAGATAGAGAAAGGTATTATATTTTGCTTTAACCTCTGTGTGGAGTCCACCAAAACAGGCTCATTCCCCCATGCCTTCTTTCTTAGAACATATTTTGACGAGGGAAAATTTGGCGGTTTTTTTTTCACTGGTAACATTTCTGTTTCTTCCTCTGTTATATAAATCCGCATAGGTGGCTGGGTCTAAGAAAGTCCATTAAGTAGGATATTCACTACAAAATGTCCTACTGCATTTCATGGATAACTCGGTCCTATGAAGCAGAACTGGCCGGCGTGCTAAAGGTTAGGTACATTTCTTTATGCATTGTCTGTAATGTAACTGCCCTGCCCTATAACGTACATGCACGGTTCACCCCATAGCCACGTCCGCAGCACACGCGTACTGCTGCATAACGTATGAAGGTCTTAAACTTAGGTTCTGCTAATACATGTTATGTATTTCTCTTACCCAGTGTTGATGGAGAAGAATTAGACGGGATGTCATTTTAAGCAGTCTAATATCGTAGGTGGATATTTTTTCCCCCGTCGCGCTTTGGCCCAGCCAACAATGACTTCTGGCATTTGTGAAGGGGCTTATTAGAAATTAAAACCTACGGAGAGTGAAGCACAGAGAACGATGAATACTAATGTTGTTCATCTTACCAAGTCAAGGCAGGCGAGCCAGACAGGGAGCCGTGCCTCCCTCGGTCTCAGGCGTCCTGCCTGCAGAGCCACCCTCTAGTGGACTGAAGGGGAAATTCCCTCTACCGCAGCCTCCGCGGCTCCTCTTTTCCTGCTTACGCTCCCCTCCTCGCCCCCCTCCCCTCCCCCCCCCCCCCCCCCATTCTCCGGAGATGGTGGGTATTATTAACCTTCAAGCGCGATACAGCGAGATGAATGTTAATCGTGAAGGGATTTCTAATCGAGTTTAATGGTGTAGGACATAAGAAGTTGTGTTAGCAGTTTTAGTCCTGCTAAAATGCTAATTGTTATGTTGCCTATGATAGGTGAGGAGAGTATGAAAATGGCAACAGCTTCAGTGTTCCAATTTGGAAATTGTTGCCTATAATTTTGAGGCAAGTATGGAGGCAGGGGATAGAGTCCTTAGTATGAAGGACTTGTCGAGAGGCTAACTTCTTCAAAGACACGGGAGATTTGGAGCTTGAGGTCTACTCAGTTCAAGAAAAGAGAATTCTCTGCGGTGAGAAATCCTAGTATCGGAAGCCATGGAGAGGCATTTTGGATCTGCAAACAACACGTGTTTACACAAAAGGAGGCAGAGGTCATAATGTTGAGTACCGATCTTTGGAGCACTTTCTAATGTTTATGTTTCCCTCTGTGGTTCGTTGCCACTTTCGCCAACATGCAAAGGTAATTTCTTTTAAAGCGGCTGCACGTAGTAAGAATGGGGGGGGAGTCCTAGATGAGAACCCAGGGAATCCCCATTTTTGTCTTCCGTCTCTTTCTTTGACGCAGAGCACAGTCATTACCTGCGCTCTTGTGTAAGGACCCCCTACTGTACCCAGCTTCAATGCTCCCTCCCATGCTTGTAGAGGTGGCACCTCATGTACCCCTGTCCTCTGTCCTGGCTATTTGAGCTGGGGTTCTTGCAAGGCAGATGATGCACAAGGAAGTAGAGAGTATTGATGATGCAAGAGCAAGGTCTTCAGTGTATATTTTTTACTTGACTTCGCTTACCCTAATTTCTGTAGTTCAAGCCGAAGCCACTATAGTACTGTCATGTCGCCTACCAACGAGCTGGAGAACATTTTGCAGCAGGTGCACGTTACCTGTTGAATGGGTATCTTGTGAGGTTTCCTTGTATTTTTGTGGTTTACATAATTAGCCTAAGTGTAGAAAACATCTAAGTGAGAAATACAGATGACCAAAACATAATCCACCTTAATGGATACATGCCTATGTGAGTATGGACCATTGTAATTGTATTGTCCCAGCCTCCATATGTGGCTTTTGTCATCATTTTTTTTTTTTTTACAGACTTCTTAAAAAAGTGATTCAGTGTAGAGGAGATAGAAATGATCTTGGATGTTAGCATGAGATGTGAAATCAGTGGTCAACCTTATTTTCCCATCAATAATGCTAATTATAGTAATTAGTCCAGGCGTCACACCTGTGCTAAAACCCTTATCCCTATTTTACAGATGAAGTAACTGAGACACCAAAGGTTAATTGCTTGCCCGAAGCCATGTAGCAACTCAGTCTATACCACAATTTTAATCTCCTACTCTTGCTTCTTTGGCAATGGAACAATTATGCCTCTCTTTAAAGAAGGAAAATTTATCGTGTGTATCACAGGAAATTAGAGCAGATGAACAATGGAACAAAGGGGTCACATATTATTTGTTTTAAAATTGCAGAATCTTTCTCATGTTAGAGAGTCTTTTACTATGTTTTCTAGATTGGTGCCACGTTAATGTGTTAAAACTACACATATATTTTAACAGAATCAATAGTTACCCATGCAGGTGAGGAGATGGTACTTAGAGATGGGACAGACGTGTCCCTCGTTTGAAGGTGAATTTAGTGAGATATCAAATTTTCTTTTCATTTTCTTTCCCAGAAGAATATGTGTTTCTTTTTTCCCCTACCCAAATGTTTCAGTGAACATTGCAGCTGTGCAGCAAGAGGCAGTTTTGCATGCATATATTTGGAGAACAATGTGGAGTATTTATCCCTTGGGATAAAAAAACCCCCAGCAACCAACAAACTTGAAAACAGATGGTTCTGATACAGTCTGATAAGAATGTAAACAGGAAAATATCTTTGTTGACTTATTTCTTAGTAATCAGTAATAATTAGGTATTGTCTAGAGACGAATTACAGTTTTGATTTTGCAAGCATGGCCACGAGCAGCTTCTGAAAAGTGAAACTAAATTTCTGACATTGGTGAGGAATTAGTGACTCCTGCTGAAACTTCCTTATTAACATTCTTCTTGATTGATAGAAACAAATGGAAATTTTAGAGAGGCGAATTTCTGCGTTCTTTGTTGTTTCTTTTGTCATCATTTGATTTAGAGACATTATACCTCTCTGGCCAATCCGTGAATGGGTTCACTTGAAAAATAACTTACAATTTCTCTACAACTTAAAGAACTAAAACTCCCCATCCTTCCTCCCTCCCTCCCTCTTTTCCTTCTTTTCTTTTCTTTTTTGGTCTTATTATTTTAAATGAAAATGAAATCTCTCCTTAGAGTCTGGACTAGTGTTTCTATGAACTCATTCTATTTCTTTGTTAAAGACTTTCTTGCTTGATGGTGATTCAGAGTCAATGAACATTTAAAAATACTTCCTACTTTCAAGTTCTGTGATAGGCACTGGCGATATAAAGATGAATCTGACATACTTTCTTCTGTTAACAGGACTCATAGTTTAGCTGTAGAGGCAGGTACATAAACAAATAACTCTCACTGAATTTGTTAAGAACTGGGAAAAGTGGCACACAGAGGAGTGGGGGAGAAGGATTGATTCCTTGGGAAGGCAAGGAGATTTACAGAGGAGATATTAGATCAGATCTTAAATATTACTTTATCAAATCCAGCTGCAGAGATCCAGAGGCTGTTGCATCCTGAATGCACAATGAAAATTCAAATTACCGACCAGTTCTTTGCATCAGGTAGTTGTATACTATTAGTTGTTTGGAAGTAGACAAGATCATGGGATCCTGCCATGGTCTAGAGGTTTTGAGAGGTGATTTTATTCTAAAATACAACACTTATAATAGAAAACTTTGGAAAGAGTATTTCCTACTTTAATATGTAATTTGGCCATCTGAAAGTATTTGTTATTAAAATAAAGGAATACAGATAGTCTATGCAGCATATGCCAGAAACCCTTGGCATTTTTTTTTTTAAAACAATATTCAACAAATATTTAGTAAGTGCTTATATATGCTGTATACTGTGCTAAGCATGTGGATTTTATGTTCCCTGTGGAACATCAAACCTGATGGGGAAGGACAATATCAAACAATTAACTATGTAAATTATTAATTAAAATGCAACAAGTGTTATTGTGCATAATAAGTGTTACTCTTTTGCTTACTCTGCTTCTATTCTTTCTGGTTCTGATGATACCGACTTGCTTTTATTTTATTTGTTCTATTAAATTAAAAAAAATTTTTTTAATCTTTATTTTTGAGAGAGAGAGAGAGACAGAGACAGATTGCCAGCAGGGGAGGGGTAGAGAGAGAGGGGGAGATATGAAGCAGGTTCCAGGCTCTGAGCTGTCAGCCCAGAGCCCAGTGAGGGGCTGAAACCCATGATCCAGGAGATCACGACGTGAGCTGAAGTTGGATGCTCAACCGACTGAGCCACCAGGTGCCCCAGCTTTTATTTTTGAGAACCACTCTTCACCACTGCATGTAACCTTGACGGGACTGTCAGTCAAGGTGCTCTGCCCCTAGCTTGTGATCCAAAGCAGGCCAATCAGGTGCTCTTTTCCAGGAATTGGTGAGCTCTCTCTGTAGTTTCATAATCTAGTATCTTGGAAACCTGTAGTTGCTTCATCCCTAGCTTTTCTTTTCATTTTGAGAGTCACACTGTATTCTTTCAACAAATTCATTGTTGATCAGTTTCAACCGCTTGCAACCAGTTATGATATTTCTAAAACTGCCAAAAAGCCAGGACTCAAATAAGAAGTAAACTAAATTGTGGCATGGTTTTAAGGGTTTGGTGGCATTTAAGGATAGAGAATCCATTTGATGGTGATGCTTAGAGCACTGTATCTTGAACGGTATGGGTTTGGTGACCTAGGATTAATTTCCCTTTTCTTGCATCTGCAATAAATAATATTTATATAATAATAGTATCAGAAGTCATAATATTTATAAAACAGAATGTAAATATTATAAACTTTGGCAGTCTAAAAGCTGTACCCTAACAGATGTCTGGAGGTAGAGTGTTGTATTAACTTCCTTATTTTTAGAGTACCAAGGTCAATAAATATTTTGTAAAGCTGCTGGATCCGGGAATGGAGGGATAATCATATCATTTAAGAGTATACATTTAAAAGTAAAATTATATCACTTAAAAGTATGCAGCTCCTCAACTGAAGAAGTAAAATATCATGAACTAACCTAAATTGGGGAGAAGATGGAGAAGGAAGGCATATAAATGAGTGAAAGTTTTCATCGTTCATGTAGAGAAGTCAATAGCTACTGACTGCCTAAGGTTGAAAAATCAAGAGAAAGAGGTGTAGATATATTATTTACTTGAAGTTTCAGTGAAAACCGCTAAAAGAACTAACATCTAAATTTATTAACAGTGACTTTCTTTGGGGGAGTAGTTGGTGGTAGGAGAAAGGGCTATAGGGGGAGTATAATTTGACATAAACTTGGCTGGAAAAGACCTGGTATTCCAGAAATACACGAGTCATTAACCTAGTGATGGCATTAAGAAAGCAATATTATCCTGAACTGTGTTAAGACGAGTACCATGTGTAGCTAGGAAATAATCCTTGTGTAAATTCATCGTAGGTTGGGTTCTTATTTGAACACTACACTTTGCGCCTGTAACTTAAAACATATGCATGAAAATTGCATAGAATTCATGTAGAGAAAGAGGAAAATGACGACAGGGCTTGGAGACTATGTACACAAGGAAAGGAGGTGGGTTATTTATCCTGGAGAAGAAGAGGCTGAAGAGAGACAAAATTAACCTCTGGGCAACTAGCCTTCTTCACCTCACTGGACAGAGCAGAAGAAAGTGAGTTTCACTAAACGGCACCAGGAAAGAGTCTGTTTTTAGACACAGGAAGACTTAATGGTCTGTAAATATGACTGAACTCGTGAATGGGCTATCCCAAGAATTTTTGGAGTGCTTTCGGTATAAGAACCATTCATTTTCAAAATAAGAGCTTGTACCAGACTTCAGGTCCCTTGGGAGAAGTAGCAAGTGTATTTTATAGTCTGATGTCTGTGAATTTACATGTGAAGAAAGGTTAAGAATAAAGTAGTCTAAATAGTCCTACCTTGGCTGTGGTTCCCAGGTAATATCTCATCAGGAAAAAGAAATCAATATTCACAATTTTTTTCCTCTGAAATACTATGCTAACTACTGGTTCCTTTAAAATATATATGCACACTCATATATATATTACTTTATATATCATGTTTTAAAAGAAATTCATGTATTCTTAGGAATAGTAGTTATCAAATTCATACTTTGCAGTACTAGCTGGATATTTATGGGTTAGTGTTCTAACAATGAAAGTAATACATTTTTAATTCTGAAAAACCACAAAAACATAGAAATCACAGAAAATACCACTTTTTTGTTTTCATTAAGAAGTGAGCAAGTAGGGGTGCCTGCGTGGCTCAGACGTTAAGCATCTGTCTCTTGATTTCAACTCAGGTCATGAGCTCACGGTTCCAAGGATCGAGCCCCGCGTGGGGGGGGGGGAGGGGGGGGCTCTGTGCTGACACGGCATGGAGTCTGCTTAAGATTCTCTCTCCGCCCCTCCCACCCCCCATGTAAATAAATGAACATGAAAAAAATTTTTTTTAAGTGAGCAAACCATCAAACTCCATAAACAAACCGGCCCTGCATCTCCAGCCTGCCACGTCTGGGTGGTGTGGCAAGGTTTCTGCTACCCTAGGCTCCTCCTTTCACGAATGAGGTAGGAGTGTGTTGCTAGCTGTGTCTCCGTCTTTCTTCCTCATTGCAAGTGGATCTCATTTTCCCGTCCTCTGTCATTTCTGTGTTGAAACGATGAGTAGAAAGGCAGTCATGGAGTGTTGGTTTACCCAGCACCGACATCACCCGGCTACTCCCTTTTGAAAGCCAGCTGTATAATCTGTGTCGAAGTAGCTGTGGCCCTGGACAAAACACTAAAATTAACATCTGTGTGTTAAATACAACATGGGATTCTTCGATTTTGGACTTTGGGTCTGAGAAGGAACCCCATATACCTGCAGCTGATGCTGGCCTGAGATTTGGTGTAGGGGGGACAGGAAGCAGGGAGAGAAGGAAATGGCCGTGGGTTCTCTTAACAATAGTGGCTGCCACAAGAGAATTCCAGAGCCAGAAGTTTGAAAATTCTCTGACCATGCTGGTACTAGATGACAGAGACATGACTGTATTGGGCCGATCTCTCTATTCGTGCGTACCCCTTGAGTTATGTCTTTGTGTGGTCCCATATCACTGTCATCCTCACCCTGCCCATCTCCTCTCTCCAATCTTCTTGAACTCTTGAGTCGGATACCTTGGTTTCTATTGATTTCGCCTGGAAAACCGACACGCCTTTCTCTATAACCGCTCCTGTCAATAAAATGGCTACATGAAATACACAGGAGTTGGGGCCCTCCTATGTTCAGCTGCTGTTCCAACATGCTTACCTCCTTAACCCCATCCTGCCCTCTTAATTCTGTGTTTGGACCAAACATTTGCCCTGAGCACACACATGGCGATTATGAGATCACTCCCTAGCTCTGCGTAGTGAATTTACAGAATTTCAGAGCTGGAAGGAAGTGTTTAGGGGTTTTAAAGTTTTTAATTTGCACATAAAAATCAAGACTGAGAGACTGGATGTCTTGCCCAAGACCATACAGTTGCTTAGTGGCAGATCTAAAACTGGACCGAGGCTGCTGCTTTCCTAGGATTCTGTTGCTTCCTCCAGAAAAGACTGTCAGAGAAGGCAATAGAGGCTCTATGTTCTTATCAGCCCTCTCAGTTTGGTCCTGCTCTGAAGTTGTCAGGGGGCCTGGACACCTTCTCTGCTGAGACACTGGTCCTTAAAAACCGACAGTTTAGGAGTGCCTGGGTGGTTCAGTCGGTTAAGCATCCGACTTTGGCTCAGGTCACGATCTCACAGTTTGTGAGCTCGAGCCTCGCTTTGGACTCCGTGCTATCAATGTGTGTTCTCTTTTTCTCCGTCTCTCTCTACCCCTCATGCGATTCTCTCTCCCCCTCTCTCTCCCCCTCACTAACACGTGCCCTCTCTCCCTCAAAAAATAAATAATTAATAAATTTAAAAAAAAACTTAAAGGCTGACAGTTTAGTATTTAAGAAAAGTTAGCATTACTAGATATTCTCTGTAACTTAGCATGGTTATTTTCCTGAATAGATCCATGGCATTAATATTTATATAATAACTAGAAATTGGCTTATATAAGAAGATCTATGCAGACAAAAGGTTACTTTTTAAAATGGCACCAATTAATGCTTCCTCTTTCTCATTTTAATCTCTTAAAAATCTCAGAGAACTAATGATCCTCGCCCTTTCAGTTGACAATATTCTTATCTGTCAAATAGAGTAACATGTGATGGTCACAAAATCCTTCAGAACCCCAAATCTCAGATCTTTGCATTTGCGTTTCCTGAAGAGTTTAAGATTTGGGGACTTCACCTTAGTTTTGGATACTTCATGATGAGGCCTTTCTAAAATGTATTCTTTCTCACCTGCTGTTACAAACCTATAGCACAACACTTTGCATCTCCCCTTGATGATCCAGGATTGGGGGTATGGGAATTGAGTTATGCACCAACAGCTGTATCCTCAGGGCCTAATGAAAACCTTTCAGACCATTTCGAGTTCTTCTTGTCAGAAGTGATATAATTCCTGAAAAAAGTAGAAAAACAATGGAAGAGAAATAAGGAAGGCTCAGTGGTCACTACTGAAGGGAGAAATTGGCCAATGGCAGAAAGCCAAATGCCTTTTTACAACCAAAATGTCTTCATTACTTCTTCTATCTCTGGCATCGATACTTAACTCTTGAACAACTTCCTCGCAGGCTGGTTTTGATCTAACACTTGAGTGGTTTAACCAGAGGAATGCGAAGGGGCAGACGCATGTGAGGCTTTTGGGTAGGTGCAATCAAGAGCATTGCGGGTCACTTCCAGGGTTAAGAAGCACCTAAAGCTGAACAGATTGTTATCTGGTTATAGTATCATCCTGGACGTTTTGACTGCTTGGTTCATTTATATAGAATTGTATACATGGTATAATTAGTAGGACTCTAAGAGTTCATAAATATCCTCTGACACGAACAGTAGATTCTAATCTTTTTCATTACAGAAGGGAGATGCTTGAGCATCTTCCATCATAACTGATGTCACTAGTAGGAGGAAATAACTTTAATAACCTCAATATGCCCTCTGTTAATCTGGCGGGGATGGGGCGGGGAGGTGGACACTGAGGACCAGGACAGGGAAAGATTATCCTCTCTCTAGTCCAGTCGAAAAATCTTTCCATGACACAGCCAACCCATTTATTCTAGTTACTGTCACAGTTGACATCGGCTCTAGTTCTAGAAGCTTGAAAATATATAAAAATATTCTTTTTATGTATATGACTCAAGATTAGAAAGGTAGCAAGGATGGATCACACACACATACCCGTGCACCCACACACACGCACACTCACACACACACACACACACACACACACAAAGTAGAAATGTAGATTTGAGAAGCCCAGAGAAGAACGGCCTATTTCATACAAGCAACAAAGTTGGGGAGGGTTCAAGAGCAGAAGCATCCCTGGGAGAGTGGATAAATGCCTCGAAGGAGTTTTAGAGGGAGAAGAGAGAATTTGGAGAAACACTCATAGGTTGTGAGACTTGGTAATAACCAGGAAGAGGAGTTGGGGGGCATTGGTTGTGTGTTAATTCATGTATCCCCTCTTCACTGTTCCCCACAAATCATGATCTATAGGCACATGGCTTTTTCTTGGTTTTGGAGTCAGAATTTAGAGACTCTCATTATGAGGGGGCTAACCTTGAGTTCAACAGTTTTTATTCAGGCTGCAGGTATTTTCATTAACAACAACATAAAGGTACCCCCATTAACTTCTGAAACCAAAGTTGAGCACACTGTTGTTCCCTCTGCCCCCACCTGCCTGGCTGCAATCATCGCTTGTGATCTAATTTACTTCGTAGCTGTAAAACCAGTAAAGTTGATGAAGTCTCATCCAAAAAAAAAAATGCCTATAAAGAAAAGCAGGAGCATTCTAGCTAGCTGTCAAATTTTGGAAAATCATTTAACTTCTCTGTGTCTTATTTTCTGTGTCTGTAAAAGAAGGACCTTGGAATTTTGATGATTCCAAGCCACTGGGCATCAAGCTTATTGAATACTACACCTGTAGCAAAAATGCCTTTTTGGAACAGCAATGGGTTTTGGGTTTGTCAGAACTGTTTGCATAAGAAATTGATAGGATAGCACCTGCTTGTCAACCTACAAAAGCTATTCTGACTTTTGTCGCTTCCAGGCACCTGACTAGTGGATCAGAGACCAAGCGTGGCGTCCCGGTTTTGCATTTCAATCAATCCCATTCTGGGGTGCAGTCCAGATTATGCCATGGAAATGGTAAGGAAGTAGGGCTGCACGTTTGCCAAAGGGAACCCAGAGCAGTTTTATGCTTCCCTCAGTGGGGAGGTGGAAAATTCCATTCCTGTGAGCAAGACCACTCCAGGGCTCGGGATGCGCTTTGTGTGTTAAATGTAAGATTTCCAGTTAACCCTCCTTTGTTTGAGTCAGGGTTCATCAAGGAGCCATTCCTTATGACTTGGCTGGCTGGTTGGATCCACCTACAGGGAGAAAAGAAGCTGGAGTATTTTGGTTCCTGTGACAGCTACAGTTCCTTGTAAATGCTTTTAAAAGAAGAGTAGTAACAATATTAATGTGGAGAGGGAATTTAAAGCGATAGAACATACTAGGGAGACAGGGAAGGGCGGAGGAGGGGCAGAGAGCTGAGCCAAAAGAAAGACGTTCTGTGACCCTTGGGGACATTTTGTGAAGTGTGGGAAACCGATAGGTCCATGCTGCCAAGCACGTCAATTCCCACTTGGCACAAATGTCAGCGGTGGATTTGCTTCGTGGTGAAAGTGGCGTATTGCAATTCATCTCTATTAAAGAGTGTGAATTGTTTATTAAAAACCGATTTGCATTGTGAATAGTATTTATTACAAATAAATAAATAAATAGCATCGTGGTCGCACAATAAATGAGGAAAGGTCAATTTAAAAATTGAACTAGCATGAATTTGCTGAAAAGACAGGAGCCTTATAAAATCTCTTCTACATGGAAAGATCTCTGTATTTATAGATTGACATACTTTCATATACTTCTCGCTGGACTAATATTAATGATGAAAAAATTCGAACATTTCAAAAACTGAACAGTTTTACAGAGACTTCTGTCAAGATATGAAGTATTAATAAAGGGGGATGTATACTTCTTATATGTCATTTAAGATGTATTACAACATCTATTAAATAAGCACCAAATTAATAGCTGTCTCTTAAAACCTCAAACTAAACCTCTTCAAGAACCATAAACACAAACGCCTTTAATCAAAAAAGGGCTGCTTAGCAGTCTAAGAAGAATATAATTAAAGAAGCCCATTTTCGGCATCTATGCAATTATTTTAAGATATGTTTAGAATTTGCATTTAGTAGCAGGATTGGGTTATTAACCATACAACGTATCACCCTTAGTAATCATATTAACAGAAATAAAATGTCCAGAAACTTTAGGAAGTTGATTGGTAATCTACATTTCCTGCTAATTATGGGAGGCACATTATAGATTATAAACACACAAGATAAAAACCCCAGGTTACCGAGTGCAAAAAAATAAACTTCCACGTATTTTGACAAGCATTGCCCGGTCTGAACTATTTATAATATTTTAGAGTGTACTAGCACTTTTTGTGTAATATAAAAAGTAATAGAATCTTAGTAATACGAGGTCCCACTAGAGATATTTGCTATTAAATTGTTGCTGAGTGTGCTGAGGTTTGGGGTAGAATTATCGAGTTTGCAGATGAGCAAAGCAGGTTTTGGCAATGTTTTAAAATTGAGTCAGTGATGCTTTAAAATGGGGCATATTTTAAGGATTCACAATAAGAATTTAAAAATAGATGAAAAGATTGGTTTGTTATCCTCCAGCGGTGTATGTTAATTAGCGTTTTTATGTAAACTAATTTTATGGTCATCTGCAGGTTTCAGCATATACAAGCGCGGGTGTGGGAGTGAGGCAAAGTTCATGAGAGACTAATTGAACATGAGGTGTGACATTAATTTTAAGTAAGCCTTTTCCCATTGTACTTCTTTCTTTTTATTTTTTAAAATCTTGCCCTTTCTAGCCATTATCAGAGCTGCAGATCTGAGACGGCTCAATTCTGTGAAATTAGCCTTTTGTCTCTGCGTGTATTTCTAAATTTGACACACTTTACGTTCCACCCTGAAAACGGCCAGTGGGAGTTCTGCTGTCGCGTTTGGGGAACACTGCAAGGAAGGGACACCCGCTCATCTCTCTGCCACTTGCCAGGCAGAAGGTTGTGTTTGCGTCCTTATCAAATTTCTAGGTGCCCAACATAACAAAGCTGCTTTATGAGAACTGTAAAATCTACTCTTCTCCCTATCCACCAGTTTAAAAACAAAAAGGTTGGTGGTATGGCAAGAGAGGACTTCTTTATGGTTGCCAAATAGCTGTTTTAATTTTTTTTTTAATTTTTTAAGTTTATTTACTTACTTTGAGAGAGACAGAGAGAGTGTGAGCGGGGTAGGGGGAGGTAGAGAGGGAGAGAGGGAGAGATTCTAAGCAGGCTCCACACTGTCAGTGCAGAGCCAGTCGCAGGGCTTGAACTCATGAAACTGTGAGATCACGACATGAGCCAAGATCAAGACTCAGACGCTTACCCCACTGAGCCACCCAGGCACCCCCTGTTTTAATTCTTTTTAATTGCCCGTGTGCCACCCCAGAATGACCAATGGTGAGAAGATGGTTACTAGAAGTTCAAGAAATAACATCCTAATGGTTTAGCAGCAATAGTTTTCAGCAATCATCTTCAATTTATTTGTAAACAATTATGTAAACCAGAATTAGTTATTAAGTCACATATAAGGCAGTTAGCCCATATGATACAATTAGTCAAATGAATTTGTAATTAACTATCCTGAAATACCTGTACTAGAAACACAAGTCCTTTATAAATTCTACTAATATTCATGGTACAAATAATTATAGTTATACCTATTAGAGTGGAGCCTTTATGTACCATGAACATTAATTGTCTCTGATTCGTTCTAATCTTAGAATTCTAAGGATCCCAAGAACTGGTCCAATCTAGCTTCTTACCTTCAAAGAAGATGTTTTTTAGGTTATTTATTTATTTATTTATTTTGAGAGAGAGAATGAGCAGGGGACAGAGAGGAAAGAGAGAGAGAGAGAGAGAGAGAGAGAGAGAGAGAATCTCAAGCAGACTCTGCACTGTCCCTGAAGAGTCCCATACAGGGCTCGAACCCATGAGCCCATGAGATCATAACCTGAGCTGAAATCAAGAGTCAGACGCTTAATCAGCTGAGCCACCCAGGCCCCCCAGCCTTCAAGGAAGATTAGGCTAGAGCTCTGCCTCTCTTGCAAATAATTCCTTCTGCCCCAAACGTTGGCACAGCTTTCCTTCCTTTGGATTCCGTGCAGTACCTGTGCTAAGCATTGGCACTTTGCAGTTGATGCATGTGTCATATCTCCTACACCAGAATGTCAGACCCTTCCTAGGTGAAGATTGGATTTAAACTTTTGGGCCCACTTCCCCCAGACCCTTGGGCTGTGTTCTACCATAGAAGATGATCATCACAGATTGAGGAGGATGTTGTAAATTGATCTTGAAAACCATGCTAGTCCTTAACAGTCCTCTCTTGACATTTGATTAACAACTTGAATCAGAAAATGTTAGAGATGCTTGAGACCCTGGTGATGTTCTAGTCCAAGCTCTGTTTTACGTCTAATGAAACTGAGTAAACCTCAAAGAGGCAAAATCACTTGCCTGAGACAAGGCCTGATAGAATTTGGGCCAGAATTCCAACCAATTTCACTACTTCTACGTCCAGAACTCTCTTTTTAGCATGCCATCTGATGTTAACATCAGCGTACATGTGCTGGTATCAGTCAGTGGCTCTGGAACTTCCTGTACAACATCTGGGTGTTCTACCTTCTCTTGAACATGTGATTCTTTCCCCCAGAAGCCATGGTTTGTAGGCTGCTTAGAGAAGGTCAAAGTGGAAGGCTTGGGAAATAAGTCAGCATCCACTACTATTCCGGTTTGGGAAAACCGAGTCAGTGAATCGTGCATTTGGTCCGGAGGACCGTCCTGAGCATTCTCAGACACACAGCTCAGCGAGTCCGGGGCTCTCTGCCATTACGGAATTTCTCTGCTGAACCAAAGTTCTCCCTGAGTTCACCGAGAATGATGAGCTCTGTTGGATGAGGGGTATATAGGTTCACAGCCCAGTGTCACTTCTTGTCCAGCCTCACGGTCTTGTCCAGCCTCACTTCCAGGCCTGGCTGGCTCTCCAGACCCTGCCAGAAGAGCTTTCAGTGAATGAGTACAATATAGAGTTTCCAGTTGTGACAGATGTTATCTTGTTTCTAGCTTTTGTTCCAGTTCTTTTAAGGAAAAGCACCACCCATTTTCTCTGACCAACTTAAAAAAAAAAAAAAAAGATGAAAAGGTCTTCTCAGCACGAATAACAGCAAAAAAGCACATGACAATCTAAGCTTTTGAATGTTCAGGCAGCTGGGGTGCCCAGAATTGGTGTGATTTTTCTTTAATGATTTCAGAGCCCCATGTGTGTGTGATCAGAGTAATAGACTGTGTGATCTTAAGCAGCCCCAGAGTCACATGGGGAGTTTCTGTTTTTTGACTCAAGAGACTTTCTGGTTTGAAATTAGCATCCTGTCATGAAAAGCAGGACCGTGGATGGGGAGGTTGGTGGCAGCCTCCACCGTCATTTGAAGCATTCCCTCTTCTGCCTCTTCTGATGCCAGCGCGTTGGAATGCTTTTTTGGATTCGGGAACCAAGTGATTCTGAAGCCCCTCCAATCACGGGGAATCCAACGAAGCATTTAGTAGGAAAAACATGGTTGAAAATGTAGCCTGTCTCAGCGTAGGAATGAATTCAAAACAGACTGGGAAAAACCTCACATGCAGTCAGTAACATGCCTAGAAATTTGTAGACATCAGGAGGAGAGGATGGTCTGGGTGTCGCCACCTTTGCTGCAGGCAGTCATGAGAGTGATAGGGGGGTCATTGTGACTTGTGGTCACAGGCTTTATTGACTTTCATGAGAGCAGGCAGACAGGTGAAGTTCTGTGGCCCATTGGTTACCTCACCATAGCATTTCATGAATTAGCCAAGTTTCCAGAAAGAATCCTCGGACTCAAAGAATTGCTAACTCCCTCCCGCCTGTAGACCAGTAAAAACATTGAAGCTACCCAGTCTCCTCACATGCATGTTTCATACAAAAAGGGGAATTTTAGTACTGCAGTATAAGACCATAATCTGACAATGAAGCCCTTCAAATTGCATACATTTAATTTTAGGAAGGAGTCCCTATGTTGTCTCCCTTTAAAAAAAAAATGCTCTCATTTTGCTATGGACCTCTGAAAATCTTTGCACAGACCTGCCTTTGGGAAGTCACTGCTGTATGCTGAGCAGCATCACAAAATTCTCACTGCTTATGACCTTAGTATAGCTTTGTTCCTAGCTCAGGCTAACTTTCTGTGTGCTTGATCTTTAAAATTCTGGTGGCTCGTCAATTAGTACTGGCTGGAGCCTTGTTCGCTAGCTCTGGTGGAGGCTGCTGGTGTTAACATGATTCAGTTATTCACAAATACATAAGACTGGTCTAATTCAGGGTAATACTTGCAAAGACCCAGCTTCTGATTCAACACCCAGTTCCACATCACAAGAGCGGAGCCCTGGATGGCCCCACTGTTTCTAGAAGCTCCTACTTGCCATCTAGTGTACAAGGCCTGAGTTTCTAAAGGCCTATGGTTGGGCTGGCATATTGAGATGTCACAAAAACTCTCTGCAAGGAATTAGGTACCTCGGCTACCATCGGACATTCTATCACTTAGCTAGGAGATTCTGAGAAAATAATTTAAGCTCTCTGGATCTCAGTTCTCTAGAATATAAAATGGGGATAACACCACCAGCCACATTCTGGAAACTGTAATTTACTGGATACTCCTAGACCCTCAGTTCTTTTTATTTTATTTTATTTTATTTATTCTTTTAAAATGTTTTATTTATTTTTGAGAGAGAGAAAGAGACAGGTACACATGGGGGAGGCGCAGAGAGAGAGGGAGACACAGAATCCGAAGCAGAGTCCAGGCTCTGAGCTGTCAGCACAGAGCCCGATGCAGGGCTCGAACCCACGAGCCGCGAGATCATGACCTGAGTCAAAGTCGGGTGCTCGACCGACTGAGCCACTCAGGAGCCCCCTCAGTGTTCTTAATCTGAGTGAATGTGTGACTGAATGATTAAGGTTTTTGTTTCGTTCTTTGCTTACAAAGGTTGCTAGCATTTGCCAATGGAATTCACCACATACCAAACGCTTGTTGGAAATATAGTATGGATCAAACACTGTGCTGTATCTCAAGACATGAAGAAAATACTACATTATCATTATTCATCAGATTGTGTTTAGAAGGTCATGCTTCCCTTATTTGTCTTTGGTTTGTTCATTCACTCATTTGTTTATTTAGCAAACCTGGATGCACCCAAGCTGTGTGCTAGAGAGATAAAATAAACTTGCTAACCTCAGGGAACTTGAAACTGCTTTTAAAGAGCCTGTTATTTAAAAAATGTGTATCCCCCTTTTGATGCCATGAGGCACAAAAGGCACATTATATAGAACACGGGCAGAAATTGCAAAATGAGTGTTTGTCTATAGATCCCAAATGCAGGCTTATTGGGGAACAATTCTCTTTCTTTGCTCACCATATCTCTGCCTTTCTTTTTTCCTCTGTATTAAGCAGAGAAACCCTGTTTTTGATAAAGTTAGGTTGAAGTTATTCAATTTGATAAAATTGACCATGAAATCCAAATAACAAAATCTACTGTGACTTAGGGGCATCAAACGCCAAACAACATTTAGAGCTTGCCCAGCCCATGGAATCTGTTCACTTGATCAACGCAGTTCACCAAGATAATCAGTGACCCCCTCTTCTCAAAATACCCCACCCACTAACAACAACAATATAGAAAAAGAAAGGGAGAAAGGAAGAAAGGAAGAAAAATCCCCTTAAGGGCATAAGTTATTCTAATTTGCTTTCTGTAATAATAAAATTAAGTAAACACTTACCAAATAGCTATATTATTTTGCACTGCCTTTGTTTACCAGATAAAATTTGTTGCAGCTGATGAGGCTAAGAAATTACTCGTGCTTTGGGGGCTCCTGGTGGCTCAGTCTGTTAAATGTTTGACTTCAGCGCATGTCATGATCTCACAGTTTGTGGGTTCAAGCCCCACGTCGGGCTCTGTGCTGACAGCTCAAGAGCCTGGAGGCTGCTTCAGATTCTGTGTCTCCCTTTCTCCCTGCCCCTCCCCTACTTGTGCTCTCCCTCTCTCTCTCTCTCTCTCTCTCTCTCTGTCTCAAAAATAAATAAACAGACATTAAAAAAAAAAAAAAGAAATTATTCATGCTTTGAATAGAATAGTGTGTTTTCAAAGTCTTAGTCAAATTCAATTGTTTGCAAATTTAAAATTGAAAGCTTTTGCCTATGCTATCCTTTTTACTTAGGAATAATGTCAAAGGCATATTACCCACTGATAAATTATTGTCCATACACCAGAATCATAGGGGTCTTCAGGCAACCCTGACAGCATCAAACACTTGGCATTATACTACTTCACCATGGACACTGCATAAATACTTGTTTAATAAATGAATATGTGAATTCAGTTAAGGAATTGAATTTGTGATTATATCATCTTGCATTTGTATATTGCTTTACAATTTGTTAAGTGTTTTCACATTTACTCTTATAATAACACTTCAAATAAAGAAGAAATTAATTTAGCATGTTAAATTCTACTTGGAAGCTTTGAGGTCACTGAATATGTTCTTGGCCTGAAGTGAAAACTAGAGGAGAAATATGCGAGAAGTGTGAATACTTAGAAAAACAAAGCAGAAATGATGAAATGTAAAAAAAAAAAAAAGAAAAAAAAAAGCTTAAGGAACAACACAAAGATAAACTGGAAAGGAAAATAATGCTTTAAAAGATTATGCTACTATTATTTTTATGCAATCCGGGGCAGAGTCGATCCCTGAACCAGATTCCAACTCTAAGTCATGTTTACTTCACATGCGTGAGTACATGTGTGTGCACACACATGCGCAGGTGTGTATCTCGTAGCTTTTCTCTTCTAGAAACGTGACCAGAAAAACTAGAGAACCACAAATATTTACACCAGAGCTTCACTGCAGGGAGTCAATATGGCGGCCATTCATGCAGTTTGACAGTTGAGTCTTATCTTTTCCTCATTGGAGCTACGGCCGTGACCCAGCTGAACGTTAGTAAAAGTAGTGGCGGACAGTGCTCCCAGATAATCTCTGTCTAAGGACCCCAGACTGGCCCTTTTCATGCAGCTCTCCTTCCCTGCTAAAGCTGTGGGTGACAGAAAGACTTCCTTGAAGCATGAGAGGCGGAAAACACCGCTCACTTCAAGTTCTCAGACACTCCAGCTCCCGATTTTCTCCCAAGAGCTCCGCCATCAGGCCTGGTCATAAATTGCATTCTAAGGCATCTCCTGGAGAAGAACATGTGGGCAACCCAAGCTGATAGATGTTCCCTGAAGCACACTGAATGTTAAGTGAGTAGTAGGTAAATTGCTGAATTCCTCGGGGGTTTTGTTGTGGTTGCTCTTACTGATTTGTGTCCTTGGACAATTGTATTTGTTCAACATACTTACAGTAAAAGGGGGTTACCGTGAATTCACAAGATGGTAAAATTTAAAGTGTGCAGATAAAGTGCTTGAGGCCTAAAAAGATGTGCTCCCGGTAGGCACGTAACTTTTAAGTCCTGCCTCGGGTGGGGTCCCCGAGTGTGGGCTTCCTGGCTTCCAGTCCTCACGTGTCTGTGTCTCCTGGACACAGTTGGGCTCCTTGGGGCCTTATTCTCTCAAAATTAAGTTCAAAAGAGTAAAAAGAGGACGAGAAGCCAGACAGTAGCTAGAAAACACATTTGGGCTTCTCAGAGACCTGGGTTCAGCAAGAGGCTCACGAAAACTTGTAAAGAGGACATTTTCAAGCTCATGTCAAGGGGGATTGTGATTTAGGATCAGAGGACTTGGGTTTTACGTTTTTGTTCTGCCTCCTAGTGGCTGAGTATCTTTAGGCAGATCTCTTAATTCCTCTGAACCTCAGCTTCCTCATCTGGAAAATGGGGACACCGTGACTACCTTACAGTTTTTGCGAGGAATCTCACAGTTCTGTGAGGATAACTACATGAAAAGTCTTCATAAACTATAAAGGGATATCAAACAGGTGTTATTATCAGTGATGATATTTTTATAATGTTTAGTGTTTTGTTTTTTAATTCTTTTTTAACGTTTATTTATTTTTGAGACAGAGAGAGACACAGCATGAACGGGGGAGGGGCAGAGAGAGAGGGAGACACAGAATCGGAAGCAAGCTCCAGGCTCTGAGCCATCAGCCCAGAGCCCGACGCGGGGCTTGAACTCGCGGACCGCGAGATCGTGACCTGAGCCGAAGTCGGACGCTCAACCGACTGAGCCACCCAGGCGCCCCAGTGTTTTTTATTAAAAAGATAATACAAGGGCACCCGGGTGGTTCAGTCGGTTAAGTGTCAGACTTCGGCTCAGGTCACGATCTTACCACTTCTGAGTTGGAGTCCCACATCGGGCTCTGTGCCTACAGCTGGGAGCCTGGAGCCTGGTTCAGATTCTGTGCCTCCGTCTCTCTCTGCCCCTCCCCCACTCGCACTCTGTCTCTCTCTCTCTCTCTCTCAAAAATAAACATTAAAAAAATTTTTAAAAATAGTACCTGTTCATGGCAGAGCATTTGACAATTGTGTGAGTTGTTTGTAACGTACTGACAACATGCCTGAAGGATTCTGGGATTATGTGCAGAAATCCTAGTAACTCTGAAGCATCTGCCTTATGTTATTGGGGTTTGCCCACCTGCCTGTTCAGAAGCTGCTTGGGAGCTCTGGATGACCGCAGACTACCCATAATGCTTACATGCTTAGGGCCACTTACACAATTTCCACCAAAGGCTCCTATTCCAGCAAAACCGCAGGGGCCCACAAAAGCCATGGGGTAGCCTATATCCTGAAAAGAGACCTCTGGGATGGAGACCGGGGCAGGAGATTAGTCCCAGTTCTCTGTTAACTTTTTACTTTCATAGGCCTCAGTTTTCTTATCTGCAAAAGGACCTATTTGAAGAGATATTCTTTGAGGTAGATTCCAGGTCTGGCTTTTATGAATCTGTGCTCAATCTATGTTTCAGTGGGCTCTTTGAACAGCAAAAGGGACCAATCAGGAAGGTGAGGCCTGCTTGACGTCAGCTCAGGGCACTTCCCACAGTATTTCTGGGGGGCCTTCAAGAACCTTGAACAACACTGTCACTCCATGTCACCCATAAGATGCTGGAAGGGAACCAAGTCAATAAAGATTGTAAGGAACATTTTGTTGTCCAGTTTACAGTGTCTCCATTTCCCTCTTATCTTTTGGGGGGGTGGGTGGATGAAACCTCAAATATGGCTAGAAAGTGAGAAATGTGAATTCTTTTTCGGGAAGATATGAAGCAGATAGATCAAATGGAAAAGATGAGACTAAATGAGAGGGAGCAAAGACAGAGAAGCAGCTGTTGAGAAAGACCAGAATTCCTTATGCCTCTAAAGGGAACAATAATATATTACAGGGCATTTAAATGCTGCTCCAGACTGTGGATTTCAGCCTAGATGGAGCCCTTGGAGTGTTCTGGAATGAAAAGTTCTTAAGTGGAGTGTTTAAATGCTAACATACAGATTTAATGTGGGGGTTCTTTGACCCGAAATCAGCACCAGCTTCTGCCCTGATTAAAGCAGCTTTTCTAGGGGATTTGGACCTTGCTAACATGTGCCCATTCAAGGCAGCTTACTGAAAATTTGGGTCAGATCTTGTAAGAACACAGTAAAGAATAGAGCCCTTCTGATTCTTCCAAATTGCCATCAAGAATATCTGCTGTGAGAATGTTGTGTTAAATATTAAAATGTGGTCCATCAATAAAATCGCTTGGCTTTAACTAGTGTGAGAACAGTAGATATTAAGCTCCGAAAGACCTGAGGGCCAAAAAAAAAAAAAGCAATAATTAAAAATGAATTCTTAAAAGCCTAAGAAATCTGAAAAGTAGGTTTCTTTAGAATGTAATGAAATATCATTTGAAAAGGTAACTTGCCAAAGTGACATTGCTCTTGTAATATTACTGGAATAGTCTTCCGGACTGAATCAGTAATACACTATTTAAAAAAAAAAAATTACAGGGAGCCTGATGTACTGACATTAAATTACACACAAATATCCTGGTTATTTAATAATAGTAATTTATTGTAGTTTTACCGGAAATTTTCTCCTCTTAGTTCTTAAAAGATTTAACAGCCTCAATTAGCACTTTTACGCCTAATAATCAATATTGATTTTACTGTATTCATTTTAGATCTTAAGATTTTTACCTAGAATTCTAATCCTAATTGTTTTTAAAGTAACATATCTCATTTAAACAAATCAGACGTGTTGGATCGACCTGTGTTGCCATCTGGAAAATGACAAATTTTCATTTATTTGAGGTGGGTTCTCAAAGAAGTGATAGTCCCGGGTCATATGGACTTGGAATGGTTGAAAAATATTAAACAAGCACGTGTGTGCTGTTTCCCAAGACCTTCTCAAAAGTAGGTAGCAGTTGTCGTTTTTAATCGTGTTGCAGATTCTGTTTTTAGCCTCGCGATTTGCCTCTGTATTTCAGTATGCCTGATGTGTCGAGGAGCGGATTCTCCTGCTCACAACTTACATTAATTTTACAGGGCACACTGCCTGCCTGGAATCCACACAGGTGGCCCCCGATGTGTTATGATATGTCCTCAGGAGAACAATGGACAGTTAGGGATGATTCCTGTTCACTCTGTGTGTTCTGACAGCGACCCGGAATTTCTCATTTTTTACATTAATAGCTTTTCCCCCTCATATTCTAGGCTCTCTCTGATAACATGCCATCCATTACATCTGGAACACAAACGCTTCCCCCCAAACCCTTCAATTAAATTCTACAAATTGTTTCGTTTCGGTATCTCCTGTGATCATTTATGTGTCCAACTTTTTCTTTTTTTTTTTTTTTTGAAATTTAAAAGATCAGTTCTTTGCTTGTGTTTAGCATTTAGGGACACTGGTTAAAAAAAAAATAGAGAGGGTTTCTTAGGACTACCTCTTCCAGTTACGCATTTCGCCAACATGTGAGCTACCTTGGGTTGGCCAGGAAATGTCTGCTGCCACGTTAGTGATGTGATAATGGGCTTCACATATCACCTGGACATTAATAGAATGAAATCACTTGCTGCTTCTGAAAGCAGCTTTGTTCTCAGCTGGTGTCCTGAAGGCACTGTATGAGCACAAGGGACTTTCTATTATGGAGGTGAAAGTCAGAAATAAGCTAGAGTCATCTTTATTACTGGTGTGTGTGTGTGTGTGTGTGTGTGTGTGTGTGGTTCATCTCTGTTTAACAAGTCCATTGATATTTGATGGGAATGACCAAAAATTCAGCGAGTTGCATAAAGTATTTCTGGGTCTCCAATCTGCTCCGCTGCGTGACATGCAAAACTTCTAATAACTGGGGACCTCTAACTCAGCCACAATGGCCCATCAAAGGTGCAACTTTATTCTCTCATAACAGCCCCGTAATGTGATCACCAGACATATCTGCAAACTTCTCCCTGAGCTGTGCAGATGTGGCCGTAAAAGAGGCACGTATGCCATTGTGTATTTCCTCCTTTCCTCTGAAAATGAATTTGGTTTCTGATTATGGCAGTGTGGCCGCCTGCCGTATAAAATTTCCTACAGGTGCACACCCTCTTAAAGAAATGCAATCTATGAAAATTGGCAACTGAGAATGGGACTGATTCAGGGCTATTATTAATTTGATAAAGTGCCCTTTGCTTTGTAAAGATATTTGCTCAAGAAGGCTGTAAATAAAAGGCTTCTCTGGTGCATTTATGATATTCTTCAATTAATCAAAAGCAGATGTATAGGGATTGTTCAGATAGACACCTGTCACATAAATTAAAATGTGGACATCATTAAATAATTTGCTTTGTGCTTTTTTTTGTTGTTGGGATAAAGTATAAACCATGGATTGATTTGCTGTATGATACGTTTATTTAAAAATTGGGCCTATATATTTTACCTGGAAAAAAAAAAATCAGGCTTTGAGTTATTGTTCCCCAAAATGAAATGTATGGTTTCTAAAACTTAATTTTGTGTTTTTAACCTATTTCTCCTCTGGGGAATAGGGGCTTGTGAATAGCATAGATTCTTTATATCACATTCAAAGTCTAATCTGGTTTTCTTAGCAATCACATGGATAGGTGTAAACAGATAAATAGTCACCATACACTATTGACTGCCATGGCTCATTTTTCATCTCTTGAAATAAAAACCCAAGAGAATTTTTGTCGGGATAAATTGGACATAAAAAAAAGTTCTCTTTTGAAGTGGATACTTTGAACATGGCAGATTTGTAGGGAATTTTCTTTTGCCTTTGACTTCTTTTAAGACCGAGAAGGCTCTATAAAATTAGAATTTTGATTACTATACACAGTGTTTATCTGGCCCCGAATTAAAGAACTGCTTTTGAGCCAACACTGGAGTTGTTTTGGTTTTTGTAATTTCAGATATATTATCAGGTTTAACACTAAATTTAAACATTGTGAATTAGTTGACTTTCCCCTTAATTAGCCACAGCTACATTCCTATATAGAAGCTAAAAATACGAATACTTACATTCCCCTCTAACGGAATCTAATTACATTATTATCTGAAATAATATCTCCTTAATGATTCTTTGAACAATACTGCCTATGTTTTCTTCCTCCATGCAGACCTTTCATAAATAACACAGTCTGCATCAAGACAAACAGTACATTCAGCATGTTTCACAAAAAAGAAAAAGGCAAGCTGGAAAAAGCAAATGAACCAAACCTCTATGTTCCCAACACGCTTCTACACCACTTTAATGTAGAATTCACAATGGACACGTACATTGTTCGTAGGAGTATTTTAATATTTTTTTCCTACAATGCCATCTATCAAATATCCAAAGAAGGCGAATTACTCACAGGAAAGAATCCGGAAAAGCCCAGAAATACCAAGCTACCCACGGTGACATCATGAGAACAAAATACTAAGTGAATAATAACAATGCCAACTACTAATAAAGGAAACATGGTTGCCAGATTAGTGCTCACGTTAAAATGGACCTTCTTATTTATTTAGGTGGAAAAAAAACCCTATCAATTCTGATCCATCTTCCTTGTTTAAAACAAAATAAAGCAACACTTGCTTAAAATAAATAAAACAATGCTTCCAGCAAATCCCCCACGGCATTTTAAATCCTATGTAGGATACATCGGAATTAAGGAGCATTACGTGGACTTTTGAATTATTATCCATTGAGTTATAAGGAATGGCTTCTCCTCTAGTGCGGGTTTGTTTTTTCTTTTCCAGCGGGCAACAGTTTAACCCATCTTAATAGTTTAGTGAAACCAGGTGCATACATTTCACTTTTCCAAAGGAATTCTGTTCAGAGAATTGCACTGCAGCATGGTCACATACATTACTCTTTAATACAAGTTTCTTTCTTTTCCAAAATCCAATTTCATGCAATACTCATTCATTTCATGAAGCACGACTTGAGTTCACTAAAATGAATAAATAAATAAATAAATAAATACTCCTTGTACGTGCTCCATGCCATCGTCCATGGGCATAAATAACACGACGTGAATTCAAATACACATCCTTTTCCCATTTGTTTCCATTCTCAGTGCCAACTTTGACTCAATAAACAATGACCTTCAGCTTCGTATGAAGGAAGCATCCAGTACATAATGCACAGAGTGGTGCCCCTTCAAAGAATGAAACCCTTCAGAGTGGCCAAGGGCAAGAATAAAACAGAAGCTTGTGAGAGCGGGATACCGAAGGAGGTAGTTTCAGATTCACCTAAGGGTGACAGCAACAACCGTGCTTGAGTCAGAGAACCGTTTTTCAAGCACAGTTTTCTGATCACTTTTAAAAAACATGACCCGGGAACAAACCTAGAAGACACTCATGAAATGAGGAGTTTAGATGGTCACAGAATTGAACGAGATCTGAGATCTGATTCACTCCTTATTGCACGTTCCTCAGCTTCTCCAGCAGGAAAATGGAGGCATTAATCCTCTCCACATTTCTCAAAAGCATGTTTCGAGGACTCAAGAATTCAAGGTGGCAAAGGATCAAATTGCTATTTATCTAGGACTCTTGCGAACCGGTGGGGCATCATGTGCTACGCTGAAAGAGCTTATTTATTGAATCCCCAATTGCATTGGCCTTAGAGAGTTAATACAACATCCACGGTGACAAATTTACTCACCAGGAATAAATTGCATTAGTTCCATTATTTGTAAAGCACTTTCCCATCTGGGAAGAAAGTTACAGCATAAATCCTGTTCTGTTCAGTAGCATGGCTAGAAGGTATCAGCCTTTTATGAGCTAGGAAAGTCAGGTTTTTTCTTCTATTAATTTGCTAAGTATTCTCTGCCCCATGAGTTTTAACACACCAGAAGTACAGCAGCTGGCAGATGATGAGGATAGGAGGAAAGAGGGGGACCTTTTGCCCCACCGGGCGGTGTCACCTTTTTAATTCTGTGGAGGCTTGTTTCACAGGATTTGCTGTTGACTTTGGCTCCAAACGGGGCCCTTGAGTTAACAACCAGGAGAATCACTTTAGTTGAGACTTAACGTCCCGCTAAGTCTCAAAATTTGAGCATCTCAAGATTTTAGTAGATAGAGCATGGTCTCAGGAGTTCCCAGATCTTGAAGTCATATCCCTAAGTATTTCCACAGAGGCAGTATTAGATTATGTCAGACCAATGATCAGAGTTCAAGCCCTACTACCATCTTTGGTCACTGTCTGACTTTGGTCAAATTAATTTCACCTCCGTGAGCCTCAGTGACATCCTTCATAAAATAAGAATAGTCGCAAGGTAGGGGGCTACGGTAAGGTGAAATATGATAATGCATGTAAGGCTCTTAGCATGGTACCTGGTCCATTGTAAACCATCACTAAGTGTTTGCTCTTACTGTTATTATTGCATGGGACTCTTCAGGTGTGTTACACAAAGTTTTTGTTTGGCTCGAGATGGATCCTCAGTGGTCCATCCTGGAGACACTGGTTCAATTATACAACATGTAACCAGTGGACTATAGACACTTTCTCTGGCTCCTGATGACACGTCCTCTCCATTAATTTTGGAGCTCTGATCCTAGATACTGACCTGGATTCATTCATCCTTTCGTTCAAAGGACACCAAGAAAGGACCTCTGTGGGCAACTTGTACCAGTCCTTTCAAGAATAGAAGGGAGAGCTCTTATTTTTTGGAGAGACAAAAATACATGCAATCCCTTAAAAAGTAACATGAAGCTTGTCTATACATACAGATGAGCTAATTTTGAATTTTATACAGTTTTATTCTTTGATAATAGCTAGCATTTACTGAAGGCTCACCAAAGACCAAGGACTATGTTGAGGACTTTATGTAAATCATCCTCACAAGGATCCTAAAGGTAGACACTGTTATTATTCTAAGCTTTGAACCCAAGGATTGTAACTCCAGAGTCTATGCCTTTAACGACTACCCTAAACCACCATCCACAGGTCATATTGATTGCTAACCCATTTTTTAAATTACCAGATGCTACTCTACTGTCCTCTTTGAAGAATGAGTCCTTATGTGTTACTACCATGTTGTGTTGAATGAAACACAGTTTGATCAGATGTACTGGTAGTCATAATCCTTTACACTTTTATTTGTAATTTCCAGTTCACAATGGGGTGTTACGTGCTTTGCTATTTAGACCTCCCCGCCTTTGTTATTTAGTTTTACCAAAAATACTGCAGGGTTTTTGTTTACATAACCCTAGCCAGGGGGTCACTGTTCTCCCCACTTTGCTGCTAAAGAAGCGAAACCTTGGATACAGCAATGACTGGGCCATGACCACTCCACCGATGAGCAAATCACATAGAGTTTGAACGCAGATCTTTGGATTCAAATAAATAATGAAAAACCATGGTTATCTTTTAAAATTAGAGCAATGTATTTCCTGTATCCAAAGGAAAAGTGACTTTGAACTTGGTGGGTGAACTACTGCATCATCCCTCTAGAGCTAGCTCATTTCTAGTTCATTCTGTCAACATCAGGGATCGCCTCCCAAATGCTAGGCATAATCAGACACAGAGCCTGACCACAAGGAACCCATTTGCAAGGGGAAATTAGAATCTTCCATCAAAGGTAAAGGAATAGTAATAGCCATAAAAGAGGGATTGGAGTCAGGGGGTTGAGGAGGTTTCTCAGCTGGGCTTGCAGCCCTGTTGGGGGGAGGGAACGGCTGCTTTGTCAGGGGAGGGAGCTCATGTCAAAGAAGTGAGAAACTGGTTTACTCAGGAGAGAGCTGGTTAGATAGCAAGGGGGCTAAAAAAACCTCGATCTGCACTAAAATGACAAACGTTTTCGTGTATTAATTCTATCTTTTCTACCAGTTGTTTTGTTCCCCTAGCTACAATGTGAAATATTGTATGAACTCAAATGAAAGGGTTCGTACACCAAATGAAAATTTGAAGTTTGCAATTTCCAGTTATTTCCTGTTGTGCATTTCATTCAATTTAATGTTATTCAATGCCGTTCAACCACTGCATGGAAAACATCTCCAGCATGCAGTTTCCCTTTAAGAAAAGATTCTGGTCCTGTTTTTCAGATGGTCATTCAGTGATACAAACCTGTAGGACTGAGATAAATTGCTCCTGGAAACATTTTCCTCTTGGAAAATCACAGATGAGACTAAATGAGACATTTTATATATATAGTAGCAAACAGTCATAGGTACATTTCATTTTGAAGGTCCCATCTGTCTTGCAACCCAAACAGGTTTTGACACTGCAGAGTGATTGCAACGCTTCGGGACGTAGGAAGAGCCAGGGATGCACGACAGGACATTGAAGAAGTCACTATATTTTTACTGCTTGGGGATTTTTAAAAAGCAAAAATATAATGAGAACTGTAATTATACCTCTTGACATATGTGACCACTGTATTTTGCGAAGTATAGCTTGAATACCCCAGCCCAGCATTGAAATGCAACGGCAGCTTTTATAACAAAAGAAAACCAGAAAAGCTTTTTCGCTAGGATTAGAGTTTTAATTGACATCATTATAGCTCAAAGTTTGAACATGATGGGAATAATGACTCTGGTGTTTTTCAGCACCTTATTATTCATTTTACATCTTTATGTCAGCTATGTGCTCAAGTCCACAGAGTCTGTAATATTTAAATTAATAATGTAAATTTAACTATTGCCATTAAAGCAAAGAGCTAATTAGGTCCCTGCTTGCTGACTGGCAGTATGATGCAATGAGTAAAATGGTTTGAGTTGATAGCTAACACTGCCAGGAAAATGTGAATTGAGTTCACTTGAGATTAAACAACCTCTAAGGCTACAAAGGAGGGGAAAATTAAAAGTGTCTCATCTCATTTTTCTTAAAAAAAAAAAAAATCCACGAAGAGACACAAATAGCTCATCAAGCAGCTCAGAGCAAGGTTTCTGAGATGTTATGCGATTATTTTGTGCCTTCATTCCGTGGCTTTTCTTCCAAGCGCCTGGTGGAGAGGCGATTTTTCTTGGGCACCAGTTAGAGTATTGGCCTTTTTCCATAGTTTTCACCTTCTATGCCAGAGAGGCCAACCAGCTGAACTTTACTTGTTTTATAAACACCTCTTCTAAGTAAGCCCTAGCTAAAAAAAAAAAAAAAAAAAAAAAAAAAAAAAAAAAAAAGCTTGAATGATACCTCTCTCATTTTTTTTTTTTTTTTTGCCATTATTCTCATGTCAAAAAAACAGCCAAAAACAAACAGCAAGAATAAAGAGGAGAAGCAAAATAATGCTTATTTCCAGTTTAGGTAAGGAAAGTCTGTCCTGGAACTTGTGGAAGTAGAAAGATGGTACAAAAGGCATAAGCACATAGAGGTTTCCCCACCGTCTGAAAGTCGAGCATTCCTATGAAATCTTTCCTAAGCCAAAACAATATAGAGCAAAGAAGCAATTACCATTAATGAATATGGAAACACTGTTGAGCGTTCCTAGACCCCCAAAATAACCTCTCATAGGCTTTTCTGATACCTTAGGACACATCTTGCTAATGGATGCACAAAATAAATTGAGATAAAGCACAGATGCTCTCAGACACAGTTCAAAGCTGCGGTGCCTGGATGCTGAGATGCTGAGTGTGGTCCCCGGGAAGGGAGCTTGGCCGGGTTACTCTTGGCGCTCAAGGTGTGTGTTGCCGCTATAATGGCTCGCTGTAAAACGCGATTTTTGCTTTTGGCTTTTTTTCAAAGAAATGAAAATCCTCTTCAGATTTCTTTCAGTTAGCGAAAGCAGGTACTAATTAGGTGTTTCATAAAAGCAAAGTGGCATAGTGTGAACTTTTGAAAAGCAGGGAATACCTGTACTCCATGTAATAAAGACTTTATGATTGTCAGAAGCAAAGCAAGGGCTTTCTCGCACTGGGTTATCCTCTAGAAATTAGTATGTGCCTACTCCCTGCTGCAGACTGGTTCAGTGAGAGTGCTTCCAGAACCCTGGGACCGCCCAGCCTCTGCCCACTCTCTCTCTCTCCCGCTCAGATATAGCTTTATAGTAAAGGCTATTTGCACATCTACGGGGAAGCCAGGGTGATCTGCCTGAAGATCCAAGGGGGCAATAATTGGATGTGAGGTGGAATAAGGGGACTTGGCTCAACATGCTTTAAAAAAATAAGTTTTGAATGTAATAAAAGGGGAACATGTTCACTGAGGGATAGTTTCATATGCTGTGTGAAAAGACTGTTTTTAAGAACACTCTTACTCTAAGAAAACCAATCATTTAATTGGATTGCTCCAACCTAACCCCATTAAATATTTGCCTCATTTAATTTTATCAAATGACAGTTCATACATCTGTGCTGATGAATTCATTCGCTAAGAATACTTTCTCATAGCAAATTAACTCATGCTCTTCTATATTCTTAACCTCCGCCCTCCCTTTCTGCCTGTTTTTAAAGTGTCTTAGCATGATTCCCCAGGGATAAGCTGTTCTGGTTGTCCATCTTTGTGGAAGGCTCTCCCATGGCCAATAGTGAAGAAACCCGTTGACCAACACCATTATTTGCCTTTATCTCTAGCTTAGCAAGGAACTGGCACTAAAGTGACAGACAAAAGACGAGTTTTAATTACTGAAAAGCTATGCTGGCTAAAGGTACTGGCCAAGTTATTATTCTGGAACTTGTCCACATGGCAAGAATGTTTTCTGTTGCAGACCAAGAATTACTTTTTATTTAAAAAAAAATTGGATTGTTTAGCACTTCTAGAAGCAATGTTGCATAGTGGTTTACAAAACTAGCAGCTGCTATGTATTGAGAGGCTACTATGGCTCCATACGCACCATGGCATTGAATTTTCAGGACAATTTCGTGCCTGGCTTTCACGTCAGGCAGATCGGTTACACTGCTTTGGAACTGAGTTTCCTTATCTGCAAAATGGGATAATAATAACTCCTTGACTTTTTTGTGAGGATAAAACGAAATCATGGATGTAAATTGACTAAAAGTCATAGCCTGTAGCCTCCCTAAACAGTATGTTGAAGGGGGAGGAGGAGAGAGAGCATCTTACACAGAGCCCAGTCTTACAACCGTGAGATCACAACCTGAGCCGAAATCGAGAGTCCGAAGCTTAACTGACTGACCACCCACGTGCCCCAAACCGTGTTTATTCTAACCATTTATTAGGAAGCATGAGGCTGTCATTCATGTGCTACTGGGATTTGGCAGCTATAGTCAAAGAGCCACTACCCATTATGCTCATTTTTGAAGAGCAAATTGGCTGGCAACTTTGGAAATAACCCCTTTCAAAAGAAGGCTGTATTAAAAAGAGCCCATTAAGTTTCTTCTTTCAAACCTTCCTCCCACGTGAATGCCATTTCAGAATCCTTTTGAAAATTCCCAGTGGACCCTCAGAATTAATCTAACATTCCATTGATCGGATATGCCAATATGAATTAAACCACAACCCTATTGGTAGATATTTTGGTTGTTGTAAATTTTAAGATACTTTCAATCATATTGTGGTTAATATATTTATAATCATATTTTTTTCTTACATTCTGGCTGACTTCCTCAGAAAAGATTCCCAGAAATAAAAGATAAATGACTGGGTTAAAAAGTTGAGCATTTTTATGGAACTTGATATATATTTCCAAATTTCGTTCCAACTGATCATGCATTGTGCAAATAGAGTTTTATTAAACTCCAGCATAAGCTTGAATTCTTTTCTCTTACAGAAAATCTCCACCTCAAAACTATTTGGTAAAAGAGCACTGCATTGAATGATGTAAGTGCCTATCAGATGACACAATAACGAAATATGTTACCCAAACTTCCAAGACTCCTTGGAAGTTGGAAGACAAGGAAGAATCGCCATGTTGGACGCAGGACCTGTAGGCTGTTGTGAAGAACCATATGATAATTCACAGGAACCACAGGAAGACAAGAATAGCTAACATTGATTAAGGTCTTCTTATAAGCCAGGTCCATGCTTAGCTCTTTACATGGATTGTCTTATCGAATCCTCCCCAAATCTTCATTTTACAGTTGAGAAAACGTTACTAGCACGTAAAAGAACAATTTCAAAGGGGAAAGGAGAGTTCGTAATAATCAGTATAATTTTCTTGTTTTCATTCAGGCTAATAGCCACCGTACTTTCTCCAAAAGTCATGTGAGGCGTTGGAGGCGGGAATGGGGTGGGGGGAGAATCACCGATGGGGTTCAACATGGAAAAAAAAGAGGAAGAAGAAAGGCACTTAAACTGTTCCCTCTCCAGAAGCTTTCAGAAGTGTTCATGCCACCATGATCTTGAACCTTTGGGCCAGCAGGTCCCCTTGAAACTTTGCAGTGTGGAAATAGCCAACATTCTGCAAACATCATCAGGCACCATGAGAGGAGTTAACAGTGCCAATGGGCTGGCCTTTCATGAAGCATTTCTCCATCTGTGAACTACAAACACGTATGCATTCCTCTCCAGATCAGACTCCTGAGCTTTCTAGTTCACCTTTTCTTTCCTGAACAAACATATTTATCACAGTCAATGTGAGAGAAATGCCCTTTTTTTGTGCAATTCTCCTTTGTCCCTCTTCCCATGCCTTGGTCCATCTAAAGAGCGCAAGACTAGGTGACATTTTGTAGGATTTACCTCTGAGACTGGTGTCAGAAAAGCTGCTGGGAGTATTGAATGCATCCAGGTATGAACCACTGTCTTGGGGGTCTTTCCATTGATTTTACTTCTGAGTTCGCAAGAAGACCCAGTGTGCTAACTTTGACTCAATGCTGAGGTGTAGGTATCCTGGGACAGTTTGTGTGGAGGTAAGAAAAAGGAAATCAAGTGGGGGGGTGGGGTGGGGAGGAGAGACTGCAGGCTAGCTTCAAAAGTACAACTATGAGGCAGAGTAAGCTGAAATATCTTACCTGCTATATTTCAAAATAGAAACAGTCTTATCCCATTAAAATACTAGTTTGTGAAGTCCCACTGCTCTCAGGATAAAGCCCAAGCTCCTTAGAGGGGCACACCCCGCCCATCAATATTCTCCTTCTTCCTCCAGTGGACACTGTTTGCCCCTCACGAGATACACCCCGGTCTTACCCATTTTCAGTGCTAGGATTGTGCAGCTCTCTTTGCCTTGAGGACTCTGTACCTGTTGATTCCTCTTCCTTTAGAGGAGTTCCTTCCTTCTTTGCCTGCTTGGCTACCTTAAATGCCATCTCTTCCAGGAAGCACTCCCTGACCACCCAAGATCTGGTCATGCTCCTTGCCTATGGGCTCCTCGGAATGCCTGTGTACTCTGTTCTTATCCAAGTGCTTTTCCCACTGATTGGAATTCCTTTTTACTTAACGTTCTTCACTAGGCTGCAAGCTGCTGCATGCTAGATACTATGCCTTATTCGGTGTTTTTATGCCCATTCAGTGTTTGACCCAGAGAAGGCACTTCATAAATGGTTGTTATTGTGGAAGTCTTGGCTTGACAGCTTCTTTAGATGACATGAGCTTCTAGTAAAACTCACTAACTGTATAGAGAATGTATTATCCCATTCCTATGTTTGTCCCACTCAATGTAGGCTGACTGACTGAATACCTATTGCCACTACATAGCTCTCTCTCTCTTTCTTACACACACACACACACACACACACACACACACACACATGATTATTAAGTTACATTGTTGAACTAGAATCTTGACTACAACACTGCCCCACACCTAAAAGGCATTCTTTACACATCCACACAGTATTTATCTGTAAAACATGGCTACTTACTCTCCTAACTGTTCTATGCAATTTGGTAAGGAATTGGTATAAGCCCAAATGATTATAATGTTCCATCTTCCTTCCATCCTAAATAGCTGGGTTTGGGTTCCCAAGCTAGATATGGGAACCCACAGAAAGGCACTCCAGAACCATCCAGTTGGTTGGGGGAAAGCAGGGAGAAGGTGTGCATTTTTGTTGCCCCCCCTTGTTTCAAAATTCAGCTAAGACCTAAATAGAGATACACAAAATGTTTTCTAGAAGCAGCCTATGATTCTTGAGTTACTGTGACTCTCCCCAGGGCCTTGCAAATCATCAATGCAAAGCACAACATACTCTCGAAGAATTAAAATGGCTCCACTTGAAAGAGTGGCTTTGTTTAGAGCCACCTGGTGACACTCCTTTAGTCCTCCTGTCTGGCTGGAGAGTGGGGGCCACTATGTACCACCTAGCTCCTGGCCTCTTAACCCATAGCTTGTTACATTAAGGGAGGAAAGTTTTATGTGTATAATTTGTGAAGTTCTCTTAAGCAGACAGTGCTATATAAATGTGATATGCTGTTATTAATAATAAAGGTTGGCTCACCTAAGAATACTGTAGAATTAAAGTAATGAGATTCTATTTTTAGGCAGACTTGCCAATAACATGCAAGTATGATAAGGCTGTGATTTAAAGCTCGCTTTAACCTTCCACCGCTCCAAAGAGTACATTTTCTGGGCTGACTCCACAGCAGTGAGCCGCCCGGAGCTCTATTAAGGCTAATGGTGGATCCACACTTGAATCTCAGCATGTCCAGCTGAAAATAGGCTTTGGTCTTTGAGACACGGGAGCACGTCTCACCAGATGACTTGCTTTCACAAAATGCAGATTGGCCTCTTCAGCCACCTCCCGTACCCTGATCACTTTCTTGGAAATGATCAAAAAGCTTCTAGAATGTGGTTTGACATTTTCACACATCTACAATTATGTAAAGATACAGGATGAGTATGGGAGGCTTAGTTATGTTTATTTTCAGATGTGAAAAGACACTTAACAAAGGCCCGGGTTCAAAGTGATTCACAACGAGAAAAGAAGTCTCACTCCTCAGGAAAAAAAAATAATTAGCTCTTCCTCCACTAATGTTCAGGTCAATGCTTTGTCAATAACAGTAACTCTTCTTCACCAATTTAGTGCAGCCTATAAAGATCGTTATGACTCATAATTACAGATGCAGATTTATGTCAAAATGCATATATAAATCTCTGGTTCTGGCTATGGGTCACCTCTTATCAGAAAAAAGATTTGTGTAAGGAGACACTCTCCTTGATCCCTGTGGGCATTTTTCTACTTCGACTTGGGGGCAGAATTATAAGAGTTTGCTACCAATGACACAAATATGACCCAAGGCACGTTACAGATTCACAGCTGGAGGGAGTGAGGAGCTGGCTGGCTTTGATGGTGGGTAATGGGGGAAGGGTGATGTAGCTGTGGAAATATACTTTCTGGGATTATTGCTCTCTGGCTAAATGAAGACCACCTTTTCAACACCTGCAGGCTAGCCACTATAAATCAGGGAAGATGATTATCTGAGCAGAGGGAGATGGGTTTTAAAATGACTGAAACTTCCTGAGGCTGAAGTCTACTGTGTTCAGGGACACAGGCAAGTCTTAGATGTGAGGGGTTATCAAATTCTGTGGAAGCCTGAATGGTCAAATGAGATGTCAGGTTGGCCTTGCCCAGGATTCTCACATGCTAGGATTTGTTTGGCGACACATTTCCTGGTAGGAAATCTGAGTTTGGAAATACCACCTGGTCTCCAGAGAATGATCTCCCTGTGGTAGAGGGGCAGGATTTCCCCAGCATCCATGAAGGTTGTAAAAGGTGCATTCACCTTCTATATATGAGCAGGTAACTCTGGAAAAATTGTTGGATCGGCTATTTAGTCACTGTCCAAATGCTGGATCTGGGAGATTACTATGAGTGTGCCCAGAAATTCCACATTTTTCCTACCTGCAGATCTCAGCTACATACACCTGCACAATAGATGTTTAATGTGGCAATTCTCCAATGGTATTCATAAAATGCACAGAAAGTTAAACATATACCTATCCTCCCAGGCCTGGCAGGAGCCCTAATACCCATTAGCAGGTGAATGGATAAACAAATTCTTATATTCCTGCATCAGCAATAAAAGGAATGAACTACTGATACCCACACAACACAGAAGAATCTAAAAAAAGTTCCAGTGAGTGAGAGCAGTCAGACACAAAAGGGTCTGTAACATATGATTCCATTTATATGAATTTCAAGGACAGGCACGACGAGTCTATGGAAATGGAAATCTGCATGTGAACTACTTCAGTGGGGTAAGCGTTATTGACTAGCAAGGTACGCAAGGAAACTCTCTGGGTGATGAAAATGTCTTCTATCCTAATCTGGGCAGTGGTTAGCACGGTACATAATATGGAAAAAAATCATTGGGCCGTATACTTAAGATTTGTGCATTTTACTGTTTGTAAATTGTAGCTTAATGCATAACAAATTTAAAAAGCTATCCAAAAAAAAAAAATACACAGAGCAAAACTACACGTTCATACTTTGTAGGAACAATCATGAACAGAGATAAAATTAAGACTCTATTCTAAGGAGTAAATGAAAAAAGAATAAAGGAAAACACATGAACCTTTCACCCGTTCTCACTTCTGCCACAGGACATGAAAATGCTGGGGCTAGGGAAACTCAAATCATTATATGATATGCTTGGGAGTTCACGGAGAGAGACCTTCCAGGACAAGTTTTCAGAATGTTCCCGTTAAATGAGGAAGTGCTTCATTTGCAAGTTTCTCCTTCGGAAATGGTGGCATTTAAACGTAAACAGTCAGGAAATAGATATTTTAGGGTTGATTCATCACTTGGCCAAGCAAGAGATCAATTAGTTAATGATACTGTTGGCCTCAAGCATACTTCAGTAAAACATATTTCATTCTCTTGAATATTTAGATTAATTGAGGTATGAGGCTATGGTGATTTTACGACCAAAAAAAATTGATATTAAATACACATTTCCCATTTTTCATACAATCCACCTCAGCTCTTCTGCATTTGTCTTTTTAGAAAGACTTTCAAGTTGTTAAAGGAAGTCTTTGGGGTACTTGCCTTCCTGTGTCGCTAATGAAACAAAGAAGGCTTATTTTTCAAGAACGATCATGACAGAATTTCCACATGGCGCCTGCTACTCATTATTCAGTTGACATTTCCATTTCTGGAATTCTAATGTTTGTCTGAAATTGTTAGTGACATTTATAAAATACTTGCAGAATTTCAAAACAGACCCTAGAGATCGCCAAGTCCTTACCCCTCATTTAGGATGAGGGAACTGAGATCAAGAAAGGTTAAGTGACTGGCCCAGGGTTTGGCTTCTTTGGCTGACTTCTTGTGTAGAATTTGGATGCCTTTCTTGAACTGCATGATAACAGCAGATTCTATGATCAAAGAGATATCACCACTGCATTGTTTGTGAGCGCGTGCACATTTTATAGAATGAGGAATCCATTTAAAGATCATTCTCAGCATCTAGGGTATTACACAGTCTTGGAAATTATGTTTCCAATCTCTAAATAGTTTCCCTACAGTGATGCTGGTATCACTAACATTAAGCCTGTCTAGCTTTCTTTCTAGTAATATTACATGTAGAACTCCATGGATCAATGGAATGTATAAAAGATGACTTAGGAGCCACACCGCCCGGGTTCACTTCTGCTTGCACTGCTTATGAGCTGTGTGGCTGAGTTATCTGCACTCAGAAGTTCATGTTCCTCATCTGGAGAATGGGGATAATAATAGTACCTTATCTCATTTGTTTTTAGGTTTAAATTAAATGATGGAAGTCAAGTCAGCCTGGTCCTTAATAAATATCCAATGAAGGTTAGCTATTAGATCATTTTGAAATTCCCCAAAAGAAAATTATACTCCATTTTATTTTGCCTGATTTTCCTGCTGGCACATTTTTGCACCTGCCAGTTCAGTACCCCAGTTACCCGCTTCCCCCTCTGTCAGCCTCTTCTCAGCTCCACTTCCCTCCACAGCACCTGCTTTGTCCTCCGTCATCTGCCTGATTTTCCATGGCATGCACAGCTCATAGTACACATTTCACCACTTGACTTTTGGCCGAGTACAACTTCATCTGATGTAAGCTTTCAGAAGGCAAGGGCTATTTAATGCATTTCTTTTGCATCTTTAACAGGACCCAGTGTGGTGTGAGGCATTTAACGGGTGCTTGAAAATCATTGTATCAAAGAATTGAAATAGACAAACTTCAAAATATTAAGCTTTGATTCCTGTGATGGTCGGCAAACTGTTTCAGTGGAGATATTCTATAAAATTGTATAAAAATATTTTATAGAGCAGAAGTACTACAGCCAAAAACAAACAAAAATGAAACAAAACAAACAAACATTAAAAACCAAAACTTTGCCTGGAGTGGAATTATGATTTTCATTATAATCCAAATTATGAAAATCTGGTGCTTTCTTTTGGTTCTGTTATAGTGCATGCACTCTAGTAGCAAAACTGAATTCCTGCTTTTGATTTATGCATCAAATAATGACCCAAGGCTAAAAAGGACATATAAAACCATATCTCCAACTCTTGTTCACAGCCATACTCTTTAAATACCAGGAAGTAACAGAGGCAGCCAGAATATACAACAGCAGTGATAAAACTTATGGCTAACCTTGTGCGTATTTACAAATATATATATTTATGTATCTCAGAAATAGAGATTACTTTGTTGAAAGTTTCCAAGAAAGCACCTCAAATACTTGGGTTTTATGGTGATATTGTACCAAGTCCTTTTATTCCCTTTTTGATACTATGATTCCCTAGTGTCCATTTCACAAAAGATCTTTCTGAAGTACACTTAAGAATGTAAAATTGTTTGGACAGTTGCCATTTATACGGAAACTTCAGCCTTTTCAAGGCCTTAGTCCAACTTTGTGATTTATTTAAACAATAAATATTTTTTCCTGTTTACATAAAGTCATTGCTAACGTAGGCATCAGAATTTTACTTTTTGCGTAATTCCTAGGTAGTAGCCAAGATGTCCCAAGTGCCAGAAGAAACAAAACCAGGGAATGCATAGTTCTTCCACTTTCTGTTGCTAAGTGATGGTGTTTGGCAGGAATAAGAATTATTGGGATACCATGCTGCAAAGAGTTTTGCTTACCAAGTTTGCTTACTCTGGGTGCCAGTGTTCGCCTGCAATTATCAGAATAATGCACGCGCATGCACACGATCACACCCTGTAAGTAACATACAGGGCATTTATGATATTGTCTTCTAATTTTTTTTTCATTCGCCCATCTATTCAACAGGTATTGAATGCCTACTGTGTACCATTGTGGGACACAGCACAAAAGAAAACACAGCCTCCCCCCTCCCCCCCCGCCCTTATGGAGCCTAATTCTAAGAACTTCTTTTTCTTTGAATCTCCCAGACCTTGGTCCTTTGAGCAAAGGAGAGCCTTCACCTCCGTTCCACCATTTGGTTTTGACAACCGTAGCAAATAACTCTCTGCGTTCCTGTGGCCAGTAAGTGTTTGCATTTTCGCGTTACTTGTCTTATGCTCTATTGACTACACAAATCTCAGACTTAAAATATAGTCTGAACACACATGAATTACTTTTTAAAATCTGGTATCATTTCTTTCTTTAGAGCCTTTGCAGTGGAGGTGTTTTCTTAACAAAGTGTGTAATGGGAATATTTTTTTTTGAATGAAGAAAATTGGAATGATTTTAAAGCACCTATGTGCCTAAGTCTGTGATACTTGGACATTTAGTTAATGGATCAATGGGCCCATTAATGTTTTCCAGGGGCTAGTGGTAAATTTGCAGAGGCATGTGTCCGTGGTTAACTGTCTTTTACCTTTTTTGTGTTGAAAAATACAATCCATTTATTGTGTTATGTGGGCCACTGATGTTCCTCTTTGCTATGATAATATATGTTACGATAGTATTTGGAGTCTGATGGTCATGACATGGACCTCCATGTTCAAATATGAATGATGAGAATATTATAAAGATCACTACATTTTTTACTCTCAGTAGGGACGGCTACACGAGTGAATGGTTTAGCTTGCACACAAAAATTGGTAGCAACCTGTACTGTGCTCAGTGGAACAGAGCTGAGGACATCCTAAGGTGTTAATTTTTCCTTTAGGTGATGGTGATTTGTTGAAGTAATGGCAAAGATGGGTATAGTGACTAAGATTAAGTAGGATTCCTCTGCAGCATAGAAGTTATTTTCAGAATAGTTAATGATATGTCCGTTCCTGTGACCACAATGAGATTAACAGGAAGTGAAGGAATCATTGCTGATTGACATTGTTCAAAAACTAGAGGAACACACAAACCCTTTTTTGTTTTAAAAGGCAGTTGTTTTTTTTTTTTAAGCACTGCTCATGACTGCCCACAATTTCCCACTCTAAAGAGGCAGTCAGTTGTTTTTATCACGTATATGCATGTCAGAATAGAGAGCTATGTAGGAATGTAACTTGAAGCAAAGAGGAGTTGGGAAGTTATGAATTGCAATTATGAGTGGAAGCTATGGATTATAGCCAAAAATCGGTTGGGTCTATATTTATGAATCTGAAATCGATTTAGGAATATGCCTCTGTTTTCTGAACATTTCTAAAGAATTTCTTTTATTGCTTGGAAGTCACAAGAAGATGAGTCCCTTTCTTGGTGATGGGACTGAACCAAATAAATATAATAAAAATGATCCTAAAATTAAAAAATAAAAGGAGTAACATTTGTAGATTATTTTCCATTTGTCAAATATATGCAAAATATAAAAATGGTTTTATTTAACTTCTATTTTAACCTGATAAGACTAAGCACATTTTAATATCCCTTTGACACCTGAGGAAATTGAGGCATGGAAAGATTAAAACTCCCCCCAAGCTCAAACAGATAGGACTTGGACAGGGGCTCTATTGCCTGTGACTTTAACCATCTCTTTACAATGCCTATCAGGTTTTGGCAAGAGAAAATAAGATTATGTATTATTCTTTTTTTCTCTCAGGTTGTTTATTCAAAGGTCAAGTTCACATCTCTCCAGATGGACAGTTGTGGGTCTACGTGGAGGATGGCTCATGATTCTTTTCAAAGACCTCTTTCACTGAAGGGGCTTGTATCCAACTTCAAAAGTTGCCCAGTTAGAGTAGCTTGAAATTATCTGCTGCTTACTTGCAACCTTTTTAGTAAATGCCCTCTGGCTTGGGGTGGCTCTGGTATTTCATATTTAGTAAAAGCGTCTGCTACCTGCCCTTAGAAAATATCTCGGTTTTATGTCTCCCAGACTGTTTGTGGCTGAGGGCAAATCGTGGAATGGAGACTGGTGGAATTTCACTGTGCTACAGAAATTAGGAGCAACCACAACATTAAAAGCAACAGCAGGTACCATAAATCTGAACTTTGTCTGGGAGGAAAAAAAAGAATAAAAGTAAAACATGTGGATGTATAGGCTGCTACATTGCCAAGTTGAAGACAGTTTTCCTAAAAAAAAAACAAAACAAGCCTTTCTACAAAGAAATCATATTTTATTTTGGATTGCATTTAAAATGTGAAGGTACAAAGAAGATTTCTAAACAATCATTCAGTCAATTTCTACAAAGCCATTTCATCTCTTCAGGGCACTTCTTTTTTTACCACTATTAAAAAAAATACTTTCTTGGGGCTCCTGGGTGGCTCAGTCGGTTAAGTGTCCGACTTCGGCTCAGGTCATGATCTCGTGGTTTGTGAGTTCAAGCCCCACATCGGGCTCTGTGCTCACAGCTCAGAGCCTGGAGCCTGCTTCAGATTCTGTGTCTCCTCCTCTCTCTGCCCGCCCCATGCTCATGCTCTGTCTCTCTCTGTCTCTCAATAATAAATCAACATTAAAAAATACATACATACATACTTTCTTGTTTTCAGTCATTCATATTTCTTGCAGAGCATCTAGAAATAGATGAATAACCCCAAATATCATAATACAGAGATATATACTGTTAAAATTTTAGTATAGAGCCTTCCAATATTTATTTTACACACAGACATCATTTTTAATGTTATCTGTTCTTGTCACTTATCAATATATCACAAAATTATTAAATTATTAAATATTCGTTGTTGGCATCATTGAATGGTGATTATGTCGTAGCTTACCCAAACCATTATGCTGGAAATTGAAATTGTTTCCAGTTTTACGCCGTTATAAATAATGCTACAATGAACATATTTGTAGTTAAACTCTTCGGTATGCATTCACGATTATTGTCCTTAGGAGAAATTCCTATCATTAGACACGTTGACAGCAAGCGTCTGTGAAATATACTGCCCAATACTCCTCCAGAAAGGCACCAGTTTCCATTCACACAGTATGGTACTTCTGATATATATATATATTTTTTTATTTTTGGTGAACTCCTCTTTCTATCCCAGAAAAGCGGGGGCCTTCTTTATCTGTATATCTAGCGGACAGTGGATGGTCTGAGACCGTCACCTTTCCATTCATGTCCTTCTCTACCCCAGGCTTTATATTTTGCTCTATTGCACTTTGGTAAGGTCGTTGTAAAGGAGAGAGAGTGGTAGGGGAGCAGGGAGAGGAAGGAAGTAAATACACTATCCTCAACCTGGTTCTTTAGGATATAGTGCTTTCCTTGTGACAGACTTATAATAGGAGGGGGTGCTCTTTATTTTTATTCATTTTCTGCAGTAACTAGCGCTTAGAGCACTGTATTATAGTATGTGAAAGGACCCTAACAAATAAAAAAAAAAAAATCCTGTTGAGGTGTTTCATAGTACTGCCCTGCTAAGTGTGTGTGTCCTTTGCATGGTGGCCTGGGGTCCCCCCTTGGCAAGAATCCGCTCCTTGTCTGTGGTCAAAAATGGCTTACTCTTGTGAGCTAGAATGGCTCTGGTCCTTAAAACCACAGAGTAAATCTTTAGAAATTGGGCTGGCTTCTTGGAAGAATGGTATCTGCCCTAAACTCTTAAGGGACTACTTCATCTTTAAGCAGAGATTTGAAAAATGAAATCCCAGCTTTTTATTTTTAGAAGCATTTGGAATGATCAATCATTTTTCTTTCCCACATATATCATGTATGAATAAAATAGGGAAACATAAACTAGTAGGGATCTGTCTCAAATATACCAAAGCAAAGCAAAACCACTTCTTCAAATAAGATAAGTCTAATTTGGGTAAAAATAGTGTTGTTTTATGGCACCAGCCCTTCACTATCTAATTATGTCTCTGTAAGAAACCAAAGGGCAAATTGCTTTAATTCTATGTAATTTACTTGTAGAGTCAGACAGAGTGGAAATACTGTTTTCCTTTCTTTTCTTCTTGTGAACAAGCAAAATAAATAATTTAGTGTGGAAAAATCCTGAGGATTAGATCAGTTGATGTGGTTTATTGACCACAAAGAAAAAACTGGAGCTTTAATAATAAAAATCTTGCAAACACGTATCGTTACTGCAAAAATATGTTTCATAACCCCAAGAAGAATGTAAATGTTGGCTCTCTGCCTCCAGATTATTTGACAGAAATGGGCTTAGTCCAAGGCTTGTGGAAACCAGTTGTCATGCATTAATCCTAGAGACAAATGAAAGTCATTTTGCCTATGGATTACCTGAAAATGTGCAAAAAGTAGATTGGCTTGATGGAAATTCCAAACTCAATTATTTAAAGGAAGGTTTTCTTCTATTATATCCATTCTTTATAAAAGAAACTGATGTCACTAAAGTTTACTGTGTTCTAAATGTAACCTTTTGCCAAAACTGCTCAATTCAAAATAATCAATTTATTGCATGTCATATACCTCTTCTTACTCTAGACAAACATAGGGGTGCCTGGTTGGCTCAGTTGGTTAAGTGTCCAACTTCAGCTTATATCATGATTTCATGGTTTGTGAGTTCAAGTTTCGTGTAGGGCTCTGTGCCGGTGACTCGGAGTCTGGAGCCTGCTTCAGATTCTCTGTCTCTATCTTTCTCCGCCCCTCATCAGCTTGTGTGTGCTCTCTCTCTCTCTCTCTCCCTCAAAAATAAATAAAGCATTTAAAAAAACTTAATCTAGACAGACACAGTTGTTTCAGATTTCATAAGAAAGTTTATTAATACGTTTTGTTTTGTTTTTGTATTTTGACTTGCTCACCATAATTAGCTCATGTGTGTTCCTAATTCAGTAGTCTTCACTGACAGCGTATTTTTAGTGATGAAGAACTATCAAAACATCAGTCCCAGCACCCATGCTCCTGGGAGAAAAGAAGGCTTTGGAGCTATAAAAATACACTGTGATGATGAGTTTGTTAATATCACTGGAGTATTATTACAGAGTATAACCAAGCCAATGAACAACCTCACTCATTTGGAGTTAGAATAGTCTTTTTTATTTTTTAATTTTTAATGTTTATTTATTTCTGAGAGACACAGAGAGACAGAACATGAGCGGGGGAGGGGCAGAGAGAGAGGGAGACACAGAATCCAAAGCAGGCTCCAGACTCTGAGCTGTCAGCACAGAGCCTGACACGGGGCTCGAACCCATGAACCGAGAGATCATGACCTGAGCTGAAGTCAGTCCCTTAACCAACTGAGCCACCCAGGCGCCCCTGGTGTTAGAAAAGTCTTAACAGGCCTGTTTATTTCATAGAATAGTAGCCAGTCAGAGCCAAAGTAACATACGATACCTAAAGGAAGCATCTTCCTAAACAAGGAAATGTACATTTCTTACCCCTCTATCTCAAGGATGTAGGCATAATGTTAGAAAGAAAGCAGATTAACTTTTTTGAGGCGATCTAAGCTTCTCTGGATTCTTGAAATAATAATAAATACTTCTATACTCTATCTAGAGATGAAACCACTCAGTCAAGCTCCTCCCCCCGCCACACACACACCCAAAAGAGAATCATGCAAAGCCATGGTGTTTAGACTCTGATACCATTGAACCTCTAGGAGTTTGGCTAAGGTGCCTCAGAAGTTCTGGAGTAGAAGTACTCCTGCCTCACCTGGAGCAAGCCTGCTTCTATCTGAGCTCTACCTTGGACCTCTTTCTCAGTGCCCACCTAGAAGAAGGCTTCCTTAGCAGTATTAACAGTGACAACAATAACAGTCATAGAAAAGTACCAGTATGACTATAAATTTGTTACTTAATGATGATTAAATTATGACCAGAATCTTAACTCCGCCATAGACACCAGCATTGAAAGATGGTATAATACTTTTAAAAAAAAAAATTTTTTTTTACATTTATTTATTTTTGAGAAACAGAGTGAGACAAAGCATGAGCAGGGGGAGGGGCAGAGAGAGAAGGAGACACAGAACCTGAAGCAGGCTCCAGGCTCTGAGCAAGCAGTCAGCACAGAGTCTGATGCGGGGCTCGAACCCACGAACTGTGAGATCATGACCTGAGCCGAAGTCGGATGCTCAACTGACTGAGCCACCCAGGCGCCCCAAAAGATGGTATAATACTTTCACAGACTACATTTTGGGAGAGAGATTAGGATAGTCTTGTGGCTAGCACATAATAGGTGCTCAGTAAATGTTTATGGAATGAATAAATCAGTTAATAAAAGAGAGAAGAGAATTACACCAGTGGTATAAAGACCCTCAATTCAAATCCTGATTCCTTGAGGGATTCTGGCTTCTTCTCCGGGCCTTGGTTTCTCTAACTGATCAGCCTTGACATTAGTTTTGAGATCCCATCCAACTCTGCCTGGAATTATGATCAGAAAAATGTGTGTTGTGTTGGAAAGGAAGTTTTAAGGGGAAAGAGCAAGTTTCAAATGCTAAAGGTCAGACAGGTCAATACAGATCAAGCTACCAACAGTATCTACAGGATCCAGTGCAGCTTACCTAGACAGCTGAATCCCACTTTACTGGTCACAAGCAATTGCACACACATCGTAAGAATACCTTGAGCCCCATTTTAAAAATGGGAAAATGGAACTTAGGCAAGGCAGTTGATTTTCTTTATGTCACCCAAGTGGCAAAGCTGACATCAGAAACTGAGTCTTTGGATTCCATCGTTCCACAAACTCAAAAATATAAAAGGCTTTTATAACCTAGCCACCCACGTGGGAGGCCATCCATGTGGCAGAAGGGTGCCACAGAATTGGGGTGGCCTGGTTCTCCTCTTCCAAGAAGGAAGCCCATAACCTAAATCTCATAATTTCTCATCCAGGGTTTCATGCATGAAACTTTATGGCCTCTTGAAAGGTGAATGAGTAGGTTTGATTCATTGGAAGTCAGAACAGCTTTTTTAAACATTTGAGAATCAAGATAGGTAGTTAGTCTGCCTTATAAAATTTTCTTATGGATGTCACCATCAGAAAAATTTATTTCAGCTTAGTATACTGCAAAGCTTATTCATATCCATCACATCTTCAGTTTCAGCCATTGCTAGCTGTAGTTTTTAGCAGAAATTTTAGCTGCATCTTAATTGATGTGATCTTGGAAAGTAGTGATTTGTTTTGCTATCGCCAAATTTCCTCCATTTAAAATAGGTCACCAAGACACCACGTTTTTATGAGGTTATTTATACTGCCTCCCTTTTCTGGGGCTGCAGTTTTGCAGGTTATTTTTCTTCTGTGTATTAATGAGAGGAGTTCAGGGTACTGAATTTTGTTCATCGAAAAAATTGACATATTTGAATCCTGAGTAAATAAAAAATACAAAATGCAAAATAACGAAATACTGTATCTAGTCAAGAAAAGGTAAATTCTAATTTTATCATATTAATCAAGAAAATCTTTAAGTGAAAAAAGTTCTTCATTTCCTAGTTTGTAAGTTTGTATGATTTATACATGTAACCTTTAAAAATCACCCAATTACTTTAATAGTCCTGTACATGTGAGTGTATCTCTGTGTGTAAATATGCATACATATTCCACACATATTCTAGCATAAAATTGAATTCTTGATGGCTTTTTTAGAAAAAGGTCTTATCCAATAACTACAATTTGTAGAAACAAACAAGATAATTTTCTGTAAGTTAAATATAGTAAACAAAAAACAACTATATGTCCATTAACAAACTGATAATTGTAAGCTCTAACTTGTTCTAATTATTTCTAATAATCTCTGTAGAGACCAATATCTCAAAAAGTATGTATGTGTTGATGATAGAAAGCAGGTTGAAAGTACTGATTTATTACAACCCTTCATTAAGGTTAAAAGCATTCCAGTGAGATGAAGACATCTGCCTTGTATTTTCACATTGCAGAAGAGAAGTTAAGGACAGGAAGAACAAAAAAGAAAAAGAACAATGTGTCAAGTTGAATTCAAGCCAGGTTTGAAGAAAACAATGCTAGCTTCATCTCTGTAAAAGTTTTCAAGAAAGAAACTTCCCCATGCCCATGACTATCGCTTCTTATTATGCTATCAAACACATTTAATAGTGTATATTAACAACAAAAATTATGATATATGTCCCTAAATTAGTTTTCAAGTTTTTATGTACAGTTAATCAACACATGTATCTTTTGATGGCTTTTATTTCTTTAAAAAAATTAACAAAGAAGGCTATTATCAGAAAGAACCACGATAGGTTAATTATGCAATGTACTGGAGAAAATATTTTTTAAATGGGCCATTTCTTTCCTCTTCTTTCAGAGGTGGGACTGGCTAAGGTTGGCAATTATAGGGCTTAGTGAATAGTCACTTGATATCTTGGAAATCAAAGGAAAGGGCCACTGGAGAGAGGCTGAACTTAGCTGTTGCAGGATTTTTATCTCTCTGAATGAGTGGTACTGACAGGAACCATATGTGTTACATAACATAGCTGAGGAAGAGAACATGGGTGGTTTTCCAAGGAGCTGTGACCTGCCTGTGTATGCATGTCTATCTGTGAGCACAGGTACAAATCTGATGTATTTATGATATTTAATAAACACTTAGAGCCTCATGTGAGCTTGAGGATTATGTGTGTTTCTCTCATTTAAAAGATTATATGTGAATATTCAGATTGATTTTGCCTTAGAATTAAAATCAATCTTTGGATTTTGCGGTGCTTGTTGCTACACAAAAACATTTGTGAAAGTGTGAGGAAATGACACTTCCTTGGAAATGACAGAAGAAAGCTTAATTCGTTCCTCATTAAGCTTGTATTTAGCCCACTTAAAAATAAAAAATGCAGCTTAAGCAGAGCTGATGATCATTCAACACAATCTCAAGTAATAAAATGAGTTTACTTCATATTATAGTATCAGGGTTCTTGAATGGCAGATATTTTCCCAGGAAGAGCAAATGGAAGCAATATTTTAATTCATGTTTTTGTGGCATGTCCTTTTTTATTTATTATTTTATTTTTCTCATTTATTATTTATATGGGGCATATCCTTGTACTTTTAACTTACCTATATCACTATATATTAAGTGTGTTTCTTATAGAAGGCACAAGTGGAGGGCATGATTTTTTTAATCCATTCTGGTAATCTCTATTTTTTGATTGAGTGTGTAGACCATTTACATTTAATGTAATTATTGGGCTATTTAGATTTAAGCCTATCCTTTTATTTTTTTCTTTTGGATTACTTGAACTATTTTTTACTATTCCATCTTAACTTATTGTGTTTTTATTATACCTCTTTTTATAAGTTTTTAGTGGTTGCTCTAAGGATTATAATGTATACACTTTTCATAATCTATGTAGACTCAGTACCATGTCAAATAGAATGTAGAAACCTTATCACCATATCGATCCTTTTATACTCCTCTCTTTGGATATTATAGTTGTCACGTATTACATCTATACACTTTGAAACCCTATAAGAAAATGCTATAATGTTCCTTTTCAATTATCAGTTTTTAAGAACTCAAGAGGAGAATAGTTGATTATTCGTATGTTGATGTTCCAAGTTTCCTTTTAATATCTTTCCCCTTCTTTCTGAACAATTTCTTTAGCAATAAATTATCTTAGTTTTGATTCATCTAAGAATGTTTATTTTACCTTCATTCCTAAAGGATATTTTCTTTAGATAAAGAATTCTGTGTTGATAGTTCTTTGCTCTCAGCACTTGAAAATTCTTGTGCCACTTCCCACTGGTCTCCTTGGTTTCTGATGAGAAATCTGCAGTCATTAGAATCTTTCTTCTCCTATAGATAATAGGCTGTTTTTTCTTTGGCTGCTTTCAAGATTTTTCCTTGCTTTTAGTTTTCAACAGTTTGATTATGATGTGTCAGGCATGGATTTCTTTGAGTTTGTCCCATTGGGGTTCAGTAAGATTCTTGAATCTTTAGGCTTATGGCTTACCAAATTTGGGAAATTTTAAGTCATTATCGTTTCAATTTTTTTTAAGCATCATTCCCTTTCTCTTCTTTTGGAACTGACTTGACATGAATATTGGCCCTTTATTATTTTCCCACTGACACCTGAGTTTCTATTAATTTTTTTAATTTTAGTTTCTCTGTGTTTTTTAGTTTGCATAATTTCTTCACTCAGGATAATTTCTACATTCAGACTTTACTTTGTCATCTCCATTCTGCTATTGAGCCCATCCAGTGAGTGAGCTTTTTTATTTCAGTTATTGTATTTTTAGTACTAAAATTTCCATTAGGTTCTTCTTCATATTTTCTGTTTTTCTGTTGAGACTTTTTCCCCTTTGCTTTAAGAGAATTTGTCATTGCTTATCAGAGCATTTTTATAATAGCTGCTTTAAATTCTATCAGATAATTTGAACTTACATGTCATCTTGGCATTGATGTTTATTGATTGCCTTTTCCCATATGAGTTGAATTATCCTGGTTCTTCATATGCCAAGTATTGTTGATTGGAGTATGGAAATTGTGACTATTATATTACAAGACTCTGGATTTCATTTAAAGCTTGCGAAGAATATTGATATTTTGTTTCAGTAGTCAATTGACCTGATTATTTTCAGGCCACAAGTTTCAACTTGCTTTCTATGGACTGTGGTCCCACTGTAAGTTCAGGTTTTAAGCCCTTTGCTATTCAGATCTGTGCCGTGAGTGTACCACCCAGTCTGAGACCTAGATGAAAATCTATTCACTTTTCAAAATCTTGTATATACTGATTAGGATGAGGATCATTCATGTGCAAATCTTGGAGTCTCAGAGTTAGTAAATAACTTTATAGGGTTGTTTTTGTGAGCCCTTCCCTTTCTACAATCTCCTTCTGGTTTCCAGGGACTCCCTTTTGAGGCTGTCAGAAAGCTGGGGTTCTGTCATGCATTTCTACAGCTGCATCTGCCTCCAGGGTCATGTGACAGGGAAACAATAGTGGTAAACTCACACCAGTTCAATGGTACTTTGAAGTTGGGTCCTCTTCTGCAACTTTCTATTTACTGCTTACTTTTCAAAGTCCTCAAGCAACTGGTCCACACATTCTGTCCAAGTTTCACCTGTATTCAAATGGAGAGCACAGAAGAGTGTGCTTTCTCCATTTTCCCCAGAACCTAAATCTTGAGAGTGACATTTTAAAATGACACATTTTGTTACAATAAACTTGTCAATTAAAGTTTCAGGGACAGTGTCCTCAATAATTGAGGACATTCAATTTAAAAAGAAGTTTTCAGATATTTAAGTCTTAAATCCCTTAATGTTATAAAGAAAGACATGCTTAGGTAATGAGCCAGGAAATAGCTGTGACAAAATCAATACAGTGTCATATAACAAGATAGGTGTGACAGTATAGATTTATTCATATTCCTAAGAGACACATGCAACCCTAAAATTTGCTCATTTTCATTCTTGTGTCTTATCTACATGGTGGTTCCATGATGTATCATAATATGGCATAATACGAGATACTTTTAGCTCACAAATAGTCCTTTTGTTTGTGTGTATATGTGTGTGCCTGTGTGCACACACACAGAGCTTTGTTCTCAAAAAAAATTTGTTTGGAACTAAATTTCTCCAAAACAGTGATTCTCAAACTTTTAATATGCTCTACCTCCAGAGTTTTTGATTTCTGGAATGGGATGCAAGAATTTGTATTTCTAACAAACACAAAGCCAAATGATGCCAATGCTGCTGGTTTCAGGGCCACAATTTGAGAACCGCTACCATCAAAGAATGAACAGAACACACTAGAATTTTATGTGGTCCATCCAAAAGCATACACTGATTATTAAATGTATAAATTTGTGACTTTCTATCAACTTTGTGAGATTAACCAAGAACAAATTCATTTTGTCCTTAAGTCAAATCACAATTCCTTTAAATTTTAGGTTTCAATGAAAACTTAAATATTTTCAATCAGTTCAACTGCCGTTAGAAATATGTATACACAAATGCTTATGCAGTATATTCATAATACTAACATTACAAGCTGAAGTAAGAATAATTAATCCAATCAAATCAATTATTTGGCTTCATTAGTGTCAAATTTTTTGAAATTAATTATCTTAATTGCTACTCACACAATTAGGTTTTATTCAGTAGCATGGGGCCAAATCTGCCCTGTGGCCTGTTTTCATATGGCCAGTAAACTAAAGATGGTTTTTACATTTTTAAAATGCTGGGTTTTTTTGTTTTTTTGTTTTTTTTTTTTAAGAGACAGAGAAAAAAGAAGAGTATGACACAGAAACTGTATTTGGACCACAAAGTCTAGATATTTACTATTGGGCCTTTAGCAAAGAAAGTTTCCTGACTTTGATCAAGGGCATTGTCTGGTTAAGTTGAGGTAGTGCCTCAAGAGATGACCTAGTAGAATAATTGAAAACAGTTTTTGTGGTTGGACTGTCCTTGTTCAACTAACCACTGTATGTAGCCTTGGAGAAATTAATGCACTCTTTCCGTGTATCAGTATCCACACCTACAAAATGCAGATGATGAAAGTATGGATTCATAGGGCTATTATTGATTTAATTCGTTAACACAAGCAAAGCCTATAGAATAGCATCTGGCACACAGTCAGCACAAGATAGGTATTAGCTACTATTATTGTACCTGATAGAATACTGTGTCAACATGAAACGTGATGCTTATACTGAGCAGTTATGAATATAAATAAATGTTTCTATTTAATATCAAGTGAAAAAAAAAGTCAAATACAAAATGGCCTGCAACAATTCCTGGAATAAGCAAAACAGAGAAACTGTGCACTGGAAATAAACACACACACACACACACACACACACACACACACACAGGAAGGAAATATTCCAACTTGTTAGCAGTGGTCCCAACTTATTACCCAACTTATTAGCAATGGTACTATGGATAATTTTCTCCCTTCAGCTCTTTTACAATTTCCAAATTTTCTAAAATTCACTATGAGTCTCAGCTTAATGGCTGTACCTCAGAAGTAGCTTATGACTCTGCCAAGATTCTTATCCTCAAGACAGGATAAAAAGATGAGCGAAGGCTGCAGTGGTCACCATAATTCTGCCAGTATTTATTTTGGTCTCTGTAAGTCAGGCTGTTCACATTCTTTGTACATAGTTGTATTTAATTAGGACTTAGAACTCGCCATAAAGTGTGCATTAATTGTCTTTTATTTCATAAATGATGGCCAAACTAACAACCCTTGATAGGAACAGTTTGGGGGTAAGCACTATTTGGTCTGTTCATCTTCCAAGGCTTCCTGCCCCAAGCAAGAGATTTCTACTTGTTATCTCCTTTTATCCTGGAGAATTACTAATCCTGTACTACCATATTAAGTACCAATTAAGCAGAGATTTGTCATTCCTGCTCGAGAACATTGAGCTGGGCTGTGGCTGCATATTTCACAGACTTCTGACAGAAATTATTTTAATTAGACTGCTGCTAGCAGCATTTAAAATAGTCTGTATGGCCAGAGAGAGGAAGAATGGCTCCTCAGACAGATAATTTACTTATTTTTCTTTGTCACTCACCATAAATCTTAGGATTGTGGTTATTAAGCCTTTGGAGGGGGAAGTGGATAGTCAGGCAAAGGGATCAGCCAAACTTTATCTTACTTTAAATACCAGAAAAGAAAAATCTCCCACAGCTTTACTGAAAAAGGCACTTTTAAAAGAAAAATGTGTTCAAACAAAAAATGACACTAATAGGATATTTTTACATTATCTAACATGTTTAAACAATAAAAAGGACTTATATATATATAACCAACAGGGTGGGGATCTTTCCTTTTCATCTTTATTATGCCCCCAGAATTGAAGTTATTATTTGGTACTTGTTAGGTTAGTCTGACACTGAAAAGCAAACTAAATGAGTAACAACTAATCTGAACTCCACATTTAGCTGATCTTCATTAACTAGACACAAGTTTTACAATTGTAAATGGATACACTTGATTCTATGAACCCCATTTGCTAAAATGAGAAGTTGGGTGAGTACAGTTTTTTTTCTCTCTTAAAAATTTTTCAATAAGGATTTCTCCTCCCCACCCCCCCGCAAATTCTGATTAATACTCAGTTAATTAGAATATTAATCAGAGTGTCTTATTTCCAAACATTCTGATTTATTTGATCAGACCAAATATATTTGAGTACATAGTTTAAAAATATGCTATAATATTTAGTCATCAAAATGCATATTTCTCCTTTGCGTTCTTCACCCACACATGTGGTTCAATCTCCCCTCTATGAAGCAGCCAAAACCCCATCATTTTACTTTTAATTGGAGTTTTAATGCTACATGGCTCACTTGACAGGTTTCCCGCATGAAAGCCAACAAACTTCCAAAATGCAGGATGAATCCAAAGACTGTAGGTACTATCAGTGCTTGAAAGCAAGTTAAGTGACCCTCTCTATGCCCACCACTTACCACTGAAAATGAGAAACGTAAAAATCACACGATCGGATTTTAATATAAAGATTCAAAGACTAGGCAGAGCTGCTTGGATGTGACACCCCCAGAGAGCTGCCCCTGGACACCCAACAAACCTCAGTAAATCATGAATGAGCTTACAGTCTCCTTTCAGCCTGGCTGACTACTGCACTATTTTCATTAATCATCTAAAAATATTTTTTAAAAGAGAAAACAGGAAGAGAGGGCTGCATTTCTTAAGGTAGAGCTTTACAAATGGTAGCCTTTGTAACTGCACTGGAGAATTTGTATTTTTTAAAAAACGTGGTTGGAACTGCCATGGAATTGCGAGAACCTAAAGATGACTAGATGTGAAGGTAAAGTGTTAAGGAAGAAGGGCTGGTGGCCACATCCACTGGAGGACCAGAGATGGTTACTCATGCCATAGCTGTGTGATGGTTCCATGAGCTACGTTTGCATCTGTCAGCAGTGAAAAGATGGGCATGTGGCCAGGGAGAGAAGGGGATGGAAGTGAAACCTGGCTCTTCCTTGAAACAATTATTGGCTAGGAATTAATGGTAATTGGTACAGTAATTCATTCACAGTCTTTCTCTGACTTACCAACTCCTCAAAGTCACATTCTTAAAGCCCAGTTTTCTCTCATGTAATTTTGAATGGTTTTCATTTATAATTTGCATGGTTTTATGCTTAAAGTGCTTATCACAGTTTTACTGTTACAAACATAGCAAATACTCATTGGCTAATATAGAAGTTCCAGATGAATGCTTTAAAGTTCGTTTGTTGGTAACATCTGGTGGAGGAAGGGTATGAACTTGCAGCCCCAAGGTGAATTTCTGAGATGCTTTATACCCCACCATTCTCTTTTCGTTGCTGATATATGTTTTACCTGGTGTCTTCTAAGACACAGTAGGTCTACCTATGCTGAGACTGGCCACATTCCTTGATCTAGCCAAGCGTTGAGGAAACAACTTAGCAGCTGCATTGTCTCACACTCTACTCGAGCACTTACTTTCATCATGTGTAGATTCATATGGCCCTTGAAACAAGAATGAACCATATTCTGCAGAAAAAAAAAAATTTCCCTAGTTGCATTATCGCCATAAAGTCAAGAAGAAACCATCAGGTTAAACAGCAGCAGCATCAACTAGAAACGTGGTAGAAATACAAATTCCTAGCCTTTGCCCCAAACCTGGTGAATGAAAAACTCTGGTGAGAATGAGAAAACTGTAGCTTCATAAGCCCTCCAGGTGATCCTGATACTAAAACCTGAGCGCTATGGCTGTGGCCCACTTTGATTACACAGTGGATCATGTGGGGAGATTTAAAAAGTCAAGATGTCTGTGCTCCACCACTGGGGGTTCTGATTTCATTGGTCTATGGTGTTGGCCCCCCAAGGCAGTTTCTAAAAGCTCCTTGGATGATTCAAAGGTGAAGTGAGGGTTGGAAACCACTGTAATAGCCCAGACAAGAATGTCTCCTATTTCATCAATCTCTTGGCTACAATTGTCGATCCGCTAGGTAGGTACCTTTCCACAGGTTGGAAAACTACTCTTTGTCCTTCTGCGTTATTCTTACTGTCAAAGTTACACTCCATACCTATGAGCAAGGTTTGTTTTTCCTCAGCACTTTTACATTTTAAGGCCTTTTGCCTTTATAAAAAAAGTTTACTGTTTCCATCATAATCATATACTTAGCGTCTCTAGTATTCTCAGTGCTTTTGTAGTTATCAACTGTGATGGGATTGATGATGTTTATCAAATGCCTCAAAATGAAGTACAGATACACCAGACAGAACCTTTCCCGCCATCTATTGGTGGCAGGTATCTTGGATGGCTTCTGCTTTGGAGGATCATTTTGTTCTCATCTCGAATTTTTTCCATCAGACAAGCTACTTTACATGATTTATTTCTACATTTCCATGGGGAATTAAATTTCGGCAGGACTATCTTGCATTTGGGCACGTCTATACACATAGACCAATTCTCACCATAAGGCTCCCCACACAAACTTACTTGGCACTTATACAAATATCACCCTTACTGATCCATCTATTTACGAAATACTCTTTGAGAAGATATGCACGTTGAATGAAACATCTAAGTAATAATACTGTATTACCCACGCCATAAGTTGTAGTTTAACAAATATCAGATAAAACTACCCAATCTGGTAGAAATTTCATCAAGGAAAAGTTGCCCACATTCTAGAACTCTTACTATTTAGCTATGGTGGTAGGTGGTGTTGACCCCCAAGAGAGTGGCAACATATAGGGGTGCTACCTGGAAGCACCCACTTTCCATTACCACAAAACTGGGTGGCAGCTTAGCATTCCATCCTCTCAATTCATCAGATATTTATCGAACATCTAGCAAATATTCATTACACGTCTTCTAAGCAGAGGGCCCGGTACCATTTCCAAGTTGCCAAACTGTACAACAGAAAAAAGCTGTGAGTGATGCATGGCTACAGACAGGCATTGGTGGCCCCACCGAGGTCTGGCCTAAAGCATTCCAATTTCCTGGGTAGCCATACCTGCTTGACCATGCCTGGATTATTTGGTAGGGGGCTGCTGAGTACCATGTGAATAAATGCATTGTCTATTATATCCAGGTTTCACTCTGTGTGGAATAAAGAAATGGAGACATTTTTTTATGAAAGGAGTTATTCACTTGCTAACGGTCCAATGAGATTTGGGGAATGTCTGCTCTCTGACGCTCTTTTCTGGTGAAAAGTCAAGAAAATGTATGTGGGAAGATTGCAGTCTGGATTAATATTGTGACTCACTTCAGCACCCTCCCCTCTCCCCCCAAACTCACTGGTTTTCCAGAGAAGTGGTGCCCCTTGGTGTTCTCTGGAGGTTAGGGTTCACTCTGTGGTTCTGACCCATCTCTCCGCTTTCGGAAGTTACAGGTTGATTGCGTTGGGTGCCCAGAGTTTCCACACACCCCCCCCCCCGCCCCCCCGGAGCCCCTGATCCCTGTGTTTTGAAGTTACCACCACTGTACTGTAGGGCATAGGGCCAGTGCTGAGCTGGGGAGGCAGGGGTGGAGGTGGGGAATTGTGGCCAGGAGGAAATAAGAGCAAATTCCTCCAAAATGATCTGACAGGAAATGACAGAGTATCGGCCTCATACCGCCCCACTCGGCCTCCGCTCGCTCGGAGAGGGAGCAAGCCGGCCGGGGAGAAGTCCTCCCGATCACAGAGCCGTGCCAGAGCGCAGTAGGTGAGGCTGATGAAGTAATAAAGCATTTCCCGTGTGTGTTTTTCATTAGGCCTGTTTTGTTTTTCTTCCAAGTGCTGGGGAAACAGAACAGAAGCCCCGCTTCAACCAGCACCACAGCGGCCGCCTCCCCCGGGAACAGCAGCTGCGCAAATAGGAGGGGAGCCCTCTGTGGAATCGGTTCCAACACCTTCCTAATGGAAATAATGATTTGTAAAGCCCTCTTTATACCCTTAGCTACATAATTAGTAGCCCAAAGAGCAAAAGATTAAAAATGCTGTTCCTACTCCCAGCATTTTTGAAAATTTGGCAAAACATTAAATGTTCTGTTCTGAGAGCCAAACAGGTAGAGGTCTTTGTATAGACCCAGCCTTGGCGGGTGGGGAAGGCCCCTGAATCACTCAACACTTATTACGTAGAAATTAACTGGCTTGATGTCAATTAGTGAGAATTTGTTAGCAGACATATCCAATGGGACCTACCCCTCATCCAATTTGGTAGTTTTTGTGGAAAATATCTAAATACCCGTCATCCAAGCTAACTTACATAGTGTTAGGTGCCACACGTGTGTCGGCCTCTTTTACGGTGTCTGTGTGTGTGCACTTTCACGTGCGTGTGCAGGACCAGGGCTAAACATCAATTTTTACCCATCTCCGGAGAAGATAATTAAGAGGAAGCTCAAAAGGAGGCTGGCTGGAACATTCTCTCCAGCCCTAAGAAAAAACCAATCCAAAATGCCTGTTGTTAAATGGGTCATAAAAGCACTGGGAAATCAATATTTGACTTTCTGTTTCAGGAATGGTGGCTGCTACATGCAGTTTTAGATCAATCTGCTATCGTCATTGAGCCCCGGGACCCAAATAATTTCTGTGTTAACTCGGGACACCTTGAACGTGGAAATCTCACTTGTTTATCTTTTTATAAGTAATTGCCCCTTTCACTCCATCCCAGTCCTGGGTAGCCCATGTAAAATACACTGTGTGATAAATAAAATAAGGACTCATTTTATTAAATATCTTGGAGAAGCGCTCGGGTGACCTGAAAATGTAATTAAGCCTCTAAATAAGCAGATTACTGGCTGAAAATCGAGATTGATAGATGAATCCCTTCAGCTAAAAGGGATTGCTTAATGGACTGAGCAACAATCTTGGACTCTTTCCACCTTGGAATCACAGGTCCAGAGTCAGGCAGGCTCCACTCCACCATTTCCCTTCCTAAGATAAATGAAGCTCCGCCAAGCCTCTGTGAGGAGACCCCAGAGGTGAGACCCCAGGCTACGTGTGGACACACAGATGTGCAACACTCCTTGTAAAAATAGCCAAAGACGCCCAGAGCAATGTTTCTAAGGGCTCCGCCCGACTTACTATTTAAAAGACCTGAGGAACCTATTAGTCTCAAAAGGTTAAATTTATTTCTGGCTTTTTAAAAGAAGATATTAATTGCAAAATGAAGAGTTGAAAATGAAGTTAAAGTCTCACTAGGACAGAATAAGCTAAAACAATGAATAACTACCTGTTGTAATTGTTTTCATAACACTCCTTCCAAAAAAGAGGCCAGATTCTACTTTCCTCATTGGGAAGCATGACAAACGTTCTGCCTCTGAGCATTTTAACCTTCTTTTTTTTTTTCTGAAGGTGGTCTTGGTGAAGTTTTGGTAGTATCAATTTTGGCCCCGGTTCCATGAAGTTGATCTATTCTAAGTTTAAATATTTGGAACATTTCAGATTTATCATCTTGGTTTTCTGCTTTGTTTAATTTATAAACTGAAATTAAATGAGCCATTCCCCGCGGTGCTGTGTGACACTTCCAGAAATTGACAATGTCAAAACCTAATGTCTTTTCTTTGATACTGATAGGGGTTCTGTAACCTACATGATCAATGCAATTTATCATAAGATAGAAGCAGCAGCTCTGACTCCAGAGAAGATTGACCAGGGTACAGCTGTCTTAGTTTGCTACTGTTGGACATCCAGGTCTCTGCTGTCATGACTAAATATTGGTCCTTAAGCCAGCATCTCACTGGTACATCCACTCTCAGTATGAGTGGGTCCACAGCATTCACTGTCAACCCAGAGATGATAACCTCGTGGATACCCCTTGATGAAGCCTAATTTTCTAATCTACTTTTGCAGAACACAGCATCACTGTCTCTCAAACTATGAAAGGTAGAATTTTGTCCTCTTATCACTTTTGGAAGAGAGCAAGGGTGGAGTCCTTATTCCCACTTAAATCCATGGAAGACACATGCCAGAGGTCATGACCACTTGTGGAGCTGGTGAATAAACTGTAGTGAATAAAATTCTTGGTGATGACATATGATGTGAAAAAATAGATCTAAGACATACAGATCATTTTATAGTCACGTGCTAATGCTGGAATAGAGCAAAGGCTTACTTTAATTCCTAAGTCAATCCTCCCAGAGCTCATCATCAGATTAATATTTTCTAGAGCCCCTCAATCTTTTTTGATTGGAGTAACTCAGCCTTCATGTAGGTCCCCAAAGACCTACCTTATTCATCTTGGTTCTATGTTCTTATTCTATTATGAACTATGGGGGAATGACCTGGGTCTAGAATTAACTAAAGAATGATAAATTTCCAGAGTCTGTGATCTCAACTTCAATAAGTATTCCAGTATCTAATGTACTTTTCTCCCTGTGATTTGTCTTGCTCTACACCTAGCATGGCTGGTGGTGAAGTTACCCTTAAAAATAAATGATATGAGTGTCATTCAAAGCCATTGTTTCCTTGTTGACTTTCTGCCTAGATGATCTGTCCATTGTTGTAAGTGGGGTACTAAAGTTCCCTACTATTGTTGCATTGTTATCAGTGAGTTTCTTTATGTTTGTTATTAATTGATTTATATGTTTGGGTGTTTTCAAGTTGGGGGCATAAATATTTATAATTATTAGATCTTCTTGTTGGGTAGATCCCTTTATTATGATATAGTGCCCTTCTTCATTTCTTGTTATAGTCTTTCTTTTAAAATCTAGTTTGTCTGACGGAAGTATGGCTACTATGGCTTTCTTTTGATATCCATTATCATGATAGATGGTTCTCCATCTCCTCGATTCCAATCTGGAGGTGTCTCTAGGTCTAAAATGAGTCTCTCGTAGGCAGCATAGATATAGATGAATATAGATGGGTCTTGTTTTTTTAATCCTTTCTGACACCCTATGTCTTGATTGGAGCATTTAATCCATTTACATTCACAGTAATTATTGATAGATATGAATTTAGTGCCATTGTATCACCTACGAAGTCATTATTTCTGGAGGTTTACTTGGTTCCTTTCTAGTCTGTGTTACTTTTGGTCTTTCTTTCCCACTCAAAGAGTACCCTTCAATATTTCTTGCAGGGCTGGTTTAGTGGTCATAAACTCCTTTAGTTTTTGTTTGGGAAACTCAAATCAATCAACATGATACACCACATTAATAAGAGAAAAGATAAGAAGTATTTGATCCTCTCAATAGATGCAGAAAAATCATTTGACAAAATAAAGCAACCATTCTTGAAAAAAAAAAAACAACCAACAAAGTATGGATAGAGGGAACATACCTTAATATCATAAAGGCCATATACAAAAGATCCATAGCTAATATCATCCTCAATGGGGAAAAACTGAGAGATTAAAAAAAAATTTTTTTAACATTTATTTAGTTTTGAGAGAGAGACAGAGCGTGAGTGGGGTCAGGGCAGAGAGAGAGAGGAAGACACAGAATTTGAAGCAGGCTCCAGGCTCTGAGCTGTCAGTACAGAGCCTGATGTGGGGTTGAACTCATGAACCATGAAATCATGACCTGAGCTGAAGTCGGATGCTTAACCAACTGAGCAACCAAGGCGCCCCAAAACTGAGAGATTTTATTTTTGGTCAGGAACAGGACAGGGATTCCACTCTCACCATTGTTATTTAACATAGTACTGGAAGTTCTAGCCTCAACAATCAGACAACAAAAAGAAACAAAAGGCACCCAAACTGGCAAGGAAGAAGTCAAACTTTCACTATTTGCAGATGACATGATACTCTATGTAGAAAACCCAAAAGACTCCATAAAAAAAATGGCTAGAACTAAAAATGATTTCAGCAAGTTCCAGGATAAAAAATCAACATAAAAAATCTGTTGTATGTCAATACATTACTAATGAAGCAGCAGAAAGAGAAATCAAGGGATCGATCCCATTTACAATTGCACCAAAACCCATAAGATACCTAGGAATAAACCTAACCAAAGAGATAAAAATCTGTACTCTTAAAACAATAGAACACTTATGAAAGAAATTGAAAAGGACACAAATAAATGGGAAAACGTTCCATGCTCATGGGTTGGAAGAATAAATATTGTTAAAATGTCTATACTACCCAAAGTAATCTACACATTTAATCCAATCCCTGTCAAAATACCAACAGCATTTTTCGTAGAGGTAGAACAAACAATCCTAAAATTTGTATGGAACCACAAAAGACCCCAAATAGCTAAAACAATTTTGAAAAGGAAAACCAGATCTGGAGGTATCACAATTCTGGACTTCAAGCTATATTACAAAGCAGAAGTGATCAAGACAGCATGGTACCAGCACAAACACAAACCTATAGATCAGTGGAACAGAATAGAAAACCCAGAAATGGACCTACAACTATATGGTCAACTAATCTTTGACAAAGCAGGAAAGAATATTCAATGGAAAAAAAGATAGTCTCTTCAACAAATGGTGTTGGGAAAATTGGGCAGCAACATGCAGAAAAAGGAAACTGGAACACTTTCTTACACCATACACAAAAATAAATTCAAGTGGATGGAAGACCTAAATATGATAGGAAACCATAAAAATTCTAGAGGAGAATATAGGCAGCAACCTCTTTGACCTCAGCTGTAGCAACTTCTTATTAGAAGGCAAGAGAAGCAAAAGCAAAAATGAACTACTGGGACCTCATCAAGATAAAAAGCTTTTGCACAGCGAGGGAAACAATCAACAAAAAGACAGAATGGGAGAAGACATTTGCAAATGGCATATTGGATAAAAGGTTAGTATCCAAAATCTATAAAGAACTTACCAAACTCAACACCCAAAAAACAAATAATCCAGGGAAGAAATGGGCAGAAGACACGAATAGACATTTTTCCTAAGAAGACATCAAGATGGCTAACGGGCACATGAAAAGATACTCAACATCACTCATCATCAGGGAAATACAAATCAAAACCACAAGGAAATACCACCTCACACCTGTCAAAATGGCTAAAATTAACAACTCAGGAAACAATAGATATTGGTGAGGACGCAGAGAAAGGGGAACCCTTTTGCATTGTTGGTGGGAATGCAAACTGGTGCAGCCACTCTGGAAAATAGTACAGAGGTCCTCAAAAAGTTAAAAATAGAACTGCCCCACTACCCAGCGATCACACTACTAGGAATTTATCCAAAGGATACAAAAATTCTGACTCGAAGGGGCACATGCACCCTAATGTTTATAGCAACACTATCAACACTAGCCAAATTATGGATAGAGCCCAATGTCCATAGACTGATGAATGGATAAAGAAGATGTGGGGTGTGTGTGTGTGTGTGTGTGTGTGTGTGTGTGTGATTATATATATATATATATATATATATATATATATATAATGCAATACTTCTAGGCAATGAAAAAGAATGAAATCTTGCCATTTGCAACAGTGTGGATGGAACTAGAGTGTATTATGCCAAATGAAATAAGTGAGTCATAAAAAGGCAGATATCATATGATTTCGCTCATATGTGGAATTTGAGAAACTCAACAGGTGAACGTAGGGCAAAAATAATATAAAAACAGAGAGGGAGGCAAACCATAAAAGACTCTTAAATACAGAGAACAAACTGAGGATTGCTGGAGGGGAAGTGGGTAGGGCGATGTGCATTAAGGAAGGCATTTGTTTGGATAAGAACTGGGTATTATATGTAAGTGAGTGAATTTACATATGAATTACTAAATTGAACTCCTGAAAACCAATATTACACTATATGTTAATGAACTAGGATTTAAATAAAAATTTGAAGCAAAAAAAACTTTTTAAAAATAAAGCTTCAAAACAAATAAATAAATAAAGCTTCAAACACTTCCATATGCAAAAATAAATAAAGAGGTAGATAGATAAACAGGTAGATAAATAAATGGGACCTGAAAAGACCAAGAACCGGACAAGTAAGAGTCTCTGGTTTCCTATGAATTAGTTCCAATGCCAGTCAAAACGGAGCCTTTACAGTCAAGAGACTCTGAGTGTTGCATCGATCTTTTATAACATTATTCAGTTATTACCAAAGTCATATAAGCCTAGAAAACAGGCCACAGACAAATCAAATTTGGAAAAAGAGTAATTCCTTATGCCTTTGTTTTCTCAGTCTTATTTCCTAAAATTTAGTAAATAAGCAACTTTCAATATTGTGAGCCATGTAAACAACTTGGCATTTGGGCACCTACAATTACACGCTATTCTCTCGAAGGGATGTTCGCCTGGGAGTACTGTAAGCGAAACTGAACACCATCGACTTGGAGTTTAGTCCAGATTTCAGGTGTTCTTATGACATAAGGCTTACGTATTGCCTATATTGATTTTGCAACAGCCTGGGAGGTGAGTATCAGGGCGCAGCCCACAGGCTCAGGAACGAGACTGCCTGGGCCTAAATCCCAGCTCTACTACTTGTTAGCTGGTGCATCCTGAGAGAGTGAAGTAGCCCTTCTGTGCCTCAGTTGTCTCTTCTGTAAAAGAAGGTTAGTAAGAGTGTTACTTTCTACTGTCACCTCATAAAGTTGTAAAGATTAAAAGATTAGCGTAGATAAGTTTAGCTTGCTGTTTGGCACGTAGGAAGTGTGCTTATGTAAGCATTAGCTATAATCATTATTATCTTAATCTGCTAGGCTATGTTCTCCACAGCGCAGGCCAGCAGTGGAGGGAGTTCAGGTAAGGTCCCCTCTAGCAGCAATAGCTGTGGGAGCTACTCTGTATAGCATGAGTTAAGATTTCTTTCTTTCTCTTTTTCTTTCTTCCTCTTTCTTTCTTTCTTTCTTCTTTCTTTCTTTCTTTCTTTCTTTCTTTCTTTCTTTCTTTCTTTCTTTCTTTCATGCTTATTTATTTTTGAGAGAGAGAGAGAGAGAGAGAGCAAGCATGCAAGCAAGCAGGGGAGGGGCAGAGAGAGAGAGAGAGGGAGTCACAGAACCTGAAGCAGGCTCCAGGCTGTTGTCAGCACAGAGCCCTATGTGGGATCATGACCTGAGCCAAAGTCGGACACTCAACCAGCTGAACCACCCAGGTGCCCTGCATGAGTTAAGACTTCTGAAGGCTCCTTTTTACCTGAACTCTCTCCACATGGTCCCCTCCTCATGGTAACTGCCCAGTTGAGCTTCCAAAAATTCTCAGTTCTTCCCTCTCTGGCCAAGATCTGTCCACCTTCTTTCCACTCTCAGCTCTTTCGGTTTTCTCTGGACATTCTTATGTTCACACATATGTCAAGCCAGTAAGCCTCTCAACTTCTCTAAGTCTGTGTCTCTCCCCATTACCCTACCCTATCCATTACTCCTGCTACAAAAGGACCCTCCTTGGGAGGCAGGAGGGGAAGAAAGATTGTCAATAATTAAACTCTTAATATTTTTACTTCTGTCGGAATAAATAATTTTCTAAAATAAGTGAAAATGATCTTATGAATCTTTCTCATCTGAAGACAATGCCTGAAGTCTATTCATTGGCATATGTTGCACTGGCAAATTTATTTTTTTAAATATACTATTTTCTGTCAAGCACCCTGGCAGCATGATAGAATTATTACTTTTATTATTTGTTGTTTTTAAATTACTATAACAATCTACATTAAGAAACCTACCAAAGCTTATATTTCTCTTTTTTACTGAACCATCAGAATGGATTGAAATTAATTTCAAATCAGTTCTAAAAAAGGACATTCAGTATTTCCTTATTGTTCACTTTTTGGCTGACAAAGACAAACGCTATTTTGAAATATTGTGTGACATTACTTGATACTGTTTTCCTATAAATAAAAAAAATTACACCTATTTTTCTGTTTAATGAACTAAGATAACTGAAGGCTGTGGCACTCGATACATCTTGTGGCTTTTATGCTATTGCCCAATTTTGCATGATTTATAATTTACAGCCCAAAAGGAGAAGGCAGGGGTGGGCGTGAATGGAAATTGCTAACCTCTTGGGTAGCGCTTTTGAGGGTAGATGCTTGATAATAATTAAGATGAGAGGTTCCAAGTTCTCCTCCATGTGTGCATCAAACTGGCAGCAAAGACAGGTTTGCCCCGTCTCCATCGCTAGTAAAGAGGGAAAGTCCACAAAATCCTCTAAGGCTGCCAAAGTTGGCATTTTCTGCCCTGCCTCCACTGTTTCCTTTCAATTTCCATCCTTCTCTAAGCGGCAGCCCAGATTCCTATCTCCCATTTCTTCCCTGTCCCCCTCTTTTCTCATCATGGTTGTGATGGCTAGCGGCCCACCAAAACTTTGTGCTCCCCCTTCTGCAGTGCCCTTGGCTGCCCAGGGTCTGCATTTCTCAGCCCCACATGCATCCCAGCAGAGCTGTGGTCTAGTTCTCATCAATGGTCTGTGAGCAGTGAGGTGTGACCATTCTTGGCCACAGTGTTTAAGAAACCTTCTTCGTGTTCTCTCTTCCCTCTTCTGCCACTAAAAGCAGAGGACTGGAGCCTTTAGGATTCTCGAGTCAAAATGTGCAAGGAGTCTGCATTTCTGAAGTTCCAGTATGGAGCAAAGCTGCCCATTCACCAAGATGCCTATCTGGTATGTTGCATGATTAAGTGATTAAGAAATAAGCAGTTATTGTGTTAACCCACTGAAATGTTATGGTTTGTCGGGGCAGCAAGCATTACCCTAACCCAGATAGTCAACTTTGGTCCCTATTTCATTCTCAGTTGGCTGAACACTAATGCCCAGGGGTAAGGTAGAAGATTATAATCAATCTTCCTCCTGCCAGAAGGATTTGAATCTTATTTGGGTGAACCACCCACCCCTCTCCCCTGCAGAGGACACTATGGCTGTACCCACCAAGGACATGGGCTTGACTCTGCCACCTGTCAGCATAAGGAGCAGGAAATAGTGTGAGTCAGAGTCAGGGTTCCTGGGTCTGAGCTCTAATAACTTAATGCTTAGCTGGTCCTGAGCAGGTCACTTCCCAAACCATAATTTTCTCATCAGAAAAATGAGAAGGGAGGGTGTATACATTGTTATCTTTACGACTTTGAAACCTTCAAGTCCTCGGTTTGTGATCTACAAGATCTTGGCAAACTCCTTATCCTTTTTAAGGCTTGGTTTTCTCATCTGCAAAATGTGGATAAGCACACCTTTCTCATAGGTTTGCTGACTCACTCACTCATTCATTCCCTTATCCACTCATTCACTTATTCATTCATTCAGTAAGCATTTACTGAGAACCTAGTCTGTGCCAAACAAAATTTTCAGTGCGTTCACAGAGGATGTAGATGTGAACAAAACAAGGTCCTGCCCTTACAAAGCTTGTGTTTGTGTATGATGGGCAATAAATAATCAATAGATATGTATTCAGCTGGTGTGGTGAGGATGAAATACGCTAATATCTATAAATTGCTTATGCAGTGGCTAAGACATGGAATCTATTACCGATACTAACCATAAATACGAAAATGTGTAGAATAGTGATTACGATAGCATCCAACAGGGCTACTGTGAGGATTAGATGAAGCATGTGTTTATAAGTTACTTATAATTATCTACTTACTTGATGATCAGGAAGCAAATATAAAGAAGAATATGTTGAGGCCCCCTCGCCATTTCGGTGAGGTTGGGATATTTTCTGTTGGCAGCAGTTGTTTGCATCTGGAGAGTAGAAAAACCACAGTTACGATCTGTTCCCAATCCTCCCGTGCCAATCTGAGTAATTTTGCTGAAGAGCCTCAGGGGGGATATATCTTCCCTCAGGCAGAAAGCAGTCAGCTTTGGTTGAAATGGAATGAGAGAAACCAGGGACCTTCAAACAGCCTCCATATTCTGTCATTGGTGCAAAGGAGAAGACAGGTCACTGGGACGGGAGTAGAGGATCTGACCGGGCTCGCACTGGTGTCCACCTGCTGGAGAGTAGCCCTTAAAACCCTGGTGTGGGATAACTTTGTGCATTGGCCCTGAGTAAAAAAAAAAAAATGTGTGTGCATTTGCGCGCAAGAGCAGGCAGGTAAAAATATCTGCAAGGTACACTCTCCTTTTGAAATTCTTATCATGTGACTTTCCTACAAATAGGTAAGCAGAGCATATTGTTAGCTAATGGTTTGAGTTGTGTAAGTAGGATGACCATAAAATTTATCATCCAATCTGGGACACTTTTGAAAGTGAAAGAAGATGGTATTAATAATTATATCAAGACAGCAGGAATAAATTGGGGCTGTCCTGGGGGCGAAACAGGACACATGTTCATGCTGGGCACAGATTCTTAGGAATATAGTTTTTATTGATTTTTAATGTTCATGTTTCTTTTGGAGAAGGACAGGACTGTGTTTATAAAAGTGTCTCAGCAGCAGCAATATGCTAGTATTTCTTTGTAACAGTAACAGCAATATACTAAATATTTTGAATCCTCTCTGCATTAGGTGAAAGCACTTGCACTGGGTCTTATGGGGGCTACAAAGTTGTCCAAGGCATGACCCCAGGCCTCAAGGAACTTGTAATTTAGCAGAAGAGAGAAGCCATGTACAGTCAACCTCAAGGCAGAGAGTGATGATACTGTGAGACAGGTGCAGGGGACTGTGGGGCTCAGAGCTGGCGTATGTTACTTTTACATGGGAATCCAAGAATGCTTCGTGGAGGAAGTGGCACTTGAGTTGGCCTTTCAATTTGGGCGAGATGAAGCTGGTGCAGAATGGGTACAACGATGGTCCACGTGGTGGCAGATATGGACAAAAGCTCATAGAACAAAAACCTTGGTTGAGATTGGGGAACAATGAACTATTGAGTGTTGTCAGATAAAGGTGTTTGAAGATGAGAATGAAGGTGAGGTGTGAGTCCAGCCTGGATGGTGGAAGAGTTAAGAATGCTGCTGTATCTTTGCTTGGAAAGGGTTGGGATTTCAGAGAAGAGGTGAGGAAAGCTCTGATACACAGCCCACGGCAGGTCTTATGCCCAAGCAGATGTGGCCAGGTTTTCAGGACAGTACTCATCTCAGTAGGACTAAGGACAAATTTTTAAACCCCAGGCATGACGTTAAAAGCAGATCCATTTTGCTCCAAATGAGTTGGCCTTTACACAGGGATGCAAACATCGTGAGTGGGAAAACTACAAGAGAGCCTTTTGATGCTTTGGGTCCTCCAAAGACCTAGTGGGGAGGAAGGGGATGTTCCAACCTCTGAGGGGAGTTGATGGTCATAGTTTGTGATTTCTCACCACGTGCAGGGATTATTACTGTGCTGTGGTGGCAGAGAAGGGGTTTGGACAGAATATTTTCAATAAGGTCCTCTGGAAGGTGGGTTGGAAGATATATAGAACTTTTATCCATGGGCCTCAAAGAGAGGAACCAAAACAGCAGGGAAGTGGCAGGGTCCTGTTGCCTTGGGCATTTGCAGAGTGGGGACTATGGTGCCCTCTCTTTTATGGGACTGGCTGTGCATGGTCCTAACTCTTATCAGGAGGGGCCAGGTATCTAAGGTTGTTTGTCCTGGAAACAGACTTGGAGGTGGTGATTTGCATGCATGAAGTTTATTGGGGCATGTCCTTAGATCAACAGCTGTGAAGGACCAAGTGTAGCAGATTGGGTAGGGGGAGGACTTGAACGGTGATGTAGTCACAACAAAGGCCTCCTTGGATCCCTTGGGAAGCTCTGGACTGGGATGGCCCTTCACAATCATCCCAGGTTGAGCAAAGGGTGTCAAGCCTTCAGATCCCCGCTCTCTACCTCCATAGACCAGTCATGCACGCAGGAAGTTCCAGAGAGAAAGTGTGACCTTGGATGAGGTAACTCTCTTTAGCTGACTGCAAAGCCAGGAGAGGACTCAGTTGAGAGCTGGAAGCCGCCAAATCCCCAAGGTCCTGATGAATAAGCACCGCAGTCCTGAAGAGGAAATCTGGGCCAGCTACAACAGCATACTCTTATCCAGGGGTTCTCAAACTTTAGTGCACATCAGAATCATCTGGAGGGCTCATTAAAATGCAGACTCTGGGCTCATCCCTAGGGATTCTGATCCATGAATTCTGGTGTGAGGTGCAAGAATTTGTACCTCCAGCTAGTTCCCAGGCAATGTTGACCTGGAACACCACTTTAAGAACCACCGCACTATACTGGGCATTTGGAGACTCCTGCTCAGGCACAAATAGCTCATCATTACTTTTAAAACTTGTAGCTAACAGCCACTCAAATGTACACATTTCAAAGTGGAACCAAGCAGCTTTTATCATCTGAAAGATCTTGGTTTTCTACTTCTATAGTGACAATTCAGTGACCAAAAAAATTTGGTGACTATTGCAGTGAGCCATTTCTCTGGAGGGCCCTACATCTCGGTGCCATAAATTATCTCCATTCTCCATAGGCCAGCAGGTGCTATTTGAAGCGGTCATTAGCAATTAATTCTTCTACCTTAAGCATAGTCACCTAGAAAAGAGACAGAGCTTGGCTGCCTAGTTTACAGTGATTCTTCCCACAGCTGGGTCAGTGCTACCCCCACCCATTCTTCTGGAAACCACTCCTTTTGCCCCTGCTTTCACCATGTAGTCCAATTCAGAGGGATCAAGGTCTCACTACATCCTGGCCACCACAACTGGTTGATGGGTGGACGCGGGACCCAAATGAATCCACCCAAGTCCTTTCCCAGGACTTCTCTTTGGAGTTAGCCCTTTCCTCTCTGAGAATGAAGAAATGAGCCTGGAGGTACTAGTGACATGGCTTCTGTGCAGTGAGGAAGCCTGTAGGCAGTGGGGTAAATGAGACCCCCCCCCCATTTGTGGGGGAGGAGAGAAACAGAGAAACAGACAAGCAGTCCTGTCTAGCTACGTCCCTGCCCTTCTTGGTTAGGGGAGCCAGTAAATCCCTCCTTTCTTTAGCTTGCTCAGTTAGGTTGCTACCACTTGCAATCAGATAAATCCTATCTAATGCTCCCTGTAAATGTTTACCATGGGAAACAGAATACATGGGCCCAGTCCTAACAACTTCCAAGAAAAGAGTAGGGAGAGGAGCCCTGTGAGAAGAGTCTGGTCATGTCTGGGTAACACGTGCAGTAGAAATCCTTTGGAGCTAAGTTTGCTCAGAAAACATTGGAGCCTGGGATGGGAGCTGGGATGGGAGACAAATACAATCACAGTGTTGTATATAGTGAATGCTCATTATGTACCAAGTGTTCTGCTATATGTATAACCTGCTTCATTCCATTCCAGTCTGGCATGATAGGTGACAAAGATAAGGAAAGTGAGGTACAGAGAGGTTAAGCGCATTTCCTGAGGTCACATAGCTAGTAAGTGGCAAAGCCATGATTCAAACAACTGCTTTCTGATTGCAAGCCACACATACTTAACCACTCCCCTATATATGACCTTCCCATAGGTCATATGGGACATTAATCTGAGTGCAAGGAAGCAACATTCACCCATTTCACAGCTTTGCCAAGGATTATCCCACAGACTGAGATCTGGGACCCTTCCAAGCAAGCAATTTTGAGGGGTTGGGTAATTTCCTAAATGTCACAAAATCCAAGAATCCAAGTTCGCTACTTAAGAATATTAGAGTAAAGCATACTGAATTGAGGTGATATTCATATTTATAGTTATATTCTTTTGAGCAGTTCACCCAGAGATCACAGATTTCATTATTTTTATTATAGATGTTACCAAGATGTCCCCCACTACCATGGCCAAGATGCCCTGCAGAACTCTTTCAGTCAAACACCATTAATTCAAGCTCCATTAATCTGGACTCTTCTTATAACTAATGTGATGTCTGTGCAATACTTATTTAACAAAAAGTTTGAAATGTGTTATTTTATAAATTCCTGAAGCTTCCTCTCAAGCAAATAGAATGCAGTCTTAAAAATTGTATCTTTTTCAAACAAGGACTCAGAAATTATGAATCTCTTCTTGAGGCTTTCACTGCTGTGTCCAGTAACCAAGTCTTGAATATTATAAAAGTTTTATATTTAGGAGGCATTAATATGTAGGACAGGCCTGTTGTGAATAATAACTTTTTCATGAATGCTCCTTATTAAATCTATTAATGCTCATTTATGTCTTCATTTATAATATATACAGTATTTAAAAATATTAAAACCAATTTCTTGAAAAGCATTTTTTTAAAGTTTATTTATTTTTGAGAGAGAGAGAGAGAACAAGCAGGGGAGGCACAGAGAGAGAATCCCAAACAGGCTCCACGCTATCAGCACAGAGCCTGACGTGGGGCTCGAACTCACAAACATTGAGATCATGACCCAAGGTCAAATTAAGAGTCTGATGCTTAACTAACTGAGCCACCCAGGCACCCCTAAGAAGCATTTTGTAATTGATGGTTTTTTTCCAAGTCACAAAAGCCTTTTCACCATCAATGAATTTGTCACTCAGTCTCACTGTACTGAGGTTCTGAAACCATTTGTATGGTTTGTAAATAAATCGTGCCTAAATTAGACAAGTGTTTCCCTAACTTGCTTCATTATAAGATTTGCCTCTGAGATTCTGAGTCAACAGGTCTTGATTACAACCTAGAAAGCTGTGTTTTCGACAAGTATCCCAGTGGATTCTAACATAGGCTGTCCATGAGCCATACTTTGAGGAACACACAAATTAAATGATGCCAAAGTTTTTTATTTCCCTTTGACATTAATCTGAATTAGGCCCAAAGAATAGCATGGGTAAAAATGTATACTTATATCAATCCATATGTGAACGTAATCATATACTATGATGAGAGGCTTAGAGAAACATGCCTTTATAAAAAGGTACACTTCCTTTATACAGACAGAATTTATGGTGATTTTTCTCATTGTTACTCATTTCTTTCAAGGTGAGATTTAATTTTCCATGACAATCATTTCATCAAGAGACACACATTCACAAACACATAATTTTCCTTTGAAAAATTCAATATACTGTTCACCTCCAGGGCCTTTTCTTTGCAATAGAATGATTTGTATAATTTCACACCTTAGCAGTATTCTTTGAATTCTTATTGATAATTGTGCCTGATTTGTTATGAAGACAAACACACATCGATAGGAGCATTGAGTGCTACAAATTATAAACATAAACAAAATAAAACAATTGTCTATCTCCGCTAGCTTGTCTGGCAAGCACATTTTATACACTCCTTCTTTGACCTTGAAGATGAAACTAGGTTTTAATCAATTATTCCATTATTTTGAGACATATTTGAATATGGCCTTTGTTCAACTTATTAATTTTGAAATTATTATATTCCAATTAACTAGACATTTTAAAAGACTACTGCATCTTGCACTCTACTTTTCAAAGGATACAACTGCTACCATAGGAGGCGATTAATCCCTTTTTGCTAATTCACCAACTCTCTCATATCTTCCTGACAGCCAATAACCTCTTGGTTTGTAGCGAAGGTTTAATGAACAAATTTGGGAGTACCGTGGTGTGCTAAGATGAAAGGTTTACAAAATACACCACAAGACATTCACTAGTAGGCAATATATATTATCATTAGTAATTAAAACTGCATTATCCTTGTCAAAGTGAATGAAAAAGTGAGTCTTACAGTGTGGTACTCTTGTATTTTATCATGTTTGTTTCCCATCTGCCTATTGAGGTGCTTTGTGAGGTCTCCCACTGCAGTTTCTATGCGGTCTCGTAGCAATATTAGAGAGCAACGTGAAAGAGTGTGATAAATTCACCCCTTGTTTATGCATAAGGGATCAACTATGCAAAATCTCGTAATCTGAAGTGGGTCTCCCCACTGTCATTAGTGAATAAGCAAAGTTCTGCTTTCCTTATCCCTTCATTAAAATGTTCTCATTTCTATTCTTCGCTTTCTCCTTCAATTCCTGATACATGTATACCAATGAATTGTTTTTCCCGAAATAGATGGTGATGAAATGGAGGCAAAGACTGTGGTAATCAGCCTTCCTTTTTTATAATCATGCTGCCTTTTTATCCAACCAATACTTATTCAGTACCTACCATGTGCCAAATGTAGGCAATAGGGACAAAAGATTAAAGTCAATGACAGGTCTTGCCTTGTAAGAATTCACATTCTATTTGGAAGATCAATGCATAAACTAATTAACATGGAATGTGGCAAATACAATGATATATATACATGGTCCACACACAGGATACACACATAACACACATTCATGGCAGTGCTAAAAGAGCACATGGAAAGCATCTTACTCAGAGGAAGTCCATCCATAAGCTTTCACAGTGTAACAACCATTGAGTTGGGACTTGACGCACAAGCAGAAAACAAAGACCAGAGTACATTGCAAGGGGAGAGAATCTAAAAGGGCAAGACTTGTGGGATTGGGGTGAAGTAAGTCTAGGGGCTGAAGGTAAAGTAAATGGGGAAGATAGAGACTGTGTTGAAGAGTGGGACAAGCTCCATGTTATGGAATGAATGGTGTTCCCCCCAAATTTATATGTCGAAGTCCCAAACCCCCAAGTAACCATATCTGAGATAGGGTCTTTCTATAGGTAGTTAAGGTTAAATGAGATTATAAAGATGGGGCCCTAGGACAACAGGGGTTGTGTCCTTATAAAAAGAAGGGACACCAGGGTTCTCTCTCTCCTTGAGCACTCAAAGAGGTCATGTGAACACAGTGAGATTCCTAACACCTACTAGCCAAAAGACAGTGCTTCAGAATAAAACCCACCTTGCTGTCACCATGAGCTTGAACTTCCCAACCACCAGCACCACGAGAAAACTTTTGTGGCTTAAGCCATCCGGTCTATGGTATTTTGTAATGGCAGCCCAAACAGACTAATATATTCCATAAGGCTTTGCCTGCAGTGCTAAGGAGTTTGGACTAGAAGTGATAGATGACTACTTAGCAGAGAAGCATCACGATCAGATCTGGGCTATCAGAAGACTTCTGTGTCAGCAATGGGGAGAGTGAGTGGGAGGAAAGATAGATTGAAGCTATGAGATATGCAAGAGACAAAAGTGGAAGGACAGGTCAAAGTTCATTGTCTGGGGGTTAAGAGGGCCTGTATTTTTATTCCAGCTCTTCTACTACCAAGTACTTGGCCTTAGGGCAGTCACTTCAACTTTCTAGGCCTCTGTTTCCACTCCTGTAATGAAAAGAATTGACTCGAAGGCAGTCACAATGGCCTCCTAATAGAAATGTTTCTTTGTAAACTCTTCTCCTCCTCACTTCATGTATGGTATGGACCTCATGATCCTCATAGGCTAGAGCTCATTGGCTCAAATGACCACCTGACTCAGACTGGCTCAGTCTGACTCCTTCTTTCAACACATTGGGCTGAGAGTTGGTCTGGGTATTGGGAACCAAGTCACGTTAATAGTAAGACAAAGTTTTTGAACTCCTACATCTATCTGCATCCTGCAAACAGCCTCTGTTCTCCTTTGTTCTGAGACCAAATTATCCAAATTATTATTTCCTCGGTTCTTCTCCGGTTCTCACATCTATATACACAAACTAATTTTTTCCCTTTAGGCTACCTGAAGTGAGTTTCTGGTTTTTTTTAACCCAATATGTGTCATATGTATCTCTGATCTAACATCCGATAAGTCCGAGACAAGGGCGTGTCGCACGTGTAGGGACTCTGAGGCCAGCCATGTCCACTCCAGGATGTGGTCCCATTCAGGAATGATTGTTGGGGGCACTATAAGATCGTGAATCCTCCTAGAAGATTTCTCCACTCATTTGCTGATGTGTCTGAAATTTCCACTCTAGCCATCATGCCTGTGGATAGGAATGTCTCCACAGGGTCACTGTCAAAAACAGGCTTGGCTTATCAGATTCACTATTCATTTATTGGTAGCTCTAGATATTTTTGAAGAGGGAAGATTTTGAGGATGGAGAGAGTTAGAAAATAGTTGGATCAAAAAAGTCAACAGGCCATGGGGAGCCTGGGAGGCTCAGTCGGTCAAGCATCCGACACTTGATTTTGGCTCAGGTCACGATCTCACAGCTAGTGAGTGGAGCGCTACGTCAGACTCCACGATGACAGTGTAGAGCCTGCTTGGGATTCTCCCTCTGTCCCTCCTCCACTCGCATGTGAGCACTCTCTCTCCCTCTCTCAAAAATAAATGAATAAATAAGCATTTAAAAAAAAGGCACCAGGCCAGAAATGAGATTCCAGGGCTGCTAGTGATAGTGATGGAGTCCAAGTGAGCCTGGAGGAGGGGAATCCTGCACTGTTAGCTAAATGACTCAATGTACACTTCACCATTTTATTGTAGATCAACCTTGGCCTATACAAAATTTTGTGATGGTCTAGCGTGGGTTGTCTTCATGTTCTTCATGTCCTTTCCCAATTGTATGAGTAAGAGACCCCTCAGGAAGCCTAACGGAGCAGGTTCTGGGCAGTCTTGGGAAGAGCATGTGCTTTAGGCCAGCCACTTGAGTCCCAGTGCTGGTTCTACCACTTACTAACCCCGGGGCTTTAGCCAAGTCACTTAACCCTCGGAACCTCAGTTCCATTTCTCATAATGTGGTTTTGAGCAGAAATTAAGTAAGGTGCCATATAGAAACATGGTTAGTAAAAACATTGAGAGAAAAGAAAAATATCTATAGCTACCAAAATGAGGTATTTTTCAAAGGCAAAAACTTTCATCAGGATGCTGTTAAATGAATGCACTTGAAGAAGACGTTTGCATAGCACTAATTTGTTAGATTTTATGTTTTGTTACAAACTCTAATTTCAAGAATTCATCTGGGAACAGTTAAACATTTTGTGCTATTACACTACCATTTGTGCCTACTGACATTTTATTGGTCATGTAAGCAAGTTGGCTCTGGCGGGAAACCCAGAGCATGTGTTAGAACTCATCACCTGCTGTGGACTCTGAAACAGATGGTTGACCTCTCTGAGCTGTAGCTTCTTCATGTCTGAAAACAAACTCAAGGCTACTGCCCAATCTTATGGGTTCTCCATGGGAAATAATAAAAGTGATAACCTCGGACTTTTCTGCCAACCAAGTGCTAAGTAATTCAGTTATATACACATATTAACTGCAGAATTATATATACATATTAACTATACGGTATTTTTAATCACCATGGCAAACAGACACTCACCTTTTCACCCAAGTTGATTAAAACGTACTGATTTTTGTTCATTTCACCCATTAACTACGTTCCACAAGCAAGAGAGTGGACTGTTTGCAAAAGTGTCATTTGAATGGTGTAGACGTTTATTTTCATTTGAAGTTAGTAGGTAGGCAGTGAATAACCCGAAAACCATGGTCAGCTTGGTTTTTCTGACTTATACTTTTGTGTAATTTTTAAGTGTTGAAGGAAGAATTCACTGATGAATATGGGAGTCATTTATTTGTAATGGCGCGGCCGCATGCTGACGCTGCTGTTGGATGATGCTTATGAACACCTCTGTGCTCTCTCAGTTGGACAGACATGGTCACGTCCATCTAGAGCCTTAAAGGCCCCACCTGGCACTGTGTTGGTCAGAAGCACTAATGGCGACTACCACCCAGGCTCTTCAAGGCTGCTGAGTTGGCCTGGGGTGACTGCACCTGTCCCTTATCAAACCCTCGAGCACACCCAGCAGCCATCCCTCCTTGTTCACGTTCACATTCACAGAGCTGCGTGTCAACGCTTCATGGGTCCTCCTTAGAACAGAGAGACAGCCCTGAGTAACTCATGCCACACTGAGATGGAGAAGCAGAGGTATGAATCAGTGATTCTGTGTCTCTGTTGATCCAAAAAATGTCTTAGAGTTTAGTAGAAAAACCTGGGTCTCACTTCTCCAATGGACCGGAGTACAAATCCTAACTCAGTCACTAACTCCGCTGGTACACTCTGTGATCATGAGCAGATTGCTTAATCTTTCAGAGTCTGTGCTTCTTCACCGGTAGGGTAGATATTTGGAAACAGAGTTGCATTAAATAAAACGCCTGGATCAAATTAAGCGACTCAATAAGTGTTTGTTTTCTCCTTAGTTACAAAATCATTGGATTTATTCAGGATTAGGTACAGTTGCTTAAGTGAGTTATTTCCACAAAACAAGTGGCATTAACCACAGTAAAACATTCTCCTCTATTGACTGGACAGAGATTCACTGACACAGATAATGAAAGCATATTTGGGGGATGATCCTTGCCAAGTCTGCTTTGATGTTTTTGTTATACAAGAGCAAAACCAGATGGAAGTGATGAGATGCCTAAGCTGGGTGCAAAACTATGAGACAGAGGTATGGTTTCCACTAGTTTCTACCCACTGAAATATTCTGCACCCTCCCCACGTTACAGAAGAATTGAATGCTTCTCCTCAAATTCTACAGATCACAGAGCCCTTATCCAGGCCCCAAAAAGTCCTTTAGCAAAATCTGACTTTGAGTTAAAAGTAGAAATGGGTTCAGAGCATCTGCTTTGGAGGCCTCAGATAACACTCCTGCTTATCAAGTCTTGATCAGAGAGAATGCCAGAAACACATGGAAAGGTCTTGCCCTTCTGACCTTCCCATCATAATATTTGGAAGCGAGAGGACTGGAGGTGCTTTAGGAGGGCCTGGAAGAGAGGTTGGTGTGCCTAAGTTCAGTTCCACACACATTTATCAAACCCATCCCTAGTGCCAGACGTGCTGGGAGTCAGGGTGGAATTAGGAACATCACAGAGACCAGAAGGCACTCAACCTCTGGAGCCAGAATTGCTCCACAGCACCAGCATCTTGGTAAATTCACATTCACACATTTGGTTTGCACATTACATTCTAAGTTACAAAACTGATCCAGCAAAATACAGGCATTAGTATTTTTTATTATCTAACATTCATGAGCTCACGGTGTTCTAGATACTGTACAGAACACGATCACGGTAGTTTAAAATTCAGTTTTGCATCAGATCTGAGACCTCGGGTGCCCAATTTAAAAATAGCCCAAGGTATACGGTAAATCATGCCATGGAGGAAGATGCATGGTATAAACCCATAATATCTGAATCAAGGGATTTATTTGAGGATTAAATGGAACGATTCATAAACAACACCTAATTCAGTGCCTGGCCCATTACGGTTCCCTTGGGTCCAACTAGGCATCATCAAGACTTGTGTCAAGTCAGGGAAGAGTTGGTTCAAACAGGCCAGCAGGATCATCAGTATAATTAGGCAATAACTGATAAAACTGTGGAATTGCTGGGTTAAAGGAGCTTGTGAAAATTCATCTAATCTCTCCTTATAGTTAGCCTAAACCTGTCTATCTTAGTTGTGAGCCCGGTTTTCTTACCCTGTCTAAGCATATTCAGGATGAGTCACCTTTTGAGTTTACTCTTAATGAGTGTCTAAAATCAGAATTATACCTGGTAATTTTAAAAAACAAAAAACAAAAAACAAGCTGCATGTGCTATCCAGGGAAAGATGTTTTTCCTCTAACTTCACAGCCAAACTTCAAACAGAAAGCGTCCTTATTGAAAGACTGGCCAGATGCAGGTATATATCTCTGGGAGTTGTCCTGGTTTCTTTTTAAATTAGGCAATGAATATACTTCTTGACATGCACACACAAGATTTGTGGCAAAAACACCTTTCTTTCATGTAACTGATTTTCCTTTAATCCCAACCTTAATGTATATCATTCTTGATGCACAATCTCAAACGGGCTTTGAACTAGTGAATGCTAACTTTGAATAATGAAGAAAGAAATGACAGTTTACTTTATAGCTGGGTTCAGGATACATGAGGTTGAGGGGCAATAGAGGTGTAACTGCTCACCTTTCACCCCACCATAGCAGGTAGAGTACTAAAGGGAAGTGATTAGTAAGAGGTGGCAATAAGTTAAAACCCAAGGCCGAGCGTTCCCGAGGCATTTGCATTCCTTGGTTTGGAAGGCAGTGTTGAAAATAAAAAACCATCACAAGACAGAAAAACTGCTATAGTTATATCACAGCACACTGAGTTGCAAACCTTTTAATGAAAGTCATAATTCTTCGGTTGTCTACATCATACTATATTCTCATGCAAAACACTTTAATGCCTGGTGTAAATTACTTTAGACTTTCTTAGCATGTATTGCATTTTTTAATCATGGGTGTTCAGTCCTATTTTCCATTTGGAGTCCCAGAGAGCAATATCCAAATGAAGCCAGATGAGTTCCACACCTGCAGCCTCCCCTTCTGTGGTCCTGCTCTCCCCGGGCCCCCTTCTTTTCCTCCTTCCCTCCCCACTGCCTTCCCTGCAACTACAGTTCCTGGTGCATCCTCAGTTAGAGGGTATAATCTGGTGCTCGTTCGGACAGGTGAACAATTGCAGCTTGTCCCTGGTCAGGATGTCAGGCAGAGGTCCTGAGAAACGCCGCAGCCCACGCTGCACCAGCCTCCTCATGGCTGGATACGTTCGAACGGTCACAGGGAACCTCTCTGTCCTCATCTGCCTTCTGAGAAACACAGCCCTGAAGAAACTTTTAAATATTCGCATAATGTGCGAGGGCCCGGAGTGGATACACAGAGGGTACATGTTGCCTGCCAGTGGCCTCTGCGCTATCGATAGACCCATCTCTCTGAAACACCGAGCAGACTGAACCTTTCTTGGAACATGCTCCCCCGTCTTCCACTTCTCCCCCAGAGGCAGAATTAATCATGTGGCTACACTCCTCTAACGTTGCTTATCCGCCTTTATTATAGCAAGTGACACAGTGGGCCGTAGCCGGGGCACAAGTGTCTTCCTTGGCAATCTGTGAGCACCTCTGGGGTGCAGATTCATTCACCTAAGAGTCAAGGCGCATAGCACTGTGCTGGTATGTCATAGTAGGTGCTCAGCCAAAGTTTGCTGAAGAAATAAATGATACGTCTTATAGAGAAAGATGTCAGATTTATGCACTGCTATTTAAATCATGTGTATTTTCATTTCACAGCCTCCAAATTGTGTAATGAAAGTAGGAAATACTCCGTGGTGGTGACAGAATTCTGCATTCTGTAGTCTGGAAAATACGTAATGATAGTAAAACATTGACTGCGTTTGTCCATTTTTAATTCATGAGGTTGGCAACAGGGCTGCATTTGAGATTTTTTTTGGGGGGAGGGGAGTAAAAATTTAATATATCCTTTGCAGGAGTCTCCCTTTTTTTTCCCTGATTGGAAAAAAAAAAAAAACTCAGTTTTTACTTATTTATCTATAAGCTTTGTAAGGTTCTATTTTTTCAGCTGGTTCTTCCTATCCAGGTTCAGGGTCTAAATAGGGGCTTGGTCCAAGGTTAGCTAAAACACTGGATAAAATGAGTGTTGGCATCTGTCCCTGTGACTATTGATTCTGGGGCTATGCCAGGTCCCTGGGGATTGGAAAGATTCCCTATCTGAGGCTACTTGGCTCTAAAAACCCTTCCTCCAGCCCTTGCCAACTAAAACACAGTAGGAGCAAATGTTGTGTGGCAACTGGGTATAAACACAACAGTTGGAATGCTTCAGAAAGAAGTTTGAATTTCCTGGTTAAGTGTATTCAATGTTAAAACAACAATAACAGTGTTAAAAACACATTTGGGGATTGTTAGAGCGCCTTACCCACTGATTCTCATTATTACTCTTCGAGACTTGTTGGATACACTGATGTCTCTGAGAAGTATTTCCTTAGGGATCGTCTTAGAAGCTATGTCTACAGAGATTGGGTAAGGTGAAGACACGGTTCAAAATAGGACCCCAAAGAAGGCAAATGCAATGTTGGTTAAACTAACGCCTTACCTGTGAGAGTGGGACAGAAAAGGAGCAAAGAAGCGCGGGACCTACTTGTAGCTGCCGTTCTTACAAGCTCTGAGATTTCAAGTGAATCCTGTCCCTGGGCCTCCACTTTCCTCATCTGTAAAGTGAGCAGGTCGCTCATAGAAACTTCGGAAAGGCCTTCCAGCACTGAAGCTCAGTGAGCACTGTTGCTCTCTGACATTGACCACATGTCCTTAGCCCAGCATGCTTTGTGTCTGAATAGAGAACAGAGGCTCTTAGTTTTCAAATCGTGGCTTTGGTGTTGGCACAAGAGCAGAGAACCTCATGAATTTTTCACCCAAGGGCTACCTCACGGGGAAGGGCCACAGTTATAGGTTGAATCGTCTCTCCTCAAGAAAGATATGTTAAGTTCTAACCCGCATTCAGAAGAATGTCACCTTATTTGGAAACAGGGTCTTTGCAGATTTTAGCAAGTTAAGATGAGATGGTCATCAGGGGGCACACTACCCCAATATGACTGGTGCCCTTATATAATGGGGCAATTGGACAGAAATTTAGAAGGAAGATATGTTTGGAGACCCAGGGAAAACACTCTGAAGACAGAGGCTGAGATTATGCTGCCACAAGCCACGGGATGTCCGGGGCTACTGGAAACTGGAAAAAGCAAGGAAAGATGCTTTCTCTGCAGGCTTCCAAGGGGCATGGCCCTGCCAACACTTGGACCCCAGACTTCCAGCCTCTGGAACTGTGAGATGCTTCGTTACAGCAGTCCTGGGGAACCAGCGCAGACCAGCTCTGCCCCTCAACTCTCCTGAGTTCATGTCCACCTGCCTTATTCATAGGACAGAATGGATCTCTTGCCTGCTGTGTGTGATGTGACATTTTCCAGATGAAACAGTGGACGACAGACAAGCAGAGAAGGGGAGAGAGAGGGAAAGAAGGAAAATGAAAGGGTAACTTAAAAAAAAAATTACATCCAAGTTATTTAACATATAGTGTAATAATGACTTCAGGAATAGAATTTAGCGATTCATCACTTACATATAACACTCAGCACTCATCCCTACAAGTGCCCTCCTTAATGCCTATCACCCATTTAGCCCATCCCCCCCCACCTCCGTTCCAGCAACCCTCAGTTTGTTTTCTATATTTAGGAGTTTCTTATGGGTTGTCTCCCTCTCTGTTTTTATCTTATTTTTGCTCCCCTTTCCCTGTTCATCTGTTTTGTTTCTTAATGGAATATTACTTGGCAATCAAAAAGAATGAAATCTTGCCATTTGCAACAACATGGATGGAACTAGAGAGTGTTATGCTAAGTGAAATAGAGAAAGACAAATATCATATGATTTCTCTCACATGTGGAATCAAAGAAAGGATAACTTGTTAAGAACACCGAGAAGTCTGGGATCAGTTCTGGTATTTCACTTGTACACTTGGGAACAGCCTAACAGCTAAAGGATTTTGTGTAAATAACCATTGCCCTGAGCCCCCCAAGCACCCCACCACCAAGCCCGCTGTACCTGCTACCAGCCTACTCTGTCCCTTTCCAGAGGCTCTCCAGGATCTCCCCCCAGAATCCAGCCAATGAAGGATTGACTCCTGGGCCTGCATGGGGTCTTTGGATTCTGGCCCAGGACTACCTCTGCCACAGTCCCTTCTGATGGGTCAGCACTTATTGTTAATAATATCATTTCCAATTGAGAACCTTGTGCATTTGGATTATGGTAGTGGACTTCCACCATGATGGGAGAACATGCAGTAGAAGGAGGTGAAACCAGATGTTGCTGGAGAGAGTTGAAGAGAAACAGGCATATAAGAGATCAGAGCAGCAGGAGGGAAGACAGAGCCATAAAGAGAGGTCTCTCTGCAGCTGTTACTGTACAGTTGAGATACTGCTTTCCTTAAAAATGCCTCTGGCCTTCTGGTCCTTTCCCTAGCAACCCACCACCAATCCAGGAGTAGGAGAGAGGGGTGGAAAGAGGGTACAGAGGAGTAAGGCAGGGAAGGTCCAGTCGTTCACTTGCCCACTGGGCCAGAGCAGGTGTCAGGGGCAGGTGACCACCTGGTGATACAAAGCATGGAGGCTCAGGTGGGCTGGCGAAGCTTGGTTACGGGAAACTCTTGGGCAGTGGAGTGGGTAGAGGCCTCATTCCTAACAGCAGTCACCCTCTCACCTCCGCATCTTCACCCCACTTAATCCTCACAAGACCTCTAATGAGCGGGTGTTATCATTAATTCTCATTTTGCAGGTAAAGAATCCGAAATGCAGCAAAGTGAAATAATTTAGCTAAAGGTCAGTGGCCTCTAAGGAGTGGAGCCAAATATCAAACTCAGGAATACTTGCTTCCAACTCCTGTACTCTCAGCCACTAGCCATCAGTCATCTGTGGAGAGGTTATCTGGCCATGTGTAATTCAGCAGCCACTCCGATCTAAAAGTGTAGCATCCGTGCCATCGCCAATCCAAACCTCCAAGCAAGTAGAATCCTTTGACCAAGTCAGGGTGACTCATGTAGAGACAAAACCTTATACACTCGGATGTGAGGGATATCTTGTTGTAAACATGGGACAGGGTGAGCTTAGGGTCCTCCTACTCTGCCATCTTCCCAAGCTTCTCTCATCGAGATAAAATCTTATAACAGTGAACAATGATTCCCACATTATCAGAGACTTCTGTTCAAGCGACATCATTTAATACTTATTGGATGTCCATTGAGAGTTGAGCATAAGATGCACTCTTGTCACACGCTGGCATTTCTCAAGATTTCTGTATTAAAAAACAAGATAGCAACTATTCACCATGGTCAAGAAGTGATCTTGGGAGATTAGATGTTATTCTTCCTCTAACCCTACCTATAGACTAATTGGATACAAAAGAGCATTTCCCAGATACAATTCAGATTTATGGGTAACATAAATCAGCTATTCTTAAATAAGATTTGCCTTTATCATCTGGCCGACTCTAGAGTGTTCTTAACTCTTTATCTGTGTTTACCCCGTCAACCCCATTTGGTAAACACCACCAAGCATGCTGTCAAACATACCGCCCTTTAGAAATCAATGTAAATGTAATTCTACCAACTTCAACTAAACTAATAAGATCTGAAAGGTCATAATGGTACCAGACATGCAATGAATAATAGCTATGGATGCAGCTCAATGATTGATTCAACCAAAGGCAATGAAGGTCTTAGGGAAAATGAGCTATTTAATTTTCTCATATACCCTAGTATGTTCTGAAGCACCTTAAATTTGGGATTGGATCTCAGGCGCACTGTGTTATCACTACATGCTTTATTGGAGCCTGCAGAAGGAAAAAAAACTGAAAAAGTAGAGAAAGTTGATTTCATTGTTGGATCCAGTATGGTCTCACTCTTGTCATGGAAAGACCTTAAATCATCAACGTGCATATTTAATCTATTTCCCTCAAACACATCTGTATTACTTTCAAAAGGCTGCCATAACAAATGTCTGCAAACTGGGTGGCTGAAAGCAAGAGAAATGTACTGTCTCACAGTCCTGGAGACCACAAGTCAAAAATCAAGGAGTTGGTTGGACTGATTCCTTCTGAGAGTTTTAAGACAGAATCATTTTTTTTTCTTTATTTCTTTCTTTTATTTATTTATTTTGTTTGTTATTGAGAGAGAGAGAGAGAAGAGAGAGAGCACAAACGGGAGAGGGGCAGAGTGGCACAGGGAGAGAGAGAGAATCTTAAGCAGACTCCATGTGCAGCATGGAGACCTACTTGGGGCTTGATCCCAAGACCATGGGATCATGACCTGAGCTGAAATCAAGAGTCAGATTCTTCACCAACTGAGTCACCCAGGTGCCCCAAGACAGAATCTGTTCTATGCTTCTGTCATAGCATCTGGTAGCTCCAGGCATTCCTACTGAGTGTAAATGCATCACTCTAATCTTCCTGTCTCTGTCTGCATGTGGCCATCTTCTTATAAGAACACGAGTCATATTGGATTAGGGGCCCACCCTTCTCCAGTATGATTTCATCCTAACTTGTCACATCTGCAATGGCCCTGTTTCTAAATAAGTTCACATTCTGAGATGCAGGAGGTTAGGATTTCAAAATATCTTTTTGGGGAACACAGTTCAACCATTTGCAATATCCAAGTAGAAAACAGAGTTCATAGCACTATATGCTGTTAGGTTACAAATCAGGCAACGCATTTACCAAAACTATAGTACAGAACATGGAAGCTTTAGTTACAAGTAAATAACTTAACTTTTTATATTTTTACTGTTTAAGTTATAAAATAGTTAATATAATTATGAAATATACAAAAAAGAATACATATAATGTATGTATACTGTAGAAAGAGTAATAGAATGAATATCAATGTACCTGTCAGTTTAAGAAACAGGACATTGTGAATAAAATTAAAGCCTCCATATGTCCCTACTGAATCTCATTCTATTTCTTTCTTGGTGAGCAACACAGACTAGGTCCCTGCCCTCATGAACTTACATTTCAGTTGAAGCAGGCAGACACAAAATAGACACAAAAATGAGAAATAAAATGTCAGGTAAGGAAAGTGCTACCCACAGCACTAAAATATGGGGATGTGACAGAAAGTAAGTGGATGGCTATTTGAGACTGGAAGCTCAGGCAAGGCTTCTTTGAGGTGGTGACCGACTGAAAAGAAGGAGTCAGTTGTGTGAAGATAAGGAAGAAAAGCATCGAGGACAAGGCATGAGAAAGTACCAAGGCCAAAAGACAAGACAAGCTTGGCAAATAAAAGGCCAGATAGCTGGAACTTAGTAAGGACAGAATAAACCCACAGTTAAGAATATGCTGTAAAAACTGGAGTAAAGAATCTAGATTTTGTTGTAAGAACAATGAGAGACTCTATGAGGGTTTTAAGCGAGGTTATAACATGATCTATGTTTCAGAAGCTATCTGTTGTTGCGGTTTGCAAGGGGCAGACTCAAAGCAAGGAAACTATCAGGACTAGGTGGATAGTGGTGGAGATAGACCACATACCGACTTGGGATGTGCTCTTGAGATGGAGTCTGTAGGGCTCAATGCACTGGATATGGGGAAAAGGGGAAAGAGAAAATGTTGCCGAATGCAACTGAATGGATTGAGGTACATTTTAATGAGATGGGAAAGATTTGTGGAGGGAGCAGATCTGGGGAGGTGTAAGTTACAAGTTTTCTTTGATTAAGTTTGACAAATGCCTATAAGACAATCTTGTGAAGATTTTACAAGGCAGTTTACCATATAAGTCCTTGAGTCTTTGTTAAAAACCAGTCTCGTTCCTCATGAAACACAATCAACTCTGCATTAGTCAAGACACGTTCTCTCTTTGGTCAATTTCCTCAGCTGTTTTCTTGTGACCTTCTTTCGCTTTGCTTCCTGCTTATTAAACCCTCAATCATTCATCAAATGTTTTCTAGTACTTGTTATGTGGATGAGCATACTGCTGACATCTGTCATACTGCAGACATAAGTGGCTCTTTTTGAATATTTGTAGAATAATTGAATGAATGAATGAATGAATGAATGAATGAATATACTGCTTAGCTTCTCTTGAGGCTTAAGTTTTCAAGGGTTGGATAAGTCTAGTATAGGAAATAATACATACACTTCAGTGATACAATGCAAAGCAAAAAGTGATTAGTTGAATAGGAAAGTTACTAATAAAGGATTGTGCAAGTTCAGAAGAAGATATGCAATTCAGGAAATGCGGTATATGCACATGATGGAATACCATCCCGTAATGAGAAAGAAGAAACTACAACTATATGCAACAGAATGAATAAATTCCACATAGTTTTGAACAAAATAAGCCATATAAAAGAATACACACTGTATTATTTCATTTATATAAAGTTCAAGAAAGACAGAACTAAGCTATGGTGTTAGAAATGGTTGGTTACAGTGTGTAGGCAGGCTGTGACCCATAGGAAGTGTGAAGGGAATCCTGGGATTCTGGTTACATTCTGGGTTTTTTTTTTGGGGGGGGGTGGTTTGCTTATATGTGTTCACGTCACTTAAATTCACCTACCTGTACACTTAGGATTTGTGTACCTTAGGATTTGTGTATCATATGTCGAGAACTGTAAAGTGTCTGAGGCTTACTCTGCCAGCAAGCCTGCCACAATTTTATGCACGCTGGCAGAAGACATGATACTCCTGGGTCAGAGACAAAGGAATTGATGACTCGAAGCGCAGCAAGCAGCATAAGTTATACGTTTGTTCTTGTTCCTCTTGCTCCCCTTCCTCAAAGTTGCACAGGGGGGGCTCAGATGGAATGCTGTACATGCCGTGGCTTTGTGTCAACTGAGGAACCCCAAGCTTAGAGAACCCAAATCTTTCATAATGGGATACAAGCAAATCTGCCCCACCTCCGTGGAGGGAGACAATATCTTTGTTATACTAGGTAGTAAACAAACCCGTCCTCTGCTTGGGAGGGAGACACTATCTTCCAAGGCTGTTCTCTATATATTCATCCTTGGAAAGGTAGTCATGAACAAAAGCTATCAGTGCCTCTCTGCTCACAAGGCTTGCAGAAACGTGAAAGACCCCCAGAGGATTATCTTACAACATGGTGTACTTCAATAAAAAGTTTAAATTTAAAATTATGTGGTATTTTAGCTAGATCTTATTTGGGCATGATCAGATTGAGAGAAAATGACTTTAATGTTAGGAACAGTGAGTGGGTGAGTTTTAGTAGAGCGTAGTGTTTTTCCCACCTAAAAAGTCTTCCAACATGGGAAGGTAAGGTAAATGAAACTCAAATGGCCAATTTGACTGTCTTTTTTATTGCTCAGATAAAGGTTTGTGGAAGGGAAGAAAATCACATTAAAGAATGAAACAAGACTTTAAGGAATAATCTGTGTATTTCATTTATCCTTTTCCCTATTCCCCCAACTGTGCATGGGTTTGGATTATTTAGAGTTGAGATTTAGAAAATATTTCCATCATAATATGTGCACAGTTCAGTAGATTTTATTTTGAAAATAAAATAAGAAATACAGAAAATAATAAACTCAAATGCCTTTAAAAGTTTTTTATTTCCATAATTGAAAATTTTAAACCAAAATTATATTGGCCCTAATTAACTTTACTTTGAAAGACAAATCTCTAAATTTCTCTTGTCTTATTTACAATAAATCTCGATGACCCAATAGCATTTAAGCAGAAATGTGATGTACTTAATGCTTAACATTTTCTTAACATTTTCTCTCGGAAACATCCATTTTTATGCTACCTAGGTAAAAGTGTGGAAGTGAATATTAAAATCCCATAACCATATTTTGGTGCTGATGCTGCATTTTCACGTTTTATGATCTATCTTGAGCTGTTTGACTGAATGGCAGTCTGCTGTTTAATCAAGAGCCATGTGTTATTCTATATAAGTGTACTGTATTATAAAAGTGAATGTAAAATTAATTTCAGGATATATATGTTTAATTACATAGTCTCGTGTTACATATCTGAATCAAATTGTGCATTGCCTGTTAATAGCTTGAAAAAGTTTGGAATTAATTTAAGCAGTGAAGCTTGAGATCTTTTTAAGGAGGCTTTTCTTAGATCATAACTCAGTTCTGGAAGTTCAGTCCTTTGTGGTTTTTCCAGGTTAGCCCTTCGAGTGGAGAAGTAAAGGATATGATATTTGTTGAATGCTTGTTTTGTACCAGGCAATGGAATATATGGTTTACATGTATCACCTTGTTTTAAATTCCATGAGGTGACTATAATTATTCCCATTTTAGACATGAACAAAAAAATCAAGAGTGGACTACTTGAACTCACACCAGGAGTAAGTGGTGGACCCAGGATTTGAATACAAAGCTGTATGTCTCCATGGTAAAATCATTTTTTAAAATAGTACTTGCAGGGTGCCTGGGTGGCTCAGTCAGTTGAGCGTCGACTTTGGCTCAGGTCATGATCTCACGGTTTGTTTGTGGGTTTAAGCCCTGCCTCAGGCTCTGTGCTGACACCTCAGAGCCTGGAGCCTGCTGTGGATTCTGTGTCTCCCTCTCTGCCCCTGCCCTGCTTGTGCTCTGTCTCTCTCTCTCAAAAATGAATAAACATTAAAAAAATTAAAAACAAATAAAAATAAATAAAATAGTACTTGCACATGGGTAGGAAGAAAAGACTAGAAGAATGAATGTTTACCATTATGTTAGCCATGGTGGGATTAAAGTTAATTTTTAATTCTTTATTTCATCATTGTGTATTGTCTGAATTTCTGATAATGTGTATGTATATATATTTATTTAAATATAGCATAGGGCTTGAAATGACCTTGAGAAGTCATTAAGATTGAAACCATTAACAGCAAGGTCTCCCATGGGCTTTATTCATTTAATGTCTCTTGATATGGGAGGTTTCAATCATGTAGGTTTCTGAAAGCCCAAGGGATGAAGTTGTGTCTGGGGACCGGATGATCATGGGGTGATAGTGTGTCTCTCCACGTCTCGAAGGTCAAGCGTGGTCTGAAAGATAACCAATTCCAGCTCTACTCCAAGCCAGAAAGATTCTCATGGGTGGACATTGGATAGCTTGACTATTCTAGGTCATGTAAACAAGAACTTCTGCCTACTTCCCACTACCATTTTCTTAAATTTAAGAAATTTTCTCTAATAGCCATTGAGAATCATGGAATCATTTCACCCACTCCTCTAATAAATAGTCCTTTACTTTGTATATATCCTTATAACAATTTGGGTCAAGATGCAAGTGATTATCCACCCCTACCCACACCCCTTAAATATATCATTCCCTTTAATATATTTCTGAAGCTAATTATCTATATGAAGGTACTGGGATAGAAAATCAGCTAGTTGAGGCGCCCGGGTGGCTCAGTCAGTTAAGTGCCTGACTCTTGATTTCAGCTCAGGTCATGATTTCATGGCTGTGAGATCGAGCCCCACATTGGGCTCCACGTTGGGCTCTGTGCTGGGTGTGGAGCCTGCTTAAGATTCTCTCCCTTCCTCTTCCTCTACCCTTCCCTCGTCCTCTCCCTTTCCCCACCTCTCCCCACAAAAAAGTCACCTAGTTGTGTGGTATGCCACCCAGTTTCCTCCTTTTGGACCAAGGTCCAAAAAGGTCAATGTCATTCCCCCTCCCACTTCCAGAAGTGTCATTTGCTCACAGCTCATAGTTGAGACCCTCGTCAGAAACTTCCCCTGGCCAAAGGAAGCTGCCTTGCCTAAATTAGCTGCTTCCACAGGGGCAGCCCACATGTAATGCCTAGACTATACGTGGGCACAAAGCCCAGCACCTTTGCTGCAATTTGGGGGCATCTCTGAAAGGCCATCCCAGCTCCAGACCTCCCTGTAAAATCATCTGAGACTCCTGTTGCAACCCATCACAGTTCAACTTCGCTTCTGCCCAGTCCTCCTTCCCTCAACTCCTTACAGGCTTTGCTCCTAGGAGCACTCACCAGCAAGCCCTCTCCATATGACTTGTTGTCTGAATCTTCTTCCCCAGGAAGAGAAGGTAAAACTCACCTACATTTCCTATGGCCTCCAAATCACCATTCTCTCCCAGGTGAGCTCTTGAAACAGTAGCATCCATTGTGAATATCACAATAACTGTACCAGGCAGATCCCAGGGTAGATCTCCCTTCTTCTTGGAGGACCTGAGTAAGGAGTTAGCCACACAGACTCACACAGCAAGTTTGCTCAGAAAGGGTCTATACACTCTGCTCTGTAAGCCCTAGTGTCAAAGAGCTTGTACTGCTGGTTAGCTTCTCACTGCAGACAGTCTCTATGGGTTGCCAGTAAAGTGAGCACCGGTGTTAAACCAAACTCCAAGAGCGTCTGCCTTCCTGCACTTTGGAGGACATGGGTGCACTGACAGGTCAAAGCCAAGAGTTTTCTGTAGTAGTAGCCAACGGCAGTAGCCATCGTAAAACAAAGGTCTCTAGTTTGGAATGGAGCAAGGACACCAGTTCATAGGTGACCCTCTGGGATCCAATACCTGTCTCTTGGGCTGGGCTTCCCTATTAGAAATCACGGAATTGAAACAGACCCTGCCTTCTCTGGGTTTGGTGACTGGGTAACTGGCATCCTCTTTTGATTTGCAAATACTACCGTGAAGCCCACAAAAGCCAGCAAAGTTAGAAAGATAAGATGGCTTCAGGAGACATGACAAAGAAATGTGTTACCTCTTTGGAACAACTCTTTTTTTGTGTGTGTGTTTATTTATTTATTTTGAGAGAGAGAGAGAGAGAGAGAGAGAGAGTAGGGAGAGGGGCAGAGAGAGAGAAGGAATCCCAGGCAGGCTCTGTGCTGTCAGTGCAGAGCCCGACACAGGGCTCATACTCACAAACCATGAGATCATGACCTGAGCTGAAATCAAGAGTCAGACATTTAACCAACTGAGCCACCCAGGCGCCCCTGGAACAACTCTTTCTATGAAAAATATACTGGAACAGATTGCAGCTGGACAACCTGGTCAATAAAGACTTCAGGATTTAATTGCTCGTATAGGGGAACATTTTCTTTAACATCAGAGTGAGCTATTTTCCCCAGTACTATAATGATTGTTACACATTTTGTAGAGTCTCCCAGAACTCTCTCTAGATGGGATCTGCTAACTACCATCCACACTAATGCAGGCGATTAATTGACTTTCGGAGAAAAATCTTTAAAAATCATTGTGAATGGTGGGTCTCTATCCTGCTCAACTTGCTTCTCTACTTCTCAGATATAATCTCCTCACTTAAGCATTCAAAAAGAATTTGCAGTATGAAATAATTTCATTCAACCGGTAAATTAATTTAGTTTCCTGAAGATAAACTTTGTAGAGAATTCCTCTAGTTAGGCAGGACCAAGCGCTGCTTGAAATCAGACCATCAAAATAGTTTTTTAAATGATCTGTAGAGTCAACCAGTAACCCTTGCCGTTAACATTATTTTTTGCCAAAATTGAAACGAGGCTATAAAACTTTTCAGGTTGCCCTCTTGCTTTGACTACTAGGAAACTCAGAGCCAAATTTAATGTTTAATCTCAATAATAATTCTTAGCTTAGATTTTCTGATACAATCCCTTTTTTTTCCCACCTTATCTTCATTCTAGCTCCCCAATACACAATTTTTAAAAATCGTTTTTTGAAAGTTCACCCTGTTAAAAAACAGAAAAGCAAGAAACATTCTTGAAACTGTAACTACTTCTGTCTCGTTGGCTCAATATTTTGAAGCCAAAATGGGGAAGGCAAGTAAATCATAAGCAATTAATAAGTGGGCCACAAGGAGAAGGTGTCCAAGTTCAACATCTTTCCAAAGACCAAGAATTTGATATGAGTGGCTGCATACAGATTATATATCCACCATGGGAGAGAAAGCGGTCTCTTCAGTATGGAATTCATTTTCCAAAACCGAACAGACCTGCGTCTCAAACAGTTCCATTGGACAAATTATGCCTTAAATCTTCTTTGAACTGCTGAGCCTAAATCAGATTAGATAGAAAAGGTTTCATTTTACATAACCAATATTTAAAGCTTCTAGTGAGTCTTTAAAATGATTTGCTACAATGTACGTGTTTTTGGTATGCATCCAACTTCTTAACTTGTCTAAGTTTTGGTGATAAAAGTTCACATTAACGCAGATAACATACCAGCACCGAAAGCTCTCAGACTAGTTATCACTGTTCTCCATATCCTCAGCGTATTCAGATAAGATGAACGGAATCTTTATAAAAACGGACATTAATTGGCATGCTTCCCTATATCAATACCTCAATCAATTTTAAAGTAACTTGCCATGTTCTGTGTATGTCAGAATCTGAGATAATGGAGTATGTATGTCAAGATAGCGTGGGCTCTGATGTAATAAAAATATAACCCTAGAGTCCCCGTTACTTAGCACAATAAAGGCTTATTTCTTTAAAAAAAATTTTTTAATGTTTATTTATTTCTGACAAAGAGACAAAGCATGAGGGGGTGGGGCAGAGAGAGAGAGAGAGAGAGAGAGACAGAATCCGAAGCGGGCTCTAGACTCTGAGCTTTCAGCACAGAGCACGACACCGGGCTTGAACTCATGGACCATGAGATCATGACCTGAGCCGAAGTCGGACACTTAACCTACTGAGCCACCCAGGTGCGCCCCAAGGTTTATTTCTTACTTGTGCTGAGTCCCAACGTGAGTCAGCTAACTCTTCAGAGTAGCTGTCCACCATGCTATGACATACAGATCCAAGCTATTTGTACCTTACAGCTCCACCATCTCAATGCATACTCATCTTTGTGTCATGGCAGGAGAAAAGAGAGTCAGAGAGTTGCACATTGACTCTTGAATGCTTCAGCCCAGGAGTGACTCTTGTTCATGGCCCACTGAGCACATGGGAGCACATGAATATTCAGTGAATAGCACATGACTGATTCAGGGAGTGCACAGCATTCTGAAGAAATGTGCAAATTTTTTGCATCTGTTTCTGTGAAAATGTAGGTTCTATCAATGCCAGTGATTTTTATTTTTATTTTGTTTTATTTTATTTTATTAATAGTTATTTTTGAGAAAGAGGGGGGGAGAGAGAGAGAGAGAGAAGGGGAGGGGAGGGGCAGAGAGAGAGGGAGACACAGAATTCAAAGCAGGCTCCAGGCTCTGAGCTGTCAGCACTGAGCCCAACACGGGGCTCGAACCCATGGACCACAAGATCATGACCTGAGCCAAAGTCAGATGCTTAACCAACTGAGCCATCTAGGTGCCCCAGCGCCATTGTTTTTTAAATAAGGTCTTATTTAATGGGGCATATTTGAGTGAATACATAATATCCATGCTTATAATTATACACATAAAAGCAGAATATAATTCTGTTTCAACAAATAACTCCTTTGCTTTTTATAAGTGATTCTTGTGTGGATACTAGGATATTTTTTTGATGAAGGCAGTGTTTTATTGTTTGAGTGATAAGGATCAAAGACATACCCCACATAGGCAGGAAGTAGGGTTTCACTCAAATAAGAGGCTATTAATGCTGCCAGACCCCAGAATCCTAGCAATCATCTGGAAACAAAAAACAAAAAACAACAAAAAAAACCCAAAAAACCAAAAACAAAAACAAATATCTTTTCTCCACAGGGAAACCATGGTTGAAAGCCATTGCTCAGGAAGGTAGAAGAGTGATAATGCTCTTTTCCAAGTTGGTGAGACTATCAGGAGACCATCTGCTGTGTTTTGGAAGGAAGTACAACAATAAGCAGAATAAGGGGTGGGGAGTAAGGTTCCTAGGCAAGGGACTGTTAGTGCGTACTGACTTTTTCAAAGTTTTTTTTTTAATGTTTTATTATTTATTTTTGGGAGAGAGAGAGAGACAGAGTGTGAGTGGGGAAGGCACAGAGAGAGAGGGAGACACAGAACCCAGAGCCTGATGCGGGGCTCGAACTCACAAGCTGTGAGACCATGACCCAAAATCGGACACTTAACCGACTGAGCCACCCAGGCGCCTCGTGTGTACTGACCTTTTAGAAGAAGAATATAAGAGCAAACGAGAAGACCAGTGTCGGCCCTAGGACCTTGCTCACTACCTCAGTACTTGGAGAAGTCAATCTCAATTCTTGGGGAATCAAGGGCTTGTTTTATCCTTTGGACCAACTTCTAGAAAGGAAGCAGAAAATCTTGTCAATCCAGATGAGATTGCAATGAAGGAAGTGAGAAGACTCCGATGGAAGTCTACACTCGGAAAGACAAAGGCAGAATTCAAATTGTTGAGCATGGCTGTGATGTTTGATACCCCAGGGGGTGAGGGGAGAAAGGATGAGGCTGGGGAAATGAACAGTGGCCAAATCATAGATTTGCTTCCAAAGGTCAATGTAGAGTCACTGAGGGATTCATAATCACAACACCTGGTAAAATTTCATCTTTGAAACAGGCTCTGGGACTGTTCTATGTGCAATGAATTTGAGCTATTTGTGACATACAACAGATACCCAATAGCTATTCCTTGAATCTGTGAATTCCTTACTCCTTCAGAAAAAAACAAAAAAAGGAATGACTATTTCCCAATATCTGGACCCCACAGAGAAAGAGTGCTGAGATCTTTTGAGAAGTGGCATGTATCTATTAGAAACTAAGATAATAAAGGCTCAATTTTTATTCAGAGTTGTCCTCCACTAAGAGTTGGGGGCTCTCATTATTACTCAGATCTTGATGCAGTATTCTTCCCATTGAGTTAGACCTCCTGCTTCCAGTTGCCTGAATCATAGCTGACGTTCTTAGATCTTCTGAACTCTGTGCCTATATGAGCATCTACAAGCTGGCTTTAGTACCCACAACGCTCACCCAGTGAGCAGGTCTTTTCCCTGCCCTCAGCCAGCTTCTCATCTGTCCCACCCAAGATCTTGCAGCCCTGATGTTCATCTGACTGGCTTCCTACAGCAGTGATACAGACACCGATGCTGGGTGTTCATAGGCAATCACCATGTGGTTGCAAATCACTCTTACTAAAAGGAATGTCTATCAACTACGTTAGGAGTATCCAAATCTATTATTGTTCTCCTCCCCCAAATTTCAAGAAGACACCTTATTCATGCTTGATACATGAAAAGTACTCACTCAATGATGTTGAGTGAATGAATGGTAGATAAATAAATTAAATGGGAGGTCTTTAGAAAAAACAAGCCTCTTGCTATTCTGTTAATACACTTTACACTCACGCACATGTGATTTCTCAATAGTCCCCACTCCAATAGTATATATGCCTTATCATAGATTAGTGGTGAAGACAATTTTCACTAGTAACTAACTAGAAATTGCCAAATTCATCATATATGGAGTCTGAGTTCCACATACATATGTCAAAGGAGAAGGGTAAGCAGGTCAACAGCCTTTGTGATGCAACTTCCCCAAAGTAGAGCGAAGCATCTTTTTTTGCAAACAGAAAACACAGCAAAAAAGGAATAACACATTTTTAATTGGAAAGATTCAGATTTACTCTTAATTTAATTCAGCTGCCCAACAACCATAATTAGATTTGCATCATGATATATCTTCAATACTATTTATTTTCATAAATGCAAACTTTCCTGAACATGTTTCTGATGGATCCTGACATTTTAAAATATGTCCTATTGTCCTTTTCTGTGCAGTAGACCAAGCATAGAGTGTTCACTCCTATATCATTGTCACTGTACTATCAGACCAGATGGCTACTTCATCACAGAATCAAGAATTAGGGATAATTTATGCTGTTCCTTGCTCTAGAATGTGAAAATAGAAAGCATTTGCTGCACACATGCTCAGGGAGAACAGCTCGACCCCGCAGTAGCCACCTCATCAGAGGGCATTTGGTGCTGTGGCTGCACTGCCTTCAGGAGTGAGATTTCATGCCATGGAACCCTAAGCTCTCAGGTCACAGAGAAAATCGTCACAGCACGTGAGTTGATGCTTCATCCAGTAACCAAATTAAGCCTGGAGTGCCTCTTTGTTAAGGAACACAATTTGCAATAAAACAGTTCTAAAATGGGAAAGATTATATCTGAATCTGCCATTGTTTCGTATTCAAGGATTTCTCCCCTTCATAGGAAAAAAAACATACGAATGTTGGCTTAATATTCAGAGCAGTTGTTTTTGTATCTGTGAACATTAAATGTTAGAAGCGGAAGAGCTATTTATCCTCAGCCTGCTGAAGAGAACAGTGGAAATTTCTTTTTATTGGTCTATAAATAAGCAAAGTCTGAACACACCCTTTATTGGGAGAAGAGCCACGGCAACTCGTTACACATACCAACAGGCTCCTCAGGATTCCTCCTCTGATGTTGCCATAAGAGTGCAGATGGAGACGTAGACAAAAGATCGTCCTCTCCAACTACCACACATATTTAACCTGAGGACCAACTAATATTCCCTAGGTAAAAAAGAAAACGCCTATGAAATCAGAAACATTTCTGCTTAACAGGTGTTATTGTTTAGGAAACTCTAGGTGAATCAGTGAAGTATCATTTAACACAAGCTTGGATGTGACAAATCAAACGGCCCTTGGCTCCTTTATTTTATAACCGTGTATTATCCACAAAGAAATGTAGGGCTTTGGGGTCTGTCTACATAGTACCAGAATCAACTGGCTTATTCAGTTACAAAAAGACTCCCCCAAATAACAGTTAAGACGCCTATTTGAATTATACAAATCTGGTTGCATTGATTTTTTTTATATGTCAATTATTTGTGGTTGTGAACATGCAGACAAGCCATTGAAAATGTCTCAATTATATGGGTAATATAATCCATCCCTTTTATTTGAATCTGTTTAATTTGTTCATGTGTATTAACTTTTTCAGATTAGATATCCTGCAAAAACAGACAGCTACACTAGGGGGATTCGATTGTGTAGGCAAAATTAAAAGGCTATCAGTGTAAAAAGTGAGAGCAGACAGAAAGCTTAACAAATTGGAAAGAACAACAGACAGCTGGCAATAATCATGTCCCCTTTCCAAGGAAGGAACTGTATCTGCCTGTTCTCTGTACATGATTTGAGGCTTATACTCATATTAATGACGACACCTCTTCCATCAATATCTTGGATTATTACCAGTGTCTGGGAGAAATTTTATTGGCTGCTGCAGTTCATTGAGAATTAATTGATATGACACACTTACTCTACATGAACTTGGAAAAAAGTCTATCGAGTGAGTGATTTAACTCATTTTATGTTAATTATAAATTATGCCAGGAAACACTGTTATGGGTGGACTTGTATCTACCTCTGGGACCGCATATGTGAGCAGTTTGTACTTCCCACATTCTGGATACCCTGACTTTGATTGACTGGCTAACACCTTAGGAAAGGCATTAATTCGGCACCCTCACCAGCGTTTGCAATGTGGCATGTTCTTAAACAAATTAGGAGGCAACAAAATGGCCCACGTATCTTTATTTGTAATTTAACCAACATGATGAAAGACAACCTCCAAATTGGCTAATTAAAAATTTTTTTACTCACCCTCGGTATATCTTAAGTAATCTCCTAAGCGTTTCATAAAATTGACAAGGAAGAGGGAGGGGAGACCTGCTGCCAAATCAAACAGAAAATGAAAGATTACTTTAGAAAGAGAATGTAAGAATTACTGGCTGCACGTTAAGGCGGCATGCCCAGGAACTCTTTATTTTCATTTCCTGTTCAGTACTGCTGATGAGCAGATTCCTCTGATTCTCCCTCTCAGTGAGCGCACACTAGTGCCGTTATTAAAAGAAGCCCATCCGAATGCGGTCGTTGTTATGCAGGAGCGGTAACTCACATAATGGGGGATGGCATTTCTTTCCACTCGTGCTGCTCCGCTGGTTCTAATAGCAACCTGGAGCTCAATTTCCTCCTCAAGAACATTGCATTTCATGTGGAATGTCAATTATTAAAATGCAGTGTCCCGTGTCTTACTTCTCACTAGATGAATTCATTTGCAAAACTTGCTAATTTATGCAAATGATTCTTAACCTGTAACTGCCCGGAATCTGTTTTACCCTTTCTGGCTTTTGGCAGCTTGGAGCCTAGATGAGGGAAGGAAACCCATTAATGCGGTGTTTGTCAGTTCTGTCATCGTTATATTGGCTATTGAGTTGTTAAAAAACAAAAACAAAAACAAAACCACCCCCTCCACCACGACCAGATGAAAATATGTTAAGTGGAAGCCAGACGACAGCTAGAGCTGAAAAATCTAGAGATTAAATTAAAGATAAACCAGAATGAGAGGATCTGGTACCTGCACGTCCTGACAACCTGAGTGATGTTAGAAGCTAATGACCTCTTTTCTGGGAGAAACTAACTGGTTAATAACCCAAGGAAGGTCTATCAGCCACCGACTGAGACAGATACAGATAGTCATCAGATAAGATATTTATTCCCAGGAATGAAAATTGAACTGGCCAGGATTTTAGTAAATACAAAGTACAAAAGGAAGTGCATACAATTTTTAATTTTTGGCCATGGTTACAAGTAAGACAAAGCAGGGAAAAAAAGGGATGTTTGTCAAGAAGAGGATTGCCGTGTGCGCGTGTCCAAATATGGAGGCGGGGGGGATTCAATCAGGCTTGCGTGATATTTCTGTGTCTGAATGTGTGTTCCCCCAGGTACCCCATACCTCAGATCTTGAGGGCTTCCTCTGAATGAGTTGGGTTTTACATTCTTACATCAGTGGCATTATATTTTAATCAACTCTTCTGAAAAGACATTGCAATTTTTGCCCCCACTGGCCCTGACTGTTACACAGATCTTTTTATGAACGGTGTTATAAAAGTGCTTTCTGCAAACCTCAAAGCTGCTCTTCCTTGTCCTTTTTTGAGGTCCGGGGAAGGATTCCGATTCTGGGCCTGGCTTCTGAATCCACAGGAAATGGATACATCGCATCGCTTTTATTCAGTGTTCTTCATTCTGGCAAGTTTCTGAAGGCCATTGAGCTGTTGAACAACCTGGATTGGCTTAGCCAGGGAGATTCAACCAGGGAAGCAGATAGTCACAGTGTGTGTGTGTGTGTGTGTGTGTGTGTGTGTGTGTGTGTGAGGGGGGGGGGCGGGGGAGAAAGAGAGACAGAGACAGATAGGGAGAGAGAGACAGAGAGTTGCACAGCTGAGCTCTAGTCTGGACACCCACCCCTAGCCATTGATGTTACATCATACACTGCCCTGGTTGCTCCTGTTGCCTGGCCTCCTTCTGACTTTTCTGAATCTGTGCTACATATACATGGTCACAAACTGTCCTTGTGACCTGTTGTCATGACTGCTGGACTGCATTTTCCTTTTTCAAGTGTACCAATAGTTGCAAAGTGGGTAGGAGCATTTGTTGTGGGTTTGGAATGGATTCTTTCAACTCCACGATAGATTCTGATTAAAGAGAAAAAAAAGAATCTACCCTGGTAAAATGGACAATCACCACTTCAAGCAACTTGCCCAAACCTCAGAAGAATAATACCCCAGAAGAGTACCTATTTAATCACTCACTTCGCTCCTCTTTCAGAACCATGTCTCTTTAAATCTACTGAAGAAGATATTCCTTCTGGCCCACAGGATGCCAAAATGACTTGATGATTTATTTATGCAGCATTTGGCAGCCCATAGTCCAGATTGTGGCTGAGGCTGAATGTTATGAGCCCCCCGCTAGTGAGTGTATTTTAAAATTATATTTAAAATACATTTTTTGAAAACCTCACCACGTTTGGCCCAGCCTCAAATCCTGAGAAAAGCAGCGATACGAGTAAGAAGTTAACATGGCTAAGGACCTAGCTGGTGAAATTTTATTGTGAGAGGTTAGAAAAATGGTAAGTTTTCATCTGGGGAAGGAAAAAAATGGTGTTTACACCTCAATGCTTTAGTGATATCGAATGTGACCTTCCCTATTGACAGCAACTCATCTGGTCATTCAGCAATTTATTGGGCTTCTCCTATGTTCTGGGGAATATTGTAGGCCCAGAAGACCGTGGTGAAGAGAACACCACCACCCCTCCTCTTCAGGAACAGCCATATCAGAGGAGGGACATGGATGACACACAGGTAAATAAACGCTGCAGGTGAACAGAAGGCTTTGAATCACACTAAGAGTAATTCTCATGTAATAAAGAGGGATGTTGAGCTGAGACTTACCTGAGGTACAGTGAGCTTACATGTTCACCTCAGAGGATAAATTCTCTAACATCAAATAGAAAAGTAGAGCGTCTGACAAAGCCGTTCCCTGGACAATTTCACTTTTGCAAATTCTTGGTCAAAAGATACGGTCAAAAAGGAAAGGGTTTAGACCAAGAACAGGGTGTTGAGGAGACCAAGGTGATCAGACAGAATTGTTCTAGAAGTGGTTTTGCAGTTTGGCACCATGGATTCAAACTTTATGTGATCAGTGATTAAGTGTTGTAAGGAGACCCAAGTGTACAAGGTCTGAAACAAGGCCAGGGTGGGAGGGTTTTAATCAATGGGTAATAAAAAAACGACATGGCCAAGGATAAGAACTTAAAATCCTGGCTGACCAGTCTTTACTGAGAATTATTAATAGTAATATCTCATACTTGCATATCATTTTATGGGGTTTTAGAGTAAAAGTCACACTTTTTATGTCTTTTGATTGCCACACAATCCCGTAAGGTGTTACAATCCTCATATTAGGTGAAGAAACTAAGTCACAGAAAAATCAACTTAAAAATGGTGATGTTGTTCTCTCTACCATGGTTAGCCATTCACTCATAAATGCAGATGCTTCACAATTTTAAAGCAAGCATTCTCTGTGATCATTTTACACACTGCTGCTGTAACTAGTTGAAAAGGAAAACTTCTGGTAGTCCATTATTTTGTTCCTTGTTTTATCCCTCTTTACGTGGATTTTTTAAACTGAAGTTACGTCTTCAAAGCGCAAAAGTAACCAGTTAACTAAGCAAATTGGCTTAGTTAACTAGCAAGTAAGCTATTTGAAGCCATGGCTTGCTGTGGAGTCAAGTGGACTAGAAGTCAAGTTCAAAGACAGTCTATCTTTTATTGCTGACACTGTAGAGGTAGATTTCACTGCACTTAAATTAATACTGAAAAACAAAGCTCAAAGGGAAGCCTAGGATTGTATCTAAGTCTAGGCCGTAAGATATCAAGGGCCCTGTTATTAATCTTAAAAACCAGAGCCAAGAACAATCACAAAAGCTGAGACTCACATGTGAGCTATTACAACCTAACCTTTGCTTAGGAACTGCTGGCCAAGGAATGAAAATTAATCATTCAAATTCAATGTGCTGAAATCATATTAATATCTCTTTTTTGTAAACAAAGATCTTTTCTCAAAACATAAAGTTTCAGAGAATTTATCACTTATAAAGGAATAGATGTAATTATTACCATGTAACATTAATTGAGTGTCAAAAGCATTTTAATTAATTTATTGGGTACTAAAAATTACAAGGATATTGTATAGAACATGAAATTAAACACTTTCCTACCTATTGAATACCCAGACACAGTTCAACAGATAGACACAACTTAACACTCTCAAGCGGCAGTAAATCTATCACCAGTAAACTTACTAGTGATCATCTTTTAAAAAATGTTTCTTGTTATTGTAACTTCTCCACAATCTCAATGCCCAGGTGAACTCAGGTGCCTCAATGAGAATGCTTTAAGAGACAATTATGTGAATGTTTCACATAATTTCAGTGTGCATTTCACTGCAGGTACTCAAGCATCATTTTGAGTTAGGATTACAGTAATTTTGTTGTCAGAAAGGATTGAAGGGGAGAAGGCTTGATCTAAGAGGTGTCCCTTTCTAATTGTCTTGTACACAACTACATGCTATGTTGATTGAGCTGATGGTTAGGGGAAACTTTGGTTTGGTTAGACCTCATTTTCTTAAGAATGTGGAGGAATCCTTCTGCTGTATTTCAGTCAGGACTCACTGTGCCCCTTCAGGTGATGATAGGTAGATTCTGGATGTCACTTACACCACGACTCACACTCCGAAGCAATCTTGGATAGGCAGATTCATCTACATTCCAGGGGAGAGCTCCACAATTGGTTGAATGTCTGTTCTCCTACATGGCCAAAACCCTTTCGTTCTTTTTTCTACCCTTTGGACACTATATGGAATCAGCTTCATTCCTCCTCTACATAATGGCTGGCTTCTTGGGTTGTTGGAGAAGTTTTCTGTACCAAAGCCAGGAGTCTTAAGCAGGTGATACCATAGTATTGCTAGAAAGGTCATGCTTTGGGATCAGCTAGAACTAGATCTGAATCTCAACCTTACCACCTTCTGTGTGAGTTTGGGCAGTTATTACATCCCTCTTTGACCTCCAGTTTCCTTATTTGTAAAATGGGAATGACGGATGCCCACTTGTTAGGACGCTGTGAGGGTTAAATGAGAAAAGAGCCCAGCAGGAAGTTACATCTAGTAAGTGCTCAAATCTTTAAGCTCCCTTACCTCATAGCCCTCAAGGACCTTGCCTTATAAGTAAATATCCCTTGATCTCATATATCAGTTCAGGTCACAGACATACAGAGTTGAATTTATGCTGCATATTTCATCTGAAGTTTCTAAGTGCTTCATTGGTATAGTCACGTCTTCTTCTATATCAGCCTTGGATTTCTTACTCTAGAGCCACTGTATATACATGGAAATGTGTAGAACAGCAATAACTTCCCTCAAACATGGTTTAAGGTGAACTCAGTTGCCTTTTCGTACAACATACGACACAGTGGGAAAAGGAGCCACTAAGTGTTACCCTCTAAGGTGATACTAAGTTCCATTTTGCAGGTAGGACTTAGGATTTCTCTTAGGCTGAAGCCACTGTTCACAAAGTGAAAATACTGGACTAACAGTGGCTGAGTTCTGTTGTTAATACCAAGGAAAGTAATCAAGTCGATTTACTTAATTCATTATTTCCCCATCAAGGACAGCCTTGTCACTTTCACAGGGATGGGGATCTGGTCCCCTTTAATTAACATGACTTCTTGGAGGTAAAATGCTGGATAGACTCCGTGACTCCCACAGCACAGTCTATTTTCCTAACAGCTATCTAGACAGGATCAGTGTTGTTACTTCAAGAGTTATACAATGGAATAGGGGGGAGTTATAGGTAATCCCCTCTTCTGAACTAGCTTGAAATAAAAATTAAATGGGCCTTGAGCGTTTGTGAATTGCAGTGTTTCACTGGGGCCATGGAACACTAAGTGAGGCTCAGAAACAGGGTGTTAATTCAAGCCTAATCATTTAATTCCACTCTGTTATGTGCCGTATTTATTGCCCTCCTGGATCTGTTTTCTATGGCCTGATAAAGAGACAGTGATGCTCTGAAGCTCAATCAGGGACCATTTTATTTATATCGTTAGTTAGTCCAATAAAAGCACTGGCTTCAGATTCCTGCTGTTATTTTCTGTTTTGTAGCCCTGCCATTAACTATGAAAATGCCATGGGGGTTTTTATCTCCTGGGCTGGGGTTGCTTTGCAGTTGAATGGGGGCTTGCAAGGAGAGGGCTTGGTCAGGGCCACACTGGCTGTAGAAAATTGAGGTTTGGTGTAACTAGATGAAAACTGGGAGTCAACTCAGGGGTTAGCAGCAAACATGAAACTTTCCTTCATTAAAGTGTCTTGGTGTTGTGAAAACTTGATTGGCATTTTTTTAGGGTGAACCAGACCCTTTTAGGCTGTGATTCTGCTTGTGAACCAGACAAGTCTTTACATTTATTTTAAACCAGATCTTGCTGCAACTCTCTCCAAAGTGAAAATAGTTGGAATTTCATACGAAAGGAAATCGAATGTAGCTGTAGAGTTGTTCGTACATGTCACACAAAGGAGAAGTGATGAAAAACAAAAAATGCAATAGGATCACCCTTCAGATCATTTCTTTTTTACGAATAGTTTGAACTGTATAGTTTAATTGATTAATTGATTGTTTTCCTAATAGTCTGTGAAGTGTTATGAAGAGGCCCAGAATGAGAAAACGGTGGCGGGAAACAGATTTATAGAGGTCGCTTGAATTAATGATATGGCAATCAGAAGATAACACAGGTGCATTAATGTAACATACTGTGTAATTACCAGTGTTTCCAATGGTGTTAACGTGTAGTTACCCACATAATAACGGACATTATTTCATAGAAGATATGCAATTAGCTCATGTCAGCGGTGTGTAGTACACAAATGAAGCAAATCATCATTGTTGTTTTAACACTAAAAGATGAGGACGTTTTGAGGGCCAATGGGGCTCCTTATCACACAGATCATCTTTTTATCTTTGTCTAACTCATACACTCAGCAAGTAATTGTGAACGAGATTAACAGTCCAAGGCTTCTGTATCTATGCAGGTACTGAGATGTTTGGAGCAATTAGCATTGAAGAAAGTTGTATTTGAGGAATGCGATTGAAATCATATGAACAAATTTGTTTGGAAGTGCAAACATCAATAACCAAAAGTTATCGTGCTATCATTGAAAGGTGAGGAATGAGGGGTGCCCGGGTGGCTCGGCTGGTTCAGCATATGACTTCGGCTCAGGTCATGATCTCACGGTTCGTGGGTTCGAGCCCCGCATCAGGCTCTGTGCTGACAGCCCGGACCCTGGAACCTGCTTCAGATTCTGTGTCTCCCTCCTTCTCTCTACCCTTCCCCCACTCACACTCTGTAATCTCTCAAAAATAAACATTATTTAAAAAATTTTTTTTAAATAAAGATAAGGAATGAAAATTTATTCACTTGGCCCACAAAGATTTGTTGACCACGTTCTAGGTCACACCTCTAAGCACTGGATAGAAACTGAACACCCCAGAAATCTTGCCAATTATAATATGGCAGAAGGAGATGGCCGAAATTTCCACAAACCAAAGAGCCATCCGAAGTGAATAAAATAGTCTAATTCTCCTAAATACAGAGAGATATATCCTTGAATTGTGGAACATTATCATGAGAATATTTGCTAAGTCCCTGTCTGCTCCACCCTAATACAGTGTTCTTTAGCACTGGGTATGTGGGGCGGGGAAGACAGGAGGACTGGGCTGTGTATGGGGACATCTGAAATACAGGAACAATTTAGAATTTATTAAGCCCTGTCTTACACATTATCACATTTGATGTGCAAATCCAATTTGTGGCGTGGGGTAGGCCAGGTGCCCCTATTTTACAGATAAGGTAACTGAATCTCCAAGGGCTCACGTAGCTGGCCCAAGGTCACCTCTTGCGAAAATAGGTAGCATCAGGTCTCCTCACCCTTAATCCAGTGCGATTTCACAAAATGAAGATAGCGAAAAGCTCTATGAGAATAAGCTATTGTATAAGAATAACAAATGGCCCCACTCCCTGCCAGTTTTAACTTTTTATTGTTCTGTGACAAGTGCCCACTTGTGGATTCTGGAGAGGAAAGGAGCTAAGATCATCAGACGAAGGTGTCAAGCAATGTGGGGATGGTGTGGGGGGAGTTCTGTAGAAGAATGGTAGGGATGCTGCTGGCTGGTGGGATGGCGGAAGGGGAGGATGGGGAGGACGGCAGGGGTGGGCAGACGGAGGGTGCAGCACCCGGGTCCGAGTCCACCAGGCAGAGGGAAGCATAGGGAGCATGGGAAATACGCACTGAATGGCAGACAGTACCCAGATGGTGGAGGCCTCGAACACCAGCTGGGGAGTTTATCTAGAAGAAAGTGAAGAACCACTGAAAGTTTTGAGTAGGAGAATGATGTCATAAAAATGACTTTTGAGAGGATTAGCCTGGTGGTGTGCAAGAAAAAGTAGCTGTCGTTGGCAGAGGCACAGTTATGAGACCACAGCAATTGTCCAAACATGAGGGAGAAACTAATACTGCTCAAGAGAGTATACGATCACAAGGATTTAATCATTCTCTGGTGAATTAGAAAAAAACGATTTTCAAATGTTCTAAAAGTATTTAGATAAATCAGTCACAGCTGCTCCCCCGTCTTGAGAAACAGCTCCAAATTAAACTTGGCTTTCAGCAGACATGAAAAGCAAAAATTAGGCAATCATCTAAAATCCAGGGCAATGTCCTATACTTAATAGGTGCTCGATAAATTTTTCTTGTAATTTTGATGAAAATATTATCCAGTTCAGTCAAGAAAGATCACATTTCTCTAGACAACCAGCTTTTTCGGATATCAATACTCTTGTTAAAATATGATTTGTAAGACTGCTTGAACTCTGTTATGTATTTTAAATGTATATAGTAAATGAATGCTGAATTTGGAGGCAAATACAAGATTTTCTTTTCTTCATGAACTAAGTGACATTGAATAGGAGAGTAGGAAGAATAAAGGAATACATTTAGTGTTTTCAGTCTAGAATCTTTATTACAGAGAATTCCATTAAACTTTGGTATTTGCTAAGGGCCACGGTTTCAACTGGTTGAATCTAATGGCCTTAACATAAGTAAGCTTTATTATTCCTGGAGAACCTTGGGCTAGATTATGAACTAAGGTAAATGAGCTTTTAGAGATGTCCGATTTGCCAGTGTAAATTGTCATTGGCTGGTTAAACTTGATGAGCAGATTCCTTAATATCTCTGGGCCTCAGTTTTCTCATCTGGGAAATGGGAGTGATAATAGCAGTACTTTCCCTTACAAGTAAACTATACAGATATTAGTCACTCTTGAGACTCATTCCCTAATTCCCTGAGTGTGCCCCTGCCCAACGCCTTCATCACGTCTTCTGGGAAACGTTTCATTCTCCCCTCACTCCTATTAAAGGTTACCTATCCTAAGTTTCACCTCATACTATTTGGTGCCTTAATTTTGGCTGATAACCTGTTGCTTGCCAAAATGTTAATGAATGTTAATAGATCTGTTTACCAGCCATTCTAAGACACCTTGTTTGCATTTTAACAGTGCTAAAAAGGCTTAAGCGAAACAGTGAAAACGGTGTTAGTTTTTAGGTTCTTCAGCTGGCTAATGAGGACGATTCTGGAGAGAGAGACGGAAGGTGGGCCTAAGTCATACCTCCACCATACGGCACACTCTGGGGAGAGCCTGACTTCCTGGCAGTCCCTCGGTGGCTCCGTAATTAACACCCGATTGTGTTGCGGGCAGCTACAGCCCTAAGCCAGTTTCCCCACTGAGGTCAGTCCTGTATGCCAGGAGCTGCTTTCTGGTTAGGAAAATAAGCTGCCATCCCTCTCCTATTCAGCAAATGGGAAAGTTGCCCTCGCTGGGTTCAGTACGTATGCTTCCTACAGGTTTTATAGCTCAGGGCTCTGTGCTGGCATCTCATGTTCCAGCTACAATAAGGGCCCACTGGGATCTCCTCCTGCATCTACACACACAAGCGTTTAATCCACAGTCGTGTTTCCCGTTGCTGGAGTGGAGAGCTCCCCTGCCTCCCTGCGTGATGGGCTCTTTCCACTCAACCAACTGTGGTCCTTGCTTCCCTCGGCCCTGGCGCCCACCTACAGCTGTGCTCACCGAAGTGAGACTGTAATTTGCTACAGCATGCCAGAGTATTAATAGACAATTATTTATTGCAAATCTGAACCATTTATACTGTTTACTGGCTGACACAATGTAAAATTTTGATCCAAATGTTAATGTGTCCATGACATTGCATAATTCTGTTCCATGCCATGGTTTTTCTCTTCCAAATGAATCGAATTTTCAGTACAAGGAAATGGCATTTTTAATGGATGAGTGATTTACAGCCTCAAACTTATAAGGCTATTATTTGTGTAACTAAGGGAGAATTGACTAATTGCAATAACACAGCAAATTAGACAAATTTAGGATTGTACTGGGAATAAATTCGTAGGGAGAAAACGAAAATAACTCACTAAGTTCTTAAAGGGTAACTGATAAATCTCACTTGAGCTTTACAGGTCAGTTGTATTTGGGGGCGGGGGCAAGGGGGGGAGATCAGGTACCTTTGAGGCCAAAGAGACTTATAAATATTCAATTGAGTAGAACATAGATAAAAATTACCTCTTCATAAAGAACCATATGTGTAGGAGAGAGTACTTCCAATTCTCCAAATGTTTACTGAAATTGCCTACACAAATGTTTTCAGCAGTTGGGTGAAAACAAAGAGCTTTATAGTTATGTGGTTTCCATGAAAAAGGCACCGAGTTTAGCATATTTACCTTCTATTTGTTGAGCATGCAACACAATGTCAGGGAAGAATGATTTCCTAATGGAGATCTTCATGATTTTTCAAAATAAAAAATGTGTATCAGCAAAAATAATATTTCTTTCTTTCTGAGGTCTTCTTAGGTTGTTTATATCGATTCCTGTTATTTTGTTACTTCTGCCCGCAGAGAGATTGTTAAGATAAAAAGTGCCTCAAGGCAGCTCTAATTAAATCTCTGAGAAGTGAGCTGGGATATCTGAACACAAGGACATTTGAAGTGAAGATTCCTTCAATATTTTAGTCCAGGTGGCTCCCACAAATTCATGATGAGAGAAAACAGATTTTGGGGGTGCTCTAAGGATCATAATAAAATATTTGTGTGTCCTTCCCAGTTATATACAAAATGGCCTTCTCTTCTCCAAAGGTGAGCTCCTCCCTCTCGCTGGCTCACTCCTCTCCAGTCTGTTCTCCACATCTTTCTAAACTGTGTGTTTGCCATTTTTCTCCCCTGCTGAAGCCCGTCCCCTGAGTGGTTGGGATAAAACACAAACACTTGAACCTAGTGCGCTCTGAGTCTCACACTTGATGTCTCTGCACCACCTCCATTGCTGTCTCCTTCTGTCCCCCTACTCCTCTTCCTCAGCGCCCCCTTCCCCCTGCCCCCCCTGCCTGTTTACCAGAAGCTCCAGGTGACTCATAATCCTTGGAACAGGCCATGTGCTTATCTCCCACTGGAGGGACCTTTGCACATCCCTATTCCCTCTGCTTTTACTGCCCTCCTCCCTCTGCTTGGCTGCCACTGATGCTCCCAGAGTGGGTTCAGACAACACATCTGGAAAGACTTTGCTGAGCCCTGAGCTGGTCGGCCACCCCTGCTCCCCCTGTCACAGCACTGCCACACCCAGTTGGGAGTCTTGGTTCTTTAACCACCTCCCCGGGACTGGAAGCTCCTGGAGGGCATGGCTTGTCTTCTCTACTGGGCTTGGCCACTGAGTAAGCACTTGGTAAATGTATGGGGAATAAATGAAATAAATGCCTGTCGAATATCCACTTTGTCTCAGGCACCACATGAGGCCCTGTGAAGAACACCAAAATTGTTTGCACGTGCTGTCTTCTCACAAATAGAAGGGCTTACAACAAAGGAGGATGATGGGAGAAACCCAGAAAGGACAGAGCGGACTCTGTGAAAGACCACGAGAAAGGCAAGACTTGCTAGAGTGTGTCAGAAAAATTGAAATTCGTTCTTTAAAACTCATGATCTTCTCTGTGTTTCTCCCTCACTGACTCTGAAACCAAGCAGACCTGGAATTCAATCCTCATTCAACCACTTTTTAACGATCTGACTTTGGCCAATTTACTTTACCTGAGCCTGAGTTTACTTATTTATAAGATGAAGATAATAATAGTTACTCTGCAGGATGCTGTGAAGATTAAGTGAGATAGTGCAAAGGGCCAAATGCACAGAAACGACTCTGCAAACGATGCCAGGAATATCGTGTCGAGAGGATGAACTCTGTTGTCTCACATACGTGCCTCTGCACCACGGCTCTTAATAATCAGCATCTTCTATTTCACCCGTTGGGAAGGTATCTTAGAGTAGGAGCCTTAACTGCATATGGCCAACAGCTTCTTTTCGAATAAATTAATGCTTGGAAAGGCCTTGGTACTAGGAGCCTTTCATTTGGGTCTTTCTGAATTGCTAAGGAGCCAAGGACAAAAACCAGAGCTTACACTCTGCAGGTACTTAGAGACTTTTTGCTGAATTTTAATTGGAGAACTTTAAAAAATCTGATTGATTTGTCCAGCACATATTTATTGCGTTCTTGTATAGACCTTCCTGCTCTATCCACCTTTCCTTCCACACACCTCTATCTAGAATGGGAAAATGTCGGGGGAAAATGGAAAGCAGTAGCCAACCACAGCAATACAGAAAATAGTGATGTGATCACTGGTTGAAATGGGTTCCAACTTTAATATTAATTGCACTGCCTGTGTCAGATCGAAAGACCAAACACCATTGCCATAACTTACATGACAAATGAGGCCAAGGCCACTGTCCACCATATTAATAATGGACCCATGGGTATACCACAGTCAAGAATTTGGAATGTAAAATTAGACCTATATGCCTGTGTGATTTCATACAAATTACTGAATCTTTTTAAACTTCAGATTCTTCAGCCATTTCATGGGGATTACAAAACCTACTTTGGGAGATTGTTTTGTGGGTCAATTAAGATCATGCATACAAAACACTGAACCCAGGAAGGACTCGATATTTTGTTATCATTTTGAGGATAAATCATGGAATGCGTAGCATTTGAAAATACATTAAGGACACCTGTTTGAGAGAGAAGATTTTTTTACATTTTTCTGACTCAACTGAATGCCCAGCCCATAATCACTGGCAAGTGCAACCAGGTCCCCTTCCAGACTGTCAAAGAATGGGGCACGTATTCAACACACATGCAAGAAACAAGGTCAGTAGATCCCAAGGTCCTAACTACACCAATGAAAAGAGAAATTTCACCTTACTTATAAATAATCAGCAACCACCCTCAGTACTTGTGACTTAGTCTGGCTTTCTTTGCTATCAAGCAAAATTGGAATGTGGGAATATTTTTTTAAAAAAGAAAGAGGAAAGACACATTTTTTAGGCTTTAGGAACACAATTTGGCTCAGGCCTCTGCCTTCAGGAAGTTAATTGTTGAGCATGTTCTCCAATCTATAACCAAGAGGACAAACTGACAGAGTTGAAAGAAAACCCACATCAGGCAAATGTCGGCCTGGGTCCCCGTATTGGAGACTGTAGCACACTGTGCAGAAATTCACTTCAGCATCTTTGCAATAACACAATCATCTTGTCTGAAGTATTTCATGTTCAAGGCATTAAATTTGCTAATTTTATTAATTGGAAATATGCCTCAAGTTCTGTGACTCTGTCTAGATGCCTCTTCAATTTTTTTTAGGATGCGGAACCTCTAAAAATGGAAGTAGCCTGGGCCACCGTCCTGACATGTAAGGGATTATGCCCTTTCTAACTCATTTATGTGGTTAATGCCTGGTTTTGATCAGCAGAGGGGAAACTACCCCCTGTTCATATTGAATGTATTTATTTTACTTTTGCATCCCATTCAAGAAGAGAAACCATAAGCAGGGATACATTGGTGAAGGGCCAGTTTTTAATTGTGTCCGATGGAAGAATTTCTTGGGGGTTGCATAGGGCTGTATCACTGATGTACATCAAGAGGAATTCAGATTTTATATTATTTGTTCTAAACCAGAACATTTTACTTATTATTCATAATACATGTTGAAAGCAGACACCAAAATGGCTCATTTGGAGCCTTTTTGTGCTTGCCTGCTAATGCACATTAATGCCAGTACACATTCTGTATTACAGATCCATAAAATGCATTTGCATAATATTGAAATTATAATCCCAAATGTGTAGTAAAAACCTTTATGAAAAATTGTTACTGCTCAGCTACTATACAGTGGCTAATTTTTAATCGTCAGCCTCTCAGCTGCGAGTAAAGATGGGGTATTCTTTAAATAAAAATCTCAGGAGTAGGAGCCTAGAACTGAACTCTCCTTTCTTTTAAGCAAGATGTTTTGAGTTAGGGGAATATAATATCTAAGTGTTAAACCATTGCCCTCACGGTGATTCTGGCCTTTTGTGAGCTGATGTCTTGACTTTGTAAACTAGGTTGCAAAGTATCTCCATTTTACCTGCCTTGAATCAGCAATGGGATGAGGGCCTCTCTCATGACCCCACCAGAGGGTCTCTTCCTACTCAGTGAAGAGCCTTCTGGAACAGAATCCAAGTGTCTGAGGTGACAAATATTTTAGCAGAGAATACCATTGACCACTGTTTCTTGGGTGCCATCTCTGTGCTCGGTGCTATGGGGGAGTCTTGATTAAATTATACTAAAACCTCATAATGATTCAAAGACATAGACATTTGTCCCTTACCATGAAACCATCTAGAGAGTGTAGGCGCTTGCCAGGGTCTCCCACCTCTCAGAGGGAGAGCCATGTCTGGTAGTTCCCTTGTCTGAACTGCTGCATCCAACAATAGTGTTAAATACAGAGGTGTGATTCTTCAAATGGCTCCACAACTGGACTTTCAAATAATTTCAGAGAGTTCTAGATGTGACTTTCCTAAATTAATGTCATTGAGTTGTCTTATCCACATAGGCTTTAATAACAGGGAACCCTCCCTAACGGCTGGGCTGAACGCTCACCTTTGTGCCCAGTGGGGCCCAGGAAATGGCCCTGCATTTCCTCCATGGAACTGGTCATCTCTTGGCCATTTGTCCCTCTTGCCTTTTCACATGATCCTAAGCAGAGTTCACATGATCCTTTTTCACCCAGCTCTGTGCAACTCCTGGAAGTTCCACTCAATTCCCGTTTATACCTGGTGCTCTTTCACCAGGCTGTACCTTCTTCTTCCTCTTTCTGTCTTAGAAATTTACAGCTATAGGAAGGAGAAGAGAAAACCAGAGTCAAAAAGGCCCATCCCCACTGGATGGCCACCCTAGACTAGTGGCTTCCTGACAAAAACCAAGGGAGAACCGGAAATAAGACAGAATCAATCCCTTACTTTATTTGGGGGATTGTGGTCTGGAAAAAAGTTTTCTCATTTTCCCAGGTACTTATTTCATTTCATTTTAATAGATATTCCATGTGGATTCAAAAGGTCTAATAGTTCCCAAGTTATTTTTTATGCTATGGGAAGTATGCTTTCTACTTAAGAATCCTTAGGTATACAGGTGGTAGGTAGCATATTACACATGATATTCTGCACCTCTTTTTCATCCATTAGTATCTTCGAAAGCCCCTTCTGCAGAGACATATAGAGATGCCTCTTCCTTTTAATGTATATGTGCTTAACTTATTTAATCAGTCTTGATGGATATTCAAGTTGTTTCCAATCATTAGCTGTTACGAACGTTGCCACAATAAATCACTAATTCATAGGTCATTTTGAAACACATAAATAGATGTGTAAGAGGAGGTCCTGGAAATGTAATTGCAGGGACACAGGGAATGTATCCTTTTAGGTTTGGTAGATTTTGAAAAATTGTCCGCCATAGGGAGTGCCCCACCTTACACTCGTCCCTCCCACAGCCCACTACCAGCAATGCATGAGCGTGCCTCAGCTCAACCCTCTCGATCATGGGTTTCTGAGAAGTGATGACTGGGACTTGGGAAAGGATGGATTCAGAGGTGGGCTGGACAGAGGCTTGGCTTGGTGGAGGACAGATGGACTGCTAGCCTGCTTCCCAGGCGTGTGACAGAATGAGAGAGGCTGGGGAAATTCTTGATGAGCCCATTCTTAGTCATTTCAAACCACTCTGAAATAAACTCAAACATATGGGTCTCCTGTCTGCTGCTAAAAGTCTCCGGGAGGTAAATTCCACAGCCTTCTTGGGTAAACTATTTGGACTTCTCACAACTCTTCTGAAAGTCAGGACATTTTTCCTTATGTCTAATATAAATCTTTCCCACATACATCCACTTGTGAAAAAACGTGTGCTCACATCACCCTAAAGCGATGCAAGTTCCACTAGGTAGACAACATGATACTATAATTTCATGGCTAAAGTATGTATCTTCCTTTTTTTTTTAAATAACACACATCCCTTAAATCACTTGAGAAACTTTTCATGCATATGCAAGGAAGAGCATGAGTATTTTTATTTTGCCCTACATTTAACTTACTGTGTCTGTGTGTGTATGTGTGTGCGCACTTTAAAATTTTGCTGTGCTCTCTCATTTTATTCTTCTCGTGTATAATAATCCTAGAATTATGATACACTCTCGTTAGATGCTGATTAACATATAGCTTTCTTAACAACACTTCCAAAATCACTTCTGCTGAACGAGACAATGTCGCTGTGACGGAGAGGCTTGCAGGTTATTTCTGAGCATATCTTTCTTCTTCTGTCTCGATACAATAACTATTTTAGGAACATTTGGCATCCAAAAAATCCCAGCATTGTGCAAATTAAAACATCTGCTTATACTTTGACACCCTCATTCTTCAAAGGTTAGTTGGATTTGCCATTGCTTTGTTCAACAAGACTGCTCTTAGAGCCCAAGGATGCACATTTAATTATTGGGAAGATATGTTTGACAGAGCTGTGGGGGAAAAAAATTACCCTTCATATTCAGACCAGCATTAACATTTTTATAGAACGAGATTGCCTGAGAGTCAAAGAAGGGGGAAACTCCAGGAAAATAAATATGAATCTGTTTGGTCACTGGTCTTCTTTTGCTGATTTACACGACACCAACCAACGACTCTTTGCTCTGTTGCCTAGAACTCATCAGTTTGCGCTCAAACTGGCATTTCTGATTTCTGCTGAGGTTAAAGACAGCAAAGTAAACTCTGCTTCCAACAATAAATAACAGGGGGAGTTATTCTTTTCATTCAAACAGGCTTTAGATCACAGCAGACAGCTACAACCAGGTGCATTTAGCTACATTTGTCATTGCCACAAATGCAAAACATGTAAAGATTCTGCTGCACACAGGTCTCTAGCCAGCCTGTTTCCCCCTTAAATACCGTCCCATCCCCAGGTGCAGTTGAGCCATTGTCAACCAGCACCGTAAGGAAGGGCCGAGGGTGCCTATAGTCACGACACCATCTCCTCATTGGTTTGTTCATTTCCACAGGTCATCGGTGCCAGGTGGCAGATTGTACCCGGGAAGTCTTCCCGTATCTCAGGCCAAAGACTGGTAGTCTCCCTGGGCAACGCCGAGATAACACATGTCAAGAGGCAGCAGTGGCTGGTAAGCCAAGTCATCACTTACCTCGTCCCACCGCCCCGCCCGGCCCCCTCTGATTGCAGCCTTTTCCTTGCCATTCCAGAAGCCACAGACCTTCCCGGTTGGACTAGGAGGGAAGGGAGAGGAGATGGGGAATGCATAACACATGCCGCAAGAGGGATTTGGTGAGGCGGGAGCCAGCAGGTGAACAATGACTCATTTGGAAATGTGCAGCTGGGTGTGTGTAATTTGCATATCAGGGACCCTTTGTTAAAGTGGCTTGCCCAGCTGTGTGGGCGCATTGGTGGCGGGCGGGTGCTGGTCTGAGGCAGGAGATGAATCCTCACAGAGATCACAGTCACTTCCTATGTAATTTGTGCACAAGTTGAGGGAAGGCACTCTCATCGGGGACCTGCTGCAGAAAAGCTGCGTGGCTCTGAGATTTATTTTCCTTCTGCCAAGTATATTATTTCCAAACTCGCCTTTTCAAGATCTTGCAAATTCCCTTGAAAAATGATTTAACAATTTAATGAAAACAACAGTGGAACAAAAGCCGTGTTGATGAGGGACAGAGGTAAGGTTGGGTTTGAAATGAGTGACGAACCTCGTAATGAGGTGTGCAGCTTTGTATATTAAGCGATTTCTCTGCGGTACTTTTCCAGATGTGATGGAATACATTTATTTTTGTGCTCATCTGAACTGAAATAATACAAATGAGATACTAAAAAGATATCATTACGTGCAGAAGTAGGCGAAGAATTTAGAATCCCAATTCTATAAGTTAACAGCTGTGCGTGAAGCAATTCGCAACTGCTTCGAGTCTGCAGGTTGCCGGAGAACCTCTGTCAAGCTCGTATGGACCAGTGATGATCTACGTGTGAATCCTGCATGTTGATAGTTCAAGTCTACTTTATTTCAGGCAAAAATAAATGGCTGGTAGTAAGAAGTCTGTCTCTACCGAAAGCCTGCACTACAGCTGAATACAGCCGCTGCAGTGGTGCAATAAAATGGGATGAGTTTTAAACTACCAGATGGTACCCTGTACAGTGCCTGAAATAAAATGGAGAATTAGGGTGCCCCAAGGTGTGCACAGGAAAGGCAATTACATGAAATAAATGGGCCTCAGGCCTACAGGATGCTCAAGTATGCTACACAGGAGACAAATAGTACATCTGGTGAACAGATTTTATCACACACTGGAAAGCCATAAAGCACACCGTTGAATATCGGATCCCCATCTCGCAATGACATTTTACCTGTGTTGGTATTCAGTGCTGTTTATTTTAAAAGGTGCTGTAATCTCAATGATGTGTTTTAAAAGCCTCCTTAACACTGTTTTCTACTATGTACGATTTGGGGGGGGGGCGCGGAACAGATTGACAAACAATGCAATGAGATTTTGTGGACAAATAGCCACTCTGGTGGCACGAGATCATGTTTTTATTTCATCTATCTCATTGCCGATGTGATTTTAGTAATAGGATTACACTTGTCAGCACTCCCGGTTTGGGAAAATGCCAACATATTTTTAATACTAGTTCCCACATCTCCATTTCATTGTCTGTAACCTCACTAGAGTTTCCCTCCCCACCCGCCCCCACCTTTGCCTTAACGTTCAAAGAAAAACCGATTTTAGGGGGTGAGGGTTTGCAAGGAGGATCCGTTGGCACGGAGCCCTTTTTCTTTCTTCCTCCACGAACGCAAACCTGCTTTCTGTTTGAAAATTGTGTGTTCCTTTTCTATTGTAAAAAAAGACTGAGGAGCATGTAACATTCATTATTGTTTTAAGAGTTGCTGTAATAAAATCCTCTCAGTACTTAAAGATAGTTTTAGTGTCCCTCCTAGGATTCATTCTGGCTTTCATAATTGGGTAATTGCATCCCCTCCCCCACCAATAAATATTTTCACCCAATTAAGTTTAAAACTATAATAAATTTTAAAGAATTATAGTCTAAAAATTCATACCCTAGAACCAGTATTAAGTATGAATATTTATCTTAAGCCAAGAAGCAGTGCTGCTTGGTTATACGCTTCGACAGCTTCTGTGGGGTGTTATAGCTCTCCTAGTGTCCGAGAGCTGCCTTTGGGAGTGTGGCTTCCCTGGTGGCCGGGCATGAGCTGCAGGAGCGGGGGTATGGTTGTCACACAGGCAATCCGTGGCTCCCACCTCCCAGTCCTTTGTTTCCAGACAGCATTATTCAACCATTCACTCATTTCTTCACTCAGTCATTCACTTATTCATTTGCTCCTTTTATTCATTTGCTCATCCCTCATTCATTCATTCATTCATTCATTCCTCTGAGCACGGGGTGGTGCCCAGGATGGACAAGGTGACGGCTCATACAAAGCTTACTGTCTGCTCCCTTCCATTTGCTCCACAAACCAATGTGTCCAGGTTGGTCCTGCAGGGCTCTCTTACAAGTCAAGATGCTCTGTTGCACAAGAGCACATACCATCAATGGCAAAGGGCAACTAAGTGACACAGGAGGACCCTGACAAACATGGCTGGGGTATGGAGTAAATGCACAGGAACTCACAGTCCGGGAACCCCATTTCAAGCTCCAGCCCACTAGAGACACACAAGCCTCTGTTCCTTCCTTAACAAAATAGGGATTCAATCACAGCACCCAAAGCCAGTACCTTTTGGCAACGGTGTTGCCTGCAGCCAGCAGCAAGGACAAAAGGGTCCCATTTGCACCAGCTGAAGCTGAAGTCTGGAAGAAGGGACAAGAGCAGGAGAGACTTGGTGTAGCCACAGCAGGAGTAAGAGGCAGGGAATGAGCACTAGGGGAAGAAAGAGAACTCAAAGGAGAAACTCAGTAGGACCAACTGGGGTGAGAAGAGGAAGGATCCTGAGCTCTGGGAAAAGGCTAATCCTGAGGGCACCGTAGGGATTCCACCTTGCGGTTTCCCTCCACCTGCTCTCCTGTGACCTGCTGCTTTCTTTCATCCACTCTGCCCCTCTCCCCACCCCCCCCACCCCCCCCACCCCCCCCGCCGGTCAGTTCTATCATGTCATCCCCAAATGCACACACGTGCTCTTCCATGGTCGCCATCTCCACCTCCACCATCGAAGCTTAGCCACTTCTCTCCCACCCCCACCTGAGCACATGGCGGTGTTGGATGCCCAGGTCATTGTACTTCAGATGAGAGGTCGTGAGAGAATAATGCCTGAAAACGCAAGGGCAGCGGTGCCAAAGTCTGAGGTAATAACATTTTAGGCACCGGATGCTGTGAAGGAAGATGATGCTAATGATGATATCAAGTCGGTGGGAAAATTGTAAGATATTTCGAAAAACTTTAGCTTCTAAAGCTCTGAATAAATGTCAAGAATTTCTGAGGACATCGAGAGTGAAGTCGTTTTAAAGATTCAAGATTGACACCTGAAAAACTCAGGATCTAGGAGCTTTTCCTCTTCACATAACCTTTCTGATAAGTGTGGGGAGGTGGCGGGGGTGGCAACTGAGGTTTACAGAGAGGAAACATCCTGAGTTTTGAAGTTCAGCTTCGGAGCTGGGGCTAAGACCAATCTGGTATGTGGCTTGTTATTCCATATGCAGAACTGATCAAGATAATGGCAATAACACTTCATGTCATATTCACTCTCAAATATTTCAGTTGATTTCAAAGATTTCATTTGGGGAAGTAACAGTCATGCACTTAAAAAAAAAACCAGTCTAAAAAAAGCAGTCTAAGCTAAAGGCAGGGAAAGATGACAGGGAAGAATTTGCAGGGAATCTCTTTTGTGTCTGGATTCAATTTTTACTGCATGCAGATTTTTCATCAGTTCTTGATAAGCAGCACAGTTAAACTGCAGGCAAGGCTGGGAGTGATGTGGATGGTTGTACGTTTCTAGGAAGCTATGAGGGAAACATGTGGAGGCAGGGAATCTCCTTATGAGGTGTGTGAGTTTCTTTTGAGGCTGTTTCTCCAAGGGCGGTTTGGGCCACTGGGGAGGCCTGCTGCCTGACGCCCGTTGGTGTGGCACCTGCCCCGGAGGCAGAGTAAGCTGAAGCAGGGATCAGTCCAGAATTAGCCAAGGTTGCAGGGAGACACCCCCTGCCCCCCACCCAGGTGGAAGTGGCCTGAACAGGTGTGGAGAAAGGTCATTTCCATGGCAGCTGTCACGAGGCACCCTGCCAGGGAGGCTGTCTAGGACTTAGTGGACTGGAGGCAAGACGTCAGCATCTCCGTCCTGCACTGCCACACCAGCAATCAGTGAGCACACCCGGCTTCCCCCAACAAGGCGCTCCAGCGTGCCGGCGAACACGACAGCGGACAGGTGGGATGCCTACCGCTGTTGTTCTCTAGCTGTGGAACCCCAGCAAATTATTTCCCCCCTTTAAACCTCAGTTCTCCCTCCGCTCTATAAAGCGGGCATGAAAATAATAGTACCTTCCTCATGTAAACAGTAATAAGGAACAAATGAAATAACCCAAAGAAAGTGCAAAGTACAATGCCCGGCTCATGGTAAGAGCTCAACAATTTTTAGCTATTCTTGCAAAGAATAACTCTGTAGGCAAGGGTAAATGCATTAGAGGTATAGAGAGGAAAAGGAAAGGAGGCTTTCTTTGAGGCATTACAGCATAGCATCAGAAGGCATGGAAAAGAAAAAAAGACATAGAGAATGGCACCGTGGGCATGGAGCAGAGGCAGGAGGTTCCAGAATTAGATCGAATTAGAAATAGAAATTAGCTTGGCCCACTGGCTACTTGATGTTACAGGGTTCTCTATAGTTGAGGAGGCTTATCTGAGGAACAGAAATCCTTTGGGATAAACAGAGGCAAACGGTGAGTATGGAAGAGTCAACCGGAAGCCATTCTAGAAGCTGGCTTGGCGACAGTAAGTAATGGAAACTGCGTGGCAACTTCCCCAGGAGTTGTTGGATACAGTGAGAGGTGGATCATAGCTGTCATGTTACCTGTGGGTATAAGGACAGGAAAAGTGGGAAAACGGGTCCTGTGGGTGAAGGTTGGCTATTGGGGGGAAGACAAAGTGAGGACAGCTCTACGTTGTCATCACAGGGATATTGCCAATGCTGCTTGAAGACCCTCACAGACAGAGATCTGCAGTGTCTCGACACGTGCATGAAGGTGGTACAAATGAAAACGTCCTGTGCTTATAGGAAATCAGTAAGTTGAGAAACAGGAGGAATCTCTTCAGAAGGGCCCGAGTGAATATAAATGGCTCCAGCTACTGACATTCAATTTTTTTAAGGTGACAGAACAAAATGCATGTTAACTTGTAGGGAAAATAAGAAAAGTAAAGAGGAACATAAAAATATAAGACATGAATTGACTTAGAGATAATTCCAAAATGCTCGGAAGACAAAAGGGATTGACAAAAACAGCTGACATGTCACAATGCACTAGCAGTCATGTTGGAGGGAGCAGAAACGAAACTGGACTGCAGACATGTTTCAATGCCAGTCCTATTGACTAAACAAATCTGAGATTTGTAAGGCTTTGAGATCAGCAAAGGCTTAGCTGTATATAGTTAACTTTTCAGTACTGGGAAACAGAATGATAAGAAAGAGAATTTCCTTAGGCTATAGACAGAAGAGAAATAGAATGAGATAAGCTAGCAGTACATGAGAACAACCTCCATAAATAAAAAACGTATACATATATATCATATTTTTATAATATCATCTTGCAAAAGAGTTCCATTTTCTCACCGCCCTGTCTCACCTTCCTGTCTTAAATTCTGAGTTCTATCTCTTTGACTCCATTAACTCTCTTCTCTTAGAGATCAGTCACAAAGTCCACTGACCTGTAGCTATACTCATTTATTCAATGCATATTTGCTAAGCATAGTCTACATATAGCACCCTGTGCTAGATACTGGGTGATGCGGATCCTGTCTTCAGAGAGTTTACAATCTGGAGGAAAGGCAAATGTACACAGATGAATACACAGAACAAGACAAGAGATCAATACTGAGTTCTACGAAGACAGTGCCAAGAGGGTAGGGCAAATGAGGCAGGAGCTATAAATTTTCATCAGGTGGACTGAAGGAGTTTGGGGGGAGTTTACGATTTCAGCAATGACAGCAGAGGTGTGAGAGGATATCCTAGGCAGAGGGACAGGAATGAGTCAAGACGTTCTCCGGGAATGGTAGGAATTATGGAGGTCAGGAGAGTGAATAAGCACTTTCCAGTTGTGGAAGACCCCGTTTGCCTCATGATTAGTCCTGCGTATTGCAAAGCAATGCTTTCAACAATGTGGACAAACAGAGAGACAGAAAGTCCAGGGAGAGATGTCGGTGGCCTGAACTAAGGCTGTGGCAGAAGGAATGGCGAGGAGGGGCTGGGTTGGAGAGACACCATGGAGGTAAAATGAACAAGACCGAATGCCTTGTTGGATGCAAGGAGTGAGGGAGAGGTTAGAACCCAAGATCCTCTTCGGAGTTATCATTCTCTTTAACCTTCTCCCCCACATGACGTTGCTTACTACTCCCGGCTTCTTGAAGCTTTCTTCTGATTCTTTTAATGAGGCGGCACTGCCCTGCCTCTCCTTCTGGTCATGAGCAGAAACTTAACAAATGACCTTTGTTAAGAAATTCGACTCTTCATTCCAACACTCATCTCTCTAAAAGATTAAGTGATTTATGTGACTCGGGTCAAGTTTGAGTTAAGTGGTAGGTCTGAGGCCATGAGACTTATCTACCAAGCTGAGTTCCATCCCCCAGGGAGAAGAAAAGGGAAAGATATTTGGTTGCAGGTGTGTCCAGATGTGAGCCTGGAGAGTTGAAATGCTCCTAAGACTCCTTTGGCTGGGAATAAGGCTTCATACCAGCAGGCAAAAATAGTTTACAGCTCATTCCCGAGATAGAGAGTTTTAAGTAGAGATATGATTTGGAATGGTTGACATATAAATCTTCTTCCCAGGCTTCAATATGAAGCACGAGTTTGATCCAACAGACAGCAACGAGTCTTTAAGAGCTGTAATGGCCTATCATGTCAAAGGGTATTTATGGATTTACAGAGTCTTCAGAAAACTGGATCTTGTACAAGCATGATAAAAGCCCACAGAATTTTTTGCACAAATAAATGAGTGCTTAGCTAGCTGTGTTTCTTAAATTAAATGATTCAGCCATTGTTCACTTGTTGTAAAATACCCAAGGGTCCTAGTCTACATTTTGGAGTAATGTGCTGCAGCGTTTCTGTTGGAAGAACAAAGCAGTTTGGGGCTGTAGGAAATCACTAACTTCTATTTTTGTTTCGCACACTGCTAACTTAATAAGAAAAATGCTGCTGAGTACATGCTTTTATGACAGGCATTTCTCAGGTCATATCTCTGGTGACACACAGGGGTGATGAGAGCAAAGGAGCCTCGTATTTGAAAAGCTGATTTGGGACATGGGTCAATAGTCTGAGGAGCCAAACATTTTGCTAGACTCTCAATTGATAAGACTTACAAACCAATGATTTTGTGAATGGAAGTCTTGCCCACAGTACCAGCAATTTCTCTCACTCCCAGCAAATAGTTGAAGAACTACTCACAAGCTCTCTTCTATGACAAGGAGACAAAGAGATAGCTACTCTCTGTATCTTCATGAAATGCTTGTCATTCGACGTTTGAAACAATATATTTTTATAAGTAAATTGTGGTAAATGAAGCTTTTAGACAAGTAACTGCTACTAGGGCAGTCAGTGCTGCCAGAGGACATTCACAGTCCCCAGGGTTTTCTGTGTGTGCCAGAAGCCAATGCACTTTGTTTGGCTCAACTCAAGATCGGAGACCAAAGGTTTTCTGATTTGGGTCAGGCAGATAAATCTGGGCTTACCAAGGATCATTTCTTTAAAAAAATAAAAAAAAGCTTTCCCAGTCTTCATGTTTTGTGGGATCAATATTGAGAAAGGGCCAGATATAACGTTTCTTTCTTGGTTTTGAGTACCGACACGGGAACGTGTCATATAACGGCAGCCCCATTGGGAGCAAAGGGGGCCTGTGGCAGGCTGCTGCACCATCACCACTGTGCTAGTCTTCCAGGAAATCTCCTAAGTCTTCAGGAGAGAGGCAGAGTTCTCCAGCTTGCTGTTGTGGTGACTAGGAGATCGAGAAAAATGGAGGAAGACCAGGAGGGGTTGTCATTCTACCTCTGCCAAAGTGACCTGGCTCGCCTTCAAGTCAAGTCCTCCTGGATTTGAAGAAGGAGTCATTGCCTTACTTGTCAAAGAAAACCTCGGCTTTTTTTTTTAAGAATCTGAAGATGAGTGGCCTCAACTTATATTTACATGATATATGTGACTATTCAGAGAACACTAAAAACCGTATGTGATGGAAGCTCCCCTAAGAATCATACAGAATTCCAAAAAGATAAAACAAGTACACATTTAAAGAAAAGTAGAAGGCTGGTACGTTAGGGGCACCAGGTAGTAAGATGAAGACTTGATTCCAAAAGGAAAATGGAATCCATTGAAAAGTCAAGTCCCCAGTCCTCTCTAGTGATGCTTCAGGAAGAGTTCAGACTCAACTTTAGGGACCAAACAACTTTTCAGGCATATGAAACCATAAACATCTCCTTGATTGTGAAAACACTTAATCTCCAGGCAAGATGGGAAACACATGTGTGTCTTCCTTTCATCTTTCCCCAGTGCGGACCACTGGGTGGTGAATGCTCAGAGGGCGTGGTGAAAAGCCTTCCTTGAGTTTTCCAGCCTCTTCCCCACGCTGCCCTCTAGTGTGGGTCCACCATCTCCTCCTGGATTTGGGACTCAAGGGATTGGCAATAGTGTGCATAGGCCTAAGCGGTTATGCTTTTGGTTCTTTTGGCCACTAGACTCACTTGGGTAAACAGTGGGCACCAGTAAAGACCATTGAGCAGAGAAGGGGCATAAGTGGAGTTGCGTTCTACAAAGATCATTCTGGCAGCAATGTGAAGAATGAATTAGAGCAGGAAGAAGATGATGGCAGAGAACATAGCCATAGCTTTTCACAAAGTTCAAGTGAGAGATGATGAGGAGTTGGAGGACAGAGGGGATGACATGGCCCACCCATGACCACAGTCACTGGTATCAAGAGCAACCTTGCGACTAACAAACTTCCACATGAGCCCAGACCATGGCCATGCCTGCCTTAGTGGCCTCTGTGTCTATGCCTATGTTTCTCCCATGAGACCCTTCACACCTTCCTCAGACGTGAGTCTACATGTCATAAGTATGTCTGCTTCTAATAGGTTTTAGTGTGCATTTCTTACCATAAAAGACTTGTAGTGAATTTGCAGTTTTGGCCCAGGGCCATCTCTTCATCCTGCTCATAACTAAACCCAGCAAGATCTCCTTTACCTCTATCACATTTACTTTCTGATAATAAAGACAGGTGGTGCAGGGATATGTGCATGGTGATAGCCAGGCAAACAACCTCTCCCTTCCAGGATGAGGAAGGTCAGGAGAGGACTCAACATCAGCATCATCGTAAATAACAATTATAATAACAAATAATAAAAAATTACTATTGCAGCTTTGTACTGAGCATGTGGTCTATACTAGGTAGACTTTGAGCTGTGTTTTATATATATTTTGTCCCTTAATTCTCACACAATCCTATCAAGTGGGTACCATTAGTCTTCCCATTAAACAAAAAGAAAACCAAGGCTGAACTAGAGCTTAAGAAACCTTCTTAAATGGGCGGTTCAGTTGGTTAAGCATCTGACTTCAGCTCAGGTCAGGATCTCACGGTTCCCAAGTTCCATCCCTGCATCAGGCTCTGCGCTGCCAGTGTGGAGCCTCCTTGGGACTCTCTCTCCCCCCCCCCCCCCCTCTCTGCCCCTCCCCTGTTCGTGCTTTCTCTCTCTCAAAATACACAAATAAACTTAAAAAAAAAAAAGAAGAAACCTTCTTAAATACACATGTTAAACCCATCCATCGTTTTATGTTAATTACATGTCAATAATGCTGCGAGGCAGGGAACCATGCAGTCTACTACATCCACACAAAAAAGAAACTCTCTTAAAGTTACACGAGTAGTAGATGGCAGAACAGGGTTTCAAATACAGGTCTGTCTTATTCCTGAGCTCCTGTCTAATTGAGTGGCCTTGTGCCACAAAGAACATTGGCACCTCATCATTTCCTGCACATATGCTAATCTATTCCTGGAACAACCCCATGGTATAAAGTCAAATAAACAAAACTGCAGACATTTCTTCTAGTCTAATTCAATATAGAAAGAAGAGTCTGTCCCAAGTCATAAGAGACCATTTCAGATTTAATCTAGCACTTGAGTTCCGGATCTTGGCAGAAAGGGATTCAGCAAAGGATCCAAACCAGTTGAACCCTCAGACCCACTATGGCACGGGCTCAATCCAGGTCCTGTGAGAAAGGAACAGAATGTATCCAACACCCACAATGTCCCTTCTTCCAGAGTTGGTGACTATACTCATCCCGAACATCTCTCAGGGACTTCCTGGCATAGACGGGTTCCTGTCTCCAATTCATGAAACTTAGGAGCCAACAGACAGTCTTGGCTCAGGTGAGGTTTTGTGCCTTGACACTAGTTATACGTAAACTCCCAGAGTGCTAGGCAGCCATATCTGCCAAGGGAAGCAGGTCTATCAGCCAGGGCTCCGAGAACAAGCCTTCATCTGCCACAGTGCATCGTCAGCTGAAAAAAATCACTCTTTTCCCAAATGCAGAAACTACTTCTCACCATCAATTAAGAGCATGTTACAAAGAACCTCTAAAAAGTCTGATGGCATAGAGAAAGTAAACAAAAGATTAATATCCAACATTTATATGCAAGCAATACATCATTAATGATCATTATAGAGAACTTGCTTAGTTCAAATGAGGTTCCAGAAGACTGGAAGCGTTCCACTGTAACACCATATTTATAATAGCCACCCTGGGGAACAGCAGGCCCATCAACTTGACGTAGCTAATATGCAAGGTAATGGAAATAAGTAGAGGTGAAACGGAGCCACACGGACACTGAATTGTCTTGGGAGCCAAACTCCATGCAAATAATTAGAGACTGCCTGTTTATTAGCAGAGTGGAGAGGACATTCCTCAGACACCTTAGGTCACATTTTAACTTACCATTTGAAACCAGCACATCATGTTACCCTGCTAACTTAAAATCACAGCCACTTGTGAATTGACAGAGGACAAATCACTTCTCATGAAATCTGAGGAGGGAATTTGTTCACGGGGCTGGGGAAGCATGATAAGGCCGCAGAAGAAGAAGGTGGTCTGCATTTCAGAGACCAGAGACTCAATATGCAACATTTTCCAAGGCACTTAACCTTCCTTTTTATTACTTTCCTCGACTCTGAGATGTGGATAATATTGCCAAACCACATGTCTTATACTTTGTATAAAGCAGAATATCAGAGCCTATTTCAAAGTGCTTGGTAGAGTAGAAGACAGGAGAGGGAAACGCAGGTGCTTAGTGGGCCAAGGGGCATGCGTGGAGCACAGGAGGAAACAGTGAGGATTTTGCAAACTGGCGAGACCAGTTCTAACCAGCATCAGCCGTGTTACCTTGAAGAAATATATGCCTCACATCGTAGGTCCTCTCATTGTAAAACAAAATTGGGAAAAAAATTTTTTTTTCTGACTATAGGAGAAATCTCTCAATTGTAAAATGCAGCACCTAAAAAGTTTCTAAAACTCTGTTCATGACCGCATCCTGTTCATAGGCTATTAGTTTGTAACCTCTCCCTGATGGGTCACAGGTTATAAGAGCAACTAGGAATTTTATTAGTCGACAATAATAATTGCTAACATTTATAGTAAACTTAACTATGTACCAGGTACTTCTAAAAGTTATACAAAGTAGTCTGAAGAAGCCCATGAGACGAGTAATTTCATAATCCCAAGTTGACACGTGCAGAAACTGGGTGAGATTATCACTGGCTGAAGTTACCTGAATTTCATGGAAGCCTTAATATTTTTTTTTTTTAATTCAACAGAGGGTGTGATGTAAGAACCCGCCCTGCCACCCCCTCTCAACTTTTCTTAGCAAAAACCCTTCCCCAGTGACCATTCCAAGGAAATATTTTCTCAAAGCACAGTTAACTCTAAGTATTGCCTATAAATAAGTACAGAGAAGGTATCCACATTTCTGGTCATACATTTACTTCTCTTTAGGTCATCCTAACCCACGAAGTTAGTACACAAAATAAAATTAACAATTCATTTTTATTTTGCTGGACAAAGCAGAGAGTAGCGAGGAAGGGCAATTTCTTAGCCTGACTCAGATACCACAGCATAATACGAAGTGGAAAAGGTAAGCTGTGCAACTCAGGTCCTGTGCCAACTTCACATACGAGGTCGCTGAGCCTAGAGGTGGCGCACTGTCTCACCTTCTGATTACTGTGAATTAAAGACTCCACCAGAAGTCTTTTGTCCTGAAAAATATTTCTAGAGGGGATCTTTAAGTTCAAGAGAGATATTTCCAAAAAGATCCAGGAATAAAGAGAGAGGCCACCTACTGGAGAGAAGGCCTCTATTTCTACATGAGTGGTCATAACCATGTGATTATCTGAATGGTGAGTGAAATATGACTTTACTGACCTGTCTCCTCCTTTGGTCAACCTCTCTCAATGCCTCCGCTTGTTCATAAGACTGCTGGACAGTACGCGAGAAACATTTGGAAAACAGTGTTCCCTGTAGGACAATTAGCAGAAAATGATCACTTGTTGTAACTCTTGGAAGAGAGCTAACAATAAAGGAAATTTCTGATAACCTAAAATCCTGAAGCATGCTGGACCTAGTGTTCCCCAGGCTGGGCACCCCTATTTCCCACACTGTGCTTTCTCGGCCCCACCATTTCCAGCATCCCCCTGCAGCATGAAGACGAAGGGCTCCCAGGCGATAGGAGGCAGTTAAAAATACCAGAAAGGAGCTGGCAACCGAAGGTGTGGGAAGTCAGTGATGGGAAGTCAGAAATGGAATCTTACCAAGGGTCAGTGTGTGGCACTCGGAGGATTCCGGTGCACAAAGTGACGTACTTGGGCAGAAGAGAAAACAAAGTGGCGACCCAGACGGAGAGGAGCCTGGGGCACCTCCTCCCTGTCCATGGGCCTTGGGGCCTGTGTCCCTTCTCTTCCCGTCACAGGCTGAGTGTTTCCCCGAGGAACCGGGGAGTTAGAACAGGATGTGTGTAACCCCCGGGGGACTCTGAAACAAAAGCAAAACAAGAAAAGAAACTTCCCTTCATGTACCCTTCACCAGGGCATTCATTCTGAGAAGCAGAGAGTTCTTTTAAAATGGCGCTTCCTTGGACTGTGAGAGGGAACTAGTCAGTCAATTCTCAGAAGCAACGACAAAAGAAGAGTCTAGGGATTACGACAACTTGTAGGTACCCATGATATTAATCATGAAAAAGGAAATGGCAACCATTAGAAAATTCCCAAGAATAGGTTATGCTGGGGCGGAGGAGGGAACGGTACTGATTTTTTTTTAACAAGGAGCAGTATGCCTTCCATCTTCAGCCCCCAAAATATAACCAGTGGGTCTTAAGCCCCTTACAACACGTTCAGTTTCGTAAGTATTCACAGAGCTTCAGTACGTGCCTGGGCACTATGCTAGGTGTTTCGTTTTAGCGGCCATTAAAAGAAAGCTTTTTTTTTGTTCGTTTGTTTTGTTTTCCCACCAGAATCAGACCCATAAATACGGAGAACAAACTGGTGGTTGCCAGAGGGAAGGGGGGAGTTGGGCAAAATGGGTGAAGGGGAGTGGGAGATACAGGCTTCCAGATGGGAGGAAAGGTAGAGCACAGGGAATACAGTCAATGGCATTGTAATAGTGTTGTGTAGTGACAGATGGTGGCTACACTTGTGGTGAGTATAGCATAACATATAGAGACGTTGAACCATTATGTTGCACACCAGAAACCAATGTGTCAACTATACACATAAAAAAAAAAATTTTTTTTTTAAAGAGAAGGCTTTGGGGCGCCTGGGTGGCTCAGTCGGTTGAGCGTCTCACTCTTGATTTAGGCTCGGGTCATGATCTCATGATTCATGAGATCGAGCCCCACTTTGGGCTCCGTGCTGGATGTGGAGCCTGCTTGAGATTCTCTCTCCCCCTCTCCGTCTGCCCCTCTCCCCAGCTGGCGCTCTGTCTCTCAAAAATAAATAAATAAGTAAATAAATAAATCAAAATACAAACTAAAAAAATAAAAATCAAAAGAGAAGGCTTTTGTTTTTTTTTCATTAAGCAAAGGCATCACACTGGGAATGGAGTCACCGAGTCAGGACTGTTTTTCATGATCCTCAAGCTTAATGGGGGATTTACGTCCTGGTCCTTGATTCAAGATGGGAAAACTGTCTTGTGCACATTCCAGAAGTGGGCATCCCAGAAAGCGAGGACACTGAAGTTATCTCAGGTACCAAAGAGATCACGGGCCTCTCAGACAACTTGCAGGCCATTGCATACCCAAGCCTACTGCTCCATGGAGAACTAGAACCAATTAAATTCACAACTGCTTTGCAAGTGCCAAGTTCCAGGCAACTTCCAATGGATTTAGAATGAGGAGTAGAGGCAGGCCCAGAGCAAAATGAGCTGAGTAGGGAAAGGGGAAAATAGATTCAGAATGTAAAAAGCAGGGTTCTTTGATGGGCTGAGGAACTGACACATGGAAAATGTAATGCATTATTGACAAACACGTATGCTGGCTGCAAAAATAATTAACACAAGCAGAAAAGAAATAGGAATGAAATGGAGCAGAAAGACTTTGAAAGATTGTGAAGTGGCCGCTGAAATTGCCAAGCTAATGTCAGAGAGATGATTAAAATTTTCCGATAGAACAGGTGAATAGGTAGTTAGGAGAGTGTGATGTAAACCAAGAGAGAGCAGATCATTATATGAATCTGCACTGAGGTACTAATCAGCATTTTATGTGCAACTTCGCAGTGCACATTTTAGCAGATGGAGGAAGCTCTTAAAAGCTGATAGCTAAAGCGAGTCTGACTGCCTTTCTACTCCATAATCGCCATCCCTGGAATGGGTACTTGCTCCAAGTGAACACTGCAGGACCAGTTCTCAGAATAGAATTCTTGCCATATCAATATGCTCACAAGGGAAAGAGATCTGCAAAACTTTAGGACCAAGGGAGAAGAGGGAGAAGAAACAGGAGGTTTCTGTCTTCCTAAGCAGAGGTGCCTGGATGAACGGGCTTTAAACACATAAGCTGGAGGTTCAGTAATCAGAATTCAAAGTCTCAAAGTAAAGATCAAGGAGCAAGCAGGAGCGATTCTTCTGCAGGCCAAACTGCATGCACGCAGGCGCGCACTCACATTCTTGTGGAAACTGTATTGCTGCAGTAACAAAAACAATTAGATGGCGGGTTGTGGGGACGTTAAAAAGGAATAATTCTTCATGATCAGAATGGTTTTTTCGCTCATTCAACAGAAAAAGACTCTTATTTTTTATTTGTTGGCAAAGCCAAATTAGAAAAAATATATATCTTTACGACCACAGGAGACAAATGAGTGATACCAAATATCACTAAAAATGCTATTAATCTACGGTGATATAAAATTACCATCTCAGCACAAAGAAAGCCTATATAATCTGAATTTCTCTAGCATCATAAAAACGAATGAGAAGCGAAATTGAGAGTAAGTATGCTTTTGAGATGCCGTTAAGAGTTACACGCATTGTTAACAAATGTGGCTAGACAGACTGGTGATTTACCTTGAGAAACAAATTTACAGAGACACAGAAAATTTCCGAATGGGACCAACTCATTGCTCTTCTCGTGTGTTGATAACACCTTTGAGGGTGTTATTCTGCTTTCTTAGGTGCTTAAGTGTGGCTGATTAGCCATTGACCTTATGGATTATTTCCCCCTGCTTTCCTTTGCTCATTTTCTGCACATTTCAGAAGCCAAAAGGAGCTTGGGAGAGGGGATAAGGGGTAAGGGTGTGACAGGAAAGAGAACACAGGTCAGGGATTTCTTCTTCAGGAAACAGAGGAGTCCAAGTGATCCCACTGGGTGACCAGTGGCCCCATCATTAGCGGGCTCTCCCCAAATGTGAACAAGGTCACCCTCTGTCAGTCTTCCCTCACCTCTTGCTCTGTCTGCAGGAGAGGAATATCAGCCCAATTCCAGGATGTTTCACAAGCCTCTGGAAGAGCTGGAAGAGCTGGAAGAGGGCAATGGCCAGGTCATGATCTGACTGGAAGTTGAGGGCATCGGCATTGGACTATTGATTGGGTGGGAGGCTAATGAGGATATGGGAGGAGAGGGTTGAATAAGGTAAAAAGACAGAGCAGTGGAAACAGGAGGGAAAATTAGTGTTTCCACTTCTTCCATTTATATTTAAAAAAAAAAAGAAAAAGAAAGAAAAAAAAGAGGAAACTCACCATCACCACCACCACCACCAATTCCACTTTGGGAAATTTAGAAAGGGACATGTGACAGTTTTCAACAAGTCTCAAGGGTGATGTGGGAACAGCATATGAAGGCGGTAAAGCTTCACCAAGATGCTACGGGTAACTCAGTTTGTTGCTAACCAGAGGAAAAAGCATGATAGCAATAGATTTTTCCTTTTTGCTGACCGCCTTCTTCTACATAGGTTTTTGGCATCTATATGTAATGCTATGAAATGCTATTACTATACGTACTGCTAGATGCAGGACATTCTTGTGTGATGAGGACACTCTTATTTAGCGCATTTTACTGGTGAGAAAGTCTGGTCACAGGGCACGACAGTGTCCTGCCCAGGGGCACATAATTAGAACAAGTGTAACCCAGAAATGGAATGGAAGTCCCACTCTGATCCATTGTCCTTTCTAGAAACCCAACCAGGCACCAACTCCTCACATCCCTGTTGGTAGAGACACCACCCTTGAATACAGGGATGCTGGGCATGGCCTTCTGTGTCCCAGCAGAAGTGAACAGAAGGGACAGAGCCCAGTTGACGGCACCTGAGCTCTAACTTAGGGGGCATTCTTTAAGAAAAAGCATTCAAAAAGATGAATGCAAAATCAGGCATGAGTGGAAAAGTCAATGTGAACGAGGGAAGAAATCACACCAAATCAGAAATTTTATAAAACCGACAAATGCCACAAATTTCCAAAAAACCCAGAACAATAGCTGAATAACAAAAAAGTATTTTTGTTAGCTTATTAGAACTGATACAGTTCTATGATGCTGGTTTCCCCAATTTTTTTCTTGTCTTCATATTCTTTGATTGCCTCTGTATGATAACGATTTTATCATATTTCCTAGAAAGAGGATAGACAAGTAATTCAGTCTTTCCTCCAGCATGATTGATCAAAATGTGTTTATGATGGATGGTTTTAAAAAGTGACTCTTTGCTTCAACCTTTTATGACCATGCCACATCTGTAAATTCATCAGCAGTCTTTTTTTTTTTTTTTTTTTTTTTTTGGCTTGAGAGGTGCTTCTTACCTGGTGCCACAGCTTTTGGAGACTTGAAGCCCTCTGGTCAAGCCAGGAAGCCCCCCTCCCCACTTTCCAGTCCCAGGTCCTCACCTCCCTCTTCCTCATCAGGCCTGATCTGAGGATAGGGGTCAGGATGCCAGGTGGCCATAAGCCCAGGCCAATGAGCAGTGCCTGGTCTGGATACTTCTCGTTGAAGGCAAAGATGGATCAGGATGCTGAAGGAGGCCCAGCAGAAGAAGCTGTCATTAGGGACCAGTTGGATGGAGAAATTGTGCCCAGCTGGCCAGCCCAGCCAGCAGCCCCAGAGCCACCACAGGCAAGGGCAGTGATGCCCCCAGGCTGAGGCAATGCTCTTTGTCTCCTAGCTCAGGTGACTGCTTTCTCCTGCAGGCAACACTTGCACCTTGGAAAAGACCTTGAATTCTCAGCTTCTCCAGCTGTGCTGTGACTCTGCCTTTAGTTGGCTCTGGCCACATTTTGAAATAGAAGGCTCGCATTCAGGACCTTGCTTTCTCCTTGGAGCTTTACCTGTTCTTGGAGTATAACTACAGTGGAAATTCATAGATAGAGCATTTGTAGCAATAAGTTTTGAAGCTCAAGGAACTTTTCTAACCTATGAATAATAAACATTCAAATTTTGATCAATCTTGTGAGAGAGAAGACTGAATTGTTTTTCTATTCCTCCTATAGTAAATATTATAAAATTGTCACGGGAAGAGTCAATCAAGGAGTGTGCAGCCAAAAAAAAGTGTTGGGAAAAAAAAAGTATTGTAGCAGTGTGGCCCCCTCAGCAGCCCCGGAACCCAGAGGAGATACTCCCATCACTGAGATAGCCCCAATCCTTTGGAGAATTGCTCTTGGCTTCCTGCTAGATTAAGAAATGTGTCCCCTTCAAATAAATGCCTGGGAACCATTTAAATTGCCTCATACCTTGCGTGAGTGAATTTAGATCAGAAATATTAAGACAAAAATCCTCAAGGTTTCAAGGAACATAGCTGCAATGGTGGTGTTCCAGGGAACCAGTAAGGAAGATACCTTAATGTTGGAGAACACCCCCTCAATAAGGCCAAGAAACGGACATACCCATCACATGTATGTTTAAAGTCAACAACAAATTTTGTAACAAACTTTGTAACCTTTTCTTTTTAAAAAAATTTTATGTGTATTTATTTTTGAGACAGAGAGAAACAGAGCATGAGTGGGGGAGGGGCAGAGAGAGAGGGAGACACAGAATCCGAAGCAGGCTCCAGGCTCTGAGCTGTCAGCACAGAGCCAATGCGGGGCCCGAACCCACGAATTGTGAGATCATGACTTGAGCTGAAGTCGGACGCTTAACAAACTGAGCCACCCAGACACCCCTTAAATTTTGTAACCTTTACATTAGTCCTAGCTTCCTCACAGATTAGAAAGGGAAGGGTACTATGGTTATACTTAGCTCAAGGGATGAGAAAGCACCTACCACAGTGCCCTACAAATGTGCTTAATACATGGTATTTCCTTCCTATTGCTTTACAATATAGGCTCTTGAATTTTACAGACAGAGTTCTATGGTGTCTTTCATCTTTACTAAATGCTCCATTTATGCAACTTGAATTCCTGCTGGAACCCAAGAGACCCCATTGTTTTTAAGAGCTCACTGAGTCCTGACTTTTGCTTTATCTTCTTCACCCAAAGACCAAACCCTGAACTCTTGTTTCCACTGTATAGTGCCTGTTTTGTGTGATGTTGACACTAATTCATAGGACAAATGAGCTGGCAATGTTAGATCATTTCTTCACATAGCTTTTGATGTTCAGTCTTCCTTGAAAGAGCAGCTACACATCTTGGAGGGGAGTATGAGGCATCATGATGCATGCTTACTACTTTTTTCTGTAACTCAGACTTCTCCAGGCTGCACATATTTATAATGTTAGGAGTGCCTATAAGCACTTAGAGTCATGCACTTACATATTTGAGGGTCTGTGCCAAAGCTGTCCATGTCTGATCAGATCACACATGCTCAGTTATTGTGAGTCCCTTCCTTTGAAATGGAAACTTTAATACTTCAAAGTTTTCTGATATCCAGCAATGTACTTTTTCAGACCTTTCCTAAATTATGTCGATTTGAAGGTCTACAGTAGAGTTTTTATCTGCTTTTGAATGCTGAATGTGTCTGGCTCATTTATTATTATTATTATTATTTCATTATTATTATTATTATTATTATTATTATTATTCTGTGTCTGCTCATAAAGAGACAGGGGGTTGGGAAAGAGAAGGCAAGTAAGGTAGAATTCTGGCTCAAAACATGTTGATTAAAAGGTAGTGATTGTCAATCAGATCTTTAGCCTCACTCTCAGTCTGAGATAGTTGTCTCTAAAGGTGGAAGGAGATGGCTTTGAAGTAAATGGGCAGCAGTGTTGAGATGTAAAAGTGATTGACAGGGCACAGCCCATATCAGCAGTGCCTTCTGAACACGAAGGGAGCTTGTGTTCATATCATCTCATCATAGCATCTCATCATCTCATCTCATCTCATCTCATCATCTCCTCTCAACTTATATCCTATCATGGCTTCCTTCAAATTGGTCTGCATTTGTAAACTTACAGGAACAAAGTAAATGCTTGCAGGAATTTTAGCTTAGAGAAATAAGCTTGTGGCATTCATGCAGCACCTTGAGTTTTTCGAAATCAAGGCACGGGCTCTGGCTAAACTTTCTTTGCTAGTAAGTGTTTTGGTCACAAAGTCATACCCAATTCTATTATCTGTGTAATTCATACAAATCCCTTTGGTTTGTAGCAAGACCATTTTGTATTAAAGTCATTCAAAAATCACTGATCAATTACTGAGATGAATCCTAATGAGAAAGAAAACCTCGTCATGACCACAGAAGTCAATAGATGGTTCAAAATAGTTCAGCAACTGGAGTAAACCTTAGAAATAATTTCATCCAATCCAGTCATTTCACAGACAGGAGAACTGAGGCCCAAGTTGCTCATGTGATTTGGTCCAAGAGAGCAGAAAACTAGCATTAACATTCAAGTGTTCTGGTGTCTACTTGAAGCCAAGACAGGATATGATAATATTTGCACACTACACTGGAATAAACGGGAGGGGGGGACTTAAGGATACAGATACGGGCAGGATGAAAACATCGATTGCATTTTTTTTTTAGTATTTTATTCCTATGATAATAAAAATAAAATACAGAGCACTCGAGATGGATATTAAAGATTAAATTCATATAAAAGCTCAAAATAAAATCTTTTCCAAAAATTTTAATGAGAAAGTCGAGCTTGTCTCCATGCACATAACTGTTTTATACCAAGTTTTATGTTTGAAATGGCTACAAGCAAGTCCTGATCAAGTCTTTTTAATGATCTCTTCAAATTCTTGATAGTCACCATTGATGAGAAACTTTGTTCACACAAGTAGGTGATAAAAAATTTAAAGCCCTTTTTTACAGCCATTCAAAAATTTACAGCAGTCGAAATTATCTTTAAAGAATCTAAGAGCTCTTCTTTTTTATTTTCTTTGACCAATGTGGATGTTGAAATTTCTTGTGATAACGAAAATGAATTTCAAATCCAGTCAAACTTTTCCATTCCAAGTGTTCAAAAAGAAAGGCGTTTGGTGTGCAGAATGTGCACTTTGCGCGAGAGCCCTGGCCCGGCCACTTGTGTGGACTCCAGTAAAAGGGCAGACCTGTGCAAATGGGCATAAGGAGCCAGTAGATGTCAAGAAAGAGGTGCCAGGCTGCCTTCGAGCTATGCTTTGCAGGAGTCCCCCCGCCCCTGGCTTCCCCGCCACGCCCTCCACCCATCTCCCACTCTCAACCCAGGCTTGGGCCGCGCATCAGGCTTCACAGGTTTCTGCAACTGGAAGTCTCCAGCATCTCTGCAGCCCTTCTGCCAGCAGTGTGCTCTGCAGCAGACAGTTGAGACAGATGGCAAAGAGCACCTTCTTGGCAGCGCTCAGAGCATCAGAGAAACTCATGGTTTCAGCCGTCTGTACGGAACATGGGGCATGCCCGACAGAGCCCTCTGGCTGCTCTTGACGAGTCCTGGACTGACGGCCAGCTCCGGACCTCAGGTAGTGAGGGTTTACCAGTTCACAGTACTTCCAGCATAGCAATCAGGAATCCCAGAGAGATGCAAATGGCTGGGGCATGTTGACAAGTGGCAGGACGGGATTGTCCAGCACTCAGTCTTCTCTCCCTTTTCCAAGGTGTATCTCCGTGAGTATTCTGGCCAACATACTCTCCCTAAGGGCGAAAGTAATGCCTCCTCACTTCTACCAGGGGGCCAGCAAATGTGGTAGCTCGACTTCCTTTGTCCAATACGTGGTGGTCCTCGAAATTCATACAACTGGTATCTAATTAAAATTGCGTCTTGCAAATGAATTAATAATACTAAATCTTATTATACCCACTTGGGTATCACAGAGGTCTGACAGCTCTCTTTCCGCGAATGCTCAGTGTCAGTGAGAACAGCACCACTGACCACTGTAAAAACAAACCTCATATGAATAGAAAATAAAATCAAGCAGTCTCCTTTACAGTTTTTTGCCCAAACTCCATTCATTGTCTGACCGCATATACTTCTACCCATTTCAATTCCCTTGGGCTGAGCAGTTTATGTTATAAAGGACAGCAACCTGCACGAAAAATGCCCTTCTTCCACCTTTGTTTTAAAAACGAGAAACATTTTCTTCTGTGGTTGGTAAGAGGTGCTGAGTGGACAGCCCTGGTGGCTTCTGTTCATACTGTGAGTAGCTACGGACCACATCGGCACCAAATTCTCTCGATTTCTGCCGGGAACAATGTTATCCTTCAGGGACCCACCCTTGGGCTGCAAGAGCAGTTTTAGTACCTCCGGTGCCGCCAGAGAGAGTGACAGCCAAATTCTGACCCTGATCTGTGTTCAGCAAGAGCATCATGCCCTACATGGCAGCCCCCACCATTCACAGCTCTACTCACACCTACTGGGGACTCCACCACTCTGCTCACTCACTGTGCCCTATAAACACTATACAACACACGTTCCTTGCCTTTTTGATGTGCTCAGTCAGCAGTTCTGCTTCTATCAGGTAGCTACAGCCACAGTGATGTTATGCCACAAACTAGTCCCAATCTCAGTGACGTGAAAGAGCTATCATTTATTTTCCCTCTTACGTTTGGATTTGGCTGATCCAAGCTCGCTTCAGCTGGCCTTGATTTCAAGCCACAGATTGCATCCAGATCATCTCTACATGTTTTTTTCATCCTCTTTAGACCACCAGGCCAGGCTTGGTATTTTCTTCTTGGGGCAGCAGCCCGAGAAGGGCCAGCCCAAATGCACAAGTGTATTTTCCATCTCTGCTTGTGTCATGTCTGCTAATATTCCACTGGGCAAAACAAGTCACGTGGCCACACTCAACATCAGTGGAGTAGGAAAGTGCACTCTCCCACGAAGGCATGGAGGGGCAGTGGTTGGAGGCAGCTGTGAATATTTGCTGAGCCATCATCTAATCCACGACACATCAAATCCAAATTATAGGACCAATAAACATGCTATCAGGATGTAGTCAAGCCTGAGACAGTCTGCTCTAAGAAGTTTATGTGAAAGAATACATGTCTCACATTGTACAAACATTTCACATCAAATCTTCGTGACTTGGCTTCTCAGTCAGCTCCCAGATGATCTTGTTTGAAACAATCACGACTTGCCCAGTGAGAGACCCCGGTTTCCAGAACCAATGCAGCCTCATCTTTAAAGAAATCATTCCCTGCTGGAGAGGATGTGGAGAAATGGGAACCCTCTTGCACTGTTGGTGGGAATGCAAACTGGTGCAGCCACTCTGGAAAACAGTGTGGAGGTTCCTCAAAAAATTAAAAATAGACCTACCCTATGACCCAGCAATAGCACTGCTAGGAATTTACCCAAGGGATACAGGAGTGCGGATGCATAGGGGCACTTGTACCCCAATGTTTATAGCAGCACTCTCAACAATAGCCAAATGATGGAAAGAGCCTAAATGTCCATCAACTGATGAATGGATAAAGAAATTGTGGTTTATATACACAATGGAGTACTACGTGGCAATGAGAAAGAATGAAATATGGCCCTTTGTAGCAACATGGATGGAACTGGAGAGTGTGATGCTAAGTGAAATAAGCCATACAGAGAAAGACAGATACCATATGTTTTCACTCTTACGTGGATCCTGAGAAACTTAACAGAAACCCATGGGGGAGGGGAAGGAAAAAAAAAAAGAGGTTAGAGTGGGAGAGAGCCAAAGCATAAGAGACTCTTAAAAACTGAGAACAAACTGAGGGTTGATGGGGGGTGGGAGGGAGGGGAGGGTGGGTGATGGGCACTGAGGAGGGCACCTTTTGGGATGAGCACTGGGTGTTGTATGGAAGCCAATTTGACAATAAATTTCATATACTGAAAAAAAAAATAAAAGAGAATCATCTAAAAAAAATAAAAAAATAAATAAATCACATTCAATGGAGAAAAAAAAAAAAAAGAAATCATTCCCTTCTTCTCTGACTTGTATTCCATACTGTTTGAATTGCCTAGGCACCAGAACCTTCTGTGTACTTCCTTTCTCCCAATCTCACTCCCATTTCCAACTCTCCTAAAGTCCAAACAGACTTCTTTCCATGTCCCAGACTACTTCCGGTGAAGTATGGAATGACTTTGCAAATGCAAAGGAAGAAGAAAAAACCCTTCTTTACACCCTTTTCTTCTTCCAGCTCCAATGAGGTGTGTGTGGATGTATATTTGTAGCATGTTTGTGATTCACCCTACTCCTACCACTGGTGATGGAGCAGAAGTTCAACACACACAAACAACTACCACACGGGTAGCACTGGCCCCTCCCTGCAGGGGGGTTAAGGCACTATCCTTGGAGCAGGGAGGGGCCCTAGCCTCTATTGTTCTGCAATGCCTTTGGTCTGAGAGTCAAATGGAAACTCTCTTTCACAGAGACAGTGACATAGTGGTTAGGCACGTGTTTAACCCTTCAGAGTCAATATTTGCAGAAAACATGAGCACAGCAGGATACTGCCTTGGAGTTGTTGATTAATCCCTTTCTGAGGCTTCCCTTCTCTAAATTTCCTTTTTATTTTCAGCTCATCATTAGTTTCGTAATGGGATGTGTGCCTGCATTATCTCATTGCCCCAAAGCCTGGCGAGGACCATGGTGAACCTTAATTCTGCATCAAGTCATACAGACCTCCTCCTTCCCATCCTGCTCCATAATCAGTAAGAATAAGAATCCTTCACCCGGTGTCCTTGGGTGAATAGGCAGCAGCTATAGGTGCCTAAGAGAAGCATTGTGGGGCCGCTATAATCTCCAACCTAGATGACAGGGATGTTTGTCACCTGTTTAGAAAGTTGAAACCACACCGTGAAGTAAATAGTCAGTTGATACCCATTTCACATACAAAGCAAAGGAAGCACACGCACAGATGAAGTGACAAGGTAAGAGTCACACTGTGAGTTGGTGAGAGCCCCGAATGGCTTTAGGAGTCTCTCAATGCTTCTCCAGACAGTGAACTCCTCTCTTGAGAGGATTCTTGACATCGTGAATCTTTCATTGTGCAAACCCCTTTCAGATGGCTTTTAGGTGGGAGCAGTGAAACTGAGAAAATATCAGAAAAGTTGTTCTGCAGGAAGGAGGCAAGCCATTTTCAGTCTTCTGACAACTTTCCATTCCTCCTTTCTAGAGGTTTAAACAAAAATTTTTAAATGCTTATTTATTTTTGAGGTGGGGGTTGTGGAGAGAGAGAGAGAGAGAGAGAGAGAGAGAATCCTAAGCAGTCTCCATGCTGTCAGTGCAGAGCCTGGTGGGGGCTCAAACTCACAAACCTGAGCTGAAACCAAGAGTCAGATGCTTAACTGACTGAGCCACCCAGGTGTCCCAAGGTTTAAACAAATTTTAATCACAAATCCTCTGGGCAGACTGGTTTTCCATCCCATCTGCTATGACATGAAATAGAGAACTTTCGTTGTTGTGTGTCTGTTTGTGTGATTACTTATGTAGCCTGTAGACCTCAGAGAAATTGATTTACTTCAGATAGTAAGACTTTATTTTATATTTATTTCTAAAAATGTAAAGTTGAGCATCTTAGCTTGGAATCATTTTTTTAAACTTTTTTTTAAATGTTTATTTATTTTTGAAAGAGAGAGGGTGGGGGGCAGAGAGGGAGACACAGAATCCGAGGCAGGCTTCAGGCTCTGAGCTGTCAGCACAGAGCCTGATGTGGGGCTCGAACTCATGAGCTGTGAGACCATGACTTGAGTCAAAGTCAGACCCTTAATCGACTGAGCCACCCAGGCTTCCTTAGCTTGGAATCATTAAGTGCCAAGAAATTAGTCTAGTAAAGCGGCTTATAGAAATTGAAACAATTAAAATTTCTTACAAAGCTGAAAAACACACACACATACAACTTTTTAGTTAAGGTCATTCAGCCAAGCTCGTGTTAAATGAAAATTCCATTAAATTTTCTAAAACCTTTCTGCTGGGCAAGAGGTAAAAATAAATTTAGAAACCCATGAAGAAACTTAAAAGTCACTTAGACAGGCTTCCCTGGGAAAGGCCTTCAGCAGGTCTGTTTCTGTTACTGGAAGTCGAACCATCTAATGTCCATTTACTCTTGAATCCTCTTTATTTCCCACCCAGAGCTCACAGTCTGCCTGTTTCTAATTCCTCTGTGCCAGCATATCTGTTAATGTCCCAAGTGGCTTCCTTTACAGCCGCGTGATCATCTGTGTATTATTAACTAACCGCAAATTAAAGTCATTACTTGGTGCTTAATTTTATGTAACATTTCTTTGTAATGTGTACAAAAGAAATTTGTTTTTACAGGAGTTTGGTAAATAGCACGTGTCATGATTAATTAGAGAATATAACGGGTCTGTTGGTCTGAAATTAAATTCAGTGTGACAATTTTCTTTGAAAATAATTTTTAAAATGACATTTCCAGGTATGTGAGCTTTTAAGAAAAAAAGGAAACACCCTGCATCGATGGGGCTTATGCCCAAACACAGCTCTATCTGTTGGACTTTCTCTGCTAAAGGACTCATTTTTATATTTCTCAAATCTAGAGGCGCTCTAAGGAAGAACAACACTCAAATAGCTATTCTAAATCCTTTCCAGACCAAGATGGAGTATAAATGCACAAACTAATAAATAAGCAAATTCTTAAATATTCAGAGGTCAGTCATCATTCAGTGCAGTTCACTCCCCTCCAGCTCTGTGTTCTTCCTTGTCCAGTTCACTCCAGCTCTTGTGTTTCTTTCTTCTTCAGACACACCAAGTATATTCCTGCCTCAGGGCCTTTGCACTTGTTTCTTCTGCCTGACATCTCTCTGCCTGGGTCTTCATGTGGCTCAAACCTGAGACAGGGACTTCTCCAACCATCCAAGCTGAGGACATGCCCCAGTCCCTATCACATCACTGTGTTTAACGTTTTCTTCACAGAAAAAGTCACTCCCTGACATTATCTGACTTATTTGTTCATTGTCTTTCCTCTGTCTCCTCCTATAGAAGGTAAGATCCTTGAGAGTGGAAACTTGTCTACGTTACCCTCCCTGTATCTTCAACACCTAGAACAATGCCTGGCACATTAGGTCAATGCTTAATACATCTTTGTGAAATGAATGGAAGAATTTCGTTGCTCTCGCAAACCCCTAAAAACAGCCAGGCTCCTGATGGAGAAAAAGCATAATTGAAGAGGGGCACCTGGGTGGCTCAGTCAGTTAAGTGTCCAACTCTTGACCTCGGCTCAGGTCATGATCTCACTCTTTGTGAGATGAGCCCCATGTCAGGCTCTGTGCTGACAGTGGTTTGGGATTCTCTCCCTCCCTCTTTTGCTGCCCCTCCCCCACTCACGCGTGCGCGCGCGCGCGCGCTCTCTCTCTCTCTCTCTCAAAATAAATAAATAAACTTAAAAAAATAAAAAGATAAAAGTTTTCTTTTAAGAAACAGAAATTCAGTATTTGTTGACTAGTCATGAGCACAATGGAAAGAAATGAATAATTAAAATGTGAACAAATTAAAAGCTGGAAAGGACAGGAATAATGGTTTGCAACTAATTGCTTAGCTTGCACAAATACCAAGTACCAACCAAGAAGTGAAACTTCTGATCAGTTGACACCTTCTATCTTTATAAACCCAACAAACAGTTTGAACTGCTCCCATTAAAAGAATTGGCCAAGCCACTGTCTTTGCTGATAATAAACTAAAAGATCTGAAGATCTTTCAGTTTTCTTATATTTAAAGCAGAATTCTGAAGGTTGAGATGATGTTTCATGGTACAAAGATATGACGAAGAATATGCCACCATAATGTAACAGAGTCCTGACCAAGGATAAAAACTAAAAGATGTAAATTTCCATGTTCAGTGTCATACTATACTTATGTGTTATACTTAAAATGCCCTGAAGTCTCTTTCCCAAGAATCATGTGTCTTTTTAAATGTTTATTTGTTATTTTGAGAGAGAGAGAGAGCTGGGGAGGGACAGATAGGGAGAGAGAATCCCAAGCAGGCTGTGCACTGTCATCACAGAGCCTGCTGTGGGCTTGATCCCACAAACTGTGAGATCATGACCTGAGCCAAAATCAAAAGTCAGCTGCTTAACCAATGGAGCCACTCAGGTGCTCCCCCAAGACTCTCGTGCCTTTTAAAGCTCTTCTGCAACTCAACATTGAAGTTTTTATCAAACTAATAATAATAATAATAGCCTAGCAGTATTAATAAGATTTTATTTCCCATTTCCCAGTTATGAGTAGGGTTTGGGAAGTGTTTATTTCTGGATTTTCTGAATGTGTTTACAGTGAACAGAACTAGGTGGCTCAGAGTGCAATGAGTTAGAATCTCTTTACGTTCTAATCCCATCTCTGCCATTTGATAACTAAACTTTGGTAAGATATTTAATTTCTCTGAGTTTCAGTTTTCTCATCTGCAAAATGGGCCTGATATAACTCATGTGGATTAAATGTAAAGCATTTGCTTCCATATAATCAAATGTGTCAATCATTTTACTTCATTACTTTTAAGTTGTAATTTACAGTTATCCCCATACTAGGTTGTAGAGTAATTCACCCAGATTCACTGTTGATTCAGTAATCGTATTGTGGTGGTATCATTATTGGTGTTCTGAAACTATTATGTTTGCAGTGTGAGATAAAGCAAAAATGTATATATATGGGTGTCATTGGGAACCAGGACTTTCAGCTTGGGTGAGAGCAGAAGCAAATGTAAGATCAGTGAGATTAAGTAAAAATCCTGCAAATAAATCTGAGGTAGCAATTTGGATTCATTCTGTGTTTTGCATTTAAAAAATACTCATTTTCTAGTTCTGTCCACTGGAAACGTATGTAAACAATGGCCAACCCAGTAGAATGAGCACCCCTGGAACCTTAATTGTGTCTCTAAATACTATTCCCCACCAAAAGGAACCAAGCCACTTGGAAAGATGGCTGATTCCAGGCCTGAGGCAGGAAGCTCGTGAAAAGAGTCTGGAATATCTTGACATATCAGATAAATAGAAAGCTATGAAAAGCTACTGGGGTTCTATCCAGAGGGTTTGGGAATCAGCTTAAAGAGGATCCAACTGGCCAAAGATTTGAGCATCAGTATGCTGATAAATGCAATGGATTAAAACATATCAAGTATATTCAAATTTGTAAGTTTAGTATGATACAAAAAAAATTAGATTCACCTTTAGAGGATACTAGGGAACTAATTCATTGTGCTAAAAAACAAAACAAAACCAAAAACACCTGGTCTCATAGTAACCAGAGAGTCAAGGAGAATTTTCTCTTCGTAGAATGTTTTCAGCTAATAAATGAATAAGTACCAATAGAATCAGGATATCACCATTTTGTGACCTCCTAATGAATTAGTGGATCTGAGCAATGACCACCAATGGCTGCTCAGATCACCAAAAAGAGACGATCAGATATGTACCTCCTAATTGAAGTACAAAACACTGCATATGAAATATTCTTGACAAAATAATTGAATCTGAATTTTATCAAGTCTCTAGATCTAATTGCCAATTTAGAGCTTACAATGACAGAATAATACAATAAATAGGGACACAGTCAACAAAATCCAAACTGTTGGAAACTCCAAGAGAAACAGCCAATTTCCTCAACAACAACAAAAACTGCAAGGGAAAAAAAAGAGAAGAGATGATAGGGAAATATATAAATTTTTGACATGCAAATGTATTTATTTGATCATATTTTAAAGGGCAGGAAAGAATCACATCCAGTTTTTAAAATAGTATCCCTGTAAACAGACTGAAATTCAGAGCTACTAGTTTTCTTTAGAAACTTCTAAAGATCGAACATAAGCAGCCTAGAAGCCTTTTCCTTCCCCTCCAGGCTCTTCCACACTTGGGATGAGGGGAAAGAGTTTGGTGACAGTTGATGCTAAATAAATAGCGTATGGTGGAGCTTTCCAAACTCTTTCTGTCCCCTCTCATTGGCAACAGGGTGACTTGGCTTATTCTTTAACTAAAGTCATCAAGTAAGCAAGAAAATAGAGAGCAGTTTCCATTCAGATAATTTCCAGAAGTAGGAATGGATAAACTCAGAGCTTAATTGTTCAGTCCTTTCTTTTGCCACCCAGAGTGAGGAGCTCAGATACTTGGTCCATTGAGACATCAATCTAATGCTCTCAGTTCCTTTGATTACAATGTGTTGGAAAAGCCATCTCTGGAGAGGGAAGAAAAGTTAGTTTATTACAATTATGGTGCTATACAAGGAAAATCAAAGCAGCAAACAGCAGGCAGTGTCCCTTTCCTCTGGAACTCCAATAATCAGCTTCAAACTCAACTGGGAGAGCAGATGGTGAGGTCAGAAAAATGAGGAAAACTTTATACAGATCTGTGGACCACTCCAGATCTTCTTGGATTCCCAACACCCTTAATTTTGTAATCTATCTTGATTACTTGAGGGATTGAAGCTTTCAGACTCCATTTTTTGACCAGTGCAGTAAAATGGCATACATAGATGATCCTTTTAAGGTATACTGTGTTCTTTTCTGATTGCGCCCTCCAGGGTTTAGATGCATAAATAGCCTCCCCTTTGATGGCTAATAAATGAATATTGCAGCAAGAAGCCTTTCTTGGAAGATTGGAATGATCAGTCCACCTTTAGTTGGTTCATCATTGAGAAGATAGTTGCTTCCCAAACCTACTGTCTAAACCAGTGCTGAAATGGTTTCCAATTCACTTATAATATAAAGACATGGCCCCATCACGATGATAATTCCAGGATGCCTTGTGGATGGTGGTGCACATCTCCCATTTGTGATCTAGTAACCTTCCTGGCTTGAATTTGTCCTGACCGTTGTAGTAACATCCATGGTAACAGGAGCATTTCCAACCCCATGGATCATTTACCTTCATCCTTGACAGGGCTATCATCGAAGAGCCAAGAAAGAAAATTTGTAGAGTTGCGATAAGTATTAGGGTATTCTCATTCTCCATCAGACCAACAGGTTAAAAATAAGGTCAAATGGCTCTGGCATCTTTTTCACCCTGACAAAATGCTGTGTTCTGAAGCCATTTTCCTTACAAAACAGATAGAGGGGATGGAACCATTCTGAGAGTGAGTGAAAGACTCCATGGCTTATGTTCCTCTTCTGGACATCTGTTCCCAATTCATCAACTCAGCAGAATACGATGGGGATGGGGTTCCAGATCCTGGGAGCTCCAGCTGCAAGACACAGGCCTTGGCCAGTTTGTGAAACCTTTGTGATGCTCCATGGTCAGGACTTCCTACTGGCCACATGGCTTGGAGAAGTCAGCCCACTCATCAGGGTGGAAGAGGTGTGCGGGGAATGGTGGTCCCAAGTCCACGTGGCTACAGCTGGGCTGGTAGTTGTCTGTCCTGAGGCGCTGGTACTGGGGCTGCTGCTCCCCCATCTGGTGCCACCAGTACCACTTGTTGCTCCAGGCCAGCTTCGAGAACACACCCCCAGGGTACTAACTCCCCGAACTTTGCTTCGCAGAACAAATCCAGAGTCAAGATTCAGCCAGTTCAGGGCACAGCAGCGCGGCTGCACTGAGCTCCCAGTCAGTGCCCACCCAGCCTATGACCTCCTCCCCGGAGCCCTGATACCTGTCAAAAAACTCAGAGAGACTTTTTTTTAAATTTTCTTTTCTTTTTTATTTCTTTTTTAATTTAATTTTTAGTTAGTTAACATACAGTGCAACATTGGTTTCAGAAGTAGAATTCAGTGATTTGTCACTTACATGCAACACCCAGTGCTCACCATTAACAAGTGTCCTCCTTAATGCCCTTCAACTATCTAGCCCATCCCCCCACCTGCCTCCCCTCCAGAAACCTTCACTTTGTTTTCTATCATTAAGAGTCTCTTGTGGTTTGTTCCCTCTCATTTCTCCCCATCTTCCTATATGTTCATCTGTTTTGTTTCTTAAATTCCACATAAGAGTGAAGTTATAGGGTATTTGTCTTTCTGTGACCAACTTATTTCACTTAGCATAATGCACTCTAGCACCATCCACATCATTGTAAATGGCAAGATTTTGTTCTTTTTTATGGCTGAGTAATATTCCACTCTGTGTGTGTGTGTGTGTGTGTGTGTGTGTGTGTCTCACAATTTGTTTATCTCTTAATTAGTCATTGGACATTTGGGTTCTCTCCATAGTTGGGCTATTATTGACAATGTGCTATAAACATTGGGGTGCCTGTACCCCTATGAATCTCTACTTTTGCATCCTTTGGGTAAATAGTAACAGTGCAATTACTGGATTTCAGGGTGTTCTATTTTTAATTTTTTGAGGAATCTTCATACTGTTCTCCAGAGTGGGTGCACCAGTTTGCATTCCCACCAGCAGTACAAGACGGTAAAATAAAAAATTTTTGTAAGAGCGAGACAGAGAGTGCACACGAGTTGGGGAGGGAGGGGGAGAATTTTAAGCAGGCTGCACATGCAGCACAAAACCTTACACAGGGCTCAATCTTCTGACCAAAATCAAGAGTCAGATGCTTAAGCAACTGAGCCACCCAGGCAGCCCTCAATTAGGAGATACTTAATTCAACAATCCTAATGAATGGATCTTGTGTGGAACCTGACCCAAGCAAAACAAATGCTTTGTTATGTTGCTTTGTTTGAAGGAAAACAGGACCAGTATAGTGTTCATAGAAGGAAATCCAGAAGAACCGGGAGCCTTGAGGAAGAGAGGTTGGGAGTGAAGGCCAAGGAGGCGACCATGGGACCTCCTCTCTGCCATACCCACCTCAACCTCATTTAGATCTTGTCTCCAATTAGCCCCTCAATGAAATGTTTTGGTTTAAGTAGAATCTTAGAATAGGGATCCAGAAAAAGATCAGCTCTATTAAACCATGCCCTCCAACTCAACTAGAGATAAAACAAGAGAGAAAGGAGACATATCTCCAAATTCAATTCGATCTTCAGTTATGCTTTATAGAGAACTTATGTCATTCACAAAAGAGATGTAGCTTCCCCAGGGGAGACAGCAGGTGCACGTTTTCTCTCAAGGTTATTTAATTGCTGTCAGGAAGACATATGATTAACAAAACCAAATGCTGGAAATATGAAGTAGAGACAATTTTAAAGTTGTTTATATAGTTGATTACAGTATATCATACAATGTGTTCATATGCCATAAACCTGCCTATCACAAACTGTTTCCACACCTGTGCATCTGCACTCAACAGCCTACTGCTTCACTGTGCATACATTCCAAGCTGAGAGAATGGCCAGCACCCAGGAGAACACAGTTTTCCTTCATGGCCTCTCAGTCACCTTCTGCACACCAGCTTCACACCAGGGAAGCTGAGGCCTGAGGCCTGGTGACCGCCAATGTCCTCGACTGTGGTGAGAGGCCTCTGACCTCCACAAAATGACAGGCCTTTGGGGTTCCTCACTGTCCTTTAAGATATTGTTGTTCAAAACGAGGCCTGCTATTGTAATCTTGGTTACTGTTCAGAGATGAGACAAACACAGCATCGAGAGGAAGCATTTCAAATGTGGAGAGACATTTGGCAGGAGGAGGTTACGTCTGTTGAATCTAATAAAAAATGGGACTTGAATTTTGTGTGTATTGGTTTTATATTCCATTTTAACTTATTTTTATTGCACCTTAAAAAATATCAGGCTGTGGCAGATTGGAAATTTAAAAACAACAACAACAGCAACAACAACAACAAAACTTACCTTTCACCATACATAATCTGAGAAGCACTGCCTTAGAGTGATGGCTCCCATGCATGCTACATCCCAAACCTGTGAGACTCTGACAGTTCCCAAGAGGCAGCCAATGGCAAAAATGTGGACCCAGAAAGACGGTCTTCTGAAGGGTCAAAGGGCCACTCATAGATGAGAAGCAAAAGTCAAATCTGCACATGGGTTAAGTCCACACCAAGGGTTGGTAGATCTCATGAAACCAGTCCAACTGACCCCTGGTCGCAGGAAAACACTTAGCCTTTCCAAGAGTAAGAGTGTAGTAATGGTAGCAATAGAAGCAGCAGTGGCCAAGACTTACATAGGACTTAACCATGATGCCGCTACCGTTCTAAATACCTTACATATACCAAATGACGAGTGGTGCCTCTCTTTGGAGTGATGTATACGCATGTCGACACACATACACTGGGAAGCGTAGCGTCGCGTCTGTTTACAGTGATTCCTTACACAGCCCTGAAAATTTGCTAATGACTGACCCCTTATTTGAATATGTTAAGACATCACGACAAATATACTAGAGACACTAATCAAAGAATAGAACAATAATATCCAGTAATAACTCCAATAAATAGGAAGTTTGTGTTCAGATATTCATCATAGAGCTCAGCTGGAAAAAAATGTTAATGCAGAAATAGCATCCAATCTTGGAAAGTAGGGGGATAGTTTGAGCTATGTTTTCACTTTTTTGTTGTTGCACTTGGAAATTCTCAGGCAGGAAACAGAGATTCAAAAAATACATGTAAGAGGCAAAGACAACAACACAGCAAAACTTGCTTCCCAGCACAGAGACATTATCTAGTACCCAGTCTTTCATTTACTAGTTCTCCCCACCCATCCAGAAAGGTTATGAGACTGAGGCACAGTTCAGATATTTCTGTACTCTTTGCCCCAATGTTGAGGTTTAATAAATGTTCACATTTTATGAAGCCCATATTTCACAAGCAGAATCTATCTGCCCTTTGAGAATGAGCCTTCTTTGCCTCTTACATCTGCCCTCTCCTGGAATCTCTGCTACATCCAGGGCTACCCCACTGCTGTGGGCAGCGAGATTCCCTGCTTGGGTTTGGAGTGGTCAGAATATGTTCATCACACACAGATTTTCAGTCCATCTTTGTAGGAAGGGATCAAGGAGTTCACCCTGGTGAAACATAAGTAAAGGAAAAATTAGCTCCTCCCTCATGTTTCCATGGCCCTTATCCCTCCTTGGGTTCTGGGCATGAGCTGAGGCTTGACTTTGTGTGGTTAATGGATGTTCCCAAACCAACAGGAACATACATGGAGATGTTTTCTCCCAACTGACTAAAATCTCTCCTTCTTCCCACCAATTTAAAACCTAGTGGGAAAATGGTAATGCTAAAGCCCAATCAATTAATATTCGTTGGAATCCCATAACATTCCAAAGCCATGATTCCTGCCCCTAATGAACCATGAATCTCAAGAGATTCTTCTCCACATTAACTCTCTGTGCCCTTCAAGATGAGGTCACGGGTGTAGGCGTCCTCCTGAAGATAGAGAAGAGAAAGAGAGAGCCTCCCAGGCAACTGGGTGAAAGACACAAGGTGAATTAGTGAAAAGACAAGAAGAGAAGGATATCTGTTACTTAGTGGGGATGTTTCCAGGACAGAAAGTCCAATGAATTTTTTTTGTTATTTCTTATGTCTCTGTAGTAATAAGAAGTAGGATGATTCCATATAAAGTGCCTTCAAAAACTTGTTGGGATGTCTGGCTGGGTCAGTCACTGGAATGTGCAACTCTTAATCTCAGGTCATGAGTTCAAGCCCCACACTGAGTGTAAAGATTACTTAAGATTACTTGTCATTTTTACCTTCCCAACAAGAGATGACAAGGATATTAATATCTCCGTTTTAAAGATAAGGACACCAAAACTCAGGAAGAATAAGTCTTTGTTCCCACAGTCAAACATATTGGAGCAGAGCCAGCACCTTAATGAAAGTTCTGCTCAGTATTCTTTTGGGTGCCTGGTTGGCTCAATCTGTAGAACATGTGACTTTTGATCTTGGGGTCATGTGTTCAAGCCCAATGTTGGGTGTGGAGCCTACTTTAAAAAATAAAATGAAATAATAAATAAACTCTTAAGCTCAGTGCTCTTTTACCATCATAGCTGCGCTTATGGTCTTTCCCTGGATTTAATATATCCAAAACTGAATTCTTTATTATTCCTATAAATGTTTCTTCTCTCAACTTCTCTATAAGTCTGGGAGTTATCTTTGATACTTCATTCTCTCTCACTTTCCCAAACCCAACCCATCACCAACTTTTGGCAATTTTACCTCCAAACCCCCCTCTTGCTACTTCTAGCTACACTGCATGGGTCAAGCACTCTGGTCACTTATTTGTTAAATGCATGTCAAAGTGGAATGAGTCCAATTAAGAATGTCACCAGGAAGACAAAGTAGTTGGGAGATGAGCTCGATTTCCATTTATTTATTTATTTATTTATTTAGAAGACACAAGTGAGGGAGGGGCAGATAGAGAGAGGAGAGAGAGAGAATCCCATGAGGAGCAGAGAAAGAGAGGGAGAGAGAGAGAAGCGGGGTTCGACCTCACCCAAAGTGGGGCTCCACCTCAACCGACACGGGGCTCGAACTCATGAACTGTTAGATCATGACCTGTGCCAAAGTCAGATGCTTAACTGACTGAGTCACCCAGGTGTCCCTGGATTTCCTTTTAAAAATAAGATTTTTTAGAAGTTTCTTCAAAAGAAAATAAGAAAAAATTAAGCTTGAGGGTCACCATATTTCACTTGGTTATATTGGGAAGGATAAGTTGTAGCCATGGTAGTCTGAAATTTGCGTTTTAACTTCTCTGAGTGCAACTGAGATCTTTTCTGGAACAGGACAGTTTCAACCAAATGCGTTGTAGTTTAATAACAAAAACAAGCAATGCTTTAGATGATCTACCTAATCACACTCAAAGCTGGGAAAAAAATATTCCTACAATTTTATGGATTGATGTGTATTTATTTTTGAGAGAGAGAGACAGACAGATTGCAAGCCGGGGAGGGGCAGAGAGAGGGAGACAGAATCCGATGCAGGCTTCAGGCTCTGAGCTGTCAGCACAGAGCCCGATGCGGGGCTTGAACTCAGGAACTGTGACACCATGACCTGAGCTGAAGTTGGATGCTTAACTGTCTGAGCCACCCAGGCACTCCTATAATTTTATGGATTGAAAACTGAGGTACAGAGAGGCAAAGTGACTTGCCCAGGGTTACACACCAACTAAGACTAGAATCCAGAATACCCACACCTACATAGGTGTTTTTCCCCTGTCGGCTCTGTTAACCTCTTGGATGCATTCTGTTCTAATATTTTAATGCTACGTCAACTCAAACAATAAAAGGACAATAAAAGGAATGTGAAGGGCATTCACAGATTTAAGCTGAAGTCTGTAGCACAAACAACATGGCCCAGAGACCGAAGTTCTTCTATTGTTGTTCTAGAGACAGTGTGTGTGCTCCAGAAAATCAAAAGCAAAGACCTTAGTAAGAAATTGTCTTAAAGGACAAGAGTGTTAAAAATAACTATAGCTACAATAATTTGGCAATGAATACACAATATTAAAAGAGGTAAGTTGTGATATCAGAAACATAAAAGGGAGGAGTAAAAGGGTAGTTTTTGTATGTAATCCAAATTTGGTTGTTAATATAAAATAGACCATTACAGGGGCGCCTGGGTGGCGCAGTCGGTTAAGCGTCCGACTTCAGCCAGGTCACGATCTCGCGGTCCGTGAGTTCGAGCCCCGCGTCAGGCTCTGGGCTGATGGCTCAGAGCCTGGAGCCTGTTTCCGATTCTGTGTCTCCCTCTCTCTCTGTCCCTCCCCCGTTCATGCTCTGTCTCTCTCTGTCCCAAAAATAAATAAACGTTGAAAAAAAAAAAAAATTAAAAAAAAAAAAAAAATAGACCATTACATCTATAAGATATTTTATGTAAGCCTCAAGGTAACCAGAAAGCAAAAACCTCCAGTACATTCACAAAAGATAAAGAGAAGGGAATCAAAGCAGTCCGCTGTGGAAAGCCATCAGTTCACAAGGAAAGGCAGCAAGAGGGGTAGAAAGGAACAGCGGGACTACAAAGCAGCCAGAAAACAATAAGATAGCAATAGTAAGTCCTTACCTATCAGTAAGTACTCTAACATAAATGGATTAAATTTTCCAATCAAAAGGCATAGAGTTTCTGGGTGGATTAAAAAAAAACAAAACACCAAACTATATGCTGCCTGTAAGAGACAAAGTTCATACTACCCAGAGCCATCTATAAATCCAATGCAAACCCTATCAAAATTCTATCGGCATTTTTCAAGAAATAAAAAAAAAAAATCCTAAAGTTCATGTGGAACCATAAAAGATCCTGAATAGCCAAAGTAATGTTGAGAATGAAGAACAAAGCTGAAGGCATCACCCTTCCTGATTTCAAACAAGATTACAAAACTATAGGAATCAAAACAGTATGGTGCTTGCATGAAAACAGACACATAGACCAATGGAATAGAATAGAGAGTCAGAAATAACCCCTTGCATGTAGAGTTGACTAATATTTGACAAGGGAGCCAACAATACTCAATACAGAAAGATAGTCTCTTTAATAAGTGGTGCTGGGAAAACTAAGATAGTCACATGCAACAGAATGAAATTGGGTCCCTATCTTATACCATACACAAAGATTAATTCAAAATGAGTTAAGGACTTAAACAGAAGAATGGAAACCATAAAATTCCTAGAGGAAAGCATGGGGGAAATCTCCTTGACACTGGTCGTGGCAATAATTTTTTGGATATGACACCAAAAGTATAAGCAACAAATGCAAAAATTAATAGTGGGACTCATTAAACTAAAAAGTTTCTGCACAGAAAGAGAAACAACCAACAAAATAAGAAGGCAACCTAGGAAATGGGAGAAAATATTTGCAAATCATATATCTGGTAAGTGATTAAAATCCAAAATACATAAAGAACTCATGCAATTCAATAGCAAAACAAAACAAAACAAAAATCCAATTTCAAATGGGCAAAGGAACTGAATATTTTCCAAAGAAGATATACAAATAGCCAACAGGTACAGGAAAAGACGCTCAATAGCACTAATCATCAGGAAAATACAAATCAAAACTACAAGGAGCTATCACCTCTCACCTTTAGGTGGCAATCATCAAAAAGACAAGAAATAACAAGTGTTGGTGAGAATGTGGAAAAAAGGGAACCTCTGTGCACTGTTGGTGGGAATGTAAATGAATACAGCCACTATGGAAAACAATATAGAGGTTTCTTAAAAAATTAAAAATAGAACTGCATATGATCAGCAATCCCGCTTCAGGGTATATATTCAAAGGAAATGAAAATAGGGTCTCGAAGAGATACCTGCACTCCCATGTTCACTGCAGCATTATTCACTATAGCCAACTCATGGAAACACTCCAAGTGTCCATCAAAGGATGAATGGATAAAGATGCGGTATATGTATATACTGTATACAATGGAATACCATTCAGCTAAGAGAAAGAAGGAAATCCTGCCTTTGCAAAAAACATGGATGCACCTTGAAGGCATTGTGCTCAGTGAGATACATCAAACAGAGAAAGACAAATCCTGCATGGTATCCCTCAAATGCAGAATCTTAAAAAAAAAAAAAAAAAAAAAAAAAAAAAAAGTCAAACTTACAGACACAGGGAGTAGAATGGTAGTTACCAGGGGCTGGTGCATGGGGAATGGAAAGATGTTGGTCAAAGGGTACAAACTTGCAGTTATAAGATGACTAAGCTTGGACGGATCTAATGTTCAGCCTGGTGATTATAGTTAACCACACCGTATTATATACCTGAAAGCTACTTAGAGAGTAGACCTTACAGGCTGTTGCCACAAAAAAAGAAATGGCAATCGCGTGAAGTGATGGAGGCGTTCACTGATGCCACGATGATAGTGATTTCCCAGTATAAATACCTCAAACAAATATGTCATACGCCCTTAAACCTATACAACGTTATATATCAATTATATCTCAATAAATCTGGGGAAAAAGATCTTTCCTTTATTGGTAAAATGACAATTGTACAGGGAAAAACTCACAATGACATATTTCCATAACACTCTCTTACACACTGGTTCTTTTTGCACCGGATGTAAATGCTTCTTCAACTGACTGTTAATGTTACCGATCTCCTCTCTTCAAAATCTTTCCAAAATATGGTCCTTCTTGGAATCAGAAGCCATATATTCTAAAGAAACTCAAGAAGGAATCTAAAGGAATTTTTCCAATTTACTGTTCTATATAGGTTGAGTTGGGTCACTACAAAATAAAATCTTTTTTGGTCAGCTCTGGGTAACCTAGGCAAAGTATTTCTTTTCTCCCCACATGTATGTTGTTGAAAAATCTGCCATAAGCTTCCCCAAAGCTGGGTCTTAATGCTAAAGTACACTTGTAGAACTGCAAAGATAATAAGAAAAAAAAAATCTGTCAGTGATGTAGACGAAAATGAATGTTAGAGCCATTCCCATGCAGCAGAGAAAGACTCCAATGTTTACATAATCCCAGCGTGCATGTGTGGCTTCTTCTACATTTCCCTGCTAAAACTCATCTGGCTTTGCTCAAGATCTCAAATGCAGTGAATGTGAGGCAGCACCTAATATTTATTCATGCCATTGTCAAGAGCATCTTTGCAGTTCTTGCCAAGGTCTGCCGTTGAATATGTTTATCCAGCTGCATGGCAAAAGCATAATACACAGTCATCATTTTACTCAGTCACCTACTCAATAGTTTCTTCTATGATTAAATTAACTCATAAATATTACACTTTTAATGCCAGAAAGCCATGGTTCATCCGGCCGGTTGAATACTTGTTTGTCCATTTTCTAATATTGCTGGGCACCCATTTATTTCATTATGGAGTCTGAAACAGTGAATATCATTGCAATTACTTAATATGCACAATAAACAGAGCAGGATGCTTCCATGCGCTCCTTTGCTAGGTAGTGCAAGGCCACTGGAAGAAATTTTGTAAAAAGCACCAAGGACCTGTGGGAGCTGTGTTGGAAATGGTTTTGGTGTGTATGAGCAAATGTGCTCTGACTGCTTAACACAAAGGACAGAAATGTTGGTTCTGTTTGCAACTGGCACCATCTCTTGCTCGACCAAGGAGGGTCTCAAATAAACACACACACCTGGCCTTGCCCACGCTCGATTCATTACCGGACTGTGCTCATGACCCCTGCAGGCACTTGCCACGTACTGTGACATTTTGAGACTTCTTTCTCTAACATCCACCTGAACTTCTTTCTCTGAACTTCTTTCGCTAACATCCACACGCGGTCTGGCTGTTTAAAGCAGCCTACAGAAGGTCTCACACACTCATCTTCATATTAGTCAAGGGATTACAGCTTAAGGGCAAAAGTCTGCCTTTGCCCTCCAATGCCAGCCCTGTGTCAGCAACACAATATGCATCTGCAAAGATACGTGGCCCTGGAGGCAAGAGCCACATGCTGCAGGACCCTTCTCAAATCACCTCCTGAATGAAATATTTATAGCTGGCACTGCAGGGCAGTTAGCTTTTCCAGAATTATATCCAAATTTGCACTATCATTCTGGGAATAGCCTTGGTTAGCAATTGCTCATAATGTCAACGCTTTTGGAAACTTTTTACAGTCATTTTATTGTTTTTATTTCAAAAATAAAACTTAAAAGAGCTTGAAAAGTAGGTTTTTAGATGATCACGCAACGGCCTGATTTCAGGGGTTTCAGTTCTATGCATTTTACTTTATGTGCACCTACTGAAATTAACCAAAATTAATCCATATTTGAACAAAGACTGTGGATACAAATGAGCCCTAACTTCCGAGACTACTCGGTGCAGAGCACTAGCTGAAGCGTTTGGAATGCATTGGCCCTGGGAGGCGAAGTTATAGCAAACAACATATGGGCTTTAAAACTGGAACTATCCAAGACAGAACAAGAAAGCTATTTTCACTTTCTTGTTCCTTTTTTTCCCCCCTCCAGAAGATGAATGATTTCTAATCACATTTTATTTTCATCTTTAGAGCTGGATCCCAGAAGAGCCAGGTCGGTTTGAAACTGCTGGTGAGTGTGCAGCCCAGTCCAATGATTACCTAATGCGTTTGTGTCATCTGCTTTTCCTTGTTGTGTGAAAACACACTAAGGAAATGTGTAAGTCCACTGAATTGTTCCCAACTCTTTTATTCACCTTGCAGCATGCTAGTTCCTTCCCTTGGCACTGATATCATTATGCATTTGTCAAAGATAGACTGTCATTTTAGGGCCTCTATTATGTGCAAGAATTGGCAGCAAATTTTGCCACTGGGACTTGCTTATATCCTCTGTATGTTATTGTACTTCTTTGGCATTCAGTAAATTCCGTACACCCACTTCTTTGATGTTCATTCCAGCCCCTAAATGTGGAAACAATGACTGAAATTTTGGATCAAAGCATCCGTTGATGTCAGGCACACAGCTCTCTGCTCGTTCCCTAAAACATAGAGTACCCCCAACCCCCATACACGATCTAGACCGATGGTCCTCCAAGAACAGCTCTGGCTGCTGCAGTGCAAAGGCAAAAGAGGAAGTTAGAGACAACTCCAAGGTTTTAAGAAAAAGAAAGAGATGAAACAAGATGGCAAAATTGAAGTTCATGATCATTTCTAACCAGAGAGAAAGCTAAGGACTGTTCCAATTGGTTCATCTGTCGCCCCCACCCCCTTCAGCCCTGCCCCCATCGGTCTAGCCTAGTCTAGCACTTCTCCTGAGCCAGGCTTTTTTTCAGGTTTGGGAAAGTCTCTAGATCTAATTTCTGTATAACGTCAGCTACACTAGATGGCTCAGATTTTTTAAAACAGATTTTTAAAAGAAGAATTAAAGGGCTCATGAATTAAGGACTTATAAAAGTAATTGACAAAAAAAAAAAAAAAAACCCAGAACACCAAAATTTTAGTGAGTTACTTTTGCAAACTAGAATTCGCTGTCTGGAACACATTTCCAATGTTTGCTTTTGCTTTACTCCTGGGATGCCAGTGTAAATAATTACTTCATTCAATTTATTTCACAGGTCAACTTTGACTCATAAAAGCATTAAAGCAGGTAACCCCCTAGGGATGTTGGGAAGACAGATGAGCAAATAGATATGAAACTGTTATAAGCTCTTTGAGGGGGGAAAAAAAGACACTTTATAAATCCAGGGTATTTTATGGTTATGTTTTCACTTCTCTCCATTTGGTATCCAGAATGTGTTAGTTATAATTAATATACAATGTTGGGAACTATTATAAAAGTACCATATTCCTTTTAAGTATAGTGAAGAAGATAATTGTGTTTGGGGAATTTCATCCTGTATAAATTAGAAGAATTCCCAGGAGAGTGCCATAATTGAGAATTGGGCTGACTGCACTGAATGGAGAAGAGAGTTGTCTTAGCATGGTAGCATGTGCTCAATCAAACCGTAGAGTGCCAAGGAGGTAACATAACGGCCCTTAAAATATCCGTTTCAGATTGCCTAAGTGGAAAGTTTTTACAGCCAGACGTATGCAACAGTGACATCCAGCGGTTGTAGAGATAATTACAAGTGTGTCTCATTTTAGAATATAAAATGTTTCATATTATAATCAAATGTTTTGTATTGTCAAATGTTGTTACAGTCTTTTTCTGGTCACAGTGTAAGTCCATAATGCAGACTAGATTTCCAGTGAAGCTAAATTTACTGTTTATTTACTAAGTAGTTTCCAAAGTCGGTTGTTTCATTATTATTTTGTTGCTTTTTTAATTTTACTAAAATTATAGCAGGTCTACTCTCCAAGCCTCTCTCTGACCCTCCTAAACACACCTAAATATTTTTTCAAGGATAAATGAGACTTTGCGTATTCTGCACACCCAGCAAAAATGGACGCTGTGCTTGACTCCATTGTTAAACACTCCAGGGAAGGCATGTGTGACCCTGAATAATTTCATTGTTGTAGAATTGCTCTAAGAAATTCATTACGATTTTTTCCAAGTCATTGAAGAAGAGAAAGAAGGAGAGGAAAGAGGATAAAAGGAAAGGAAAATAAAGGAGAGAAGGGGAAAAGGAAGGAAGGAAGGAAGGAAGGAAGGAAGGAAGGAAGAAAGGAAGGGAGGGAGGGGAAGACGGAGGGAGGGAGGGAGGGAGGGAAGGAGGGAAGACGGAAAGAAGCAGGAAGAATGGAGAGAAAGGAAGGAAGACAAAGAAGAAAGAGAGGAAGGAAGAAGAGGGAAGAGAGAACAGGACTACCCTTTGATCTTTAATAAGTTTTGGTAACGGGTGCATTAATGTTATAAAATATCTAAAGAGGGAATTCAAAGAGCTGTTAGCCTCTAAAATTTTTTTCATTTTAAATTGCATTCTTTCAATTGGCAGGCAGCTAAGACTATTAGTAATAATAATAATAATAATAGTAATAATAATTTTCATTTAAAAATATCCCAGAAGAGCCACTGCTGCTTAGAAGTACCTAGAACAATGCCGCTTATGAAGCACCCCCTCTGCCATACTGGGCAAGAACTCGACAGAAGCCTGTTAGGTCACCTCAGCCTGTACATTATTTACATCCACAGCAATGCTGGGCACATCAGGTGACTGCTTACCAACTTGCCAGGCGGCACTCCTTCAGAGAAACCGTCATCTTGTGGCAAGCTGTTTCTCCATCTTAGACTCCCTTGTGTTGGGGTTTTTCTCTTCAACTGGCTGCCTCTTTAAAGTCAAGATGGGAAGAACTTGAAAGTGCCCTCTTTCACTTCTTCCTTGTTAGAGGAAGGGGAAAAAAATCAAACAAAACAGACAAAATATCTACCCAACTCCTGCGAAAAAAAATCAAGACATAACTCCATAAAACGTGCCAGTTGCCCTTTAGCTAATACACTCCCATTGTTTGGTGGAACATCATAGAAACTGTTGCATCGAAGGAGCATGTGTGCGTGAAACCCGTGATTTGCACGAAGCAAAGAGCGCTAGGACAAAGAAATGGGGATGGTCTCTGCAAGGAAAGTCTGGGAAATGATTCCCATTTGTGTCAGAGAGAGTTAGGGGAGATGTGCATTGAAACAGAGCAGGTAAATCTACAGCCTTAAGCCAGGTTTGTTTGCTTTTCCAAGGCCTTTGAACTGCATGCTGGCCTATCCAGATTCTGAAGAGAAAGAATGCCGTGCTCCCACCACTACTCTCCCGGTGTCTTCACCTGGAGATTCCTCTGCCCTGTTGCTTCTCCCAGAAACTTTCACAGCAGGGCTTCGTGGGGGACATAGGGAGAATTAGCGTGCCCAGGTCTCACCTCCCCTTGGAGTTCTGCGAGAAACTGGTGGGGCCGGCTCTTATTTTGTGCTCCCAGGAAGCCCAGTTCGATGGTTTCTACAGTGAAGTCCGGGGTCCCTCCAGAGCGAAGGTAGAACTTTCCCTTAACATGCCCGGGCTTCCTGCACCAAGGTTGCTTCAGCCACCGCATTACCAGCTCTTGCCAGTCCGAGGAGCAAGAGGCTGGCATGAGGAGTCCGTTCCCTTCTTTTCTCCCTAAAGAAAAAAACCCGTCCTGCAAAGCTTTCTCCAGGACAAAAAAAAAAAAAAAAAAAGCAGTTACATAGTTACATGACATGCATACCCTTTCCTTGCTTACAGCTTTGGGTATAGTTTTACTGCAGTATATAATCTAATAATCCATTTAATTTCTTTAGAGAGATGTTTTATATATATACAGGTGGCATTTGGGTGGAATCACATGCCATAAACCTGTCTGCTCCTATCCGGGTTGAGAATACAGAAAAGGATCTGTTTTACAGACATTCCAGAATTTTTACATGGTCAATTGGCTGGTCTTGTATTCTGGAACATATCAGAGCGTCTGCAGGAAAATATATATATAAATTCTATAAAATGGTGGCAGGATTTCTGATTTACTGATAGTGCTGGTTTGAATTTTCACAAAAATATTTAGCCATAGGACAATGTATTAGGCGTATTCTTAAAGGTAAATAACTGCAGCCAATAAAAGTTCGGCCTATAAAGGGTCCCGTCTTCTACTAGTTTTCTGCACCGAGAATTACTACCAGTATAATCATGGCTCCCTGCACACTAATATTTCCTCTGATACAGTATGATCAATGTTGTGGAAAAACATTTATTATATTTCTTCTAGCTACTTAAAGGCATTACTGAATTATGGGCATCGCAAAACGAATCCACTGTGCATTTTTTCTTTATGTGACGTTTTTACAATCTTCATTTTCTGCTTTGCAGCCACTGAGCTATAGAGATCCACACTTTGTCCCTCTTACAACTGCCACTGGGGCCACCCTCTCCTTTCTGCTTTATTACATCTGAAATGCACTTCATATGATAACATTCCTTTTCATTCTGTGCCAGACTCTTATGTGAAAGGAAGAAGTGATGAAAGAAATTAAACAATCGGTGTTGTTAATGATAGTTCTTAATCTCCTTACCTAACAAAGGTTGTGAAGTTTAGACTGAGAGGACAAGGGGAGGAGATGGTATTTTACAGAATCATTCCCGAAGAGCTGATAGACTCGGGATGGGTGTGGGTTTTGCAGTTTTGACATTTAACAATTTTATTAACATCTTGGCTTCTTAATCCATGGGATCTGCAGCTGGGAGAGAGTGTCCAGCTAACAGCCCGTGTCTCAGGCCCTGCCAGGGGATGAATCAATTAGCAAGAGAAGCAATGATGCAAATGCTCCGGGGTCACTCGGGATGCTGTTTGCCTTTTTGATAGAGAAAGCACACCATAAATAACATCACACCTCAGGAAATCATTCCGGGAGGCCCAGATGCCGGCCTGGCCGCTGCCGGGGACGGAAGGAATCATTTGCTCATTGTGTGTATTTCCCCCATCTCAGTCAATGGAGGATTTGTAGTAAAATCAAAGTATTTAAAAGGAGGACAGTATGTGGTAACGGAGGCATGGTTAGTAATTTTTTTAGTACCAGAACCTGTGATTTATGACCCAGAGTTACAGCCAACTTTATTACAAAAATGACTTCACCCATAATAACCTTATTCAGGGCTCTCTGGAGAATGATGTAGTACCCAACAGCATTATAATCTAGCAAATATTCACAAACAATTCCCGCCTCGGTCTCCTTTCCACCTCCCACCACCACCCCAGAGGCAGGCTTTCCCCTTCACCCGCCTGGAGAAGTTGGGTCCCAGGAAAGATGGTGTGCTCTTTCTGTGGGGATTTGCCTGGAAGAAACCAAGACAGAAAGCTGCCTCCTGGACACCTTCCCCAACCTTATACCCTGAGGAATAATGAGCACAAGACACCCACTCACCCTTCACTTCCTCCCCTCCCAGAACCCTCCTCGCTCCGTGTACCCCAGTCTACTCTTCCAGAGCTCTGATACCCACCACCTGAGAAAGGCTCGCCCAAGCTCCTCCCTCCCCCATTTAAATTGCCATGGTAACCGCCAGCTCCACTAACACTGCTGGGGCTGGGTGTCCAAGCAGGGTCCCCTGGGCGTAGGGGATCTAGGAACTGGCCCTCCATCTTATTAAACTCTGGTGTCAGTTCCTAGCAATTGTTCTAAATTTACACCCTCAGAGTGGCTTAGTGGGATTACATGTCCATTTGCATTAAAACAGGTTTCTGTCATTAAACTGCCATACAATAAGCTTCCTTGGGACAAATTAATGAGCTCTAAATATCATCAAGTAGAAGTTCACTTCACCAAGAGGGCCAATAAGGGGGGGCAGAAGGAAGTGACTGCTTAGAAATCTTAGCCCAGGAGAAATATAAGTGCCAGCTGAAGGAGTCTTGTCCTGTTTCTTAGCTGTGAGATAAATGGTTCTGATTTAGGGCTGATCTGGGAGAGTTGGTGACATCCTCCCTGCTCACCCACATCCCACAGTTCACCCCCTATTCCGTGTTCCAAATATGCCTTTCCCTTGACCCTGGCTGCTGAAATTTGCTGATGGACCATTAGCCCCTTTACTCTGTGGTGTGTCTCAGTCTGTTGTCTGTCTGTCCTTGATTTCCAAATTGCCTGGAAATAACATGCACACAGCACACCATCACCTGTAGCTAGAGTGAACGCCCCCAACTCTAAAATGTCTGGACGGTTGTCCGGGACTGTCTGGGCCATCAGTCATGGACCTGAAACCCAGAATGCTAGTCCTGATTAGGGGCACCTTGCTTTGGCCATCTAGAAGCAGAATAGGAACCGGAAACAGTTTTTAAGGCTGGATTTCCCCTGCTTACAAGGACTGCCGACACTTTCGCTTACAAACACGAATACGTGTCTAAGTAGAAATTTTTCATCAAACACAGGTAAATCAATCTCCAAACTTTCCTTTATGTAAAGGAGTAAGGTTGACTGCTAGACAGACTTCCTGAGTCACATAAGCTGTGATCTCATTTCTGAGTAGTCTTAACAGGGGACAGTAATGTATGATTGAGACACTGCTATATTTAGGAATGACAAGATGGGCATTATTAATAGCTTAATTGACATTAAGGCAATTACCCCTACCCTTATTACAGTTTGTAGAATTACACAGAAAATATTGGCTGAGGCCTTTTTCTCCCTAGAGCTACCCAAGGATACAGCATTTTATTTCATGCCAGATCCCAGCTTTGACATTAGATACTTAGCCATAGAATGATTCCAGTAAATCATTATAAATGCATTATAATAAAGATGTTATGAGCTATCAGATATTAACCCCCAACCCCTAAAGAGAGATAAATAGTCCAGTTGCCTGATTCCCACTTTTGTTTCATAAGAAATAAGCTTTTGCAAAGAGCAACTGACTAATGAATTATAAAATGGTGTGTTGAGCTCAGATAATTAAACAATGCATTTTAGTGTCTAGTGCAGGATGAACACTAAATCATACACAAATAAAAAGGGAAAAACCTAACCCCTAAGCCCAACTCCTATTTTCAAATAACATTAGAGGTTGGTCTATAGTCCAGAAATGCTTCAACTCTTTTCTTATCTGATTAGAAGGGCATATCAATTGTAAGATCAAGACACAAGTAGGTAAACTAAACCAAGAGTCACAACAAGAATTCTGGAGGTGCTAATTTCAGATAAGCCCACAAGGTTATTTTAATGGAGATTTTACATGGAGATAACTTTTCTTCCCAAAGTGTTTACTGGGGCAAAAGTCTAGAAGAGTTTTGAAGCTTCCAAGTTTCCTTATACTGTCTGAACTCATGGTAAAACATATGGAGGAATGTTAGGAACTGGGATCAATGGTGGTCTTGGACCTGTAGTGCTGGAAAGACAAATGGGAGGTAGGAGGGGTGGGGAGGTGGGTTTGGGTTCTGTCCTTAAGGGTCACCATGCCTGGCAGGGCTCCATCTAGTGGTCAACCTTGGATCACCAACAAGCTTTCGCCTCCAGTGGCCTACAGACCATGTGGGACTGGTCTGCTATTGGTTGCTGTTTCCGGAATGTCTTGAGTTTGCCCCAAGATTTGAGGCTGAGCTTAAGCACATCCTGAATATGTTTTAGTCTTCCTGTCTCTCAAAGATACGGGGACCGCCTCCAGGCAGTCTTCTGTTTCTTGGTCAAACAGCACTCCACTAACGACCATGTGGCCAAAATTAGAGATGACCTTGGACTCCACGCGGGCAATGACCACCTGTGCTGGCAAGCAGGGCTTCCCTGGAGCATCAGGTAGATCCTGTTCCACTTAGCCATTCCTCTCCTGTGCTCCAGTCAAACCAGACCACACAGCATGGTCTTTCTTCCATTTCTCTAGGCAGCCCCACATGTTGCCCACTGCAACTGACTTCATCTTTCTAAAGCTGCCTTTCTTCCAATGTGAGATGAGGGTAATGATAATGCCTACCCAGAGGGTTGTGTGAACATTAGATGAGATCAGTTATATAAAGATATATCTATGTAAAGAGAGAGTAAGCCCATAATTAAATGCAGTCTATTTTTACTTTAGTTATCTTGTCTTATGCCTCTCCTACTTCTTCTCTTTGTTCTACCCTTACATTTCCCCCAATTTTCTCCCTCCACCCTCTCTCTCTCCCTTACACACACACACACACACACACACACACACACACACACACACACACTTGAAAATCCCTAAAAGCAGAGGTTCTGACCTATTCATTCAGGTATAACTTTCAGGGTCCAGCACAGTATATTGCTTAAGCTCCATATGTGCTTGCTATCCCGAAAAGTATTGGTAGTAACAACTACTACTAAGAGTTAACATTCTCTGACCACTTAACATGAGATAGCCACTATGTTAAGTATCATCACCTCACTCAATTCTTTCAACCAGCCTGTGAGACAAGTATTATTTTCAAGCTCATTGTATGGGTAACTAGAGTTTAGAGATGTTATGTAACTTGCCCAAGGTCACACAAGCTCCTAGTGGGCAACCAAGATGAAAACCCAGAACTGGCCTAGATCTGGAGACTCGGCTCTCTGCCACTGTGCCGGGCTGATTTTGTCACCTTTCCTCTCTTTTAGACTGGGCTCCATCAAGGGATCAGTCATGAGTACACATCCACTCTTAGATGGACGACCCTTAGGACTTTGATCTTTGACGTTCCAGGAAGTCCAGAAGTACAGGCAAACTCTAGTTTACAGCTGCCCAAAAGTCACTTGTCTGAAAACTCCTGGGTCATTACATAAAACCATCCAAATAGACTTTACAATTGCGCACCCCATAAAGTTAATTTCACTTTGAGAGAATGTGTCTGAGGGAGGTGATGCACTCTGTTATGTATTCAGGTTGGTGGCTACAATAGATGGAGCTGTCCTGTCATCCTTGACACCCTGGCTTCCTGGCGGCCTCGCTCCATCACGCTGTCAGAGGCGAGGAGTGGCCTCCCAGTCTTGGCTCAAAACAGTTATGCTTCCTAATGGCCCAAGCCTCACAAACCCCACACCTCCCTTAATTAAAGAAGTAAATTAAGAGGAATATTTCAACCTTAGGGATGAATTATCTTAGTAATTTAAGACTGGCATTTTATTGGGTAAAAGGACACACATGGGTATTTATTTAAAATGCTGCCTTTACATACAAGGATCTGTGGAAGAGGTTGCCTGAGGTGGTGAGGCTTTTAGGTGGCCAGAGACATACACTTGTAAAACAGCAATCAGAGGGGCTAGGAGGGAGTTCTGTCGCTGCAGAACACAGGCTATTTGTTCTACATTTGTCCTTCAAACACTGCAGCCAGACATTCAGGATTTTCTACAGTCTTGATTTCAAACTTGCTGACTCTGAGTGCTGTGGTGGACACTACTAATGTCACAAAGAGTCAGGCACCCTCTCCTCCCAAGCACATATGGCTGCACGGCTCAGCTCGTTTGCAGTTGGATAGGCCATCTGATTCGTCTGGTTGTCATGAGCAGAACTGTGGGTCACTACCAGGCAGAAGCATTCAGCAGTGGGTGACCCTCCAGCTCTCTCCTTCCCTTCAGAAGTGATCTTGGAAGTACATGCTGAAATGACAGAGAGTCCAATATCCCGGATTTCTGAATGACATGGAGGGACTGCATCCTCCCCAGGCCCATGTTGGACATATAGCGTCAGCAAGAAGTAAACCTGTGTTGGATTAAGCCGCTGACGTTTGGAGGTTATTTATTACTACAACAAAACCCAGCCCATCCTGACTAATCCAGAAGTTGACACTTTGTTCAGAAATATGGTCTTTCTTTCCAATTCATAAAACTCTTACCCTTTTTCCAATAGGTTTATTCACCCATTCCATAGTTCACACACTTTTCTTCCTCCTCTCAGATGCCTAAAATTGCCAAATGAGCCTGATCTGGCCAGAGCAGTGGTTTGCCTTCAACCACTGATAAATACTGGTACTATGAAATAAGTGGGCAAAACAGAAGACAAGGGTGGCCTTTTGAAAATACTGTGCCATAGTGGGATTTAAAAAAAAGGAGGAAAAAATAGAGAAAAGGGAAAGAAGAATGAGAGATAAGCAATGAAAAGTAAAGAAGTACGGAAAACACAAAGGAAGGAAAGTAGAGAAAACAACACAAAAGATGGGCAATTTGTTTTAAGACAGCCACAGCCAATTGTTGGTATTTGGGTTCCCCTCCAGAAGACATCTGTCAGGATATCTTGAATCCTCAGCACCAATGCATGTGCCTGGCATGCCAAGATGCTCAAGAAGTGTTGGTTGAAAGAGTACATAAAGGAATGAATGAATCTTCATTTTGTAATCTGGAAGACACATATTATTTGAACTGGTCTAGGGCTATGAATGGGCACACCAGCACGCACTGAAAGGCAGGGCACAAAGTGAGGGGGAGCTAGAAATAATTGAGTTTGAATAGCTCTTCATAACCTTTAAACCTGAGTCCTTGAAAAGAGCAACTATGAGGTCAGAGCAATTATTCTTTGTCTTAGAAACAGGACATCACTGATGACTCAGAGCAGTCTGTTTAAAATAGTGTTTCAAATAAACTGGGTAGAAATGTCCTTGTTTTGTTCGCTTCTGGCTGGGCTGATTGGAGGGTGCAGTCAGCATGGAGGCATCTATGGTCTTATTGCAGTGGGAGGTGAAACTATGGGAATGAAATAAAATTTGCTGGCTAATTTATTTTTGAAAAACTTCAAATGGGGCAAGGAAAAACTATCTACCACAAGGATAAGAAGGAAGAGCCGTGAGTCCTTCTACTGCTGAAACTGACTGGGAACCTCCAGCAGAATATTTACCTGGTGGTGGGGTCATTCACTTCCCCTGAGATGCACAAAAGAATGGTGACAAGCCTGCCCCCATTCAAGAACGTTCACAGGTAAAGCCAACGGAAGCCAGTTGTAGGGATTCAGAAGGAAGTTAGCTTTTCCTCTGGGGAAAAGTGTGCATCAATGGTCTCTTGCCTGTGGGTTTATTTGTATGCTTGTGTACGTGCTCACACACACTCCAGCAAAGTTCAGATATGAAGGACGTGCACTGAGAATGGCAGCCTCAAGAGTGCTGATGCATGGAGCAGAAGTGGGGCAGCTGGTCACTACAACTTGGAGCGGGCAGGAAAATGCACACACAGGAGGAAAGTATTCTTGCAGATCAAATGGAAACATAGCAGAAGTGTTGTTCTGTCCCGCCTGCCATCTTATAATTTTTTTCATGTTAATTTACTTTTGAGAGAGACAGAGCATGAGCAGGAGAAGGGCAGAGAGAAAGGGAGACACAGAATCTGAGTTGTCATCACAGAGCCCGACACGGGGCTCAAACTCACCAACTGTGAGATCATGACCTGAGCCGAAGTTGGATACTTAGCCAACTGAGCCACCCAGACACCCCATGTCCTGCCTCCCATTTTAAAGAAGAAGATCTCTTGGAGATTAATGCACTTCCTACATCCCAATTCAAGTTCATCAACTTCTGCCTGTCATCTCAAGCCACATTCTCCTCCCATTTCTTACCAAAGGAAGAAGCATTCTTTTGGTGTCCCTGGCTAAACTCAAAATCATGAGCTACTCCTTCTCACTTTTCCCTTCATTCAATCTCTTCCCCTTTAAAATGTTTCTTGGGAAAAAAATAAAAATAAAAAAATAAAATGTTTCTTGGGGAGCGTCTGGGTGGCTCAGTCGGATGAGTGACTAGCTTTTGATTTCAGCCTAGGTAGTAATCCCAGGGTCGTGGGATCCAGCCTTGCATTGGGCTCCATGTTGAGTGTAGAGCCTGCTTAGGATTCTCAATCTCTCCCCCCCCCCTTTTGCCCCTCTCCCTCTTTTGCTCATGCTCTCTCTCTCAAATACATAAATACATAAATACATAAATACATAAATAAATAAATAAATAAATAAATAAATAAATAAATAAATAAATGTTTTGGATTCCCTCTTTTCTTCTCCCTGCCTGGGCATGTATCTAGCTGCTCTAATTATACATTGTTTTCTTCCTATAGGAAATATAAGACTCAGACAAAAATAATGAAATACTGTCTCTAATCCAAGACAGAAATGTTGAGTGTTACAGTGAGTGCTAAGTGTTAAATTTCCCAGATACTTCAGATTTCATGTAACTTTATTATTTTCAATAAAGGTAATTTGCTAAATGCCTATGTTGAAAGATAAAATTTTTCAGTATCATCTGATTTTTTTTCCTGTAGCATGTCTTTTTCCCCTTCTGACCTTTTTCCTCCCCTGTTCAAGCATGTCTAAAAAGACATGTCTCTAAAGAACATGTCTGTTCTTTAACTCAAGGAAGGTATGAGATAGTGTTAAACAGAAGAAGAATTCTCTTCCTGACTTGCATATTTCAAAGCATAACTTCTAGAGGAAAGAAAGACTTAATATTAAGGCAGAACTGAAAGCAAACAGGAATATAGCGAGGCTCTACCTCTTTGCTTCTTATGGAAGAAAAGCCCTCCCGGGATTGATGGGGGGGGAAAAGCCCTCCCGGGATTGATGGAGGGGGAGAAGCAGGGGAACGAATGGGGACAGAGATGTTGGGGACCTACATCCACAAGAACAGGCACTTATGTCCTGCTAGCTGGCTTTGGATGTGATAAAGTGGCAAAACTCCTGCAGCAGTTGTGGGAGCAGAGGTGGAGGGAGTGATGACTGGTAAATTAGTACAGCCAATTTGGAGGCTAATTTGGCAGAATTCGGTAAAATTGAAAATCTGGAGAAATTTTTACACACACACATATATAAAGAGATTTGTACAAAAATGTTTATTGTAGCATTACTTCTAACGGGAAAAAAAAGCATCCAACAAACTAAATGCTCATTAACAGAAGGGGAATAAATAAAATGTGGGATGGTGTCAACCATAGGCCATTAGACTATTGTACTGCAATTAAGAGGAATGAGTAAAACAATAGGAAGAAATTACAGGGGAATTTAGAGTTTAGAATCCAACTGTCTAATAAGCCTTAAGAGTTAAAATATAAGTGCCTCATTTTACAGATAAGAAATGGGGGCCTGCAGGTTAAATGGTTTCTTAAAATCAAGCTGTTGTTTATAGACCTCTAACATGGCCTTGTGTCCATGAAGTCATCAGATACTCCAAATCACCTCGTATAGTTTTCAGTTTATTCCAGGAAGTATTCTAGGAAGTTGTCCCCTCTGATCTCCCCAGGACCCTAGCATGGAAGACCAATCAGAAGAAGGCAAAAGAGGAAGAGGAGGAGAGAGAAAAGATGTGGCCCTGTTCTTGAGATCACAATCCAAATGAAGAACAGAATTGTAATAGGAAACCCTAAGAGCCAGTTCTTATATTTCCAGTGTTCACAGCTAAGTTGTCTCCTGGTCCTCTCTGGATCTCCATTATCTTATTAGCAAAACAAGGAGTTCGACTAGAAGGAATTCTACTGACCCCTTAAGTTCACAAGATTATCCCTGTAGCAATCTACCTTTTGGCTATAGAATCTAAGCTGTCTGGATTTCACTGTTGAAATCCACACCCATAACATCACTTTTCATCTACTACTCCCAAATCTTTTGTCTATACCTTAAAATTTTGTGCTGGTTGGTCAAACCTGGAGACCATGTCTGATGCTTTTTTTCCAATTTAATATTTAATTCTCAACACTCTTATAAACTTGTGGGAAGGCTCCTTTACCTAAGCTTTTAAGATAAGCACCAAATAAAAATCTCAACACTAAGTGGCAATCCAAGCTTTTTTTTCTTTTTCTTTAAAGATTGGGAGCCCAGCGTCAGTGAAGTGGCTTTGGCACCATTTCTGTGGAAGCCTGAGGTGGACGTGGAAGCTTCTATGGCCCCAGCGCTGACCCCCCTCCTCCAACGTCCCATGGTCTGGCAGGGTGCCTGGGAGTGGGAGTCAAGAACTCCACACTAAGTCCCCGACTTGGGCTGTCACACTGGAGAAAACTGTTCCACCTCCAGGCTTCTTTTGCAAAGGAAGAAAAAGTTGTACAGAGAAAAAAGTTCTCTGAAAAGTACATCATGTTCTAGAGGCCAAATGTTACAGTCATCAAGGAAGCAAAAGGAGACTCCAGTCACGACTGGATCGTTCCCGGTGTCCCCACCTATGCGCCAGTGGCAGGATTTCAAAGTGTCACAGCCAGGCCGTCAGAAACAGAAACTTTCATGAAAATGGCTCAAATTCACTTTTCACATTTAAAGTAACACAGTTTTCGTGATTATTAATGGGTTTATTCCTGTGGCCACCCATGAGTGAAGGGCATTTCCCTCTCCCACATCTTTAATGGAAATAATTAATGAGGTGTTAGAAATTAACAACAATTAACAGTGCGTAGGAACAAGGGCAGAAGGTCAGAGACTCCAAAACGCCATGTTTAGCTTCTCGGGTGGAAGCTTGCCATTTCAAAGGAGGGACATACCAGGAGAATTTTTCCTGTTAAATATTCCTCTGTTGTATTGACTTTCAAATGGGGAAAAACACAAAAGATGGTTCTAGTGGTGTTATCTCCTAACAGTACAGATTTCTCTGATAGGCTATGAGAATTTCTAGCCCTGGAACGCCTCTCAGACATGCATACAAATATTGCTTCAAAACATGGGCCAAAACAAGGCCTTTGTTTTTGTTTTTGTTTTTTTAAGATTAAGCATGTTAATGGAAGCAAGTAACTACCTGGCACTTGTAACAAGTTTATTCATTTTGCTGAATAAGTAAAATAGCATAACATATTACATTTTGACTTAATATTAATAAATATTGCCTGATAAATACAGCAGACTTATAACTTAGCAATTGCATGATCATCTTAGATTGTATTAGATTCTAGTGGATTTCTGGAAATAACTTGGAGTCATACATGCGCATATACATATATATTATATGTGCCTATGTGTATATGTTTGTTTAACTCCAGGATCTCTGCAAGTATCATTGTTGTATCTCGGCATAAACTGCCTTAACTTTATCTACCTGATAGATAAGTGTCAAAGAATATTGCTTTGGGGTGTTGACTATCTCATCCTCAGTCTATGAAATGTTTTCCCATTTTCTAGAACACATTCGAAAGTCCTCAAGCCAAAGTCTCACATATATCTCAATGCTGAAAATAAAGTCAGAGAGAGTGAGGCAAGCTCAACTATACAAACTGATGATCTCACCAAGGATATCCACCAAGGATATCCTACTAGAGAACGGGCATGAGATATATATATTCTGCTTCCACCCACAAAGTAATTACAATTATAATTACATTACCTGTAATTATAAACATAATTAATTATATTCCTGCAGTGCTTTAGAGCTTACAAAGTACATTCACATACATTAATTATTTAACCTCATCAGTACCCAGTGAGGCAGGCATAGCAGAAAACCCACAGAACAATACCAAGGACTTCTCATTGAGCCCAGATCTGTTACCTCCAGGTGGCCACTTCGTTCTTTCTCACTTATGATTATCTCCTTAAACAAAGCTTCTACTGAAAGGAAGAAAATAACTCTATTTCTAGAGGCAGTGGTGTTTCTGAATGCTTGGTCAAGGAACTTCCAAACCACCGCAAATGATTTTCAGAGAAGGAATGGGCCAGAATTTGTGGGAGGGGGTACCAGTTACAACGACCTCAAGGCACTGATTTGGCCCAGGTATGCAGGGTCACGTGGCTTGTCCTGAGCCTCAGTCCATGTTTTCATGCAGAAGAGTCACTCACAGAATGACAGACTTTGGTAGCTAGAATAGCAGACATTTCTCTAGGATGTGCACGTTGATGGGAGTACAGAGAGCCCAAGCTCTGCAGCAGCTTATGGCTGATGGGAAGGTCATCATGACACCATGCAGTTCAGTCCTTGAGTTTCCCAGATTAAGAATTCAATCGTACATTCCTCTGCCTGCTTTTCAAGGTTCTTCCCCACACCTATCTGTTGAAATCCAGCCTGATACCTCTCTCTAGACTTCTTTCCCACATGCCTTAATGGCCCATCCACTCACCCTTCCCCAGTCAGGCCACTGTCTGCCCCTGGTCTTGGATTTCTCATTTGCGGGGCTCTCTACCCTGCCCTTTCTTCAAGTCCCTGCCCAAGTCTCCTACAGATAGAAGGGAAGGTAGATTTGGGCCCTTCCATTGAGAACTTAGTCTCCTTGGAGAAGGAATTTGTACTCAAATAACTAAAATAGAAGCTGTAAGTTATAAAACAGTGCTGCTCGAAATATGGACCTCAGACCAGCCAAACTAATAGTACCTGGGAACTTGCTAAATGTGAATTTTGGGGAGGGGATGCACCTGGGTGACTCAGTCAGTTAAGCATCCAACTTTGGCTCAAGTCATGATCTCATGGTTCACGAGTTCAAGCCCCTCATTGGCCTCTGGGTTGACAGCTCAGAGCCTGGAGCCTGCTTCAGATTCTGTGTCTCTCTCTCTGCCTCTCTACCACTCATGATCTGTCTCTTTCTCAAAAATATATAAAACATTAAAAAAAAAAAAAAAAGAAAAGAAATGTGAATTCTTGGTCCCTACCCTGGACCTACTGAATTAGGATCTACAGGGTTGAGCCCAGCAATTAGAGTTTTAACAAGCCCTCCAAATGAATGTCCTTTAAAGTTTGAGAAATGCTGCCTTAAAAGAAAAGACTGAACAAAACCAGAAGATGGAATAATTTACATCCTTTTAAGGTAGGATTCAGGCACCTGGAGAGGGGTGGTGGGCATTCCTAAAGTAAAGTCAGTAGAAGCAGAGGCCTGATCCAGGGTGTGATCTGGAAGAAGCAAGGACTTCCAGATGGCCAACATTGAGGATATCTAGACAGCTATTGGCAGGCAATTTCCAAATAATAACAGTAATAATAACAGGATTTATTGAGCCCTTATTATGTGCCATGTAGATTTCTAAATGCCTTTATTTCGGACATTCTCTCATTCTATTCTCACAACAACCCTACTAGTAGAAAAGTATTATTAGGTGATCTCCAGTTACACGTGAGGAAATGCAGGCTTGGGAAAAGTAACTAAACCACCCCAGGCACACAGCTTGGGTTTGAATTTTCATAGCAATGAGGATATAGGTTGAGTTTTGAGCTAGGTGGCACAAGATTACAACTTGACCTTAGGGCTATTGGGAGCCATATCAAGATGGTCAAGTCACAAACAGATCAGCAGCAAGGAGACCAGCTAGGTGGCCTCTCTCTAGCAGAGAGAGGAAAGAGACTGAGGATTAGATTTGGGGCAATGGGAATGAAAAGGAAGGGGAAGATCCGAGGAGCAGGACTTGACAAGGGATGAGATGGAAGAGGCAAAGGGGAGGCTGGAGTCAAAAACTGTCCTGGGAACTTAGTCTAGGAGGAGGCTGGAGCCATTAACCAAAGAAGAGAACAATTGAAACAACAAATTGTTTCTTCATATTGTGTTTTATTACAAAATACTTATATACCAGGTACTGTTCTAAGAGTTTTACATAGATCAGGTCATATAATTTTTACAACAATCTTAAGAGATAGTTAGTATTATTCTTCCCAATTTATAGATGAGGAAACCGAGGCACAGAGAGTTTGAGTAGCTTACCCAGGATCACACGGTAGAGCCAGCCTCTTATTCTACTCTCCCTATAAAATAGCACTGGCATCTTCTCAATAGGATATTTGTTTTTCAAAAGAATTCATATAGTTTTCTCCCAAACTTGGAAGAAAACAGAATGTAGCCAAGTAAAGCAACAGGTTAATTAATCCAGTAGTTCTCAACCTTCTCCATGCACCAGAATCACCTGCAGAACTTTACAAATATTCCAGTGCTGGAGATCCATACCCAGAGATCATGATCCAGTTGGTCTGGGGAGAGGCCAGTGTAATATTTGTTGTTTGTGAGTGGTTTAAAGCTCCGCCAAGTGCTTAATGTGCACGTAGCACTGACACTATTGAATTAACCAGTTGACAAGCATATATTGTTTGCCTACTAGTGGTAGGTGCTGTGCTCCATGCAGTGGTAGACTCCAAGGGAAAGGAAGATTCTGCACCAGCCCTAAGAGTTAATATCTTCCAGGATCTGCATGAGACTAAGAAAGAAGATAGAAACAATACTGGGGAGCAGAGCAGAGGTGGTGAATACAGCCAATGACCCAGAATTAATCCTTGGAGCCTGCTAGGAGAATCAGGGAGGACCCAAGAAGGACAGTGTTTATACTAAAGAAAGCAGATAAGGAAACCATCAGAGATTGCTGTGCAAAGTTATGCTTCCCCTTCAGAGGTCAACTGGCATAGACCAATTTGTCATGTTCTGCCTCCTTTCTCCACAAGAGGAGCTCTGAATGGTTTACGTATCCAGACCTGGGTCAGGCCCTGGCGCCTACACCACTGCTGCTGGGGCACGTCTTTTTCTTTCTTCCTGGCCAATGGGAAAAGAAGGAAAACATTCAGCAGCTGCTAAATTCCAGAGTCTTTATTTGAACTTCCCTGGACCAGGCGAGTTAGTGGTATTTATGGCTTAAAAGAATTTCCATCTGTAAGTTTATCTTCTTGTTAAAAATCAGCCATCCCCCAACCCAAAACAACCAAAGACAATAAATCAAGGCTTAAGTAAAAAGCAAATACTTATCTCTACAAATAGGAATCCCTATGTTTACTAACATACTATTTTTTTTTTTTTAGTATCAGGCATCATAGGAAGTTAAGTGATTGGCAGGTGGGAGTGTGCTTCCCTTCAACTACACAGAAGGCATAGAAATGAGACCAGATGATGTCCAAGCTAAGGGAGGAAGAGCTGGCTAACATTTCCCCATGAATTCCAGTGCCTCATCAAAGCTTTACCTCTCCCAAATGACGCACACTGGTGCTGTTGTTATTCTTAACGAACTCTGCCAATCCATGACTCTCCTCTTCAGTCTGGTTCCTTTCTCTTTCACAGAAACAACAGTGTCAGAACAAGCAAGTCTCCTTTCTGAGTTACTAAATGCATGTGTAGTTTTATCACTGTCCTGGAGGGAATGACAGCAGAGTTTGGTGGCAGCCAACTGATACCATAAGCTACTACTGTATCAAAATGTAAAAAAGATACTATTTAATGTCTATGGCACCAAAATCTCCTCTTCCAAGAGGACTCTATGCACCTCTTGTCCACACCTGGGCTCAAATCCGGTATCAATTATGGACCCAGACAATGGCCCCTTCCACCCTACCACACAAGTCATTCCCACTCCCAACCCACATTGTATCTCATGAGTTGGTGGGGGGGGGGGGTGTCATTTTCCTGCTGTTTAAGGTCAACCTCATTCATAGGTACAATAGAAAGAGCCCTTGTAAGTAGGAGGCCCATGACTACCAAATGTGTCTACTGATCAAGTTGTCGCATTGAGATATTTTCTTTCCAAAGAATTTCTGAATAATCTTTGGCAATTTTTTTTCTTTTGGAGAAATTGGGGAGGATTGCTCACTCCCTCAGAATATCATTTAACACGCATATAATATTTGAAAGTTTGGTTCCACATTTAAGCCACTTTCTATTATTTGTTCTCTATGATACAGCAAATGCCTGATAATCTATAATAGTAATAATGCACGCACACAATGTAGAATTTAAAACCTACAAATCATGTTCATGGAAATTATTTATTCTCAAACACAATTTCACTTAGGCAGATTGGCCTCTAACCAAACTCCTGGTATTTGAAGTAGTTACCCTTCCTAGGAGCTCTCTTGGTGTTGTTTGTGGTATAGGGCAGGGTGAAAAGTTGGGAGAAGAGAAACAGGCCATCATTAGCAAAAGTTTCTTCTGGAGGAAGCCAATCATTTGCTCAGGATTCCTTTTTCACAAAGGGAAAGGCATATTGCTTGGGTCCTCCTGTGTTCAAAGGGAAATCTATAGGATTCTTTTCTCCTGACAAAGTCTTCTCTTCGCTTAACCTCTTTTCTTGAGACATTAAAAAGATACAAAAAAGTTGAACTCTTACATCCATACTTTCCAGAGTTAACAACTATTAACATCTGATCGTATTTTCCTCCAGTTTTTGTTTTTGTAAGAAATAATGTTTGAGATTCCAAACTCCATCCTGTTCAGCCAGTTCACTCCCCCTCATGCAAAGGAAACCACTTTCATGAATTGGGAGAGGATACTTCCCACACCATGACTGTTTCATGGCGTGCCTGGGTGTCTGGGTCAGCTGAGCACCCAACTTTTGATTTTGGCTCAGGTTGTGATCCTAGAGTTGTGGGATCAAGTACCAAGTTGGGCTCTGTGCTAACAGTGCAGAGCCTGCTTAGGATTCTCTCTCTTTGCCCCTCCCCCATGTGCACACACACGCACACAGCACACACACACACACACACACACACACTCTCTCTCTCTCTTTCTCAAAATAAATAAATAAGCATTAAAATATATATATATTTAAATATATATACACATTTTATATACTTACGCATGCGACAAGCAATATATAGTATTACTTTCTATATGTGTTTTGTTATTTAAAATTTTTTATGTTTAGTTATTTTTGAGAGAAAGAGACAGCGTATGAATGGGAGAGGGACTGAGACGCAGAATCTGAAGCAGGCTCCATGCTCTGAGCTGTCAGCACAGAGCCCATTGCAGGGGCTGGAACCCACCAATGGTGAGCCGAAGTCAGATGCTTAACCGACTGAGCCACCCAGGTGATCCTACGTGTTTTGTTATTTAAATAAATGACAACATTCTTTATATTTTCTGCAATTTGCCTTTTTTTATTATTTAACTTCAGGTTTTTAGCAATCTATCCATGTTGAAGTATGTACATCTAGTTCATTAATCCCTTTTTATTATGTATGTATCACATTTTTAATCCACTGTTGATAGATGTTTCAGTTCTTTCCAGTTTCCCGCTGTTTTCTACAAACGCTATTGTAAATGTCCCTTTGTATACACATATAAGAGTTTTCATAGGAAATATACTCAGTAGTAGAATCTATGGGTATATGGTATGCACAATTTATATTTTACTTATGTGTTGCCAAAGATTCTCAAAGTGACAATTCTGATTAACATTCCCACCAGCAGAAGGTGAGGGGACTATTTCCTCCACCTGCAGTACCTGATACTATTGGACATCTAATATTTTTCCAATTTAATGGTTTAAAAATAATGGCTAAGTATTGGTTTTATTTCTCATTTCCATTACTATTCATAAGTTTGTCTTCACAGGTTTATTGGCAATAACAGTTTTCTTTTATCATATCCTTTGCTTATTTTTCTATTATATGATTTGTATTTTATTACCAGTTTGTAAGGATCCTACATGTTCCCTGCATAGTAATCTTTTGCATATCATATACATTACAAATAAATCTCGTGTTCTTATTTTTAAATTGGTAATATATTCATCGGGGAAAAACATAAAGAGTTACAACAGTACACAGTGAAAACCTCTCTCTCATAGCTATTCTCACCTCTCCCATTCAGTTTGCCTTCTTGGAGAAAACCAATATGCTAGTGTAGACTTCCAACAGTCCTATGCATGGGCAAAAAAAAAAAAAAAGGTTTATATTTCCGCTGCAGTAACATTAGTTCTGCATCTTGCTATTTTCACTTAAAGATCATTCTCTATTAGTTCATACTTGCTTTCTTTTCTTTTTTCTTTTCTTTCTTTTCTTTTCGAGGCTGCAGAGTTTTCCTTTGTATCAATGGAGCAGGATTTATTTAACCATTTTCCTACTGATTGACATTTAAATGACTTCGAATCTTTTGTTATTGAAAATCATGCTTCAATGACTTTTTCTACATACATTATTTCAAACATGGACAAATGCCAATAGGGTAAATCCTCAGAAGTGGAAATACTAGTTAAAGCTAAGTGCTTTTTCTGAAATCAAAAACACAAGAAACAACAGGTGCTGGCAAGGATGTGGAGAAAAAGGAACCCTCTTGCACTGTTGGTGGGAATGCAAACTGGTGTAGCCACTGTGGGAAACAGTATGGAGGTTCCTCGAAAAGTTAAAAATAGAACTACACTATAATCCAGCAATCATACTACTAGGTATTTACCCAAAGAATACAAAAACACTAATTCAGAGGGATACATGTAGCCTTGTGTTTATTGCATCATTGTTTACAATTGCCAAGACATGGAAGCAGCCCAGGTGTTGATGATAAAATGGAATATTACTCAGCCATAAAAAAGAAGGAAATCTTGCCATTTGCAACAACATGGATAGAGCTACAGAGTATAATGTTAAGTGAAATCAGTCAGAGAAAGACAAATACAAATGATTTCATCCACATGTGGAATTTAAGAAACAAAACTAATGAGCAAATGGGAAAGACAGAGAGAGAGAGAGAGAGAAACCCAGAAGGGAGGTGGGTGGAGGGATGGGTTAAATAGTTGATGGGGATTAAGGAGTGCACTTGTAATGAGCACCTGGTGTTGTAAGGAAGTAGTGAATCACTATATCATACACCTAAAACTAATGCTACTATTGTAGTATTTAAAAACGATTACATTTTAACTGTATGTTAACTAACTGAAATATAAATAAACACTTTTTTTAAAACGCATAATTTGTTCTGTTCAATTGTATTCACACTTTGTTTACAATGGATTTTTTTGTTGCCAAATAAATGAGTTAAATTTTGCTATAGTCAACTTTAAGTGCCTTTTCCCTTATAGTGTATGCTTTTATATCCTATTAAGGAAAGTCTCCCCTACTTCAAGGATAATTTTTCACATATAGGTTTAGAGTTATGTGATTTATATTTTAGGTACTTAATCCATCTGGAATTTATATTTGTGCATGGAATAGAGTAGAAATCTCATTTTATTTTTTCCCATGCAGGTGGGCCCATCTGCCCTTTCTTCATGGATTTGCAATGTAATCTCTGACACAAACTAAATTTTAGCATATACATGGCTCTGCTTTCAGGCTGTCTAATTTGATTGATCTGTCCATTTGACCTACTCCAATATCACACTATTTTAATGACTACAAGTTTGTAATATGTCAGGCCATTGTTAGGACAAATTTTTTTTCTAGTGTTTTTTAAGTTTATTTATTTATTTGGAGGGAGGGGGAAAGGAGAGGGACAAGAAGAGAGAGAGAATCCCAAGCAGACTCCACGCTCTTAGCACAGAGCACGACAGGGGGCTCAAACTCACAAACTGTGAGATCATGACCTGAGCCAAAATCAAGAGTCTTAACTGACTTAGCCACCCAGGCACCCCTCAAATTTTTTGATGTGCAGTAAAATCAGTCTAATCAGAGCCCTCATACATCTAACAATAATGGAGCTTGGTTTTGGAGGAAAAAGACATTTTACAGGCTGTTGGACTTGAGGTGGAGGTCCGGGTTGTGCTAACAGATAAAATTTAAAAGCTAGATTTATTTTGTTTATAAAGGTTTCATGTAGTTCTTTTGCAAGCACAGTACTTTCACAATGTCTCTGGGATCACAATGGATTTTATCTGTCTTCCCCTACCCCTATCCATGTGTGTGGGCAGGGAGAAAAGGAGTGAGAAAGTCCATGAATCCAGGAGGTTGATGAGGGTAAACAAACAAATATTTGGTTTTCAGATTAAGAATAAGAGACCCCAGAAGTGGGAGGAGGTCAAGCCACAAGTCACAGAACTCTTGTTATTTGCTGTCCTGACAACTACTAAATTTAGTAGATTTCAATGCCTCAAAGAGCCACTAACTGGCTGGTCATGATTAATTCATCAGACACCTACTACTTGACCAGTCTTGAAATGCTGGGAGAGATGGCAGCAGTGAATGTACTGATCACCAATCAAGTGAGAAAGGAGTGTTCTAGCTGCAGGGAAAGAACATGTAGAGCCCCAGAAATATGCCTGTCTCATTTCCTCAGGACTGATTAAGGGAACAACCTCTACTCTGCTTCAATGTGAACACCACTCCACAAATGCAAACTCTGCTTTCTTTCCTGCAAGTCTTTGAAGACTTCTGCACATCCTCCTAAGGCTAACTAAATAATGTTTTCATGGTAAAGCATGAAAGCATGACTATAGATCCAGAATCAAAGAAAATACACTGGATAAAAATTAACTCAGAGTAGAGCAAAGCATTTGAAATGTGGTTTTTGTATGTTGTGCAGAGAAAAAGATCTGGTTGAGTTTTCTAGTCTCTGATTTGGTGAAGCCCAAAGGATAATAGGCAATTTTACAGCCAAGATGGGTGTTTTGTTTGGGAATAAGACCAAAGAATAGGGCTTTTTCATTAATCCAACAAATATTTACTGCTCCCTACTAATACTGAGAAATCCACAGTGGACAAGACATACATGTGCCATCTTCCATGGTATTTCTATTCTAGAGCTGAAAAGGCAAACAAAAAGTCAAAATTAAATGGCGAACTATAATGATTGAGATGAAGGAAACAAAGGTCTGAGATAGAGGCCAAATGCAGGAGACTCATGTTCCATAGGGGGTCAAGGAAGGCTTATCTGAGGAGACCACTTACGCTGATACATGAGGGAGGCAAAGAAGCTGGCTAAGCAAAGACCAGGAGGAAGAAATTCCTGGCAGGTGAATGGGTCCTGAAATGGGCAGAGAGTTGGCATGGTCAAGTTCTGGAAGGGAAGCAGTGAGACAGAGCATGGTAAAGTCCACGGGGAAGGCAGGTCTAGGAGGTGTGGTTAGAGACAGGCCATGGCCAGGTGGACAAGGGTAACTCAATTCACATTTTTATCCTAAAAGCAGCAGAAAGCCTTGGGCAGTTCTTAAGCAGGAAAGTGACAAATCTGATTTACATGTTTTCCAAACCTATCTGCTATATGGAGAATGGATGAGAGGGAAGATGTTTAAGTGAAACAGATGGTAGACTAAGGTGGAAAATGAAGAGGCCAGAAAAATGGAAAGACTGAACAAGGAAGTGGATTCAACAAGGCTTGTTGACAGACTGTATTGAGAAGGTGAGGAAAGGGACGGAATCCAAAGCAACTTTTACGTTCTTCATTTGAGTAGCCGGGTGGATGAAAGTGCCTTTTACCGATTTGGCCATATGGGAAAGACTGGGTGAGGGAGGGCACAAATTGGAGGTAGAAATTAAGTGTTCCATTTTAATTTGCACATATATCATTTTGAAATTCCGAGGAGAGGTTGAGCTGGAGGCAAAAATTTTGGAGCTTCCAGCATGAAAGATACTGAACATGGGAAGAAATGAGATCATTTAAGGAGAGAGTATGGATATGCACAAGAAGAAAGACCAGATCCAAAGTCTGAGAAGCATCAATGCTCAAGGTGAGGAAAAAGGTGAGACTCACACAATGGCCCATGATGGAGGAGGACAAACTGTAGAGTTCATTGTTATGGAGATAAAGAGAGCAGTCAAGAAGGATGGAGGGATTAAGGAGAACATGCCTGGGATTCTAACTCTTTGCAGCCAGTTTCTCAGAAGGCACCTGCTCCTCCTGGTGGCCTGTGTACCAGAAGTTCAGGGATTTACTGCTCAAAAGGATTTGTCGGCCAGAGGACTATTGCTGCCCATCTGAGGGTTAATGGCTTTGAGGCAAACTCTGATAGAGCTCATCATGGGAGATCAGGAACTTAGTACTTCATCTCTGCATCACTGTACCCGGTCCTTGCTGCTGCCATAATTCCTGACTTCCTAGCTTTTGTATTTTGTGCTATTTCAAGACTATACCTTAAGTACTGCTCAAAATGGCATCACGTTTTTCAGGAAAATATACCCTCATCCATTAAAATTTTAAATATTCATATACTCTGACCTGGTATTTTTACTTCTGTGCTCTCATAAGGACTAAGATAAATGTTCAAGAATGTTCCAATTTGTAGTATGGTTTGCAATAGTAAAAAAATTGGAACAACTTAAAAGTCCCTTCATACCTAGGTGGTAAATATTCAAATATGACCTAACAATACAGTTGAATGTTATGTAGCCATTGGGGAAAAAATATAGTCCTTCTAGATGTGCTGACATGGAAAGGCGACCATGATATATTGTTTTGCTGCATGTACTTCCCTCTCCTTGCCTTCTAACAGAACCCCAGCTTTGTTCTGGTCTCCACCCCCTCCCCAAGGAAGCCCACGTGACTCAGGGTTTAGCCAATCTATGCATTCACCTAGAAACTCTAAATGTGAAGATCCTCTTTAAATCTGTTCTCAACTCATTAGCCAAAGAGATTTTTAAAAACCTAATCAATGTCACCTTCTTCTCATTGTCTTTGGAATAAAGACCAAGATCTGTACAAAAGTCTATGAGGCCTTGTGTTATCTGACCACTGACTGACCATCCATGATCCCTCTCCTGCTTATTCTCTGGGCTCCAGCTTTACTGGCTTCCTTTCTGGTCCTTGAATCACAATGTTTCTTCCTGCCACAAGACCTTAGAATGAGATGTTCTCTCTGCCATCATCCTTCAGATAACTCAGATATCACCTTCTCAAGGAAGCCTTCCTGACCATTCAAGCTGGATTAGATCCATCTGTTTTTAAGTTCAAAAACATTATATGCCTCTCCCTCTTAGCCCTTCTTGTGATGTATAGTCATGCATTAACAGAGTGGTTATTTGATAAACAGTTATCTCCCTCCCTCAACTCTAAGAACTTTGAGAGAACTGTACCTGTCTTACCCCAAATTTTATCAGTATCATTCTGCATAGAACCTGGGCATAGTAGTTACTTCACAAATGTTTATCCAATAAGTGAATCTGGAACATACATAGAGTAGGAGCTCCACTGATCATCAGTCAGTCAAACTATGTTGGAGATGGGGATTTAAATTTGTTCTGTTAATTTTCATCAATTCAACTAAAGTGACTTTAAGATTTAAACATAATATATTCTTCCTTCCTCCATCTAATCCATCAGTAAATCCCATCAACACTACCTACCAAACGCATCCCAATTTCCCCATATCTCCACCATCACCATCCTCCCATTCTCACATTTAGAATATCCCCCAAGGCTTGACTTTCTATTCTTCTCCCTCTCTTAGAAACACCCTGCCCCATAACCCAGGAGTTGAGTTATGGTTATTCTTGTTTTCCCTTTGACCTAGCAGCCAAGCTGTTATCTCAGCCTTCCTAGTCTTCTCTGTAACATTCCCCTTCCAGGTCCTCTCTGCTTTTACGTACAATAACACAAACTCTTCCTACTTTTGTAAATGTCTCTTTCCATTCCAAAAACTCAGAATCACAAGATAGGATTGGAAGTATCCCTTGAGGTAACCTGTTCAAACTTCTCAGTTTTTTAGATGAGAAAACTGAATCCCAAAGGTAATCCCATGGTTGGATCAATACCTGAGTTAAGCACTTGCTCTAGAGATCTTACTGGCTCTCCTTTAACACTGTCTTCTTCTTTGTCTCCAAAATGTTCTTCCCAGTTTGGCTATTGTGTCTTCCTCTAATGGCAATAATCCCAACCTTCCCCTACTCAAAAAAACAAAACAAAACAAAACAAAACAAAACAAAAAACTTTAAGGGCTTCTAACACTTCACTTGAGAAGTCTACTCACTGATCCAGGATATGCTGCTCACAGATTTAAACTCAAACCACTCAAACTGCACCTGGCACTCAGGTTTCCCAAACTGATACCTCTCTTGTCAGCCTCAAAGAACAGAAGGGAAATCAACCGAAGCAAGATATTGAAAGACAAGTTTCACATCAACATAAAGAAGAACTTTCTAATTATTAAAATTGTTCTCCAGTGGCATGGGTTTCCTCTGAGCGACCCTCAGTATTCAAGAACAGGCTAGACATGTAACAAACATATAACAAACTTCTTTTATGGAGATGAGCAGGGAAAGTGGGTGAGATTTTGTCCAATTAATTACAACTCCGCTCCAACATCCATAATCCCTCACACATTAACCTGCCCCAAGGTTCCTTTTTACATGCAAACAACTTCTAGCTATTCTCCACATGGCCCCACACTTCCCAGTCCTTCTATGCCTTTATTTATGTTGTTCTTCTTGCCTGAAATGTCTCTTCCAGCCATCTCCATGAAACCAATTTAAATGTCACTTCTTCTATGACACCTTTGCAGATATTTACAGTTGGGTCTGTCTCTCTCTCTCTTCCTTAGCACAGAATCATATAATTATTATCTCCAAGGTGGATTAGATGGAATGTTAATGGACATCAGGTCCAAATACCTAGGATTCTGTTCCCTTGCTATCCTCTCTTCCAGGGAGTCCTGCACACCGCAGCTAGATATAGCCACATATTCTTCCTTCTTTTGCATTTTTTTTCTGTTAAAGGGCTTCTGGTATCCCTACATGCCCCTCAGCCCTGCAGTTAAAGGTTTCCATAAGCAGTGCCCACACCTGACTTTCCTAGCAGAGAAGTCCCTCCCCTTTGATCAGACGACTATCTGAACTTCCACCTGTGTTTCCTGACCTTCTTCCCTGTAGGCTCCAGCCAGTCTCTCAACCCTAAATGCTTTCCCTTTTCTTCTCTGCTAGGAAATGTGTAAGACTTCCCTCTAGAAAGACTGTCTTGGCTAAGAAGGCTGCTTTTTTTATTTGAAATCTCCTGACTACTTAGCAATATAGAAATCAAACATCTGGCTTTATACCAACAGCAAATTGTTTTCTAGATGTTATGAGTATTGACATCTTCACTCCCCACTGGGAACATGACCCACCTCATATTTCCTTTACCCACTGCCACCCATTCAATGTATCGAATACACAGAGACAATAAACACTGGTTGGTGTTCATTAAACATGTTATATCTTATCAACAGTCATCTTTTTTTTTAAATTTTTTTTTTAATGTTTATTTATTTTTGAGACAGAGAGAGACAGAGCATGAACAGGGGAGGGTCAGAGAGAGGGAGACACAGAATCTGAAACAGGCTCCAGGCTCTGAGCTGTCAGCACAGAGCCCGACGCGGGGCTTGAACTCACTGACCGCGAGATCATGACCTGAGCCGAAGTCGGCTGCTTAACCAACTGAGCCACCCAGGCGCCCCAACAGTCATCTTATCAAACAATAGCCCAAACTGTATTTTGTGCTGAGAAGCCAAGCCAGATAGAGAATTATTTAAAAAAAAAATGTATTGGTAAGGGGAGACCAAGAGGAGAAATTAAATACTAGCAGTGAAACAAAGGGGTAATAAACCCTTAGTAGTTTCCTAAAAGAGCAGGCATGATTGCTTTAATTGAAGCAGAAAGACACGAACACCGGAGATGTGCTCATTTAACACCAGGCAGATGAATTAGAAAAGACGCCCCAAATATTTTTTCCCTGAGTGATGTATTATGTGATGAAAAGCTTGTAATACGTTATAGGTGTCCCTTTGACATAGGATTTAACCCGTTGGTGCAGTGTCTGGATTTCTTGGTTTGCTTCTGTCTGCCTTTGGCCATTAAAAGGAGACTGAACTGAGAGCAGAAATGGAGCCTTATAAGGGTTTGACATGCAAGGTGAAGTCTTTCTGCAGATTTATGCTGAGAATTTACAGTAGCTTAAGAAGAATTGCAAAACCAGAGTACAATATGAAAGTTATTCCTTAGAGACAGATCACTCTGAAGTCTGGCTGCAAGTGGTCTTTGTGCTTAAGCTTCCAAGCCAAATGATGGCAGACGAATACACTGCTAGAAACTGGAGATGTGGCATTTCACTCTTTCAAATGTTTCCAGAAAGGCGATTTTTACCACAAGAAAATCTTTAGAACAGAACCAAGCCACTTCGTAGACCTTCACCCTGGCCCAGGCCCAGTGCCTAACTGGGCCATCAGAAGAAGGAAGCTTCTGACATGGCCTCAGTGAGTTTGGGTCAGGAGTAGAAAAACAAGTCCTCTCTTTATGCCCTTTGTGTCCTGTTCACCAGTAGAACCCATGGGCATGCTCTTCAAAAGCAATTAGCATTGCTGACAAAGCTACCAGCTTGCATACTGTCTTTCACAATAAAATTATTTTAAAAATTTTAACAGAACACATGGTTTCTTCCCTTCGGTGCTATGCTGCTAGCTCATTAAAAAAAGAAGAAGAAGAAACGTGTATTATGACCTCTAAATGTTTTTTTGCGGTGCTTGCATACAGCCAGCCCAGCTCCGTCTCATATTTGGCAAGTTTAATGAGTTTCCTCTCTTATCTCTCTTTTCCATCATTAAGATAATTCTTGAAACATTTAAGCAAGAGTGGGTTCAGCCCAATACTCATAAACCTCGCTTTCCTCTGCCTTCTGGGTCACGCTGACCCAGTGTTAAAGGTAATCACTCTGGCTGGATCCTATTAGCTATTGCTGGATCCTGTTAGCTATTGAACACCCATCTAATGGTATTCTGATCTATGTAGCATCTTCCTCCAGATTACTGATGATTACGACATGTGGGGGAGCATAAAAAACCAGGGTACAATAGAAGTGGAGCATATACTCTGCTTCCTTTCGACCCATCGTGCCCATGCCACAGACCTAGATCCAGACTAGCTGGGAACTATTTTCTGACTGCTGCCCTAGTCTCCAAAATCTGTTACTATTCTTTTGCTGAGTTTGGAATAAATGCCTCCTTGCATTTGTTGGCCTTTGAGTTTCATCTGTGGTGATTAGTCTTAGCATTCTCTTTTGTGTCTACTAATGAGATGATCTCACCACCTATTCCATATCTCGATTTCATCCTCCCATGATTCCAGACTCCTCTTTCCCTTGGTCTCCTTTTTCCAGGTTACAGTCCTAGAAGGAACACACAGCAGATTTTAAATGTGAGGCTATTTCTTTTCCGTGGCCTCTTTTCCCAGCCATTTGGCAATTGCATAGCCTATCTTTCCCTCTAGGATTGTTCCATTATAGAAATGTATATGGATTAAATAATAACATTCCTCACCATCAGGCTTGGAGGGGTGTGGTGGGACACAAAGTGCCTGACTCAGGCTTTCCCACAAATCTGAGAAATGAATCTAGAGAGTTCTGTTATTCTTTAACAGATGTCTTTGAAAGGAAAAAGATGGAAAGAGAGCAGATGTTCTGGGTCCACCTAACAAAGTTGATCTTTGAGTCAGGTGTGAAGCCAGACGGACCCACAGCAGAGCAGACAGACATGACATAACAGCTCGATCTAAAACTTTCACCCCAAGAACTGACAAACTGGGTGTCTCCTTTTTTGAACTCTGGCTTTGAAACGGGTGTTCCAGCAGCATGTGGGACTCTACAACTCAGACCAGGAAGCTAATTTTTGTCTAAAGTTAGGAGCTCCACTGAGGAAAAACAGAAGATCACCAACGCCAGGTTACAGTATTCTACTGATCTAGCATGAAATCCTCAAGAACACTATAGATTTTCCATCTATTTAGGATTGCAATGACAGGCCTTAAACTCCCAAAGATGTAACTGAGGGACAAGCAAGTTAGCTTATTTGAAACCTTTTCTTATTAACACCAATAACAATTAATTACAAACATTTATTCTGATTTATGGACACCTGCTCAGCATCAACATCACAGACCCACCCCACCAATTATTCAGCGATATAATGGCACATTCATTTGGCTCAGAGGAGTCAAGACTTTTCTAATTTCCTGTATAGCCACCTTTAGCTCTGTGTATATCTTCCTAGTTTAAATTACCACCAGGCCTCAAACATATTTGCCTAGTTTTGAAAACAGCGGGAGGTGCTTTTTGAAGTTTCTGAAATGCATACCCATGCATACATGCATATGTGTGCATGAACACACACAGAGGTCACTCAGTCCACAAGCAATATGATAAGATTCCTTTTGTGCAAAAGTTTTCCAAGGACTTGGTATCACTCAGATGTGCAAAAGTTGCCCCCCCCCCTTATTTTAATGATCTATCACAATTAGAAGTGTTTCTTATTTATAACACTATTTTTGCAACAACAAAGAAATGTGGGATAAGTGATGACCAAAATGACTTTAGAAGTCAGGGTAGGACATTATTTTCTGCTATTAGTCCTTACCAATGTCAAGTGCAAAATTTAAATTAACAACACTTCCCTTATTGGAATGACTTCAGCACTTTTGCTGCCTTCCATTGATTTCTATTTACTTTGGCAGCCACAGGCAAGAAGAACATATTTCTGTGCCTGATGAAGCAACCTCAGGCTTCACGAGGGTATATAGATGCAAATGTCACGATGAAATGTTGCTGCTAGCTTATTCTAAGAATTAACATAATACAGGAGGAACACTATTTATGTAGTGTTCCTGCAGGCCTTAACTTCCCGTTAGTGTTGTGTTAGAGCGTCTCCAGCTATATTTCTCCTATTAACAACTGGTCTATAGTACTTTAACCTAGCAGTAAATATGATGTCAAAGCCATTTTAAAACTAAACAGCCTACCTGCAAATATGTCATATGCCAGATATTCCCAACCGGGGGTAACCTTGACCCCATGTTGGCTCCTGGGGAAGAAGCTGATGCTTATGCTCTGTCACTAAGTTACTGTTGGCAATTGGTGTATATAAAGGGTTGTTCTTCATTAGAAATACCAATAATAAATATTTCTAAGGTCCAAGTTGGCTTCAGAAGGCATAAAAATCTACAGAAGGAACAAAATAAGCCTGGGATTCATTGTCCAGGGTTTTTTTTCTTATTTTGAAGCTGTTGGCCTCAGGTTTCTTAGAGTTGAAACCCGGTAGAATCAAGACAACCAGAAGATTCTCCTTCTCTTTCACACTTTAGCACCTGCAATACAAATCCAATCACACAATGGCATAGTCAATTCATCTACCAAATGTAACGAAGCAGTAATGTGAATCATCATATTTTTCTTAAACCCTGTCTACCATATCCTGGCATTTCAAACATTTGCTAACAGTGAGTGGCTTCCCTGGCTTTATCAATAATGTAGAACTAAATAAAGTTAAAGCTAAATGTTTCAAAAGTGAGATCACCCATAAAGGACTAAAGAAGACACTTTCTCACTCTGCTTTTAAATGAAAAAAAAACTTGGTTGATCCTATGTCAACCTCAATCCCTTCTCCTAGGACTGGAGGTGATATCAGGAAGCCACCCTGGTGTGAGGAAAGGGTACCCAGAGGACGCAGCAGGAGTCTGGTTGAAAGCTGGCTGCGAAGAGGGGTGTGTTGATAGCTCATTCAGCCGCAACTCAGCCAAAGCACTTGAACTAATACTCCCTCTGGCATGGGTCGGGGGAGGCACCAACTCCTTTAATGACCCCAGAGAGTCAAGACTTCTGTTTTATGTCTTACCGCAATTATTGGGAGAGCAGGCGGGTAAGTCGAAGCAGCTGTGGGGCCACATGCCCATTAACCACGATGTGCTGCCCCTTCAGATCCTACCTGCACAGGCACTCACCACACCAGACCTGGGTTTAAATCCAGTTCTCTGAGGCACTATGTAGAAATGCCACTTCTCAGCAATTCTGAGCTACTTCTGAATGGGGCTATGCACTTACGCTTCACCTCTTTGAAGCATTGGCTAATGATATTCATAGAAGAAAATTAACCAGTCCCCTACGGAAGTGGAAGATTCCTGATGAGAAAGTTTCTGCAGCAGAAAACATCTCACAGTGTCTCCTGCCATTTTGATCCATACTGGAGCTAATGGTCTGACCTAAGCAACCGCACTAGTTGCCTGTCAGTGGCCGTTACTCAGTCAGGGCCTTCCTCTGACTCTCCTTTACTCACCCTTAGCCATTCAACAAACCTGTCCTGACTCCTACATGCCAGATGCTGGGAATAACCCATGAGCAATTCTGACAGGGTCTAGCTCCCATTCAGCTTCTAAGTCAAGAGACGATCACCATGAAGTGGGATGAGTGGCGGGAAATGAGAGCAAAAACTGTATTCACGGTGACTATGGTGGTCCCCAGACCATCCACACAGAGCCCACCTCACCCTCCCTTGGTAAAGCCATCTTTAAAGGGGGCAAAGAGGGCTCTTGAACCACTTTGGCTAAAAAGCAATGTCTAGTATTCGAGGTCCAGATTTGATTTCTATCTCTATCTTTCAAAGTTTTCCAGGTTAAAAAAATAAATTTAAATGTGGACTCCTGCCACCTTAGAATATAAGCAAAGACTGGATTTTGTGAGGTCCTGCATCCAGTGACCAATTTCTTTATAAGGTACATTTCTAAAATTTATTGTGAGGTAGTATTGGGGGATTTAAAATGTATTTAGCCATTAAATGGATGTAGTGGTGTTTACTGTTATCTGTTCAGCACTTATTCCGGTCTCACTGGGTACCAGGGACTGTTCTAAGCACTAGTTTTAACCTGTTACAGCCTCACTGGAACCTACAAGAGGTGCTGTTATTATCTCCATTTAGAGATGAGGAAACTAAGCATCGAGAGGTTAAATGACTTCCACAGGGTCACACAGCAGGTGGGAGTAGCAACTCCCACACCATCCTTTCTAAGCTGTCTGGCTATCTCTCAGGGAACTCTCTGAGAATGACAGTCTGAAGAGCCCATCCTTAACCCCAAAACTCCCTCTCCTTTGCTGTCTACCAGAAGTGCCCTCACTTGGATGCCGTGTCCAGAAAAAAGTCTGCTCCATATCAGGAGAAACAGGAGATCTTCAATGCCGATGCCTGCAGGTTCCTGCTGCCAGGGAGGGAAGAGACAAAGTGGAGTCCGGCCCCGTGGCTCCTGATCCTAGACCTTTGGGAGGGTAATCTTATACTAAGAGAATCTCAGAGAAAACAAAGTCTAATAATGAAAGCTTTCAGAGATGCCAGGCAGAACCTTCTCACACAAGATCTGCAAGAGTCTGTGCTCCAGGGCTGGGTGATGGGACAGACAGAGCAGGCAGGTGGTGGAAGGGGCAGCTGGGCTCAGACCAATCTCAACAGTCAAATGCTAGGGCTTTTTGGACCACAGTGCCCTCCCTGCACCACACGGCACAGAAGTTTTCACTAGGAAAAGACAAGCATTGGTTTCTTTCCCCCAAATCTAGATATAATGTGTAACCTTGACGATGTCAGGGTAATAGATACCATCAGTCTAATTCCAAGAATTTCACAGAGAACTGCCCTTGCACATAGGCAGTCAGCATTTGAAATCTTGTACCACAAAATCAAAAACCTGCAGTTAACAGAACGGAAGGAATCAACACACAGACAAAACTATTTTCAAAAGTAACAGAGTGAGTTCCCCAACCCTGGAAGTATTCAAGAATCACGTGGCCCAGATGTTACAGAGGGAATTCATACATCTAGGCGGTTCAACTAGATGGTTATCAATGGTATCCAAATCTAGACATGCACCAAGATGTAGCGAATTTTGGAAAAGTACATATTACCAGGCCCGATGCCATATGGTCAGATTCATTAGGTCTGGAATGGGACTTAAGGAGTCTGTAATTTTCAAAAAAAATTGCAGCTATTCTAGTGCCCACCACCCCCAGCCCAGGACTGGGACTTTTTGCACAGGATAACTTCCGTGGCTCCTTTATACTGGAGAGGCTATGATCTCTTGCCGAGGCGATGGGCCTCATCTACCACATATTTACAGGTAGAAAAATGCCAGTGTAGATTGTTTGTCACTGGGGAATGGTTTTTACCCCCACACAATGCGGTGGTTTGCATATTTGCTGATGTTTCCCCCAAAAGCACGCGGGAATGAATCATTATTGAAACAATTTACTTTCAGTTAGTGCATGAATGCCTTCCCATGATGCTCTGATGCTTTGTTTGTCCTCCTATAAAAATTATTTATGACCCAAGTGTGATCTTTTAAATCAGAATACTTATTCCTGAAATCAAAGCTCTAGCATGCTAATGCAAGTAGAAACCTTGATAATTTTTCAAAGCCACGTTGAATATTCAAAAGCTGGAACTGAAGGAAAGGAGTTAACATTAATTAATATTTGAAGCAGTAAAATAAAAGCAACAGTGAAGCTAATTTTGCAGGACAATTAATCATGAGTCTTGCTAATTACACATGGGATTTTGCAAATGATTTTTTTCTCAGGTAGCAAAGTAAAAATGATAATCCGCTACCCATCAAAATCATTGGCTTCTCACCAATGTCCCCAGCAAGAGCAATTAGTGGGAACAGTAGAGCCCTGGTAATTGCATGTCAAGAGAGGAGAATGTGAGAATTTTAATTGCTCTAAATAAAGACCACTTGCTCATATGTACACCTGATTGTCCAAAACAACTCTGCAAGCTGGAGCAAGCGTGCCACCACCTCCAGGTGCCCACATAAAAATAACTCGGTGGAAGCAGTGTGCTCCCAGCCACCCATGCAGTTTCTGCAAGAAAATATCAATATGCCTTCACATTCTGAACTGCAGTGTCATCACTGGAATATAAGAACTACAAAAAAAAAAAATCGCCCACTTGGGAAAATGTGCATATTCTTTATATTTGCCAAATATTTATTGCTGACATTTTTTTTGAGGAACTTTAACTATCTACAAGGTGCCAAGGGCTTCAAATTTACTGAATTTTAGGATCACCAATAAAATGTTTTTAACAAGACATCTCAAGAGGGCATAAAATTAAAAATTACCATATTCATGAGTGTAAGCCTCTAAGATTGCAATGCTATAAACTGGATGTTTATAATTTGCTTGTGGCTTTCTTAATTAAAAACTGGTAATTAGAAACTCAAGTACTATTTTTATACTTCATCTTCTACACTTTCCATGCTACTGTTACTTTTCAGTTTAATATATGTACACATGGATGCACACAATTGCAAATGATCAATAATATTTAACTGTGTGTCTAAAACCTAAATGATGATGGATACATTTAAATATTGCTTTCCAAGAGATTATTATTCCAATGGCCATGTCGTGGCTTAAACATTTAGTTTAAACAAGACAGCTACCATTTCTTGCTCTTCCAAACATGCATCATTTACTCTCATTTTTAAGCCGAATTGCTGAATTGCCTTCCAAGTAGCACTGGTATCTATTGTCTGCATGCCTAGCCTTGCATCTTTAAGTACACCATATCGAGTACACCACGCACTTCCTGCCATTAGCTTTGTTGGCTGGGCATTCAGCTCGGAGCAGTAACCTTAGCTTACCGCCATACCTTCTTTGCACCTCCAAAATTGTACACATGGTTTACTACACCAGGACTACTTAAAAGCAACTCGGGAGGGCTGCTTCCTTTACTGAATTACTAGCAGATCACAGGTGTGTATCTGGCTCCCGGAGGTGACTCAGGTAATAACACTAGGATGGTGATTTAAATGGTTAGAAGCTTTACCCGGGAAGGCCATCCTCGCAGTCCTATCATTTTGTAGACAGTGCTCACAAATGGCAAATTATTTAGTCAGCCTCCTTAAGTGATTGCTTTTGATTTTTATGATGTTTTAAAACAGAAACGTTTTGGGGCGCCTGGGTGGCGCAGTCGGTTGAGCGTCCGACTTCAGCCAGGTCACGATCTCCCGGTCCGTGAGTTCGAGCCCCGCGACGATCTCGCGGTCCGTGAGTTCGAGCCCCGCGTCAGGCTCTGGGCTGATGGCTCGGAGCCTGGAGCCTGTTTCCGATTCTGTGTCTCCCTCTCTCTCTGACCCTCCCCCGTTCATGCTCTGTCTCTCTGTCCCAAAAATAAATAAAAAACGTTGAAAAAAAAAATTAAAAAAAAAAAAAAAAAACAGAAACGTTTGAAGATGGGTGCTTTCCTGTCCAGGCGCAACCATGGTGACATCTTCAATTAGAAGTCCTTCTTCGGATCATATGTCATATATATGTATCTCATGAGACCTTAATCTAACCTCCACTTTTTTTCTTCAGACATCAGTTTGGGACCGAAAAGGATCTAAGTCGGGAACAATCATTATTTACTTAGAAACATTACCGAGACACAAAAGAACATGCCATCCACTTTTGTAGGAAGATTTTTGAGAGGGTCTAGAATGAAATAACAAAGAAAAGAAAGCCGTGAGTGAAACAAAGCTTACTGGGTAAGAGCTTGATGGCTGTATCTCGGGTGGCTCTAAGAAGTCCGATGCGAGTTATAAGATGATTATCTACAAAACGCATAGTTTTTACAGATCAAGACAACAAGTACATACTATTATTCTAAATTTCTAAAGAGCAAAAGGAGTGAAGTGCAGAATTCTCCAACTCTATTCCCTGAGCTGCTAAAGTTCTTTGAGCAGCATTTAGAATGCTCACATATATATTTTATTTCCCGGGTTGTCTGGTGTTAACACCAGGGGCTTGCTAAAGTGCTATTTATATTGCTGCTCATTACTGGGCAGGAGAAGGACAAGGAAGCTTTTTGATCAAAATGTGTAATTTCCCAACATTAAATGTTTATAAAAGGGTGTTACAGTAATAAGGGGTTAGGTGTGCCAGAAGTTTCCAAATCAAGGGCCAAACCATTTCAGAGTGAATTTGGCATAAGTATGCTTAGATTCCAGCTACCCATTAAGGGAACAGAGTAGAGCTTGGCTTGACCTTTGCCCCGCACAACTCCCAGGACCTTTTGTGGCTTTTCTTGACAATAGCATCTGCAGACATATTGGTAATTTTTAACACCATGGCAGACTTCCACTGTAACAAAGCAGATCTATTATATTGGCCCTTTGATGGAGTTATGGTGCCACATCAATTAAATGAAGCAGAGACAGTGAGCTGACTTCCTATCACCCATCATTTGGGAAGAGAATCAACTTTCTGCACCCATATCAGTTTAGCATCTATCTATCTATCTATCTATCTATCTATCTATCTATACACACACACACACAGGGAAAGAAAGAAAGAAAGAAAGAAAGAAAGAAAGAAAGAAAGAAAGAAGAAAGGGAAAGGAGAACAATAGCACCAAAAAATGATGAAGCTGAACAACCCAGGGTCAGTCACTTACACTCCTGGGTTTCAGTTGCCTCCTTTGGTTTTAGACCAGATCAGAGGTCCTTAATCTGAATTGCCTAGATCCCCTGGGGGATCCACTGATGGTCTTCATGATATCCATGAATCCCCTGAAATCCTGGACCAAATATTGCATGTTTACACCTATACATATTTTCAGGGTTCAGCTTTATAGCTTTTATGAGATTCTCAAAAAAGATCGTGATCCAATAAGGATAAAATCTACTGAAATAAATGGTCGCTCAGGCCTCTTGCAGTTCTAGTTTTTTATAGTAAGGGACTATTATAATCCTGTTTCTAAATTAAGCTGCTCCAAAAAGGCTCTCTCTTGTCCAAAGATGCCTAGAGCTCAAAATCTTGTTTTAATTGTATAGTTTCATATCATTGCCTTCCCTATAGTCTGCATGCACCTAGAAATTTGACATCCCTCAACAAATACTTGACAAGACTTCACTTTAGTTCTCATTGTCTAATGCTCCTTCCATGGTACAGTACTTCACTGAGCTGTTTTAATAACCTGAAGGAAGAAAAAAGAGATGAGCACTTTCCTCCATTGCTGGTCCTTGAACATCTTGATGACCTGAGTAGTAACAGATCGTGTGAGTCAATAATACCGATAGGGCTGGTGAGTTGGCTGACGTTAGCTATACTGTTATTGTCATCACATTGCAAGTTTTATTTGTCTAATCAGTTGTTAGAAATGAACCATTACTGTGGTCTCCACGCTGGACAGTCTTGCTATGTTCTTTCTACTCTCTTAAGGTTTCTTCAACCAGTATGTCATAGACTTCAAAATGGCTGCTAAAACCAACATGACCTGTATCCATGTTAAAAAATAAAGGGAGGGGAATGTGGGTGCCTCAGCTGGTTAAGCAGCTGACTCTTGATTTCTGCTCAGGTCATGATCTCATGGTTCATGAGATCGAACCCCATGTTGGGTTCTGCGCTGACAGCTTGGAGCCTACTTGGGATTGTCTCTCTCTTTCTCTGTACCTCCCCTCTCCCCACTCTCCTGCTTTCTCAAAAATAAACAAGTAACCATTTTTTTTAAAAAATAAAGGGATAGGAAATTCAAGAAGCTGGAAAAAATGATGGAATTTGTGGATGAATGGGCACTTGGGACTCCATGGAACTAACTCTCCAAACACATCCAATGGCATGAAATGAAAGCACATGCCATGGATTATTCACAATAATTAGAGAGTCTAAGGGTGCTTGCTCTGATATAACAGAAGTAGAATTTGAAGGGTAATCAAGGCAGCCAAAGAGAAGCAGGTAATTTTTAAAAATAAAAAATATTACAAAAACACTTGGATTCTTAAATGGTAGGTTCTAATGTTTGAAATGTAAACACGGAAGTGTCCGTCTCTTGAATTGTAAATTGGAGGGGTGACCTAAATGGCCCTCTTCAGCATTATCATCCAGTAAGTAAATCGCTAAAGTCAATAAAGAAGACATTTGCTCTTGGGTATGAAAGATAAGGAAATAGGTGGTGGGCAGATGGTAAAATGAGAAGTTATGGCAGGAAGACAGGAACACACAGGATACAGGAAGGTGCGGTGGCAGCGTAGGGGCAGCGTGGTCTCATTCTGTACTCTTGCAACTCCGTGGCTAGTCAGGGCTGGCCATGGTCAGTAGGTGATCAGGTATTCAAGGAGAACTTAGGTATTGCAGGGAAGAATTGCCACCTAGTATAGAGGTTAGTGACCTCCAGTCCGGGTGGTCTAGTCCACCCAGCATGAAGTGGATACAAAGTGATATCATGTCGTGCAAAACTTTGCCTGCAGACCCGAAGAAAATAAAGCTGTCAGGCTTTTATTAAAATAGTTGGTCTCCAACATAAGTTTCCAACAGAGAGAGAAGTACACTGTGTGTACTAAGGCAAAGACAGCCCCCTCTGTAAGCTGGTGCATGGCAGGTCAACGAGCAGGGTTAGGTTCTTGCCACTGGAGACTGAGAAGTGCCTTGGGCCACTCACAAGAGGCCAGGCCTGTGCCGCCCACTTGATGATTTCCCAAGGGCTGTGAGCAAAAGCCCAGTTGCCTTTAGAGTCACTATGCCCTGAATTTAAAGGAAAACACTGTTCGTAGACCCAGAGAATGATTAAGGGGAGAAAGAAGAGAAATGATTAAGGGGAAAGAGGAGAAACCATGATTACAAACATCAGGGAGAACTGCTGATCCAGCCTTCTTTGTCTCTTCATTTCCAAAAGGTATCATCTTCACAATCAAGAAACCCCTTCCTTGTGCAGTAAAGCGGGTCAGCCTGAGCCAAGCCATCATCTTTCTAGACCATTATTCACTCCCCTTCCATCTGCCCCTTGAACAAAACATCCATGCCTTCTGCTTTCCTATGTCAACCTGTCCTTTTGGGGAGCTCTCATTTTAGAAACAGCTGTTTCATGTTTCTACCCACGTTTCTGGTTCTCTTCTCCTCGACCTTTTTAAACAAGCTCTTGGCCTGTGTTCAAATGGGGAGCACTTAGAAGGCATGGTGGAAGAGAAGAGCACTCGGGACACTGAGAAGAGGTGGCCAAACAAGAACGCCCGCAGGGAGGTCTGCCAACACCCATGGAGGCCCCGACTCCAAGAAGAACTTGGCCATTGTTGCTCGGCAGATTGCAGATCAGGGTCTAATACTCTCTCTTCCCCTCACAAACTGTGAAACTGGTTGAGATTCCTCAACATGTGATGTGTAATTCTTCATTACTAATATGGAAGAAACAGAGAGACAAGTTATTTCCTGATATAAAAGATATGTTTTCAGGGCACCTGGGTGGCTCAGTCAGTAGAGCATCTGACTTCAGCTCTCAGGTCATGGTCTCACAATTGGTGAGTTCAAGTCCCATATTGGGCTGTCTGCTGTCAGCACAGAGCTTGCTTCCTCTCTCTCTCTCTCTCTCTCTCTCTCTCTCACTCTTTGCCCCTCCCCTGCTCTCTCTCTCTCCCAAAAATAAATAAACATTAAAAAAAATAAAAATAAATAAAAGATACATTTTCTTTCTCCTTTTTGGCTTTCTAAATGTTGGATTACATTTTCATGTGTTTCCACCTCACTCTGCCAGAGACTATGTGGTCAGTGAAGTCTTTATTAAAGCATTTAAAATACTGCAGAAGTCTGCATAGCAGTTTAGACAAATTTGCATCCTATGAGGTATATATGCAATTAGTCAAAACAAAACAAACAAACAAAAAAACAATGTCTTTTCAAGGATAAGGAGACTTGCAAGAATCTCAAAGCATTTTGTAATTATTACATTTTGAGATGGAATATATATATATACATATACATATATACACATATATACATATGTGTATGTATGTATACATGTATACATATATACACATATATACATATATACACATATATACACACATATATATACACACATATATATACACATATATATATATACACATATATATATATATTCATGCTCTGTCTCTCTCTGTCCCAAAAATAAATAAAAAACGTTGAAAAAAAAAAATTAAAAAAAAAAAAAAGAAGGAAATGAATAAATTCAACTTGAGGTTATTCACTTTGCTGTGATGTAAACCCCTTCTGTGTCCCCAAAATCTCAGGTTAAGTGTACTGAATAGTCATGGATTTCTTTTCTTTTGGTAGAAATCAAGGAAGGGATCTCATCTGTGTCTTATGCTGAGGTGCTGGGGTTAGGATATCAGTATATGAATAGGGGAGGGGCACACAATTCAGCCCCAAACACTATTGTTACATGCAACAATGTAGGTGAACTCAAGTGCACTGTGCAGAGTAAAATAAGCCAGTGTTTTAAATTTTTTTTAATGTTTATTTATTTTTAAGAGAGAGAGAGAGCATGAGCAGGGGAGGGGCAGAAAGAGAGGGAGACACAGAATCCAAAGCAGGCTCCAGGCTCTGAGCTGTCAGCACAGAGCCCAACGCGGGGCTCGAACCCACAAACAGGGAGATCATGACCTGAGCTGAAGTTGGAGGCTTAACCGACTGAGCCACTCAGGCGCCCAACCCAGTGTTTTTAAAAGGCTACCTACTGTATAATTTCATTTACTTGATACTCTGGGAAAGCAAAACTCCAAGGGCAAACAACAGATCAAAGGATACAAGAGATTGAAAATGGGGAAGGGTTTGAGAACAAAGGAGTAGCACGAGGTAATTAGAGGGTGTGGGGTAATGAAACCACTTGATAACTTGATTGTGGTGGTGTTTACACGATCCACGCATTTGTCAAAACTTACAGAACAATAGGCCATATAATAGATTTTCCTGATGTAAATCAAAAATTTATTGTAAAAGCATGGGTTCCAAAGCAGAAACAGTACTGGTTTTTATTTAACAGTCTGTCTCGTTAGAGAAAGATACACAAGTAGAGCAGACGGGTGAGTGATGTGTGGAGTTTGCCCCCATTGTCATACACGACCCCCAACCGTCTTTTCACCTCTTCTCCTCAGCACACTCAAACTGGACTCGTGAAATCATGATTACAGAAACAGGGGTTATTTTGTGTTTTCAGGGCTTCCTCGCAAGGCGAATTCCTCTGAGGAAGTCAGGGTCTGGTGGCTTCCATAGGTGCCAGGTCTCTGCAGCACCCATCCTGACTCCCAGGCTCGAAGAAGAGAACCACTTATTTGAAATCCCCAGGGACAGGCACCTCACTCCCCTCATGACCCTCTACTTCTGCTCTCCCTGAGGGCAGAGATCTGACCAATGCCAAGGTCCTCATTACTATAGCTTGAGAGTGAGTCTTAAAACTGACCAGTGGGATTACTCCAAGTGTAGTATTTTCTAAAGTCACTTTAGCTCTCCTACTTCTTTTCCCTTTCCACATAAATTTTTAAATTGCTTACTGATATGTATAATATTCTTGCTGGAATTTCTATTAGAATTGCATTTCATCTATAGATTAGTTTGGGGAGAATCAGCGTCTTGTCTATGTTGAGTTTTCCAACCCATAAACAATGATATGTTTCTCCATTTATTTAGGTCTTCTTTCTTTTATACTATCAGCATTTTTAAATTTTTAGCATGTGGATCCTGAATATATTTTCCTAGACTTACATACTTTTTGTGCCTCTGTAACTGGTGTTATTTTTTAAATTTCTAATTGTTCATTGCCAATATAGAGAAATATAATTGATTTTTATATGTTGACTTTGGAGCCTGCAACTTTGCTAAATTCACTCATTAGTTATAGAAGTTGTTTATAAATTTCTTGGGATTTTCTATATAAACAAACATGCTGTCCTTGAACAGGGGCAATTTTATTTCTTCCTTCCCAATCTGCGTGCCTTTTATTTTTTCTTGCTTTATTACACTAGCTAGGACTTCCAGGATAATGTTTAATAAGAGTGAGTGGTATGAGTGAAAATCCTTGCCTTTCCCCCAATCTTAAAAAGAAAGCATTCTGTCTTTCATGATTAAATATTCAGGGTTTTCTTTTACTTTTTTATAGATGTCCTTCATTAGACCGAGAAAGTTTCTTTCTATTTCTAGTTTGCTCAGAGTTTTTGTCATAAATGCAGGCTGAATTTTGTCACATGCTTTTTCTGTATCAATTTATATGACCATGTGGTGTTTCTTCTTTTAGACCATTAATGTGATGAGTTATATTGGTTAATTTCAAATATTGAATTTGCTTTACATCTCTAGATAAATCCCACTTGGTCACCACTCATCATTCCTTTTACATATTGCTGTATTAATTTTGTTAATTTTTAGAAAACTTTTTATTTACTTATTTTGAGACAGAGACAGAGAGAGAGAGCACATGCACATGTGCACAAGATGGGGAGGGACAGAGAGAGAGAATCCCAAGCAGGCTCCATGCTGTCAGCACAGAGCCTGACATGGAGCTTGATCTCACAAACTATGAGATCATAACCTGAGCCGAAATCAAGAGTTGGACACTTAACCAACTGAACCACCCAGGTGCCCCTCATTTTGTTAATTTTTAATTGAGTATTTTTGTCTATATTCATGAGGAATATTGGTCTGTAGTGAGGTTTTTTGGACTGTATTTGTCTGACTTTGGTATCATGATAATACTGGCCTTATAAATTAACTTGGAAAGTGTCACTCTTCTATCATCTGGAACTCATTGTGCAGAATTGGTTTTATTTCTTCTTTAAATGTTTGGTAGAATTGACCAGAGAAACCATCTGAACCTAGAGATTGCTTTTACGGAAGGCTGGCCATTTGTTTTACTACAAATTCAATTCTTTTAATAGTTACGTTTTAATATAATAGTTCAGTTAATCAGATTGAATTTAATAGTTAAATTCAGGTTATCTATTTCATCTTGGATGAACTATGCTAATCTGTGGTTTTTGAGGAGTTGATCCATCTCCTAGAAGTTGATGACTTTATGTGTTTAGGGCTGTTTGTAGCATTCCTTGTTACCTGTTAAGGTCTGCAGGGTTTATAACACACACTCTCTTTCATTCCTGCTATTGGTTGCTTGTATCTTCTCTTTTTTCCTTTGTCTGTCTTACTAGAAGCGTACCAATTTTATTGATCTTTAAAGAATCAGATTTCTTTTGGTTAGTATTTGCAAGGCATATCTTTTTCCATCCTTTTACTTTTGGTCTGTTCATATCATTATATTTTAAGTGAGTTTCTTATAAACAGCATAGAGTTGGGTCATGTCTTTTTCATCCCTTCTGATTATTTCTTTTTATTGATGTGTTTTGACTATTGACATTATTGGTATGCTTGGATTTAAATCTGCCAGGGGCACCTGGGTGGCTCAGTCAGTTAAGCCTCTGACTTTGGCTCAGGTCATGATCTTGTGGTTCATGGGTTCAAGCCCTGCGTCGAGCTCTGTGCTGACAGCTCAGAGCCTGTAGCCTGCTTCCAATTCTGTGTCTCCCTGTCTCTCTCTGCCTCTGCCCCATTCACACTCTGTCTCTTTCTCTCTCTCTCTCAAAAATAAATAAACATCAAAAAATGTTTTAATCTGCCATTTTCCTACTGTTTTCTGCTTGTTCCCTTTGCTTTTTGTTCCTGTTTTACTTTTCTGTACTCTTGAATTATTTGAAGTCTTGATATTCCATTTTGATTTATCTTTTTTTTTTTACTATGCCTCTTTGTATATTTTTTAGTGGTTACTCTAGGCCTTACAATATACATACCTAACTTTTCAAAGAATCAATATTTTGCCACTGCCGGACTAAAGGAATTTGCTACCACAGGCAGACTTTTTACCTTCTCCAGTTTGTATGATGCTTGTCTATCAGACTACATTTATATACTTGAAAACCTTTTCAGACAATAATTTATGTTTTCAGTGGTGAGCAATATTTTAAACAACTTAAGAAGATAAAATGTATTATATATATCCAGACATTTCCTGTTTTACTGCTCTTTTTTCATTCCTGATGTTCCAACTGTCTTCCTGCTTCATGGTCCCTCTGTCTGTGAGCAATTCTTTGAAAGGAGGTCTTCCAGCAATGAATTCTCTGAGTCTGCCTTTATCTGAGAATAGCTTTATTTCACCTTCACCCCTAAAAGATATTTTCACTTGATATAGAATTCTAGGTTGACAGTTCTTTATTTTAAGCACATGTTATGAAATGTTCTGCCACTTCTTTTTGACCTTCCAGGCTTCCGATGGGAAACACACAATCTAACTGATGTCTCCATAACAAATGCATTATGTTTCTCTGGCTGCCTTCAAATATTTTTTTGTTTGTCTTTAGTTTTCAGAAGTTTGATTATGATATGTCTGGGCACTGATTTCTTTGGCTTTATCATATTTGGGGTTTTCTGAGCTTTTTGACCCTGCAGGTTTTTGTCTTTTGCCAAATTTAGGAAGCCCTCAGCCATTATTTTTTCAAATAATTGTTCAGCAACACACTCTCTTCTCTGAGACACTGTTCACACAAATGTTAAAATCTTTTGTTTTTGTCCCACGGGTACTTGATTTCCTGTTCATTTTTTAAGTTATTATTTATGTGGTTGTATTAATATCTGCCATGTCTGTAACTGTTTTCATTGTATTTGCTCTTTGTTTCTTTTTCCCTCATCTGTCTGCCTTCTCTGGTTTATAGCATTTTATAGGATTCCACTTTATTTCCTCTCAGCATATCTCTGCATAATTATGCTTTAAAAAATTGTTTACCTAGAGTTTACAATTGTTTACCTAGAGTTTACAATATACATTTGTAACTAATCAAAATCCACCTTTAAAAAACACCATAGCACTTCATGTGTAATTCATCTACCTCATAATAATTCCCAATTTGTCCCTCATATCCCTCATAAAATTGCTGTCATTATTTTCTCTTATTCCTATGCTATAATAACTCAATATTGTTACTATTGTTTATCTAAATACTATCTTCTAGATCAATTAAGAATAAGAACAATGAAAGATTTTATTTATCTTCATTTATTCCTTCTCTTCTTTGACTCTCTTCCTTTCTTTATTTAGAGATGAGTTTCTGACCTATCCTATCTTCCTTCTGCTTGAAGAATTTCTTAAAACATTTTTTGCTGACCAAGTCCTTTGGTGATAAATTTCCTCAATTTTTTGCTTGCTTGTTTGTTTTTGTTTTCGTCTGGCAAAGTCTCTGTTTCTCCTTCACTTCGAAGAATAATTTTTTTGAATAGAATAAGAATTCTTTAGAATATTCTATATTCTATAGAATATTCTATAGAATAGAATAAGAATAGAATTTTAGGTTTTTAGTTTTGGTTTAGGTTTTAGGTGGTGTTTTTCTTCCACTCCTTTCTTAGTTGTAGGATTTCTGATAGGAAGTACACTGTACTTGTTCTTCTATAAGTGGAGCGAGATTTGTCCCCTCTAGTATCTTTTCAGATTTTCTTTTGTCTTTGGTTTTCTGCAGTTTGAATATGATATGTCTTGGTGTGTATTTTTTTGGCATTTATTCGGCTTGCTATTCTCCCTATGTTTCCTGGATCAGTGGTTTGGTGTCTATTAGTTATTGAAATTTCTTGACCATTATTACTTCAAATATTTCTTTTGCTCCACTATTTTTTATAAATTTTTTTTTAATGTTTATTCATTTTTGAGAGACAGAGAGAGACAGAGCATGAGCTGGGAAGGGGCAGAGAGAGGGAGACGCAGAATCGGAAGCAGGCTCCAGGCTCTGAGCTGTCAGCTCAGAGCCCGACGCGGGGCTCGAACTCACGAACTGTGAGATCATGACCTGAGCCGAAGTCGGGCACTCAACCGACTGAGCCACCCAGGCGCCCCTTGCTCCACTATTTTGCTGGCATACTAATTATGTATATGTTCTACCTTTTGACATTGTGCCACACTTCTAGATCTTCTGTTCTGTTATAATTCGTTTCATTCTTTTTCTCCTTGCATTTCAGGTTGGAAAGATTTTACTAATCTATCTTTAAATTCATAGATTTTTTTTTCTCAGCTACATTAAGTCTACTGATGAGCCTAAGACTTCTCCATTTCTGATACATGGCTTCTGATTTTTAGCATTTTCTTTTGAGTTTTTCCTTAGAGTTTCCATCTCTCTGCCTACAGTACTCATCTGTCCCTGCATGTTGTCTATTTTTTCACTAGAGACCTTCACACGCTTATCATAGTTATTTTAAATTCCCTGTCTGGAAACACCTGAGTGGCTCAGTTGGTGAAGTGTCCAACTTTTGATCAGCTCAGGCCATGATCTCAGAGTCATGGGATCGGACTCTGTGCTGAGTGTGGAACCTGCTTGGGATTCTTTCTCTCTCTCTCTCTCTCTCCCTCGCCTGTCTGCACTCACTCACTTGCTCTTTCTCTCTTAAAATAAATAAATAAATAAATAATAAAAGTGCTGACTCTTCACACGGTACTTTTAAATAAATAAATGCCCTGTCTGATAATTCCAACATCTACATTATACCTGAGTCTTATTCTAATGATTGCTTTGTCCCTTTACACTGTTTTCTGTTACCTTTTGGCATGCCTTGTGATTTTTTTTTGAAAGCAAACATGTTACACTGAGTAATAGGAACAGAGGAAAATGTGCCTTTAGTGCAAGAATTTATGTTAATCTAGGCAGGAGTTGAGCTGTGTTTCATATTTGCTGTAGCGACAGGTGCTAGACGTTTCAAATTCCTTTAGTGTCATTGTTCTGCCATTGAATGTCCCTGAATTCTCTTGCTAAGAGTCTGTGTCTCACAGTTCTTGCCACTGTAATCCAGTTATACTGGAGTGCTGTGGTGTAGTGGTAAAACTTCAAGAGAGGAAGCACATCTATAATCCTCCAATTAAATCTGTCATGCAGCAGACTTGTGTCTCCTGGCTGTGATTTTCACAAGTGTTTCTCTGGTGGAGTAGGCCTTTCATCTTTCCCCCACATGCCTCCTATTCCCTTCCTTGGCTGGAGTATTCCATTCCATTTTGTTGAGGCTTTGACCCTTGGTGACTATGATTTTTCTCCCTTAGGTGAGACAGGAAGGCTGAAGGGGGGGTGGAGTGGGAAGAATTGCCTTCCTCTACTTGGAATAAGTTTTTGGCCAAGCCCTTTCCCCTGTAGAGTGGGTGTTTATTACAGAGAAGGCTCTGGCTTTATTTTATGATGATTATTCTTCCTCTTCCCTGCCAAAGCTGCAAGATGATCTTTTTCAGATATTTGTTGTGAGAACTTGATGGGGCTCCTGGAGGTAAAGTCCATGAAAGACTGCAGCCCCCTAGGAATTCCTCACTGTCACACTCATCCACATTCAACCTCCAGCCATTTGTCAAAATTACCATCTGAGTGATATTGCCAGTTTATGGCTCCAGTGGCTTTTGCTTCAGGCAAGCAGGTCTCAGCTGTGTCTCTCTGGATGCACCTGTCACTCTAGACTTGGGGGTGGTGTTTAGTCCTGTGACCTCAGTTCTGAAGAATCCAGGGAAAATTAACTTTTAATTGTTTCAGATTTTTCTTGTCATAAGAATAGGAGTGGTGACTTCCAAGCTCTTTATATGCTGGAGCTAAAACTAGAAGATTCCTTTCCATTTCTGTTGTTTAGCTTGGATAATTTCTATTGATCTATCATTAGGTTCACAGACTTTTTACTGTCAGTTTCATTCTTTTATTCAGCCCATTGTCCTTTTCAGGTTGTTTTTTTTTTTTCAGTTCTAAAATGTCCTTTGGATGCTTCTTTATGCCTTATGTTTCTTTGCTAGGACTTTCTATTTTTCTATTCATTTCAAAAGTGTTGCAGTTAATTATTGGAAGGTTTTTATAATAGCTTCCCTGAAGTCTTTGACAGATTATTCTAGCATCACTGTCATCTTAGAGTCAGCATCTGTTGATTGTTTTTTCCCCCGGGTAAGCTGAGATGTTCCCTGGTTCTTTGAATGCCACGTAATTTTGAATTGTACCTGGACATTTTTAATATTATGTTATGAGCTTCTTGGTGTTCTTTAATTCCTATGAGGCTGTTGACATTTTTGTTTTAGCCAGCAATCAATCTAGTCAAGTTCAGGCTGCAAGAGGCAATCCCTTTCCTGTGGGTTGAAGTTCTGGTGTGTGTTAGGCTTTAACAAAGCTATTCTGTTCCATCCCATATGTGCGCCACCCAGTGGCCAGTATGGGACCCGGGCAGCGTCTGTTACTTTATCCTCCAAGTATTGTACATGGTGATCAGAACCAGGTCTATACATGCAGGGTGGGGCCTGGGGTTCGTAAATAATTTTATGGGGGTCACTTCCTACAGCTTCTTCCTCTTCATGATCTTTCGAGAAGTTTTTCATACTGAGAACTCCTGACAAAATGATTTCCTGTACTTTCTGTCCTCTGGCCAGAAAACTGGGGCTTTAGTTACTCTAATAGCACAGCAACAGGGGTTTGCCCTATTAGACAACTCTCTTGGACCAAAGCTCTATCGATCAGAGAAGAAAGTTCCCCTCTCTCAACGTTTTGGCTCTCAAACCCACATCACTACAGGATCGCTTGAAGAGTAGGGTGCAAGATGATGGAGAAAAGATTTTGTAAAAAAGAAAAATGGTTAGGGACACCCGGGTGGCTCAGTCGGTAAAGCGGCTGACTTTCGCTTAGGTCATGATCTCATGGTTCGTGGGTTTGAGCTGTGTCGGGCTCTGTGCTGACAGCTCAGAGCCTGGAACCTGCTTCAGATTCTGTGTCTCCCTCTCTCTCTGCCCCTCCCCTACTTGTACTCTGTCTCTCTCTCTCAAAAATAAATATTTAAAAAATTATCAAAAAAATAAAACTGGCTAATTTCCTTACTCTGAGTGTTAGGAGTCTCCTTTCCTGATATTCAACCCAGATTTAGAGCGTTTCTCCTGAAACTCTCTCTGCACCAGAGTGCCCACTTCCGGGTTTCGGACCGCAGTGAGTTCAACTGGAGAGAAAAGCAATAGCCCATTCGGTGGCACTTCGAATCCCGATCTTCTTTCCCAATCTACCTCCTACTATTCATTTTTCAGAGTCATCAAGTAACTGTTCCATGCATTCTATCCAGGTTTTATGACTACACTAAGAGAGAGAAACAGGGTAGTGTGTACTTAATCTTAAAGAGAACTAGAATTTACTAGATACTTAAAACTGGGTAATTCCCAAGCCTCAGTCTCTTCATCTATAAAGTAGGAATGACAAGAATCTTTGTGACTAGAGTTTGGAGAGAGCCAAGGAGACGAAACATGTAAAGTATTTAATTCTTAGAACATTAAAATGTGCCCAACAAATGTTAGCTGCTGTTACTATTTTCATTAGTTACTATTGCTGTTTTTGTTGCTGCTGCTGCTGCTGCTGCTGTGGCAAAACTGAGAAGGAACCTAGGGAAGCAGTAGGAAGAGGCAAGAGAAAACTAGTATAATTAACAAATGTGAGAAGAGTCGAGGAGACTCTGCATTGTATGTCTCACACTTAAACAGTTCATTTATCATTTTGCTTTAATCATGAACTATTGAAGCTACACGAACAGTATGCCATGCAGCCATCTTTAGTTGTAGGTGACAACAATGTGTTACTGTGTTACTCTCCACGCTAGGTACACAGATGGACACTTTAGTCCTTCTTTACTGTCTTCAAGAAAGATAAAGAGGAGAAAGGCATCCCCGTGTGTCACCTTCTGGAGGAGTATACGGAGGTAATGGAGGTGGGTGTGAAAATAGAAAAATCTTTATACCCTCTTCTTCTGCCTAATTCACTCATGTACAAGATAGCTTTACGTGGTCATTGCCTCTGGTGCAAAATTCATCCATTGTGCCCAGAGTCAACATTTTTAAGGTAAGAACAATAAATAGCTCTTTACTATTTATGTAGTGTCCTTTAGGTGTTATTTAATACGTTATAGGGCAGGGCTAATAGATTGTAAAGGGTGGGTGGTGGTGTCCTGGAAACGAATCCAGATCTTCCACTTCATTCATTCTTAGGTAAACAACTGCTTTTTACATGTCTTTGGATAAAAGCTGACTTTTCCTGGAACATAACTTTGATATACAATGTGGCTTTCTTTACTAAGGCTCTTTGCCATATCCACAGCCTATATATTCCACTCGAGAGCATCAAAGCAAAAAAAGAATGACATCTTCCTACACATGCCCATTGGCTTAGCTCTGGTGAATTCTTTAGCTGTGGGTATTATATGGTAGAATGAATAAGAATTTTTTATTCAGACAGAATTGGATTTAAATTCTGGCTCCCCTGCTTCTCATGCATTTGAACTTGGGAATGTTACTTCAACTCTCAGAAATCACCGTTTCCTTACCTGTAAAAGGAAGTTAATAATACTTAGCACAAAGGGCTTCCTTGATTATTAAAAACAATATGTGTAATATATGTATGGTAGGTACGTAAACAAATTTATAGGACACTGAAGGCATTTTGTGTAAAATGCAGATACACCATTCATGCCCACTTTTTAGAGTTTAAAAAATATTTTTTAATTTATTTTAAGAGAGAAAGAGAGAGAGAGAGAGAAAACCTGTGCAAGCAGGGGAAGGGCAGAGAGAGAGAGAGGGAGAGAGAGAATCCCATGCAGGCTCCATGTCAGAGCAGTGCCTGATGAGATGCTCGATCCCATGAACCTCAAGATCATGACCTGAGCCAAAATCAAGAGTCAGATGCTTAACTGACTGAGCCACCCAGGCATCCCCCTTTTTTTTTTTTAGAGTTTAGATTATTTCAGCAAATGTTTATAATTTACTAATCTTTGTGGTTATGACAATCCACCCTAAAATTCACTTTCCCATAGAAAAGCAGGGATAAAAAGCAGGAACTTGTACAATGCTAAAGATCTCTTTAATGTTTCATTAACAACAGCAGCTCAGTGTTTGGAAAATAATTGTGATAAGTGGAATTCACTACAAACAGAGGACCTTGTGCCTTCCATAGATGCCCATCACTTGGATGACTTACCTAATAGTACTTTCTTACCTAGTAGTAGTATTAGCTAAGTAGTAGACTTACCTAATAGACCTTGCTTTGTAAAGTCCCAAGTACAGCCCCTAACATCTTTGGACCCTTAAGAATGAAGACTGTAACAACAGCTACTGTACTCAGGGTGAGCACTTACGACACGTCAGGGCTCTGCTCAGCACTTAGCTGACATTGTCTCACAAATCCTCCTGACACCTCTATATGCTGGACCATTTTACAAGTGAGAAACCTGATGCTTAGAACCTTTAAGGAACTTACCCATGGGGCATGCAGTTAATGCATTGCCAAGCAGGAGTTCAAACCCAGCTCCTACCAGCTCTAAAACCCATGCCCTTAAACACTACACCACCTAGAGATTTTTCATTTTCTTACCCCTTGCAGGTTGAGTCTCACTAATCAAAACTAAACATTCTAGACCTATGAGGCATTGGTTACATTAGATCCTACTGCATTTATCAACAATTATGGACCAATGCTAGTTTTTTTTAGGCACAATAGAGATCAAAATCCATTTCGACTCCAAGGATCTTTCAAATTCCTTTGTCGCACTTGAATTTTGTTGAGTTAAACAAAGGGGCATTCACCTCGAATGTGATTTTTTTTTCTTAGAATGTTCCTAACAGTATTTGTCCCAATGAAATCTTCACAACACAAAGAAAAGAGGCAGGGGCGCCTGGGTGGCTCAGTCGGTTGAGCGTCTGACTTCGGCTCAGGTCATGATCTCGCGGACCGTGAGTTCGAGCCCCGCGTCGGGCTCTGGGCTGATGGCTCAGAACCTGGAGCCTGCTTCCGATTCTGTGTCTCCCTCTCTCTCTGCCCCTCCCCCGTTCATGCTCTGTCTCTCTCTGTCTCAAAAATAAATAAACGTTAAAAAAAAAATTAAAAAAAAAAAAAAAAAAAGAAAAGAGGCAAAGAAACTGACCCCTGCTATTTAAAGACTTGAAGATAGTTCATCCAAAGTATTCTTGGAGGGCAACATAGCTAGAAACACTGAATTAACACTTTGCATTTAAATATCCCTTTACAATACATAAGACACTTTTGTAACTTGTAGGGAGTAAGGTGTAGTATATACTACACAATCTCTTCTAAAAGAGGAGACTTGACCTTAAACAGACTAAGTGGCTTGCCAAGGTTACGTAACTCTTTAGGTTGTGCGTCAAAACTAGAACCTGAATCTTCTGAATCTAGGCCCAATTTTCTGTAAGAAGAGCAAGCGGTGGTGGTATTCCCGGGAACGTTAATTTAAGTAGAAATGGTGACTACTGGAGACGTTCTGTGCTATAAAACATACACTTTAGTTATAATTTGGTGGGGGGTTTTTATTTACTGGTTAAGATATTAAACAGCAACCCTTGTTATCATTATATAATTACAGTATTATGGTATTACGATCATTTTATAATTCAGAGAAGTTTGATACAAAAGGGTAACTTGTTCATGGAATGATAAAAATGAGTAACAAATTTCAGATTATGGCCACTGGCATTTTAAAGGAGGCCCTTGGCCAAGTTTGGGACTGATGCAAGATGACCTCTTTTACATTATCAGCTACATGGCACTTTCTTACAACCTTGGCTTCAGTCCATCACGGGCTGTTTTGGAAGGAAATGGGTAGCACATGCTATATTAGTCCTCATTTCCCATTTTGGGGAAGAAAAGAATCATTTAATATACATGTGAGCTTTTTACGTACATAATATGGTTAAGAGAATTATGTTGGGTAATGAAACATTGCACTTTAAGATTTACACACTTCAAAAAGAAATGCATTAGACATGTTAATATGCCTAAATGCACAAAAAGAATTTAAATATGACAATTAATTTATCACCTGTTGACAAATAACATTTCATACTTAATGTTAGAGGAAAAATATTTTTCGTGAAGTGGCCAATTCTAATAAACATGCCAAATGTGTCTGTAAATAAAAGGCGATAATGTTAGTCAGCACCTTATAAACACTCCGAATTCAATCTACTCTAAGTGATGTGAGCACTAAGGAGAAGGGTGATGAGAACATGATGCCAGAAGGAAGAGCTATCACTAACTAACTGGGAGAGGGTCCGGGTCTGAGGACAAAGGCATGCGTGGTTTGGCTCACCTGTTTTGTTCTCCTGAAGCTAAAAATGATTAATTTTCAAGAGGAAGTCACAAAACATATACTATATCTGAGTGTTCTCAGGTAAAGACCTAAAATTCCCAGGCTTTCTCACAGGCCAGGATAAAGGGGTTGTTTAGTAGAAGCATTTTCCTTTTAAGAGGAAAAAAAAAAAAAAAGCTTATGTTTTGACTATTAGGTATAATTTCAAAACAATTCTGTATGTTTGAGAGCATAGATTATTATTAGCTTTTAGCTAGTAGCTGTCTAATAAATCTAATGAATAAATCAATAAAATTGGTTCCTGGGCTATTTTTCTTTTTAAAACATATATTAATGATTCTCCATATCATGCTATGACCATTACATGACCAAGTGTACAATGAACAAATATCACTGTGAAATGGAGTTCCCCCAAAAAGGGGAGAAGGATGAATGATTGCTTTAATGTGAGCAGACTACCTATTCCTCAACATTAAGTTTGTTATATTTTTTTAAAGTTATTCAGAGAAAATCCATCTTTTCCCTCAATATCGTGAAGTCAAAGAGGAGAAAGATGGGTTTTCTCTGAATAACTTTTCCCTCTTCCGCTTCACAGTATTGAACTAAAAAACAAAAGTTTCTTTGTCATCTACAATGATTGTTAGAATTTATCTGGATTTTTTGGAACAAAAATTTCTGTTACCCAGCATCTTTTTTTATCCACAAGACAAGGTTAACTGGTATTTCATGATAATGACCCTAAAGTGGAATAAGATTCTTATAACACATTAAATCAGGAATAGATTATGGCATGTATCATTTAGAGCTAAGCACACTGTATCATAATTTGAACTGAGTATTTATACATATTAACGTTATTTTTCAGAAAAATTGGTGCATCAAACATCCAAGTACGAGGACCTGACCTGTTCAGTAAAATGGTCATATTTGACATGTGGGCATACCTGGAAAATCTGATTACTTGATTTGGGATTCTGGTTCTGCTTCTTATTGGTTGTGTGACTGTAATCAAGTGATTGCCTCAGTTTCCTCATCTGTAAAATGGGATTACATTAGTACCTATTCTATAGGATTGCCATGAGGGTATCAGGTCATGTAGGCAGAACAGTTAGCAAAGATGGGCACAGGATACACACTCCAAAAGAGTATTAATATGTTACATTGGTTTTACTACTATGGGAGAATGAGAAAACAGCTACCCATGTGTGTAGTTAGGGAAAAACTGAACAAAAATATTCTCAAATGGAATCAACACAAGGAGAGTCACTCTGAGTTAAATACTCCATAAGAAAGAAAGAGAGAAAGAAAGAAAGAAAGAAAGAAAGAAAGAAAGAAAGAAAGAAGAGAAGGGAGAGAGGGAAGGAAGAAGGCAAGAAGGGAAGAGAAGAGGAGGGAGGGAGGAGAGAGGGAGGGTGGAAGGGAGTGAGGAAAGGAAATGCCCCGACCTCAACCCTGAAATAAGTAAAAAAACAATAGTTACTCTGAGCAAGAAGATAAATTTCCCTCTTCACATAGTACTAAAGAAAAAGGCATTCCATATAAACAAGTGGTTTGTGATGAGCTTTTTTAAAAAAAGAAATGCCCAGCCCAATTTCACCTACAGTTGCCAAGGTATCTGAGGAGGACAGCCTGTGAGGTGCAGAGGGGAGCAGGCGAGGGCTATGTATGGATTCAGGCCCAAAGCATCACACAGTCAAGGCACACTGCGCAGTGACCTTCTCCCACTCTGGCTTCACCCCGTTAAGTGAGCAGAAATGCAAGAACCACTGTCACCGTAGCTTTTCACTAGCTTGTTTATTTACCCATCAAGAACCATAAGGACCTTTACTGCATAAAATGCCAAGTGTGGTGGTAATTGACATCAAACGATCCATGTCTACCAACAAATAAAAGACTAAAGTAATAAACATAGAGAGATGAGTGTTTAATGACCTTCAACAAATTTTTATTGTAAGATCCATAACAGTTAACTATATACACTGACATCTCTGGCCTGGAGCAGTCTCCGTTGTCAAAGTCAGAGGAAGAGGCCCAAATCCTGCCTTGCTACAGTGGCTCATGAAAACTGGCTTGAATGTATTAGCCTGGAATGGGTTTGCCAAAATTGCAGGCCCCTGAGACTTCCACCATGTCCTTAGAATTAAAATTCTCCACTTTGAGTACCACCTCCCCACCCCACCTCCACCCTTCATACATATCCTCTTGACTTTTTCCATAGCTGGATAAAACAGTGGAGTGATCAGAGACCTTTAAACCATTTCTTCCCCAAATCAAGACATCCAGAGGAAGCATAATAAATATTGTCATTCAAGATGCTCTTGGATTTCCATAATCCCCAACCACTGGCTTTAGTTTAGTTCTAAGAACATCTGCCCATAGCCTGAACTGAATGGCCATTTTGTCAGTGTTAAGAGACAAGCTCAGAATATTTCCTTGTATGTAGATTTTTATTTGTAAACAGAGCATAAATAAAAATAGGAGAAAGCAATAATGGTCCCTCTGTTGAACATCACAGGTTATGAAATCACCACAGTACAAAGTAGAAAGACAACACAATTACATTAATTTCCTTTTAAGTCCACTGCTTCATTTTCTTTAGGTGCTCATTTAGGTCCATGATCTATGGGCCAGAGATTGATTTTATGGCTGAAGTCATGACTCTTTATATAGAGACAGTGATGCAGTTTCAAGAACTCATCCAGAACCTCAGATTCACAGAGATCCTAAAGGAGGCTGTTCCTTAGTCTCTCATAACGACCAAGAGCTGATCTCAACCCAAGAGAGACCTAATATAATACATACCAAGTCCCCCAGTAAGTGGTGGCTCTGAAGGAAGACATTACTTCTCCCCGCTTTGGTATCATCCTATAGTAAATGCTTAATACTTGTTTACTAAACTCAAATCTGTGATAGGTATTTGGGAGACTAAATAGCAAAATGGTGATAATTTTTATTTTCTCCATGGTATTCAAAATATTAATTAGGTTAGTATGTTAGCTAAAAAAAAAAAAGTATTTCAGTGGTTATGAATTCAACTGACAATGGCAGTGAGGTCTGGTAGAGGAGTATCAGTTTAGAGGAAAAGACAAAAGCACCTTTGAATCTCAGAATCTGCAGTATCACTTTTATAATAATGTAGGCTGTAGGGTTAAGCATGACACAATTTGTCATGGTTCTGTAAGCTTCTGTAATTCAAAGAAGGATCTCTCCAAAAGTTGGAGAAAACTTAGGTAGGATTTCAGCATCATGGAAATCCATTATTTTATCAGCCCAGAACAAAATGCTTCTCTAGGAAATGCTCCTAATGTGTGTTTCAAAAAGTAGTGGCTGTATTCTAATAGATCTTACCTCCCACCTAATATTGATCTAGGACCAGCCACCTGACCAAACCTGGGACCAGTCATCAAGCAAAGCCTTCCAGCCATTCTGACTGGTTTGGGGGTAGGGAGCAGGTGACACTTACCCCAAACAAGTCGATCAGCATGCTTTGGGGGCTTTCTCTTGAGATAAGAGAACAAGTTTTAGAGCCTCTTTGCCTCTCTGGCAGTGAAATTAAAAACAGTGGGAATGCAAGCTGGTGCAGCCACTCTGGAAAACAGTATGGGGGTTCCTCAAAAAACTAAAAATAGAACTACCCTACGACCCAGCAATTGCACTACTAGGCATTTATCCAAGGGATAGAGGTGTGCTGTTTCGAAGGGACACATGCACCCCCCATGTTTATAGCAGCACTATCAACAATAGCCAAAGTATGGAAAGAGCCCAAATGTCCATCAATGGATGAATGGATAAAGAAAATGTGGTATATATATACAATGGAGTATTACTCAGCAACCAAAAAGAATGAAATCTTGCCATTTGCAACTACGTGGATGGAACTGGAGGGTATTATGCTAAGTGAAATGAGTCGGTCAGAGAAAGACAAAAATCATATGACTTCACTCATATGAGGACTTTAAGAGACAAAACAGATGAACATAAGGGAAGGGAAACAAAAATAATACAAAAACAGGGAGGGGGACAGAACAGAAGAGACTCATTAATATGGAGAACAAACTAAGGGTTACGGGAGGGGTTGTGGGAGGGGGGATGGACTAAATGGGTAAGCAGCACTAAGGAATCTACTTCTGAAATCATTGTTGAACTATATGCTAACTAATTTGGATATAAATTTAAAAAAATAAAAAAATAAAACAAGTTAATATAAACAAAACAAAAATAAACCAGAAGCCTAAAAAAAAAAAAGTTTAATAGTTGCTGGCTAACATGTCCATATTAAATGGACCATCATGTAAAAATGTTATTGTTCAGTAAAAGAGGATGATATTGACATGTAGCAAGAAGCACAGCAGAACCAAGAATGGAGATGGAAGGTCCAGTGGTATTCCAATCTCTGGTCCCAGTTGTCTTCCTCCCTGTAATCTGATATTGTATTCCCACCGTACATATGTAACAGACATAAACCCAAGAGCATAGATAATAGCAAATGTAGTAAAATAATTAGGAAGAGATAAGCTTGTATATTCATAAATTTTGTTCTTAATACAATTTATTCAATTGCAAATATATATAATTTAATTTTTAGTGATGGCTCTGTTTAACAATCAGCTTGCAAAATTCGTGATAATTTAGCCAGTGGGTCTGGTACAAGATGGGTGGTTTAAGCACACCCCTGTAGCATGGTGACCTTACTTAACTGAGGGTTTTTTTGTTTTTTCTAATGTTTATTTTTGAGAGAGACAGAGTGTGAGCAGGGCAGGGACAGAGAAAGGGGGAGACACAGAATCCGAAGCAGGCTCCAGGCTCTGAGCTGTCAGCACAGAGCCTGACGCGGGGCTCAAACCCACAAACTGTGAGATCATGACCTGAGCCAAAGTCGGATGCTCAACAGACTGAGCCACCCAGGCACCCCAACTGAAGGGCTTTTTTATCCTAAAGTTTTAAATTTTTATATAGTTAGATCTATCAAAACTTTGTAGTTTCAGGCTTTGGCATTATATTAGAAAGATCTTCTCCTATTCAAAAATTATAAAAATATTCATATTTTAATCTAACATTTTCATCTTTCCAAAATAAAATAAAATAAAATAAAATACAAAATAAAACCAAAAAATCTTCAATTTATCTGAAATTTATTTGCATGTTATGTACGAGATAAAGATCTATTCTTTCCCCTCAAATGTTAGCCTGTCATAATACCTTTTATTTGAATAAACTATCCTCCTGTTTAACCTTTATGATACACTAAATTCTGATGAATACTTGGATCTGTTCTGCAGATTGCTATTCTGGCCCACTGATTTATCTCCATTTTTTATGGCCAGTGAATTACACTGTTCTAATTAGTGAATCTTTAAAATACATTTTATCTCCTTTAGAACATCTCTCCCATTGCTCTTTTAAAATTTTTCTGGGCTATTTTTGTGTATTATTATTCCAAATGAATTACATAATCATTTTTGTCAGGTTTCAAAAAAATCCCATTAGGATTTTTATTGCATTTGCATTAAATTTTTTACTTCTTCACAATAATGAATGGTCCCAAGAACATGACATTTTATATCTATACACTTATATTTCCATTTACTCAAGTTCCCTTGCATATATATACTATATATATATATATATAGTACATATATAAATTTAGGTATTGCACTTTTCTTACTGTTTATTTCTACAAATTTTCTAGTTTGTTGCCACTGTTAATAGAATTTCTCATTTTATTCAATCAGAAGTGTTTAGTTAAAAATACAAAAGGTCAATTTAAAAAGCTATTGTTTTGTTTGCATACTTAAAATTGCCCACTTTTCTGGCTCTCTTTTTGATTCTAATAGTCTTTTGATTCTTCTCTGCAAACGAAAATGTTTTTACTCTATCTCTAATGTTTATACCTCTTATTTCCTTGCCTTGTCTAATTGCATTGGCTAGGACTGCCCAACAGCATTGTGTAGAATGGTAAAAGTAGACATCTTTGTCTTGTTTCTTCTTTCTATGCAAATGCCTCTAGCTTTTGTCTTCAGACAACTTTTTATTATTTTAAAGTAGTATCATTAAATCCCATATAACCAAAAGATTTTATTAAGATTGAATATTGATTTTACCAAGTGCTTTTCTGCCTTATGGGATTCATATGGGTTTTCCCTTTATTTTGTTAACAAGTTTTCTAATGTTGACCTATCCTTATATTCCTGGGGCACTCCTTACCCTTAAATTGTTCTTTCAATATTGAATTTAACTGTAGCATAATGACTTTCACAGAACAGGTACAAAAAAATACTGATTGATTTACCAATTAATTGATTGGAAAAGGAAAATGAAAGTCACTGATCCTCTCTGTCACTAGGAATTGAAATTGCCATGATTATGTTGTCCTTCTTAGGATAATGAGGAAAACAAGGACCCAAATTAATGAGCTTCAGGAGTGATGAATGCCAAGGATGAATTTCTTCGGAGTCTCAATTCCTGGGAGAAGGTAGTTACTGGCTCCTAAGATTTTTATATCCCTTGACTTGATAAATGGTAAAGTGAATTGGATAGGTTAACATCTGAAAAACAGACCTGCTGTGGGAACCCTTAGGAGATATCACTGTGTCTGAGAAAGTTTAACTGGAATAATAACTTTAATAGTGAAAATTTCCTGTGGCACAGACAGTGTCTGCCGAGATGCTCTCTTTTGCACTCCATCCATGGTAAATGGTTTTTTTGCTGCCTCCATGCTTCAGTCATGGAATCTGAGCTCAGGAGGGTGACCACCATTTCCTCTCAAATCCCCTACCTTCAGGCAGAACTGAGTCCAACCCAAAGAACCTAATATTTAAAATCTGTAAAGAAAGATGGGAGCCTTGTCCCATAAGACAATTTCCAGCTTTTCACAGTCCTGTTGGTCAAGAAACTCTTCCTAACATCTCGCCTCAATTCCTCATACCCTTTCTCTTGTAATAAAGTGTCTTAAAATTGTTTCTGTCAAAATTCTCCCAAAACAGTTCTTGCCCTTCCATGTAATCTCTCTCACTAGTAATGAAACTAATCGAGGAATCACTGTACAAAATCCATTTCTCCCAACTTCCATTCCCTCAGCTAGGCTTTACTGAGCACCTACTATGTGCCAAGTACCAAAGTAGATGCCTTTTAAAAGGGAGTAAGGAAGAGAAAACAAGAAACCCTTTAGAATACAAATGAATCAGACCTGGTTCCTGACCCTGAGAAGCTTGTGGTTTACCTGAGGAGCAAACACTAGAAACATAAAATTATTCCCTAAGGGTATTTTCTACGGATTGTGACTTCAAGATGAGAATCTCACATATGGGAGAATGTTACCTGCAAACACACAATACAAAGCACTTCACGCTATTTGATGTTTATATAGATCATTTTCCAAGAAAATAAAAGTGATTTATATATGTTCCCTCAATATTTACACATCCCCTCAACTGCCAAGGGCCCTGCTTCCCTTCACACACACATAGGGCTTTTATTGACTTCAAAGGGAGCTTGGTGTATAAGGGAGAGACTCACAGGGGCTGAAATGGACACATGCTGCTATTAATCTCAGCACACTTCTCTGAGCTAGGGAGGCAGGAAGTACTGTTAGAGGCCTTTAAAGACAAAGGAATTAGACACAAGGATTAAACAACTTCCTCAAAGCCAAAATGGTTCCTGGGAGGTGAAATGTTTCAGCACTGAAGTCAGTCTGTTGGGATTTGAATCCTGACCCCAACCCTTATCACCAGTGCAACCTCAAGCAATGAACTTAATTAACCTCTCTGTGGTTTCTTCATTGGTAAGATAGGGATAATACTAATCCCTACCACGTAAGGTTGTTTTGAAGATTATGTATCTATAAATATTGTTCTGGAACCAATATTGCAGATTAGTCGTCTGCATAAGTATTAGATTTCAATCACAGACAACCCAGTAATTGAAACCTTAAAGACAGAAGTCACCCCTAAGTTAACCCACTAAATTAGAAATAATGGGACTAGGTCTAAATGAGCTCAGCAAACCTCAGACAAAATTGGGGTTCCCCCCTGACCCACTTCCTGTAATGTCTTCCTCTTCATTATCTTGGATATCCAAAACCAAAAATTTCTTTCAGCTAAAATTGTACATTTCCATTGCTGTGTTGTTTCTTCTCCTTCCCCTTCCCCTCTTCTTCTTCCTTTTATTGCAGGATCACAAAGATGACACAGGGCCTGCGAAGGTTCATTTTGCCCCAGGAAGATTACCTGGCTATTTCCAAAGAGACACTGCATACAAGTCTTGAGGCAGGAAAGAACATCTCATTCTTATGGCCAAGCTGTAAAAATTTTTTATACCTAAATCAAATTTTCAGGCCATTCTTCAATTTAAGTTTCATGTGGGATATATTGTTATCTGGTCATGATTATCAGCTACACTTCAAGAACATCTATATACAAAACAAAACTGTTTATTAAAAATCTTGGTCTGTAAAATCTTGCTTCACATCCCAAACAGGCAGGTAATCATCCTGTAGGGATCTGCACTATAAATTTATTTCAATATAATAGAAGTAAACATAATTTAAAATCTCCCAAATACACCATCTTCTCATTCTCTGCCCCCAGATTAACCTCCATTAACTGGAAGTCATGCTTATCAGCCTTAAGCGAAGCCAGAATTCAGACTCATTTGAACCACTTGTTTTGCCCTTTTACGTGGTTACAGAGGGTACTATTGGTCTCTGTCTGACCGAACTCAACTGATGCTGAACTCAAGCCCTTGTTCAAGAGCCATTAGCATCAGACTAACTATGAATTTAGGAGATTTGCCCAAGTCACACAGATAGTTTAAGCATTAAATTTGTGTGTCTGCTCTCTTAGAAACATTTTAAACATTATCCATTATCACTCCTGGATAAAATGACACATAACTGATGATGTTCTAGGCATCAGTGCCATTAAATTAAGAACATAGAAATACTATTATTTATTTCATTAATTTGTTCAAACGTAGAAAAGGCTTTTGAAATACCTTCTTGGACCCCACTGACCATCCTTGTCTAGGAGGGGCCTGCCTGACCCTCCAAGATAAACCATGTTTGTACTATATCACCTCCCTTCAAAACAAAGGAGGACACTAGCCCAGGTTGAGCCAATCATATTTCCTCTGCTGAGAATTTTGGATTGATTCAGTCTGGGCTGGAGAAGATACGAGTGGAGGAGATATGACCTGACGTCCCCTTTCTGGTCTTTCCTTGACATGTTTGCAAATAGCATAAAGGGGACTGGAAAACCCAGTCTGGGGGACTGCACTGTCAGCAGAATCCAGAATAATATCAGTTTGTTGAAAGAACCACTAGTCTTCCTGCAGGAAACAATGGTCTGTGACTGGAGACCTGGCGATGTCACGGGAAGGAGGCCCTGACGTCTGCAGCTTGTGAGGCAGCTGAAAACAGGCGGGGTATGGAGTGTGGGACGGGAGGCAGCCACAGCCGGTCACGTGAGAGGATGACGTCATCGCGTCAACAGCCGTGTCCGGAAGGTGGCTCCTTCACCTCCGTGGCTCCTTCCCCAGCACCACCTTCTACACTGAGTATCAGCTTCTCACACACTATCCAGACCATCTATCTAGTCATAGAAAGTGGTGAGTTCATCCCTTTGGGGATTACCTGTAAATAACTTAAAATGTCACTCCTTTAAAGGGCATTTACATCTCCATAGGCATTACTACTACTAGTACTCCACTAGTACTGTAATGGTAGTAGCTAACAATGTGAAGATTTCTAAGCTGCTGCAGGCCCAGCCATGCTCTATAGTCTCTGCTACTCCCCTGAAATGCTCTCTCTTATTCGAACATCAGTCCTTCCCTAAGCATCGGCTCCAAAGGTCCTGATAAAATTCCTCACAGTGCCCCTCCACCTTGGAGTCCCTCCTTTGTTGCCTTTATTCAATGTCTCTTGATCCAACACCCAGGGAGACTGACAGAATGGGATATGGGATACGGGATAGGGAATCATTGCCTGGGAATGGAAGCTATGGGAATAGACAGAGAAAGAAAGCAGAGTAAGAATTAAGACCAAAGACTGATTTCTGGAGAATGCAAAATTTAAGGGATGGTGGAAGGAGAGGAGGAATCAGAGAGAAAGAGGAAGACCCAAGAGAAATATCAGGAAAGCCAAGGTGGGAAGAAAGCTTTTAAGTATGGGCTGTCCTGCCAGAAGCAGAAGAGAGATTCAGCAGCAGAGAATGGCAATGGGCAGTAGACCAGCACCTGATGAGGCCCAGCGGTACTCCTCCCCAGACAGGCACGGGATGATGGGAAAGCACTGGTGGGCAGGGACAGTCAGAATCTGCCAGGGAGGAGGCAGAACCCAATAGCAATAGGAGACCAGCCAGAGTCTAATTGGCAGAAACTAGTCCCAAAGAGTCATGGATATTGAAGTTGCCAAACCAAGAAAAATAAAGTCAATATTATATAGAAAATACTCAAAAGACTATATTCATCAATGTCAGTCTTCTCTCACTACCACTGAAAAGGCATGGTCTTAGGCACTCCACACTGTCTTAAAGGAGTGCTTACTCTGCCTAGTGATAATAATGACGCCAACATTTTGACCAGCAGAAACCCAGCTACCTGGAATCTTTAATTAACCAGATTTATGATTTAATTCACCTATCCTCCATTTCTAAAACAGGGAGGAAATTGTCCAAAAAAAAAAAAAAAAAAAAAAAACCCAAAACACACACACACACATTTTAGAGATTTAGTCAACAAAGAAATATAAGATCTATACAGATTCAACTCAACCCTGATACATTTTCTAGCCATACAAAACGAGAAGTGATGTTTGGGATAATAACCCAGAAATAAAAGATTCAACCATTGAAGAAATACTTATGCTCATATTTATATAACAAAAATTTATGCTTTCAAAAATTCTATTCCATTTAATCTTGTTAACCTTCTTAGGGTTAATCAAATCAAATGGAGTAATCTTCGGTAATAGGTAATCTCATAGCAAGTTTACTTTGGAAATATTATAGAGAGTCTTGGTACTTCTGTGAGTTTCAGAAATCAAAAATTAAATCACTAATGAAGAAATTAGTCCCATGCAGTCTGAGAAAACACTTCTTGAAATATTTAATTCCTTTATGTAACCATTTTAAAGTTATAGGGATATAAAATGAAAAACAGAAGCAATGAGTTTGGGATGCTTTCTTGTAGTCCCCTAGATTCAAAACTAACACATTTAATAGGGTTTAAAGTCTCTAACTCAGTTCTAATGAAAAATTTGTGCCCCTTGACTATTTCACTGCACACACCATTAGGGCTCTATCTGAGGAAAGTGAGAGAAGGTATCAATCCAGTAAATGGAGAAGCCAAAATTATAGTTCATTTCTCCTGATTTCCTTTCTTTTTTGTTCTACTTTATGATGTTATATTTTCATCCATAGACTTTATGAACTAATAATAAACTCTTCTACGGGTAAAACTAAGATGTGTTACTGTTAATGAATGAAACTTTGTATACATCAAGACTGACCCAAATGTTTTTGTACACAATTAGGAATTAACATATTCAGCTAGAATGCATAGTGCCTTTCATGTTCTCTCTGTCTCTCTCTCTTTCATACGTACACACACACACACACACACACACACACAGGCACCAACCAGCTATTCTGACTAGGGTGCCTTTGTGGAAGGTTGTTGGGCTGTTGACTGACTGTTAACCACGGCTGACAGATCCCTCTGGGTACCCAGTAATAGTTGACTCATTATGCTTTTCCACTGGCCAAGCCATGTTGTCAGAGGAAAGATGGCCAACTATGAGAAAAGAATTGCTCCAGAAAAGGGCATACGTGCAGAGGGCAGCTGTTTCCCTTCTCTCTCAGGACGTCCAGGTGCCATTACTAAATTTCCTGTATGCAGGGCCTGGAAAAGTTCACTGACCTCAGGCAGGGGGTGGGGGGACAGGGAACACTTTTTCCTTTCAAACTGTCTTTCTTTACTCATTGTAACCAGAGGATCACTGCTCACTATGTTGTCTTATAAATTATTCCTGTAAGATTTATAGCCATTTCTATGCTTCAAGTCAAACATTCTTTTAAGGCCAAACAGAGTAATTTACTGGATTTGTGTCTCTAAACAATCTTATAAATAGTCACTCTCTAGTTCAAGGTGAATAACAGTCTGTGGCAGGCTAGCATCAAAGAATACTGATTGCAGTTCAATTTTATTACCTTTGAGGATTCACCCTGAGGAATAGGGCAGACTGGCCAAAAATCTATAGGCTGATCATTTTGGGTCTGTATTGGAAAATCCTTTCCAAGTAAACACCTCCTCTATGGGTTTTTGCTTCCTCTCTTCATTGATGACCATATATATTTTTTCTTTCCTGGAGATACCAAGATGACAGTGCTGCTAATCAGACCTGCAGTTATGGCTGAGATGAGCAGTGTATGTTCTTTCCAACCTGCTTGCACATCAAGCCTGATCCCTAGGTTGTGGCTGCAAATCCTTTTTGAGACCCTGACACATCCGTAAACACCCTCTATCCTTGATGCCATCGCAAATGGCAATGAACTCGTGCTTAATGCCACTACAGCTTCTCACTCTTGATAATATCACCTGTTATGTAAGGCTTACATGAGATGCTGGCAAAATTTTCAGAAAACTAGATATTCTGTACAGGCACATTTGACTCTCATGGTTCTAGAAATACACCCTATAGCCTGTGGTCTTTGATTTGGCCTAGGAGTTTGATAACACATTGATACCATTTTCTGCCTGTCAACCTACCAAAGGACACACAAACTTCTTAATTTCCCCAGAACTATATGGAATACTCCAAAATGTGCCATTAGGTACAGCCATCCCAGGAAGACTATGGTAAGGTAGTGGGACAATGTGAAGAATGCTAGAATATGCGACTCCATTCTGGCTGTGATTTTAGCCTAAGGGAATCCAACAGAGGTAAACTAAGCTCACATCTGTTTCTTTTTTTCTTTTGTGTCCTTAAAACCTAGAGATTATTTAGCCAAAGTAAAAAATTAACTTTTTATCAAAGGTTCCTTTCTCTCATTATCTCTCTTTTCAAGTCTGAACATTTCAGACTTCAGCACTTCTCCAGGGTCAAACTCTGAATTCAGTAAACAAGATTTTGCCAAGTGTGCACGTGTGCTGCCTTAGCAGCTAGATGCTGAGGGAAAAGGAAAGGTGAGAAACAGGAAATGAAGTGCAAATGGAATTGTAATGTCTGTTATCGGTGATGTCTGTGTGAGGAACCAAGTCATTACTGTGGGGTGCAAAGGATTTGTGTTAATGTAACAAGTAGGTAAACTTTATTAAAACTACCTTTCAGCTTCCAAAGACTGCTACTGCATTAAGGCTAGCTACCTTAATGTTCATCCAGTTACATTGCTGGTTGCTATGGCAATATCCTCCTAGGTATTTGTAAGGTCACAAAAGGAAGAGCTAACCCTCTTACTGCTGGAATAACTAATGTGGTTCTGTTACTTGCTTGATGTAAATGGTCTCAAGTGACAGCCAACTGTACATATAGTCAATTACAACTGCTCAAAGGAAATGATTTGTTGTAACAGCCGCTGTTCAACCTCTGTGACATCAATGTTTCTATGGAAACAGTTGCCTATTGCACTGCTTTGAATTGAGTATTGATCAAACTAGGGCCAACACTATTTCAGAGACTCGCTACTTTACTGTGTGGCAATTTACGATAGGAACTCATAACATCACTGTATATTTCAAGCCCCAAGGAACCAATTTAGCAGACAGTTACAGTAGAATATTAACAGAGGTCAATAATGGAAGTCTGATTATAGTCCTAGGACAATTAGTCAATGCTTTTGTTGTCTGCCCTTCCAACATTCGAGCAGCTATTACAGTTTTCAAATAATAATATTCATGCCTGAAGAAAGTGCTACATTCATTCATCTTCAATTTTAAACTTTATTTTTCATTGTTATGTTATCTATCAATAAAACTATTCTGCTATATTAACCAAGCTATGACCCCTCAGAAGTAAATAACTATTGATCAAGGAGTAAAGATCTACTGGTGCACAACACTGTTTTCCATTAATGATCTTATTGGCCCAGCTGATAAGATGGTTGTCTCCAAACAACTGAAGATACAAAGGCAAAAAATAACATAGGTCTAATTTCCATAAAAAATAGTTAGGGTTAAGTCCTCCATCTTTGTAATGGAATGGATTCTCCAACCTCAGTTGAAGGAATAGTGAAAATAAAGACACCGCCCTGCAGAATCCTTCCGTAAACCATTCATTCTGCATAATATTTCCATTGTCCGTGGATGTTTTATTCCATCTTCTCTGGAAACAACCTTTATGATGGTATCATCCAACACTCTCCTTTTAGAGATGAGGAAATAAGGTGACATGGCCTCTTTGGTCTTTCATAAAATAAATGATCTCCCTACAAATATATATGTGAAAAATGTTATGTTGGAAAAATCGTGATTTATACATTTGTCACTCACCTGAAAAAAAATACATGCCAATTATCTCTACTCTTAGATTGATTTGTCAAGAACTCCAGTCAACCAATTCTATAAAATTATTTACTTCTTTCCCTCCTCATTCCAAGTCAGAATTTGAAGCAGATAGTCAGCCAGTTTACTGCAGTGACATTGACCACAGTACAGGCATTGAAAATTAATTTTTGCAGCTGAAGTTATAAAACTTCAGAAAGCACTTGGATAATGTGGCTACATGCCAAAGAAGGGTAGGTGTCTATGAATGAAATCTGTTTCAATACATAGATAGTAGCACTAACTTTTTATTACCATAATTGAAAAATTATGGCTTGGAGAATGATTCTTGTCAGGTAATAACAAATTCATCCACCTGCTTCAAAGAAGCTCCTCCTCGTATAAGGAAAGTGATATTCTCCTAGCTTAGCTATTGATTTGAAAAACCCCATATAGATAGCTTAAAAATAAAAATCAGTTTAAAATTTCAGGCCAGTGACATCTAAAATAGTATTTCAATCAGTCTGGATCCCATTATACTTTTTTTAAAATCAGCTAAGACTTTAAGTTAGTCTTTTTGATGATAGGCATGGTCTGTGTTAGGAGATGAGCTTCCCTTGTTCATATAGCAAGTATTTATTGAGGACCCACAGAATGCCAGTCACTAGTCTGAACAATGGAGCACAGAGTTGAATAAGGCTAGCTCTCAGTAGTAGGTGGGAAGGGTCATTTGCCACGTGGAATAGGGAGTTCAGGAAAGAAGTGGTCTCTGATCCCACACTCAATGTTCTCTCCCTTGTCTCTTTAACAATACTTTTACCACAATTTTTGCTTGTTTATACATTCATCCCCTTCTGTGCTCTAGAAAGGATTTACAGTGGACCATAAGTTTGATTCTGAGCTTCTTCCCAATTGGTACCAAAAAAGAAAAGATAATCAATCAGCCACATGATTCCATGTCTGGGAGATTTAAAAAACAACAACAACAAAAAAAAACCAAAAACAAAACAGAGCAAAACAAAAAGCAGATGTGCAAAAGAGGCCTAGTGACTTCTCATATTGAGACCAGAGATAATTCTCCCCAGGTCCTTAGAAACCAGACCTGGATAAAGTGGTAAGGAACATCTTCCTCAACACAATGGCTGTAAATATACCACTGTGTTTTGTAAGGCTAAACAAATTCCATGACCACACACCAAAGTGCCATTTAAACACAATTCTGCCAGAGAACAAAACAAGGCTTTCCCTGACGTACTACTTTGTATCAATATATAGGTACTGAGGAGGCATAAAAAAATAAAACTTAGTAAATTAGCTATACAATACCTAACTTGGAATAATGTACCTTCCTAGTTTACCTTGAAGATTACTCAGGGGCCAAGATTTACACCTACATAAATAGATGAGATAGATGAGTTGGCTTACTCATAAATCCATTTGTGTGTGTGTGTGTGTGTTTGTAATTTTTATTCTGTAAGTGAGATAACATGGAAGAACTTTCATGAAAATGTTAATCCTGGTTTTAGTCTATGGATCTCAAACTTTTTGGGCCTGGGCCATTCCTAGCTTATCCAAACTAGGTCATCTGTATTAAAAAATAAGAAGAAAGATCAGATTATATAATGACCTTCTTTGTCTCTTGTTACAGTTTTCTTACTTAAAGACTATTTTGTCTGATAAAGTGTAACTACTCCTGTTCTCTTTTGGTTTCCGTTTTCATGGAATATCTTTTTCTATCCCTTCACTTTGAGCCTATGTGTGTCTTTAAAGCTGATGTGAATCTCTTATAGGTAACATATGGTTGGGTCTGGCTTTTTTTTTTTTACATTCAGCCATTCTATGCCTTTTTTTTTAAATTGTTGTTTATTTTTAAGAGACAGAGAGCACAAGCAGGGGAGGGGCAGAGAGAGAGGGAAACACAGAATCTAAACCCACGACGCAGGGCTTGCCCCATGAACTGTGAGGTCATGACCTGAGCTGAAGTCAGATGCTTAACCAACTGAGCCACCCAGTGCCCATTCTATGCTTTTTTATACCGGACACTTTATTTATTTACATTTAAAATAATTACTGACAGGTAAGGACTTACTAGTCCTGGTGCCAATTTCTTAATTGTTTTCACGCTCTTTGTAGTTCCTTTGTTCCTTACTTTTTCTCTTGCTACTTTCCTTTGTAAATTAATGGTTTTCCATAGAGGAATGCTTTGATTCCCTGTTCTTTATATTTTGTGTATCTACTGTAGGTTTTTGCCTCATGAGTTACCATTTTTAGCAATTTTTTTTCATGGTCTGCCTAAATCTCAGAATAACCTGGTGGTTTTGGGTTTTCTGATCTCTTAGAATATATTTTGACCAGAACTGCTTTAAACAGACTAATACCGAGAGGAACAACTTACAAAAGTAAGTGGAATCCATGTACTGTCACAGGAAAACCACAGGTCTCAAAAGGCCTAAGTTTCTGGTGGGCTCCAGCCTCTTCACCAGTCCCGTGTGAGAGCAGGCAGCGTACTTGGCCTTCTGAGCTTGTAAACTCAGGTTAATGATCCCCAACCTGAAGAATCCTTGTGATAATTAGCAACAAATGACATATGAGGGCACCTGGCACACAGCAGGTGCTCGATAAATGAGAGCTCTTACTATTTTACAGAGACAGGAAACAATAAACTGGACAGAACTATATAAATCCTGTCTATAATCTTATTCACTCACAGGGAGATGTGGAATAAGGAACCCACTCAGATGGATCCAGTTACTAGAGAGCCAAAAGTTACCTGTAGGAGCCAACCCCAAATGATTAGTTAGGAGAGGAGGTATTACCTTCTTTCTCATTTTGCAGGTGAGAAAATCAAGTGGTTACATTAGTTAGCAGAACATCAGAATAGGATGGAAACCAAGGTCTTCTGATTAGAATGGTTCTTGTTTTCCCCACAGCTCTCCACCAGTTACCCTATAACTCAGCCCCTGGACAAGCACTCCCAAAACATAGCATCCCAACAGATTGCCGGCACCAGAGGAAAGTGCAGGGGGATGCTGTCAACTTCAGGAACTAAGTTTTAGCCAGCAAAAATTCATCAAGAAAAGTTTCAATTTTCCTCCCTGAGTCTTGAGAGAAGTCATTTTAAAAATGTCAACTTTAGCGTCAAGCCAGAAGGAAGGAAAGCCCCACCATGAGATGGGTAGTTATTGTGTCCCTTCTGAGGTCTTCCAGAACCCCTGGCCCATATATTACCACAGTCTAGGCTATCTTAAGGGTCCCCCAAAATCTAATGTCATCCTAGCCAAGGCTTAGAGGATCTTTGAAGGCCAAGAAACTTCAAACCTTCAAACCTAGGTCTGGATCATCCAAGGCTTGGGGAAGCAGGGGAAAGAAATATGGAAGAGGATAGGGAAAGAAATATTAGTGGCCTGGGGCAAGAAGTTTCAACTAAATGTTACTGCATCAGGGGTGCCTGGGTGGTTCAGTCGGTTAAGCCTGTCCGACTCTTGATTTAGGTTCAGGTCATGAACTCATGGTTCATGAGATCAAGCTCCACATCGAGCTCTGTGCTGACAGTGCAGAGCCTTCTTGGGGTTCTTTCTCCTTTCTCTCTGCCCCTCTCCTGCTCTCTCTCTCTCTCTCTCTCTCAAAATAAATAAAATTAAAAAAATAAAATCAATGTCACTGAGTCAAATCTCTGTGAGCTTGCTGTAATATGGATTTCCATTCCCATGTTTGATCTTCGGTATCCCAGGACCAGTTTAGGGTTCAACCATACAGGCCATAGACCCAAGGAGCTAGCAGTACACATCCTAGTTTATGCACTCCCCTAGCCTGACAGTTGGGAAAAAATCACAACTATAACCACTGGTGAAACTAGAATTATTTGAATCAGCTCCATTTCCCCATCTCTCCAGTGTCTCCTATACATTTTTGTTTTGTTTTGTTTTGTTTTCTCCTATACATTTTTAAAACTGCAGCTTTCCTCTGGGAAAACTATGGCTGGGATGTGCCCTAGAAATCCACGATGAATTTGAACAATAAGGAGGTGCTATAAATTCCAGCTGATTTACTAATTAACTAAAGGAATAATATACACAGAAAAGCTCTTTAAGCAAAGACATTGCAGCAGAAGTTTGGACTCTGAATTTTTCAACAAGACATCTAATATTCTGTGGCTATTCAATATGTCGTGATTTCATAATTACCTTACATCTGTTCCCAGCACTCTTCCCACCCTCTACCAGTCCCCAAAAGGTAGACTGACGTGACTAATCTGAAGCTTTGAAGTAAGAGGAGGGAATACACATATAGCCCAATATGTATTTGTTCCAGACTTCTAAAACAAATATTGACTTGAGAGATCTTCATGGCTTTTCTCAAGAAACTGATGAAGTTATGAGATTGGGGCCAGGAATATGACTTCTCCAAAAGCTGTAATTAATGCTGAAAATAGCTCAAGAAATGCAAGCTCCTTAAGGGTGTGCCATTGTACATTTTTCATGCCTTCATTACAAACGTGAACCATGAATTTTTGATGTTCTGTGAACCTCCCTAGACTCTGACAATATTGGATTCCATCACATCATCCGCCTACAAGATCTGAGGGCCAAGCCTCCTCCTGGAGCTTACAGGTCCATCATGAATGGGGAGAGGCTAGGGCAGGAAAGATAACCTACTCTTGTGCCCACGATCAAACTTCTCTTGGATGTGTTCCAGAGAGAGCTGGAATGGGTGGACTGAGTGGGCAAAGGCTGAAGTGCTGAGGACAGAGGGGAGGGAGGAGAACAATGGGGTGTGGTGGGGGAGAGACCAGGCTGAGAGCTGAGGGGCAGAGCAGTGAATGCTCTCAAACGCTGAGGATGTGGAGGAGGGAGGCTTCAGGCTTTGTTTCGCTTCATGACAATTCCTCCACAGAAATTTATCACTTCCTGCATTCCAACCCCAAATTCAGCACATCATGGACATTTGGCCACACATGTACCATGAGAAGCTTCTTCCTGAAGGTTACGCATCAGAAGCATACAAGTCAGAAATAGGAAATCCCTTGACAGTGGGTTTCTCACAAACCTCAGTCTTCCCCTTGGGTTGGATGTGAACATCTTATGTCCAAACCCTAGTTCTACCTTCTGCTTTTCCTTTATTCTGGTCTGGGTCACCACATGAAGAAAACAACCCACTGCTCAGTGGTGCTTTCTAAGTTTCTCTTATTTATTTGGTTCTCAGACACAAAGCCCAGTTCCAGGGATGGCAAAACCCTCTTAAATACAAAAATAAAACTTGATATTTCCATAAGGCCACAAAGAAAAGGCATTGGGTCTGACTTAGCTATTCCCCTGAGTTCCCTCTAGAAGTCAGGGGTAAGGAAAGCTATATTTCCCAGCATGGACACAGCATACACCTTTATGACTGAAAGAGGATGTTTTTATTTGCACTGCATTATACCCATAAATTCCATCCACTCAGCAAGTCAAATTATTGCTGGCCTCCAAAATACATTAAGTTTGGGTTTAAATCAGTCACTTTTGAAGATATACTGCAGCCCACTTCCTAGCCATATTTGTAATATATTCACCCTGCAAATGTTCTTTAAAATGCATTGTTTGTGGAGTTGTCTTACTTCAGTCAGCCATGTGAAGATATAAGGAATATAAGCTCTAATTTGCAGTTTCTTTGTGTGTGTGATTGTTCATGATTCCACTCATGGAGATAATGGCTGCCAAAAGGCTTTCGTGTTATGAAGGGAAAGAGCTCGCTGAATCCGAATCAAATTAGAATTAGTGATATAATAGTAAACAGCAATGGGAAAATACAGAGCTCTGAGCAGTTTATGCTAGAATTTGGTGACAGCACACAAGCTTTGCCGGATAATGGTGGGAAGGGGAAAGCCACAGGATCGTTTGGGATGTTTAATGGTGTATTGCGAGATTCAAGTGTGCTCAAATGGCAATGCCCAAAATTTCTTTCCCTTACCTCGATTTTCCATTTTACAAAGTATTACATTCCATTCCATTCGCATTCCTCATCAATTGTCATTTAAATAATTTCAACAGGATGAACTGAATCAGAAAACAAGGAAGCTGAGAAAGAGAGTTACAAAGAAATAGAGCCATATTTGCTTGGTTCCCTTGGGAAAGAGGCCTGTCTTCTCTGCATTTCCCTTTTTTCAGCTGCTCTCTGCCTGACGGGTAGGAGATGTGCACCGTGGTGGGAGGGATGTGCAAGATGCCCCCTACGTGGTACTCAGTGTTTTTCCTAGCTGAGAAAGAAAACTGGCCTGCCAAGCCTGTGAGAAGCAAGACACTTGGACAGTTTGGCACCTGCCGCTATTCTTTATGCCCACCTTACTTCCAAAGACTGTTTGTTTTGAAAGATAAAAAGCTGCTAACACACCACCAAGGAAGAAGGCTCCACAAGCATTATCCATACTGCAGGCAGTATCTTTAAAACAATGTGACGTGTATGGATTGTTCTTAGTATTTCTTAAAAATCAAGCACGTGTTCTTCTTTCCCACAGCTATTTGTGAAACACTTCCTCACCTAGGTATGCAAGCTTACAACACCAAATATCTGGTGGATATTAAGATAGTATTTTCCCACAAATCACATGCCAGGGCCAATTGCTATCAATACTATTCCACAGTCTCTGATAATCATAACATTTCTGCATAGATGAGGGGGCTGTGACATTTACTGGGCACTTTACATTTACTATCTTCTTTATACAGCTCTCAACCTCATAGGAGATATTATTTCCATTTTGCCACGGAGGAGACCAAGGATCAGAGAGGTTAAATAGCTGGCCAGACATCACAGAGCTAGGAAATAGCAGAGCTAGAATTTGACCTTGGGGATTACTTACCCCAGAGCTTCTTTAATCACTTCCCCACATCAATCACCACGATTATTGTATACTGAGGACAAGGGTTTTGCTGGAGCCACTTGTATCAGCTTGCAAGAGCTATTGCTACATTTTTAGCAACTTTGTGAGCTAGTTGTTCTCATGATGATGGCTTGAAGTTGGCCATGGTGGGAGTATTTACACCATAGAAATAGGCAAACACCACACGTTGGGGTTTTTGTTTGTTTGCTTTCAGAGAAAAAGAGAACCATTTTTAAAAAAATTTAACCAGGAAGAACATTTCCAAGAATCGTAGATTTTTGGACCCCTTCTTCCCCTCTGTGGTATTGTCTCCAAAGCACAGAAGGTGACAGAGTTACCAACAGGAGAAATCCCCTGGGAAATGGTGCCAGCGTCCCGCTGAGGTGTGGACTTCCGGACACAGTCTTATCTTCAATGCCCAGTCTGGTCCTGCTTCTGCCCTTTCTCTTCAACTACTTACCCCACCCACTCTTCCCCTGAGGCACAAAGGAATTGGCAGAGCAAATTGAGACATTTGATGTGGTTGTTTTGATGATAAGTTTTGTAAGCCAAATTCGGTTCTTACGACTCAAAATTAATAACCTCAGCCTCTGGCATCAATTAGCTCTTCTCAACTCTCTTACTTCCCATCAGGTGAATATACTGTAAGTCCAAAGGAAATATATATTCTGAACACAGAGGGCATCCCTTTATGTCCAAACCTGATCTCCACTGGGGAGAGTCATGCTCAATATTTTTTATTATTATACAATTAACATTTATTGAGTGTTAATAGTGAGCTTATATATAACACAGAGACCATTACTATACCTGGTTTCTTGGCAGATTGTAGGAACAGCATGTTTTTGATATCTTGGATGGCACCAACCTTGGTATAATTTCCCAATGAAGTCAGTGCTCCTAATTTCCTGAACATCTGTGCATCAAATTCATTAAATGGCTAATGAATCCAGACATATAAGGTTCATAAAAATATTTATATCTGACATTAACAAAATGGCACTCCTGCTTTGTTCCTCTACATGATACCCTTAAGACAACCAAGTTTTTGTAACTGGCTAGAACCTGGTGGAAGAGGTACATGACTGAAATCAGTACCTTCACGTTTCTTCTGTGGAATATGGCATAGAGAAACCATGGCTCAAAGTGGTCAATGAATACAGGACAAAGAATAGGGGGATAGGATCCAGGAGAGCAGGTGAAGTCAGATGTCCATATTCCATAAATTCACTTACATGAAGACTGCAGCTAACATGGATGGAAGTTTCACTAAGGGTAGAACATTATGCGGGCATGATTGGTGATCACACATGTGCCCCAATGCTGTCACCATGACCACCAGCCAGGTCAGGGGTCTCCGAGCTGGGCCCATGTTTACAAAAATGAATAATCACAATATTCTTTGAAGTTTAAATATTCTAGCAACAAATGAAGAACTCTGAACTGAATCAAATACCAGGGTTCTCCTCTGAACATTCCCTGACTAGGTAACCTTGTACCTGTTATTGGCTTTCTCTGTTGTCTCAGGCTCTCCTACCCCCACATATAAAATGAGTGGGGTATGGATTAGATTTCCAGCCCCTTCCAAATATAAAGAAAGGTTTTAGGCTTGTTCTGTTGAGAAAGATGGGAGGCTGGAGATTACTGTTTGCCTACAGAGCTTTAGTCCAAAGCTTGAAAACAATGCTCATTTTTGTGTTTGCATAGGTTAAGGGAAAAGGGCTTCATCAGATGCCTACCAGGGGAAACCTCCAACTTCATATCCTCACTCGCAGACAACTTTTAGTAGGAATAAGACTCACAATGTCCCAATGGGGCATGTTTGCAGCTCTGTGACTTGCTTACTGTGTCCCACCACCTGGAAGGGCTTCCTGGTCCCCTTCACCAGCCCCTCCAGAAGCAACTCACATTCTGCCTGCTTTCTCCAGTCTTCATGACTGCCTCAGCCCCAAGAAACCATCTCACTCTTCTCCAAACTCTTGTACAATTGACTCTGGAACAACACGGGTTTGAACTGCATGGGTCAACGTATGCATGGATTTTTTTCAATAAATATAGGATAGTAATGTAAACGTCTTTTTTCTTCCTTATGATTTTCTTAATAACATTTTCTTTTCCCTAGCTCACTTTAGTATTAAGAGTACACAATATGATATATATATATCATACAAAATATGTGTTAATCGATTGTTTATGTTACCTGTAAGGCTTCCAGTCAACAGTAGGCTATTAGTACTCAAGTTTTGGGGAGTCAGTAGTTACATGCAATTTTTGACCTTATGGGGACTGGCACCCCTAAACCCCTCATTGTTCAAGGGCCAACTGCAGTATTTATCTCCCAATGAATGCCATTTTATAAACAAATACTGCTCTGTGACGCTACTTTCCTGGTACTAAAGTATTATTAAAATATATTGTTATTATTGTCTTTTACATATGCACAGTTTATTGTCCTGGTCTGATTATAAATTCCTCAAGAACAAATTTTATATCTTACCCTGGAGTGTCCCCACAACACCCTGGTGAATTGCCTTAGTAGATCTTGTAGCTTAGCTTTTCCATCTGTAGAATGGGGATGTTAGTACTTACTTTATATGAGGAAAAAAGGAGATTGTGAGAAGTAAATTATGCCTGATTCAATGAGTGTTAGATAGAATATTTTGTTAGTGCTGTTGGTATTCTATTAGGGCAAAGGAAAGAATACAGTGCTAGAAATGAGCAAAACTGAAATCTGGTTCCACCTCTACCAGTCAGTGACTTTAAGAAAGTCAATTAAATTCTCAGAGCCTCAAATTCTTCACCCATACAAATTAGAAAAGCAACACTCCCTGCCAACTTTCTGTTGCTGTGCAGATCAAATAAATAATACATTTAAGGTAGTATGCAAATGTATCATTTTTTGGTACTCAGTAAATACTATTTGATTTGGGAATTACATTGCCCTTATTTTACCACACAAACCACTTATTTTCTCCCCTTTGTGGCAGACAGGGCACCAGTCATGCCTCTTGTGGACTTGTAGGAGGAAAACGGGGTCCTCTGGATCTTCTACATTTCCAACAACTAGATTATGTTTAGGGGAGTCACAGCGTCTTGGCCTCCTTCTGCCATATTCCAGGCTTCTCAGTGTTTACTTTCAAGGAGCATTCCCATAACACCAGAGAAACCAAACTAAAATGTAGAATGTCTACCAGCTAACCCACTATTTTTCTTAAAACAAGTAAAATGTAGTTTTGAAATAGTTGATTAGTTATGCTAGCATGATTGCCTGTATCCATGAGTCAGAGAGAAGCAGAGCCAGAAATTACCACGCACCCAGGGATTCCCAAAGGGCCCCCTTGGGAACAAAAACCTCCTCCAGCTTAGGCACGGAGGAGCCTTGGTACACACACAGAATGGGCTTCACTGCCCACGCGTAGGCAAGGCCATCGCTTCCATAAAAAGCCAACACATCACAGACCAAGCTGCGCAATTTGACTCCCTGACTTCTAATGGTCTAAATATACTCTTCTACCTGCAAACCATAAGTATGGTCATTCTTGCTTTTCCAGTCTCATTTTATCAAGTATGAGATGCCAGAGGCCATCTAAGTTATATCAGCTACGCACCAAACATTCCTTCACCAGATAATTATTTAACTTGTCTGTGTGCAAGGCATGGGGGCACACCAATTCAACAACACAATCTAACTGTGGTATTATTCACACAACTTATCTTAGTATCTATGAAGATTTGTGTGTTTTCTGTCATACGGGCATGGTTTACACATGTTTCCATGAAGAGTACACTTAAAAAAAAAAGAAAAGAAGAAGTATCAATCAAGCAAAAACCCATGGTTAAAAGACTTGGAATTTAGTGTTCTTATCCGTTCTTTAAAGACAATGAAAGGCAAAAAATTATTAGGAAAAATTATCTGATATTCTGATATGCTCACATCATTGCTCTGGTGCAAACAGATAATGCACAAGTGCATTTTTACTTTGTATAACAAAACAACCCAATAAAAAGGTAACGTATGGTGGAAGTATACAACCTTTATGATATTTCTTGAAATTACTCCACTTTTATAGAGGATGATATTCGTGCTAGAAACAGCTATAAAAAATATGGAAATGTAAAAGAAGAGAGATTAAATATGGGATTTATCTGCAGGCCCCAGTACATTAAACCCTTAACATATTTGAAATATGAAAATAACCTAGGCCCTCAACATCAGGATCATGAAGGGAATTTTAATGGTGCCCTATGCCTTCACTTCCAAGATTTGAATTTTTGTTGTTTTAAAGGTCTTTTTATATATTTGCTTGACTTGCACAATTACAGCAATTCATCACTTGGACCAATAGGACAAAAAACATTTGACATTGATGATGGTTGGTTACCCATCCTGACCTGATATGCAGTACATAGAAACCAGTCCTTGGCTTTCTCTTTCAGCCCCCCACAAAGCGGGAGCTTAGGCCATACCTCCAGGCTGGAAATCGTAGCAGCAGTGACCACGCCTGGGGGACAGGCAGGATGCCAGTTCTAAATCTTCTGCGCATGAAACATGCAGAACCTATGCATCAAAGTGGGGCCAGTCTTGCATTCTGCAAGGGTTAGAGAGCAATACAGCCTTCCCTCCATCTGTTACCTGTAACTGCCTCCTAACTGAGGCATGAGCTGACACACTGGTCCTCTGTGTAAAGGGTGGAAGGAAAAGCAAAATCCATCCCAGCATATACTGTTTCTGCAATGGCCTGTCATCATCAGACCCAATCATCATGGCCTATGGAGATCTTGAAGAGAAGAGTTTGGGAAGCAGCAAAGAAATGAACATGATGCCTATATTAAGTGGGACCTGAGAGAATGGCTATGAGGTTGAAACCCGAGCTTGGGGAAAAGAAACAGGAAGGAGGACAAAGGTCATGGGGCACTAGGGGACAATGGGGAAGTGGGAGGTGAAGAGGTGAATGACAGAGCACAATTCCCAAATCTGTCTTCTCACTTCATTCCACTGGGCATCTTCTAGCTCTTCACTTACTTATGTCTCACATATGCCACATGAGTTGGTAGATAAAAGCAACCTGGTAATTAATTTTTAAAATAAAAAGACCTCAAGGACTTCCAGTTTAAAATGGCATCTGGCTAATAGTCCTGATATAGCCTCTTTTACTAAAATACACCCCCCCACACACACACACGCAAACATTTACATTGCCACCAAAAATTAAGATTGACAGTTGACTTCTTACCACTAACTGTAAGGTCAATGAACTTGGATTTTTAGAGGCAATTAGTGGCCCACCTGTGCATGCCACCAGACCTAGAGAAAGCCCACCTGTCTGAAGTTAGAAAGGCCCATTATACCTTCCCTACTGTCTGCCACCTGGCTCATTAAATCAGGCAGCCATTCTTCTACTATATAAGTGCTCCTTTTTAAGCTGGAATGTTATTTTCCTGTCATATCCAACCCCTCAGTAGCAGCTTTTTTCTTAAAAACAATCAGGGCACCTACCTGGAAAAGAACTGGTCAACAAGATGGAATGAGGAAGCAGGCTTTGGGATGCCACATTCCAACCAGGAAGGTGTTCCCATGAAGAAAGCACAATATGAGAGAAGAGAGAATAAAAAGTCTCGACAACCCTGCATGCTGAGTATTATAGATCTCGTGCCAGAAAGTAAGGCAATGGGAGCAGAACAAGCCCTAATGTCGACACTTAAGGAATGAAAGCAAGTCAAACACCAGCAATGGAGCTGGTAGCTCTGGACATCAGCTGGCCCTCCAGGTGTGGCTCTAAAAAGGGAATTGAACCCATATCCAAGTGGACAGAAGGAAACACCAGTCCAGATAGATATCCTGTGTTAAGAGAAGTGGCAAGAAGAATAACTAGCATGCATTTTGATAAATGACATAGAAATAGAGATAGAGGATATTATCCTAAAGACTCAGAGGGAGCACAGCCTCTGAAAATGATTTGCCACAGGAATTGAAAGAAATTTGCAGAGAAACATTTTTTCAATCTTCAATAGAATTCAAGAAGTAATGGCCTTTAGGGAACAGGAACAGACATCCGTAACAAGAGAATCGGTCATGAGAAAGAGACGGCAAGGTGAGATGAAAAGGAAAATGTGTGAGATAGAAAAAGATTGAAGTAAAGTCAAAATGCAATGACAGAATTAAAATCTGCATTTGAAGCCATGTGGTACAGAAACGACACTGCGGATAATTACATCAGTAAAGTAGGGGACCCATCTGAGAAAATCCTCTGGGACATAGAAGAAAAGAACAAAGATGAAAATAATGAGAAATCATGAAGTAATGAAAGAAAAATAGACACAGAAAACCTAAGAACTGTATATATATTTTTTAGGAAAAACTAGAAGACATAGAACAGAAGTTATAATCAAACACAAAAATTTAATGGTTTTTAACCTTAAAAAATGTTAGGCATATGCAGATCAAGAATCCACTACATTCCAGGCAAAATGAACATATTAAGACATATCTGGAAGCATCCATGATGACTTTTGAAGGTCAGAGATAAATAACATTCCCACCCAGAAAGTTATACCAAGACAAATTGTCTTTGCTGTGCAAAAATCACAGAAAACCTGATTGAAGATAAGAAAATGCTTAGAAAATATACTCCCCCCAAACTCTTCTTGAAAAAAACTATTTAAAGACACACTCCTGGGGTCAATTGTATGTCAATGGATAGTAACTAGACTTTGGGTGATAATCACTTTGTAACATATACAGATGTCAAATTATATGTTGTACACCCAAAACTTGTATTATGCTATATACTAATTTTGCCTCAATAAGAAAAAAAGCACACACAAGAAGGACTGAGAAATAATTTGCAATAAATAACATAAGAATGGAACTATTGTGCTTTTGAAGGATTAGCAATGAGCAGTGAAAGGAGTTATATATTTTAATTACATTAAGTATTTATTGCAAAATTTGTTAATAATAAAGCAAACATAGGGCGCCTGGGTGGCTCAGTCAGTTAAGCGTCTGACTTCAGCTCAGGTCATGGTCTCATGGCTCGTGAGTTTGAGTATTGCGTCAGGCTCTGTGCTGACAGCTCAGAGCCTGGAGCCTGCTTCGGATTCTGTGTCTCCCTCTCTCTCTGCCCCTCCCCTGTTAGTGTTCTCTCTCTCTCTCTCTCTCTCTCTCTCTCTCTCAAAAATAAATAAAACCATTAAAAAAACAATAAAGCAAATATTAAAAATATTGATAAAAACCTATATAAGCAATAACGATAAGTGTCTTAAATCTAAGCTTATTTAAGCAAAGATGCGGAAATGAAGGAAAAAAAAACTATGCTAACTTTTTCAAATGTAAGGATACTTTTTTAATGTTTATTTTTTATTTTTGAGAGAGACAGAGAGACAGAGCATGGGGTGGGGGGGTGGGGAGCAGAGAGTGAGGGAGACACAGAATCAGAAGCAGGCTACAGGCTCTGACTTGTCAGCATGGAGCCCGATGCAGGGCTTGAACCCACAAATTGTGAGATCATGACCTGAGCCAAAGTTGGATGCTTAACCCACTGAGCCACCAGGATTTTTTAAATATAGTTTAATTTTTTATATTGAAAATTTGGGGAATATAAAGAATGCTTTTTTAAATAATTTAAAGGCAACCAATAGAAAAATTTTAAATAGATTAACTTCCAAGATTTCCTTCATAGAAAAAGTAATTTTAAAAGTAAATAAAAAATATTGCATACAGCAAATAAAATGTAAGGAAATAGCAAAATCTCAAAAAGAGGATAAAACAAGTAAATTATAAGAAAATATGTAAATGGGTTAACTAGCCCATTAAAGGACCAGTAATTTCAAATTGGTTTCATCTGTTTTATTGAAGAATAACTGACGTATAGTATTGTATTAGTTTTAGTTGTATAACATGGCAATTTGATATTTATATACATTATGAAATTATCATCGGAGTAAGTCTAGTTACCATGTGTCACCATACAAAGTTATTAAAATACTCCCTATGCTATACACTACATCCCCATGTTTTATTTATTGTATACCTGGAAAACTGTACCTCTTAATCTCCTTTACCTATTTCATCTATTCCCCCCACACCTCGCTTCTGGCAACCATCAGCTTGTTCTCTGTACCCGTAAGTCTGTTTTGTTTTATTTGTTTGTTTTTAAGATTCCACGTGTAAGTGAAGTCATATGTTATTTGTCTTTCTCTGTCTGACTTATTTCACTTTCATAATGCCCTCTAGGTCCATCTGTGTTGCCACAACTGGCAAGATTTCACTTTTTCTGGCTAATGCTCAGTTGCATATACATACCACATCTTTTTTTATCCATTTATCTATCCATAGACATTTAGATTGCTTCCATATTTTGGCCATTGTAAATAATGCTGCAATGAACATAAGGGTGCATATGTCTTTTGAATTAGCGTTTTTGTTTTCTTTGGATAAATACCCAGAAGCAGAAATGCTGGATCGTATGGTAGTTCTATTTTTAATTTTTTGATAAACTTCCACACTGTTTTCCATAGTAGCTGTACCAGTACACATTCCCACCAACAGTGTATAATGGTTCCCTTTTCTGCACATCGTTTCCAACACTTATTTCTTATCTTCAGAAATAAAATTCAAGTCTATGTTGCTTAAAAGAGAGCCACCAAAAAAGAAGTGGCTCAGACAGATAAGAAGTTTAAGAATGGGTGAATACACTTTGATAAATACAAGCAAAAGAAAAACTTACACACCAGGAGCCAAGCTAAAAGCAATAAACAGGCGAAAGATGTAATTTTATATTGATAAAAGATATAATCCACAACTAACAGAAAATAGTCATAAACATTTTTATACACCAAATAGCATAGCAAGATTTAATAAGCAATGTCCATATATCAGACCATAAAAACAACTCCCCAAAGCAGAAATTCCAAAGGCCAACATATTTCCAACCACAATACAAACCAAAAACGATTATCAGATTTTTAAACAAACAAACTAATAAATAAACAAAACCAATAACTTGAAACTTTTAAAAAACACTCTCCTAAACTAACTTATAAAGGATATCAAATCCTCAATTATATACTAGGTTTTAAATAACATAACTAAGAATATTAATAAAAATTGTGGGAGGTGGCCAAAATTCCAGCCAAGAATGAATTCATAACCTTTAATGAATTATTAAATCAAGTATGAAAATAAATTGATATTTGATAAACTGATAAGTCTGATCATTAATAAAATACACTAAAAATAAAATTATAAATACAATGATAATCAAGTTTAAGCGTTTGCCATCAGGTACTGAACCAAATTCTTTATGTAGTTATCTTGTTGAAACATCACATTACTTTTGAGGGATGGGCATTAGTAGTAGTTATATTTTATAAATAAAGAAATTGAGATTTCAAAGCATTAAATAATTTTTCCAAGATAACACAGCTAGTAAATGACAAAATTGGGATTTAACCCAGCTTTGTCTGACTCCAAAGTCTTTGCCTGTAATCACTGCCATTACAGGGTTATTAGAAAAGAACAAAGAATCTAAATGATTATTGTTCTGAAAAACTAGACAAACATCTGACAAACCTAAAATGGAAAATAAAAAGAAAAAACAAAAAAATTTTTTCACTAAGAATCAAGAGGATATAACAGATACATTATAGTTTTTAAATTATTATTTATGTTAATAAATTTATAAACATTGATGAACGAGATTATTTCATTATGAAATATAAATTACTAATTGTGCTGAGAAGAAATAGATGATCTGAATAAACAAAAAACTTGAAAAAATAGAAAGGTACACAAGTCATAAAGGTTAGAATGATTTATCAGTGATTTTTTTTAAAGTTTCAAATAAGAATAATCTTTAAAACTCAGGTATAAAACCAAAATGAACAAATGTCAAAACTTTATCAAGACCCAAAGGAAGACTAGAATAAATGTTCCTAAATAGGAAAACCCAACTTTATAAAGATGTAAATAAAATTCTAAAATTGAGTTCAGGGTTTAACTCAGTCTTCATGGGGATAATTTTTGAAATTTGCAAAATGTTTTCTAAAGTTAACAAATGAAAACCAGGACTGACCATCACATTTTTGGGAAAGACAAAGACATACACATGTACCCCAATATTTATAGCAGCGCTATGAACAATAGCCAAATTATGGAAAGAGCCCAAATGTCCATCAACTGATGAATGGATAAAGAAGATGTGGTATAGGGGCACCTGGGTGGCTCAGTCGGCTGAGCAACTGACTTCGGCTCGGGTCATGATCTCTCAGTTTGTGAGTTCGAGCCCCACATCGGGCTTGCTGCTGTCAGCCTGTCAGCACAGAGACTGCATCAGATCCTCTGTCTCTCTCTCTCTCTGCCCCTGCCCCACTTGTGCTCTCTCAGAAATAAATACACATTTAAAAAAAAGAAAAAGAAAAAGATGTGGTGTATACACACACACACACACACACACACACACACACACACACAATGGAATACTACTCAGCAATCAAAAATAATGAAATTTTTCCATTTGCAACAATGTGAATGGAACTAGAGTGTATTATGCTAAGGGAAATAAGTCAGTCAGAGAAAGACAAATATCATATGATTTCACTCATATGTGGAATTTAAGAAACCCAACAGATGAACATAGGTTGAAGAGAAGGAAAAATAAGATAAAAACAGAGAGAGAGAGAGACAAACCATAAGAGACTCTTAAATATAGAGAACAAAGTGAGGGTTGCTGGAGGGGAGATGGGTGGGGGATGGGCTAAATGGGTAATGGACATTAAGAAGGGCACTTGTTGGGATGAGCACTGGGTGTCATATGTAAGTGATGAATCACTGAATTCTACTCCTGAAACCAATACTACACTATATGTTAGGTAACCTGAACTTAAATAAATTAAAAAGAAAAAAACATGCATAATTAAGGGCTATCTGGGTGATTAAAACATCCTATAAAGTTTTGGCAATTAAACTATAAAAAAACTTGCAAAAATCAGTGGGTAGATCAGTGGAATGGGATTCATAGCCTAGAAAGACACGTGGCATATAAAGGAATTAATATGTGATAAAGGTGCCAATACAGTCAGTGGGGAAAGAATTACACAGTCAATGCAGCAGGATAACTGCGGGGGAAAAAGAGGTGGGCAGGGATGAGATCCTTCCCTTGCCCCACACACATGCACACATTTCCCTGATGATCAGCGATGTTGAGCATGTTTTCATGTGTCTGTTGGCCATCTGGATGTCTTCTTTGGAAAAATGTCTGCTCATGTCTTTTGCCCATTCTTTAATTGGACTTTCATCTTTGGGATGTCGAGTTTTATAAGTTCTTTATATAGCTTAGATACTAACCCTTTATCAGATATGTCATTTGCAGATATCTTCTCCCATTTCGTAGGTTGCCTTTTAGTTTTGTTGATTGTGCTGTGGTAGCTTAACTGTTCCTGTTGCAGGATGTCAGCTCTACCTTGTCTCTCTTGGCTTCTCTCCAGGTCTGGTTCTCAGCCTTCCCTTCAGTTCTGTGGCCTACCCAATACCCTAAGCAACGAATTCTTTTTCTATTTAAGTTAACTAAAGTCACTTCCTGTCATTTGCAAGCAAGAATCCTGACTAGTATATCTCTCTAGATAAGTGGTCAAGGATATCAAATGGAAGTTCACACACAAAAAAAAGAAAGAAATACAAAATGTCACTAAGTATTTTTAAAGTGTCTAATTCACAACATTAGATAAATCATTCTTAGAAAATCAAAGCAAGAATTTGGGCATAAAATTAACATGCTTCTTTATTAACAGTAATATTTTGAATTAGTAAATATGTGGAGAAATGGTAGGAACACAAATTTGTACAATTTTTTTAGAAAACAATTTGAGTATATATACTAAACCCCTTCAATACGCCCACAACTTTTTGACATATTAATTCTTATTCTAGAAATTTATCCTGATAATCATTTATGCAAACATTTATGTATAAGGATATTCACTTTAACTTTGTTTTTCAAAGTGAAAAAAAGCAAAAATGTGCTCAGTAATATGAGAACGGTTACATACAGTAGAATCTTTCTTAACGGACTTCCGCTAAACCAATGCCTGATTAGTCGGTGGTATTTATTTCCTCTGTGAAACACACTGCACATTCCTCATTCAGACACACATGTACCTTTCCCCCCAAATTAGGTGGGTACTTACCAAGAGTGGGATATGTTTGTGCCTAGGCCCATTTACAAACTCAGTATCTACCACTGTCATTATGAATGCTACAAGAAAGACGTAGTTGTTTCTATAAAAATTAAGTTGAATGTTTTGCAAATTTTAGATAAAAGCAGATTGCTGAAAAAGAAAAAAAAAGAGCAGAAGGAAGGGAGGGAGGGACGGAGGAAAGAAGGAGGGAAGGAAGGAAGGAAGGAAGGAAGGAAGGAAGGAAGGAAGGAAAAAAAGCAGGGAGGAAAGGAAGGGAAACAAAGAAGATACTATTACTAGGCAACAGCAAGCATTGGGAAAAATCAGTCAAGTCTAGAGCCATGATTCTCAAGAATTTGGTCCCTTCTTAAAAATGATTAAGGTCCTTAAAGAGCTTCTGTTGATGTGGGAAATATCTCTGGACATTTACCATATTAGAAATTAAAACTGAGAAATTTGTAAACTATTGACTTTAAATTCATTCTTAAACATAACAATAAGAAACCCATCACATGTTAACATAAATAACATATTTTTATGACAAGAAAATATATTTTCTAAAATAAAAAAAATTTTAGAGTAATGACACTGTTTAACATTGTTGTAAACCTCTAACACTTAGATTAATGAAAGGCAGCTGAGTTCTCACATCAATTCAATGTTCAATCTACTGTAGTATCACAAGTCATGGAGCCCCTGGAAACCCTATTATATACTCATGAGCAAATGATAGTGGGAGAGGCAATAATACCTTAATACTATTATGAATATAACTTTGGCATTGCAGACATCCTTCTAGGGGCTTGGACACCTCTAGGAGCCCACAGACCACACATTGACAAATGCCTGGCAAAAGGTTTATGCTCAGACTTCTTGTAATTGTCTCTAAGTCTGTGATCCACTTCAAAAGGAACAAACAGAAAACCACAGAAATTAGAAGTGTGTTACTGATATTGTTTATGCACTAAAGATAGCACAGATGACCCATTATAATTAAAGACCCTGGCCCACATTTTTTTAGTGATGAATGAATCCATAGATATATGCTTTATGTACTTTTTTAAATGTTTAAGAAATGTATGTGTTTTAAAAGTAATTCCACATCATTTCTTTTACTATTCTCCACTAGCTATTTCACTTTGGGCTGCAATACTTAAGCACTCATTATTTCACTTAGGAGTCTGAAGCTACAGGGTTGGTTAATTTGGTGGCTAGGACACGTCAAGGCTCTGGGTTGGCATGTCTGAGATAGCCTTGGCTTTCCCCCATGCTCCCAAGATGGCAGCCACAGCTCCAGGAACAGACAGCAAGAAGGAGGGCTGGGGTTGGAGATGGAGGACGGAGGGTTATTTCATCTCAAGCATCTCTCTCCTTAACAGGAGGAAATTCTTTTCCAAAACCCCTTAACAGACTTCCCTTCTGTCTCACTGGCAGTCAGGTTGTTTGCTACCCCCCCAAACCATTCATTGAAAGAATGGAATCATCATGACTGGCTCTGAGCAATCATCAGTATCTCAGTGTTGGTGTCTCAGCATCTCAATTTCATCCTCTCAGTCTGAACAAATTGATTCTGCACATCTGAACAAAATCAGGGGGTCATTTAGCTGGGACCAGTGGGGGAACTTCTGTGCCATGGATGATGACAGTGTGTCACCTGCTTTAAACCAAATTTTTCAATTAACCAGCCAACTGCTGGCCGAGTGCACAGTTTAACAGGGTACATCCATACCCAGACATTAAAATCATCTCTAAAAGCAAAATACAATATTGTATTTATAGTGTGAAACCAATGTATGCATTTATGTATACATACTTATGGATATACATAAATATACTTTTTATTTGAGTGAGAGCGTGCATGAGCAGGGGAGGGGCAGAGGGAAAGAGAGAGAGAATCTCAGGTAGGCTCCAGCACAGAGGCTGACCCAGGGCTAGATCCCACGACCCTAGGATCATGACCTGAGCTGAAATCAAGAGTCAGATGCTCAACCGACGGAGCCACCCAAGCACCCTGACATACATATACTTTTTTCAAAACTAGAATGGAAGATACAAAAATATAACTGTTTTCTCTGGGTTTATGAGTTGGTTTTAATTTGTTTCCTTATAGCTTTTTGTATTTTCTGATTTCTCCAATGACACATCACTGTAATAAGCTGAAAACAAAACATTTTTAAATGATTTTGTGAAATAAAATAACATATGCATGTCTTTCATCTATATATCAGTTTTACAACATATTATTTCATTTTCTTTACCTGTAAAATCAAAATAAGAATATTTCATGAGAAAAATAAATTAATGTAAAATGCCAGCAGTAGTGCCTGGTAGATAATGAAAGCTCATTAAATTCATGCTATTATTGCTATGCCACATTCACTCAAAGATGGCATAGGTAGGACACGAGTAACTATCTTCATTTTGTAGATTAGGCAGCTAAGGCTAAGAGAAATGCAGTGACTTGCCCAACCTCACACCATGTGCCAAGATCAGTGTTCCTTTCAAGTATACCATCACTATTCACCATCTGTGGCATAGATGGCAGAAAAGAAAATTCTATTCCTAACATCTAAAAAATTTTGTTGTGATAGGGTTCTTTATACTAGAGGGGCGCCTGGATGGCTCAGTTGGTTAAACATCCAACTCTTGATTTCGGCTCAGGTCATGATCTCCTAGTTTGTGAGCTTGAGCCCCTCATTAGGCTCCAAGCTGACAGTGCAGAGCCTGCTTGGGATTCTCTCTCTCTCTCTCTCTCTCTGTCCCTCCCTCCCTCCCATGCACTCTCTCCCTCTCTTTCTCAAAATAAATAAATAAAACTTTAAAAAAACCCACTATACCAGATTTCTTTGTTGTTGAGATATAATTCACATACCATAAACTTCACCCTTTTAAAGTGTCCAATTTAGTGATTTGTAGTATATTCACAAGATTTGTAGTATATTCACAATCATCACCACTATCTAATTTCAGAACATTTTCTTGCCCCCCTAAAAATCCAATATCCATTAGCAGTTGTTCCCCATTCCTTTCTTCCCCAAGCCCTTTTGTGTCTCTATGGATTTGACTAGAGACTAGTTTAGAACCAAACAATATGTGGCCTTTTGTTTCTGGCTTCTTTCACTTTACATAGTGTTTTCAAGGTTCATTCATTCATGTAGATTCATTCATGTATCAATACTTTATTCCTTTTCATTGCTGAATAATATTCCATTATATGGATATATCACATTTTGTGTATCCACTCATAATTTTTATATTAGATTTCTGGACATGGTAATTTGACAGTTTAACCAACTAAACCAACCAGTAAATGAATCAGCAAAATTCAATAAACTAATAAAATGACTGAATAAAATAACCGGTAAACAAAAAATCAATCAGTAAGATTCAGCTCATCTAGTCCATCCATGACTGTTTGACTTCTTATTGACATCACTGTTATGAAAACCCTAATTCCTTGCTTTCCTTAAATAATAAAATATCATCAGACAGGCCCCCTTAAAAATCAGAAATATATTTTTTCACCTCTCCTTGGAATCTTTCTTGTTTGTTTTCTTTTTATTTACTAGAAACCAAGAATATTCCAATTCTTTCCAGAACCTTTTGTCCTTCAACTCATTTGTAAGTCTTTTAGGTCTAGACTGCCTCAACTGTAAACTACAAAACACAAGCATCCCTGGTACCCAGCTAAGGTGTCAATGGAAAACTTCATTTTCTCTTCCTTGGGGCTCTGGGATCTATGCTTGTTTTCTCCACAGATAAATATTTTCTTTTTTAAAGTTCATTTATTTATTTTGAGAGACAAAGGGTGGGGAGGACCAAAGATAGAGGGAGAGAGAGAATCTCAAGCAGGCTCTGCGCTGTCAGCACAGAGCCTGATATGGGATTCAAACCCATGAACCTGAGCTGAAATCAGGAGTCGGCCAGTTAACTGACTGAGCCACCCAGGCACCCCTCCGCAGATAGATGTTTAAATAGATGACCTCTGTGGTCCTATCCAGCTCCAGGAGTCTATGATTCTAGCTTTTGGTTTGTGTGGTTAGCCATCAACAGCACACTGCCCTACCCCACTCTAATCAGGGAATTTAGATGGTACTAAACTTCCTGTGGCTCTGGTGGCAGGAGGAAATAGAAGAAGGGAACATTGACACCATATTACAACAACCCAGAGGTTTATATTAGCACTCTACAGTTTACAAAGCAATTCTCTGTGCAATTTCTCATACAATTCCCCATGAGTTACCATGTCAGGCATTTTATCAAGGCAGAAACTGAGATTTGGGAACTGGTTCAAGTTCATATGGTCAAGCGATGGACCCTGTGTCTCCTATCTCCCACTCTGTGTTCATTGCATTGTCTCACTGAGCCACACCACTGTCAATGGCACTGGGACTGTGAAAAATGAACAGCAGAGGGCAAGTAGTAATGACTGGTAGGAGCTTACGGTGGTCACAAGGGTGACTGTTCACTGGCATGCCTGTGCCGAGTGGGAATAAAGGAAAGGTTGACAACAGGAGTAAAGGGACAGTCAGAGAAACAACTTAAAGTTATTTAAGGGGTGCCTGGGTGGCTCAGTTGGTTAAGTGTCTGACTCTTGATTTCAGTTCAGGTCGTGATCTCACGGTTTGTGAGTTTGAGCCCTGCATCAGGCTCTGTGCTGACAGTCAATTAAATTTATTTATTTATTTTGAGAGAGAGAGAGAGAGAGAGAGAGAGAGAGAGAGAAGGCTAGCAGCACAGTCAGTTAACTGTCTGACTCTTGATTTTGGCGCAGGTCATGATCTCACGGTTCTTGGGTTCAAGCCCCACATTAGGCTCTGTGCTGACAGAGTGGAGCCTGCTTGGGATTTTCTCTCTCCCTCTCTCTCTCTCTGCCCCTCACCTGTTTCCCCCACCCTCTCTCTCTCTGTCTCTCTCTCTCTCAAAATAAATAAACTTGAAAAAAAAGTTATCCAAATGCACTCAAAGCCAGTACCCCACCCCCAAGCTACATGAAGAACACTCGGCACCACATATTGAAAGTTTTTGAGAAATAAATGTTTGCCAACTGCCTGTGGATGGCCACTTAAACTGGGCATTAACCATCCAGCCCAGACCTTCCCACTGAAACACTGCTTGGTGACATGACAGTCTCCACTCTGAGCATCTACGAGGGGATCTTAAGTTGCTATTAAGGACCCTTGAGCAGGGAAGGCACACCATCACAGGTAAGCCATACATAGAATAAACAAACTGCCTTGCTCGCCATCTCAATCCATTTCAACACCCACCAACACCCAAACTTTTCACCAGACCCCAAGACCTACATTTTGCCTCCACTTCTACCAACACCATTTTTTCATATATATCGGCTATAGACATGCCAGGCGTTTTGCATACACTATGCTGCAGCATCACACCTGCCAGACAGGCATTATTATCCCCATTTTATAGATGGGCAGACTGGGATCTGAAACATGGATAACTTGTCCAAACTACTTAGGGACAGAGCTGTCATTTTTTAAACTCAGGTGTCTGTTGTTCCAAATTGATTTTCCTTCTACTAAAATGCAGTATGTCTATCCAAACTCTATTTTCGATTTTCAACCAAAAGCTTGCCTGCAGTTGAAATATATAAAACATTTCAAAGAAGCTTTTATCAGTATATATTTGACATTCAAATTTCTAAGTATATTTATTATAAAGTCAATTAATGAAATAACGAAGCTGCCTTGATAGACACAGTTGCAAAAGGCATTCTAGCTTCTGCCTCTTCATGCTCTGTTTTATTTAGATTGCAGAGAGTTGAGAAAATCATGATTCAGTAGGTGCAGCTGTCTTTTAATAATGGTTTTAACAGTCTTTTAAAAATGATCTCAAGTCACACTGCCACTAAACAGATATGACAGAGAAGACTTTATTCTGTCTGCAGAAGAACTTGTTAGCCTGGTTGCACAAATGGATGTGTTAATTTTCTCCAGTGTGTTAACAACTGTTGCATACCACATTTTAGTGTGCCTGTTGTGTCTGTTACAATTTTAGTAACAGTTTAAAGTATATTTAATATTTTAGGATGAATTTTTCCCAAATTGATCTATAAATTCAGTGCAATCTTAATTAAAATCCCAGCAGTCTTCTTTAAAGAAATTGACAAGCTAATGCTGAAGTTTGTAGGACATGCAAAGGATCTACACCAGCCAAAACAATTCAGAAAAGTATAATAAGGCTGATGGATTTACCTGATTCTAAGACTTACAAGAAAGCTGCCATATTCAAGACAGTGTGGTACTGGCGTAAGGATAGATTTACAGATTAGTGGAACAGAGGAGAGTCCAGAAATAGAATCAAACTTTTATGAGTAATTGATTTTTGACAATGATGCCAAGGTAATTAAATGAGAAAATCATCATAATGTTGCTAAAACAACTGGATATCCACAAGGGAAAAAATTTAACCTCTACTCTTACCTTACAGTACACTCGAAAATTAACTCAAAATAGATCAAAGGTTTAAACATAAGAACAAACACTACTTAATTTCTGGAAAAATGCATAGGAGAAGATGTTTGTGACATCCAGTTAGGAAAAGCACAAAAGCATACATCATAAAAGGAAATATTTATTAAATTGACTTTCAAAATTAAAAAAGCTTTTGCTCTTAAAAGTTGAAAAGATAAAAAGGCACCATTTCACAATATATATGTCAAGCCACTCTGCTGTCCACCTTAAATTTATACAATGCTATATGTCAATTATATGTCAATGAAACTGGAGAAAAAAATGAGCAAAAGGTTGTGATAATATATATGCAAAACACATATCTGACAAAAGCCTTATATCCAGAATTTGTAAAGAATTCTTATGACTCAGTAAGGAAATAACCCAATAAAAATGGGGAAAAGATTTGAACAAACGTTTTACAAAGATCACAAAAGCCAATAAACCCATGAAAAGATGCTCAACATTAAAAATTATGAGGAAAATGTCACTTAAAACCACATGAGCTTGGAGTACCTGGGTGGCTCAGTTTTGAGCCACGGCTCAAAAGGTCATGATTTCACAGCTTCATGGGTTCAAGCCTCGCATCAGGCTCTGTGCTGGCAGTGCTGAGCCGGCTTGGGATTCTCTTTCTCTCCCTCTCTCTCTCTCTCTCTCTGCCCCTCCCCCACTCTCACCATCTCTGTCTCTCTTGAAAATAAATAAGTAAACTTTAAAAAAAAACTACACGAGCTATTTACTACACACTTGGCAGTAACAAGTACTGGTGAGGAGGTAGGGCAGCCAGAACTCTCATTTGTTGCCTGTGTGAAAGTCTAAAATGGTACCATGTCATACAAGGTTAAACACATACATGCCATATGACCCAGCAAACTCACTCCTAAATATTTACTCAAAGGAAATAAAAATTTATGTCCACAGAAAAACTTTTACATGAATGTTTATTGCAGCGTTATTCATAATAGTTAAAACTTGGGGGGGAGAAAGAAAACCCAAGTGTTAGTGAATGGATTAACAAATAGTGGTACATCCAGACCATGGGATACTACTCAGCACTAAAAGAAACAAAATATTAATATACTTAGCAACATGGATGTATCTCAAAAACATTACGTTAAGTGAAAAAAAAGTTAAACACAAAGGACTACATACCATGATTCCATTTATATGAAATTCTTTAAAAAAAAAAAAAAAAAGGCACAACTATAGTGACAGTAAATCAGCAATTGCCTTCTGACCAGGAGTTGAGTGAGTGGACTGACTGCAAGGAGGCACAAGGGAAATTTTTAAGGTGATGGAAATGTTCTATCTTGATTATGAAAGTGGTTTACAACTGTATACAATTAGCAAAATTTATTAAACTGCACATTTAGAATTTTATCTAATGTAAAGTAGACCTCAGTAAAACTGCGGTGAAATGAATTTTTTTTAATTACTAGGGTTTCAGTATCTTTTAAAAAGAAAGAAAAAAATCCCAGCCTAAGAACAAAAGTGTGTTTGTTCCCTTCTGCAGGATAATACCAAGGAAACACACACAAAAGTTAAACAAAATATGTAAAAGATTGACTTCTTGATACTGTCTGCTTCAAATTTTTTTGTCCCTCTAATCTCCATCTCAAGAAAAATGAGAAATAAAAGAAATGTACCTTAAATACCTTTGGCTGACTTTAATATACCTAAAACTAAATATTAAATATGTTCGTAGAGAACAGCTTTGTTACAGAACACTCTTTTCATTGGGCTGTAGCTGCTTAGGGCATTTAAAGACAAGTGAGAAAGAGACTGCTTGGTTTGTTAGTTGTTTTGATTGGAGGTTTGGGGTTTTTGGGGGGTTTGGGGCGGTTTTTTTGGTTTTGGGTTTTTTTTTTTAGCAGCGCTGAGCTGTTTCATCATGCTTTCCTATTGCCACAAAAGCTATTAGGACTCATCAGTCAACACCCAGTGTCAGATAATTATCCATTAACATATTTCACCTGCACTGTGATGAAAATGATATCACAACTTGCAAGAGATCCCCTTGAAGATGAAACTGGAAGAAATTGTGGCCACATGTTATTTCAAACCTGTATTCACTACACCTCCTGACTGCCTGTCATCCAAGAGAGGCCAAACAGATGTGTAAAAATAGCTGTTTAACAGGGGGGGAAATACTGTAAAATTGTTTATGGCAGGACAGCGGGTTCTTATAGGCAAAGTAAATTACAAATAGATTTCTCAATTACTTTTTAAAGCCCGGTATTTGATTCTTATATAACAGTCAAAAATCAATTTTGCATGGAATTTATGTGAATGCCTCATTATTAATAAAACAGCAGTTGGCGACTGCTACTTCCTTCCCACAAAAGCAGCGCGCAGTGGGGAAGCATTCACGTGCCAGGCTGTGCAATCCTTTATCTTTTTATCCTCTGCTTCAGATCATAAAAAAGGGAAGAAATGAATTCCAAGCAAATCTTAGGCATAGGCTTCTGGCAGCACCTATTACAAGGGGCCCTGGAGGGATGCCTCGAGAGTATTCAGTGGTGGGTGTTGGAGCTGTCCTGACCCCCCCCCCCATCAATGCCTGCTCATGTACCCTGAAGGTCCCTTTTTTTAAAAAATAAAATAAAATCTAATCAAGCAAATAACTGCAGTTGTTGAAAAAGACACTGAACTTCATCTCTCACTCTATCCCTAGTGTATCTCATCTCAGTACTAGATGAGTCACTGTTGACCACATGAATTTATTTAAAATGGTTGACCAGTGGCGTTTTGTTCACATCACTTAATGATAAATACTAATTTTTGAAACAAAAGAACATGTTCCTGATGCAAACATTCCAAGCACCTGACATATTCATCTCCAATTCACAAATAGGAAAATTGAATTCCATTAATGTCCACAGACCATAATACTCTGTTCCCTATTTTGTACTTGATTCATCAGACCATGAATACCGCCTTCCCAAGTGAAAAGTGAGGTATAATGAGAAAACCTAGCTTCTCCGGATCGCCTTTCCTAACCAACAGGGGGACTTCTAGTAACTTATATCATTGCTGTAGGCCTTGTCTCTTCACCGGGAAAATAAGAGAGTTTTCAAAATGATCTGAGGTTTCTTTCATATCATAAACAACTCCAAGATCCAGGGCAATGAGGAAAAAGTCATTGCATTCCCATTCCATGTGAAAAAACAAAAAGAGAGTCATTGTATGTTTGGACACCACCATGGGGAAATGTTCATCGTCAGAAGTTAAATACCATTAAATCATAGCTGCCTGCTATTTCTTCTACTGGGTCACACTTCAAAGATACCAACAGGAGAAACTCTGCGTGCTTGCAGCATGTTTCCACATACTGATTTCTCCTTGATTCGGATCTCTGCTCCATGCATCATCACACCTGGAAACTGGGAAAGCCACACTCACCCCCTATGCTTCTGTGTCAACAGCTAACCAGCAGTAGTAACACAATCATTAAACCAACCCAAAAAACTGTGCTGGGATCTAGTTTGGAAATTCTACTTGAAACAGACGTGTGTATGAGATGACCTCTTGCAGATACAGAAATGCCAGAAATTTGCTTAAGAATAGAAGTCCAAGGTAGATAAGATCTTATCTCCAGTTTTGTCTTTAAAGGCTAGATTTGATATATTCTTAAGAAAGAAAGTAGCTTAAATATTATCAACATATATTATGGAGTTTTATTTTTTTATTTTTTTTAATGTTCATTTATTTACTTTTGAGAGAGACAGTGCACACACGTGTGCACACACACACACACACGCACACGCACAAGTGGGGGAGAGGCAGAGAGAGAGACACAGAATGTGAAGCAGGCTACAGGCTCTGAGCTGTCAGTGCAGAGCCTGATGTGGGGGCTGAACCCATGAACGGTGAGATCATGACCTGAGCCAAAGTCAGACACTTAACCAACTGAGCCACCCAGGTGCGCCTGGAGTTTTTTTTTTTTAAGTTTATTTATTTATTTTGAGAGAGACAGAGACAGTGTGAGTAGGGGAGGGGCAGGGAGAGAGAGTGAGAGAGAGAGAGAGAGAGAGAGAGAGAGAGAATCCCAAGCAGGCTTCACACATCAGCGCACAGCCCGATGGTGGGGCTCAAACTGACAAACTGCAAGATCATGACTTAATCCAAAATGGAGAGTCAGATGCTTAACCAACTGAGCCACCCAGGTGCCCCATGGAGTTTTATTTTTTTAATGTCTATTTGTTTTGAGAGAGAAAGAGAGTGTAAATAAGTGGGGGAGGGGCAGAGAGAGAGAGAGAGAGAGAGAGAGAGAATACCAAGCAGGCTCTACCCTACCAGTGCAAAGCCCAACAAGGGGCTCAATCTCAGGAACCATGAGATTAGGACCTGTGCTGAGATCAAGAGTCACTGGATACTTAACCAACAGAGCCACCCAGGTACCCCTATCATGAAGGGGTTTTTTAATGTTTATTTATTTTTGAGAGAGAGAGAGAGAGAGTGCGCACAAGCAGGGAGGGGAAGAGAGAGAGGGGGACAGAGGATTTGAAGCAGGCTCCATGCTGACAGCAGAGAGCTCCATGCCCCATGTCCAGCTTGAATGCAAAAACCATGAGACTATGACCTGAGCCAAAGTTGGATGCTTAAGTGTCTGAGCGACCCAGGTGCCCTCCTAGTATGGAATTAAAAAAAAAAAAAAAAAAAACGATTACTTTGCCTTTTATTCTTCCTCTTATTTTCACATTCACATGTTTCAATAAAGACATGAACAAGTCTCTTTGAGAATCATGTAGTTGATCCAACTGAAATCAGCAAAACCAGTATTCCTTGGGGGGACAAAAATTGGCCAGAAAAAAGATACACTTTTTTCTTTTTTTTCCTTTTTTTAAAAGTTAATTTATGGGGTGCCTGGGTGGCTCAGTCGGTTAAGCGGCCGACTTCAGCTCAGGTCATGATCTCACGGTCCGTGGGTTCGAGCCCCGCGTCGGGCTCTGTGCTGACAGCTCAGAGCCTGGAGCCTGTTTCAGATTCTGTGTCTCCTTCTCTCTCTGACCCTCCCCCGTTCATGCTCTGTCTCTCTCTGTCTCAAAAATAAACGTTAAAAAAATAAAAAAAAAAGTTAATTTATTTATTTTGAGAAAGAGAGAGCAGGGAAGGGGCAGAAAAAGAGGGAGGGAGAGAGAATCCCAAGCAGGCTCCACACTGTCATCGCAGAGACCGATGCAGGGCTTAAACTCACAAACCTCAAAATCATGACCTGAGCCAAAATTAAGAGTTGGACACTTACCGACTGAGCCACCCAGGCACTTCAAGATACACTTTTTTCTAAGTCAAATTCACATTCGGGATTTATTGTGCAAGTGCTGCTAATAAATTCAAAGAGAAGCTTATATACTGTTGATTGTGGCCGATTGCATGAATGGCTTCAAACCTTCACCCCCTACTTGTATCCGTGTCCTTTGCCCTGTGACTTTGCAGTTCCTCACTAGGGGCAAATCTGTTTCTTTATTCCTTGAATCTGGTCTCAGACACATGACTTGCTTGGCCAATAGAAAGAGGTAGAATGGACAGATGTGCCCATACCGTGCCTCAGCCCCAGCCTTTCTGCAGGTCATTTCCTACTTCTGCCATTGCCACGACAGGCATGTGCCTGGATCATCCGTGGGGTTTCAGGAGAAGGATAAGGAACATGTGAAGCAAAGCTAACCCACTCCAAATAAACCCAAACTAGATTGACCATCCCTGAGATACAGGAGGGAGCCTAGCCAAGATCAACTAAAACCTGTACATGCAGGAGAAAAAAGGTCTACTGTTTCTAAGCCCCTGAGATGTCATGCTTGTCTGTTATGCAACAATTTTATGGTAACAACTAATAAATTGACCTTTCCTAATATTAACTGATACCAATGATGATGTTAACAATGCCACACTTTCTCAAAATATTTATGACTGTCTGGTCTTGCCCCACCTTTATTAGCATCAGTGATAGATTGATTCTGAGTCATTATCATTTTAATCTTGTTGATAAACAATCCTCCTCGCGTTCTCTGAGTATCTCAGGCAAGGAGTTCTCAAAGGTTTGTGTGCCCAGAACTACCTGGAGGGCTTCTTAACACACAGGTTTCTGGAACTCATCTCCAGAGTTTCTGTTTCAACTGGTCTGCAGTCAGCATCGGACTGAGATTGTGCATTTCTCATGGGTTCCTAGGCAGTGCTGATGCCACTGGTTCTAGGACCACACCTGAGAGCCACTCCCTTAGGCCATCAGGGGTTAAGCACAAGGTTGCCGGTTCACCTACCCATCTGTGTTTTCCCAAGACATGTTTTCCATCACCTTCTCCCTCCAGCCAATAAATGAGTGGGGCCAGAGCCAAGATTCCACAGCCTTCCAGATGAGTTCCCCCTGGAAGAGGCCGTCTCTGCAGCAAATAGCAAGCGAGGTCCCCCAAGCCACACAGCAGGGACTAAGCACATTCTCTGCCCCACATCTACAGCTATTTTAGGGACTTAGGAAGCTACCTGGCTTGCACCCAAGATGCATTGATTCGGGGGGATAAAAGAGAGTTCACGCTTCTTCTGTGTCCACCTCAAAGCACTGTTCTTAAATTCCTCATCGTAGAATTCAGGGGTTTTACTGTCAGAAAAAAATCTTAGCCCCATCTATTTAAATGTGTGCAATCAATTTCCCTCTCAAGTCTCCATGGCAGGTATTCTCATTTCTTCCCACTTGCTGTGTATGCAGTGGTCCCCCACTGGGAAAACAGAGTAGCTTTTACTCATGGTGCAGCTCAGCTCTGCCTGATTTCCTTTTTACAATGGTCTGAAGTCAAATTTGAACTCAGACACTTGCACATGGCTCTTTAGCATCAGCAAGAGTTGGCAGGGATCTGGGTCCTCTGAGTGATGTTTATTTGCAGTGCTGCCTCAGAAAATGAAACCAAATTAAAAAGCTGCCCCCTTGAAACTTAACGTTTTAAAATGCAATAGGGAAATAGTAAGCAATTATAAAGAACTGGCCAGCCTGCTTTACCTTTCATGTCCTTTTTTTTTTTTTTTTTTTAATAAAGTATGGTTTTCATCTGTTAACTGCTACATTATTCTAACTCAATGGCTGTGCTTTGAAGAAGGGTAGGGTTGCCCTTGAGGTGTGCAAACACTTGCCCAGGGGCCTGGAGAACGTCTGGCACTTTTCTGTTCATAGCCTAGACTAGTGGAAATATTTCCAATCTGTGTACTGGAAGTAGCTTGACCCTATTTTGAAATTCTTTTCTATTTTGCTAAGAATTTCCGTAAGAATGCTGACACTCAATAAGTCACAAGCAACCACTATTTTTCCTACAAGTAAAGTTGTACACCATTTGACATATTAAAACTAAAGTGTTATTTTCATTCAACAGATATTAATCAAGCAGCTACTATGTGCAGGGACTGTGTCTGGCGATAGGGATCCGGAGATGCAAATATCCTCTCTTTCCTTCCAAAGTACTTCTAAGACTTTTGATGAAACAGACCCCATCATGAGTAAGGATCCCTTCATTCATTCAACACATATGCATTGAGTGCCTGTTATGTCCTAGGCACAGTGCTTAAAAGCACACAATGATAATAAAGGTAGCCTTAGTTCCTGCTCAAAGTTTAGTCTTGTGAGCCAGATAGGTACAAGAAAGTTGATAAATGTATGATTTGGGGCAACCATGTTGCAGGAACAGGGGGCAGAAGACTCTGTTTTGTTCTGTGAGGTCAGAGAACGCTTTTGGAGGAAGTAGCATTCAAGTTGAGATCTGAAAGTGCCAAAGAAGTTACAGAGAAAGGAGGAAGGGAAAGAAAAGAGGCAACAGGTCTGCAAAGGTGGTAATAATTGGTCACCCTTAAGAAATTGAAAGAATTGGTATAACAGGAAAGCATAAAGGCGGGGTCCACAGGGGATGACAGAGACACCCAGGCCCCTTCTCAAAGCCCATCCACTCAGTCCTTGGGCAGATGATTACCAGGGACTAGTTCTGTGCCCAGCCCTGCTCTACATTTTCAATATCCACCAGTGAGCAAAACAGGCAAAGAATCCTGCCCCCAAGGAGCTTATATACTAGTGGGAGAAAAGCAGGCTATAGAGAAGAGATACAACAAGTAAATTTTACCATATAGGAAAACATATCAGTGAGATGAAGGGAAAAAAGAAGTCACACTAGTGCAAGAGGACAGAGAATGTGGGAACTCCTTGAAGAAGAAAAGGGTTTCCGTGTAAGGTAAACCCAGTAGTTGCTATAGAAGCTCCCTTATGTCACCTTGAGAGGGTCTCCCTACTTTGGTGCCACATGGACCCAGATGGTAGCACCTGGGCAAGTAGGTCCCACATATGGACAGGTAGATGGGGTTAGTCTGCAAAGATGGAAGGCCAAATGTTTCATCCATTATACCTTATATCAATTTTTTTAAGTCTTGAATTGACTTTCTTTTATGCTTGGCAATAGGTCTCCTGATGGCCAGTGGAACCCTCTCTCTGTTGAACCAAACTATTAACCTAATAGTTAATTAGTTTACATAACTAGTTTACACAAATAGTGAATTAGTTTACAATATTATCTTCTTTGAGTTGTTTGCTGTTACCTTTCAGATATAAAGACCTCTGCTTCTGTTTTGTTAGTTTATGTTTCTCTGACTAGCACTCATCAGACACTTTATTTCTTACCTGACATATCCTGCAATTTCAGGTAACTGCCACCTGGTGGACAAGGGTTTCTGGACTTACTGTTAAACCACAAAACAAATGAGCATCTCAGCTCATTTGAGCTGAACAAATGGAGAGTTTAAAGAGCATGCTTTTCCTCCTGGTTTTGATTTTTCTAAAAACATTGAACTCTTTATTTAAAAAGCCACTAAGCAAAGCATGATACCTGTGTGGATACCTGGAACACGAGGTTTCTACTCAACCTGGTCTTGGTTCTCCTCTGGACATGTGCAGAAATAATAGGTCTTTCAGTTTTGGGTCTAAATCTTCCTGGTGTATATTCACAATGATACTTTCGACTCAGGGCAAACCAACAGTCCTGTCAGGCAGGACTCTGTCAACCATGCTTGTCCTGCAGGACGTGACCAAAGAACAGATACCTCATTCCTTCTGGATCCCCTTCTCCTTAGCTATTCCCGGCCTCTCTCTCTTTATCAGAAGCAGAAAAGTCCCATAGCATATCTAGATATTGCGAAATCTCCTGATTGTATTTTTCCAAGTAGCAATTTCCCTGCCTTCTGGCTTCTGATTCTGAATTTTTCTCTACTTGAGAAATGTTCCAGTTTCCCATTCCCCTTTCTGATCAATAGCTGGCCTCTACCTACAATCGATTCCTTCTTCAACTAGCTCTAAATCATAGTATCAGAGAGAAACTGCTTTCTGTTCAAAGGTTTAGTGTTACAAAAATAGTCACAACAATACTAAAACAAAACATGTAACTTGCTTTTTATTTATGTAAGAAATTTGAATTTTTTTCTGTAGGTCTGCGCTCCTCAGTTTTTAAATATCCCATACTTCTGTATGAAAACATTGGAACGTATTTATACCAGTCTTGGGATTCTACGTAATGAGTCTAATTTCTCCAAAAGCAACAGACTTCCTCTACCCCCTACTCCCAGACAAAATTTCCTAGTCTGAGTTTAATACTAAAGGCATATTAATTTCTAGAGAAGTGCAACCTTCTATGTTTAAACCAGTAATTAGGACAGTGTTTATACAGAAGGTCTGACGTGCAATTGTCTTCTGGACATTCTGGATCCTTACAACCCAAAATGCGGCCCTTGACCATTCTCATTATCTAGTTGCTTGTCATGAATGCAGAAATGGAGACTGTGCCACAGACCTACTAAATAGGAATCTGCATTTTTTTAATATGAAATTTATTGTCAAATTGGTTTCCATACAACACCCAGTGCTCATCCCAAAAGGTGCCCTCCTCAATACCCATCACCCACACTCCCCTCCCTCCCACCCCCCATCAACCCTCAGTTTGTTCTCAGTTTTTAAGAGTCTCTTATGGTTTAGCTCCCTCCCTCTCTAACTTTTTTTTTTCTCCTTCCCCTCCCCCTTGGTCTTCTGTTAAGTTTTTCAGGATCCACATAAGAGTGAAAACATATGGTATCTGTCTTTCTCTGTATGACTTATTTCGCTTAGCATAACACTCTCCAGTTCCATCCACGTTGCTACAAAAGGCCATATTTCATTCTTTCTCATTACCACATAGTATTCCATTGTGTATATAAACCACAATTTCTTTATCCATTCGTCAGTTGATGGACATCAAGATGGCATGGTATTAGCACAAAAACAGACACATAGATCAATGGAATAGAATAGAGACTCCAGAATTGGGCCCACAAAAGTATGGCCAACTAATCTTTGACAAAGCAGGAAAGAATATCCAATGGAAAAAAGACAGTCTCTTTAACAAATGGTGCTGGGAGAACTGGACAGCAACATGCAGAAGGATGAAACTAGACCACTTTCTTAACACTATTCACCAAAATAAACTCAAAATGGATAAAGGACCTGAATGTGAGACAGGAAACCATCAAAACCCTAGAGGAGAAAGCAGGAAAAAACCTCTCTGACCTCAGCCACAGCAATTTCTTCCTTGACACATCTCCAAAGGCCAGGGAATTAAAAGCAAAAATGAACTATTGGGACTTCATCAAGATAAAAAGCTTCTGCACTACAAAGGAAACAATCAACAAAACTAAAAGGCAACTGACAGAATGGGAAAAGATATTTGCAAATGACATATCAGACAAAGGGCTAGTATCCAAAATCTATAAAGAGCTCACCAAACTCCACACCTGAGAAACAAATAATCCAGTGAAGAAATGGGCAGAAAACATGAATAGACACTTCTCTAGACACTTCTCTAAAGAAGACATCCAGATGGCCAACAGGCACATGAAAAGATGCTCAATGTCACTCCTCATCAGGGAAATACAAATCAAAACCACACTCAGATATCACCTCACGCCAGTCAGAGTGGCTAAAATGAACAAATCAGGAGACTATAGATGCTGGAGACGATGTGGAGAAATGGGAACCCTCTTGCACTGTTAGTGGGAATGCAAACTGGTGCAGCCACTCTGGAAAACAGTGTGGAGGTTCCTCAAAAAATTAAAAATAGATCTACCCTATGACCCAGTAATAGCACTGCTAGGAATTTACCCAAGGGATACAGGAGTGCTGATCCCAATGTTTATAGCAGCACTTTCAACAATAACCAAATTATGGAAGGAATCTGCATTTTAATGAGATTCCCAGGTGATTCACAAGCAGTAAAATTTGAGAAGAAACGTAAATGGGATGATGTTTGGATGCCAGGATATTCTTCCCAGACAAAAGAGTAATATGGAAGACAAAGTTGGAAAAGTCACATCTGGCTGTTACTTTGGACATTTCTCTTCTTTACCACCTAATACCACCACCGTTGAAGTCTTTCAGTGGATCCAGGCTTCTGACAGTCAGCACATCCAGGCTCCTGGAAGACGCTGCGGTTCTCCTACAGTGGAAGGTGCCTCCACTTCCTCTCCTGCGGCTTTGACTACCCATGAAGCCTGTTCCTAAATCTTCCATTGTCAGTCCTCTCTCCCTCCTTCTGAACCCTCCCTTTGTCTAGCGTGGAGGATGCCTGGACTTAGGATAAGTTGGAATAAAAAGAAATAAGACTCTTTCATCCTCTTAACACCCCCTAGACCCCGGAGATTGGTGCTGCCCAGTAGAGCTTTCTGTGATAATGGATATGCTTTTGTCTGCACTGTTCATTCTGATAGGCACCAGCCACATGTAACTATGAAGCAATTGAAATGTAACTAATGTAGGGCACCCGGGTGGTTCAGTTCGTTGAATGTCCGACACTCGAATTTGGTTCAGGTCATGATCCCAGGTTCATGGGATCAAGCCCCGTGTCAGACTCCACACTGAGCATGCAGCCTGCTTGAGATTCTCTGTCTCTCCGCCTGCCAGCCCCCCACTCACGCACACATGTGCGCCCTCTCTCTCTCCCTCTCTCTCTCAAAAAAAGTAACTAATGTGACTGAGAAACTGATTTTTTTCATTCCCTATTTAAAATTTAAATCTTAATTAAAAATAAACAATTTTTTAATTTATTTCCCCAGTCACAATACCCACACTTCCAGTGCTGAATAGCCACCATGTGGCTACTGGCTACATTATTGGACAACACAAATCTAGATCATCCTCTTGGGGTTCCTTGGCTCCCCACCTTGCAGTTGCTGCTTGGGTGGTCCTTGCATCCTCATTTGATGTCCAACCACAACAGCTCTAGCAACTTACAGGTGTGTGTGCATGTGTGCAGCAGGCCAGAAATCTTTGTATCAGAATATGACTGCTGTTTTTATAATTACCACGTATGGTAAAACCTTGGATTGCAAGTAACTTGCTCTGCGAGTGTTCCACAAGATGAACAAGCATTTCTAATAAGTAAATTCTAACTTGATAAATGAGTGATGTCTTGCAATACGAGGAGTACGTGATGCTGAATATCACACAATCACAACTGAGCCAATGGTTCTTCTCTTTCCTCCCCTTCTCACTGCAGGATTGTGGGTGATCATTTCCCATGCTCAGATACTCCGTCTCAGGTCTCAGGGTTTGGCAGAAATCAGTGATTTTTCAGAACGTTGGAAGGTGCCCACAACTGGCACTAGTGTATTTTTGTCACTTCAAAGCACCTATGGACAGCCCTTTGCTTTTCCATACAAGAGTAAGCTTAGGAATGTTCTGCTTCCTTCTAGGTCAGGCTGCCTGCAGATATAGACCATTTCCTCTGCTGCCTTATTGCCAGTTACATCAAATACAGTATGTGACAAGAGTTTATTAATACTGTACTGTAGTCAACATCCATGTGAGCATGTGCAATGGCCCCCATGCAGAAAAAGATTCCATTGAGCCAATAGACAGCAGCGATTCCGCTAGTCTCTCTCACACCAGCTGCGAAGGTTTTCAAAGGTAAGTGCAGGTTAACGTGTTCATTTTTCTTTATACTTTGTATTTTCTTCATCATTTTGTGTTGTATTACTGTACTGTAATCATTCTTATATGAATATATTTGGGTTATGGAACGAATCATCTGAGTTTCCATTATTTCTTGTGGAGAAGTTTGCTTTGATATACAAGTGCTTTGGATTACAAGCATGTTTCTGGAATGAATTATGCTCACAAACCATGGTTTTACTGTATTTCCTTACCTAGCATAAAACTTCCCTAGAAACTAAAGCTCAAATGAGGTTTTTCTATTTTTTAAAGTGCTCTAAAAAGGACCCCCAAAAATGACCACCTTGTAACAACCTCAATATAGTTGTAAACTGCTTCAAGAAATTTCTTCTTTCAGAGACTCCAGAGGTATAGAAAGGGAGCAGCCCCATTAGCAAGCTTTACCACCAAACATCTGAATGTGTTAAAAGGAGAAATCAAATGTTCTGATTGGCTAATAAGAAGTCTGAGCAGGGACTAATGGACCATAATTCTCTCTCCAGAATTTATGAGGATTCATCATCATTTAATTAACAATATAAATATTAAAAAAACATTTTACAATAAAATTTTATAATTGTAATAAGACATCCTAGCACATGAATTATGGGGTACTAATTCCCACCCAGTTTTGTTGAAACTGGACATGAATGAATACATTAAAATGCATACTATGTCATGTCTTAGCATATAAAAAATAAAGTGGCAAAAAAGGGCTCAAAATTCAAAATTCTATCCCCTAAGAAAATAAGTGAAGAAATTCAATGAAAATGTAATTTATTAAGTTTGAGTTTTTATTCATTTTTCCACTAGTAATTACATTACCCACACAAGAGACAGTTATTGAAGAGGTTCAAAAAAATTAAACTGTCTTTTTTTTACTCTAGATTTGTAAGCTTTCACTGCTCTGCAGAGAGGCCATGTTTTTTCCTCCTAAATCACCCCATAATTTAAGAATGCAATAATAATAAAATATTAGCAGTCAGCAGAACACAAGGATCAGAATTTTCTGAACAGCAGCCCCAAATCATATCCAGTATCATAATCATTTGCTTACAATTATAATAATTAACATTCATGGATGTTTACAATGTACCCGGCACTGTGCAATGTGCTTTGCATATATTATCTCAGTGAATATTTACAATAACCCATGAGGTTATCATTTTCCTGTTAACCCATTTTACAAGTGAGAAAATTGAGGCTTGGGGGTGTTGAGTGAGTTGCCCCCGAAGCTAATAACTGGTAGAGACAAGATTTGAACCCAGGCAGTCTAATACTAAAACTTAGCTCTCCAGCCACACCATACCTATAGGGCAGCCAGTGAATTAACTCCACTGACACCTTAAGGAAGATGAAAACAGACAGATAAGAACTAAACCATCATCATCAGAGTTTAGGCAGCAGCTTGGTGAACTTGAAGCAACAAGGCAATGCTGGGAGACCAGCAAATCCCTGGGAGTTGAAGAGAGATCCCTTCAGGGGATACGCCCATGGAGACCATAGATCAGAAAAGCGCTTCTGGGAACCCACTGAATAAAATAAATGTGGCAACAGGGTTTCACGATTGCAAGTGTTTAGATATTCAAAGGTTCGGCATTAATTTTAAGGATCTGGTTACAGTAGGGAACATTCAGAGATTTGGTGGAGGGTATAGTAGCTCCTGGGAAAAGATGCGTCCTGACAGTGAGACACGCTAGTGCAAGCACAATGTTCAGGATCAGGGAGGAGAAGGGAGTAGCCTGAGCCTGAGTCCTCAAGGATGTCAGCGGGACCCCGGGGCCAGGGCGGGGTGTGAGGCACAGGAGTGGGCAGAGTGGACGGGCCTTCAGCACTGACAGCAGCACCGGCTGCACAGATGTTGGGTCTGGGCATCATCTACAACCAGGGGTGTTCCTGGAGAACGCCCAACCAGGAAGGAGAAACACAGAGGGTCTCCTGATGACTGGGTTTGCAGAACATGTCAGGCACACCTTGGGAGGCCCAAAACTGGAGGGGAGCTGGGCAGAGTCACCTTCTGTGACTACCCTGATGTCTTGATTTTCCTTTCCAGACTGACGTGTGACTCCTGTTTCTGGCCCAGGAGGAGAGGCACATAGTGTCACCTGTCAGTGGTCTCGAGTTTGACTGAGAGGGCAATACCAGCCCAAAAACAAAATTTAACAAGGGCTCCAACGTCTGTCACATGCTGAAATTCAAATGTGAGTGATGGGGGCTTAGGAGGAGAACCCCGACACAAAGCACTTCTTAAGACACAGATCCTTGTCCAGTTACATTCATTTGACTGTCTATTAGCCACTCTGTTAGGATTGCTCTCTGGAGAAGCCAAAATCTGAACCATTCTATGGACTTCTGTAGATAAAGTTCAAACCACTGAATTCTAATCCTACCATAACCTTATCATTTAATTCAGAGTCTGCCCAAAGAAAATCTAAGCCTTATGGTTCACTTGACCCCTACTTGTGCCCTAGTTTATTGGTTTTGTTTTGTTATCTTCATGCCCTACACCCCAATATCCACCTAGGTGCAAATCAATAAATTGCCAGGTGAATAAACAGGGTCCAGACAGAGAGCATTGCCCTCCATGGTGCTACATGTCACTGTATCCTTATGTTGAGGCAAATGCTAGGGTCCACAATGACGACCAAAAAAAAATTCAGAGCCAAGTGAAAATCCTGCATAAAACTTACTGAACATTCTTTTTAATTTTTTTAATGTTTATTCATTTTTGAGAGACAGAGCATGAGCAGGAGAGGGGTAGAGAGAGGGAGACACAGAATCTGAAGCAGGCTCCAGGCTCTGAGCTGTCAGCACAGAGCCTGATGCGGGGCTCAAACTCATGGACTGCAAGATCATGACCTGAGCCGAAGTCAGAAGTTTAACCGACTGAGCCACCCAGGCACCCAGAACTTACTGAACATTCTAAAACTCAGCACAAATACAGCTCCCCCACCCCCTTCTCTCTGTCACCTGACCTAACCTCTACACACCCCACCCCCTTTCTGAGAATTACAATCCAACCTCATCTCGTTCGTGAGTAAATCATGTTCAGATTTTCTCTCCTGTAACCATAACCAAGCAAGAATGAGGTCTGTCATTAGAACCATGCTGGCTAGTGTTTTACACTAGCTGAGGAAAGTACATATTTGACTATCTCTTTCTACTATGCAATCCTGCTCCCCAGAACTGATTCCTAGGCTTGGGGTGAGGGATGGCAGGAGAGTGGTGGGATTAAGTCAGGTTATCAGGTGATTTAGAGAGGAAATCAGTAATCATCAATCCTTACACTTAGCGGGACAAGTATCATGAAACAGAGCTACAGGCAGAATTTCAGACCTTCAGATATTTAGACCATATAAAGCAAAGAAACAATAGACAAACATAAAGAAGATGTTGAAATGTTAATTAGGGATATAAAAGTAGTGAGTGGGTTTACTGGGCCTTAAGAAAACCTGGTAGACCAGGATAACATTTTCATGTACCAATAGACAGGCTTTCAGAAAACTTTTGCCTTTCAACTTTTTCTTCTTGCAACTAGACCAGATGGTAAGCATTGCCTTGGGGAATCAGAGAATAAAAGAAGCAGAAGTGTTAAAGTCGTGGCCCAGATTTAAAGCAGAAAAGATTTGAAGAATACACAATCAATAAGAAGGCCAGTTTTTTCAAACCCTGAAGAAAGAAAAGAGCTAGAAAAGGAGAGAGAATGGGGATCAAGCCAGATAATCAGACTCCAGTTGGTGTCCCTAAGAAGGGGTCCAAATCCCTGCCACATCATCCCTAGGCTGATTCCAGGGCTGGGAGATGAAGCAACAGAGTGTCCCCAACTAATCTGGGAAGACAAAGGCAGAGAAGACCAACACTTCCTACCGTATGGGCCCAGGAGAGCAGGAAGGTCTAGAGTTCTCCACACCCCAGTGTGAGGCTGGAGCCACTGGGTAGAAGCACCTGCTTGGAGTGTCCAGGAGAAAAGACTTAAGGCAGCCTCACCAGGTAATAAAATGCAGACAAGAGACAGCCAACCAGTGAGGGCTGTCTAGCTGGACAGGAAGGACACAGTAGTGGATGCATCTGGGGACCACAGAGGACCAACGATAGTGCAGCAGCTGACTGCATGAAGACAGGACTTCCCAGTAGTAGATGACCTGGTGTCCTCCTGCCTTGACTCTATGTAAGGATCTGGTATTCAGAGATGGCAGTCCCTCCTTACCTGCAGTTTCATTTTCCACACTTTCAGTTACCCACAGGCAACCAAGATCCAGACATGGATCGTTCTCCCTCTGACATATTGTCAGAAGGTCCATAGCAGCCTAACACTACATCTCAGTGCCTAAATCATTTGCCTTCACTTCATCTCATCACACAGGCATTTTATCATCTCACATCATCACAAGAACAAGGGTGAGTACAGTACACTGAGATATTTGGAGAGACAACATTCACATAGCTTTTATTACAGTATATTATTACAATTGTTCTACTTTATTATTAGTCATTGTTGTTACTCTCTTATTGTGCCAATTTATGAACTTTATCATAAGTATGTACGTATAGGAAAAAACATAGTCTATATAGGTTTAGTCTTATTTGTACTTTCAGTTATCCACTAGGGGTCTTGGAACATATCCCTCATGGATAAAGGGAGACTACTGTTTAAAAGACAAAGGAAAGAGAAAACTTACATTAACTGAGAATCATCCTGATTTGTCAGAGTTCACCCAAAATTGATGGAGAACACATTTTCTCCACCAAATGGAATGAAGTCGTGAGGTGGAAAGGCAGAGAAGGAATGGATGGAAATTAGGTTTATTTTATAGAAATAGTCCCATTTCTTGCATAGTCTAGTTTGTGAAAATGGTATGTGAAAAAAGCCAACTTCCAAAGCATGAGTTGCTGGTTCTTTCTATTATTTAAAAAAGAAGAGGGGTGCCTGGGTGGCTCAGTCAGTTAAGCATCCAGCTCTTCATTTCAGCTCAGGTCAGGTCATGATCTCACAGTTCGTGGGATTGAGCCCCAAGTCAGGCTCTGCACTGACAGTATGGAGCCTGCTTGGGATTCTGTCTCTTCCTCTCTCTCTGCCTCTTCCCTATTCTCTCTCTCTCTCTCTCTCTCTCTCAAAAATACAGACACACACACACACACACACACACACACCTTTAAAAAATAAAAAAGGAGAAGAAAGAATAAAACCTTAAGAAAAAACATTCTTTGCTGTGCAGAGTGGATTCTCATGAGTGCAGACAAATGTTCCTCTGAAAATAATCGTTCCAGATGCACTGAAAGTTTTCTTTGATTTAATTAAGTATTGATACACATAGTATCTCAAGCTCAGTTCTCTTGTGTATTTGAAATACATCAATGTGTAAATAAATAAATAAATAAAAGTAGTGTTTCTGAGTACTTAATAAGATATAAGTGAAAAGGAAATTAAGGAAGATACATGGTCAAATAGAAATTTCTCCCTCAAATAATGAAGGGAGACTTGTTGGAGATGATCCTGAGGTTAGGATTTGATAGATCATCAATAACACCCAAATACCACGTTTACCAATACATTTTAAAATTCCCCTTGGGGGAAAACGTTTTTACAAGAATTGTCAACAGGCTGTAAAACATGCAGTGATCAACCTCTCTACCTTAACAAACAGTGAAATATCAAGAGAGTGAGATGACAAACCATCTACAAACTTGAGAACAACTTTGTTAGATATGAATCTGAATTGAAACCCAGGGTTCCCTCTGTACACTCTGGTATCTATTGTAATACTAATTATCAAGGTTTTTGCAAGTGTGTATACACTTTTTTGTTCTGTAAGCATCAAGTGATTCAGTTCCTGGGAGGAGGAGGTCCCCCTACTTGATCAGAAGCCCAATGAGCTGATAGGGCTCAGTTGGCCAGCAGCTCCCCATCAGCTAGCTAGTCCTAGTGAAATGTTTCGCCTACATAAGATAATTCATCTTTCAAGCCCACATTACTGACAGGTAAAAATAGTCCACTGTTAAACTAAAGCTGCATTGTAAATAGACAACTTGCCAACTTGGACGCAATTAATTATATGGTTAATTTCTATAAGTACTCAAGCTCCAGTGTTTGTTTCAGCAGTGTTCTTCTGTAAAAACAAGGAGAGCTGGGAGGCATTTTGCTTTGCTCTATATTCACACATGGCTAACAGATACATGAATAGATGCTCAACATCACTCATCATCAGGGAAATAAGAGTCAAAACGACAATGAGGAATCACCTCACATCTGTCACAATGACTAAAATCAAAAAGGCAAGAAATAGCAAGTGTTGGCCAGGATGAGGAGGAAAGGGAACCCTCATGCACTATTGGTTGGAACATACATTGGTGCAACCACTGTGGAAAACAGTATGGAGGTTCTTAAAAAATTTAAAAAACAAATACCATATGATTCAGTAATTCCACTTCTGAGTATTTACCTGAAGATAACAAAGGCATTAATTTCGAAAGGTATATGCACCCCTATGTTCACTACAGCATTATTTACAATAGCCAAGATATGCAAGCAAAGTGTCCACCGGTAGACTAATGGATAATGATGTGAGATAGATGGATAGATTAGATATAGATGTAGATACAGATATAGGTGATATAGATATAGGTACAGATATAGTTATAGTTATAGATATATAGATAGATATATAACGGAATCCTACTCAGCAATAAATAAAGAATGAAGTTTTGCCTTTTGCAGCAACACAGATAGACCTAGAAGGTATTATGCTAAGTTAAATAAGTCAGAGGAAAAAAATACCATATAATTTCACTTATATGTGGAATCTAAAAAACAATGACAAATAAATGAACAAACAAAACAACAAAACAGACTCATAGAGACAGAGAACAAAGTGGTGAGTTAGGGGTAGGGATGTGGGCAAAATAGGTGAAGGGGATTAAGAGGTATAATCTTCCAGTTATAAAATAAAGTCACAGGGATGTAAAGTACAGCATAGGGAATATAGTCAATAATATGGTAATAACTTTGTGGGGCACCTGGGGGGCTCAGTTGTTTGGGCTTTGATTTCAGGTCATGATCTCGCGGTTTGTGGGATCAAGCCCCGGGCCGGGCTCTGTGCTGACAGCTCATGGAGCCTACTCGGGATTTTCTCTCTCTTTCTCCTCTCTCTTGCTCTCTCTCAAAATAAAAAATAAACTTTTAACTAAATATTGTAATAACTTTGAATGCTAACAGATGGTAAGTAGACTTATCTGGCAATCATTTAGTAATATATATTAATGTCAAATCACTAGGTTGTACCCCAGAGCTAATATACTATTGTATGGCAAAATACTCCCATTAAAAAACAATAATAACAGGGCACCTAGGTGGCTCAGTTAGTTAAGTGTTCAACTCTTCATTTTGGCTCAGGTCATGATCTCACAGCTCATGAGTCTGAGTCCTACATTGGGCTCTGTGCATCAAAATAAATAAATAAACTTTAAACAACAACAGAAGTGTCAGACTTGTTCCAGCTCCCCTGGCTCCTATCAAATTAGAGTAAATGTTTTAATGTTCTTTCATTGGAATTTTTCATGCATGAATTTAATTGGGTTTGAGGTTTCTTGGTCTACTCTCATACATGACTATATTTTTTTTAATACAGAAAAAGGATAGAACTAAAACTAAAAAAGAGAGAGGGAGAGAGGAGAGGAAGGGAGAGAAAGAAGGAAGGAAGGAAGCAAAGAACATAACTGGCTCAGTGCTAATGCTTTATAGTGTCCCTAAATCCCTGATCTCATTTTATCAACCTTTCCAAAATGACAGTGATGTTTATAAAGTACATACAACATGAAGAAGTCCTGGGCTCTCCTGCTCCCACAGATTTAATCACTTTACTATGACACTAACAAAACAAAAATTGTGTGCAATATTGCAAAAGCTTTGATAATCAGAATTACAATAGATAATAGCATATACCAAGAATAAGTTTATGCTCTATCCCCCTGAAAATCAAAATTGAAGTAGTAATTTAGAGGTCAAGTCTTGTCAGTTGGCCTCAGTGGGGATTATGGGTGAAGCCCAGATTGTCATGCCCTTTGTCCTCTGCTTTCTCCACCTGTAAAACCTGTCACATTCTTCCCCACCATCTATAAGAAATTCATCATCATTGATAAACTTTGATATTATGACTAAGGCTTACCTGGTCCAAATTATTCCAAAATTTTAAATCAACCCAGTCTTATCTCAAAGTCCATAATTCCAAAGTTTACTTTATAAAACCCATAATCAAAATTTTCAAGCAATATAAACCAGAAGTATATGTTACTCATGTCATTCTCTGGGAGGTAGCCTAAATTATACACATTAAATATAGATGCATTGATTCATCCTTTGGGGAAAATAAATATCTGCCTTTAGTGGACAGTAATATCCAATGTGGCTGTATTCCTATAAGTTCTCTGAAATATGACCAAACATCTCCCAACTCAGAAAAGTTATCCATAACTGATAGCTTCTTTGGGGATGGGCTAAAAGACTTTTTTTTTTCTGGTTTCTCTTTTTCAAAAATTCTCCCTATGTACCTATAATAATAATTATCATTACTACTACTACTGAAGTATTATTGATTACCTACAGCGTACTAGGTAGTGTTTTGGTGCTTGGAATACATAAGCAAATAAAACAAAGATTGCTACCTTCATGAGGCTTACATTCTAGTAGAAGAGATGGACTTTAACGATGAAAAATAAGTAAAGAACTGGGGGAGTTGTTTTATAAAACTCAATCTAGATCTATTTCTTCAACCCTCCTAATGATTATGAGTCAATGAATTCCTTGTATTAAATCCTTTCCTGCTAAAAGTTCCTGGAGTAAATTTTGTTCTCAGCAACTGAACTTCAACCAGTACTATTAGCCAGCCCACTTTATCTCCACCTCAATCTCACTTAAAACTATAATAAAAGTGTATATCAGTCAGCATCCTTAGTTGCAAATAACTGCCTTGTTTAAGAAAAAAAAAAAATCATTGGAGGATACTGGGAAGCTCCTAGAATTGCCTCGGGGCCAAGAGATCCAGATTTGGAAAACAGACAGGAACAAAGGGAGGCCAGATAGCAGAAACACAGTCGGAGGTCAGCCTCCAAACACGATCTCTCCCACTGCTGACCCAAGGCGCAAAAGACACCCACAGCTAGGCAGGGAATTCTCCAGGCCACTGGGTCTTTAAAGCCATAGTTCCTCCGTGGATTCATCTGATGGCCAGCCCTGGGTGCCTGCCCCCTACTGACAACATATTAATACTTTTCAGCCTCTCTAAATGGGAGAGGCTGTGCCAAGTGTCATAAATTAATGCACACCTAGAAAGAGGGTTCCAAAGCTGGACAACTCCTCCAAAATGACAAACATCTATAACAAAGGACTTTCTCTAGGCATTCTCCTTAAATGTGCATCTTTTTTTTTTTTTTAACAAGGTAATATCTGCATCTACCATAAACCCTTCACATACCAATGGTGAGACACAGCTAAGCCAACTTGCTACAACATGAGAAGCCTCTGAGGTTCTATTCTTGGCAAATCAGCCCTCCCTCCACTCTCATCAGTAGGCTGAGCGAGGTTCACCTCCCCTGTGCCTCCAAGCAGGCTGTTCTTGCTTTCATCATATTGTTCACCTTCTTTTGTAAATACATGCTCTGTTCACTTGTCTGTCAACACTTCTGGACTAAAAGCACCTTGAGAAGGAAACAGTTTGTATCTCTAGCACAAATCACATTACTTGGCACCTATAGGAAATAAGTAAATATTTGTTCAACAAACTGCAGTGTCAAGACTCCAAAAGATGGAGACTAAAAACAACAGGTATTTCTGTATTATTTCTTAACCTCAGAATATCAGTCAGAATAAGTTAACTATTTTTTGCAAGAGAGGATCCTACAAACCAAGAGGCACCCATGACCTTTGGAAAAGAGTCTTTAAAACACCAAAGCTTTAGAGGTTTAGGCTTGAGAGGTGGCTGTAATTGAGGTCCTCCCCACCCAGGCACCATGCTCCTTAGCTCTCTGCCCAGTTTGGGTTCCTGAGTCCCAATCCCAACATACCCAATCCTCACTCCCACCATCACACAAACCACTGCTTATCATCATCCTCTTTCCTACTTTCCTCTGCAAGTCAATGAGCTACACCTAAGGACCAAAAAATGTCAAACATCCTTACGTTGTAAATCAATTGCTTTTTAACAATTTTTCTCACTCAGGTCTAGGGTTTTTTTAATTGAAAATTCCCATGAAATATATAGTCTCCCAAACACTGCTCTGGCTAGCCAGAGTGGAGGAGATCATTGCTACCTTGGCATCAGTTGGCTTTTACTGAATAATACATTACCTAAAATTTGATTGGCTCCACACAAAAGTCCTATTATTGCTCACAAGTCTTTAGTTGCTGGGTGTTGCTGCTGATCTGGATCAGGATTAGATTGGCTGCTCTTGGCTGGGCTTGCTCATGCATCTCTGATCAGTTGGCTGGTCAGCTAGAAGCTAGATGGTCTAGAATTGCCTCGCTCACCCGTCCAAAAGACGATCTACAGTTGTCTAGAGTGATGAGGGCTCCTGAGTCGTATATCTCTCATCATTAATCAGGCTAGCCAAGCATCTTCACATGGTGACAGTAGCGGTGGCCCTTGTGCAACAATAGAGGACAAGCCTCAATGTGCAAGCACTTTTCACATCTCTGTCTCATATTTGCTTGGATACCACTGGCCAAGGCAAGTCACATGATCAATCTCAGAGTCAGTATAAGAAGGGACTGCCCAGGGACATGGGTACAAGGAAGCCATGAACAAATTGGAAACCATTACTACAATAATGTACCACACATCTTTGACTCAAGGTGACTTCATTCTTCAACCTCTTTAAAATATTTAGATGTTTAATTTAGAGGTTGGAACATGTCTCATCCTTTCAAATTTCTTTTGTGTATACCTCAAATGGTCAGCTGTGCATTAGAACAAGACACAAACATTTCACATAGCACCCAGGCAAGCGAGCTTTTGAGAGAGACTGCTCATGTGCATGTTCATTCACATGAGCCTGAATCCATAAACACACAGATTTTGTGAGTTTCATTTCCAGCTGTATCCCCAGAGCCTAATTTCCAGCTGTATCCCCAGTAGATAGTAGGAGATACAGAGGTGAGAGATCTAGTCCCCTTCCTAGTCAAGAAATGATGGAAGTCCAAACTAAGAGGCAAAGGGGGTCGAGGAAATGTGTCAGAACTGAGAAATGAAGGAGGGAAAATCCACCGGTCTTGGTGATTGGTTATATGCAAAAAGGGAATGTGAGGGAGGAATCAAAGGTGATGGCCAGGTGACTGGATTGTAGTGTAGAGGGGAGACAATGTTTCCCCATATTGCAAGGCCAATTGTAAATAACAGTACTTGGATTCAAAGTAGCTGGCTGCTCTTTTGTTTCGATACCAATTGTAACTAGAGAAAACCTACCCAATAAGCATGCATGACTCTCCTTAGCCCTACACATTCTCAAGTATCCTTTAAACTCATAAGTCTTCAATATTATTGCAATTACCTTTCCAGTGTCTACTCTATACCATCTCAAACATGTAATCAAACCTAAACTTAGTAAAATTATTTTTCTATAGAGTAATATATTTTTATTGTCCTTGTCCACTGCTAGAAGCCAACAATCTCTTTTTTATTGCTATTATCTTACAATCATAAAAGCTCTGCGATTGGGTTATGATTGCTTCAAATGAAGAAACTTACTCCAGGTAATTTCTCACGACAGAAGTCCATGAGGAAGGTTAAGTCTGAAATCAAGCATATCAGATAATGCATCCAAGTTCAGACATTTGATTTATTGCCTATCCTTTCTAATGATTAAATATTCGGCTGCCCCATTGAAACCACACATATATTCATACTATAATGTTCAAAGCAGGTTAACTGTATACTAACTTCCCACCTTCATCCTCTGGAGAGAAACATCACCCTGCACGCAACTCATAATAACAAAGAAGGATGGGATACTAAGACCCAAGAAAGAGTAGAAGTGACTAATGAGGATGTGAGTATCAAATTTCTTTTCCTAAACACCAGGTTCTAACAAAGTTTTTCTTTGTGGTAAAGGAACCCAAGAACAGCTGTCAAAAATATGGCACTGCTAACCCTTTAACAAATTAAAAAGCACCATCTGCAGGCACTGCAGTCTGGATAAGCAGATGTGCACCAAGTACAAAGCCCAGGGAAGAGAAAATGGCTTGGCGATGCTGAGGTTAAGGGGTCTAAAAGCAGACAGCATATGTTTCTCCAATAAAAGGAGCACTCCACTACAGAAGCCAACAATTTGTAACATTTATAAATCGTTATTGAACCCCTAATGTACCTCTAAATACCTGCATTCATGTTTTTAAAGTTTCTTTAAGCACAGTAAGTAGATCAATTACAGAGGACTACAAGTTCAGCATCTTTCCATGTACCATTAGTCGTTCAGTTTAGCTGAAGAAGGTCCCTACACTATCTTTAATGTTTCTTTTTCCCTCATCCAGCAATGCCTCTCATTAAAACTAACTCTTTTGAAATATGCAACACTGGCTAGCTTGTCCTACTTGCTAATGGTCTTGAATTGATTCTTAATTAGTTGCAGTTTTGGAAAGAATCCAATTAAAATAGAAGGGGATTCCAATAGCAGAAAAGAACTGGCTAATATGTGTTATGCTCTGAGCTGCTGATCTTTGCATTAAACTTGCTCAGGCAAAAGGCAGCTATGCAAAATATGGCAGGATTCAAATCATACTAAACATATTCAGGTTTTAAACAGAAACCTTCACATGGTAATTTATCCTCTAGCCATAAAACATGATCAAAGAAAGGCAGCCAAATGCTGTTAGAAAAATTACATTCCTTCATTCCACTTTCTCTCTCTTCTTCCTAAAAGGACAGGTTACTAATTCAGGAGAAGACAGCAGAATCTTTTCAATAAATTATACTATATTTTTTTATTTGCTGTTCATTTTCCAGTCCCCTACTTAAATTCCAAGAGGAGAGAGGAAGCTCAGTGTGGGGAGAATTGGGGGGGGGGGGGGGGAAGGGGGAGGTAGAGTAGGGGAGAGAAATCTCTAGGAAGCTAAAAAGGGTATTTTCCTATATTCTTTCCCAAAGCAAAGAGTTGCTACCAGCAAAATTCCCAGTGTTGTTTATGAGGGCAGCTGGAGGTCATTTGACAGGTATGGCTTTTATGGTTCAGATTTAATTATAGAAAAGCAAGGGCTCAGAAAAGCAAGGTCTCAGGAAGCCCAGGCAGGAGAAGGACTTGTCCCACTGCTGGTAGGTGACAGTCACATGACCAGCTTTTGTATTCAACAGTAATAACTCACTGCCCGCTGCCGGGATGGAGCCCAGCTCGCCTATCCCCTGAGGAGTTTCCACCAGGCGTGGATTCAGAGTCTTTGATCTGCAGATTAACATGATCAGGAGCGCAGGCTTTGTCTTTTGCAAACATCCTCAGTCCCTAAAATTGCATCCAATGCAAGGTTGAGACCATTTTTATTTGAGTAATGAATTGCAGTAATTAATGTATACATTGATTTTTTTTCAATTCTCCCTAAAGGTTATTTCCATTTTTAATTTATAGAAAATATATACCATTCCTTTAATAAGAGACTGCTCTATATTTCAAAATACATATGGAAGAAAAGGCCCAAGCAAGCAGAGAACAAAAAGATGAAACAGGTGATATTAACGATCAGGGCAGTAACTGAATTCAGTAAAGTCACTCTTTAAAAATCAGTAATTAGAGGCTTTTTCAGAGGAATTACAATATTTGCTCTGAATCTGTTCAAATATTCCAGAAAACTCTTTTAAAGAAGCAGTTATTTGAAGTATTCAGTATTTGCATGGGCAAATTTCCCCTTCCTTTTAAACAAAGTTTTTTTCCAACTATTTTTAAAGGGACATCCTGTGCAAAACAAAGGAGATAGAGAGAATCCGAATCTGATAAGGTTGCTTGTGGAATTTTAATTTTGTTTGAGGAAGAGTTCATGTCACTTCTTCCAACATCTCTGGCCACACAGTTTTTAAAACAGAGAGACAGAGAAAGGGAGAGAGAGACAGAGACTGAGAACGAGAGTGTCCCTGTCTCAGCTGCACCTTAATGAAGTATCCCCAGGGCTTGAAATGATGGGATTTTTCTTACTTGAGAAATAATTCTCTTCTTGCACCAGTGTGCTCAGTAAATACCAATAGAGAGAGAGAAGTGTGTGGGTAATACAATCGGATATTTGTCGGAAAGTCATAGGTAAGGAATAGTGGAAAATCTCCCACGGCAGGTATTCGGAAGTGGCCCTGCACAGCCCAAGAGGAAGGAGTTTGGAGACAAATGCAAACTAAAGAAATACCTGATTAACCTTTCACTGACTCTGAGCCACGTGACGCGCAGTGAGCCTTCTTAGAGTGATGGCTTTAGAAGAAGATGTTAAATTTAACCTCTGGCGCAATGATAAATTGACAATAAAAAATTCAATGGCTTGGTAATTACCAATCACTTTGGACATCGGCAACATTTTTCAGTTCTGTCACTGTGCATTGGCACAAAAGCTTCAGCTGAAATTCTCTCGATCTTCCTCTTTTTAACTTTGTTTTCATGATGCAGATTAAATCTGCCACCCTATTACTGATTCATTTTCCTAATTTTTCATGTCTGCACCATGCCCCAGCTGCACCAGACTGATAATTGTGGAGCCCAGCCCTGATGATTAACATCAGAAGAATTAATTATGCCTGCCATTAAAATTCCGGGTTGCACATGGTGATCAAGAAAAATTAAGTTTCTCTAGGCCTCTAAATCATTTCACCTTTACAGGGAAGGATAGCGCTTGGACAGCCAGGCTGCAGCCTGCCTTCCTGCCGAGGTCGAAACCGCACGCCCTTTGTGTAATTCAACAAATGCCTTCCCAGTTATTTTTTTTCCAGAATTTGGACTAAAGGATTTCATGCTTAGAAAATAAAAGGAACCTGAAAGATATTCTCTATCCTTGCTTGGAGAGGGGAGAAAAATACTTTTTCAGAGGCTCAGCTGCTGTTTCTGAGATATCTGTTATTCTAATTTGTAGATGAATGCATCCTGGGAAAAAAAGAAATGTGTGACCCTTTGGAAATAGTGGATGAAATGAGAGTGGAGAGGGGTCTAGCTTTACACCCGTTATAAATGGGAGGAAAGGAAACGTTCATTCAAGTAGGTAAAGGCAGGGACATTTCTTGGAAATAAATTGATAACAGAATAAAAACAGATTCCTCAGATCTTTAGGCTAAATAATAATGAGTAAAGGAAGCCTGTTGACTGACGCATTTCCAAAATGACTGTTGCATGAGAAACTCAAAATGTATTCAGTCTAGCCTAAGGTACGAAATTTACTAGAGCTATAAAGAGTAAGATGATATGCATTTATCATGTTCTTTTTCTACTCTATGTTCCATTTTTAAATTACCATAATAATGTATATTATAGGCATGGCTTTAGAAGACTACAAAGGGAGTCATATTTTGATGAACGGATGTAAATATCTTATACCAAATGGTAAATCTCTTGCTCACCTCTATGCAAAGAGTATGCATAAGCCATGCATCATATCTGTTTCATTTATTATATTTAAGAAGTGATATCACAAGACAACTATTTCAATGCAGATATTCTTGTTAGTTTTTATTGGCAGTAAATTTACAGAGTCATGTTAACCATCCGCCCATCCCAGGTGAGATAGAGGGAGAGGGAATAAGGAACAGTGAAAAATTAATTCTACTGTTCTAAAGAATGTACTAGAAAATTCTAGAAGCTTCTATACTTTGAAGTTGGCTCACTTTGAAGTTGGCTCACTTTTATAAAAAAAAAACACTTGGACTTAGTGACGTGACAAAATCCCATGCTTAATTATTTAGTAACTTAAATTGAGTATTTCTTATATTTTTTTTGACTGCCTTCTGTGCTAATTACCCAGGATCATTTACTAACACAATTTCACAAATGACGAGTTCTGTATGCAGGGCTGACTGCAAATGTATTCATCTTGTAAGCATTTTTCAAAGATGATGTAACAAAAACTAGAAAAGTCTACCAGAGTACCAAAATTTGAAAAGTCATAAAATCTGCTTAGGGGACCAAAAGGACAGATGAGGTAAAGCAGCAGCTACTCGAACTCCTCAAACGCTTCCTGGCAGCTCACAGAATTGATGGGTCAGTATCCATTTTCCTCATAATATACAAATCCCTCCGGGAGGTCTGGAAACAGAAGGAAAAGCTGCCCTACCCCCCAATATTCGTATCTTCTCCACATCAAAGCAATTAGATTTAAAAATACAGAGCAAATAATAAAATGTATTCTGCCATTTCAATAGCAAGCAAATTAAAGGTACAAGAAGGAAGACGTGATGGAGAATATGAAGCAGCAGGAAGAAGAAAGAAGGAAGGAGGGAAGGGAAGCAGGAGTGGAGGAAGAAGGGAGTAATAAAAGAGGGAGGCGAGGAACCTGCAAAAATATGCATAAATTGCATAAGCACCAAGATTGCTTGATGTAAAAATATATAATACTACCACTTTCTGATGATCAAGGAAAAGAACTCAGGAAAATAAAAAAGCAACACCAGAATCAAGCAGCAGAGAAATGCCTAATAGTAATGTCACTGCAGAAGGAAATCAAGATGGTGGCTCAGGGGGAATGTCTGGATTTTTCTTACAGGTTTTATAAGAAACAGTAGATGTCGGGAGAGGGGAAAAACACTCCCAGGTGCAAGAAACAATTAGAAAATAGATGAAAGGCTTCCTGGAACCATACCGAATAGTAAGAATGGGACCAAAAGATGCAACGATTTCACACCTGCCTTCATTTTCCCTTTCAAATAGACTAATTTCTTAGGAAATCCTAAATAAACAGATCCTGACATTATTCCTCTGTATTTGTGGCAAAGAAAAAATGGTGTAAGAGGGAAATTTTGATGGCATAAATAATTAAATTTTGTTTTTGTTTAATACATCATCTCTAAAGTTCTGTTGGTCTTTATTGTTACAACTGGTATTTACAGCACAAGGACACAGGAGGTTGCCGGCGTACGCACGTGTGTGATGCGCGCATGCGTGCATGTGTGTGTGTATTCTTATGAATGAAAATGTTTTACAGTGTGCCTTTACATCTGGGGTCAGCAGGCAGATAATTACACTGATTGAGGAGACCACAACAGTCTATAAAATCAAGCATGCATATGTAGGGTCTTCCAGTCTAAGTAAACAGAACTTATCACAAAATAAAGCTGGCACATGATTTAATAAAATACAGAATCATAACAGTGCTGTTCCCTAATTAGGAAAGGATAGTAAACAGTTGATAGAAACTAATACAATTTGTATTATTAGTAACCAGTCAAATAAACTGTTTTGTTTCTTTTTTTTTCTATTTTGTTATTTCTCCAATGTTGTCATAACCAATATCAATGAATGAGAATTGTAGTGAGTATCTGGGGTCCTCTGCAGCTCAGGTGGGACACTGCATCCTGATGGGATGCAAATAAAACACTGTCACAAAGCATTCTTGCCAAAATTATTTAACCTGAATCTAATCAACCTTGAGATCTAAATCCCAGTACATAGGAAATACAGAGGATAGAGGAAAAAGTTAAATGACACCACAAGGAACAAACAAATATGGAAAGTAAAATGTCCTACATAGAAGCTAGTCAGGGGGCACCTGGGTGTCTCAGTCAGTGAGTGGCTGACTGGCTCAGGTCATGATCTCGCAGTTCCTGAGTTCAAGCCCCCCATCAGGCTCTGTGCTGACAGCTCAGAGCCTGGAGCCTGCATCAGATTCTGTGTCTCCCTCTCTCTCTGCCCCTCTCCTGCTGGTGCGCTCTCTCTCTCTCTCTCTCTCTCTCAAGAATAAATAAACATTAAAAAAAAAAAAAAAAAAAGAATAGCTAGTCAGGCTCTTCATCATGTTAATTTCAAAGAGAATTAAACAAGCTTGGGGCAGAGGGAAGGTCTTGATTAAGGGACGCTGTAAATGCATGCAGTGCAATACATTCTGGTTTGAACAAAGTTACTTAGGAGACACTTTAAGAAGATAGTGAAAATTGGAATATGGCCTGGATGTTCAATGATATTCAAGAATTCATTAAGTATGATAATGCTATTGTGGTTATGTAGGAAAATGTCATTATTATTTCCATGTATGCATTCTGGAATATTTAGAGTGAAATATCCATCACTTTCTTTAAAATAGTTCAGAAAAAGAAGAAATATGTCAAAGTTTTAGATAGAAATGTTATTCATTTTACTGCCCTCTCCACTTTTCTGTATGTGTAGAAAATTTTCATAATAATAAAGTGTTTTGTTGGGAAGTCGATTTCACAAAAATTGGATCTTCAACTAAACTGAAATAGTTGTGAGTATGTTCAAACTAATGTCAAGGTAGAGTCAGCCCAAGCCACTGGAAGTCCTTTGAGGTATTAGAGGACTACCTAGAGGTATTAAAGGTATTAGAGGTATTAGTGGGTCAGAGTATTACTAATTGGTATAATTTTTTCATTTGAAGGTTCTTCAGTTATCACCTGGTCCAATCGTACCATTTTCCAGAAGAGGAAAAAGAAATCAACATAGTGAGGGTATTGCTTAGCCTGTGGTCTACCAGAATCAATCCTCTCAAGTTTCGGCCTATGCCTTCTTCTGTCCCATCCTATTTTATAAATCTAAGATTTCATAATTCTACTTTTTCACAACAATATGGACAGATCACACTTGTATGCAATTTGTAGTTTTTGGCATACTTTTCAAACACTATTTCTTTTAATGCTTCCTAGGAGATGGATCTTTTTACAGATAAGGAAACTGAGGTGCTAAGAAGTTGAACAATTTGCCTAATATCACAAAGGGAAAAGCTTGAGGTAAAATCAAAGCATGTCAGAACTCCTAGCTCTGTGTTCTTCATCCTTCTGCAGGCAGCACCTATATTTGTAAAATGACAAGACTGATTCCCCAAGAGCTTGTCCCCTTAGGGGACAATATTTTCAGCAGCAAATTTCATATGACCTTTACTTGCAATAGTAAATAAAAGTCAAATGCATAACATTAACTAACAACCCAATGGAGGTAATTAGCTCAACCAATGGTTCTCAATTCAGGCTGCACTGCATAGACTCCAGAGAAGAGTCAGAAAAGCTGGGTTTTCTAAAAGTGCCCTGGAGGGGGTGAGGGTAATTCTGATGTGTGGCCGTGGTTAAAAACATCCAAGATGTGCTACCAACCATCCTAGTGCATAGCCTCTTGGTGGTCTAACTTGATCCAGGGATAGAATTTGGAAATCTGAGGAAGTGAATGGCATGAGACAACATGGATGAACCTTGAAAACATTGTGCTAAGTAAAAGAAACCATTCACAAAGGACCATGTATTACACGATTCCATGCATATGTCCAGAATAGGCAAATCTATAAAGATAGAAAATAGATTGGTGGTTGCCTGGGGTATGGGTGACTCAGGGTGATGGCTAAGGGGTGCAGGGTGCATTTTTTTGGCAATGAAATGCTCTAAAGTCAATTGTGGTGATGGATGCACAAGTTGACAAATGTACTAAAAACCATAAACATTTTAAATGGAGGAAACGTATGGTATGTGAATCAAACCACAATACAGCTGTTCTTTAAAACTGAATGAATTGCAAGTCTAAACATTGCCCCATTTTTAATTTCTCTCCCCCTCTCTTTTTGAGAAAAGCAAAACTTGTGCATTCATTCACATCTGCAAATATTTACTGACCACCTTCTATATGGCAGGCTCTGTTCAAGGAGTGGGAGGTATAACAGCAAACATGGCAGATAAGAGTCCCCTCCTCATGGAACTCATATTCTCGAGGAGGAAGAAGGACAAAGAGAATAATTTCAGTTATTGCTATAAAGCAAGTAAACCTCGATGAAGTAATAGTGTGTGGACTAGGGGTGCAGGCCACTTTAGACCAGGGTGATCAGTAAAGGTATCTTTGAGGAGGTGACACTTGAGTTGAGGCTGGAATGATAAGAAGTAGCAAGCCATGCAAAGATCTGGGGCTGAACAAGGACAATGCCTTGAAGCAGTAACAAGCCAGACATCTTCAAAGAATGGAGAAGAAGGCCAGAATGGCTGGCACCAAGTGAACAAAGCAGAAGGGATGAATTCAGGAGGTTGGCAGGGGCCAGGTTACATAGTGCCTGCTAGTATGGGTGATTACATAGTATGTGTCTAAGCCAGAATACACTCAAGAGTGAAAGAAGACGCTTCAATTATACAGAACACGGGAACCACAGGTACAGACTTGGGACTGTCCCAGGCCGACCAGGATGTCTGCTCACCCTACACGAGGACTGAAGATTTTACTCTAAAGTGCCATGGAAAACTGTTGGCAGGTCTTAAACTGGATTGCAGAAAGTTTAAAATTTTCCTCTTTAAGAGGTCCCCAGAGGTTATTCTCGATTGGAGAGATTAAGGGTGGAAATGGCACAGCCAGGCTTCTATTAGGAAACCTGGAGGCACCTCCGACCACCTCACCATATGGGGGTGGGTTGCAGACATTGTGCACCAAGACCAGCCAGAACTGTTCTCCCCTGGCAGCTTGGGGTCAGTCCTGGTACATGAGAAATGCTCTGCTCAATCCCCTGGGTTCCATGACATACAGCACAGCAAAAATCATTTTGGCTTGGAAAAGTTTCAAAAGCAGGTACTGTTTGCCATCCACCCTAACCACAGAAAAGTTTCAGAAGTGCTCCCAAGCTCCATGTGATCCCCAGCATAGGAATTCTGTCATTTCCCAGGGAGTTCACAGGCATGAGCTATAAAAAGCATTCCCAATTAACTGCTTGGAATTATGTAAAAGGCTTACTGAATTTCGGAGCTTGCCTCCCAAACACTTTTTGTCTTGTATGAGTAGCACTGAATTAGTCTTCCTGGCTGTGGCGAGATACCAGGACGTTAATAAGCAAATAAGAAACATCCAACAACAACCAACCATTTTCATCCTAAAATCTGCTTTGGAAACAGAATCTAGGAAAGGCTGGGGGAATTCAAATTCCAAGAAGCATTTTTAAAACCCCTAAAACTCTTTCTGAAAGCAGTTTAATAATAGTTACCATTTGTTACACCTACTGTGCCCCGGGCATTCTGCTAGATGGCTTGTTGGCTTTACGCTTACCTTACTACAAACTTGTAAGGTTGCCTGCCGTGTTATTCCCATTTATCGATGAGGAAATTAAGTACCTGAAAGGTTAGTTTCTCAAAATCATATCCTCAAACTTCAAACTTAAGTCAGAAAATGAATCCACGTATGTTCCCAAATGCCCCGACTTGTTCTCCTCTGATGAAGTAAAACCTACTTTCTTGTTTACATTACTATGCAAATGTTCCATATGTGTACCATCTTTTAAAAACTCAATACTGCATTGAAAATCCAAATAATGCAGAACAAATAAATTAGGAGTTATTGTTAACATTTCAGGAGGTTTTACTTCACTAATTCCTTCAATAGCAACCTGATTTGCTTTACAAGTTTTCAATTTGCATTCGCCTATTCAGAAATGTATCTTCTGAATGTACCGAAGTGTGGATTTATAACCCATTCTATAGCATATCTATTTTTGTGTTTTCTTAGACTCCACCCCTTCATACAAAACCACCAAACCGGGTGGTTCCCATAAAAACTGCAGAACTTTGGCAAACATGCTGACATCTCTTTAAATGTTATTATTAATGGTGGCTGTGGCATGTACATTTATTCAACAAGACACTCCCTGAAGTCAAAGGCCCTGAGGCAAAGTCAAACTTCTCAACCTGCTTCGCCAGGCCTTTCACACTTTCCCCACGTTTGCCATCCTAGCTAAGTTGCTGTAACTTCCTGGGAGCTTGTTAGATAAAGGGAGAGCTGGCATTCGAGGGGAATCAGACACGCAGGTGGCAATGGGGTGGGGGTGGGTGGCAGGTTCAAAGCCTGCCCCCCCACCACACACAGGCCAATTGAATCAGACTGGGAGTGGGCCTGGGTATGGCTTTGTTTTGTATTTTCTTGCCTGTTATTTATTTATTTCATCTCTCATGGATGCCAAGTGCAGCCAGGATTCAAAACTTCAACCCCAATTCACCCACTGGACTCTCTCACTGTGCTTCCTTCCACACTCGAAGCTGCATCCTGCCCAGCATGCCCTCACTTCGAGGCTTCTGCACTGAGTGGTCTGTGCGCCTGGAAAACTTTCTTCCACAAGTCTCCTCCTGCATCCCCTGCTAACTGCTGCTCACCTCTCAGGTCTCTCTTTGGATCCACTCTCCTGGAAAGTTTTTCCTAACCCCTGCTAAACAAGTTAGAACAGAGTAAGCTCAACCTTCAGCCTTCACGAAGCACTTATTAAATTGCACTGAAATTTCCTGTTTAATCTGCTTGCCGCCTTCTCCATGGGCTCCTGGAGGGCAGGGTTTGTCTGCCTTGAACTTTGTATCCCTGGGGACTACCTCAGTGCCCAGTGCATAGTACATGCTCAACGCATTATACGATGGAATGAGTGATGAATGAGTTCTATTTCCCAGTCTGAAGCAGCTTGCCAGTTGATGGGAAATATCTGTAAAACAATGCTGAATGCATTCAGTGCCTTCAGGAGTGCATGGAACATGCTTTCAGGAGAAAAAAATCTCTCCTAACTGGTTCACACACACTCCCCATGCCTTGCCTTGCTTTTAGAGGCTTGCTGTATTCTCATTCTCAGACACTGGTATTGTTTTAAAACCCAAAGTAATATTTTTCAGGAAGTCCTAAACTTAAATCCATGCTTGTCTCACTGATTAACCGTCCTTTTGTAGTGCAAAGATGTCTATACCCTCTGGTAGCCTGGCTTTGACCATGTGCTTGGAGTGACCTTAAGAAGAGGATGTGGGTATGCCATCTTCAAAAAACGATTTTGTGGGGCACCTGGGTGGCACAGTTGGTTAAGAGGCCGACGTTGGCTCAGGTCATGATCTCACGACTCATGGGTTCGAGCCCCGCATCAGGCTTTGTGCTGACCACTCAGAGCCTGGAGCCTGCTTTAGATTCTGTGTCTCCCTCTCTCTCCCTCCCTACCTCACCTGTGCTCTGTCTCTGTCTCTCTCTCTCTCTCAAAAATAAAAAATAAACATTAAAAAAAATTAAAGAAAAAGATTTCATATTACTATCTGTGATTATGGACAGAAGCATTTTTGGTGTGTTTTACCCAAAATAACAACAAATCCATTATTTTTTTCCTTTTTTAATTAGTAACTCAGTAATAATCAAAGATTAATGGCTGTTATTACTTTTTGTTTATATCCTTTAAAACTTCTCTCTATTTGCACATATTCTATATGTACAAATATAAAGTTTTATTATTTTTTGGAAAAGTGGGAGCATAAATACTTATAGTTTCCTAGGCCCCCCTTTTTTTCCATTTAACTCCACACAGGATATACTTTTTCATGTTAACACAGATTTACATCATCACTTTTAAAAATTTTTTTAAATGTTTATTTATTTTTGAGAGAGAGAGAAAGCAAGCGGGGAGGTGCAGAGAGAAAGGGAGACACAGAACCCAAAGCAGGATCCAGGCTCTGAGTTGTCAGCACAGAGCCAGACATGGGGCTTGAACATACGAACAGTGAGATCATGACCTGAGCTGGAGTCGGACGTTTAACTGACTGAACCATCCAAGCACCCCTACATCATGACTTTTTTTTTAGTTTATTTATTTATTTGAGAGAAACAGAGACAGCATGAGCAGGGGAGGGGAGGGGAGGGGAGAGAGAGAGAGAGAGAGAGAGAGAGAGAGAGAGAGAGAGAGAGAGAAACCCAAAACCCAAGCAGGCTCTGCACCAGGCTTGAACTCACGAAACCGTGAGATCATGACCTGAGCGGAAAACCGAGAGTCAGACACTTAATGGACTGAGCCACCCAGCTGCTCCTACATCGTGACTTTTAAAGCCTGTAGGTAATCTGTGGTGTCATGTTATTAGTTATTGAACCAGCCGCTTTTAGCAGTCATTTAGATTGATTTCATTTCCTGTTATAAACAATGCTGTGATGAATACCCTCATGCACACATCTGTGTTTGTCCATGTATTCCCTGCAAATAAATTTCCAGAAGTAGAATTCCTGAACCAAGGGGTATACCTATCTTTAAGTACAAGGGATACACATATCTTTAAGCCTGACATTTTGCTAAATTGCCAACAAACTTTGTTAGAGCAATTTTTATCACTATCAGATGTTTATAAGAATGTTGTTTCTTTATTTTCCTATCAGCATTATTTTCAATGTTTATTCGTTTCTAAGAGAAAATATCTATTGCTGTTTTAATTTGTAATTTTTTGATATTCATGAGCTTTAATATTCTTTCACACTTTTTTGACATTTTTGTTTTCGTATTGTTATGTTCTCACTCTTACTAATTTGTAAGAGCTCTTTATATATTAGGGATGTAATGCTCTTGTTATATGTTTTGAACATATTTTTTCAGCTTTTATTTATCTTCGTTTATGGGATGTGTTTTTGTATTGTGGTTTTGCTTTTCATGTAGTCAAACTATCAGTCTTCTCCTTTATGTTTGGCTTTGATGGCATGCAGTGTTAGTATTTTTAATGGAGTTTATAAGATTTAAGATGGATTGTTCACATTGTCAACAATAAAAAGTCACCTGGGAACCAAACCAGAACTTTAAAAATATATATTTTACACTACTTATTATACAACATAATCCTTATCACTACTAGAAAAAAAAATTTAATGACTAAAGTTAATGTATCTATCAATATTTCTGAAAGGAAAAATCTATCTTTTCAAAATCCTTTCTGTTCCAATTAGCAGGTGATACTTTACATGTTCTATATTTATTACCTGAAATAACATAATCCCAATAGAAAACTCTAATTTGGTCAGAGAACGATTTTACAAGCTGTTGCAGAATATGGATGCAAGTATCACAGCTTCAAACTGTGAGGAGAGATCCAGCCAGACCTCGGCTAGAAATGTTTCAATAATGACCACACATGGGATAAAACAACTGAAAATCGTTCACTCTCGTTGACAGGGGAAGCATTCTAGAAAAGGTTCTCTCTCCTTTTCTGGAGATGCTGCAAAGGAACCCAAAGTTCATGAAGGACAGAATGACAATAATGCCATAGCCTAAGGGATGATCTCCACACATGCACATGCCATTTATTGATGAAAGCCTTACAGGCTCTCCTTTGACATGTTCATCTAGACCCCCAGCCAGGAGAAAACAGCTGGCTTTTAAATACTCAAGTTCCTTCTGATTTCATAATGCATGCTCAGCTCCCTTTAAATTATGCACCAAGATCATCTTCTCAATGGGTCATAAAATAATGAATTTACAAAAGCCAACAACAATTAAAAATTTTCTGTTTTAAACCGATAAAATTAACAATAACAACAATAAGGAAATAATTTGGGGAGCATGAGTCAAAAGAACCATTCCCTGTAACAAAATGTGCAAGATAAATCGTCATTTTAATCTCTTGAGAATATGAAAAAAATTATAGCTGTCTTCCCATTCTTTGTATTCTACTAAGTGCTGTAAAAAAAAAAACAACAACACATTAATTAATTAGAGCCTCAAATTCACTGCTTTCACAACTATACCTTCACCTGAGGAAGAAATAAATGCCCTGGCAACCCCTCTCGTATTGGTCAGTGATTATTAAATGAAATGGAGCTCGGGACCAGGGGATATGGAGCATCCACAAAGACCAAAAACAGAGTCACTGATACAAAGAACTCCTCACCCATAAGGAGGGGTGGAGAGACTTAAATGGGAAATAATTACATGACAGAAAATACAATGAACAGGCAAAATCCTACAATTCAGGAAAGAACAAGTAAGTACAAGCTGGGGTATGACAGCTCGCTGAAGAAAACAGAAACTGAGCTGGACATTAAAGAATGAGCTGGCAGAAGAGAGGAAGAAATGTTGCTCAAGGAGGGGAGAAGCCAACAGCTTCCATAAGAGCAGAAAGGTACAAATGGGGAACAGCAAGCAAATAGGATTTGCCTGGGGAGCCACTGAATACTGAATGACAGAATGAATTACAGAATACAGAACTGAATTACAGAATGAAAAGACAAATAAATGTTGTACTATAAGGGGAAGGAATTGAAGATAGGAAGGGAAATGCAGGGAGTATTGGGGATCAGTTTCATCGGGGCTGAGTAGACTATTCCAACCTCACCTCCCCACTTTCCAGAGGGGTAAAAATGGAAAGCTTGGTTTTTAACATAAAAGTTGCTTGCAGAGTCTGGGGGTAGGCAGAAGACTGTGTGCTACAATATTGTGTCTCTCTCCTTTATTGTGTGTCCACCTCCATTATATCTGGATGACTACCTTATACGGAGATGCTCTCAAAAATAATTTCAGAATGAACCAAACAAGTGAATGGATAAACTAATGAACAAGCAAACATGCAGAAACATTTTTTTTCAGGAGCTTGTTCTATCTGGACATGAACTACTGGGGCGGGGGGGGGGGGATCTCAGGGAAGGGAAGAAAAAATGGTGGGAGAAAGGAAAACCAGCTATTAAAATACTGCAGAATATCAATTATAAAATGATAAAACCCTAGATTTAGGAGGCAGAAATAGGAATAAAAACACAGACATTAATTTGAGAAAATTATGGTGAGTCATTAAGTGATTTTAAAGCATTGCTATTCCCATCTCACAGCCAGGTCAAGTTTTAAGTGGTCCAATCAACTATTATACTCATTCATTCAAATGGAAAATATCTACTGAGCAGCAAGCAGTCCTCTGGCCCTAGGGGCCAAAGTGAAATTCAAATTTATTTTCTTCAAATTTCTGACTGATCACATAAAGCCCTGAACCCTGACAGCTAATGACTCATGTGCAATTGGCCATTATCACAATAACCATCCCTGATTACCAAAATAACCTGGCATTTATTAGGAGAAAGGTTTGAAAGAGTGAATTTTAAGGCTGAGCAGCATCAAGACAGTCCCAACTGTGTATATACTGGAAACATTAAACAAGCAATTAAGCACTTCATCTCCAATCATTCCACATTATTTATCCAGGTGAGACAGATTCCCAACCAGATTATAACACTGTGTTAGGAAGCATGAATTTGGCTAAGGTTTTGAAGATAGCAAAAAATTCGCACAACAATTATGTCCAGGTCATGAATCAAAAATTCACTAAATCCAAATTTGAACATATAGCTTAAATTTGATGCTCTTTCTACCATTTGCCTCTGCCTCCAGCCTCCACCACCAATTACATGTCATCTTACACATCTATATCAAGATTTGATGTCTCAAAACATCATTCAGCAAGCCGTTCCTCAGGGGAATAAAGTTTAGTGATTCCTTCCTCAATCTTCTTTCTCTCTCTCCTTTCTTCTTCTCTTCCTTTCTTATCTATCGAGTGTCTGTTATTCATCAGGCATGCTGGGAGATTCCACAGCGAACATTAACAGACATAGCCTGATAGTCTTTGGCAGGTCTCCTTGACTAGAACCATCCATTCCAAGCCCTTCAAAGTAAGACCCCACCCTCCCCAAAGCTTATCTCCCAATTACTCCCATACCACCACTCAAACCTCCAAATCAGACCAATAGAACTACATATTTAATTTTGAATCCTGGGAGTTGGTTTTGTCTTTGCCCTTCCATCTTTCACCATCCCCTTATAATGTTTGCTGCTCCCCAATTTGATACAGTCTCACCTGGGTTCACATTCTGACTCCATTTTCTATCTATGGGATCTTAAACAAGTCACTCGATTTCTGGGAGTTCAATTTCCGCATCAGGTAAGTGAAAATAATAATACCTACATTTCTGGAATGTCTCAAGGATTAAATGTGATCATGTGTGTGAAAGAATTCAATACAGGCTTTGTGATGATGATGAGTTTCTTCAACTATCCCAGCTGGAAGTGAGCTCTCTTCCCAAATTCCCAGAGCATGGTTATACCACTGTACTTTTGAGCCTCCTCCAATTATTAGTTATCTTTCTATGTCTATCTTTACTCCCTACTTAGGACCAAAGAATGTGAAAAACTTCTTTATGGCTTTCTGATACTTGAGACAGAGCCCAATATATACTTCATCCTATGTGGAGGAAGAAGAGAGGAGTAGTTAATGACCCCTGATGCCTCATAGTTGACATTAGTAGTTTAGTTCAAAGATTCTGTGGAATTTGGAGAATCATCCAACATTCAGATTGTTCCTCTGAGCTTTGGATAATATTGCAGATGGGGGGTCTCCTCGGAATGACTTGCCTCTTTTATTTCTGTTGTTACCCAGTTTAAATCCAAATGCAGAGACTGAAAAATATTCATACTTAAATACTTTCTACTTAATTTCACATTGGTCTCCACATTCAGTGGCCATAAAACAAATGTAAAGTTCAAACTAGAAAGAATATTTCTGCAATACGACCACAGGCCATCATAATAGGAAACCAGGGGCACCTGGGTGGCTCAGTCAGTTAAGCGTCCGACTCTGGATTTTGCTCAGGTCACGATCTCACGGTTCATGAGTTTGAGCCCCACATCGGACTCTTTGCTGAGTGTGGAGCCTACTTGGGATTCTCTTTCTCCCTCTCTTAATGCCCCTCCCCCACTTGCTCTTGCTTTCAAAAAGAAATAAGTAAACTTAAAACAAACAAACAAACAAAAATAGGAACCTAGCCAGAAAGTTGAAAGGTTAATGAAGAATCAAACCAGTACTATCAGGCTTCACTGGCGCTCTAAGACACTGACTGGCACCCTCACAGAGTAAGAATCACAAGCCTGTGCCTTCAAAGAAATAACTGATGCTGAAGGACTCATTTTCCTAGGCTACTGTCATGGCCAAACTTGTTCTCAATCCTGAGCAAATTCAACCTCAGGAAACTTTATTTGAACCTTCTTCAAGAAGCTTCAGACCACTTTACGGAGTCACTGGCTCCTGCAGGAGTAATTTATGGCCCCCTAAATCAAGGAACTTCTGTTCAATAAAACTCTCTCCTGAATTATAACAGTAATCATAATTAACTTCACCCAGACTGGGCAACATGCAACATGAAGCTCTCAATGCCCCCATGCATAATTTCAGAAAGGCCGGGAGCCCTGGCATCTGACTACCCACCCAGTGCCTCGCCGATCCCCAGTGTGGTTCTCCCTGCAGGGCCAGAAATCTGGAAATAATCCACAATAGGAACAAGAGGCCTATTTGGATCAAGTTCTAGGAGCATCTTCCTCCTCTGATAAATGGACATAACCACTTTCCAAGAGACTGAAAAACAGCCAAAAGGAATCTTTCAAAATATACTTACTTAACAATGATATAAGCTTGTTCTGAGTTATAATTGCTTCACATGGAAAAAACCCAAGGCTTTCCCAATAGAGAACTGAAATAGACAATGAAGGTGACTGGGAAGTAAGGGATAGAAACAGGTTGGCAAATTCTCAGGACACATTTGGATGTAATTGCTTATTCTCTTTTTTTTTTTCAGGAAAAGCCCCAGCAACAGGGAAGGAACCCCTCCTTGCCCCTTTCCAGTAAATTCTCCTCATAGCACGTTGCACCTCCCCAGAGACGTTTAGAGACTGCCATTCATTTAATTGCTTGAGAAGCCCAAACCAAACAAGAGTCGCTGGAGCTTGGCCCTCTGTTTGTTGGCTGTCTGCAGATTTACAATTTAGCACCATGTGGATCTTCAGAGCCAAAGTGTTAGAATTCTGAGGGCCTCATTCCACCTCTCAAAATACAATGGGCAAGGGCGGAAAAGCTTCAAAGTCCCCAGAAGGCACCAAACCCAATTACATTGCAACACATGTGTGCAGCCCTTTAAGCTGCTCATTAACATTTGGAAAATTCTTCTGGTAAATGTCTTCATATCCAATTTAGCCTCCTTTTCCCTTCTCCCTACCACCCCCATCTCAGAGACAGGCAACAGTAATGAGCTATATAAACGTAACTCTTTAAACGAAGAATGTCATCACTTACAAATACAAGAGAGCGGTACATGTTGTGTATGCCTACAAACTGCAGTTGCTGTCTGTTAGAGTTTGTAGCAACTTTTAAATCTGTCATCACGGCATGAATTTCATACTAAGCTCCTTCCCGGTGCTTGAGCCAGGAAGCAAAGGGGGAACAGGCTGTATCATTTATGGGCAGATTGGTATTGGGTCAAGTGTGACATCACACTCTGCTCCCACCGTAATGAGGTGAAAGGCAAGGCCTCAACAACGTGGCACTTTGTTTATTGGGAAAATTTAAGTGGGGCTGTATTTCAGTTTATGATAAAACTGAAACAAAGGATATGGATTACAGATTTTTAATAGCTCCACACGAGAGGAGAGTGAAAAAGAGGGGAGCCATATAGGACTTAGTAAAAAATGCAAAAGGTCAAAGGATCAATGTAGGCTCCAGGCAGGCTGGTCCCTTGGCATTTTTCCTGGGCATATTTGCTCAACTGAAACATTAGCACATCAGCCAAGTGTTTAATTTTTCTTTCTTTCCCATGGTTAATATTATAAAGCAAGAAGGAAAAACCAGACCTAAAATGTGTGTGTGTGTGTGTGTGTGTGTGTGTGTGTGTGTGTGTGTTTAAAATATCCCATGTTTAATACTTTAATACTCTGGCAGGTCTCTGATCATGATCAAAAATTTTCTATTCAACAGAAAACAGAATCAGACCTACACATACAGAGAACAAACTGATGGTTGCCAGAGAAGATGGGGGTGGGGGATGGGCAAAATGGGTGAAGGGCAGAGGGAGACACAGGCTTACAGTTATGGAATGAATAAGTCATGGGAATTAAAAATATAGCATAGGGAATATAGACGATATTGAAATGGCATTGTACGTGACAGATGCTAGCTTACACTTGCGGTGAGCATAGCATAATATATAGAGATGTTGACTTGCAGCTCAAACTAATATACCATTGAGGGTCAACTATACTCAAATGAAAAAGCTTTTTTAATATTATATTAAAATTTTTATATTCAAAGGTACCATGAATACAACCTCACATATCACACTTCCTAAAGTCTTTTTTTTTTTGTCCACACTGATACTGGGTACCAGGATCAACTTCTATTTCTCTATATAATTACCTACATCAACATTTGAATTTATGATTAACCCACTGAATACAATATTATGTATGGAAAAAGACATATTTGGCAAATAAGAGAGGGCAGAAAAACTTCTGAGACTTTATTTAGAATTTGGAACATTTTATTTAGAATCACAGATAATACCTAGAGTTTGGCGTGTTTATTGATCTCACCTGGTGTGGGTGCCATCCTCAAGGAGTGCAGAGTCCTGGGAACTGCCATGGAAATGACTGTAGGATAAGGGGTGGGGAAACTAGAACCCTGAGCTAAGCACAGGCGCTAACATCCAACCCAGAAGCCATTAAATTCATCTAAAATTATTTCATCTTCTGCTGAAAAAAACTCTACTTGCAAACTTTTCCTGTGTATCAAGAAAGCAAAAGGACTTAAGTCCCCACTCAAGTGAGAAAGACCCAAAGCTTTGTACCACCAAGGTCCCATGAAATCCTCTGGAGGAGCTTAGTTTTCAAATTGCTCTAAAATAGTTCTCCTTGATTTAAGTGAGAAACTTATTTGAAGAGAAAACATCTTGTTGTAGGACTAAAAACCTACAATTATTCTTTTGTTCTTAATTTTTCAACTCTCATCAGACACACCCTCGTAGCATTGGGCCTAAACTGTATCATTTCTTTGGAAGAATAATGACACGTCCAATAATGCTCGGTGAAGAATAAGTGCCAACGCGTGGCAAATGCTCAGTAAGTTCGCTGTTGACAAAATAATAATTATATAATGATGAGAAGATGGTAGTAACGATTATATGATATGATAATCGTATGTTATAGCATAATCGTTCTTGGTAGGAGCTCATTGCCTAATATTATCCAAAACCACAGTCTTCCCTCAGTTAATTCTATTTTAAGACCCTAGCATTTTCAATCTTCCTACCTGTGGGGAAAAAGCAGTGGAGAAAGAGAAAGACAATGGAAACAAAATGCAGAGACAGCCAATCACTCCGCAAAGCCCCCACCCCATGTGCATACAATCAGCACCAGCTGTAGTCCAATTAAACTTAATCTAGTCACATGCTCATGTGCTCCTCAGAAATTAGAGGAAATCAATTCAAATGCTAATGAGAAAGTCCATAATTTATTATCTGCTGAGGAATGCATGTTACATTAATTTTAACTGTAAACAATTATTTTTATTGCAAGATTAATTACCCTATCTTATACAACTTCCTTTTTTCATATTCTTTTAAGGAATTAGTTTTCAGTTGCTGTTTTGTGGCTCTGTCACAGTTCTTTAGCTTGAGAAAAGTATAATTAATTTAGGGATGCTGCAAATGTTGTTTTCTATTCTTCTGCCAAAAGAAAGTGGGATAAATGGCTAGGTCAAGCATGGAGAAAAATAGCTGCAGCTTCTGGCCAGGATGAAAAGACATTAGAACTCAGAATGGAAGTGGGGGGAGCCAAACAGAATTTAAAACATGAGCTAATGTTGGTCAGTTCTGACCATAACATTTCCCAAAGGCGTCAACATGCAAGTCAGTCCTCAGATGGTTCCTAAGTCCTGAAAGTCCATGGGAACTACATGGGCTAAAGTTTTCAGAGCAAGACAGAAGCTAATCATTTTTTCTTAAAATAGTATCAAGGCCCGGACTTCTCTGTACATGGTGGGTGGGGTGACTGTTCCTTTGAGCAATCAAAAAGGAATAAAATTTTTGCTGTCAGAACCCCACTCCCCTGACAAAACTGCCCTCCCTCTGAGTTGGCTCCAAGGTGATTGAATGTTCAGTACAGTGGCTGGTGGGCAATTATTCTTAAAACTGTCACTTCTCAATACGAAGGATAGGGCTTTAGACAGTGAATGGCACTCATAGGGTTGAAGGTGAGTATCCTATTGTTTCTGATGAATCATTTGCTTGATTCTTATGCTTTCTAAATGTTAAAGAAGGCTATTTCCTCTATAGGCACAACTAGACTTAGCATTTTACAGGTAAACATTTATAAAATACCAAAATCTATTAGTTTACTTTGTTGGGACTTTCCCAATTTAAACATCCAGTGAAAGCAACTGCTAGTCATCAATTAAAATTAAATTAGACTAAATTAAATCAATAAGCCTAGTTGTTGATTTCAATGGGAAGTTGGTTGAGAAAATGGGTAAGAGAACTGAGCCCAGAGAAGATTCAACTGCTAATTACTCGTAAAAGTTTAGGCTTAAAGGGTTATAAGCATTTGACTTAGGAATGGAAACAAAGTGGTGCTGGCTAAGAAGACCCTGGGCACAACCCTAAAGTCAGGGTTGGCTGTGACTTCCTGTCAAGGAGATTGAATCCTAGTTAGTCCTAATGTGTTTCAATCTGACCCTCTCAGAGAACTATGGCCCGGGAGGCCATCGGGCACACACAACAATCAGCTGGGTTGGAGTAGACAGGATGAAAAAGAATCTTTCCCATGAGCAACAAGCTCTCAGCACTCCACGTTGAAAATTCAAACCAAAAAGTGGGGTTTTTGCCCTTCTTACATGCTTTCATGATTTCTATTAAATATTTTCATAAGTCCCTACTGGGAGAGCATGTGCTACTTATCAGAATCCTATATAGTAGCTCCAAAAACCAGGAAGTGGTTGGAAGGGACAGACTATGGTGATACAGGTTACACCTGGTTTCAATCTGATTGTCAGATGTCATAAGGGCGGGCATATAAGACTAAACCTCACTTCTACTTCAAACCTATAGGGAATTATTGCTGATTTATTTTAGCAAAGAATGTTTCATGCTCTTGATTTCCATTCCACTTTCTCTGCTTAATAAAATAAGATGTCACATGTCAAGCTACATTGTAGTGAATTATTTCAACAACCCAAAGCCTTTCAAATCCACTTGAAAACCTGCCACAAAGCCAAGATCTGTCACAAAGCATTAGAATTAGTTACCCCTGGAAAACCCTCCTACCATAGGACAAGTGGGTAGGCAGCATGCAAGAAGAAAGCCTTGAAGTATTTCTAAGCTTTGCACACCAAACAACTCTTTGGTCCAGCAGACATGAAGGTTCTATGGCCCTTTGAATTACTCCGTGCCTAGATTTAAATTCTTCTGTTCTTTTGACCAGATCAAAACAATCTTATCATGGGCCAAATTCGTGCTTTTCCAAGCTGTAGACTTCTGTGTCACGTTCCACAAAATACATGGCAAAGAACCTCCATTATTTGCAGGCATTTCATATAATAGAAATTTGCATTCTATTAAAGCTCTCTGCTTGATAATTAACAAGACAAGTGATAATCCACAAGTCTATATTTTGCAAGTCTGTCTTGCTCTAGGTTTGTCTCCTTATAGCCAGGAGCAGGGGGCACATTCAAGTGAACCACCTCCTAAGTGGGGCAAGTGGCAGCATCTCCAACTCTGATCAGTTACAGACATAGTTCGCACATCCCAAACCAATGTGGTTAGAGAAGAAACTACCTTGGGGAGAGTCTATAGATAATAAATGTAATGAATGAACCTAAGGTACCCCATCTGTAAGTGCTTAGGCATTCTCCATTTAATGGTAGAGTTTCAATGCCTTATTCTAAAACACTCTTAAAGGAGGATTTTTTTATGGCAAATATGTGTGGAATGTCTCGCAGAACCACAGGATTTCATTTCCCAGTGTTGATGTGTATGGAAATAAAAATGAACCCAGAGAAACACAGAGATATCATGTGAAGCCTTTTCCTTAAACTGTTTCTTCAATCACTGGGAAGCAGGAGCCCTAACCATCACACAAGAAGGTATTCTCTTTCATGATTCCAACAGAGAAATTCAGTCTTTAAAAGGATCACAGTTTGGATCTGGTTCAAGGAAGTATCCTTAGGTCCTCCGCTCTTCTGAGGTTCACCATCTCTGACCATGCTGGGGTCATTCAGGCCATGCTTGCTCTCATAAAGCCATGTTTTGACAGCAGCACATGTCTCTGCCAGCCCCCAGCCATCCTTAGAGAAGCTACTTGGACTTTTACCTCCAAGCCCAGACCCATTAAGCTTCCAAACAGTCTCCAAGGGTCAATGGATAGACTTCAGGATGTCTGTGAACTTGGGTGAGAAAAAAATTATCTTCACTAAACTCAGTATTTCCTTAGGTTGTGAATGTAGACAACAATCCAGAGCAGAATTAGCACATACGGGACTTACAGAAATCAGATATATTTTCATATCTCCATTATTGTTGATGTACCTATCTCAAAATACCATCTACATTCATCACTACATCAAAATTCTGGTGGTTATCAGACACATTGCTAGATTTTATTATCTGTTAATAAAGCATATACAGATGGTCCCCAACTTAACAACGGTTCAACTCACAATTTTTCAACTCCATGACAGTGTGTAAAAGATATGCATTCATTAGAAACCAAACTTCAAACTTAGAATTTTGATCTTTTCCAGGACTACCAATATGCAATAAGATACTCTCTTGTGATTCTGGGCAGCAGAAGCCCCAGCTCCCAGTCAGCCCCACCATCGTGGGGGGATAAACAACTGACACACCCTAAAACCACTCTGTACCCGTACAACCATTCTGTTTTTCATTTTCAGTAGAGTATTAAATCAACTACATGAGATAGTCAATACTTTATTATAAAATAGGCTTTGTGTTAGAGAATTCTGCCCAACTGTAGGCTAACATAAGTGTTCTGAGCACATTTAAGGTAGGCTAGGCTAAACTATGATGTTTGGTAGGTTAGGTGTATTAAGAGCATTTTTTACATAGATATTTTCCATTTATAAAGGATTTATCTGGAGGTAACCTCATCATAAGTAGAGGAAGATTTGTTACTTCCTCTACTTAAAAATTACTATATCATAATTTTTAGAATACTTTGATAACTATGTTTCAATATAACTGGTTTTCCTTGTAATTCTAGACATTTTATTTTATGAATTAAAAGTATTTTTCTGAGAAAGGGTTTTTTGGCTTCATCAGACAAACTTCCAAAGGGGTTCATGGGACACACACACAGAAGATGAAAAACTCCAACCCTATCACAACCTTGGAATTCTCATCTGATCATTACACATGACCCCATTCCACAAAGTGGTTTCTATCTGGTCCTAACAAGTTCTACAGTTCTAGGAGTCCAATGATTCTATTTTTCCTGCTTGACTCTCTGCCTTAGAAACTTGGTTCATTCTCTATTCCTTCTAGGACATGGTTCTCTGATCTGCTCATTCATTAATTCAATAAATATTTATTGAGGGCCTACTATGTATCAGGTACTGTGTGATGTGGTAGAGATACAGTACAGAACATGGGAGAGAAGTCCCCTATGCCAATAGAGTTTACATTCTAGTGGGAGGATGGATAGACAAGTAAATAGATAGATACATGAATGGATGAATGGATGGATGGATGGATGGATGGATAGAGAGATAGAAGATAAAGGGAGGGAAGCAGTTAGGCAGGAAGCTATGCAGAAAATTAAAAAAAGTTGATGTCATAGAAAATGACTGGTTAACCACTATAGTTGGTGGTCATGCATGACCTCTCTGAGAATAGATGGTAGAAGGGGCAGGCATTTGATGTTTAGGGAAGAAAACCATCAAAGTACTTGAGTGATCAGGGAAGGCCAGGGTGGTTAGAACAACACAGTTCTGAGGCAGAAAGTGGTCATAGAGAAGGTCAGAGTGGAAAGAAAGATTTATTTCATGAAGGGCATCCTAAATTGGGTAAGAACGTAGAACTTTACAAAAGTCCTGGTCTTCAAGTGTTTAAGTAGGGTTTTAAGCAGGAGATTGTCATGATCTGATTTCTGTTTTTAAAAAACTGTTTTGGCTGCTGTGTAGTGTGTAGGCTGTAGGAACACAAGAATGAAATCAGTGAGTAAATTAGGAGGTTGGTGTGGTAAACTTGAGGGATTAGGTGATGGTAGAGGAGATGGAGAGGGAGAGATGAAATTGAGATATGTATCAGGCTGGGTCACAGCAAGAAGCAGTGCCAAAATCAAGATAATTTGAGGGAAGTTTAATAAGTGACAATTCACAAATGTGTGGATTGAGTATAAAGAAACCACAAGGGATAGTGTAATAGCTTGTGGCTGCTAACCCAAAGGCTCAAAAGGAGTGGGAAGGAAGGCTACTGGAACCCAGAAGGAGGAAATATGCAAAGATGGGTGCCTCAAGAGAAGCTCTGACTTTTGGGCAGGGGGCACAGTCACGTTATGCTAGTAAGACCTAAGTGGGGGCATAGCCTAGGTCTGGCTGTGGCCCCACTTTTGAAGGCCCTTGAGGAAATAAATATATTTACCTCACCCTCCAACCTCCTGTCAGGATTCACTGTTGACCAGAGGGAAATATTGGTCCATACAGAGTAAATGAGGATGCATGGTTCCTGCCTGCCCCGCTGCTCAGAATGCCAGGTCTCTTGCACCCATCAATTGTGTTAATCTCCACAATTAGCCAAATTATTTGCTAATATTCTTTTCCCCACAAGGCAGTGAGCTTCTTGAGGATGTCCATGTGTATCTGCTGGTCCCAGCAGAGTGGCTGTTTTATGAAACATTATGGTTAGTGAATGGATGAATGGCTCCTTCGGGTTCCTATGTTCCTACACCTATGGAACACTGTTACTCCATGTTGGATTTCTCTGACACCAACTGCTGTACAAGTAATAGTACCTCCATGTCACAAGTTGTGTGGACACACTGGCTCTCCTCCCAGATGGGGCCATCACAGGGTTCCTGTCCCACTTCTTGTCCATCTCAATGTCCCACTCTTTCCCCTAATTACTCCCCATGTACCTACTTAAGGCTGTCAGTCTGCTCTGAGACAATTGCCTGAATCTTTATAGTTTTTGTCCAAAAAGTTCTGACTTCTCAGTAATAACAGATATATGGCTTCCCCTTTGAGTTTTTCTGTATCAAATTAGCACTCTTATTGTTGAATGTTGGAACCTTGGTGAATATGCACATACATATGTATCATATATCTCCAAGCCAAGGAGACCTGGCCTGTTGCTGTTCAGTGTTTGAGGATGCCAGTGTTTCATGCTGATCTGTCTCACTGTATAAATGTTATGCTCAGATTTCCTTTGATGATATAAACTGAGCCTCTGCTTTAGCTGATGAAAATAAAATGCCAAATACCCAAGTATAAATGACTTATTTCTGGAAAAAAAAAAAAAAACTACTTCATACTTATCAATCCCCATATCTTGCCTGTCCAGTACAGTAGCATGCACAACTTTTCAGCTCTGCCTTCAAAATGTGATAAATCTTCCCTCTGGGGCAGAGTGCATCTCTGTATTTATCCAGAGAAGACTTTAACTCTTGTCTACATGTTAAAAACAAAACAAAACAAAACAAAAAAAAAAACAACAGTAGGTTGGGAGAAGGAGGAGGGAAAAGGTAACAGATTGTGAAGGATTGATTACTAAAGCAAAAAAATCAATCTTCAGACTTTGATGATTTAACCAGCCACAAAAGCATAGAAATGTATGAGAAGCCCTGATTGATTTTTAACTCCGTAATCCTTCCCACCCCATCTATTATCCTGTATGGATCATATTAGCCATCATTATGACTAAGACAAGATAGGACACTGACATCCGCCTGACATGATATAACTGTAAATGGAATCGGCTTATACACAAAGGCTTTTACCTGGTTATTAATAGTGTTCTCTGTGGGTGATGGACTGGACTGATATTAAAACCTCCGTCGGCTGTGTGGAGCCGTTGCAATTTGATTTCGGTCCAAGAAGCAGCTCCTCAAGGTAGTTATAGCACAGTGCCCTGACAAACTGCTTGAGTATCATTCCTGGGTACTCACCCTTTTAAGAGGCTCATAAAATAGTGGGGGCTGATGACATCTTTTTGGCACTGAGGATTCCAAGCTAGTACTTGCTAAGCTGAAAGATACCAAGCATGTGCACAAATGCCTTGACGACATCCCTTATCTTCACCACCATCAACGCGAATGTGAAGCAGAGCAAGATTTAGGGCATACAGCTTTTCGGGTGACATGCGTTATAGTAAAACACAGATGAACACATACCAAAACATTAAGGTCACTTGGTGACTTTTGCTTGTTTCACTTACCTTCAATGAATCAATGAAAAATATTTAGTTCTTAGGCAAACATTTACCTTCTCAGCTCCATGAGGCTTCCAACCACTATTTCATCTCTCACCAAACCAAGGGGTAAATTAGAAATATTAGGGGACCTGCCCAACATTACACAGTGACTCAGAAGCAGTTTTAATTAGAAAGCCTAGATTTTTCCTTTTGTAGTTCAACAAAGTATCTCCTTTTGATCAGAGAATATTTACTAAGCCCCTACTACATACCAAGCATTTTCTAGTGAGTGGAGGAAAAGCACTGAAAAGTGGATGAAATGTCTGTTCTCATGAAGCTTACAGTCCCTACAACCTCAGAACACTGTTGGAAGACATATATATATTATGCAACCAAGGATCTGTGGACTGAAAGAACATAGCAGATTGCCCTCAAACTACTCTGCCCTTGAAGTCAAATATGGCAGTCAAATTCTGGATAACATTCTAAAGAGACAGGTGGACAGGTCGGGGGGTGGGGGTGGGGAGAGGACACCTTGTATTTAAAATTATTAACTCCTTTCTTTTAGAAACTAGAAGATATCTTCTCATTGATAATGAGGTTGGATGTGAAAACTCCAGTGTTTGGAAGTTACATTTTGGGGATCAACTGTGAGAATGAAGTGAGATCTTAGATAGATAATTGATAGAATTTAAAATAGTGCCTAACATACAAGATTTCAATAAATATAGTCATGAGGACGAGCATGCTGATGATTCTACATTCAAGTCACATGACAACACATGATAATGACTCCCTCACTAAATGGGACAGAGGCAGAAATGGTATAGGCATATTCTTATGCTATGTTATGAGCTCTCCAGGTGCTATGACATTCCCACCAGTGAGTGGCATTTTCTTGAACATGCAAGTTGCTCCTTCTGGACCAGCATTACTGCAGCTCATTCTAAGCCAGACTGCTCCTCTCCTCTGCAACCACTGACAACCAGTCAGATTCAGGACCTTGATGTCATTCTCAGAGTGAGTCTGGGAAGCCCTACAACACCTGAATCAAGTGAATCACCTCACAGCTACCAGAGGGGGGAAAAATACTCTGTCTAAAGGCAAACCAGGTTCATCCCTGAAGCAATGCACATCCATAGTCAGTGGGCACCATAGGGACTGGTAGTTTTTAATCCACCTAAGGCATGGAGATATGAGGGGAGTGCCTAAATATTATCCAACTGCCCAGAGACACTGTGTCATTTATAGTGACCTAATGTTATTTACACAAATGGTCATTGTTACCCATAGGCTGTAGCCAGAACTCTGTTATTCAATAGTTGATACAAGGAAATTTCCACTTTCTTGAAACAGTCCCGCTGAGATGTTATGCTGATGGAAACATAGCATTCATTTCTATCTAGACTCCCAAAGACAGCCACCATCACCCATATAATATTACAAGCTCTTCCAGGCTGAAGCCCAGGTTTTTCTAGAAAAACAGTCAATCTCTATGTTTCCCGTTACACTCTTTCAAAGAAATCTGTACTTTTCCTTCATAGCTCTCATCCCAGTTCATCATATATGTGGGGGATGATTTCTGTCTCCCACTGACTAAGTTCCCCAAAAACTTCTGTTCATGAATGTAAGGGCCTCAGGACCTCACACAGTGCCAGGCACACAGTAGTCACTCAAACAGTAATTGTGGAGTGAAAGAATGAATAAATGAAGTGATTTTGATTCACCAGAGTCAAAGGACAAGCTATATATTTGCTTGTTTTTACGAAGCCACCCTCACATGTTACTAAAAGCACGTCCTTATTATCTCTCCCTGAGAGCTTCTGCTGTGCAAACGCCATTAATGCAGACACTGACACTCAGATTAATGAAGGGAAGCAATTTATTGAACTGATATTTGGTGTAGATGTCATTAACAGCGTTCCTTTGGAGCAACTGCATCAGATTAGACACAGTCTCCCCCAAAGAGCATGAAGAAAATCATTTAACTGCTTTTCTGCAGCTATTTATATGAAGCCAACCTCCATGAATTGCTCAGGTGATTCTGCGACAACTGTGACCCTCCTATGATTGCTCTTCATTGATGCTGTTTTTGTCTCTTCTGAGAAATATGTCCTGTAATAAATCATGCTGTTGTGGCTTTCGTTTTTGTTGTTGTCATTCCTTCTTCCCCCTCCCCCACATTAAAGTCACTAGAAAAGTTCCAATAATGAAACAAAGTCAGTAGATCTTCAAATAACTGTATCAAGAGAGTGCATCTGAAAGGTGGTCTCGGAAACGAAGAATAGGGCCTGTTGGATTTGGGTGGTTTTACAAATCCACCAGGAATACGTATTCTTTCACAGATTCTTAGAGTTAGAAAGTCAAAATATTACAAGGCAAGATTTGGGAAAGATCATACGTATCCAATATATTCTCAAGCCCCACACACAGGTGGTCTTTATCCCATTCCCTCCTAACACCAGCCTCGTTTTTCCAGGTTTTCTTTCTGAACTCCACTAATAAAACATCTATAGGCCCAGTTCCCTGCCCTTCCACCCATTCTAGAATTCATTTTTCCCACTCCCCCTCATGATTGTCCACTACCCTTCCATACAACAGCCCTGACTCATGAACAGCCTTTCAGACTCCAGTGACTACATTACTAGGTGGCCCATTCCTTTTTAACACTTTCAACTGTTAGAAACCTCTGCGTGTAGTGTGGAAATTCTCCTTCTAATAACTTTGGCCTGTTAGTTATAAGTTTGCCCTTTAGAGCTATACACACACACACACACACACACACACACACACACACACACACACAACTAATCATTCTTATACCTTCATCTAGAGTTGGACAGACTTGGACATGCAAATTGCTCCTTCCGGACTAGTGTTACCTCTGCCAGTGCTACACCAGGTGCTCCTCTCCTCTGTACCCTCAACAACCAGTCAGACTCAGGACCTTTGATGTCATTCTCATGGTGAGTCCAGGAAGGTCTAGAACACCTAAATTAGGTAGGCCACCTCACAGACACCAGAGTTAGAGAAAAAAAATACTTTGTCCAGAAGCAGCCCCAGTTCATCCCTGAAGCAATGCGTACCCATGATCAATGGGTGCCATTGGGACCAATGGTTTTTAATCCACCTAATGCCTGGGGGTGGGAGGGGAGTACCTAAATATTACCCAACTGCCCAGAGACACCGAGTCTCAACCTCATTTACAGTGATCTATTGTTATTCATACAGTGGTCATCATGGTTATCCATAAGCACCTAACTGTAAGCACCTATTTTTCAGTCACCTTTCCATAATAAAAGTTATAGATTCCAGGCCAGCTCCCCTTATGAATTACTGTCCAATTGGAAAAACGTCTTAATATTCAATGGGACCACTTGTTTCTCAAATGAAACATCTTTCCATGATATTACATGTAATATTGCTAAGACCTGAGTTCATAAGCAAGAATTCACAAGTCAAGTCTTTCATTCTATTTATGGGGGGTGGGGGAGGCGGGAAGCATATTTGCAGAGAATTATTTAACAATGAGGATTTCAGAGGGGAGCCTGTCTGACTTCAGCTCAGGTCATTATCTTACAGTTCCTAAGTTCGAGCCCTGCATCGGGCTCTGTGCTGACAGCTCAGAACCTGGAGCCTGCTTCAGATTGTGTGTCTTCCTCTCTCTCTCTGTCCCTCCCCCACTCACACTCTCTCTCTCTCCCTCAAAAATTAATTAAAAAAAATTTTTTTTAATGTTATAAATAAATAAATAAAAGTGAGGATTTCAGAAATAGAGCCCCATGGTTTCAACAAGATAGTCAAAGCATATTGTAAAATTAGAAAGAAAAAAATTAGGGGCACCTGGCTGGCACAGTCAGTAGAGCATGTGACTCTTGATGTCAGGATCATAAGTTGTAGACCCATGTTGGGCGTGGAACCTACTTAAAAAAAAATTTTTTTTAAGGACAGGAAAATTAAAAAGGACCAGCAGCTATTCCAGGATTTATAGAGGAATAGGTCATTTGGCAGATCCAAGCCTTTATCCAGATTCAAGTATGCTTCAGAGATGCAGGTGGATAATGTTTTCAGTCATCAGTCTTAAAAAACTGGCTGGCGGGAGAAGCCAAGATGGCAGAACAGCATGGAAGTTTTTTGTGTGTCTCGCATCCATGAAATACAGCCAGACCAACACTAAACCATCCTACACACCTAGAAAACTGATTGGAGGATTAACACAATAATCTGCACAACCTGAACCACAGAATTCAGCAGGTACACGGCGCAGAGAGGTGAATTTGGGGAGCAAGAAGCCGCGGAAGGTAGGGAACCGCTTTGTGGGCAGAGAGAGGATGGAGACTGGGGAGCGGGGGAGAATACGAGAACAGCACCCCTCCCCAAGAGCAGCTGGAGAGAAAGTGGAAAATTGGAAACAGCAGCCACAGGGACTAAACTAAAAAGGGAGAAAGGAGAAAGGAGAGGGTTTAAATTCCACTAAGACTGTAAACAAGGGGAACACAAAGGCTGCAACTCCGCAGCTCATTACCTGGCGGTGCTCTGGTGGGAAGGGCAAATCCCCAGGAACAGAGTGGGGTCCAGGAGGTTCTCAGGCCACATGGGGAAAAGCGGTTCCACTGCTGGAAGGACATTTGGTAGAGACTGTTGAAGCCACCTGATCCCAGCAGACCCCAGAAAATGGCTGCATTCGCTGGTGCTGGAACAAGGTCGGTAAGGGTGAAGCCTGGTGCCAGATGTGTGTTGTGATTTTCCATAATCCCTGAAACGCTGCTGCTACACTATCTCGCGAACTTTTTCTGGGGCGGGCTGGCACCTGGCCACAGTCTCTGGGCATTGGCAGCAGCAGGGTCCAGCAAGCGTCCCTGGGTGCAGCCGACATTCGGCCATTGCTCATTCGGCCATTGCTCGGTGAGACCCTCCACAGAGGGGCGGAACAGGTCAAAGCCGCAGTCTTTCAGAAGTAAGGGGCCGGGGAAAACAGCCGCATCTGAGACAAAACTCAGGACAGAGGTTCTGCCTGGGGCCTGGTCACGGAGAGTGAAAAAGCGGGGAGTGGACGAAAGCTGAAGACAGAGGACAGGTGCGCGATTGCTGACAGGGAAGAGCAGACTGGGTAGCTGGATGGCGCCATTTTCACCATTACCGCGCATGCGCATACGCACCTACGAGCTCTGCAACAATCCACCCCAGTAGGCTAGCAGCGCCATCTAGTGGAGAGCAGAGCTGTTACACTGAGCCCCACCCAACTGGGCCAACTTCGCTCTTCAAGAACACAAGTCTCACCGCCGGCTTAGTTTATGGACTATAAAGCGTTACGGAGACTGACTTCTAGGGGAAAACAAAGTAATTTTAGTCCTACTTCAATCTGTTAGCAGGTCCATCTATTCAATTTTCTTTCTATTTTTTTTCTTTTTTTTCTCTTTTACACTTCTTTTTTCTTAAATACAGAAAGAGAAAAAATTCATTTTTATTTTCAATTTTTATTAAAAATATTTTTATTTAATTTTTATTACTATATTTTTTACTTTTGTGCAAATTTTTTCAAATTCTATTTTACTTCCATCATTTTATTTTAGTCCACTTCAATGTATTCACCTTTTCAAATTTTCAAATGATTTCCTTTCTTTCTTTCTTTTTCTTTTTTTCTCTTTTTTGTTTCTTTTCTTTTTCTTGAATGCAGAAAGAGAAAAACTTCATTTTTACTTTCAATTTCTATTATAAATATTTTTCTTTAATTTTTTTACTATATTTTTTGCTTTTATGTAAATTTTTTCAAATTCTATTTTACTTCCATCATTTTATTTTAGTCTACTACAGTGTATTCACTTTTTCAAATTTTCAAACTATTTCCTTTTTTTCTTTTTTTATCTCTTTTCTCTTTTTAGTTTCTTTTCTTTTTCTTGAATACAGAAAAAGAAAAAAATCCTATTTATTTTTAATTTTTATTAAAAATATTTTTCTTTAATTTTTTTCTACTATTTTCTTTACTTTTGTGTATATTTTTTCAAATTCTATTTTACTCATTGATAGTAATACCATAATAGTAGGAGACTTCAACACCCCACTCACAGCAATGGACAGATCATCTAATCAAAAAATAAACAAGGAAACAATGGCTTTGAATGACACACTGGACCAGATGGACTTAACAGATATATTCAGAACATTTCATCCTAAAGCAGCAGAATATACATTCTTCTCCAGTGCACATGGAACATTCTCTAGAATAGACCATGTACTGGGACACAAATCAGCCCTAAGTACGTAGAAAAAGATCAAGATCATAGCATGAATATTTTCAGACCACAATGCTATGAAACTCGAAATCAACCACAAGAAAAAATTTGGAAAGGTAACAAATACTTGGAGACTGAAGAACATCCTACTAAAGAATGAATGGGCTAACCAAGAAGTTAAAGAGGAAATGAAAAAGTATATGGAAGTCAATGAAAATGATAACACCACAACCCAAAACATCTGGGATGCAGCAAAGGCAGTCATAAGAGGAAAGTATATAGCAATCCAGTCTTTCCTAAAGAAGGAAGAAAGATCTCAGATACACAACCTAACCTTATGCCTTAAGGAGCTGGAAAAAGAACAGCAAATAAAACCCAAAACCAGCAGAAGACAGGAAATAATAAAGACTAGAGCAGAAATTAATGCTATCGAAACCAAAAAAAACAGAACAGATCAATGAAACCAGAAACTGGTTCTGGTTAAGGAAGAGTTAACACCTATTCTCTTGAAGCTGTTCCAACAAATAGAAATGGAAGGAAAACTTCCAAACTGTATGAAGCCAGCATTACCTTGATTCCAAAACCAGAGACCCCACTAAAAAGGAGAGCTATAGACCAATTTCCCTGATGAACATGGATGCAAAAATCCTCAACAAGATATTAGCCAACTGGATCCAACAATACATTAAGGAAATTATTCACCACGACCAAGTGGTATTTATACCTGGGATGCAGGGCTCGTTCAACATCCCCAAAACAATTAATGTGATTCATCACATCAATAAAAGAAAGGACAAGAACCATATGATCCTCTTAATAGATGCAGAGAAAGCATTTGACAAAATACAGCATCCTTTCTTGATAAAAACCCGCAAGAAAGTAGGGATAGAAGGAGCATACCTCAAGACCATAAAAGCCATATATGTATGACCCAATGCTAATATCCTCCTCAATGGGGAAAAACTGACAGCGTTCCCCCTAAGGTCAGGAACAAGACAGGGATGTCCACTCTCGCCACTGTTATCAACATAGTATTGGAAGTCTTAGCCTCTGCAGTCAGACAACACAAAGAAATAAAAGGCATCCAAATCGGCCAGGAGGAGGTCAAACTTTCACTCTTCGCAGATGACATGATACTCTATATGGAAAACCCAAAAGATTCCACCAAAAAACTGCTAGAATTGATTCATGAATTCAGCAAAGTTGCAGGACATAAAATCAACGCACAGAAATCAGTTGCATTCCTATACACCAACAATGAAGCAATAGAAAGAGAAAGCAAGGAATCGATCCCACTTACAGTTGCACCAAAAACCATAAAATACCTAGGAATAAATCTAGCCAAAGAGGTGAAAAGTCTATACGCTGAAAACTATAGAAAGCTTATGAAAGAAATTGAAGACACAAAAAAAAGGAAAAAGATTCCATGCTCCTGGATAGGAAGAACAAATATTGTTAAAATGTCAATACTACCCAAAGCAATCTACATATTCAATGCAATACCTATCAAACTAACACCAGCATTCTTCACAGAGCTAGAACAAATAATTCTAAAATTTGTATGGAACCAGAAAAGACCCTGAATAGCCAAAGCAATCTTGAAAAAGAAAACCAAACCAGGAGGCATCACAATCCCAGACTTCAAGCTATACTACAAAGCTGTAATCATCAACACAGTATGGTACTGGCACAAGAACAGACACTCAAATCAATGGAACAGAATACAGAGCCAAGAAATGGACCCACAAACGTATGGCCAACTAATCTTTGACAAAGCAGGAAAGAGTATCCAATGGAATAAAGACAGTCTCTTCAGCAAGTGGTGCTGGGAAAACTGGACAGTGATATGCAGAAGAATGAACCTGGACCGTTTCTTATGGCATACACAAAAATAAACTCAAAATGGAAGAAAGACCTCAATGTAAGACAGGAAGCCATCAAAATCCTCGAGGAGAAAGCAGGCAAAAACCTCTTTGATCTTGGCCGCAGCAACTTCTTATTCAACACATCTCTGGAGGCAAGGGAAACAAAAGGAAAAATGAACTACTGGGACTTCAGCAAAATAAAAAGCTTCTGCACAGCGAAGGAAACAATCAGCAAAACTAAAAGGCAACCAACAGAATGCGAGAAGATATTTGCAAATGACATATCAGATAAAGGGTTAGTATCCAAAATCTATAAAGAACTGATCAAACTCAACACCCAAAAAACAAACCAACCAGTGAAGAAATGGGCAAAAGACATGAATAGACACTTCTCCAAAGAAGACATCCAGATGGCCAACCAACACATGAAAAAATGCTGAACATCACTCATCATCAGGGAAATACAAATCAAAACCACAATGAGATACCATCTCACACCTGTCAGAATGGCTAACATTAACAACTCAGGCAACAATAGATGTTAGCAAGGATGCGAAGAAAGAGGATCACTTTTGCATTGTTGTAGGGAATGCAAGCTGGTGCAGCCACTCTGGAAAACAGTATGGAGGTTCCTCAAAAAGCTAAAAATAGAACTACCCTACGACCCAGCAATTGCACTACTAGGCATTTATCCACGGGATACAGGTGTGCTGTTTCACAGGGACACATGCACCCCCATGTTTATAGTAGCCAAAGTATGGAAAGAGCACAAATGGCCATTGATGGATGAATGTATAAAGAAGATGTAGTATATATGTACAATGGAGTATTAGGCGGCAATCAAAAAGAATGAAATCTTGCCATTTGCAACTACATGAATGGAACTGGAGGTATTATGCTCAGTGAAATTAGTCAGAGAAAGACAAAAATCATATGACTTCACTCATATGAGGACTTTAAGACACAGAACAGATGAACATAAGGGAAGGGAAACAAAAATAATATAAAAACAGGGAGGGGGACAAAACAGAAGAGACTCATAAGTATGGAGAACAAACTGAGGGTTACAGGAGGGGTTGTGGGAGGGGGGATGGGCTAAATGGGTTAGGGGCATTAAGGAATCTACTTCTGAAATCATTGTTTCACTATATGCTAACTAATTTGGATGTAAATTTTAAAAAAGAAAAAATAAAATTAAAAAAAAAAAGAAAACCTGGCTGGCTCTACCTAAGTATATGATCACATTGTATACTTTGTATGCACATATTGACACAAAAATATAAATATGCAAATAGATAAAATATACCTAAACATAATTTCTCAAATATCCCATTGGAATTGTACTCTTCTTTATTTTTCATTATTATGTAGCATATGCTAAGTATAGGGCAGAATTCTAAGATGGCGGCAATGATCCTTACCTTCCGATATTCCAGAACCCTGTGTATGTCCCTCCCCTTGAGTGTGAGCTGGATCAAGTGCCTTGCTTTCAACAAACAAAAGGGATAGGATGTCACTTCTGAAATTAGGTTTTAAAAGATTGCAGCTTCCATCTTGCTCACTCTTGCTTGCTCTCTCTTATAGAAACCAGCTGCCATGTTGTGAGCTGCCCTATGGAGAGGCCCATGGGACAAGGAACTCAGAAAGGGCCTCCGGCCAACAGCCAGCAAGGAACTGAGGTCCTCAATGCAGCCACCTATGAGGAACTGAATCTTACCAACACCCACATGAGTGAGCTTGGAGGCAGATCCTTTTGCACTTGAGACTTGAGGTACCTGTACCACACCTTTACTACAGCCTGGGAGAGTCCCTAAAACAGGACCCAGCTAAGGCAAGCCCACATTCCTGACCCATTGAAACTGTGAAATAATAACTATTTTTGTTGTAAACCACCACATTTTTGGTTGACTTGTTACTCAAAGCAAAACAAAAGCAAACAAACAAATAAAACATCGGGCTGGTTGGTATTTCTCTGCCTGAAAGCACCATGACCCCACCATTCTTGCAGCCTCCCGCTTTTTGAACTTGAATATATCACTTTGACCTTCTTGGCCTTTGCTGCTTGGCATTTGATTCTCCTGAAATACAAATAATAATAATTAAATTAGCATTTTAAACTCTGTACTCCAGTTGATCTTCAAAGACCCTGCTTTGCATCTGAGTTCAGTCTTCTGCTTTTACAGACATCTTTTCCTGAAGTTTAAGAATTAATACTGGCACAATGTGGCAAATAGGAAAGAAAGGATATCCTTAACAATTAAACTTCCAACTGGAAATCAATACAATGGCATGAAGCACACATGAATAAAAATATGATCGAAAAATATCCCTTTTCTTTCTAAAAGTCATAAAGCAAGATTAATGGTCAATTTGAAACCAAAATCAACCCCCAGATGAAATATCTTCTCCTAAAATCACCATCACATGTCAACTGAGCACGTCTCTTCACCCTGTTATTTTTCATTGTTGGCATCCTCCGGGTTTCCAGCCAGAAGCAGGAAACACTAAATGTCTTCCAGGAAGCCTGCACTGGTGAGATTTGCCCCAGGTTTGGCAGCACCAAGGAGTGAACAGAATCATCACATCACCTTGTTTATCACATGGTGGTTTATTGCTGACCAAAGCGTGACACCAGGCTCTCTTTCACCAAGGGAACCCAGAAACCACACCGGCAACCTTGGCCCCCAGGAAGAATCGCCAAGTCAGAACACCTTGGCCACAAAGCAGATGCCTAGAAATGGGTGTTTTTCCACTCCCACATGGAAGGATCTAGCCTAAATGCCACATAGGAACTATCTGTTAACTTTATCCAGAGCAGAAAAGGCATCAAGACAGGAGCTGCATGCTATCAACAATAGCCAAATTATGGAAAGAGCCCATGTTCATCAACTGATGAATGGATAAAGAAGATGTGGTTTATATATACAATGGAATACTACTTGGCAATGAGAAAGAATGAAATCTTGCCATTTGCAACAATGTGGATGGAACTGGAGGGTATTACGCTAAGTGAAATAAGTCAGTCAGAGAAAGACAGATATCATATGTTTTCACTCATGTAGAATTTGAGAAATTTAACAGAAGACCATAGGAGAAGGGAAGGGGAAAAAATAGTTACAAACAGAGAGGGAGGCAAACCATAAGAGACTCTTAAATACAGAGAACAAACTGAGGGTTGATTGGAGGGGGAGGAGAGGGGAAAATGGGTGATGGGCATTGAGGAGAGCACCTGTTGGGATGAGCACTGGGTGTTGTATGAAAGCAATGGATCACGGGAATCTACTCCCGAAACCAAGAGCACACTGTACACACTGCATGCTAGCTAACTTCACAATAAATTATATTTTTTTTTAAAAAAGAGAGAATCTTGGCAAAGAATAGATACTGTGACTTAATAGCATTGCCCATCTCTTACTCTATGGTTCTTTGAAATTTCCAACTGAAATTGTAAGGGATTGGAATAAATAAATACACAAAACAGTGAGTTTGCTGCTTTACTGATTTACTTTCAGCTATTCTTCAATTAAGACCACCTTCTTGATTGTATGTTTTCATTTGCCCAAAATAGATATTTTAATTAAAAAAGACTTGATGCGAACCTGTGAGTCACCTAGTAAAAATAAATCAGTAAAATTAACAAGGTTTTACCTAGTATAAGAAATATGAGCAGAGTAGATATAAATAGGTATTTTGTTTGTCTGATGTAATATTTTAGCCATTGCACCAGTAGAAATATTCCAGTGTATCTCTGTCCATTATTTAGTATAGATATCATTAAATCAAAAGGAAGGTAAGAGTGAGAGAAATAAAATTAGTGATTCCAATAATAGGTCTGTTGCCAGATATGCTTTCTCAGCCCAATTAAGACAAATCAAGAGTTCAATTTTTATCTCCTCTCTTAATTAAGGAATTGGGAATACATGTAAGACAGGGTGAAGTGTTCTTTTTTTCATTTTGTCCCTTCTTTCCTGGTCTTCTTCATCCTCTCCTTGAAAGGAAGTTGCCTTTGAAAGGAGCCAAGAAAAAGAGACTTTGAGAATACGTTGGTACATCAAAGTTAGGCTCCAAGAGAAGAAGATCAGCATTAGCAGGAGGGAAAGTTTGTCTTGTAGATGTGATACTCTGAAGACTTTGAAAGATAGAAGGACAGGACCTCAAAAACACTGATAGAAACCCTCCAAGATGAAAGCACCCGGGCAGGAAAAGACAGAGGGTTAGAAATAGGTCAATGGGATTGTGAGGAGAAGTGAAAGAGGATCCATAAAAAGGAGACGCATCCTCTTCTAAGATGGAGCTAGATGGACTGACAGGATGAGGAGAGAAATGTTTCTTGACAATTCTTAAACTCTTTGTGTGAGAAGATCAGTGGAAAGGAGGATTCTCTTTCAGATGATATCCATGTATGGCCCACCACAGATAGGATAGATATAAAAATGGTTCTTTGATTCAACAAATATTTATTGCATATCTACTATGTGCCAGACACTGTTCAAGGTACTGGGATATAACTGCAAACAAAATGGGTTGGGGTAGGGGGAATCCTTGCCCTTGGGGAGCTTATAGTCCAATGGAAGAAACAGAGGGACAAACTAAATAAATAAAATATAGGGACGCCTGGGTGGCTCGGTCAGTTAAGTGTTTGACTTTGGTTCAGGTCATGATCTCATGGTTCATGTCAGCTGTGCTGACAGCTCAGAGCCTGGAGCCTGCTTTGGATTCTGTGTCTTCCTCTCTCCCTGCCCCTCCCCTGCTTGCACTCTGTCTCTCTCTCAAAAGTAAATAAACATTTTTTTTAATTTAAATAAATAAAATATAAAAATATATAGTACATATGAGATAAAGATAAAGACCCTGAATAACCAAAGCAGCCTTGAGAAAGAAGAAAGCTTCAGGCATCATGCTCCCTTATTTCAAATCCTATTACAGAGCTATAATAATTAAAACATTATGATATTGGCATAACAGACACTTAGATCAATGGAGCAGTATAGAGAGCCCAGAAATAAACTCATGCATACATGGTCAATTAATTTACAACAAAGGAGCCAAGAATACACAATGGGGAAATACAGTCTCTTCAATAAATGGTGTTGAGAAAACTGGACGGCCATAGACAAAAGAATGAAACCAATTACTATCTTATAACATACGCACAAAAGAGTTAACTCAAAATGGATTAAAGACTTGAATGTAAGACCTGAAACCATAAACTCCCAGAAAAAAACATAGGCAGAAGCTCCTTGACATAGGTCTTGAAGATGATTTTTTTAATCTGACACCAAAAGTCGAAGCAACAAAAGCAAAAGTAAATAGTGAGACTACATCAAACAAAAAAGCTTCTGCACAGCAAAAGAAACCACCAACAAAATAAAAAGGCAACCTATTAAATGGGAGAAATTATCTCCAAGTCATATATCTGGTAAGGGGTTAATATCCAAAATATCTAAAGAACTCATACATCTCAATAGCAAAAAACAAACAACGCAATTTAAAAATGAGCAGAAGAGGGGTGCCTGGGTGGTTCAGTCGGTTAAGCATCCGACTTCAGCTCAGGTCATGATCTCATGGTTTGTGAGCTTGAGCCCTGCATCATGCTCTGTGATGACAGCTCAGAGCCTAGAGCCTGCTTGGGATTCTGTGTTTCCCTCTCTCTCTCCTTCTCCCCTGCATGTGCTCTCTCGCTCTCTCTCTCTCTCTCTCTCTCTCTCAAAAATAAATACATGTTAAAAAAATTTTTTTAAATGAGCATAAGATCTGATTAGACATTTTTCCAAAGGAGACATACAGAAGGCCAACAGACACATGAAAAGATGCTCAACATCATCAGTCATCAGGGAAATGCAAATCAAAACCATAATAAGATGTCACCTCACACCAGTTAGAATCAAAAAGACAAGCGATAACAAGTGTTGGCAAGAATGTGGAAAAAAGGGAACCTTTGTGTACTGTTGGTGAGAATGTAAATTAGCATAGTCACAATGGTAAACAGTATGGAAGTTCCTCAAAATATTAAAAATACAACTACCATGTGATCCAGCAATTCCACTTCTGGGCATTTATCTGGAGAAAATGAAAACACTAACTTGAAAAGATATACACAGCCCCATGTTCACTGCAGCATTATTTACAATAGCCAAGATATGTAACAACCTAAGTGGCCATCAAAGGATGAATGGATAAGGAAAATCTAATGTGTATCTATCTATAGACATATATGTCTATCTACACACATGTATGTATATATAGTATGTATATATAGTATATATGTATATATGTGTGTATATATACATATGGGTATATATGTTATGTGTGTGTGTATATATATGCACACACAATGAAATATTATTCAGCCATTAAAAAAGAATGAAATCTTGCCATTTGTGACAACATGCATGGATCTTAAGGGCATTATGCTAAGTTAAATAAGTCAGACAAAGACCAATACTGTATGATCTCCACTAGATGTGGAATATAAAAAAATAAAAATAAATAAACTCACAGAAAAAAAAAATTGGTGGTTGTCAGAGATGGGAGGTAAGAGAAATCAGTGAAGGAGATCAAAAGGTTAAAATATTTTTTATTTTTAATTAAATATATGTTTATGTTTATGTACAAATACACATAATGAGATATATTTATTAATATTTATTGATATATAAATATCTATATAATTAAATAAGGATGAAAGTGTCAAGGAGAGAAGGAAAGCCACATGGGATACAGAAGCTAGGGAAATTACACATATTGAGTGACTTCAGTAGACTACTAGCACTTAGGCAAGAGGAAGAAAGTTAATGGAGTTATGAGAGTATATTTCTCCTTGAATAAGTGGAAAGATAAATGAACAAATAAACAAACAAATAAAGAAACACTGCCCTGGAACTTATTCCCCAAAGCTTCACATCAGGAGCTGCTGGCGCGGTTTCTTTTCTTTTGCACAAATGACCAAAGTTCAGTTGTGTTCCACACCTTTGCCTCAGCCGATCTGTTCGGTTCATCCTTCCCCTGCTAACTCCCCACAGAAACCCACCCCTACTACTGTCCCCAGGCTAGGTGTTATTTCCTCCCTGAAGCTTTCCCCAGTAAGAATAATGCCTCACACTCACCTCTCACAAGGGCTTCCCACACATGAAGCTCCAGAATGCTTCTGAGAGGCGGGCATCATCATCACCATGCTACGTGGGAGGAAACGAAGGCACAGAGAACATGGGTGACTTGTCCAAGGCTGAACACCTAGAACTGGGACTGACACACAGGTATCCGGAACCCAAGCTGTAGGCTTGAAAGAGTGAGGAGCCGTGAGAAGAGCACAGGTTCATCAAATCTTTATGTCTCCCCCACTTGACTGGAACAAGTTGCTCCACTAGTCCAAGCCTTAGTTTTCTCACTTACAAAATAGGATAAGGAGACAAAAAGAACAGTTTGGTTGTGGGTGTGGACTGTGAGGACTAGTCCCAATGTCTGGAACCTAGGAGACACTCAACTGTTAGTTACCTCCTGCCTTCTATTCCCTCCTCCCCACCCTGCAGCGACGGCTGTAACTATCTCCCAGCTCACATGGACCTTCTCTCCTCCACACTTAGAAATCATGACCTCTACCATACAACCTGGTCCCTTATTCAAATAGTAATTGGGATTCTTTATGCCACAAGGCACCAAAGCCCAGGTCAAAAGCAGTTAACAATGAAAGGGCATTTATTAATGCTAATAACTGAAAAGAGCAGAGATAGGCAGCCAGATAGGATTTTGTCAGCAGGACTTTGGCTCTACCCCCGTGATTTTCCTCTGGCTTTGCATGGGTCCGTGCACAGGCCTCCTTCTCGGGCCGGCCCCCATCACGACAGCAAAATTTACCCCAGCAGTTCCAGCTTTCATATCTTCATGCTGCCCTGGCCATGAAGAGAAGATCTGGGCTGTACCATCTTAGAAAATGTCCTTGAGTCCCAGCTCAGGTCGCAGGCCTGCCCCTGAGCCAACCACTGTGGTGGCCAGGGAGATGGACCAAGCCCACAGTTTTAGCTTGGCTGTGTGCTCGACCCCAGCCCTGATCCAGACATAGACTCACCACCCAGGAACCAGTTGGATCATCAGTGGAAACCAGGGTTGTGAGACCAAAAAGTATTTTAATAGATGTAATGTTAGTCTTCTATTGGACCCAGTTCCATGTCCTGACACTGACGTGAGCAATGCTGAGAGCAAATAGCCCTGCCAGTCCATAGGACCCAGCTCTTTAGAGGGTTTCTGTGGCCCAAACCTTAGGTCCAGGTCTCACTTGGGCTATTTTCTTGAAGTATTGCACCTCTATCCCATAGCTAAAATTGCTGTGCTCACAGGAGTCCCGAATACATAAAATTGCATGGGATTGGATTCTGCCCTTAAATTGATTTTATATCCTTTGAAAGCTTTATGGTGTATCATGTGTATGCGTGTGTGTGTGTGTGTGCATGTGCGTAAAACTGTTGATCAGGTCACTGAGGGATAGTTTTGTAAAGAGTCACCCATCTGGCTTTTCATAGGAATAAAATTCACATTATGACAACGACTTTCAACAAAGGTTAAGCATGCAAACTTTGGTTTAAAAAAACAATTTGTCCATAACTCAACTGCTTTTATCTTTAAGGCTTTGAAGTGGAAGGTTACAAAAAAAAAAAAAAATCAAATATTTCATTCTTGACATCTTCAGGGAAGGTGTGTGTAAATAGGAAACACACATAAAACCCCTGAACATAAAGAAACAACAAATGATTTGCATAATTACAACTGCAGAAATGTATATAGGAGATAAAACAGATTAAGGATATTGCCCTTGGAAGCTACTTCCCATCAATAAGGCCTGGATAGATTTATATTTCTCGTTTTTCCCTGATCCACAGGTTAAATTTGCCATCTTCTGATTCCTTGTCACATTTCACATATCAGGCAAACACCTCTGGGGTGCCTCTGGGGAATTCACAACCTTCAGAGAGTTGTTGATAGTGATCACTTTCTTCTGAAGTCTTTGTTGATCCAAGAATACATATTTTGTTGTGTAAGTCTTCATAAATCAGTCTTTCCGCCCGTTTATCATCCTTGTGGCTTTTCTCTGAACACTCTCCAGTGTGTCTCCAACTTGCTAATAATGAGGTTCCCAGATCACAGTGCACCATTCCAAGCTCAGTCTCTCATTGTGCAGAGACTGACTTTGCCTCCTTGCTTCCTGACCCACTGTTTCCACTTACAAAGTTCTTATGCTGCCAGATCATATATGAAGCTGTGATTCATGCACCCTCCATTACAATGCCTGGGGGAGCCCAAGCACTTCCCTAAATAGGTCAACGCCTGACGTGTAATAAGTGCTCAGAAAGGGTCCTTGAGTAAGTGAACAAATGGATGCATGGGCTCCCCAATTGTGTCTTCATTGTATCAAAACCTTTATTGTAAAAAGAGCGATGGAATGTGTGTGTTTGTGGCAAAAGTGGGAGACAAGAGAGCAGAAGAAATACACAAGAAATCCTTTGCTATTTGGCCTTTGTAATTCAAACATTTCTACCAATTTGATTGGATTGAGATCTAGTTCCAGTCTCATTTAGCAAAAGGCAAACTGAAGTTCAGAAAACTAAGACATGTCATCACAGTGGCTGAACAGTTGAATTGCAGTTGGGAACATACCTGGAATCAGAATTCTAGTGCCTGGTGTAGCCTCCCAGACCAAAGCAGTTTTAAAATACTATTGGTAAAATCTTTGCAGGACTGACTTCTTTAGCTAAAACAATGGAGTCATGGGTTTCTAACTGGTTTTGTTGAGAGAACTCTTGCCCTTTCTATCCCCAATAACAGGATCCAAGAGAATGGAAAAGTGGCAGACAAGAGCTAACCTGGTTTCTTGCTTTCTCCAACCTGATGGCTCTAGTGGCAGTGCGGGTGACAAGAGTAGTAGAAGTAGCTGCTACCATGACTGAGTAGCTGCTGTATACCACACAGTCCTCTTGACCCTTCACAGATATGTTATTTCATGTAAACCTTTAAACAGCCAATTAAAATAGGCATCATTAGATCAATGTTACTGTAAGGAAACTGAGTCTCACAAGGTTTAAGTGCTTCAGGATCTCACAGCAGAGCTAGTGTGCCAATTCAGCTCTGTGAGACTACTCCACATTGTTCTGCCCTAGAATACATCCTTTCCTTGGTTTCAATACAGCACCATCCCTGATAATCCCCCTACTTTCTGCTTCATACAAACTTTTCATCCAGGACCCTCAGTCAAAACTGAGAAATGCAGGCAGGGCGGGTGGGTGGGAGTGTGATGGGGGAGTGAGGGGACTGTTTCTTTTAGTTTCACTCAGAAAAGTTTAGAGTTTTCAGAGACCTTTTCTTTAGGAAATTAAGGAAAACAACAAACCATCAAGCATGTCACTTACTAATAGGACTAGCCAAGTGTAAGGCCAAATACAAAGGCATTAAAATGTACTGGTGTAGTGCCTGCCTGGTCACAGATAGCCATGGTGGCCCAGAGGCACTTCCCCTCTTCTCCAACCCATCTCTCCACCTTGTTCAGTTTCTTCCATTTTGTATGTATATTCGTGGCCTCTTGTTGGAACTGATCATAGCGGGTCAATACAGCAGCACGTAGTACTGTGATGAACACTGCAGTGAAATGCACAGAAAAACAAATACCCCAAATCACTCTTCTTTCTAAAACTAATCCAAAAAAAAAAAAGAAAGACCAGATAATCTTTTCTATTGGTTAATTCATTTCCCCAAATTATCTATACCACACTCTGTCATTATGTCGCAACTCCAAATCAACAAATACTTGGATTGAAAAATTTTAAAGAAGTCAGACTTCAAGCTGTATTACAAAGCTGTAATCATCAAGACAGTATGGTACTGGCACAAAAACAGACACTCAAATCAATGGAACAGAATAGAGAGCCCAGAAATGGACACACAAATGTATGGCCAACTAATCTTTGACAAAGCAGGAAAGAATATCCAATGGAATAAAGACAGTCTCTTCAGCAAGTGGTACTGGGAAAACTGGACAGCAACGTGCAGAAAAATGAACCTGGACCACTTTTGTACACCATACACAAAAATAAACTCAAAATGGATGAAAGACCTAACTGTAAAACAGGAAGCCATCAAAAAAACCCTTGCAGAGAAAGCAGGCAAAAACCTCTTTGACATTAGCCGCAGCAACTTCTTACTCAACACGTGTCTGGAGGCAAGGGAAACAAAAGCAAAAATGAACTATTGGGACCTCATCAAAATAAAAACTTCTGCACAGTGAAGGAAACAATCAGCAAAACTAAAAGGCAAACGACAGAATGAGAGAAGATATTTGCAAACAACATATCAGATAAAGAGCTAGTATCCAAAATCTATAAAGAACTTATCAAACTCAACGCCCAAAAAACAAATCATCCAGTGAAGAAATGGGCAAAAGACATGAATAGACACTTCTCCAAAGAAGACATCCAGATGGCCATCCAACACATGAAAAAATGCTCAACATCACTCATCATCAGGGAAATACAAATCAAAACTACAATGAGATACCACCTGACACCTGTCAGAATGGCTAACATTAACAACTCAGGAAGCAACAGATGTTGGCAAGGATGCAGAGAAAGGGGAACCCTTTTGCACTGTTGGTGGGAATGCAAACTGGGGCAGCCAGCTTGCATTCCCTCCAAACAGTATGGAGGGTCCTCAAAAAATTAAAAATAGAACTACCTTACAACCCAGCAATTGCACTACTAGGTGTTTATCTAAAGGATACAAAAATGCTGATTCGAAGGGGCACATGCACCCCAATGTTTATAGCAGCACTATCAACAATAGCCAAAGTATGGGAAGAGCCCAAATGTCCATCGATGGATGAATGGGTAAAGAAGATGTGGTATATATACAATGGAGTATTACTCAGCAATCAAAAAGAATGAAATCTTGCATTTGCAACTATGTGGGTGGAACTAGAGGGTATTATGCTAAGCGAAATTAGTCAGAGAAAGACAAATATCATATGACTTGACTCATGAGGAATTTAAGATACAAAACAGATGAACATAAGGGAAGGGAAGCAAAAATAATATAAAAACAGGGATGGGGACAAAACATAAGAGACTCTTAAATATGAAGAACAAACAGAGGGTTCAGAGGGTTTACTGGAGGGGTTGTGGGAGAGGGGGTGGGCTAAATGGGTAGGGGCATTAAGGAATCTACTTCTGAAATCATTGTTGCACTATATGCTAACTAACTTGGACGGAAATTTTAAAAAATTTAAATTAAAAAAATAAAATAAATGTAATATAATTATCAATATGGTATATGTGAAAATTATTAAGAAAGTAAATTCTGAGTTATCATCACAAGGAAAAATCCATTTTTTTCTTTTTCTTTTTTTATATCTTGCTAATGTAATCATTACACAACATATGTAAGTCAAGTCATTATGGTATACATGCTAAACTTTTACAGTGCTGTATATCAATTATATCTCAGTAAAACTCAAGGAAATAAACGAAAAAATTAAAAAAAATTTTTTTAAGTAAATTCTTCAGAGAAGTCCACATGCCATGCAAGAGACAATGTAATTTCATAGAAATAGCACTGGAGAAGTGAGATATGGTAGATATGTGGCTTCTAGTTTGTTTGCAGGAACTATAAAATAATCATTTTTGAAAGCCCCCTGGGATATATAAAGCATTCTACAGTACTCATGAAATGCTGGTTGAATTTGTTTAACCGACCTTGGATAGACCTCTCCATATTTCCAAGCTTTAGTTTCTACATTTATAAAACAGAAACTAATAATAGCTTCCTTGTATCACATGACTATCATGGGCTCCCAACAGGATAATATATATGAAAGCATTTTTTAAACAACAAAGCATCACACAAAACTAAGCTATGAAAAAAGGGGAATGAACTATGATGGTTCTGCCAATAACGTGGGCATTGCGCCAAATAGCAAGTTGGAAAGTTAACAGTACTTTTTGCTATTCATCCAGATGTTAGGCACATTCTAACTATAAAAAACTGAAGCGATCACTGGCAAACATTCAGGAGGTCAGAGGACTGCTAGAAGGAGCAACGTGAGTGTTCTCTGGCCCTCCTGGGCCCCAATGTGGGCAGGAAAAATTCCGCGTAGAGCTATTTCTCCTCTAAGAGAAACCGCAACTCTCTTGCATCTCTAAAGGGAAAATGGTGCAGATTCTAAATATTTTTGCTCTGGGGCCAAGCCGAATGAATGTACACAAGAGCTAAGTCTTTGTTTTTTCGCTGGGGAATAAGCCCTTTAGATCTCGCACTTTAACCCCACTTCTACAGCAATCAAACCAAGCCAGAAATTTGCACTTGCAAATAGTTTTGAAAGATCTGACTAAGCCATTTTTAGATGTTTTTCCAGTCTCCATGTGCCTTTCCCTCCCACAGAGCACAATTAAAAAGGCACCTTTAAAAGGCTATTAAAAAACATTGATTGGCTTAACTGTGCTAATGTCATGGCTTTAAAATAAAATTCTACTAAGTCCTTAAAATATTGCAGACAAGTACTTTACAGCAAAAACTCGGGACAACCATCCTGAGGCTTCTGTTACTCACAGATACTTACCTAATTACTTTAGTTCAGTTCATCTTTCTTGTCATCCTTCGTCTTTGCATTTTTTAATCTTTTGATAGTTCTCATGAAATCACTGCCTTTATGCACACTAGGAGCCGGCACTTGGCAGCCACACTTCCCCAAGTCATCATAGCGAATTAGAAAGAACAAATCAGACACCTGTGTGCTTTCACTTTGTTGCCATTGATACTTAAGAAGGGGATGGTGTGGTCTCCTCACATTTGATTGCTAACACCACAGAGTACCCTTCCCAGAGTTGTCTCAAGATTTATTGTAGATCCTGATCGGCCCATGTGATCTCATCCCTGTTTATATAATGAATCACCCTCGTCCCAGGAGAAACTCAGAAACATAACACTAACGTACAGAATTCTTCTCTCTGCTTATATATTTCAATTCTTGCTGTTTTCATGCTCCAGGCCAGCAGACTTCCTCTCATATCCATAATATCTGAGCCCATCTCGAGAAAGGATTCCTCAGGTATAGGTTTCATTTAAGGGTATAGTGAACACGACATCACAGTTTGCATTGATCTACACCAGGTAGTGGCTCAGTGTCCTGATAACATTCTTACATACCCCGCCTGGCCGTAGAAGGCAGTTGAAGAAGAGCAAATGGTTCCCCACACATGAACGTATTTGTAAACTATTCTTTGTTTGAGAAATGTTGGGTGTCTGTTGCTGCTGCTACCGATGATGATGATGACGATGACGACGATGATGATTAATCGAATTTTGTTGTTACTAAAGTAGGATTTGCTCAGGAACCAGGTAGACTCCAACCAGACCCTGCAGAAACCTGAAAGCACCAGAAGCTATCTTGTGAGCTATGTGTCTGACTTATGTACAAACTGCTATGAGGCAGCTTTATGAGTTATGAGTACCGATTCAGCTAAGAGATGCAACAATGAATGAGTTATCATGGTTAGCAATTTCTCCACCGCTCAAAGTCTGGGATTCACAGTCTTGGGTAAGAAACCTCCAGGACATGCCTTCCCCTGAAGCAAATTTCAAGGTTAACGAAGGCCCTCACCATCCCCCATCCAGATGATCTGTCCTTCCATCTCTGCCTCATTAATTTCCCCATTTCCCCCAAGTGCTGACATACCTCCACACCATCTCGGGCCTAACTCTGTCAGTCAGTTTGTGGAATATGTATAAGTATCATTCAGTTTACTCTATCCTCAATTCTCCCCCCTCTTGAGATAACTCCCCGTTGTTTATTAGGTCCACAGGTAGACTAATTAAATATTCCTTCTCTCTACAGGACAGGGGGAAAAACACGTTTGCTGCTATTCTACAGATAATAGTTTTTTTTCCAATTTTTCTAAATGTCGAATGGACCAATGTGGGAAGAAAAGAGTGCGGGACAGGCCAAGCAGCTTGTTAAGTCAAGATGCAAGATTTAGAGAATAAGACCTTTTGCCCAGACGTCTCTTCTCTTTTCCACTCAACTCCACAGAACTGTGACGGCTAAAGGAGAAAGAGAAAGCTCCAAGCTGGCCAGCTCATTGTCAGAGCTCTCCAAGACTGCCTAGGACTCTGCAAACTCATCCCACTATGCACTGAGTACCCCTGCTTGACTACCCTTGGATCTTTCCTCCTCCAATCACTCCTGCTCATCCTTCAAGACCAAGCACTGGGGTCATCTGCAAGAATGTCAGCTGCTATAGCACCATCCACACTTCCTAGGAACATTTAGGAATTCAGTTTGTAATACCTGGTTCATATCCTTACTCATATTCATTCATGGATCACTAGTTTGTTAGCAGGGACTATAAAATAACCATTTTTGAAAGCCCCGCCTGGAATAAAGTACTCATGAAGTACTGGTAGAATTTATTGAATCAACCTTAGGTAGACCTCCACATGTTTCCAAGCTGAGATCTCATGTATGCCAATATTTGGTGCCTTTCAAACAAATATTCTTAAATATTGGTTTGTCATTTATTCACTGGGGTCAAGAAAAACTATCTTCATAAAAAAAATAATCTTTATGTTCCAAAAGAAGGAAAGTGCTTGGAATGCAACATAATATTTAGACTTATTTGAGTCAGTCAGAGAAGGACGGATATCATGTGTTTTCACTCATATGTGGATCTTGAGAAACTTAACAGAAGACCATGGGGGAAGGGAAGAGGAAATAAATAATTACAAACAGAGAGGGAGGGAGGCAAACCACAAGAGACTCTTAAATACAGAGAACAAACTGAGGGTGGATGGGGGAGTGGGGGAGAGGGGGAGAGGGGAAAATGGGTGATAGGCATTGAAGAGGGCACTTGCTGGGATGAGCACTGGGTGTTGTATGTAAGCCAGTTTGACAATAAATTATATTAAAATATTTAGACTTACTGGAATTGTCTTTCATTGTACTTTCTTATTATCATGTGTAACTGGTTAGTATTGGTGTATTAGTTTTCTATTGCTGCCATAACAACTTACCACAAAGTCAGTGGCTTAAACAAAATAAATTTATTTATTATCTTATAGTTCTATAGTTCAGATATCCAACACAAATCCCACAGGGTTAACATCAAGGTATTGGCAGGACTATATTCCTTTCTAGGGAGCTCTTAGGGAAAATGCATTTCCTTGCCTTTTCTGGCATCTAGAAGCTGCTTACCTTCCTTGGCTCATGGTCCCCTTCCTCCATCTTCAAAGCCAGCAATGGTGGGCCAAGACTTTCTCACATTGCTACCTCTGGTTTTCTACAGCAAGGAAAGTTTCTCTGATTTTAAGGACTCATGTGTCTAGACTGGGCCTAATAATCCAGGACATTCTCCCCATCTCAAGGTACTTAACTTTAATCACATCAGTAAAGTCTCTTTTTCCATGTAAGGTAACATATTCACAGGTTTCATAGATTACAGTAAGGGCATCTTTGGAACCATTACTCTGTCTACCACAATTAGTTTCTTCCCCCCACAGCCCCTCACTTGGGGTAGATAAAACCGACATGGATAAAAGTATCAAGAAGCCATGATAGGATTGAGAGCTATTTTAGCTGCCTCCTCTCTGTCCTCCTGCCCCAGCCTTGATCCATCCCTCATGCTGTTGCCAGATGACTCTTCCAAAGTGCAGCTCCAGTGTTGCTTATTTCCTGTTCAAAATCCTCCAGTGACCTATATTACTTTCCAAAGTAAGTATAAAATATTCTCTGAAATGTAAGGATGATGATAAGACAGGGATCAAGGTACTTCTTATGAATCATCACACTTAATCTTTACAATATCCCATAAAGGTTGCTACTTTTAATGCCCCCAGTTTATAGAAGAGCTTCCAGAAGACAAAATAAGTGTGGAGAGGTTGACTAAATTTCTCCACCCACAACACATACCTTATACTTTACTCAGATGTCAACAAACTTGGCCCATAGGTCAAATCTGGCCTGCTGGCTGTTTCTGTACAACATGCAAGCTCACAATTGTTTTCACGGATGAATGTTTATGATCTATTTGATGACAGGGAACACTAACTTTGGACCCCAATTAAATGAGATGTTATCCTCCCCAAAAGAGAAATTTCATTCTTTTCATTAGTAGGCCTGTATTACCAAAAAATAAAAAAATAAAAATAAATAAAAATAAAATGTATTCAGATATTATTACCATCATTATCAGCAGCAGTAGCAACAGCATTGGTGTTTGTATTTCATCAATAAAAAAAAAAAAAAAAAAAACCTGTGGAGGGGCATGAGGGTGGCTCAGTAGGTTAAGCATCCGACTCTTGATTTCAGCTTAGGTCATGATCTCATGGTTCATGAGTTTGAGCCTCACATTGGCTCTGCACCAACAGTGTGGAGCCTGCTTGGAATTCTCTCTCCCTCTCTCTCTCTCTGCCCCTACCCCACTCATGCTCTCTCATTCTCTCTCTCTCCAAATAAATAAACTTAAATTTTGTTTAATTAAAAAAATTTTTTTAATCTGGAAATTTGCTTTTTTATTATATAAGCACCAATATAATGCCCTCAGTTCTGCCTCTTGGTCTGCAAATCCTAAAATATTTACTATCCGACTCTTCACAGAGTTTGCCAACTCCTACTCTAGCCAATTGTTTCTCAAATATGAGTAAAATATGGACCCTTTTTTAAAATTCCAGTATACTGAACATACAGTGTTAATTAGTTTCAGGTGTACAATATCACTATATTGTACTATATTCAACAATTCCATACATCCATCACCCAGTGCTCATCATGATAAGTGCACTCTTAATGAACATGGACCCATTTAATATATTCTTTCAGGTGCCCAGTGTTGAATTAAATCATTTCATTACAATGTTATCAAATGTGAACAAAAACTTAGTAAAAAATAAAAATAAAAAACCTCCTTATGCTCATAGGTTTTACTTTTTTAAATTAAGTTTTTTAATGTTTTTTGTGTGTGTGTGAGAGAGAGACTGTATGAGTGGGAGAGGTGCAGAGAGAGAGAGAGAGAGAGAGAGACAGAGACAGAGGATCTGAAGCAGGTTCCGCACTGACAGCTGCAAGCCCAATACAGGGCTCAAACTCACAAACCATGAGATCATGACCTGAGCTGAAGTTGGATGCTCAACCCACTGAGCAACCCCGGCACTCCATTCTCTTAGCTTTTAAACCACTACAAACCAAAAATTATTTATGAATTAAATGTAAATAATCTCACAAAACCAATAAAATTCAAATAACATCAACTTTGTGTGTTCAATCATGATGTTCTAATTAAACTCACACCACCATGAATATGGTATACACTGCTCAGTGCAGATTATATATAAGGTGGCCACATCGCTGGTCAAATACATGCTTATGTTCATTATTTTAGGGCTATTATTGCAATTAAACTAAAGTTATATTAATGCATAAAGAGAAGTCACAGCTGCCCTAACAACACCTTCATGGCCCCTTAGAAGTTCACAGACCCTTAACTGAGAAACACTTCACTAACCAACATGAACTGTTTGATGTCCCCCCAAACATGCTCCATGCAGCAATTTTTGCCTCTGTTCATACTATTCCCTTTTCATGGCTCCAACCACCTACAAGGCTCCCAAATCCCTATTCCCATTTCCAAAGTGATTATTCTCAAGTCAGAGAATATGGCAGACACTGGAGACACCAAACAACTCCGGACAACTTCTAGAAAACTGTGCCCTCCAGGAAAGCTGTTGTATAATGGCAAACATATCCAATCAGAGCCCACTTCTTAGGCAGGATAAATGTCAGATGATTGAGAAGGAAGCAGGTTCCCAAGACTAGGGAAAGTCCTGCTGAACTCCGGTGACATTACCACTGGGATACGAAGCAACTGTATAAGTGCCCAGAGGGTTCCTGGAGCTGCTCAGCACTCCCACATAGCCTCATGATTAATTTCTCACCCATGATGTTTGCTGATGTGCATCTCTTCTTTAGACCTTTAAGAGCCAAACTAATGCCAAGGTTCTTGGCCTGTTAGCCTAACTCTTTCTGAAAAAATTCTTCAGAATATTTTCATGCCCTATTCCTTTTTTTCCCCAGCCCCCATACATCATTTAAAGAGATTGTTAATGGCAAGAGACAATGGTTACCGAGAACAACAAAGCCTGGGAAAATGGAACAGGGCTCTCACAGGAACTTACTGCATAAACTTAGTCATTCATTGGGCATATATTTTTGCCTATCTTCCCATCAAGAATATAATTGTCATAAAGAACAATTTTGCTAAAGGATGTATATATATATAGCATTACTCTTTCTCTACAGATTTGGAATTGGCTTGAGCCAAAGTAACAAGGCAGTATAAACTTAAATGAGATTCATAACTGGACGAGCAACTAATCCTCCCTGTAGCAGTACCTATCAAATGTTACTTTGTGCAGAAGAGAGATATAAGTTGTAAAACAGAATTATCAAGGGAAAATAATCAACTGCCCCAGAATAAAGGTAAGTTAAAAAGGCAAGAAAGTGGCATTTTTATGTCTTTGGTATTAACATAGAATAGATTCTCTCATTTAATAGTATTTTTGAGTACCCAATAAATATTCTATGATGAATTACAGGAAACACAAAACTTGGTTCTACAACTTAAGAAGCTAAGAAAAATAGATGTAAAAAAGAAACAATATCTTTTGGCCCCTGTGCCAGGTGCTTTTACAGATACTGTATTATTTCTTTCTTTCAAGTGTTGGAGATACATATCATTACCCACTTTTTATCAGAAGAGACAGAGGCTTGGGGAAAGGTAAAGTGAGTTGCCCAAGGTCCTGCATCTTGTGAGAACCATAATGCAAAATTGGGTCTCTCATATAGACCCAAAACTCTCACACGTGCATTAAGATACATTCTCCACTAGCGGCCCCTGGGCAGCTCAGTGGGGGTCATGATCTCACAGTTCTTGAGTTCAAGCCCTGCCTCGAGCTCTGTGCTAACAGCTCAGAGCCTAGAGCCTGCTTCAGATTCTGTCTCCCTCTCTCTCTGGTGCTCTCCCTCTCCCTCTCGCTTTCTAACATAAATAAACATTTAAAAAAACCTTTTTAAAAGATACATTCTCCACTAAGAAATATGACAACCATGGAAATAATTACAAAATTTTAAAGTTTCATAATAGGACACATACACGATGCTATGGATATTGAAAGGAGTAGAGAATAGAATGTTTCTCTAAGTTCCATGGATATTAATAGGGAATAGCAGTATTTTTGCTATTATCAAAAAATCAGAAGATAACAAATATTGGCAAGGATGTAGAAAAATGAACCCTATGTGCTGTTGGTGGGAATGTAAATTGGGACAGCCACTGTGGAAAACAGTATGGAGTTTGCTCAAAAAATTAAAAATAGAAATGCCATATCATTCTATAACCCTACTATGAGGTTTTTACCCAAAGAAAACAAAAACGCTAATTTGAAAAGATAAGTGTTAGCATTATTTGCTATAACCAAGATATGAAAGCAACCTAAGTGTCCACGGATAAATGAAGGGATAAAGAAGACGTGGTATATATGTATAATGGAGTATTACTACTTAGCCATAAAAAAGAAATGAAGTCTTGTCATTTGTAACAACATGGGTGGACCTAGAGGGTACTATGTCAAGTAAAATAAGTCAGAAAGAAGAAGACAACTACCATATGATTCCACTTATACGTGGATTCTAAAAAACAACTGAACAAACAAACAAACAGGAATAGATTCATACATACAGAGAACAAACTGGTGGTTGCCAGAGGGCAGGAGGATGGTAGGATAGGCAAAATAGGTGAAGGGGATCAAGGGGTAAAAACTTCCAGTTACAAATAAATACGTCACAAAAATGAAAAGTACAGCATGGAGAATATAATCAATAATATTATAATAACACTGTATGGTGACAATGGTAACTATACTTATCGTGGTGAGTATTTTGTAATGTACATAATTGTGAAATCACTATATTGTACACCTGAAACCAATATAATAACATATATCAACCACACTTCAATAAAAAATGCAAAAAAATAAAAGAAATACTTCTAGTTAACTACTTAGTAAGTAAGCTAAGTACTTAAGATCCGCAATAAAATATATATTTAAAAGAAAATCACAAGATGCTATCATGAACATAAAGGTTAAAATACAAAAATACTCACGTTGTGTGTTCTCAGCTCCCTCTCAACCCACCCAGTTAAGAGTTCACTCTTTGTAAACCACTCAATGGTGAATATTTATTTGTATTTTCTTTTAACATTTACATTCAATTTAAAGGCACTTATGTTCAAAGTCATTGGATCTTTGTGGTCTCTATTTTCAGTTCTCCTTTTTATATTTTTTTAAGTTTATTTATTTATTTTGAGAGAGAGAGAGAGAGAGAATGAGCAGGGGAGGGGTAGAGAGAGAGAGGGAGAGACAGAGAATCCCAAGCAGGCTCCACTCTGTCAGCACAGAGCCCTATGTGGGGCTTGAACCCAAGAACCGTGAGATCATGACCTTAGCCGAAATCAAGAGTCGGATGGTTAACCGACTGAGCCACCCAGGCACTCTGAGTTCTCCTTTTTAAAACTAAACCTTTTTGTCCCTGAATGATCACATCCCAGCATCTCCAGAGCCCGCTTTCCAGCCGATCTTGGACATGCCAGTCTGGCATGACATACCAGCTATCCATGGCCTACTGTAGAAAAAGAGCCCTTAATAAGGTTTTCTATTTCCAGCAAGAGACTTCTGGATTCCGAGCTCAATATAGAGTTTCCACTACTGAGACAGCATTAATTAGTTTATCACCTATGACCTGAGAGATGGTGACATTATATGGATATAATTTATCACAGCAGAAAGCTGAGGGCATTTCATTTGAAACCAGACCATGTTCTCCATGTGTAAGGCTGAGAACGGTTTGCCTTCCCATCCTATCCACTCTTATCACACAACCAGAAACAACATCCACCTATCAAGATGAATGCATGCCTCTCCGCACCCGTCTGGTGGTTGTGCACGAACAGGAAACTGCATAGACAAATGACTCTGCCCACCCCACCTCCCGGGGAGACATCAAAACCTTTTTACTGGTCTTGATCTCAGTCATGTGAGGTATTTGATCTCATTTTCTGGAGGGGAATGATAAGCTCTAAGAATGGAATAAAATCGGCCGCAGGTCACAAATTGATGCTGAACACTAAGCAGCAATGACAACACACATCACTGGGAGGTAATGGGGTAGAAGCAGGGAAATGTTGACACTCGCCAACTAAGACCATGAACTAACTGCAGGACACTGGGTTACTGCAAATTTGGTACACATTGCTATCTAAAGATATTATATCATAGCAAGAATACCTGAGCAAGGAATAGAGCTACAGAACCACTAACCACTTTTTCATCTCAACACAGGAGATAAGGGTTACCTAATCTTCTACTTTCACATAATGAGCATACCATGAATGTTTGTTAAGTGAATGACTGATGCTACTGGGGAGCAGTTCCACTGAGGCAGGTATCCCTCATTCTCCCACGTGTGTATCACCTCCTAGGTTCCAAAAGCACTTGCAGATACATTATTCTATGTCTTCCCAATAATCTTGCAGTATGGTGTGAAATTAGGATTCAGAAAGGTAAAATGACTCACCCAAGATCACACAGAGGCTTACCTGGAACATAGGTCCTCTAGTCCAGAGACCATAAATTTTCTCCTTGAAGAAGCCTGAAGATGAGAAGCCTTTTTTTTCTTCTCTTTATCCAGCCCCTCTCATTTCTGTGGGATTAATGGCCACTGGGAACAATCCAGATGGTTAGTAATAATAACTACCATTTAAAGAGTTTAGTAAGTGTTACCTTTGTGCTTCAGATTCCTCATCTTCAAGGTGGGATATTAACAGTACCTGGTTTTGAGGATTAAATGAAATAATGCATTTAGATAAGTGGCTGTCACATAGCTAGTATTAGTGATACCCCCTGCCTTCCTTCTAATCTTGCACCCAAAGCCAGCCTGCCCCCGAGAGATGTTTCCCTGGCTCCCTCTTCATGCAATACAAATGCAGTGTCTTCAGGGTTTCTCAGTTATATTGGGAACCAGGGTCATCATAAGCCTTAGTTTAGAGACTGAAATGCTTCCTGCCTTTTGATTACCAAGAAAAAGACTTTTATTATTTTTCCTATGTGTACTCATGTTTCAAAAGTTTTCATCTATCATCAGGGTTAATTAAATAATAGTCTATATGGCCTCCTTATTAGGAAATAGACTATTTCTTTAGGTCTTCTAAGCACTGAAAATGGTTCAGTCTCCCGTTACTCTCTAAGGACCATAGATTGAGAATCTCTGTACTAATGCAACTCCTCATTTCCAGGCTAAGAAATAGAGGACCCAAGATGTTGGGGGACTTGTTCAAGGTCACTTAGCCAGTTAAATCAAATCTGAGCCAGGAACTGAATCTTTTGACTCAATTGAGAGCGTTGACAGCTTTCTACTCTAAATCCATATATCTAGTTAGGTCCTTTCTTCCCACTGAAACCATTACACCAGGGCCTTTTGCAATCTGGATTTTGTAAAGTCAACACCAGCCTTCATCAAAATTGCAAAGGGATCCATTTTCACCACCTCCAGTGCAGAGTAAATGTTTCATAACCAGGAAGCAGTCAAAAGACCCAGTGTTGGAATTGTAGACGCTAACTTGGTTATTTCAAGATATACATCTTGATTTTCCATTTGCTATGGTTTGGGGTCTGTTATGGCTTTCAGGTCATTGCCTACAATGCCTATGTCCCAGGAACTAGGTACCCTTTTGTGCTATGCAATTTAGTGGTTCTCCCTAATACTACCTGGTAACCACTCTCTAAACTTCTATGGTTTTTAATCATCCATTTCTTCTTTGTTTAATACAGCTCAAGACTGGCTGTCTAAAACACAAGCCACCCACCAGTTGTTTTTATTGGCAAAATTAATGAACAGATTCCTATTCCATCATTCCAGTCATTAAGGAAATGTTGACTAGAACTGGACTGAAGATGGCCATTATGGATATGGAAATCCACTTAATCTTCCCATTGGCTGACACTGAACCAATGACATAATATTAAGCTACAATGCAGGTCTCTAAAAATTGGCTTTGCAGTCATCCAGAAAAAGACAAAACTCTAAAGCCATTTTAGCTGTGTTAAGAAAAAAAGAAAACAACTTTAAATTGAGAACAAATTTTACCAAAGTGGGTATTCTAGTCCCTGATTACAAGAGCTATATATCTCTCCCCCAAAGAAGTCACACATCTGAAAGGAAATATTTAGTGGAAATTTAGACCACACTTTGCTGTAATAGCACATACTTCTCAGCATCCCCAGCTGCATTCTCCAGCATCAACCATCACCAGGGAATTTTCAGGCAGCTTGTAGTTTTCCACGTTTATCAGCCAAGGCCGACTTTAAATACACAACCTCGTCTCCAGTACGGGTTGTAGTATGTGACTCTCCCCAGAGGGCCAGGCTATGACATTTAATGAATAGATTATAATGAGAAATAAATATTCTAAAGTGTTTTGCATCTGGGACAGACTCTGATTCCAGTATTGTTCTCGCTTAGTTATTTTCTCTAACAAGAAACTGAAAAGCTGTAGCTGTATCTGGTGAGCATGAAGACACAGTTGATCTTATAGTGCAGTACAATTTGGTAAAAGAGCCATTTCCTTTTCATCACGAGTTTCTGCTAACGCGAACAAGAACCCAGTGGAATCCAGACCTGAGCACATGGCATTTCTGGCCACGATACAAAGGTCTGCAACATCCTCCTAAATATTTGATGACCCCTGGGATATTGCAGCGTAGCGCTGCTGTGGGAACAGCTGAAGCTGCTAACGTGCACAGCTGTTTTTGTCTTCCCACGCTGCTTGGGAGGAAGGCTGCAGGAGGTTATAGAAACGGAGGTAGAGTGCTGTGTGATAAAATGAGGAGTGCTTGCCAAGGCCCACGCAGCAACGCCGGGCTAAGATCTAAATCTCTGAACTCCGCTCCTGGCAGACTACCTATCTGTACCTGCCACCTCCAGCCCCTCCTCTCCCCTTCCTCGCCATGCTGAAAGCTCCCATGTCACAAGCCAGGCAGGCTGCCGAAGAAATCACCAACCTCTCAGAGAAAGGCCCATTTCAGTTACTCTGGGGCTCCGTCCCCCTGGGGTGGGAGAACAGGATGGTAATGACGGTAGAAATGGTAGCACTAACTCTACCACCAGGACCAGTTACGCCATGAAAATAGCCTCAGATAAGTGTTTTCAGGTGGTTGGGAAGGGACTGGTGGCTTCCGATAAAGAACAACCTGCAGATGCTGTGGTAATAAGAAACTTGGTTCAGTTCCCAATTTCTATAAAAATAATATCTTCCCATATCACAAGCATGGCCATTTCAAAGACGGCTCAGGGCTGAGGGGTCCTCTGTAATTTCCATAAGCCTCCTGCCACGTGACCCCAACAAATAGTATTAGTGTGTACTTGCTTTGCAAGCGCAGCCTCAAGACACACAGGGCATCAGCTGGTCCTATAGGAAGCTCTGTGACTGGGATAAACTTACAGAGTCGTCCCAGTGGAGGTGAGGGGGCCAGACCTTTGAACCCTCTCTAGCCACCCATCGTTGAATGTGAGCTTCCCTCACCCTCCCCACCTCCGGAGTTGGGGACTAACCTCAGTAAGGAAACTGCCTTCAGTCAAGGGCAATTCCTGTTGAGGGACTTGTCTGTGATGGGTCAGGGGCCAAAAGTCTGGACAGCAGGGTGAAGGGCAGTGTTTGTTCTGAGGGGTGATTTGGGCAGTGCACCCCGGGCTAAAAGAAAACAGTGTTATTTAATTCATTTTTTATTGATGATTTAAAGCTGAGAATATGAGAACATAGAGCAATTATAGTAGACATGTAAATGGGACCACACTGGAGACCTATGTTAGGTGACATCTACGTAAGCATCCACGTTTTGCTAATGCAAAATACGCTCCTCTGGTTTCCGATGGTGAGTGATCTAGACTTTGTCTCCCCTGATATATCTCAGAGCCAGAAATTACATTAGCTAAGGCACGTTCTGAATGGTATTGAAAGGACATGATCCCCATAGAAAGGCACATAGTGATTAGGGGTAACCAGTGATGGATTACCCCTGACACTGTTTAGGCAAAATGTCACCTGTTACCATTATGGGCCAAGAGTATATAATAAGACTGCTTATCACAGCAGACTACTGGTAGCATCTCTGGGCACGTCCTCACAGCTACAGACACCATGGATTTGGCATACTTAATGTTCAGAGGCAGCACGCTAACAACAGCTAAGCATTGCTTTGGAGCATGTAGCCGCATGTTTGGGAAGTTACACTAGTTGGAATGATGTGTTAGATTTTTGAGCTGGCCATGCAACATTCAGTAATGCCAGGGAAGCTCTGAGGTGCAGAGTTAGCTCTTGAGATTTGTTTTAATTGCACCAGAGAAAAAAAGAAGCAGGAAGTGGAGGGGGAAGGAGAAAAGAGAAGAAAAAAAAAGAAAAAAAAGAGGAGGGAGCAGAGAACAGGGGAGGAGGTGATAAAGATGATCCCAGAGTGCCTAGTTTTAGTAAAAAGGTGCTAGGTCTCACTAAAGCTTATATATCTAGAAATTTGACACACAGGTTTTTATTATGAGCTTGTTCATATATATATATATGTATATATAAAAAATATATATATGTATGTATAAAATATATATATATATACATACACACACACAGTGGATAATATATCCTACTCATATACATACACATAAATATAATTTATTAAATATATTTATCTATAACATTTACAAAATATATATTGTTTATGATATAATTTTATCTATCATAAAATATAAATTATACATTTAAATATATAACAAATTATTATATATTTATACATAAAATCTCATAATGGGAATTAAGAAGACAGTAATCTAAAAAAATGTGACACCTGAACTCTGGGATCTAAACTGTCATAATCAGGGCACCCGGTGGCTCAGTAGGTTGAGCATCTGACTTTGGCTTGGGTCATAATCTCACGATTCATGAGTTTGAGCCCCACATCTGGCTGGCTGCTGTCAGCCTGTCCGTGTGGAGCCCACTTCAGATGCTCTATCCCCCCCTCTCTGTCCCTCCTCCAGTTGCGCTCTCTCAAAAAATAAACATTAAGATATATATATATATATATATATATATATATATATATATAATAAAATATTGTTATTAAACTTTGTTTTCAAGATTTCGTGAGGTTTCAGTGACATCTTTCAAGATCAGACCATGACCAGCTATACTACCTTCCATGGCTGTTAGAGAAATGTTGTTTCCTAGTTATAATGAACAACTTCTAAATGATATTAACTCATAAGTATACTACTAAGCTACTAAAAATGCTGTCTGATTGACTAGTCAGTCCCAATTTCCTGCTTATGAAATTATGACAGATTAACTTGCTTTAGGAGGACATGTCTTGTGGTCAAACCACTTGGAAAAAAAAACATTTAAAATTTAAAAACCAGAGGCTTCTGACTCTGGCCTCTACCACTGACTCACACGATATAAATATAAAGGAGACTCTGGCCCATCTCCAATGTACACTCCAAGCAGCCCAGATAGAAAATTAGAATTTCAGACCCTGAATTAAAATAGATTCTATATTCACAAAGGCCTTGTGATTGTCCAAGGTGCTAGTGATAAGTTTGGCGGGGGGGGGGGGGGGGGGGGGGTGGGCAGGAGGGGGTGTGAACTAAAAAAGAATAAAATCTTGAAAACATTGTATTTTATAGTAATAAAATTCCTATCTTTAAATATAGCCAAAAGATATTTCAAGACTCTAAAGATGCAGAACCAAGAACAGACTGATAAACTGAATATTGATTAACTGATTACTTGAAGGTAGACACCCAGGCAGGTAAAGAAAACAATGGACAGGTGTTCCCACGAGCAAACTTCTCAAAATGCACAGCTGTAGTACAAGTCCACAGAGCCTCAGTCTTCCCTGGTCTACTTGACTAACACTTTTCTGATTCTACAGCTTATCTCATTTTCCCAAGAAGAGAACTATTTATGAAGAGTCATGGCCCTTTCTTTGGCTGGATGGAAATGCTGCTCTCAAACCACCGGCATAACCTGGAACAAGAACGCTCCATTGCCTCCGATGGGACCCTGGGGACTCTTGTACACACACATATTTATCTTCTCCTCTCTGTGCGTGTGAAATTCCACAGGAAGGAAAGCCCATGCTCTTCCAGTCACTGGGCTCCCTCAGCCTGCATCTTCCAGGGGTGATGACAACATCGCCTCATCTAAGGCATTCCTCCCCAACTCTGGCACCAAGTGGGTGGCTGTCTCTCAAACCCTGGGGCTCTGCACCTTCTTCCTCTACTCTCTCCCCTCACCAACTCCACACTCTCTGACCCCCTTCCTTCTATTCACTGGTCTTCAATCTCTCCATGACCCTGAACAATAATCCCATTACATCCCTGAACTCTATCCAGGACGTTCATCTCCATCCACCTTTTTAATGGCATTGTTAATGATTTGAGGGGAGTAAATCACAGTCAAGATAATGGCTGCAAAAAATTAATAGACATGATTTTTATGATATAATATACTAGTGTACTAATCGTGAGAACAGTTAATTGAAAAGCACTAAATATTTTATTATCCATTCAGCATTCTGTCTCCTTTTACCATTCAGCATTCTGTTTATTCTTTCCCCCATTCTGAACTTTTTACCTATTATTCTTTCATAATTCCCCATAAAGGAAAACTGCAGAGTAAGATAAAGAGGATTCTAATCACTGCATCTAATTACAGAGATGAGTAAATCACAGTTTAACATGTCATAGTCTTAAGAAAAAGGGAAAAGGCACGATTCAAGGAGAAGCTAATGCCTTAAAGCTTGGGGAGAAAATCTCAGACAACCTAAAAATTGCTGAACTACTTGTGAAAATGGGGTCCTTTTTCTTTCTAACTCTTGAGCAAGAAGTACCAGTAGTTCTTTTCAAATGACAGTATTTTTCAATTGACTGAAGTGCTCGTTGTTGGGCTTTGGGGCTGTTGGCCACACACAGGTGGATGGGCAGTGCTGGGGCGACATTCATCTTCACAGCCCCAGCTCGGGTGGCACTGAGGAGTTCCACAGGAACCCAGGACTCCACTTCTCCCACCACACATCACGTGAGGACTCTACTCCCCGTAGGTCCGCAGAAGATGCTCAATTATTGTGTATTTACTTTCTTCAGCCTTAAGAAAAATACAGGACTAACAAACCGGAACATTCAGCTTTCCACCATCTACTTGCCGAAGTGGCCCCCTCACGGCGAAGTCAGATATTTTCACATCTAATAAATTCTAAAACTGTGTTCAGTACTCAGACCTACTGGTTAGTTTACGTAACTGCTCAATTTCGTGTAGTTTCTTGGGTTGAGAAGAGGATAAAAACCACAATACCATATAAATTCTGAAAACATAACAACCCTCTACCCCACTTACTATTATCATCTTCATCTCAAAGGAAGTAGGAGAGCAAAGGTTACGAGCTGTGTTCACTCACCCAGAGCTGGCCCTGAACACGTTTGTCCAACACACCAAGTCTCTCTTTTATTCTCCCCCACCCACCCCCACTCCAGACCCTTTGATTCCTGAGTCTTCATTCCTCAGGCCTTACCACCACCATCGTCCTCTGCCTCCTACCCCCACTCTCTCTCAGCTGCCTCACCTCCCCAGCCCCACAGCTCACCCCTACAAGATGAAAAGCCTTCAGTATTAACTTAGCCAGGATTTTTACGTTTTTTCAGAGGACTGTTAAAGGCTAGGGAGAAAATTATACTTAGAATTTCAAGTCTCTAGAAACATAATCTTTGATCATTAGCCCCCAAACCTAGAGGACTTTCAAAATTATCTGGAGAACTTGTTAAAAATACAGATTCTTGGATGTGTTCCACAGAACACTGGAAATTCTAGAGGGCAGAGGGCAGTCGAGTAATCTGCCCTAGCAATTTTTTTTTTTTTTTCTGAGAGAAAGAAACAGAGAGAGCAAGGAAGGACCAGAGACAGAGGGAGAGAGAATCCCAAGCAGACTCTATGCTGTAAAAGCAGAGTCTAGTGTGGGGCTTGAACCCACAAACCATGAGATCATGACCTGAGCTGAAATCAAGAGTTGGATGCTCAAACAGTGGAGCCATCCAGGCACCCCTGCCCAGGCCACGGATGAGCAGCAGCTTGTCTGCTGGGGATCATCAAATGATCTACTAACTAAGCTCCTTCTCCAAAACTGGGCCTGCTTTTGACAAGTTAAAATGGGAGCTTGAGAGGATTAATTACTAGAAAAGGCGAAAGCCATGATATTCACAAAAACGGAAGAAAAGAATCAGTTACATTCACCACGATTTTATTTTGCTAAACAGGATGCTAGCTTCAATTCAATCAGCTGAATCTGCAAGATGACATATTTGATCAGCTAATTGTATCCAGTAAGAAAATGGCATTGGCTACTTTTAACTTCTTCATTCCATTAGGCAATTGTAAAAGGCAGGATTTATAGGTGCATATAAAGGTCTTTCCTTTCCTTCCCTTGAAATGAGAATGAACCCTGGCCGTCCCTTAAACCCAGTCTGACAGGTGTTGTTTTTTTCTTTCCCCCATATCAGGTCACAGATTTTATTTATTTTTTATATATAATTTATTGTCAAATCGGTTTCCATACAACACCCAGTGCTCATCCCAACAGGTGCCCTCCTCAATGCCCATCACCCACTTTCCCCACCAGACCGATGTTGAGCAATGATCGCTTCCATTTTCCCTGTATTAAGTAGAGCCCTCACATTAACGCCAAGTAGCAGAAGGACACTCTGCAAAGTACACTCCCAACCCAGCCAGGGGAAGATTCTCTCTTCACATTCTCTTCACAGTCCCTTTAGAATCCTGACTTAGAGAAGGGCACTCTGAGTTCAAGTTCCAACTCAGCAACTCTACAACCTTGAGCATCATACTCACCCTTAGGGGGCCTTTCATGGCATCTGTACAATGGGCATCCAAGTATCCAGGTCCCTGCCTATCCACAAGGAGATGTTAGGCCCCTCCCTCTCTCCAGGTCTCTTTCAGAATTTATCTTAATTTCATCTCGACCCTGTCATTTGCCCCCAGTTAGAACGATTTGATGCAGATGAGGGCTCAGTTCAAATCTGATTGATTATTTTAAAACCACTAGTAAATTTCTGTTTCAATAAAGACAGTTATAATGCAATTAGCCACATTATTATGATAGATTAAGATTATGTTTATCTGAACCATGACAACTGTTGTTGGTTGAGGAAATAATGTCAGTGGACTTCTACATAGACCAAGGTGGTTGTAAAACCTTGTATAACCCTTTAGGAGGGTACAGAAGAGAGGATTCAGGAGTTAGCTGAGTAGATGTACCACATATCCTCAAGGACCCTTCCAACCACAGAATCGATGAAGTTATTGCTAATTCTAAATATTACTTATTATTACAAGTATTATTATTTTTATTGTTTATTTATTTTGAAAGAGAGACAGAGACAGAGACAGAGACAGAGACAAAGCAGGGGAGGGGAGAGAGAGAAGAAGAAAGAGAATCCCAAGCAGGCTCGATGACTTGGGGCTTGATCTCACCAACCATGAGATCCTGACCTGAGCCAAAATCAAGAGTTGTATGTTAACTGACTAAGACACCCAGGCACCTCCATTACAAGTATTATTAATATTAATTTACTTTTCTTTACTCAAGGTGCATCCTTGAATCATCATATTTCATGTTCAATTGTTGTGATTCTGCTACTTTAAAGGAACATATACTCAATCACTTTGAGAGGTGAGAAACATTTATTGGTGTGAATAACCTCCTTTTGCCTATCTTGACATCCTAGATTTTTTTGGACCCATTTGATTCTTTTTCAAGCAGCACATTCTAGAATTTATTAATAGAGATTTTATACTTCTACAAGAGCGTAAAATTATGAATTATGGAGGTTGAAGAAATGAGCTTTTTTTTTTTGGAGTACTGTGACTCAGCCCATGGAATTTACTTAATAATCATAAATAAAACAATAGATTCTCTTTCCATCCTCAGTGCATCATTTCTAAGGTGTCATTTCTTGTGACCCATCACAAAAAAATATAGGTTCAAAACAGCATTGCTATTATCGTGAAAGTCCTAGATCTATAACCTCATACAACTCTGCCTGAATTGTAGTCAGTGGTCATAGACAGTGTAAACCATAAGGTCACTGAGAAGGTGTAGAATGTCCTTAACACTACAATGACATAATTGGGCTCCACGTACACAAAGAACACAGCCATACACGGCCAGATATCATGCATAGCTTGGTGACCCCTTGTTTCTGTTTGCCTCGCCAGGTCCCACTCTCCTCACAACTCTGGGTAACCTGTGTGAACTGGATCAATGAGCTTCCTTGCTCTCAGGCTTCCAGGCAGGTTCGGCCAATGGGAATATCAGCAGGTCAGAGGGAAGGGGAGAATGATATAAAGGTATTTATTTTATTGACTGCTTCCCAGCATGGTGGCTTTGGGTGGGCTGCCTGCCTCAGTTGAAGACCCCAGTCCTTGCCAAGTAGCCCTCTCCCCATGATGCACACTCTGTCTCCCTCCCAGTTCTGGTTACCACTTTTCCCCTTCCTCCACCAAGGCATAGTGGTGGCATAGCTCTCTCCTGGGATTAACCCAGCAGTTCTGCACTATATTGCTTTTTATAAACCCTACCCCCACACTTAAATAGTCCATTTATTAATCTCTCCTCAGTTATCCATCTTGAATACGCCATCTGTTTCTTGCCAAAGACCTGAATAATTTGCTCCTTACATCACAATTTACATCTTGGACCAATTTCCAAGATATATCAGGGTATGCCTTTCTGTAACACCGGGGTCTATAGCCAGTAGCTCAGGTCCTAGTAACAGATCCAGGCCTCTGACCACAGTGGGATATGTCAGACTGAGAAAGGGTCAGAGTCACTGCCCGGCATGTACATTGCAAGAGACAGCAAAGTCTGGGAGCCGCAAAAATGGAGCTGAGCTAAGAGGGATGACATCTTGCAAAGTGAAGCTGAAGCCTTGTCCAGCCCAGGCCGAGAGGCACAAAGAACTACCAGCACAAGTGCCAAGTGGTGTAATCTGGGACAAGGCAGGGGAGGCAATCAGCTTCCAGCTGAATGACAGGCATTCAGTGCGGGGTCGGGAGTGGAGGTGGTTAGCAGGGGGTGAGTTTTTGATGATTCAAATATGGAGAGAACTTGAGTTCAGAGGCAGAAATCCACTCAGGAAATAAAATGCTGGGAAGAAAATATATATCGATGATGAAGAGGCACACATGTCAGGACTCAGCCACAGAAAAGCTGAGCCGTCCGCTCAGAATGAGACCAGATGCAAAAGCCGACCACACCAGATCAATGAGCACATGTCCTCAGACTCCTTAAAGCCATCTGCCTGGAGTCAGGGATAGAACTAAAATATTGGACAGACTGAGCTGGGAAGGTGGGGCAGGTGGAGGATGGGAATTAAATAGACCCAGTTGCCAGGATGAAAGGGATTCTTGAGGGGGATAAATGAAGGGTACTAAACACCATCCTTACTTAATTCTGCCTCAGGGATTTCACTGGGAGGGGCGGGGTGGGGGTGGGGAATGGCCTCTCCTACCAAAAAGTAGGGGTTTAAGAAGAACAGTGGTTTCTGTATATCCAGCACTTACTGAAGGCTTACTATGGTGCTAGGAACTGGGCTTTACACACATCGTCTCACCATATCCACACAACAACCCTACAAGGTAGATACTACTATTACTTCCATTTTATGGATGGGGAAACTGAGGCTTACAGAGGATAAATCATTTTCCTAAAGTCATACAGGAAGTTAGTGGTAGAACTGGAATTCAAACCCACGCTGCGGTCACCCTGCCAACTACTAAGACACAGTCTCCGTAGCAGCATAAAAGAGTCCATTAAGGCTGTGCATATCAGTCATCAGTGGAGTGTACACGAGTAGGTGGCATGTGGTGTGTGTATTTATCTAGACAAATAGCTGCATAGCTGTAAGCCCTTAGGGAGTTATGTTCTTCTGCAGAGCACTCTCATATGTTATTGTTAGGACAATAATTTCATCGTTTCCAGACTGCAGTGTTATCTTTCTCCAGGAGAGAAAGTTTGTGTGCCTTCTCACCAGTGTGATCAGACCTGGCAGTGTGACCCTCAAAGTCACTGATTCTGTAAGGGGGGATCTAACTACCCCCTGTTATAATACAAGTCACCTTCGGGGCTCCCAAGCAAGGTGAACAGTGGAGGAGAAGGTGGGAGGAAAGGACATCTGTAATGGCACATCAGATTTTCAAAAGCGTTCAAATTACTTTCCAGCTGCATCATTCTTTTGTAAATGCATCTTACTCAGAACTTCAATATGTAAAGTTCATAAAAACAGTACTTCTCTGGTCTAGGTTTTAGAAGCAGGCCCAGGACACTGCCAGCTCAACCTTCCTCAATTACTCTGAAGTTCCAAATTGAAAACACTGATGGGGCGCCTGGGTGGGCTCAGTTGGTTAAGTGTCTGACTTTGGCTCAGGTCATGATCTCACAGTCTGTGGGTTTAAGCCCTGCCTCAGGCTCTGTGCTGACAGCTCAGAGCCTGGAGCCTGCTTCTGATTCTGTGTCTTTCTCTCTGCCCCTTCCCAGCTCGTGCTGTCTCTCTCTGTCTCTCAAAAATAAATAAACATTAAAAATATTTGAAAGAAAGAAAGAAAGAAAGAAAGAAAGAAAGAAAGAAAGAAAGAAAGAAAGACACTGATCTTTTGGCAGTTTCTTACAAGGCTCCATATAGTCTTACTATATGATCCAGTGATTGCATTCCTAGATATTTACCTGAATGAGATAAAAACTATGTCCCCACCAAAACCTGCATGCAGATATTAATTGTAGTTTTATTGATTGCCAACAATCGAAAGCAACCAAGATGTTCTGTCATTAGGTGAAAAGTAAATAAACTGCAGTGCATCTGTACAAGTAGATATTATTCAGTGATGAAATGAAATGAGCTGTCAAGTCACGAAAAGACATGGAGGAAACTTAGATGTATATTATGCAGTGAAAGAAGCCAGTCTGAAGAGGCTACATACTATGACTCCAACTGTATGACACTCTGAAAAAGGCCCAGGTATTCTACAAAGTAAAAGGATCAGTGGCTGTCAAGAGCTGGAGGACAGGGGGACAGAAGGAACAGATGAAACAGATGAAACAATTTTGGGGGCAGTGAAACTATTCTGTATGATACTGAAATGGCTGATATAGGACATTATACATTTGGCAAAACCTCTAAACTACACAACATAAAGTGAAGCCTAATATAAGCTATGCACTTTAGTTAATGTATCAGTACTGATTCGTCAGTTGTAAGAAATGGGCCACACCAGTGCAAGATGCCAATACTAAGGGAAAATCAGAGGAGAGGGAATATATGGGAACTCTCTGTACTTTCTCTTCAATTTTTCTGTAAACCTAAAACTGGGCTAAAGAAATATATAGCTTGGGGTGCCTGGGTGGCTCAGTCAGTTAAGTGTCCGACTTCAGCTTAGGTCATGATCTTACGGTTCTTGGGTTCAAGCCCCGCGTCGGGCTCTGTGCTGATGGCTCAGAGCCTGGAGCCTGCTTCGGATTCTGTGTCTCCCTTTCTCTCTGCCCCTCCCCTGCTCTCTCTCTCTCTCTCTCAAAAATAAATAAACATTAAAAAAACTTTTTAAAAGAAATATATAACATTAATTTAGGAAAGGAATGCTAATCTCAACAAATACTGAGTGTTCAACGGGCTTAATAAATACTTACTGAGTAAAGTCACTAATTCAGCATGACATTTGGTTCATTTGGACACAGGGGCATCTCTCTGAGAAGAGATGCTTTTCGTTCATAGGGATGCTGGCACACTCAGCCAGGTTCCATGTGTGTGGTAGGCAGAATAATGGCCCATCACAGATGTCCATACCCTTATCCCCTGGGCCCATGGACATGTTATCCTACTTGGCATAAAGGACTTTGCAGATGTGATTAAAGTTAAGGGCCTTGAGATGAGATTATCCTGAATTATTCAAGTGGGCTCAATGTGATCACAAGTCCCCAAAAGCAGAAGACCTGTCCCTAGTCAGTGAGAGGGAGTATGATCAGAGAAGATGAGCTGAGAGATGCAACACTGTGACTGAAAATGAAGGGGGGCAGGGGTGGGCGCACCTGAGCATCTCAGTTGGTTGAACCTTCGACTTCAGCTCAGATTGTGGACTCACAGTTCATGGTTTCCAGCCCCGTATTGGGCTCCCTGCTGTCAAAGCCCACGTGGGATCCTCTGTCTCCTCTCTCTCTGCCCTTCCCCAACTTGCAAAAATAAATAAACATTAAAAATTAATTTAAAAAAAAAGAAAAGAAAATGAAGGAGAGGGCCACAAGTCCAGGAATGTGGGCAGTCTCTAAGAGCTGGGAAAGTCAAGGAAAGAGATTATTCCCCAGAGTCTCCAGAAAGGAACACATTAAGTAAGTCACAAGTACCAGAGATTGGAATGGAGAAGTGGAAAAGTCAAGAGAAGTGGGGTAAATAGGTGGGAGAGGCAGTTTATAATCTATCAACCAATGCAGTTTCCCATTTAAAAAGAAAAAAAAAAAAAAAAAAAAAAAAAAAAGCACTAACATTAGATAATACAGTGATGTAGCCGTGGGCCCTGCCATTGCAAACTCCAAAGCCTGCCTATCCTTGATGTTTGTGAAAATACCTCTGTTCCTAGTAATTCACCAGCCTCTGCACTTCAAGATGCTTTCTGTTTAAAATTCAGTGATAAAGCAAAGAGCTTTGCAGCAGAACTAGATCAATACCCCGTATCTCTAGAAGACAGAAAAGGTAAACCTCCACCGATCAGAGTTCTGATTTGCCTTTTACCCTTCAGTCCTGTTGTGTGCACCACCAAAACTGCCCTGAGTGATTCACCTGCAAAGGATGCCACACAGCCTAGTGAAAGGTGATTCTAATGGGAAACGCTGAGATTTCTCTTTCCTAAGAGCTTTGCAAAACACTACACCAATTTTTTTTCTTTCCTAGAAAATGTGCAAATTGTTCTAAAATATAATCACCAGGCAGGTTCCTGTGAACACACACAAAAATAATGCACCCTTTCAAAAGTAGCACCAACAGGCTTCCTGCTCCATGGTGGGGGATGGGAGGATGTGAGACCTCAGTGGAGCAAGGCATTCACTTGTACGTATCCGTTTCTGAGGATTAGCACAGAGCACTGAAAACAAAATAAAGACATTACCCAATCAAAAAGGTATTTGACAACACATAAGGTCTTATTTTAGTATACAAATAAGCACTCTGCTTGATAGCAACTTGGTGTATGTGTAGTATGGTTTTGAGCTTTGTGAGATAAAACTATAAAGTAATAAGAGATCAAGTTTTAACAAAAATGCCAGGACTTAAACATTCTTAATACACATATCTCCCTCGAAGCAGAATCGTTGAAAGCTACTTAATTTCCATGATACTGAGGATCTGCATTCTGAACTCAGGCATATCCTTCTGATATAACCTCATCGGTTGCAGATGTTGGTACCTCGAGCGATGGATTTTGATTGCGCAAAGAATCCAAAGTCACTTGAAGCCCGGTTTGATTAGCAATGTAGGTTATCGATAAGGATCACACATTATGGATCAAAAACAAGGCTTCAAGGAGCACCTAGGTGGCTCAGTCGATTAAGTGTCCAACTATTGATTTCATCTCAGGCCATGAGCTCATGGTTTGTGAAATGGAGTCCCACGTTTGGGGCTATGTACTGACAGTGTGGAGCCTGCTTGGGATTCTCTCTCTCCCCCTTTCTCTCTGCCCCTCCTCCACTCGAGCACATGTTCTCTCTCTCTCTCAAGATAAACATTTTAAAAAAAAGACTATTAAAATTGCAGAGGACTCCAGAGAACTTTTGTTTATGTGAGTTCTAGCCATTGATGTTTACCATATTAGAAATTAAAACTGAGAAATGTCTAAAATGTTTGTTGATTCGTTTCAGAATGATAATAAACCCACTACATGTTAATATAAATAACATACTTTTAAATAAAAATGACTACATTTTCAGAGCAAAACAAAATGTAGTAAGAATAATGGCATGGTTTTGCATCTTTGCAAATCCCTTCAATACCTGGGCTAATAGAAGACTACCAGATTTTCATACCTCCTCCCACATTTAATCTGCTGTGTGTCACATGTTGTGCGTTCTGGAAAACACTCTGAGAAAATGAAAGTGAGAAAGACCGGTAATATCCTAATGTTACGATGAAAGTAGTTCTGATCTGACAGACTCCCTGGAAAGGTCTCAGGACCTCCAGGTTTCCCAGATCACATGGGAAAACTACTACTTTAAAGTCACACCTGGAGTGTGACCATAAACTCAACAGTGTGTACACGCATGTGTGTGTACAAACTAAAGCGAAAGCAAATACAGAATGAGATGTCAGTAGCTTCTTCACATTGCCCTGATGTTCCTATTTCTCCCTCTTCATGTCTCTAACTTCACTTCTAACTTCACAAGGTGCCCTAACGGGGCCTTGTGCTCATTTGCCCAGCACCTCAGCTGAAACCTGTCGTCTCCCATACTCCTCAGTTGTGCTCTGTGCCCTGAGTGTCCTCATCTGTCAACTAACCGGACACGTTAGTCGGCCACAAGGAGGCCGCCGAGACCATCAGCTGCAGGTCTGTTGCTTAAGGAAGCCACTTAGTGCCTAAATGGGGTGAGGGCAGCCCAGGCTTTTTCATTGTTATTGTCCCTGATAACCCAATACCATTTTACTCATTATTTATTCCAAACACACAGACTGTGCTCATCCCAAAGTGACCATTGATATTACTCAGTTAGCAGATCAGCCATGGCAGACTGAGCCATCCCGCCACGAAACACCAGGGAAAGGGGGTTGGGTGGTGGAGGGGTGTGCATCCAGTCTCCAGAACTCCAAAAGCTGCAGACCAGCTCTCTCAGATAGCCCAGCGGGCATTTTTCAGAACTTTTGTCGACATGGTGGAAAGGTTTTAAAAATGAACATGTGCTGGACCGAACATTTCAGGAGAACATTAGAGTTTTCAAAAAACACTTTCATCTCGGCACACATAAATTTAGTTCCCTCTGCGTTCTAGGCGCTGTTCTAAGTATTTGGTGTCTTAGTAGAAAGAGCACTCAACTGAGATTCCAGATATCTGGGGTCTGGTCCCCAGGTTATATCTAACTAGCTGTGTGTCCCCAGACAAATCACCTAATCTCTCTAATATCAAGATTGCACATAGGTAAAAATGAGGGCATTAAAACAAGTGAATTTGGGGTGCCTGAGTAGCTCAGTCAGTTAAGCATCTGACTTGATTTTGGCTTAGGTCGTGATTTCACAGTTGGTAAGATTGAGTCACAGAGCCTCCTTCTGATTCTGTGTCTCCCTCTCTCTCTGCCCCTCCCCCACTTGCTCTCTCTCTCTCTCTCTCAAAATAAATAAATAAACATTAAAAAAAAGTGAACTCTAATGATCTTTCCATTCTAAATCTCTATGATCTTAAAGCGTGGTGGTAACCTTCTTAAGCAAAAGAAAAGACATTTTTTGATGTGTGCAGAAGGAAGACTGCAGGGCCCATTTCTCCTATACGGGGGACTAAGAACGCCCAGGACTCCTTCAAGCGGTGTGTATGCCCACCCTGGGAATGGAGGTGTGGACAGACAATGCAGACATCATATAGAACTGCTTCCCAGGCCTCAGGAACTGGGGACCATGAGCATTCCCCACCTCCACCAAGTATGGCTGCTTTCCAGGGACTCTGCCCTTTGCGGTTCAGGATCTCATTATTCCCAGTGCTCCAGACGGAACACATGAAGCTCCCGTGATGCTGAGCATATGGCCTGGCTCAAGAAGTGCTCCCTGCACAGAGAAATAGGACATGTCACAGAGACAAAAACACCTGGTTGCAGCCATGATTCTCGATGGAATTATCCTTATCCTTGAAACATGTGAGCACAGCTAATGTTAAGCCTTCAGCTAAACATGAAAATGGTAGTAGCCTAGACCATGTTCCCCTGAATGACACTTCCCCCCCGCCCCCCGCCCTCAGCTCTGCCACATGCTCACATGAAATATCAAATTGCTTGCAGCTCATATTGAATAATGAATATGCCCGCCTCAGCCTATCACCAAGCCTTCAGCAGTCCGCCTGGGGAACTAGGGGAGATGTTAGAGGTTTGCAGGCCAAGCACAAAATTGAAGACAAGCTTGAATTAATAATTTGCTTATTTCTATATATGTGCTTCAAAATAAAGTGCAAATCGAATAAGGTAATAACAGGGCTTGGGAGGGGAAAAAAAGAAAGCTTCCTTTTGCAAACTGCTGACACTTCAATTTCATTATCTCTCACCACCCTGAATGTGATTTGCAAATGTGCTCTCCCTATGTCATCATGTGGAAATGTCTTCAGGAAGAGCCAAAAACGAATGGAAAACAATTCCATGGAGCTTTGGGGAAAAAAAGAAATTAAACCTCTCGTTTTAAGCTGATTTTCTTTAGAGCACCATTTTCTAAAATCGTGTTCCGTGGACCTCTGCATCTGAATCACCTGAGCATTCCTTGGAGATCCCAGGGAAGTTTTATATATTGTGTATTCCAGGTTACTTCAGCTTTTTCCCACATTGACAATCATGTTCTTGCCAATCACAGCTGCATACATACATCAGGAGCCATGTTTCTTGAACTATCATTTTCAGGCACATTTGCCCCTGTATGTTGGTGCCTAAAATTGTAGGTCCATTTACCTTTGTGTTTTTAAGCATTGTCTCCCTCACATCATAACCAGGCACTTGTAGAAGAATGAAAATAATGTATGTTTGAATCCAGTCCCAGGACCTTACCCTATCTAGTTCATCGGGGTCTTTTTCTACAGTCTGACGATATTAGAAGGAGTAAAAGAAGTAGGAAGATGTGTACACACAACCAGAGACAAATTTAGATTAAAATATTGGAAGACTCACACCCCAAACAAATCCCAAAGGAGGAACAAGCTGAAGACATTCCTTATTTCCCAGTTTCCTTGAAACAGAGTCTTCTGTGAACAGTGTAGAGCAGCTCTAAGGAATCCTCTCTCTTGTGGTGGACAGTGCCTCGCAAAGATCACCAGTGTAAGATCAAGAAATTGCTCCCGTCCAACACACTTCCCCTTAGTAAAAGCGTTTCCTTCCTTCCTCCGCTCCCCTCATGACCCCTTCTCTGCCACTCCTCTGGAAGCCTTCCTGATTCCTTAAGATTGGGTTTGGTTTCCTTCCTACACGTTTCCATAGAACTTACCACTCTGGACTAAAACTGCCTAATCATTTTTCTATAATTTCACTAAAATATAACTCCTGTAACATAGGACCTCCGACCTGTTGGGGTTTGCATCCCCAGTACTCTGTTCATTATCTGGAACAGGTTACTGGTTGAATGAATGAGTGAACAAATCAGCACACTTAGACCAGCCTAACAATTCATTGTTATCCAGAGAAAGGAAAGGAAGGCAAGCAGAGGAAATGAAGATTGTGGATCTAGAGACTAATGATGGCGTATCATGTCTCCCACCTCTGGATTACTGGTTTGCACCCAAATTTGGTAGGTGACTTATAAAAACTGATATCAATAAATTCCCTTTTGGCCATAGGTATTAACACCCCTCCAAGGGGCCGATATCCAAAGCCAGAGGAAATGAAGAATCACTGTTGTCCATTTTAATTGTCAATATCCTCCAAAACATAAATATTGGTTGGACAGTAGAGGCTAGCAATCATCTTTCCCCGAGAAGCAGCCTCAGCACCTCTTGGCAACTGCAATCCATGAAAACCCACACAAAAAAATGTGCCTGGGGATGTTCATTTTATATCACCTTTGTCTTTCATTAAGAGGCCCGGATGGAGGGTTGGAGGGAAGATGGCGGCGTAGGAGGACGCTGGGCTCACCACGCGTCCTGCTGATCACTTAGATTCCACCTACACCGGCCTAAAGAACCCAGAAAACCGCCAGAGGATTAGCAGAACGGAGTCTCCAGAGCCAAGCGCAGACGAGAGGCCCACGGAAGAGGGTAGGAAGGGCGGCGAGGCGGTGCGCGCTCCACGGACTGGCGGGAGGGAGCCGGGGTGGAGAGGCGGCTCGCCGACCAAGCAGAGCCCCCGAGTCTGGCTGGCAAAAGCCGAGGGGCCGGACGGACTGTGTTCCGACAGCAAGCGCGACTTAGCGTCGGGGAGGTCATAAGTTAACAGCTCTGCTCAGAAAGCGGGAAGGCTGGAGGACAAAGGGAGGGAGAGCTGCTGAGCCCCCGGACGGCAGAGCTCAGCTTGGCGGGGAACAAAGGCGCCAGCGCCATCTCCCCCGCCCATCCCCCAGCCAAAATCCCAAAGGGAACCAGTTCCTGCCAGGGAACTTGCTCGCTCCGCGCAAACACCCAACTCTGTGCTTCTGCGGAGCCAAACCTCCGGCAGCGGATCTGACTCCCTCCCGCTGCCACAGGGCTCCTCCTGAAGTGGATCACCTAAGGAGAAGCGAGCTAAGCCTGCCCCTCCTGCCCCCTTGCACCTTGTCTACCCACCCCAGCTAATACACCAGATCCCCAGCACCACAAGCCTGGCAGTGTGCAAGTAGCCCAGACGGGCCACGCCACCCCACAGTGAATCCCGCCCCTAGGAGAGGGGAAGAGAAGGCACACAGCAGTCTGACTGTGGCCCCAGCAGTGGGCTGGGGGCAGACATCAGATCGGACTGCGGCCCCGCCCACCAACTCCAGTTATACACCACAGCACAGGGGAAGTGCCCTGCAGGTCCTCACCACTCCAGGGACTATCCAAAATGACCAAACGGAAGAATTCCCCTCAGAAGAATCTCCAGGAAATAACAACAGCTAATGAACTGATCAAAAAGGATTTAAATAATATAACAGAAAGTGAATTTAGAATAATAGTCATAAAATTAATCGCTGGGCTTGAAAACAGTATACAGGACAGCAGAGAATCTCTTGCCACAGAGATCAAGGGACTAAGGAACAGTCACGAGGAGCTGAAAAGCGCTTTAAACGAAATGCAAAACAAAATGGAAACGACAACAGCTCGGCTTGAAGAGGCAGAGGAGAGAATAGGTGAACTAGAAGATAAACTTATGGAAAAAGAGGAAGCTGAGAGAAAGAGAGATAAAAAAATCCAGGAGTATGAGGGGAAAATTAGAGAACTAAGTGATACACTAAAAAGAAATAATATACGCATAATTGGTATCCCAGAGGAGGAAGAGAGAGGGAAAGGTGCTGAAGGGGTACTTGAAGAAATTATAGCTGAGAACTTCCCTGAACTGGGGAAGGAAAAAGGCATTAAAATCCAAGAGGCACAGAGAACTCCCTTCAGACGTAACTTGAATCGATCTTCTGCACAACATATCATAGTGAAACTGGCAAAATACAAGGATAAAGAGAAAATTCTGAAAGCAGCAAGGGATAAACGTGCCCTCACATATAAAGGGAGACCTATAAGACTCGTGACTGATCTCTCCTTTGAAACTTGGCAGGCCAGAAAGGCTTGGCACGATATCTTCAGTGTGCTAAACAGAAAAAATATGCAGCCGAGAATCCTTTATCCAGCAAGTCTGTCATTTAGAATAGAAGGAGAGATAAAGGTCTTCCCAAACAAACAAAAACTGAAGGAATTCGTCACCACTAAACCAGCCCTACAAGAGATCCTAAGGGGGATCCTGTGAGACAAAGTACCAGAGACATCGCTACAAGCATAAAACATACAGACATCACAATGACTCTAAACCCGTATCTTTCTATAATAACACTGAATGTAAATGGATTAAATGCGCCAACCAAAAGACATAGGGTATCAGAATGGATAAAAAAACAAGACCCATCTATTTGCTGTCTACAAGAGACTCATTTTAGATCTGAGGACACCTTTAGATTGAGAGTGAGGGGATGGAGAACTATTTATCATGCTACTGGAAGCCAAAAGAAAGCTGGAATAGCCATACTTATATCAGACAAACTAGACTTTAAATTAAAGGCTGTAACAAGAGATGAAGAAGGGCATTATATAATAATTACAGGGTCTATCCATCAGGAAGAGCTAACAATTATAAATGTCTATGCGCCGAATACCGGAGCCCCCAGATATATGAAACAATTACTCATAAACATAAGCAACCTTATTGATAAGAATGTGGTCATTGCAGGGGACTTTAACACCCCACTTACAGAAATGGATAGATCATCTAGACACACGGTCAATAAAGAAACAAGGGCCCTGAATGATACATTGGATCAGATGGACTTGACAGATATATTTAGAACTCTGCATCCCAAAGCAACAGAATATACTTTCTTCTCGAGTGCACATGGAACATTCTCCAAGATAGATCATATACTGGGTCACAAAACAGCCCTTCATAAGTTTACAAGAATTGAAATTATACCATGCATACTTTCAGACCACAATGCTATGAAGCTTGAAATCAACCACAGGAAAAAGTCTGGAAAACCTCCAAAAGCGTGGAGGTTAAAGAACACCCTACTAATGAATGAGTGGGTCAACCAGGCAATTAGAGAAGAAATTAAAAAATATATGGAAACAAATGAAAATGAAAATACAACAATCCAAACGCTTTGGGATGCAGCGAAGGCAGTCCTGAGAGGAAAATACATTGCAATCCAGGCCTATCTCAAGAAACAAGAAAAATCCCAAATACAAAATCTAACAGCACACCTAAAGGAAATAGAAGCAGAACAGCAAAGGCAGCCTAAACCCAGCAGAAGAAGAGAAATCATAAAGATCAGAGCAGAAATAAACAATATAGAATCTAAAAAAACTGTAGAGCAGATCAACGAAACCAAGAGTTGGTTTTTTGAAAAAATTAACAAAATTGACAAACCTCTAGCCAGGCTTCTCAAAAAGAAAAGGGAGATGACCCAAATAGATAAAATCATGAATGAAAATGGAATTATTACAACCAATCCCTCAGAGATACAAACAATTATCAGGGAATACTATGAAAAATTATATGCCAACAAATTGGACAACCTGGAAGAAATGGACAAATTCCTAAACACCCACACTCTTCCAAAACTCAATCAGGAGGAAGTAGAAAGCTTGAACAGACCCATAACCAGCGAAGAAATTGAATCGGTTATCAAAAATCTCCCAACAAATAAGAGTCCAGGACCAGATGGCTTCCCAGGGGAGTTCTACCAGACGTTTAAAGCAGAGATAATACCCATCCTTCTCAAGCTATTCCAAGAAATAGAAAGGGAAGGAAAACTTCCAGACTCATTCTATGAAGCCAGTATTACTTTGATTCCTAAACCAGACAGAGACCCAGTAAAAAAAGAGAACTACAGGCCAATATCCCTGATGAATATGGATGCAAAAATTCTCAATAAGATACTAGCAAATCGAATTCAATGGCATATAAAAAGAATTATTCACCATGATCAAGTGGGATTCATTCCTGGGATGCAGGGCTGGTTCAACATTCGCAAATCGATCAACGTGATACATCACATTAACAAAAAAAAAGAGAAGAACCATATGATCCTGTCAATCGATGCAGAAAAGGCCTTTGACAAAATCCAGCACCCTTTCTTAATAAAAACCCTTGAGAAAGTCGGGATAGAAGGAACATACTTAAAGATCATAAAAGCCATTTATGAAAAGCCCACAGCTAACATCATCCTCAATGGGGAAAAACTGAGAGCTTTTTCCCTGAGATCAGGAACACGACAGGGATGCCCACTCTCACCGCTGTTGTTTAACATAGTGCTGGAAGTTCTAGCATCAGCAATCAGACAACAAAAGGAAATCAAAGGCATCAAAATTGGCAAAGATGAAGTCAAGCTTTCGCTTTTTGCAGATGACATGATATTATACATGGAAAATCCGACAGACTCCACCAAAAGTCTGCTAGAACTGATACATGAATTCAGCAAAGTTGCAGGATACAAAATCAATGTACAGAAATCAGTTGCATTCTTATACACTAACAATGAAGCAACAGAAAGACAAATAAAGAAACTGATCCCATTCACAATTGCACCAAGAAGCATAAAATACCTAGGAATAAATCTAACCAAAGATGTAAAAGATCTGTATGCTGAAAACTATAGAAAGCTTATGCAGGTAATTGAAGAAGATATAAAGAAATGGAAAGACATTCCCTGCTCATGGATTGGAAGAATAAATATTGTCAAAATGTCAATACTACCCAAAGCTATCTACACATTCAATGCAATCCCAATCAAAATTGCACCAGCATTCTTCTCGAAACTAGAACAAGCAATCCTAAAATTCATATGGAACCACAAAAGGCCCCGAATAGCCAAAGTAATTTTGAAGAAGACCAAAGCAGGAGGCATCACAATCCCAGACTTTAGCCTCTACTACAAAGCTGTCATCATCAAGACAGCATGGTATTGGCATAAAAACAGACACATAGACCAATGGAATAGAATAGAAACCCCAGAACTAGACCCACAAACGTATGACCAACTAATCTTTGACAAAGCAGGAAAGAACATCCAATGGAAAAAAGACAGTCTCTTTAACAAATGGTGCTGGGAGAACTGGACAGCAACATGCAGAAGATTGAAACTAGACCACTTTCTCACACCATTCACAAAAATAAACTCAAAATGGATAAAGGACCTGAATGTGAGACAGGAAACCATCAAAACCTTAGAGGAGAAAGCAGGGAAAGACCTCTCTGACCTCAGCCGTAGCAATCTCTTACTCGGCACATCCCCAAAGGCAAGGGAATTAAAAGCAAAAGTGAATTACTGGGACCTCATGAAGATAAAAAGCTTCTGCACAGCAAAGGAAACAACCAACAAAACTAAAAGGCAACCAACGGAATGGGAAAAGATATTTGCAAATGACATATCGGACAAAGGGCTAGTATCCAAAATCTATAAAGAGCTCATCAAACTCCACACCCGAAAAACAAATAACCCAGTGAAGAAATGGGCAGAAAACATGAATAGACACTTCTCTGAAGAAGACATCCGGATGGCCAACAGGCACATGAAAAGATGTTCAATGTCGCTCCTTATCAGGGAAATACAAATCAAAATCACACTCAGATATCACCTCACGCCAGTCAGAGTGGCCAAAATGAACAAATCAGGAGACTATAGATGCTGGAGAGGATGTGGAGAAACGGGAACCCTCTTGCCCTGTTGGTGGGAATGCAAATTGGTGCAGCCGCTCTGGAAAGCAGTGTGGAGGTTCTTCAGAAAATTAAAAATAGACCTACCCTATGACCCAGCAATAGCACTGCTAGGAATTCATCCAAGGGATACAGGAGTACTGATGCATAGGGGCACTTGTACCCCAATGTTTATAGCAGCACTCTCAACAATAGCCAAATTATGGAAAGAGCCTAAATGTCCATCAACTGATGAATGGATAAAGAAATTGTGGTTTATATACACAATGGAATACTACGTGGCAATGAGAAAGAATGAAATATGGCCTTTTGTAGGAACGTGGATGGAACTGGAGAGTGTGATGCTAAGTGAAATAAGCCATACAGAGAAAGACAGATACCATATGGTTTCACTCTTATGTGGATCCTGAGAAACGTAACAGAAACCCATGAGGGAGGGGAAGGAAAAAAAAAAAAAAAGAGGTTAGAGTGGGAGAGAGCCAAAGCATAAGAGACTGTTAAAAACTGAGAACAAACTGAGGGTTGATGGGGGGTGGGAGGGAGGGGAGGGTGGGTGATGGGTATTGAGGAGGGCACCTTTTGGGATGAGCACTGGGTGTTGTATGGAAACCAATTTGACAGTAAATTTCATATATTAAAAAATAAATTAAAAAAAAGAAAAAAAAAGAAATTACACAGAAATGATTATTCTAAAAAAAAAAAAAAAAGAGGCCCGGATGAGGACAAAAATGAGGAAGATGACCTAGCAAGATCGATGATAACCACCTTTCCTCTTTTGCAGGCTGACCCCTATATCTAAAAATTAGAAATTGATAGAGATAAGACTTTGTAATATAATCTTAGAGATGCTTTAAGAAGTAGAAGGAAAAAACAACACAAAATGCCATATGGATCATGAGACATTACAAGCTATTGGTCAAGCCAATATCAAGTTCACTTAGTTCACTGTATTCACCCTGCTATTCAACCTAGGAACGCTGGACACATTCTTGTCTAATGATTAACGTGTCCTTCTCTAACACCACTCCATCTAATCGACCACCAGGAACTACTAATTCTACCTTCTAAATATCTCTATTTCTATTGCCAGTACCTTATTCCATGATTATCTATTGTCCACATTCTATATTACTTAGGTTAAATAATGCTTGCTACTTTAGCAAACAAGCGCAAAATCTGGGTGATTGAACACAATAAAAATGTATTTCTCCAACCAGCAAAGTTCAATGAGAGTTGGTGCTGGACCTCCTGTTGCAAACTGTTGTCCAGGGACCCAGACTCTTGCTATCCTATGGCTCCACCATCTTCTAGGGCTTTTGAGTCCTCTACTGGGTCTTCTGCTTCTGGCTAGCAGATTGGGGAAGAGAGAGAGCATAAAGAGTTGCCAAGCATTGAAAAGGCAAACATCTCATCCATTTTCATTCCTTGTTCAAGACCCAGCCATGGGGCCTTACCAAATTGTGAAAGAGCTGGAGAAGTAACCTAATTCTGGGCCACGGAGAGAAAAAAACAAACTAACAAACAAACTTGTTTATTGGCTAACATTGGCATTCTCTACCCATAGATCTCCTCATATCTGTCCTTGTCCTAACCACCCCCGCTCTAAGCCAGTCTTCATGCTGCAGAAAGAATAGAAAAAATTCTGATCCAGCTTAGAACCTTTCAATAGTCACCATTGCTCTTGGGATAAACACCAAAATCCTTCTTATGATGTATCAGTCGGCATGTGATCAAACAAGAAGAATCACCATGATAAAGAAAGAGATTCATCACAGGGTGTAGACACTACACAATTGTGGGAGCTGATGGAGCAGTCGTTAACCATTGCCTCTGCTTCCAGTTCTGAGCCAGCAGTTATCATAGATCAACCAGACTGGTGATCAGAAGGCCAGCCAGATGTGGACAAGAGCAAGGACACATTGGAAACGTTGAGGATGAACTGGGATCTCAGGACAACTGGAAACTGCGAGGACAAACTGGAACCCATGTGTCATTCACCAACCCCAACCTCAACTTTAGCCATGGAGCTGAACACGTACTTGGCCAGCGCTTGAGGAAGCTGAAGGAAGAGATCTGGTGGGGGCTGCCCCACACCAGTGGGGTGAGCTGGCAGATCTCAACACACAACCTGCCATAGCACATGGAGCCCTGCACCAACCTTCAGAACACGAAAAGTGTGGCTTATGCTTCACTTCCGCCCTCCAAGTCTGCTACATGTCTCTTATGACCTACACTAAGCCAGAGCGATACAAGGAAAGGATTTCTGGGAAACATGATACAGCTTAGGTAAGCTGACATGGTTCAAAGTCACCACACATGACCTGTAAGTCCTGGCATGATCTAGCCCCTACCTACTTCTCCATCCTCGTCTGAGTGAATTTCTCCCTTTTTCATTCCTTAAAGGTCACTCCCCCAGAAAGATCCCTTGACCAAGATCTTCTTTAAAAACACTCAGTGCCCTCTTAATTGCTTGCTCAGACTCTAACTTTACCATTAGAGTACAAGCTCCAAGAGGACAGGGACCATGTGTACAGTATGCACTACTATATCCCGGCCCCAAGCAGATGCCTACTACACAGAAGGCACTTGATAAAGACCTTACAAAGGAAAATCACTTGGTGTATCAACGGACCTCTCATTAGATACAATGCCAAGTAGGCCACATAGTATTGATACTTAGTCACTTTATTTTCAAAGAATCTCTAACGTAGGAAAAACAGCCACTTGAATGAGAATTCATTCCAAAATCTGACATCCATTTTCATTGTACCTCACCTAAATCTTTAATGCCTTTAAAACTACCCAATGCAGTTCCTATATGAGAGATATAGGCCACTAAATTATTATATATTAGCATCAAGGAAGATAAGTAATTCTCTCTTTTGGAGATTTATTAGAAATAGTACACAGCTAACATTTCTGCATTATATTAGAACCACCTGCCCAAAAGCAGGGAGATGGCTTCTATGACCCTTTAGGGAAATTCCCGTTCAATGAGCCTATCAAAGTTATTTTACTAGCACAGCTGTGTAAGATTAATCATCTTTGTGAATTCTTAATTGCTGTGGTCAGACAACCCCCAGAGAGTAATCATACACCGTGGCAGAATTCACGCTCCTTTTTCATTCTTCCGTGATGAAGGAGAAAGAAAGAAGAAGCAGTAGCTCACTACCATTTGCTCATTAATTCATTCAAGAAATAATTATGGGTGTCTCCTGCAGGCTAAGGGCTAGGGATACGAAGATGGCTAAAGGAACTCAGAGTCTAGTGGGGAGAAAGGCAAGTAAACAGGCGAGGCTGCTATCTCTTTAGAGGTATTCGAAGCTGACAGCTCCTATTTTAAAAGAAATAAGTGACCAACATATCATAGCAAGTACTCAGGAGATATAAGCTATGCGTCAGGCGCTGACATGCGCACTTTACTACTGACACAATGATTCCCAGTAACAACTCTGTAAGGTAGGTACTTTTATTATTCCCCATTTTCACAGATGAGAAGACTGAGCCACAGAGAGACTAAGTAACTTGCCTAGGGCCACACAGCCGGTCTCCAGAGCCCACTGATTTACCACAGTGCCACCCTGCCTCAACCTATCTTCCTACTCCCTTCCCTAATCCCTCCATGACTATCAGACCTAACGATTACAAATTAAGTTATCAGAAGTTCAATGATTCATTTTTAAAGTATAATGAATTATTAGTGTTTCAATAAAAATGGCATTTAAAATCTATAGCGGGGTCAAATTTGTAAACTCTTCCACTTGTGAATCGAAATACCAACATGGTCTCAAAAGATGAATACAGATTATTCCCTGGGAGGAACCCCAGCCGTTGACCACGTCCCATCCCTGTCTGCATCTCTGCTTCTCCCTTTACCTGGGGCTAAACGATGAAGGAGTCCTCCGCTATACCCACCACACAAGTCACCACATTTTGCAGGGGAAAAGGAACAAAGGGCTGTCCAACAACTACACGTTAAAATAGTTTCTACTCTTCTCCTTCAGTCCTGGGACTTCCTCTGGCAGAGTCTGCTGAGAAACAGGCTGGCGTCAGCACTGTCCTCAGTGGCAGAGGGAACAAAGCATAGACAAAAAAATGTTCTTTTCATCCTATCAGGAGATATAAAGAGCCATGAAAAAATCATTTCTTGTTTGATTTCACATTGCAATGGATCAGAATCAGCATCTAGAATCCTCTTGTGGTGGTTCCATTGCACTATCTAGTATATCCCCTCACCTGTCCAGCTCCATTGGTCCACACTGAATGCTATGGAAATGCTATGACATTTCCATGCCCCATTGGGGCAGCAGGAAAGACTTCACAGAAGATGCTGGCCTTGAAGAACATGACATGGTAAATCCACTGGAGAATCCAAGTCGTTTCCTATGACCGAAGGATAGAGTAGTGGGTAAAACAGAGGGTGAGAGTGAGGTGGGGCATTCCTAGAGATGGGCATAAAGACATAACCAGGGGCTAGATCACTGAGGGTGTATAGACTTGACTCCGAAGGGTACGGAGAACTGCTGGAGAAGACCAACCAGGGAAGACTCCTCTGTCAGTAGCAGTACAGAGGACAGATATAAAGCCCTTTCCCTAGAACTTGTGTGGTGACCTCGCATAAGGGAAATAGCCCTGCCTACTTAGTAGAGGTTCCACATTGCCCCTAATAATAATAGATCGAAATAAAAGATAAGAAGGGTCTTTTTTGTGTTTTCCTTTTCTTTAGCAATGATCATAGACTATATAGGAGCCTAAGGTTCAAATGTTAACAGCAAAACAGTGGAATTCGCAACTTCCAAAAGAGACTGTCTGGGGAAAGATTAATGGGAATTTGAGATCTGGCCATGAGAAATGAAGATTCTTTCTCAACTTTTTTATAAAGGAATAGATGATAGTCTTGAAAAGGGGCCCGACTGATGACAAGAACGTATCAGAAATGCTCAAACGACCTATATTGGGGATTGACTTTAAGATTGGGTAGGAGGACACAGAAATTTACAGGACTGTAGCCTGTCCTCTCTTCACGGTGGCATGAACACAGATACCATGGGAGTACAGTGCATGGATCAACAGCAGCTTATGATCCTTTGTCTCATAACATTTGATCAGAGGAAAAGTTTTTATGATACTTTCCAGTACATAGTAGTTAAATTGAACAAATATTATGACCACAATAAAACACATTCTCATCACTGGAACATAAATCAGTAATTGCTACATTGTGAGGGAGTTTCCCCCACAAGTGCAGGGATGCTGCTAGCATCGATGAAGGGAGACGTTGAAAGGTAAAACCACAGCATCAAGTATCATCTAAAATCAAAACACCACAAAATTAAAACCTGTTTCCTCCAAGGCTTTAATGCAGCTTTCCAAGCTTTTACAAAAAGTTTTCTCCTCTCCAGCCGATCACGAAAAAGCCACCTACATAAAACCTACTAATAAGGACTCCAATGGAGAGACTTGTCATAAAATCAGGAATGTTTTGGAGCTCAGCGGAGATTCACTCCTGCCACACACAGCTTGGCAGCAACAACGCCACAATCCCAGCACACATGTTTTCAATTACAAACTGGAGATTTCTATCAGAGTCAAAATTAATTGTTTTATACCGCTGGTGTGGGAGAAACCCTTTGAGGAGAGAAAATGTCTACGGCTCACGTGCTTGGACTTCTCGGGAAGATGCACCCCCACACATACCATGTCCAATTCAGGGACGGGAAAGTGTTGAGACTCTGGTAAAGTGAAATCTGTTGTGCAACTTTGGTTTGAATTCCTTGAGTTATCATCATACCTTCCTGAAACAGTGAAATCAAAGTTGCATCTCATGACAATCTAACAAGTACTTCTTGTTTATAGACTCTTTGGAGTATGGCAAGTTCTGGACATTTGGGACAACATCGAATGTTCACATTCTGCCCTTTCTAGGGCTTAAGGCAGTCCAAATAAAACAGCTCTGAAGGCAGTTTGGGGAGCTTCTAAGGAAAATGGGCTTGGGGAGTGATGCTTTTTCTAGATTTGGAGCCATATAGGGTTATGAATTTATAAGGTTGTTATCTACCTTTTAAAAAAGATCTCATTTTTGTGGAATGACCCAAGATTGAGTAGTTTGGAGAAGAATTTTTTTTAATTTTTTTTTAATGTTTATTTATTTTTGAGACAGAGAGAGACAGAGCATGAATGGGGGAGGGTCAGAGAGAGAGGGAGACACAGAATCCGAAGCAGGCTCCAGGCTCTGAGCTGTCAGCACAGAGCCTGACACGGGGCTTTAACTCACAGACCGTGAGATCATGACCTGAGCCGAAGTTGGACACTTAACCGACTGAGCCACACAGGCGCCCCTGGAGAAGAATTTTTTTAATTCAAGGGAACAAATTCCCCCCAAAACGTGAAAAGTGGTAATTCACTCTGTAAATTTCTTTTTCTTTTTTTAAGCTAGAAAATACTGAACACTTACCATGTGCTAGCCATTGTCCTAAGAGATCACTCAATCCTTATAGAGCCCAGTAAGGTGTTCTTATTTTATAAGTGAAGAGGTTAAGGCTTAAGCATTTTAATTAAGTTGTTTGATACAACACAGCTAATGAGGCATGGTGGTAGGATTTGAACTCAACACTGTCTGGAAGTTTATTGCTCTGACATGGTGCTGCCTCATCAGAAATAACAATAGAAGACACACTGGTGTGGGACCTCCATTTTCTCTCTATTGATGCATCGGGGAACAAAATTGCCTCATTACACCTAGCAATATCCATAACCATCATGCCTCTACTTTTTACCGATCACTTCAGTTATGTAAGGTACGTATTTCTAAGGGAGAAGTCACGTTATTGCTTTTGCAATAAATATGTATAAATGAATAGATGTGCAAATGAGATCGCTTTGTCTTTCATCGTACCTTCTAAAACCTGACGCACAGATCACACCTGGGAACTTCAGACAACCAATGTGTTTTCTGGTGCTCCAGACAACCACCGGATTTATTACATATACCAGGAAGGGCACTGACTTTACTTTCTTACCTTAGCTTTTATAAGTCTATCTTTTTTCATAAAAGCAAACAAGGCATCGTTTCTGATACACACTGCAGAAATATTAATCAATTTTCAAGTTTGAAATAAGGAGCAATGAATTCAGCCTCAACCAAGTTAAGGGAGTAGGTGCAAGGAACCAGAGTTGAGGTGTTCTCCTGAGACTGATTGCTAACAATTCACCTTCAACACCAGTGCAAAGAAAACTGTACCTTTTCCAACACCCATTTTCTGGCTCTACCCAATTGCAATAGTTTACCACCTAACACAGAGTTAACCATATATAATACATTTTCATTGCCCCAGTTAATGCAGAAAAAAAGCTAGAAAATTCTCAGGGCAACCTGCAAGAGGAACTCAAGTCAACCTTGTAAAGAGTGCCTGTCTCTGGTTCTGTACTAATTGCCATGTAAATTAACAAAAAGCACAGCCCCAACCAGCAAGGAAAATGTTTTCTTCACAGACCATCAGCAAAGTCACCCCAGAAGCCTAAATAACATCATGCCTGTTTCTTTAGACAATAAAATGCCAAAGTTTTTCTTTTGCTGTCAGCAAATGATGAATACATGTGGTACCGATTATTTAATACCACTAGACCACCAGGGAAGAAGATTTAGGTGAACTGCGGCAGAACTATGCCATTTATTTTTATTACCATGCATTAAAAATTACGTTTACAGATAATTGTTTTTCTCCTTCCAATAAAGCAAGATAAAAAAAATCCAGAAGAATATTTAATAATACTGGACCACCAGGGAGGAATTTTAAAAGTTGATTTTTTATTGAAAAATTAGATTTGCTTTTTTAAAATTTCCAATTATTTTTAAGTGCAATTTGTGAAGAAATTATTTTAAACCAGGGCAGTATGAATTTTCTGCTGGGGGAGTGTCTCACAGATTAAGTTACACTTTTACAAGGGTAATTTACCTAATCAAATCACCCCTCAGAACCATCCGTTTTAAAATACTTGTGTAACTGACTGAACGTTTTACAATTCTGTTCTGCCACACATTCTCATGGTTTCTATTAGAGTCAGTGTTTCCAAAATCCCCAGATAAAATAAACTCTTGATTTTTTTTTTCCCAGTAGCATTGTACTAGATAGGGAAAAACTTCTATTTACCAGTTTCTTCTGAAAGGAAAATGAGAAGTAAAAGGAGAAGCAGTACCAGCAGCAAACTGAGAGAAGAAAAGGACAAAATAGAGGGAGGGGGAAAGAAAAAATCAAAAGGAAATTAAGTCAGGCTTCACACAATAGTTGCAATGATAATCTCTCTACACTTCAACTGGCATATTTACAGTTAGGACAGGAAGTAATTGTTTCTCTCTCCCTCTCCCTCCTCATCCTTCTCCTCCCCCCTCCCTCCCATCTCGTCTCCCTGCCCCCCTCTTTCCCCAGAGTGCAGAACCCTACAATTAGAGGGGACTTTAGCAGCCTTCTGAGCTCATCTTCCATCAATATGAGAATGTCCTCCATGCATCCCTCACAGATGCCAGCCTATCATGTCAAAGCATTAGCTGATTTGCTTAAAAGGCAGGTCATTCTGTTGCCAGTGGACACCCCCGAAAGCGAGAGAAGTTCCCGGTCTCTCTGTCACTCTCACTTTGGGTCCTAGGCTGCTCTTTGAAGAAATGAAAATTGAAAGTAATTCTTGAGACAGTACGGCACACCAATCGGCCAGCCCTGCAGACTAGGCACTGCTCTGTCTTTTTACTAACTGTGTGTGACAAAAGCAGTCCCTGTGTTCTGGGTGAAATCAGTCAGAGAGGAAAAGGGACACACACACACACACACGCATGCACGCACACCCCTACCTCATGTCTGGTTTTCCAAAAGGAAAGCTGCTTCCCAATTGTTCTCAGGATAGAAGAGACCAGGGCCAGACCCGGGCAAAATTGTAAAATCATTCAAGGACATCTTTGGCTCCTTCCAGTCCTACTCCAATTTGTAGGTTAAGATGTTAATTCCCTCATGGTGTAGTTTGCCAAAATATCCTAATTGTATTAAATAAGTTTGTCAAAGAGTAGTTCAAATCACCCCATTTCTTGTGGAGTTTGTGCCTCGAATTACACAGAGCCTGTTCACATGATAACTTTCAGGATGGGTCTTGGTGACTCAGGTTTGTTACAGAATTACCAACATGCCCACATGTAAACCAGCAAACTCTATTCTGTGCCCAAAGCTGTGTCTGTCTTGAGAGGCAAAGAATGTTGACCTACGAGGTAGGACAACTTCTGATCACACAGTGATTTCTCTTGGTAACCATGCCACCTTAGTATAATTTCCTTTGATTTTAGGGACAACTTTGCTCCAATGGAAGTTAGCTTGCTGTGCTCTATTCCTTCCAAACCAGAGAAAGTACAGGCTGGCTGGAGATGGATCTGGTCAGGGCTGATCAGAGTCGAACTTGTTCTGGGGCACCTGGCTGGCTCAGTCAGTTGAACATCCAGACTCTTGATTTCGGCTCAGGTCATGATCCCAGGGTCATGGGATCCAGCCCCATGTTGGGCTGCACAGTGAGCGTGGAACCTACTAAAGATTCTCTCTCTCTCTCTCTCTCTCTCTCTCTCTCTCTCTCTCCTCTCTCTCCCTCTGCCCTCTCTCCTGCTCTCTCTACTCACCCCCTCTCTCTCCCTCTGCCCTCTCCCCTGCTCTCTCTCTCTCTTAAATTAAAAAAAAAAAATTGAACTTGTTCAAACAGTGTGTAGGCCCCAGTCATTGGGAGCAGCATGTATGTGACCATGGTAAGGTTGTGGAAGACTTTTGGGCATGGCCCCCTCACACCAGGCCCTGACAACAAGCACTTCTGACTTCAGAGTACTTAATCTTCTCTGCTGCCATAAAGCCAAAAATAGTGTACCTCTTTATTATTTCTCCCTATGGAGGAAATCACTTACCCTTCTTTTCCACTAGTCTATTCTTCTGGAACATAAGCCTTCAGATATCACTTCTCTGGTTCCCACATGCAGAGATACAGGAGCTCTGTGGCCCTCCAAGCAAAGGTTCCAAGAAGGAGTAGGGGGGTCAAATACAAACCTGATCTTGTCATGTCATTCTTTTGCTTAACACACTTCTGTGGCTCCCTACTGCCCACTGGGACACCCGCAAACTCCTGCCATTGGCTTACAAGGCCAACCTGTTTGACCCTTTGCCCTCTCCTGTCTCAGTGCCTCACAAAATGAATCCCTCAGGTACTTGGATTTCCAAGGACTTAATGACCTACAAACTTCTGCATGTGCAGTTTCCTTGCCAGGCCTCTGCTAAGATTTTCTCCCCATCTTGATCAGCAGAAGCAACATAAAAATCCTCACAAAGGTAGAGCTCCAAGAAGGAAGTGAATAACTATTGGAAGCAGCATTTTATGTCTGGGACAAAAGTTCCCAGATTTTTGTGTTTGTAGGATTTCATTACCAGAAGAAAGCAAAGAAGGAAGAAGAGGCAGAGGAGGAGAAGAAGAAGGAGAAGGAGGAAGGAGAAGAGGAGGGGGAGGAAGAGAAGAAGAAGAAGAAGAAGAAGAGGAAGAGGAGGAGGGGGAGGGGGAGGAAGAGAAGGAGGAGGAGAAAGAGGAGGAAGAGGAGGAGGGGGAGGGGGAAGAAGGGGAGGAGGACGAGAAAAGGGGGAGGAAGAGAAGAAAAAGGAGAAGAAGGCGAGAAAGGGGAAGGGGAAGTGGAAGGGGAGGATGAGAAGGAGAGGAGAGGAGGAAGAAGACAATAAGACAAAACCAAGGCAAGATGCGGGTTTCATACTGGCAATGTCATGCATGTGCAGAAGACAGGGAAGTCCCTGTGACTGCTCAGAGACTTCCTGTGACTGCTCAAAGACAGTATTTGCCTTCTTGGCCGTCTTACTATGGCCTTGTAGACTTCAGGAGATGAAGGCGATTTGCAGAGAACAAATACCCTAGAGACCAGAGGAGTGTGTTGCTGGTCAGATACAGCTCATCCTTGCTTACTTCCTGGGGAGATCTGAAGCTGCTGAGTGGCCTCCCCCAGCAGGTTGGGGGGTACCCAAAGAAGGTATCCCATCAATTGACAAAGATATTCTGGATCTGCTGGTGTGCTGCTGGATGTCTGGTTCTCAGGTCCCCATCTGAATGTATGGGCCAAACACTTCCTTATAATCAGCCCGACAGTGTTTCCATCTAGCATGCAAAAACCTAACATACGAGAACACAGCCACTAAACTGGAAATCAACTACAAATGAAGTGATACAGCAATAAAGCTACTACAACAATAACAAAAACCAATGTGCTTCACATTTGAATGGTGCCTCCCAAGTTAAAAGACTTTCACAAATATCATCTCACTTGAAGACATAACCTTGCCTCACAGCCCTGCTATGAAGTAAGTGATCTTCTCCCCGCATCGCAGATGAGAAAACTGAGGTTTGGAAGCGTAAATGACTGCCTGAGGGCCACACAACTCACAAACAGAGTCAGTGCTGGGTGTCAATGTCCTCACATCAGCTCCTATGCCCTTTCTGCTAGACTCTGCTGATTTTCACCAGAAATGAAATCAACAGCAAAGCAATCAAGTAGAGGTTTAATTCTCTGATTCAAACTCAACTCAAACTCAGTTCAACGAATGTTTGCTCAGCTTTAACTCTGTGCCTACACATGGCAACACCCCAAACATCTCTTAAAAAGCTTAAGACCCCTGGGCGCCTGGATGGCTTAGTCAGTTAAGCGTCTGACTTCAGCTCAGGTCATGATCCCACGGTTTGTGTATTCGAGCCCCGCATCGGGCTCTGTGCTGACAGCTCAGAACCTGGAGCCGGCTTCAGGTTCTGTGCCTCCCTCTCTGTCTGCCCCTCCCCAGCTCATGCTCTGTCTCTCTCTGTCTCTCAAAAATGAACAAATGTAAAAAAAAAAAAAAAAATATATATATATATATATATATATATATATATATATATATATATATATAAAATCATGAGACCCCCCCCACAGCATTCAATTGTCCAGACTCCTATTTTATTAAAACAAAATTATTATGCAAAATAGTTCCAAAAACTGAGGCTATTCTAATGCTTAGCATTAACAAATTAATGTGCTGAACATACATACACACAATTACAACGACTGGATATAGATAAGATTTGGACAAAATCTTAGTAGGTCAAGGTGAGACCTTCCTGGCCCTTGGGACAGACTCTACCTGTGCCAGGAAATGCCTAATTTGCTAGAGAATCCAAACATTGTTAGACTCTAAAATGGATTTTAAACAAAGAGATAGGACTTCAGAGAACTTTTATTAAATTCCCAAATTGCCTAAGATTCACAATTAATAAATGCCAATGGGCATCAAAGAGCACTAGGTTAGGAGTCTAGGGACATAGGTCCTGGACCCAAATGTCCCGCGGTAGCCAGGAAACCATGATGAAGCCCCTAACCTCCCAGGGCTCAGTTCTCTCGTCTGTCCATCCATTGCTGGACTGTGCTATGGGAGATGTTTATAGCTTCATGTTCTATGATTTGAGTGCCCATCCCTGGAGAAGCTCCTTCCTGGTCCATGAACTAAAACTAACGATCGCTTCAAGCAAGCAAGACCATGAAACTGTGTGAGAAAAAAGAGAATGTGCAACTCCAAAACAAACAAGCCCTGACTTCAGAGACCAAGCTACACCAAATAATGGGAAGCGTCAGTAACTCGTGGGCTCACTGCACCCAAAAGGGCATTTCCTTTTACATGATACGTGGGATATGTGAAAATGGTGAATTTTCATAAACACCCACGCACAGAAATTTCCAAAGCAAACATTCTTTGGAAATAAAAACTGCAGTCCTAGATGTCATCATCTTGCCTGGGCTGTGAGTCACTCAGGTGACTGGGCCCCTACAGGGGGCTTAAGAAATCTTAATTTACCCAAAGATGCTAATCAAGCCTAGAGGCTTAAGAGTCATGAGCTTGTTGATGTGCTGTGTTTGTTTTAAATCAGACCGCCTACTTGGTGTGAGGCTGATCTCTGTTATTAAATCCCCTTTTGTTCTGTGTGTACACCCATCAATCTTATTTTACAAATCAAATAGAGAAGGGATAGCATGTTTATAATTAATCCCTGTAAGCTGTTTCCAAATATCTAGTCAGTTGCCCTATACAAGTGCGCCCATAAATATCCTTTAGTTATAAAGTGAAGCTTATCTTAATGGTATTTATAATCTCTTTTGCAGTAAAACAATGGCCTGTAATCTCTTCTGGTTTTAATATAATTTAGACTATGGAATTTGCTTTGAGTTAGAGTATTATACAGATTATCTTGATTGTATCCAAGACTGGATAGTCTTATCTAAAATAAGGAAAAGAATCACTTATTTTTTTTAAGTTTTTTTTTTAACATTTATTTATTTTTGAGAGACAGAGCGTGAGCAGAAGGGCAGAGGGAGATGGAGACACAGAATCTGAAGTAGGCTCCAGGCTCCGAGCTGTCAGCACAGAGCCCGACGTGGGGCTTGAACTCACCAACTGCGAGATCATGACCTGAGCTGATGTCAGACACTTAACCGAATGAGCCACCCTGGCACCCCGAAAAGAATCACTTATAACCAATGCCAGCTAACTTTAAAAATTCCAAACTCATAAATATATCATCATTTGTGTTACTAGTTTGGAAATCAGTCAGAGAAATCAGCCAGACTGTCCCCCAGTATTTATCTTCTTCTCCCTTTTAGAGGTAGATGCCCTATTAGGTTCTGGCCAGGCACAAACCCAACCAGATAGAGACTATATCTCTCAGCCTCCTTTGCAGCTGTGTGTAGTCACGTGACTAAGTTCTTACAAACAGGACATGAGCAAAAGGGATGTGTGCAACTTCCAGCTCTTGGCATTTTAAGAAGTCTGAATATACACCCTTCTCTCTCCCCTTCCCATTGCTAGGATGTGGACATGATGCCAGCTTCAACCAGGCAGACATGAGCAACACTTTGGGAACAGAAGTAACAGGAGAATAGAGTCTCAATCCCCAGATGATACTGGACCCCTGCCTTCCCGTAGGCTATTGTATGAAATAGAGATTGGCATCTATCATCTATTTTGACTGAACATTGCATTTTGTTACAGCAGTTTAGTAAATACTCAAAGGCAGAAATACTAATTTAACCTTTTACTGTATAGCCCCTTTCCTACAGAAAATTGTACTCTCCCATGTATTTTTCTTACTATGTGGAAATTCAAAAAAGTAAACATTTAAATCTGTATTATATGTACATAGTGCAGCAAAGTGAGGGTTCTGAAGTCAGGGCCCCAGAATTCAAATATTGGCCACTTTCTAAGCTTTATGTAATTTTGGGAAAATTACTCACCCTTTCTAACATCAGATTGGTCATCTATAAACATGTCAGTGATAATGCCTACGTCATAAAGTTGTAGTAAGAATTGAGTGATAATGCACATTGAGAACATGGTAAGTTCTCAGTAGGTGTTAGTTCTTATGATAATGATAATGTTGTTGCTATGTTTAAGTGACCAATTTAAGAAGCCATATAGGAAAAAAAGTATTGTGGAATATAGCTTCAATTTGTCCAGACTCAGATAAGCCAAACCAAAACTGATGATGCAAAATAGAAAACAAACAAACAAAAACAAAAAGTTGGTTTTTTTTACTCATTGCCTTCCTCCTCTTTTCCCCCAATGAAGCACCTCTTCCCCAGAGTTATTGCTTGTTTCTAACCTGTCAGTCAAGCAAAAATGGATATGTTCCCATCAACCCACAAGTTCGCCTAGGTATTTTTATTTAGAGTCTTTGTTCAGGAAACCCCAAGCAATATATTCTAGGTAAGAGAGGTAACTGGTGGGGCCTCTTACTAAATTTATATTGAAACTTATATTGTCATTGGTCCTTCTTTCTGCCCTGCTATTCAGTTATCATGCATTGTCCTCAAACCCTCCAGCCCTCTTGGACACTTGGCTTGAGGCACAGAAACACATATTAGCTGTTCAGGAGCTCAGCACACAAGGAGTGGAAAGTGTTGAAGAGGACAGAGAGAGAAGTGGTATAATGACCAAACACGGGCTATCCCAGCCCTGGGGCATCAGGAAGTTTGGGGGTGGGAGAGGCAAGAGGAAAGAGACAATGCTGGGAACAATGGAAAACTGGTCTTTATAAGATCCGTAACACTCAGTTTTAGGTGGGTTGTTGATGACAGTGGTAAAAATGAGGGAAGATACATGCTGTAGAGTATTAGAGTGAATGTTAACATAGATACCAATGACAGACCCTAGAGTAATGAAAGCAGAGGAGAAAATCCAGATTGCAGAGTTTTATAAATCATAAAGTGTAAAAAATGAGGCATTAATTAATAAGAGTGATGATGATGATGATGATCACTGAGGCAGACATCTTTGACAATAAGTGCCCTGTCCCACTCCTCCCTGGGTCAGCCGGCTGGCTGGGAGCAATGGTGCTCTCTGAGTCCTACATTATCGCTCCCCTCTGGCCACAGTTGATTAAATGAATGGAAACTTCTAATCCAAGATAGGCCCATCAGATTCCTTCTCTAGGATATATTATTCATTTACTCAATATTTGCTTTCCACTTCTGGCTATGATAGAACAGACTTGTATCTAACCAACCCTCTCACCAAGAACAGCCAAACAAGTTAAAATACCAAACCATGGGGCACCTGGGTGGCCCAATCAGTTGAGCCTCTGACTCTTGATTTCTTCTAGTCAGGTCCTGATCCCATGGTCCATGGGATCTAGCCCTGCATCAGGCTCCACGCTAACAGTGCAGATCCTGCTTGGGATTCTCTTTCTTCCTCTCTCTCTGCCCCTCCCCTGCTTGTATGTGCTTGCTCCCACTCTCTCTCTCTGTCTCAAAAAATTAAGACATAAAATAAAATAAAATAAAATAAAATAAAATAAAATAAAATAAAATAAAATAAAATAAAATATTAAACCAAAAAAAATAAAGTAAAATAGCCACCAAGGTAGCAAGACCTGAGATCTAAGATCCTAGAGAGCAGGAAAAGAAAGCACGCACACATTAGCCTGACATTCAATAACACTTTTCTCCGTGAGACATTTTAAATAGTGGCCAAGAGACTGGAAAGCTGAGAAGAGCTTTCTGCTTTCAGTTTTCTGCTACACACACACACACACACACACACACACACACATCAGAGTTCCGGGCCCACCAAGAATAAGGGTCCTGGAAACACCCCTAAACTTTCCACTGGAATCACTGAAGGATGACACCCTAAGAATAAGAGCTTACTAGTACTGGGGGAGATCATCAAGAGCACATGCCCACCATGTGTCCCCTGAGCTGGATCTGGGCATTCAGAGGCTCCTTACCCCCCACCCTGGTCCTTAGAATGTACCCACTGCTGCCTTCCCCATTCTCAGAAGCTTCCCCAAGGATACAGCCTTGAGACAGTGATGTGGTGTTGAGACCATCTGGATAGTCTACATGACAGAACCCAGTTAAGGCTTCGGCATAAACTTTTCAGATTGGGCAGAGAGGTGTGGAGATGCACTCCTCTTGCAGCCACCGAGACGAGCCTCATAAGTTCTCTTCTTATTTGAACCTGCCACCTACCAGTCTGGAGTGGTCTGCTTCTTTCTTCCCCCTCTCTCTGCCCTCAGCATAAGGGAGCTGGTTTCAGATTATACCCAGGAAGCTTCCGAGGAGGTGGTGAACCAATAACTAGAAACAGTCTCTGTAAAGACTGAAACACAAATTTGAATTAGCTCAATCTCAAATTGGATTAAGGTAATTAGCCTCTATCCTGTTAGTTTTGTCCAAGCATCAGCAGCGAAAGTATATCCTCTCTGGGGAATGATAATATCCAGGACTCCAAATGATCTCTTCAATTTTTCATATGCCATGTTCAGCACTCAATAAGAGACCATTTAGTTAACCCAAGAGATGAAAATATCAAAGACAACAGAAAATATAGGAGACAACAGATGAAAATATAGGAGACAACATCAGGAGATCCAGATATTGGAGTTAAGATTTACTCACCAGTTCACATGTCATAAACTGTGCTAGGCAATGAGAATACACTGATGAGCAAAACAGTTATGACTCCTGCCTTCATGAAGCATTAGTCTGCTGGAACAGATCAATAATTATCCCTCATTTGAAGAGGAGAAATAGGGATGCCAGGGTAGCTCAGTCAGTTAAGCGTCTAGACTTCGGCTCAGGTCATGATCTCACAGTTCCTGAGTTCCAGCTCCGCGTTGGGCTCTGTGCCGACAGCTCAGAGCCTGGAGCCTGCTTCGGGTTCTTTGTCTCCCTCTTTGTCCCTCCCCCCTCCTCCACTCACGCTCTCTCTCTCTCTCTCTCAAAAATAAATAAACATTAAAAAAAATTTTTTGAAGAGGAGAAATGAAAAGTCAGTGAGAGTCCATTTGATGGTCTAAGGCCTGAAATCATGAGATCATCACAAGTGGTGGCCAGACTCTGTGCATGCATAAATTTTGAAGGAGAAAAACCTGAGAGTCTTGCTAAGAAAGCTTGTCCACCACAGAAGAGAATAGCATAAAAGGAAAGCATAGATGCAAAAATATTTAGGCCCAAATAGAGAACCAGAAAGATTGAGAGTGGCTTCCTGATGGCTTTCTAGTTCCCAAAAAGCCCAGCTACGTTTCCCATAACTGGGTTCCATGAGATTAACGCTATACCATTTTAATCAGCACTACTTTGACTTAACCTTCCTTAAGTGGATTTCTGTTCCTTGCAAACAGGATATCTGACAAAGACAGGAGCTGTTTATGTGACCTGGGGACTATTATGCTAACTGCTATGCTGCAAAAAACGGAAGAGAAATCAGTTAAATGTGTTGGATTAGGTTGTTATGAATTTCATCTGGTTATCCTAGAAAACTGCATAGGTATGATTGCATTTACCCAGTATAGTCATATGATGAGAATGTAAAACAATGAGAAGGAATAGCAGGTACCAAGCAGTTGTGACTGAGCCCCAACATAAAACTCCAAATAAGTCAAGTTACCTTCCGGACAAATGAAAATCTAAATGCAGTATTTAAACAAGTTTTATGATGTTGCATTCACAATATATGTGCACAGCATTTTTAGCCGTGTAGTTGTTCTTTTTCTTTTTTTTTTCTTTTTTTAAATATTTATTTTTGAGAGAGAGACAGACAGAGCATGAGGAGGGGTGGGCAGAAAGAGACAGAGACACAGAATCCGAAGAAGACTCCAGGCTCTGAGCTCTCAGCACAGAGCCTGACGCAGGGCTCGAACTCATGAAGCATGAGATCATGACCTGAGCCAAAGTTGGTCACTTAACTAACTGAGCCACCCAGGCGCCCAAAATTGCTCTTTTTCTAAAAGCATTTTATTTTGTCTTATCTGTGCAAATTCCTGTCTTTTGCTTCTCTTCCTTCCATTATGGATCCAGGTAGAATGCCCTTCTATCCAAATTGCACATATTCAAAGCAGTCCAGAAAGAGAGTGCAATGCAGAGGCAGACAGAGCAAGGGTACATGAAGGAACAGAATCCACTGGGGAGATGTGCAGGAAGGTGAAATAGTACTTGGGGTTCAACAGAACAAAACCAAAAACTAATTTAAAAATAATAACTAGAGAACACTAGGCGTATTTAAATTCCAAGAGCCAGAACTTCAGTACTCTTTTGAGACTTTGACCAAATATCCTCTGGCGATGGTAATTATGTTTTCTCTTCACTTTTGGCTTGTTTGCAAGTAGGTTAGATGATGTTCACTTACAGGTTCATGTTATTTACGTTTATTTATGGGTTCATCTGTACATCTGCACATACATCCACAAACACCTACAGTATATGAATTTCAATCAAGTGCTTAAAAACAGAAATGTCATCTGTTGGTGAATTCAGCATAGCACAGCTTAGAATTTCACCCATAGAAATGTCAGGTCCTTCTTTCCTCATCCAAATCCACAAAAACGAAACAAAAGAACCAAGCCTCACTAAGTAAAATGAGCTAAAATTAGCAAGCAGCAAAGATGATGCCAGTTGCCCCGGGCAACAAATGGTTGATGGATGGAATAATTAAGATCGACAGTAAACTAATCTCTGTTCCTTTATTGAAAACGAAGTCCCCTGAATCAATTAGCCTTGTCATGGATACCTTTTATAAAACAGCTATGACATCCCAACCACTTCTCTTTGTTTACGGATTTGCCCATCCTTCAATAAGTGCAAAAACTAATTTCAAAAGCACCAAGAGATAATAATGAAAGATTCCGATACATTAGGCACTGCACAAACAAACATAGCCACAGCCCTTGAAAACTATAAATATCACAGACAAACTAGGCCCAGAAGACTTCATGGACATTCTCAAAGGCACGATACTGTCAAAGTTTTGCCGCTAAGAAGCTTAAAGCCATTCTTTTGCAGACCATGCATGTAACTGTTAGAATGCAGATCCATTGGCCAACCCACGTAATAGGGTTGGGAGGACAAGGGGTGTCAAAAGGAGACTTCTAGCACTCATGCAGTCACTTTGGGGTCAAGAAACAAGAAAGACATGAAGCTGAAAGGATGGTGTTGGGGTTGGGGGCGGGAGCTGGGTGGTGGTCGTGGTAACAGTCTACACCATGCATCAACATGCAGCTACTACAATCACTACCCTAAAGTTAGGGGATAAATCAAAATTATCAGAGATGGCCAGAAAGAACTACACTCTGGCTTCTAGTGTTTCTGTGACCTGAATTTAAGCAATGGCTGCTACAGTCCCTTGAGAAGCTGAGGGACTCTGCAGTTAATCAAAGGGCTAGGGGCAGAGGATTATGACGTAAGCATAAAACCCTTCTTGAGTTATTTTTATAGAAAATTCTGCTCATTTTATTTGTCTTCTCTCCTGCTTCTTTTTCAGAACAGCAAAAGAAAGTCAGTTAATATTTCTTTGATGATGTGGGTTCATGTAGTGCTTTGAAAGCAGTACTTCTGAATATCCTGGTTGGATACATTTGAGAAATACTGTTTTAAACAGAGTTTAAGGGATTTCTTAGTTGCAGAATATTTCAAAAACATTTAATGTGAGTCTATGAATTGAGAATAGAGTTGAAAGTGACATAGTACATAGTGTTTCTAAAACTTTTGAGGCACAGAATCCTTTTATCAAAAATACGTCATGGAACTATTTATTCCTCAAAATACACTTCTAGAATTTCTATTTGAGAACATAAATGTAAATATGAAAGGCTCATGAGAATAGGCAGACTAGATATAACCTAAGGTTATATCTTGTAAAACACCCATTAAAAACATATATGCCACTCTTACTTTAATAAAGAAAGGAAATAGATTGGAGCTATCCCATAAAGAAATTTTCCTTTTCTCCCTATAATAGTCAAGTATCAAAAACGAAATCTTGGCAAAAAAATAAAGAAAATGAAATGAAATGAAATAAAAGCTTGGCAACTTAGGCTATCTAGTTACCTGATTACTTTTTAAAATAAGATTTTATTATAACAATAATAACAGTGGCAAATTTTTAAATTTTTTTAAAGTTTATTTTTGACAGAGAAAGAGAGACAGAGCATGAATGGGGGAGGGGCAGAGAGATAGGGAGACAGAGAATCCAAAGCAGGCTCCAGGCTCCAAGCTGTCAGCACAGGGCCAAATGCAGGGCTCCCACTCACAGACTGTGAGATCATGACCTGAGCTGAAGTTGGACACCCAACTGACTAAGCCACCCAGGCGCCCCTACAATATTCATCTTTAACTTATCATAGTCTACCTTCCACCATTATGCAACTTCTTTTTTTAGGTTTATTTATTTATTTTTGAGAGAGAGAGAAAAAGAGAGCAGGGAAGGGGCAGAGAGAGAAGGAGAGGGAGAATCCCAAGCAGACTCCACACTGTCAGCACAGAGACTGATGTGGGGCTCGAACTCAGGAACGGCAAGATCATGACCTAGGCCAAAGTCGGGACACCTAACCGACTGAGCCACCCATGTGCCCCGTCGCTGGCAAGTGTTTATATGTAGATATATGTGCTGTATGTGTGTGTGCTGCAATTTTAGTTTACAGAATTTTATCACTTTGCTCTAAAATGAAAACATGAAAGTTTTCACATCAAAGCTAAAACCAAGTGGTTCTGACTTGCCCCCTGAAAGTTAGCATCTATCACAAATACACTAACCCAGGGCATAGGTAAAACGTCATTATTTTCGAGGTGAACATAGACACAGTAATCACAAGAGATGGATAAAGTAGGCTGGGGCCATTTTACCTTCCAACAGAGAATAATAAAAGAGAGTAATAATAGATTTTGCCTCATTGTAAAATTAAAACCTTTAAAACCATCACTGATGGGAGTAGGGTGTTACACTTTACTTTTTAAATAAACACTTATTTTATGCAGATTTAAAAAGTGATATATGCTCACTATGGAAAGCCTGGAAATAACTGGATATTATTAATAGACACAAGACTGAAATAGATGCCCAAGCTTGCCACCAACCATGGGCATTTTGGTGTACGTCTAACACCCATTGTTTCACAGGGTTTAAGATCATACTTGTATATTTGACATCATGCTTGTTTCCTTCATTTATTAATGATCTGTGGCATTTTCCCATGCCTTCAAAACATGTTTGAAATGGCTGGCTGTGGTTTCCCAAGACTTTAACATGCCCATTACAAAGAGTGTTAGGCAACAGGGGGCTCTGTTTTCCTCCTCTCCTAAGACCTCACCTTGGAGAAACCTTCCTGGCTAGACAGCCAGGATCCTGCTGTCGGTGGACAGACGAGCTTTGAAAGCCAGGCCACTGAATATTCACTACACACAACAAGCATTTTCTTTTACACAGTCAATTCCAAGGCCCAAGGCTGCATTTTCCTCTCAAATGCAAATGTAAAATGTACCCGTAGGCCTAAAACACTATTTGCTTTTGCCAACTCACCAAATGCAGGAATCATCTGTGCGATGGCCCAAGACAGACATGGCTGAAGTTCCCTTATGAGCACTGTGCTGTTACAGACCCTCCATGTTGCAGGAAGCACAGCCCGAGAAATCTGTGAATCACGGGGAAGAGTTTTACTACCCATAAGTGATATGTGTCTCTGGTGGTTTAAAGTCCCTCTTTGTAAATAAATACATCCAGTGGTGAAAAGAAAACAAGTCTGCTTATATTTTTCCTGTGATTATGGGTCCCATCAGAAGTGATACAAAAATTCTGTTATCAGTATAGGCGGGGGTAGGGAAGCTTCCACCAACCACTCGAAATGCCACCAATTAACTAGAATGGAGCCGTCTCTTGCAGAGAGAGGGCGGTTCAAGCTGACTAGGCTCTCCTCCTGCCTGGTGGGCTGCGGCTGGAGAACTCCAAACACCTTTTCCTGGGGTCAGGAAGAGCCATCAGTAGGAAATAACTTTGAATCACTACTCGTGTGGGCTGGATATGAACCAGCCCCCTTTGAAAGGCCGATCTGGACAGAACAGCACTAAACTCCGGGCCCTGCCAGCCTCCCACAGCCAGGCTGCTGACACTTTTATTTGCTGGCATTTACAATGTTGCAGCAGCTCAACGCTGCTAATGTGGCTGCTTCCAACACAACACTTAGGCAGGACTTCTGAGAGGAAAGCAAAAGGATGCTTCTCTAGAGTAAAAGGCCTCCACCAGGCCTGTTCACACAAAAGGGTACTGCATTGACTTAAAAGCAAAAGCTTGGGACTGGTTAGTGTTTTCTGCTTCACAAACAATGTGATTACTTGTCACACACACACACACACACACACACACACACACACACACACCCATTAAGGTATTTATCGTTATTTTTTCCTTCTACTTGTAATGAAGAAAAGCAATCTGCCATTTAAAACCACAGCTGCCTCTGAAGGAAAATGGCCGTGTTCAAGGAAGAATGAGCATCTGCTAACGCTGGAGACGGCCCAGTCATTGGAATGAGCACATAGAGGGTGTCGATCCAGTCTGGAAGTCCGCCTGAGGCAGAGGAGAGCTTACGTTTGCTGCAAGAGACAGAGGGAAGAAGGGGGCATTTCCAGCCGCCATGGCACAGAGAAATGCAGAGGTGTGGACCGTGGAAAAGCAAAGGCACAGGGGAGGAAGGGAAGGGCTGGCAAGAGAGCCAAAGGCCAGAGCTCTCTGCTGGAGAGTGCACTGGGGAGAGATCCTGATGGCGGGAGGGAGGAGAGGACTTTTCCCAAAAAGGGATGCCTCATTTCTCTGCTGTGAGGTAACCATGGGACCTGTCAAACTTCACTGCAGACTCTGCTAAATGCAACAGCCTTGTTTATGTAGTTGATCAGGAGGGCTAAGACTTACTGAGACCTACTATGTCTTAGACTCTCTGTACTTCCCAAGTACAAATGAATTGAATCCTTACCAAGGTATCTCGAGGTACATGCTGTGATTATCACGATCCTTCCCACTTAGCAGTTGAGGAAATTCAGGCAGAGAGAAGTTAACAGGCCAGTAAACGGCGGGGGTGGGATTTGCTGTTGCTCTTATTTTATCAACGCCAAAGTTTTATCTGTAAAGAACAAAGTATGAAAAGTCATATTTAAATGTCCTCTGAAACCCAAAATACCCACATCGGTTTCTCTGCTATGTATGTTAAAGTGCTTGACATCACAATACTTTTTATTATTTTTTATTTTTTCATAAAATATGTATTTGTTCTCACATAACAAAAAGAAGAGCTCAAAGAAGACTTTTTGTGTTGATATCATTTAGCATTCTGAATTTGCAAAGTAAAACCGTCACAGACCAAAACCTTTTCTTTTTTCTCCAGCTGAATTGGAACTGTCTAACCAGGAATGCACATGACTCTAATACCCTCAAACACAATTTTAATTTTGTGTATGCCTATGTCTGTATGTTCGTGCATGTAAGCTTGCATCCCAATACTCTTTAAATTTTTATTTTATGTTCAGATGAGGAAAAAAATCCAGTTCTGATGAATTGTTAACAGTACAAAGAAACACAATATAATTTAAATGCAGATGTTGGGGCACCTGGGTGGCTCAGTCGGTTGAGAGTCCAACTCTTGACTTTGTCTCAGGTCATGATCCCAGGGTCGTGGGATCAAGCCCCACATTGGGCTCCGCGCTGAATGTGGAACCTGCTTAAGAGCCTCTCTCTCTCTCTCCCTTTGCCCCTCTTCCTTCCCCCTCGTGCACTCTCCCTATCTCTCACTCTCAAATAAATAAACAAATGCAGAAATGTTCATTTTTTAAAAAGATACACAGGGTTCAACTATAACACGGAGGACTTTTTTTCTGTGTTTAATACCTTCATTTGACCGATAACAGGAACCCCTTTCCATACCTCTCTACTGTCAACAATATTCCGTTTGGGATAGACTAGAGCCACACACAAATACATTCAGGAAATTGGATCAAGCATGATTTCCTCCCACATAACACAAGAATGCCTTGAATTCCTCAAACGAAGGGAAACCTTTTGATACACTTTTTTTTTTTTTTAATCTGGTGTCAACTGCTGAATGTGATACATTTCTAGAGCTAATCTTCATTCTATCCTTGAAAGGATGATCAACCCAAGGAAGATCAGGGAGGATGAGTTTCTTCTTGCATTCCTCTCATCTCATCATCAGCACAGCATGGCAAGGGTAGGATTTTAGCTTAGATGATGGAGCTGCAGGACCACATGCTTAACCACTGCACCATCGTAAATTAAGGGACAAAAAGGAAATTGGGGCTGGAGGTGATAAGCCCTGAGAAACAGTCAAAATGCCTGAGACAAGGGCATTGAGCCAGTCTTCCACAGATCTTTCTGAGTAGGATGGTCAGAGCTGATGTCTGAGTTACATACCCTTCCTTTTATGTTGATTCATTGATTCCACATATATACAATGAAGCTCCTACAAGGTGCTAAGCAATGCATTTCATATGAAGAAAACTATGAACAAGGTAGGTCTGGCTCTTGCTCCCTAGAGTTGACAAGTTAAAGGAGAAAAAAGAAAGATGGTTAGTCCATGGCAATCAATATCATATAAACCTGCTATGATAAGGGCAGAATATATAGGAGGGGCTCCTACCCCAGACTTGGAAGGCCTGGCAAGGCTTCTTAGGGAAAAAAAAAAATCTAAACTGAGTCCCCAAAACCTGATCAGTTATTCAGGAAGAGGACAAAGAGAAATCCAAGCAAAAGAATCAGCATGTGCAAAAGCCCACAAGCAAGGTAGGCCATAGTTTGGTACAGCTGGAACCATTCAGGAGAAAAGTGGAAAGAAATATATTTGGACATTTAAACTGGATCTCGATTGTACATGCCACATAAAGAAGCTACACTTTATCACAAAGCCAATGAAAATTATTATCATGTTTTAGGCAAAAGAAGGATATGATTCAGTCACTCAAAAATATTTATTGAGCACCTACTATGTTCCAGGCATTGCTCTGGATGCTCAAAATAAATTGGTGAATAAATCAAAGATCTAGGCTTGGGAGTACAGGGCTGGCTAAGTCAGTAGGGTGTGACTGTTGATCTTAGGGTCATGAGTTCAAACCTCACGTTGGGCGTGCGGCCTACTGAAAAACAAAACAAAACAAAAGACCCAGGCTTTACATGGCAGAGTGGAGGGGGGGGGGGGTGGGGGAAGGCAAACAATTAATACTAAACATAAAAAATAAATTATGCAGAATGTTAGAAGGAGATAGAACAAATAGAACAATTAAAAATTTAAAAACGAAGCCATGCAGGCTAAGATGGATTGAGAGCGGGGGAGAAGGAAGAGAGCATGGCCAGATGCAATTTCATAGTCAAGGATAGGCCTAATACCAGTGATAGCTAGCAAAGACTTGAAGCATCTTATTGCTGGTCACTCTGCAACTCACAATAGACCCATGCAAACAGATTATTACTAATTCAAAATAAAACTTAGGAGTTTTTCATGTTTGCTCGATGTCAACAGTCTTGCTTACCCAACTTAGAGTCACAGTCCCATTTTAATTTAGAAACAAAATTACTTTAGACTCCAGAGTCTAGAAATTAACTAAAAACCAGAAGTAAACTGAAATTTAGTCCAAACCTCAAGTATTTTCATAAGCTACTAATATCCTACGTACCCCTTGGGTATCTTTACTTAAAACTTTCTATACCCCTTAAGCCTTATGTCCATCGTTTTTTAACGTAAAGCAGATTAAAAATACTTGATATACATCTATTCTTCCTGTGGCCACCCCAAAGACTTGCTTCCCACTGGAAGATAAAAGCAACCATATTTGGTCAATTTGGTTTCTGTCCTCTCTTTTTTTCTTTTCTGAGTTTATAATTGTCAGGAACAGCTGTGTGCATTGCCAATGCCTTCCCCAAAACTAACAGGGCTCTAACATACAAAACATCTATTCTGCTTCTAAATTTGTTTTTAATTATATTACAAGATGGAAAAAGAAATGCCTTAGCTGTTAACACTGGCTCAGTGGGGCCAACAGTAGACATAGAGCAGACACAAGGAAATACTTCAAAAAAATTTTTTTTTAGTTTGCCATGATTTAATAGCAGATATTCCTGGCTTTGAGTGAACTCTGCAATATCCCAGTGCGACAGGATAAATGATCGTCTACCACTATTAATTTTCGGTCATAATGTCTGAAATGCCGCTTCAAAAATAAATGCAGTATTTTCACTTTATTTGGTCAGGTAAATACTAAACTATTTTGTCATAATAACTTTACAACACTGTGTTTCACCTTGTCTTGCCTTGACTGCTGAAGGTAATAGGGACCGTTTTATTATGTCCATAAATTGAGTCAATTGACTTATCCTTATATCCTGTTTCCTGAACTTAACGAGAGATTCTGCATCATTAGGAAAACACACCATCCTGCAGCAGGATCAAAAGCAAAGGAAGCCTGATAATAAGTCATTTTGATTTCAGGGAATGTTCGCCAGGCAAACTTTCAATATTCTGGCAGAAGTAAAACAAATAACTGACTTTGCAAAGCATGGTTTGCTCAGAGCGGTACTTACGCTGGAGACATCCCAGAGGGGTCCACATAAAGGGAGAAAAAAATCACTCTCTCTGAATATGAAGTGGCACTTGTAATGAATCTGTAGATTTAGGTGGTTCAACATATCTATCAAAGAGCGCAAATCAAAATACTGTTTTTACCAGGAAACTTTTTAAAAGATTTTTACAGCCCTAGTTTTTAAAATTCAGACTCACAATAACAATCATATTCTTGGATTAGATCTTACTGTGAGAAATAAATGGTGAAGCCAAAGTATTCCTTCTGGCTTGTGAACACTGAAAGCTGTAGAAGTTGTTGTTGTTGTTGTTGTTGTTGCTTCACAGGGCCTAAGACATAGCTCAGTAAACCGTTGTATTGTGGCACTGTATTAACCGAGACAATGGCAGAGGTGATAAGGTCCTCCATACTGTGTTCATTGGAGGATCAGGACCCAACCCACAAATACTGATGGTAGAAATGACTAGCAATCGTGAGTTTAGTAATTAATATCATAGACTGAATATCTGCACTGTGCTAAGCCCTCATCATAGATTACTTGCTTTGATTTTCACAACATTTCTAGGAGCTAAGTTCTATCATCATTACCATCTTATAGATGAGTAAATATAATGTGCTCAAGTTCACACAGCTGTTAGGTGGCATCTGCTTCCAAAGCCCGAGCTTTTGGAATCCAGGGTCCAAATCTTATAGGCTAACATCCAGAGAAGGCTCCCCTGCCAGCAGATAGCCAGAGGAGCCTGGTAAGAAATAAGCAAACACCCCACAAGTGCAGAAAAGTCAAAGACGATGGGCAAGCTTGAGCTGAGCAGTCAGGTTTCTTGTCTAATAATTTAGCTTCTTAGAGCCTGTACCCTCAGTAGATATATATTTGGACCTACTACTCCTCTGAGCCTCTCCCACCTGCTGAGATCACAAGGGAACTCTTCTGCAAGAGCCAATGGACTTATTCATCATTACTTGTTAGAATTCCCAGATTCTCCCTCAGATCCCTAGACCAAAGAATTTGAATATCTCCAGCTTCATAATAACAAACACAACCAGAGTAACTACTCTCTGAAGTATTGCCCCAAATGCTTATATGTTGAAGATCCAATTCAAGGCCACTGAGACTGGGTAACCTTCAGGCAGTCCCACCAGACAACAGGTCAGGAGCTACAATATAGAAACCACTTCAAGCTATAGTTACATAAGCCAAGTAATTTAGAGAACTGAGCAATTACAAGTGAATTTCATTCATATTGTAAACCATCAAGGTATATAAGTATTCCCACTCTCCACTATACAGAAGTAAAAGTAAGATTCATTCAGCATTCTGTTGGAGTCATTAAAAAAAAGAATTATAAACCTGGATATGCCTGTAAGGAGCTCAAATATAAATTATTAGGTAATGTCCAAGAAGGACAGTGGCATGATCTGACCTCTGCCAACTCTCCAGCTTCATCTTATTCCACTCCTCCTCGCTCACTGCTCTTCAGCCACATGGAACTACTTTCCATTTTTACTTCAGGGCATACACGCTTTGTTTTTCTGTCTGGAGTGGTCTTCCCACTCACACTCATCACCTAGATAATTCTTGTTATCTTTTGAGGTGTAAATAACAGAAACTCGAACTCAGCTGGTTCACATACTGAGAAACACTTCAAAAAATCTAAAGCTAGGGGTGCTCCACAGTTGATTTATTGAGCTCAGAAAGCTAAGAACCAAGATTCTTTCCAACTTCTTGCTCTGCCTTTGGTGAGTGGGATTTGTCCTCAAGTAAGCTTCACTCAAGGTCACCAGACATGACAACATTCAGAGGAAGAAAGGGTTGCCTCTAGGCTCTAACTTAACACATACCTAAATTTAGCACATACCTAACTTAATACATACCTAAACAAATCAATGGCAAAACAATCATTATTAACTCAGATCAATCAAGACCTATATTCTGAGGCCATCTTCCCTGAAGAACATGGCTGGATAGAGGAAGTTGGATACATAAAAATTAAAATGGAGGATGGTAGTCCTTTAAGGAAAGAAGAGGAAACAGAAATTGGATATTTGGTAAACAATCTATAAGGTGTGCTACAAACAACCCATTGGGTTTGTTACAGATGTCACTTTCTCAAGGAAAGACTTCCCTGAAACCCACCCCACACCCAGACTCAGACCTCCCCACTATATGCTATCAAAGAACACTCTACTTTTTATCATAGAGTTTATCACAATTGTAATCAAATAATTATGTGCATCAGTGTATACTTAATGTCTTGCTATCCCACTATACTCTCTTGTTTATTGCTCTAACCGCAGCACCTAGCATGATACCCAGCAGAGGCGTTTGGCTAAAATAGGGTCTCCTTCCACCATTGGAGCTGTACTGCTAATCAAGACTCCCCTTCATCCCTTTCCTTCCAGACCTACAATTTTCAGTAGGTCAACTCCATGGACTCTAAGATGTTGACAGCAGTCAACCAGACTAGGAGTTTGTCTGCCTCCATGCCTCAGTGCCAGCAGCACTGTTGGCCGGTGACATGCCCTGCTCCATCTCCCTTATTCATAAAGGCAGCCTATGTCAGCCCCTGCCAAGAGAGCAGATGGCCAGGCTGTGTCCAGCTTAATCTCCTAAGGAGGTATATTTCCTCTTGCAGCTTACAACCTCCAAGAACAAGTACCCTATGAGACAGCAATCTGGCACTGGCTCATCAAAATTTCTCCAAACCAGTTTCTCAGGTGACATCAGAGTCAGATGCATACACTGTGTTTATTCCCTTTCAGAAAACAACTGAGATACAAACACTGAGTTCTTTAGAGGTAGAAACACTTTGGAAAATTATTTAATCTTTCTGCATATCGTTTTGCTCATCTTTAAAATTGGAGTAAATCATCACTCTCCCATGATGATTATAAAATGTAACAGATAATAGATTTCATCAGTCTTATTGCAGTGACAGCTACCAGAGGGGAGGTGGGGGGGGGGAATGGATGAAATAGGTGACGGAGATTAAGGAGTACACTTGTTGTGATGGGCACTGGGTGATGTATGGAATTGTTGAATCACTATATTGTACACCGGAAACTAACATAACACTGTATGTTAACTGTACTGGAATTACAATTTTTTTAATTAAAAAATTAAAAGTTAAAAAAAACTGTATAAGGCCACCCACCAATAGAAAATAGGGACAGGTGGTGTTATGGGCCTCTGTTCACTAGAGATAAAACGACAACTTTGATTCTGCCTAGACTGGTTGGCCAGGCCTGGACAGTACTTCCTAAGAAGCTAAGAAGCCGTCTGCGTTTAGAGTGATTTGAGAAACTTCACCTTTAGAAATTAAATTAAGAGGGGCATCTGAGTGGCTCAGTCAGTTAAGCATCTGGCTTCAGCTCAAGCCATGATCTCACAGTTCATGAGTTCGAGCCCTGCATCAGGCTCTGTGCTGACACCTCAGAGCCTGGAGCCTCCTTCAGATTCTGTGTCTCCATCTCTCTCTGCCCCTCCCCTGTCATGTTCTGTCTCTCTCTCTCAAAAAATAAGTAAACATATATTTAAAAAAAAAGAAATTAAATTAAGAGTAAGTAATTTTAGAAATTAAAACTAACGGGGGCCTGGGTGTTTCAGTCTGTTGAGTCTGACTCTTAGTTTCATCTCGGGTCATGATCTCACAGTTTCATGGGTTCAAGCCCTGCTTTGGGCTCTGTACTGGCAGCACGAAGCCTGCTTGGGATTCTCTGTCTCCTCTCTCTCTGCCCCTCCCCCACTCGCACTGTCTCTGTCTCTCTCAAAATAAATTAATTTAAAAAAAAAAAAAAGAAATTAAAACTGAGAGTAATAGTCCAAAAGTCCTTCCAGTTACAGTACTCTAAAGGAACAGTATCTATCCTAGGAACCATGACCATGAGAACTCAGCAACTTTTTTCTGAAAGCTTACACCTTCCTCTTGTTATCCCATACCTTTCTCATTAAGGGTACTGGATGCTTAAACTCAAAGTCAGCTGGGAGTCAGTAGGTTAAGAACACCATATCTCACTCTATAGCTATCTTCTGGAGAAAAGAACAGCAGGGTGAAATGTGGCTGCTGGTTGCTTTTGCAGAGGAAAGCAGCCTGCATCCCAGGGCCTGCACCAAGGAGGGCGGGAAAAAAAGACATCTCAAGGCCAGAGGAGTGTGTATCCCCTCTGAGGGCTTTCAAGACCATTGCTCCCCAATGTCAATACACCCTTCCAGGCAATGTCTTCTCTTGCCCTCAATGGATGTGGTGATACCATACTGTCTCAGGTCAATCTTAAACTGTGCTGGATGAAGAACGGACATTCCTTTTGCAAATAGACTGCTCCTCTCTGCCCATGGATCCTTCATCCCTGTGCCCTACAGACATGCAGTCAACACTGTAAGAGATCACATTCTATGAATGCAGTGATTCCAACCTGAAGAGTTCAAGAAAAGGCATGGTTGGAAGATGTGTTGTTCCACATTTATGCCATAAATTTAAGAATGACAAATTTTAAACTACAAGAAAATAACTGCCTTTTCCCACATACTCTGGGTAAGACTTACATTTGTAGTCATCAAGGAAGCACAGGACAATCTGAGATCATTGGAAGGCAGTATTCAAGGGTGGCAAGGTAGATGATGTCATATCATGAGTAGCGATATAACCAGCATTAAAATAAATGGTATTAGTTACTGCCACAACAATAAGATGTATACTATTTCAATGCAAAAAGTTATGGAAAGCCATGTCATTGTAATAACAGTATTTCTACTTTTTTATTGCATGGGAAATATGAAATCAGCCAGGAATAACGCAATTAACAATAAAGAACATAAAGAGATGCTTAGACATGTACACTGATTAGACAATACACAAATATGTAAGTATCTCTTCTATACTATACCCATTGTATATCTAAATATCCATGAACAAATCACTTAACTTCACATAGGCCGTGGATTTTGCAACACATTTTTAATCAAATTGCATAAATAGATGGAGTCCCACAAAAACATATTTGCCCAGGTCTCCACATGCCCTCAAGGAAGCCAGAAGCTGTTTCTTGACATTAGTTCTGCCCTCTACCACAGAAATAAAATTTTAGCTGAACATATATATAATCTCATAAAGATAATGTTTCCCAACCTCCTTTGTTGTGAAGTATGGCCATTTGACACTTCTAAGTTATGCCTCTGAAAAAGAAACGTGCAAGTGTTTCTTTGACCCTTTCCCTGCCCTTGCTGGCTGGGACAGGAAGAGAACTGGAGCACGCTTAGAACCGGAAATGGAGTCTTGGGATTAGGAAGGTAGAGTCACACTACAGGCAATGGTTCCCCTATCTCTAGATTGTCCTAGGAGACAGAAATAAAATCCTATTTAATTTAAGCCACTGTATTTTGAGGTCTCCTTAAGATAGCAATTTATCTAGGTGTTGGTGGGGAAGCCTGTGGGAGAATAAATCCAGAGTTCAGTTTTATTTTACTTTTTTTCCAAGTTCATTTATTAATTTTGGGAGAGAGAAAGAGCACATGAGCAGGGGAAGGGCAGAGAGTGAGGGAAAGAGAGAATCCCAAGCAGGTTCCACACTGATAGTATGACACAGGGCTCAATTTCGTGAACTGTGAGATCATGACCTGAGCTGAAATCATGAGTTGAACGCTTAACTGACTGAGCTAACCAGGCACCCTGGGGGGTTCAGGTTTATACTTGAGTCTGAAATGCCTATGAAATATAAAAATTATGATATCACATGAATACTTGGATCCACAGTCTGAAGCTCATAAGAGAGATCTGTGTTTATAGACAGAAATGCAAGCCTTGTCAGCAGATAGATTTTAGTCAACCTTATTGAGGTATAACTTATAACAAATTGCATCTATTTAATGTGCTCAATTTCCTGAGTTTTGACTACTGTATACCTCTATGAAACCACTGCACAATAAAGATACAAAACATTTCCATCACCCCAAAAGGTTTCCCTATGCTCTTTTGCAGTCCATCCCTCCCTCTGCCCACAGCCTCAAGCAATGCTGATTGGCTTTCTGTCACTACAGATCAGCTTGCATTCTCTAAAATTTTAAATAAATGGAATCATCTAGTATATACTCTTTATTCAGCCTTCTTTTACTTAGCATAATGCATTTGAGACTCATCCATGGTGTGTGTGGCAGTTTTTCATTCTTTTTTGTTGCTGAGTAGTATTCCATTATATAAATAACACATTTGTTTATCCATTTACCCATTGATGGACTTTGGGGTTGTTTCCAGTTTGGGGCTACTGTGAACGAAGCTGCTACGAACATTTATGTACAAGTCTTTCTGTGGACTTGTGTTTTCCAAATAGATGGGTCTTTTGATCTTTAGGATCTTTTGAATGAAATTTCTCAAGAATCTGAGAAAAAAAGAGAGCCCGGGACCAATTTCTGAGATATTCTACATAGAGTTCGGAGAGAAGAAGAGGAGAAGCTCCCAAAATAGAGTTGGAAAGAAAGGAGGGAGTAGAAGTTAAATGTGTTGCTGAAGCCAAAAGAAAAAGTGTTTCAAAATGGCAGTAATTGACAGTTCTGACAAATGCTGCTGTGAGGTAGGATGGTCTGCAGACTAAAAAGTGTCAATTAAATTTGATAACATGAAAGTGATTGACAACCTTAGTAAGATGAATTTTGGTGGGGAGGTGAGGGTGAAACCAAATTGGAACTGGACAGAGAGCAGATAAGAAGTGAGGAAGTGAAATAATTATGTATGTACAAGTCTTCTCGGACTCTTCACTATGAAAGAGGCCATTGATGAGAAGGTGAAGCTAAGGGAGAGCTCTTTTAAGCAGGGGATACAAACGCACATTTGAACAGTGATGGGAAAGATTTTGTTTGGGAATGGACACCGGGAAGGTGAGTGAATGACTGGGGTCATCCAATATAGTTTTATTACGGAATGAGTCAGGCAAGGGGACCAACGGCCTTTGCAAGAAAGAGGTTGAAATGACCATGAAATTTAAGCAGATTGGGAAGAAACTAAAGATAGGAGGAAGTGGAGAAGTTGATGGACTAGAAGTCTTAGCCACGTACTGCTGTAGCAGAAGCAGGAAGGAGAAGGAGTAGGGGTTGAAGAGTAGCACGTTTGAGTAAGGGACTTCAAAGCAGTGCAGTCTATGGCCATGGCGAGTCTAGAGTGTGACCATGGAAATGAGTGACTTCCGAGTGGAAGAGAAAGTCATTATCGATGTGGAGGTCAAGGAACTGAGGGACAGGGTGCTCACTATACAGGTTGCGCACATGGGTGACGAATTTGCCAAAGGCAAAGGCAGGAGCTGGGCTGGGGAAGAATGCCAGTGCCAAACATGCTTGTCTCTATAAAAAGGTCTGATTCCTTCATCAGGATGCACTGATGCACTGGGCATGAGAGGGGAGAATTTCAGCGGGGGCATGAAAGAAAAGCTTAAACACACGAATACAGGCTGTAAGATGGGAGTTCCTCCTCAAATCCAAAAAGTATGACCATCCATGAGTCAGGGGGCAGGGTAGGAATCTGGCTTTTGTGGAAGCTCTTAATTAGTTCGAAAACCATTCTTGTGGCATTTATGTCTTAACGAAAGAATACTAGAGAAAATCTATGTCTCTTCAATTTCCAGTAGAAGATGTTCATGTAGCCAAAGTACCAGTCCTATGAGATACAGCCACCATTATTTTATATTTATTACTGTACTTAATCTTTTAAGAAAACAGGATTAGCTTTCAGATTAAACACCATGTAAATGTTGCACTGTACTCTAATTAAAATGAATAAGCTAATTAAACCAGAAAAAAAGTCCAAATAAACCCTTGGGAGTGTAGCATTAAAGAATATACCCTTTGTTAATGCTTTGTGATGTGAATAAAGATTATAGCACATTAGAGATAAATATTAGTTGCATTTTGTTATATTTAAGGTCCCTGGATCATATATCATACTATTAATGGCTGGATTATATTAATTATGTCTGCAGACCAAAGCAATATTTGACAATACATGATATATAGTATATTATAACATGACTCAATTCTGAATAACACTGTTCACATAGATTTCAACTCTCATTTTCAAGTTAGATTTCTGGGAATTCTTGTGTTTAGTTAATGCCAATAGAAATGAGCCTTTAAAGGAAAAAATAACAACTTTGTAGCAGTAAAGGCAGAAATGCATTCATTTCATCCTGCTTGTTACACTAGGATCCTAAGTACATGTAACGGTTCCACTGGCACTATTACTACCAAGCAAGGGAAAGTGCCTGGGAGCCCTCAATGAGTGTTCAGTCCATAGCTCATTGCCACTGAAGTCAGGCCATGGTCTGCTGTGTAAACGTGCACTGAGGGGCTCCTTAATGCACAGATTAGGGGTACAATAGGCCATTGTTGCTCTTCTCTGCATATACACATTCTTGGGGGAATTTAAATATGTATACTATTGCTCAAACTCAGTATAATTTCTGAAATTGTTCTTATCAGCTAAGTCACATAGCTTTAATGAGGACTTTCTCAATTTGCAGATGAGGGATTTCTCCACTAAACTATTGATATTCCAGTCCACTGAGACTGTCTAAACCCATTTCACAGTTTGTCCTTAATGTGGATTAAGACACTTAGTATCCTGAGAAATTTAACAGAAGTCCATGGGGGAGGGGAAGAAAAAAAAAAAGGAAGTTAGAGAGGGAGAGAGCCAAAGCATAAGAGACTCTTAAAAACTGAGAACAAACTGAGAGTTGATGGGGGGTGGGAGGGAGAGGAGGGTGGGTGATGGGTATTGAGGAGGGCACCTTTTGGGATGAGCACTGGGTGTTGTATGGAAACCAATTTGACAATAAATTGCATATTAAAAAAAAAAAGACACTTAGTATCCCCTCACTTAATGTGGATTCTTGACAATTCCTGCAACAGTGTCTTGGTTTTTTGTTTTGTTTTGTCCTGTTTTTTGAGAGAGAGAAAGGGCACCAGTATGCAAGGAGCAGAAAGAGAGAGAAGTGGGGCTCACTCGAAACAGGGTTCGTGTTTTATCTGATGTGGGGTTCATGCTTACCTGAAGCGGGGCTCATGCCCACCTGAAGCGAGGCTCCAGGTCACCCAATGTGGGACTCGAACTCATGAACTGTGAGGTCATGACCTGAGCCGAAGTCAGATGCTTAATGACTGAGCCACCCAGGTGCGCTGCAACAGTGTCTTTGAATTCAATTTAATCTGAGATCATAGATGGAAAGATGAGTGGAAGGGTAATAGAGAGAGAGAGAGAGAGATAGACAGATAGATAGATACATACATACATGCATACATACATACATAATTCATATGATGGATGGATGCATAAATAGTTAATAGATGGATAGATAAATGTGATAGATAATAGATAATTGATTGATATATATGGATAGACAGATAACAGATGATTGATGGTTAGATAGATAGATAGATAATGGATAGACAGAAATAGATGAGACAGAAATAGACAGATTGGGGTAGAGGCGGCAGTGGATATCAACCGCTATCTGGTGGTCTCAGAGTCCTCTTCTCTCTGTAGAACCATTCGTTATTTATAGATAGCTAGCAGTGTCCTGCAGAGTCCCCCTCCAAGGAGCCAGCTGTGTAAATCAGACAGAAGCACATGAGGAACTTAAAGGAAATCTACTCAAATGCCTCCTAGTCACCACCCAGTTGCCTCAATAACACATAACCCACATCCTTACCATTGTCCGCCTTTACAACACCCACTCTTCAGATTAGTATCCTAATAGTCTATGTGCAGAATATTTGTCCCACACAATAGATCATTCACAGTGGAACACATTTTTAATCTATTTACCTAATAAGTCTGTGTCATTTCAAACTTACAAATACATGGGAGAGAAACATTTGATAAAGCCCTCCCCCACCCAGTCTCAACAATTTTACTGGACTGCAGGGATGCCTTACAACCTGAATTGTGCTCTGCTTCCTACAACTCACTGAACAAACTTGCAGGCTTTCATCAGCCACACCAAAGAACAAAGCCGAGCTGAGTTTGTTTTTGCTGCTTGCAGATTTGACTACATATTATTTTTATTGTTAGCATTATTATATTGCAGTTTTATAGCTTCTTTTTTCTGAGGAGTAGAAAGAATTTCATCTTCTCCCTTCAAGATCACTTTTCATTTCCCAGAGTATGGAAGAGAAATTGAAGATAAGGAGAAGAAAAATCAGCCACAATAAAAAGAAACAAAAAGGAAAATGGAGAGAATGTAATATTTGGAACAAGTCCTTTCTACCAAGTATCGATGGATTCCCACACTCTGAGAAATGCATTTAAAGCCAACTCTTATTTGGGCACTAATAATTATTTACGTTAATTTAGTTCTTTTATTCAAAGCAGTTTTATATTATAACTGTAATTGGAATAGCTAACATATATTGATGCTTGCTATGTGCTAGGCATTGCTCTAAGTGTTTCACATGTAGTGACTCAATCTTCACAACAACCCTATGAAGTAGATATTATGTAATTATCCTCATTTTATAGATGAGAAAAGCAAGGCACTGAGAGGTTGAGTAACTTTCCCTCCATCACTTGCCACTAAGAAATGGTGGAGCTGGGATTTCTCTTTCTCGTTACCACTATACCTTAAGGTAGATAGCAGTATCCCCTCCTTACAGGCGAGGCTCAGAGGCCAGGCGATGAGCCCAAGGCTGCAAATAATAGAAGATCTGGGGTAGAAGAACCACAATTGGGACCGGGTCTCTTCACCCAAAATCTGGTGATTTTACTCCAAGAAAGTGCATTATCTTAGAGAACAACATACGTTGCTGTGCTCTTGTCTAAGCCTTTAAAAAAATGTGCAGGGCATGCATAATTGGTGAGAACCGAGAGCTGTAGCACAGTGCCAGACACAAGGAAGAAACAGAACCGTCAGTTTCCCAGAACGTCCTATTTACCGTCATCTTGTTTTACAGAACAGAAGCCAGAAACGGCTTCTGTTTCTCTGAGATGGACTCCAAGGCACCAGCCTCACATGAACAGCTATGACAGAACCTCCCCGCTGTCTCTCCAGCTCTGCCAGAGAAGGCTGAATTCAGGGAGAACTGTAGGGATGGTGGAGCCAGAGGGAAGCCGGATGAGACTATTGAGTAAATGATCTCACCACCCCAGCCTGGACCACCTGCTTTCACCAAGAAATCCCCATTCTTGTCAAAGTCAGGCCACACTGGCATAGAAAAGCACCCCCAGCACCCCTAAAGCTCCGGTGAGCTATGAGACCATAAACAAATCATTTCATCTGAATTTCAGGAACATTATTAGTAAAAATAACACAAAATAAAAATAAAAGCTTATTGTCAGATAAATTCACCTAATTTCTCATTATCTTACATTTGTGATTCTAAAAAATGACACCCTGCATTATAAGTGGAAAATCTGAGGTAAAGGCTAAAATATTTACTTAGGGCCACACAAATCCCAGGACCAAGTTTGCTAAATTTCCAGATATTTTCTAGATACAACCATGCAAGTTTGTATTAATTATCTTCTTGCTACTTATCAGATATTTTTTAAAAAGGAATTTGCATAATGATATTTATTCCAAGTTAGCTATAAATTGTTTTTCTAACAAATGTTGTGCACTGAAATATTATACTTTCCTGGATTTTTTTTGACCATGTTAATGGTTCTACAGGTAAGGTTAATGAGATAATTAGTATTATATTGTAAATCCACCCTGCATAAAGATTGCTTCCTTTTACTGTTCTAATTCCAAAACAATTAATGTCCTAATCTTCTTATAAAGTAGTTCAAATTTGAAATGATTTGAACTAATGCAATTATTGTAATCAATGTAAGTATTGAGATGCCATAATAATGAAATATTTTAAAAGTGCCAGTAATTATACAAAATTCTGTGTGTGTGTGTGTGTGTGTGTGTGTGTGTGTGTGTGTGTGTGAAAAGACAGACAGAGATAGAGACAGAGAGAGGACGAGAATAAATATGTCAGGGTTTCCATAAAGAGAGTCGCTTTGTAGTACATGAGACATTTACAAAATCCATGCCGATTTATGAGTCAGCCATTTTTGTTTCTGCTGTGTTCAACATCTTGCATTTGGTCATGTTGGATTGCCTACCATTAATACACTGACTTTATCTGGTTCCATTACTACTGGGTCCTTCCTAAAGAAAGGTTTTATCAGTGTTAAGGAAAGGGAATTAGGGGTGCCTGGGTGGCTCAGTCAGTTGAGCATCTGGTTCTTGGTTTTCACTCAGGTCATGATCTCACAGTTCATGAGTTCAAGCCCAGTGTCAGGCTCTGCACTGATGGTGCAAGGCCTGCTTGGGATTCTCTCTTCCTCTCTCTCTGCCCCACCCCACTTGTGCTCTCTCTTTCAAAATAAATAAGCTTAAAAATTTTTGTTTAAAGAAAGAAAAGGAATCAATTCCACAGGTTAAAAATTCTGCATCTATGGCACACAAAGCTTTTCATAAATAAGACTTTTTATTCTGTTAAATACATATTTTTTCTAATATTCTATTATTAGAGGCACCTTACAGGAGCTTAAATAGGAGAAAGAAATAGTTTGCTGAATGATAGCAAAATGAAATGAACATTTGTCCACATATACATGCAGTTGCTTTCTATTCGGCTATCCTGAAATAGAAATTTACACAAAATGTTGATTCAAACAATAAGCCACTATTATTGATGATACTCACACCTAATATTCTTTTTTTAAGTTTATTTACTTATTTTGAAAGAGAGAGCCAGTGCATGTGTGCGTGCACACACACAAACACACACAAACACACACACACACACACACACACACACACACACACAATAATCAGGGAGAGGCAGAGAAAGTAAGAGAGAGAATCTCAAGCAGGCTCCATGCTATCAGCACAGAGTCCAACTCAGGGCTCTGTCTAACTGTGAGATCATGACCTGAGCCAAAATCAAGAGTTGGACGCTTAACTGACTGAACCAATGAGGCACCCCTAACACCTAATATTTTTATTCATTACCCACAAAATACCTTGAAGCTGAGAGGTTTGATCATATCTGTGCTCCACACTAGTGATCACCGAACTACGGCCCCCCAACAATTCTGACATGATGCTCATTTTTCCAAATAATGTTTTATTGGAACACGGTCATGTCCATTCAGTTACATATTACCTGTAGCTGTAGCTGTTTTCATGCTACAGTGGCAGAAATGAGTAGTTGTAACATTGATAGAGTGACCCACAAAACTGAATACTTACAGAACAAAAGATATGTTGACCCCTTTTCTACACAACAAATATGTTCAATGTTTCTTCTACCAATAATATTCAAGTAATAAATAAGCTAAATGTGTTTTGCTATATCTGCTTTCCTCTGCACCCATTCATTCAACATTTATTTAGTTCCTACTATAAGCCACACACAGTGACCTCTTTGTATGAGATCTCTAATGTACATACACTAAAACTCGGTGAGAGTTCTCTTAGCCACAATATTTAAAGAAGAAATGCTCTCATTCCAAAGTGAATTTTCAATGCTTTATAGCCATTAATATTTGCTTCCTGATCATCCCTTGCCTGACTTTAAAGTTTGGAACTAAATAACTAGATGAAGATTGTATCTCTTCTGGGTTTAGTAGCACATGCCTCACAGAAGAGGCATGTGCCTGTGTCTGACCAGCTCATCCCAGCCTCCACTTGACCTTCTCCCACCCAACCCTGAGAAACCTTTCACTGAGCACAAGTTGAAAAGTACTGCTCTAGGGGCACCTGGGTGGCTCAGCTGGTTAAGCATCTGACTTTTGATTCTGGCTCAGGTCATGATCTTGTGGGTTGTCGGATGGAGCTCCATGTCGCTCTGCGCTGACAGTGCGGAGCCTTCTTGGGATTCTCTCTTTCCGTCTCTCTCTCTGCCCCTGCCCTGCTCACACTCTCTCTCTAAAAATAAACAAACAAACTTTAAAAAAAAGCACTGCTCTAGTCCATTCCTTTATGTCTATAAATCAAATAAACTACAGACCAATAGGGATCTATGCCTATTTTTAAAGGTCTTTAAACCAAAAAAATTCCATAGTCTTCTAAAAGTAGCTCATTTCAACGTCCACCAATTTCTCCAATGAGAAAGCCCTTTCCCTTGTCTTGTTCTGTTTAAATTCACTCACTTCTACCTATCTTCAGGGAGCTGACAAGTACTTTGTAGTATTCTCAACTCTGAATAACATGCTTCTGTGATTAGCAAGTGTAGGGAGGTCAAATCTTTTGGTTTCTTTGAGCTAATAAAAGAAACACTTCCGTAATGAACAAATGTGCTATGAGAATTCTTCTCATACTGGGGAATTCTGCTCATTCTCACAAATTAATTCCCACATTAAAGTTCCTCAGAAAAGTCCTTTGAATGTCCTTTTAAAGATACTGAAGGTGTAGTGGTCTAACGAGAAGCTGTTCCATACAGATGACCATACAGGTGACAGTTGGTTTCTTGTTGCCCACTTGTTGTTCACTACTCAGTTTGCCGGTCCCTTGGAAATACAAACACTCCTAGAGACCCAAGAAATCAAGGGAAGAGAGCCTGGCTCTTTGAAGCTGCTAGACTTAGTTGAGCCACTGTGTCCCAGATGAATTCACAAACCCCAGCCACTTACTACACAGCATGAAGACAGGTGAAAGAAAATAAGTACATCAATGTAAACTCATCATTGTTTCCGGGAAAGAAACACAACTTACGCTTTGCTTATCTTTATACATAAAACAGGGCCTTCCATTTAAATTTCAGCAATAGGGGCACCTGGGTAGCTCAGTCAGTTAATCGTCTGACCTCGGCTCAGGTCATGGTCTCACGGTTCGTGAGTTTGAGCCCCGCGTTGGGCTCTGTGCTGGAAGCTCAGAGCCTGAAGCCTGCTTTGGATTCTGTGTCTCCTTCTCTCTCTGCCTTTCTCTCTCTCTCTCTCTCAAAAATAAATAAACACTAAAATTTTTTTTTAATTTCACCAATAATTACAATGAGAGACTCCACTGTGTCACCATGTTTACAGAGTCAAATTGCTAATTAGAGAAACAGTAAAATAATTTATGATACAATTAGACCCAGATACTATTCCTTCTGCTATAGTCACCAAAAAACTAACCTGGGGTAAGCACTGGCCTAGACATGAAATGATTTTGAGTGAATGACCGTGGCTATTTACAATGCACCGGAATTACGGAAATGTTCTGAATTTGATCTGAAGTCCTTGGAAAATAGAATATTCTTAAAATAGCACAATTCAGAAAAGTAAGCCCAGGAGCAACAGAATTGGAACCTACTCAGTAAATACTGTTGGGCTCTGAGAGAGTGGCACCAAGCCACTGGGCCTCACAGCAAGTTTCCTACTCCAAATGGCAAGCCCTTTTAAAGCTATACATCTACTTCAATCCATTCATCCATCAGCAATAAAACTGTTTTGATGGGATTGATTTAATACTTGAGAGAGTCCTGAATTTGATAAATGCATGACAGCTGCTTATTTTGGCCTCTTTTGCAAAGCTGTAGCTAGCATTGTTTGGCCTCTTTTGCATAGCTGTAGCTAGCTCTAGATAGAAAGTCCATTTCTTCCCTTTGTTTCATTTACCAGAATATATTCAGGGTAACTGTTACAAAGAGCAGAAAAGAAATGGTTCCTAGAGTCTTTTTAGCACAGAGGTTGGGTACCATGCTAGAAACAGGCAGAGTCGCTGGACCTGGTGCTTAGAGCATAGTCTCTTTATAGAATAAGGAATAACATACCAATGTCACCATCCACAGACAGACCCTCCCTTCATTCTCTTCAACCCCCTTCAAGTCATGAGAAGTCTCTTACCTTGTTTCTTCCAGCTACCATGGCTATCATTTTTGGATGACCCTCCCAGGCTACAGGAATGTTTTTGAGTTTCCTCAAGATGGCAAAGGCCTCTCACCCATCCCTAACTGACTGTTCATTCCCAACCACTTACTTGACATTTCCTCCAATCACAAACACCCAGGATGTTGTGTTTCTTTGCAGCAAGTCCAGAACTATCCCTTGGTGGCTTTATATCATCAATTAGAGATTAAACATATTCTTTAGATTAAGTGGCACAAAGTAAACACAGGCATTGCTGAATACCCTCCACTCAAGTTAGGGAGGTGGAGGGTTCCTTGCTGACCACAGATGCAGTGTGGTGAGCTAATGCTCCTTAGCTGAGAAGGTACAGTATAGTTTGCCCTGATAGCTTTCATTGACTAAAAGCACATAATCATACAATCATACTTGGATAAGGAGAAAATATACATTAACAGTATACTCTAAAAGACTACTATATGTACACATTTATACTTTTATATTCATTATACATTTTTATTTCATTCTATAAACTTCAGGAAAATATTTTCAGAAACACATACTATTATACCAAATCAAGGTGATGTAAAATATGATATGCGTATTCTCCCTGGAAAATGCTTCAGATTTTTGAGAAAGACAGTTTAACTCTTCAACTCTGCCTCTTAAATCTTCATTCCAAATTCAAGGGCAGTTTCAGAGGTCACTTTTTGCAGCAGCAAAGCTCTTACTCTGCCTGTGTTATTTCAGTGGGAAGCCTCTGGAAGACAGCTCTCCTTCACAGCTCAGGGGAGAAGGGTTCATGCCATTGGTGACACAGGTTCACTAAGACAAGGGAGGGCAGGGGGCAGGAGAAATAGTTGGATGGAAGAAGACAGACTGGGGGCTAGACTAGGCTGGGGGAGGGGGGGAGGCATGCAACGGAGGAGCGGGTGCAGTGGTCTCAGCCCTTATGATGAGGGCACTGAGATGGGTGTGAGGCTGTCTGATCTGATCTGCAGGGCAGGGAACCTCTAGAGAAGCAGATGGCAATAGAGTGTTAGGGGTCTGAGGGCTTCAGCGGCAGCTGTAGGAGATCTGTCTGTACAGTTCTGCACAAGCAGCCAACACCCTGGGGGAGGGACTGCACACAGGTCAGGCAAGCAGTCTTTGGTTTACAGAAGAGCAACTAGGTAGCTAGCCCCTGGACTGACAGAGACGGTGGAGGCAGATAACCCTGTGGCTAGGGGAACCACACCTAGGGCTCCCAGGGCTCAGGTGATGGATAGTCGTGGTCCTGGAAGAAAAGAGATGCACGCAAGAAAGGGAAATGGAAAGTTTCATGAAGAGACTATTTTCAACGGAGGGGACGGGGTTAAAGAAACCTGACCGGGGACCCACTGTGCTGCCAAGTGAGGCTGAGGGAGGAGTTAACACTGGGCCTGCTGGGTCAAGGGCAAGGAGCCTGTGGGAATTGTCTCTCAGGGGGTTTTGACATAGAGAGCTGTCGGGGTGGCTATAAGAGAGGGCCACCAAACAGAAGGTGCGCCCCCTGAAGGAGGAGCAGAGCCACTGCCAACGCAGGCCGGGCAGGGAGTGAGCCCAGGCGCACACAGACACATCCTTGTCTTCTGTTCCGTGGCCAGATGCAGCAGAGGGGATGGGAGGGGATACACTAGACAGCCCTCAGAGCACAGCTCAGGATGCACACGCGTGGCGAATGAATTTGCTGGGACAAACTGAGAACATACAAGCACACCCTGGGAGAGAAGGACACAGAAGCCCAGAAGTCACACTTTGCACCCCTCAATGTGAGTCCGTGGAGATACACCTGCTTCCGGTGGGAGGGAGTTTCTTAATAATCTAGATTATATTCTTTCCCCTCCCCCACCCTCCAGTTGGACCAGGTACTGGAGCTAGTCTGAACTCACAAGTGGGAATCATCACCGCATTTATAGTGAAGCAGAGGAGACGGAGGCAGGGAAAGTAGGAGAGGGGTGACCAGCCAATACAGCTCTCAGTACCCGACAAATCTCAAAAGTATGTCCATTCTAATACTTGTACTTGATTCTTTTAGCGGGTCAGGTCAGCATTTTCACGTTTTAAGCACCATTCAGAAAGCTGAGGAAATTTAGACTGCCCAATAAGCTACACCAACTCCCCCACTTGCAGCATATTGGCCACATGAATCACAAAGAAATTTGGTTAGAAGAAAATCTACTACCATTAGAAGAAATTTCTGTTCAAAGGAGCCTGGGGAAGTCTCCTTCACCAGCACAGAGCACACCTCGGCACCTCCCTCCCCCTGGGCTGGAGCCGTTCTCACTGGGGGGTGGTCAGGTGCCACTGACTCCAGCAGGTGTCATTACTCTAGACTGTTTCCTCCTGCTGCCCTTCCCTAGTCACCACTGATGCTGGAGAAGAGAACATGTAAACAGCTAGTGCTGGCCACGGCCAAGGCTACTGCCACTTCCCTGGTCTCTTTCTTTTAAAGCTCCCCCAGCCAATGGGTTCCCTTCCAGCTCCCCCAGTTGCAAAAGTTGCTTGCCTGCTTGCCTAATTAGGCTTATTTAGCTTCTAGGCTGTAGAAGTTCAGACCACAGTAAGGGATTCAAGGCTGCCACTCCCCCAGCACAATCAGCAGGGTCCCACCATGGAGCCCCCAGCACCTCAGCTCTCTCCTGCCTTCCTTCTCTACCAGGTACACCTAGAGAGCTGCAAAGAGCCTCTGTCTTCTCTCTTGTTTGATATCGCAGTCCTGGTGCTAAATATCCATCTCTGCTTTTCCCTTCACTACCTTTACCCACTAGGGTTCTTCAGTAAACATAAGTGTCATGAATGCTTTGCAAAGGTGACATGATGTCAAAAGATATTAAATTGGTGGCAACAATCACATCTGTGCTCATAGTCTCACTTCGTCTCATGCTACACAGCTTGATAGGCTCATAAGAGAATCTGGGACCCTCCAAAAGCAGTTTCTGGAATAGCAACACAAATTGTTACCATTATAATAAAAAGTCAGTATTTATTGAGACTAACTAGGTCCCATACATTAAACTGTGTGGTTTATACATTTATCTTTAACCTCCACAGCAGCCCAAAGTACTATGTATTGTTATCTTCATTTGAGAAATTAGGTTAGAGTGTTTAGATAAATATCCCCCAAGATTAACAGGTAGTAAATTGTAAAGACAGGATTTGAATTCGGGTGTCCTGGACAGGGTAATCTTAGTTCCTGAAATGCCTCCTGACCCATTATGAGCCTCTGCTGTAAGGGAGGACCAATGCGTCTTACTATGCAGAGGAACAGGAATATATTCATTTAAAACAATAATAATGTCCTGAAACTAATGTAACATTTGTGTCAACTCTACCTCAGTAAACAGATAAAGAACAATTCCAAATAATGGAATTCATAGCATCATGAATGTGAAAATAAAATGTCTCAGTAAACAAGGCATGTGGGTCTGAGTTTTCACCTCATTCATATCTGTGTATTCTCAGACGCATTTCTCAGATGCATTATTCTCTTGGAATACTACATAATTTACATATTTGCCTTTCACAGCACTTCTGGAACTATTTAAAGTTCAGAAAAATTATTCATCTCACAGCCTCATTGGTACATTAATTATTATAAAAATTATTAATTTAGTATTTGTATTTAAGTTGGAAAAGTCCTTTCCCTAAAGCACCATTTCCAGTTTCTGATCTTTTTTTAAAAGTTTATTTATTTATTTTGAGGTGGGGGAAGGGGCAGAGAGACAAGGAGAGAAAGAATCTCAAGCAGGCTCAGCACTGTCAGCGTAGAGCCCAACATGGGGCTCGAATTCATGAACCTGGACCATGAGATCATGATCTGAGCAGAAATCAAGAGTTGGATGCTTAACTAACTGAGCCACCCAGATGCCCCTCCAGTTTCTGATCTTAAGCGTGTCCAACAGAGCTCATGGCTGCTGTCCACATGGGCCCTCCAAGATGTCATGACACGTCTTCCTAGCTTTCTAACACCCCACTGTGATGCACACTCTTTGCCTTCTCAGATCCATAGACATCAGCAGCAGCCCTTGACCAACTCAACTGTACTATGACCTCTTTTTTGAAGATGTTTTTCTAAATGACTACAACTCCATCCCTTTAATGCTCAACAGAACATCTTTCCTGCCTTTCCTCTCCAGTCAATGCAGAGAGTACCCCTGACATTATACTCTATTACTATTCACTGCTTACTCTGATGTTACGTACCATTTGCTTATTTTTCTGTACCCATTAGCATTTTATTAGTTTGTCCCTAATTATGATAATTTAATGGACTAAACATGGAAAGAAAAGCAACACCACAGGAGTATAGAAGATGTAAAGAAGGTGGCGAGGGGTGTCGAGCAGAGGGAGGTACTTGGGGAGTTATAATAACAGGTGTTGACTCAGGCCACCCAGTGCCCTAGAGGCTGACTCCAAAATTGGTTTACATACTGCATAGCAACACAGCCCATGCCCACACCCTCCCTCATTTAAAGGCTCAGCCTTCCAGAGACTCCAGCCCAAGGTTCTGTATTACAGAGCTATGCTTGAAAAAGGTAGCCTGGCCTGGCAGGTCGTGATGAAAGCAAGGCAGAGCAGCCAGTGTCGATGTCCTTTACATTGATGACTTTGACCAGAGGAGTCAACAGGAACATCAGCAGAGACCAGCAATTCCCTCGGGAAGCCAGGCAATGCCCAGTCTCTCTTCCCCCAGCCAAGACAGTCTGAGTCCAGAGCTTACAAACTAAGTGCCACACAGGCAGAGCAGGTGATGTAAATGAGTGAGGTGATCTGGAGTGTGACAATCAGGAGTACACCTGCAAACTGTAGCGTTCCTTCCCAGCAGAAAGAGCCAGCCACTTCTCAGTTTACCCCACTTATTACCACATAGGATTGTGGTCTGTGTTGCCAGCTCCTCTGATTTTCCCAGAGAACTCAGAAACCCAGATTTTCATGTGAAGTCTGCCAGTTTTGAAATGTTATTGGCAATCTTTACCTATTTTTAAACTACATGTGCCCTTGACACGCAGGTGTGACCTAAAGACTGACAGTTTGCAACCCCTGCGTGGTGCCCAAAAATCAAGGTCAGCTTCTTCTTTCTTTACATGCTCTTACTGCTTTTTCTCTGCCTTCTCCTCCTCTGTGCTGGCTCACATCATCCTAATCCTTCCATCCAAACCCTTGCTCCCTTCGCTAATGCTGCCTTTTAGCAAAATTCCACTTCATGATTATATAAAAAGACCCAACCCCCCGGATCAAACACAGCAATTTATGGAAAATCAAAATGAGTAAAAATTTTTAAACCTGGCATTAAAAACCACCTAGTAGACTCCTCTGTCTCCTGAAGCCACTTTAGATGTATTAATATTTCAAAGGTTCATACTTGAATTTATTTTTTATTCCTATTTGATATTGCCTCATACATATGTGGTCTTTTTCTCTTTAAATTCTTGAGGTGAAAGGGTCGCTTCAGCTTCTCCTGTTCAACCACTTCCCAGAGGCCCCCTAGTTCCTCTCCACAAACGTAAACATGCTAACATTCCAGTCCTCTCTCTTTGGAGTCAGCTGACAGCGGTTCCAGAAGGCCCTTTGGACTTTCTGGGGGTTCTAACCTGTCTGAGGAACCATGACTGTGACTGGAAGCTCTCTGAGGGAATTCTACAGATATTTACCTAGCACCTCAGCAATGCAACTCTATGCCAACACTGAGAGGTGTTTTCATCCCACATTTCCTGGATTCGTCCTGAGTTCTGGCCATTTCACAGAAAGAAGATGTCAAAAACAGGGCCAATCTTGCATCAAGAGAGAGTAGGTGATCACCTATATGCTGAAGATTTAGTAAAAAAAAAAAAAAAAAATACAATTAAAATGAAAAACTTCCCTACCTGTTCACGATGGCTAAAACCTCAGGCCAAGTTTTTCATTCCACCATGGAAGTGCGGGAGACTGTTCCCCAGGGAAAAGCATCAGCAAACATCAGTCCATCCTGAGGGGTAGATACCAGGTGTCAGGAATTTTCCTGAAAAAGCAAGAGGCAAGTGAGGAAAGATAGGGGCCATGAAGTCAGTGGGAGTCCCCACAAGGAAGGGACGAGGAACCTGAGAAGAGAGACTGGGCGGCCACTGCACAATTTTGCCTGGATTTCTTTCCTACTGTCCTCCCACTTCACTCCTCCAGCAACTCTGGAGCATATTCTGGACCTTTGCCTGCCCGTTGGGGACAATTTGGGGAAATACTTTAATACTTCCTCCAGTCCCTAAGGCAAGATCAAAACCCTAACCCACCTTTCAGCCCCACGACCCCCACACCACCCCAGCATTCAGGCCGCGGACACAGACAACGCAGTAGACAGATGAAATCTGCTGGAGTGTTCTGCTGCTAATTCCTGAGGCAAGCCCTTTCTTGTGGAGAAATTTCACTTTCCTGGTCCAACAGAGATACAACCCAGAGGGCAAACTCCCATGGTGGGTATAATTCTTTGGGTGAAATGTTTAGAAGAGTCCTGCCAACACAAAGCAGCAATTTCCATGCAAATTCATGCCTATGGGGGAAAATGCAATTGGCCCAACAACCACACTGATGGGACCTCCCCTTCCCACTCCAGTGGGGTGTAGAGGCACGGCTTGAAGGAAGAGATCTATCTGTTCAGCTTTTCTCCCTCTGAGCGTGCCAAACATAAACGACTCCTGTGTTTCGAAGGGGTGTTACTCCCCACTGCTGCTCAATGACAAGGACTGCGTGGAAATGGGAAGTCAAGTTCCCCCTCCTTCTCAGCGGGATCACAAGAACAAAGGCAGTGTTTTGTTGTTTTTTTTAAGAAAGAAAGAAAGAGTCAGGGCATTCATGTTTTGTGAAACCAAAAAGGCTGGTTTACCATGTGGAGTTTACAGAGAAAAATCATCACCATCAACATCATCATCATCATCATCATCATCATTCACTAACTTTGGTTAATTGGAGGGGACGACAGTGCTTGAACCCACCCATATCGATTCTGATAGGCACGCTGGGGCAGTGGCAGATGTAGTGGTGGAAAGAGTTCAGGATCAGTAGATTGTTCTGGTCTCCACCATTAATATCAAGACGAACTGGGGGCAAATTGCAATAAGTGTGATGGAGCTGAACTAGTTCAGGGGTGTTTAAGTTGAGGTACAGGTACACTTGCCCTGGTGCATGAAGACTTTCCAAGGGAAGCGATAACTTTGGGGAATCAACTGCTAAATCTTCAGTCCTCTTTTCTGAAATTAATTTGTCTAAGATCATGCCACAAGGACTTTTTTCCTCCAGTAGTTCTCTTTCTACTTTGCAAGGAAAGCATACCCTTCGCCCACCACGGTCCTACTCAGGTGCGTTGTCCTGGGGTATCAGAACATCCATGGCTTCCTTCTGAGGGACAGTCCTTTGAGAGAAAGGCAAGAAAGATTCAGAAACATATTGAAAGCAGGAGAAAAACTCATTGTGAGCCTCTTTTGTTCCTTCTTCCTTCCCCTCACTTCCTTCTTTTCTTCCTCCACTCTTTTTTTTTTTTTTTAACTTTATATGTTCTATAGTTTATTTGGCATGTAATGAGTGTGAGATGCTCTTCCTTCACTTCTTAAGAGTCAGAATTCAGGAGCAAGATTTCAAAGAGTTGCATGCTAACACCCTTCTCTGAATTAAAAAATGAAGTAAGATTTTTTTTCTGACATAAAGCAAGTCCAATTTGGCAGAACAGTTTGACAATAAGGACTAGCTTTGCCAATTAATTTATGTGATGGACACTCTCCATAAAGTTAATGAGCTAAATCTGCAGCTCCAAAGTTTTGATGAAAATATATTTTAATCACAGATATGATATTCAGGACATTATCTAATATGTACTTTCCAACTACTTAAATTTATGATAAAAAATTTTAGATGTCAACTCAAAAAGAACCTTGCAGAATTCTTTCATGGAGTATATGAGCAAAAAACAAGACTGATGCCAGTAGTCAAGCTGGTTCTTTCCAGGTCAGAGTGCTCGTGAATTTTCTTGGTATCTTCTCTTTCCCCCTCTCTCTGCACCCAGTTCCATACCTCACTCTCCCTACCTTACTTTACTGCCTTCTCAGTCATAGCATTTGAGAGTCCTTGGTCACTAGTGTTCAGTATCCTTTTCAGCCCCCACAAATTAAAACACACCTGAAAAAAACAGAAAAGAAGAGGGAGAAACTGGGAGCCGGGCATAAAGTCCCCAAAATATTTCCTAAATAATTCGACCATCTTACAGATGAGGGGACCAGGAAGAACAGACTGGATATCTCAACTGTTTCATAAAAATATAATGAACTCATTCTGTTCCCCATCTCCCCGTTGGACTAATTTAATATTTCCTTCCTACTCAAAAGAGATAGATATGATATTCAAGGCCAAACAAAGTAGCAACTTTTCTTTTTAGTCTCTTTTTTTTTTAATTTTAGTACAGTTGACATTTAATATTAGTTTTAGGCATACAACATAGTGGTTCAACATTTACAGACATTACAAAATGATAGCCATAGTCTAGTCACCATTTGTGGCCATACAAAATTCTTACAATATCATTCACTATATTTCTTATGTTGTACTTGTCATCCCCATGACTTATTTATTTTATAACTGGAAGTTTGTACCTCTTAATCCCCTTCACCTATTTTCCCATTCCCTCATCCCCTCCCCTCTGGAAACCACCCATTTATTCTCTGTATTTATGAGTCTGTTTCTGGTTTTTGTTATTTGTTTGTTTGCTTTGTTTTTTAGATTCCACATATAAGTGAAATCATGCAGTATTTGTCTTCGTCTGACTTATTTCACTTAACATAGCACCCTCTAGGTCCGTTCACGTTATCCTAAATTGCAAGATTTTCTTATTTTTAATGGCTATGTAATATTCCATCATGTAAATACACCACATCTTTATCCAGTCATTCATCAATGGACATCTAGGTTGCTTTCATATCTTGACTATCATGAATAATGCTGCAATGAACACAGGGGTGCATATGTCTTTTCAAATAGTGCTTTCAGTTTCTTTGAGGAAACCCCCAGAAGTGGAATTACTGGATCACATGGTACTACTATTTTTAGGTTTTTGAGGAAGTTCCTCACTGTTTTCCAGAATGCAACCTTTCTTTTTAACTTTGTTTGTAATGCATTCCAGTGACACATTTCTCTTTTTTTTTTTTTTTTTTTTGTCCACAGTGACCACTGTTGGATGTAAAGATAAGAAAAAAGTACTTAGATGTATAGATAAAGATAGATACATGTAGAAGCAGAGGTAGAGATATCTCCAATTCCCTTTGCTTTGTTTATGGAAGGCTGGAATGATGAGAATGTCTATTGTTATCAACAAACCTCAGAAAAGGAGATAAACTCCTGATGGCTCTGATTAGCTACACTAGCCAGTTGGCTTTTGCTCTAGACAAAATTTAAAAAATTTTCATCCCATGCCCCTTTGGTCATCTGGTGAATCCTTCTTCCCCCCCCCCCCCCCCCCCAGTGTGGCTGTATACTTTTTTGTTCATTGTGGTAACACTTAACATGAGATATACCTTTTAACAAAATTGTTTACATGTACAATACACTTAAAAAGAACATTTGTATTGCATTATACACTTAAAAAGAACATGTAACATAAGGTCTACCCTCTTAGTGAATTTTGATGTATGATGTATGTACAGGACTGTTAGCTATAGGCATTATGCTGTGCAGTAGATCTCAAGGACTTCTTCATCTTGCATAACCAAAACTTTGTGCCTTTTGACCACCATCTCCCATTTCCGTCTCCTCCACTGCCAGCCTCTGTTACCCAACATTCTACCCTCTGCTTCTGTAACCCTATTTCATATTTCTCATGTGAGATCATATAGTATTTGTCTGTTTCTGGCTTATTTCACTTAGCATAATGCCCTCCCAATCCACCCATCCATTCAATTCAAATGGCAGGATTTTCTTCTTTTTTAAGGCTGAATAATATTCTGTTGCATAAATATACCACATTTTCTTTATCCATTCATCCACCAATAGACATTTTGGTTATTTCCATATCTTGGCTATTGTGTATAGTACTGCAATTAACATGGGAGTGCAAATATCTCTTTAGGATCCCCATTTCAATTCTTTGGGAGGTGATTACATAGACCTCTTCTCAGAATACATAAAACAAATGAGTAACATTGCAAAAGCAGATAAATATCTTAAAAGACTGTTATCAAAATATTTTTAAATGCAATTTTGTGACATAGTAATATATGTGCTTTTTAATTAATGTATTAAATAGCAGGATCAGCATATTATCCTGGAATAATATCTATCATAATTTTAAAGTAGTCATGGGGTGCATGGATGGATCAGTCAGCCAAGCATCAGGCTCTTGATTTCGGCTCAGGTCATGATCTTGCAGTTCACGGGATTGAGCCCTGTGTCGAGCTCTGCACTGATAGAGTGGAGCCTGCTTGGGATTCTTTCTCCCCCTCTCTCTCTGCCCCTCCCCTGCTCACTCTCTCTCTCTTTCTAAAAATAAATAAACACTTAAAAATATATAAAGTAGTAATTAGTGTAAATGATATTTTGAAATACCTGCAACAACTGTAATATGTTATAAAATATATATAATTTGGTGATGATTCACAGATATTGCCAATATTGCTGGCGTTTGTTGGCTATATATATAATAAAAGAAAATGTTACATTTCAATTAGAGCTTAGTGTAAATAAAGACTTCTGGTTTTTTTTCCCCATCCAAATTCATGGATACCCTGCTCTAAATAAACTGTGATTCAGGAAATATTTTGAAGGCCTTCCTACCTTCCTTTTACTCCCTCTTTACTATTCTGGTTGACTCTTCCCTCCCAGAGCACCTACCCTAGGGTAGTTTCGATTAGCTGATGTAGTGGCTCATGAACAACAACCACCATTCATTGACTGGCTACCATTTTGCATACATTACTTGTATGCCTTATAACAACCGTCCAAGATATTTTATGAATGAAACAACTGAAGCTCACAGAGGTTAAATAACTTTCCCAAGGCAGCAAAGCAGAAGATTTGGTATTTAAACTCAGGTCTATATGGCTTAAAGCTTCTTCTCATTTCCACTACTTACACTGCCTCCTTTGGACTTAGAAATTTTGCATCTTAATAGGGAGTATAAAAACCAAATACCTTCGGGGCGCCTGGGTGGCGCAGTCGGTTAAGCGTCAGACTTCAGCCAGGTCACGATCTCGCGGTCTGTGAGTTCGAGCCCCGCGTCAGGCTCTGGGCTGATGGCTCGGAGCCTGGAGCCTGTTTCCGATTCTGTGTCTCCCTCTCTCTCTGCCCCTCCCCCGTTCATGCTCTGTCTCTCTCTGTCCCAAAAATAAATAAAAAACGTTGAAAAAAAAATTAAAAAAATAAAATAAATACCTTCAAGATGCACAAGTTACAGAATGTGTGGGCAGACAGAATGCTTTAATACCTTTGAAAGAAAAAGAGAGATTATGAAAAAGATATTTTTAACCTGGCTGACATTGTCAGCAGAGTTCTAGATGCATTCTGGGTGTTTTGTTTTAATTACTCCAGACATAGTAAAGAAACTATGATCTCTACCTTATAAAGGAAGAACTGCGTGCCAAAAATGATTAAGAAAATGACATGGGGGGCACCTGGGTGGCTCAGTCAGTTAAGTGCCGGACTTTGGCTCAGGTCATGATCTCACAGTTTGTGGGTTTAAGCCCCACGTTGGGCTCTGTGCTGAAAACTCAGAGCCTGGAGCCTGCTTTGGTTTCTGTGTCTCCCTCTCTCTCTGCCCCTCTCCCACTTTCTCTCTCTCTCTCTCTCTCTCTCTCTCTCTCTCTCTCTCTCAAAAATAAATAAACATTAAAAAATTAAAAAAAAAAAAAAAAGAAAATGACATGGAGGGCTTTCCACATCTGTGCATCTTCACCGTGGCTTTCTGTTGTTACAAGTAGATTTCCCAAATCCTAAAAGGAAGAAAGTGTTGGGCAGAGGAAGGAGGGCGTCTGAAACACTTTCACAGACTAAGTTCGCAAACAACTTGAAGGCAGCGTCCTCGCATCAGACTATAAGCCTCCCACGGGAAGGGATCGCATCTTTGGCATGTCTATACTCCTGAGCAGCCAGAGCAGGGTCTGGAACAGAAGAGGCTCACAGTGATTGTTTAACTGAACTAGGGCAGTACCAGCCTGGGAACTTCCTGTGTAACCCTTCAGGGCATGCAGGCATTTCCCTGTCAGTAAAGGACACTCAGTGCTTCTAGCAGGTTGGTTTCCAGGCCATAAACATCTGGACAATGCTGTCTTATTAACCATTGAGATGATGCACCTCTTGATGTCTTCCTTTTATCCTTCTCTCCTACCATGCTTCTTTCTACTTTAAGGCAGAACTGGTAAGTATTATACCTACTACAACCTCTGGATGACAGATCTCATCCGACTTTTTACTAATATTTGTCAAGCTCAAACATATGGTATTCTATTGAGTGCATTAGAAAATTAAGATGGATGGGAATGGTTTATCTCTAATGTTTTTTATACCACAAACATTACAAAAAAAAAATCTGCACTAGTGTCCAACTAAATTTTCTCCAGTCTGCCTTATCTAGCATTAAGTCTAAGAAGCCTTACAACAAATATTCATTAAGCACTTATTCTGAGCTTTGTACTATTCTAGGTACAAGGAGTAGGGAATACAGTGTAATAAGTGCTGAGCAGCAGTATCAGTGAAGATCTACAAATGAACAAAGAAGTAATACATTTTTGTAGCGCTTCCTATTTTTTAAATTACTTTCACACATACTAGCTCATGTTTTTCTCAAGGCCACATTTCGTTCCCTAGGTGGTAAGTACAGCAGGTATTATTAGCAAGTATTAACAAGGCCGTAGAACTTGCCCAAGTTCTGGCAGTGTGTCAGTAGGAGACCTAAAACTAGAATCCAAACCACAAAGATCTAGCCCGGTACTTGAGACACAATCTTCACAATCCATTCCTTCTCCAGGCAGATTGCTTTCCCATATAACCAGTGTCATTCCATAAAACTGCATATATTCTGAGATCTCATAATCCCACTCACAATTGAGACCTCTATCGTTTGACATCTGCCCCAAAGTTCCACATGCAATTATTCTGCCAGGTCAATGAATAGAAATGGTTAACAAACTATGAATTCATACTTAGGGATTCCACTTATCTGTTGTTGGTGATTTTGTCTATCAGGAATTTGGGCTGGGCTCAGCTGGGTGATTCACCTATTCCACATGATGTTGATGGTGATCATGCTGCTGCATTCAGCTGACAGATGGCCTCAATCACATGTCTGGCACCTTATAGGGGAAGGCAAGTGGCTGTAACACTGGGACTATCAGCCAGAGCACCTGAACATGACCCTGCCAGTATGGCAGCTTCAGGGTAATAGGACTTCTTGCCTAGAGTCTCAGGGCTCAAGAGTGAGAGGTAGAAGTTCCATGTCTTTTGTGACCTAGCCTCAGAAGTGACATAGCATCACTTCCATAATATTCTTTTGGTCAAAGCAGTCACAAGCCTGTCCCAATTCAACAGAAGAGGCATAGACCCCTATGTCTTCATAAGAAGGGCATCAAAGGACTCATGGCCATGTTTTAAAATACATACGGGTTTCTTATAATTCCTTTTCTTGGCCAAGAGTTATTTCCATTTCCACCCCACCCATTTCTTCTTCTCAGTCACCCAAGTTTTCTAGCCTTCCTCTACCTGTTCTGCACACTCTGAATGTTCCTGTCCCTTGTAGTGTTGCATTGGATGGTCACCTCCTGAATTGTACACTCATTACACAAGATTCTCAGTCACTGGCTATGGCTACATGAGGTATACACAAGGGACTGAGTCCCCATTACGTTTCCTTTTTCTTTTTTTCCTTTTAAAATTTTTTTTTTATTGTCTAATTTACATCCAAGTTAGTTAGCATATGGTGTCCATTACGTTTATTTAAAGGTGCTGTTGCTGGCTGTTTAGTGCCAGGAATGGCTTTTCTCTCCATTGGTGCTGCTTTTGCATTACTCAGTCCCTGAGGCATCCTGCTACTTCCTTGTACACATGTCAGCTCTGAACTGATCTCTGCCAATTGAAAGTGGACTGTCAGAGTTGAGCCTTTACCAAAAGAGGTTTTGTACTTAACAGTACACTTGAGATTGAAGTGCAAAGTGGATAAGAATACAAGCTTTGGGATCAGAAAGATCTGGATCTCTAATCCTTGCATCATCACTCACCGTGTGACCTTGTCAAAGCTACTTAATATTGCTAAGACTTGGTTTCCTAGTCTGTAAAATGGAGACAAAGAGATATACTTCATAGGGTTGTCAAAGGTATTAAAAGGGACTATGTAGAAAGAGCAATTATCACATTGCCTGTTACTCAGTAAATACCCACTAAATGCTAATGTTAGGAGTAGTAGCAGTGGTAATTAACAGTATCTAACTGGTAAAGGACCATGACGATATAAAGTAAAGTACTCATGAACATGCAAATGAGTTTTTAAAGCTCCAGTCCTTTCTCTATAGGTGCATAAACTGGACTCAAAGAAAATCTGTGTACAAATATGGGTATGGACATAATTATACACGTGTTAAGTCAAAATAATTTTTTCTTTCCACCAGGTATATTTTATTTATATTTCTTAAATGTCCAGATAGGTATTTTTCTATCAGTCATTCACACCAGCTTTTTAAGTAACTTTTACTGAGAGAATCTACCTATCTTGGAAAAGCATTCAAATTCAGTGGTTGGTCTCAGCAGATCACAAAGAATATGGCATGATGAAAATGTCTCCAGGGCATCATAAAGTAACACTTCAATATTTAAGATGGCTGGATTTACTCCAAGGACTGAGACAGACTGCCTATCACCAGCTCAGCTTCAAAATATAGTTCTTGGCTCCAGTCTGCAGTTCAATGAATGTGATCAGTGCAAATACAAGGTGAATAAATCTTAAAGATACTGAACTAAGTTCTTTCCCAAGACAAGAACACAAGGGACAAGACCATCTTGATTAATCGATGCCCATGCTAGTATTTCATCTTGGACTAGCTGATGTGAAAGTTCATGTTATTGACTCCCTACTTGAATCTTCCTTGGAAAAAAGCAATATTCTGTGTTGAATTGGTTATTATCACAACACCATCTCCATAGTTAAGATCTGTCAATATTCCTTTATCTGGGAGATGCTTAAGGTTCAAGGTTTTACTGGTCCTGACATGAAGTAATCTGCATTACAATTCATGTCACTTACACAGTTCAACCTTTCTGGACAAGTAAGAATCCTCCCAACGAGGACTATATTTACCTGCCATTCATCTACAGCTGTGCAGAGGAAACTGGGTGGAGGATAGAGTTAAGGACATTTTAGGGAGTCTGAAATTTTACTTCTCAATAGACAGCAAAGGACTGGAGGAAACATGAAAAGTTCCTAGGTTTGGTGTAAGTAGAGTGTATTAATTACCTAGGGCTGCCATAACAAGGTACCATAAACTGAGTGGCCTATCATCTCATAGTTCTGAAGGCTGCAAGTCCAAAATCAAAGTGTCAACAGGATTGGTTCCTTCTAAGAGCTATGAGGAAGAATCTGTTCCATGGCTCTCCTAGTCTCTGGTGGCCCCAGGCATTCCTTGGCTTATGGCTTCCTAACTCCAATTTCTGCCCCCATCTTCACATAGCCATTTTCTCCTGTGTGGATTTACATCATCTTCCCTCCATGCATGCCTATCTCTGTGTCCAAATTTCTTTTACATAGGGACATTTGTCATATTGGATTAGGGCCCAGTCTAATGATCTCATTTTAACTCAGTTACCTCTACAAAGAACCTATTTCCAAATATGCTGAGGACCTGGGGGTTAGGACTTCAACAAATCCTTTTTGGGAGACACTATTTAATCCATAATATATAGTAGGCAAAACTTTGAGCAAAACAGAATAAGGAAATGGTGCAGTCATATAACAGCAATGGGGGGCCCAGGAAAAATGCCAAAGTAATATAAAATATTCCCATTCTACTGTTCTAAAACCATCTCTCCATTTGTTAGTCTCCTTTCCTGCAAGCCACCATGTACATCATTCCACTTTCAATCTCTGTAATTCAAAGCAAAGAAAACAGTTCTCCCAGTTCTGTTCTGGGAAATCTAGCTGAACCAAATAGGTTCATCTGTTAGGTACAAGGTTCCCCTGAGTTTTCTGTATTTGTTATTTCTTTAGCAAGAGAATTTGGAATAACTCGCAGCCCCTTGTTTTTTATCTTATTTTGCTAAGAGTAATACATGTGCATGGTAATTATCATTAGACATGCGTTAGTTGTAAATTGATAAAAACCCTTCCAAATGCTGGAACAGTGACCTCATCCTTCTCAGAAGAATGTTTTTCCTCTCTTCACCTCTAGCCTCTACTTCTTAGAACCAACACCACTCAGGAAAGGTTTATATAAAGAACCTACAGTATTTATGATGTTCTTAGGCCATAAATAATGCCTCTGCCACAGACTAGGCTCCTGGAAATGGACTTCCAGTTTCTCTCAAGTACACTTCAAGGAAGAACACTATGAATCTGGGAATATCTCCTTCTTTTACCAAAAGAACATATTTTAAGCTTTTGAACGTCCTAAAGGACTAGCTGCAAATACTGTGTTAGAAATGAGGGGCAAGAGACCACTTAATAGAAACCATACCTGAATCCAACTTTGGATATACGTGAGACTTTGAGATTGTGCTCCACAGCAGAAACAATAATGTAGAAAGTAAAGCCAATGTAAGAACTGTATAGACTCATCTTTTTAACTGCAATCTTCCTCTTAGATTGGGTGCTGAGTTTTGAATATTCCAAAGTCAAAAGAGGAGCCATGGTTCAAGAGATACATAGGGGCACCTGGCTGGCTCAGTTGGTAGAGCATGCGACTCTTGATCTGGAGGTCGTGAGTTCAAGCCCCATATTGGGCATAGAGCTTACTTTTAAAAAAGAGAGAGAGAGATGTAAAGAAACATTATGGAAAACTGCCTACTCACTAGAATTTATAAATTAGAGTTATAGAATTATAACTAATTGTGATAAATTTGAAAATGAAGTATCAGCATCAAAGCAGCATTTAGTTGCAACATAGTTTTACCTGAGTAATGGATATTACAGAAAATCAAGTTGTGGAAGGTGCATTTACAGCAACAGCAGCCCAAGATTCATGTCCAACATGTAGATTTCTGGATCTTTCAAAAAGTGCCAGCAGGTGCTTGATGAAAGAAAAAGAAATATTAGAATCATCTTCCTCAAACTTGACCTATTAATTTCAGAGATAGAAGTCATTTAGCTTAATTGTTGTTTGGCTACTTGTGCTAGAGTACTAGTTTTAGATATTTTTCTTTCAAGTTCAATTGTAGCTTTATCATACATACATATTTTGTCACATATCATAACATCGATATGTTGTATTAACTGGAATAGTTATGTTGCATGATCTCAAAACTAGGACAGTCCTTTGAGATCATCTAACCTTTCAAAGTGACTTTTACAAACCTATCACTGTATCTCATATAAGCTTCCAACAACTCTGAACGAAAGGTAGAAAAGATGTTATTAACTCAAAAGAATACAGAGGTCCAGAATGGATGTGGGACATGCCCAAACTCACCCGTAAGACAGAGCCAGGCCCTCACACTTCATGCTCTCTGCCATTTCTCATGCCCTTTGCCATTTCTATTTCATGTCTGTATCATCTCCAAACACTTTGCTCACATCTGAGTGACAGTTACTCTCCCCAATCTTTAGCCATAATTCTCAGTAACAGAATCACCCATGATGACAACCACAACCTTTCTCAACTGCTGTCACTTTCAACTCCATCACACTTTAGCCCCAACTTGGGTTTTCCCACCGCTAAGAACTTTTCACCTCTAAGATTTCTAGTCAATTATTTTCTGATACAGTCTCCTCACTTTCTTCTTCCATCCTCACCTCTCTACTCTATCTGCCTTTTGCCATCGTCAGTCAGTCAACAAACACCTATTGAGAACCTACTGCATCCAGGCCTGGGAAATCAGTGGCAGGCTAGTTAACTACCAGCCCAGCCTATACTGAATCTCCCCCATCAGCAGAGTCTACCCTTTGACCTCTTAGTCCTTTGGCAGCTCCCCATACCCAGTCCACACTTGCTCTGAAGGCCTCAACAGTCCCCCGGTAATGTATGGTCATTTCAACTTTACCCTCTCCAGCATCCTAAAATTCTTCAGTTCGCTGATCTTCCAATCCCCATATCTGAGTCGATTCATCATTCATATTCTTTGCTCCCATATTACCTTGCTGCTGGTTAAGATCATAAATCTATGATGACGAGGTCCATCACAAATTCAAGTTCTCCAACTTGACCCAAGACTTTTAAATTACTCCCAGAATTCCAGGAAGAATTTAAAAAAATGGGTGAAAATTTTGAAGATGCAGATTTGGGTTTGAAATAAGATAACAACTTATAATCACATCAGTCAACCAGGAACGAAATAGTAATGAGCTCAGCGTTACTGTTGGTGCTTAAATAAAGTTCAGGAATTCCCAAACATGACTGGCTAGAAGGATCCCTTGGAGAGATTTTTTTGAAATACAGAATCCCAAATCCTACTTCAGATTAGTGAATCAGAACATCTGGGCGGTGTATTTCTAAAGCTCCCTAGAAAATTCTGATGCAGCCAATCCCCAGACTGACATTAGGGTCCCCTGCGCTATACTATTGACTGTGGTTTTTTTCAGGACACAATGAAAGGGATTTCTTCACTGAAGAGGAGTCTGGGTTGGATGATCAGCCTTTACATTTTATTTCCTCTACTTTTTTTCTCCTCTATCTGAACCCAAAACCTGTTAGTGTTACCTATTGCTTACACTCCTTCTCTGCCCCACATATGGCATTTAGAAGCCCCCCCCCCCCCACATTGATGCAGCCTGGAAGCACAATCCCCACGCCCACCCCAGGTCAGCCGTGCCAGTCCAGGATTCGTGCCAGTCTACAAATGGCGGCGATGAATGCACATGTGAATCCTGTTCCTTCCACATCCACAAACATGAAGCACCACAACTTCTCTTAATTTTCCCACTAATAGGGACTGACGGCTTGCTTTACACTCCACTGCTCTCTTGCCTCATTTGTAATGACTTTATGTTAGCCAAAATGAATGTTTCTTCATGTCTGCCCTTACAGCAGAAGTAAAGACAAGATGAACATCATGTCTTTGCTGGACTAAACACTTAAATACACTGCTGCTGCAGTGGCCTTGGTGGGTTCTACTGAGTGCAGCTTATGTCACTGCTTTTGAAACATCTTTATGGTCAGTGACACGATCAAGCATTACCTCCAGTGATGGTAAGATCCAAACAGCCACTTCCAGTAACATCCCTGAAGATGAGTCATGGTCTGATCAGTTGATTTATAATAAACCTCCCCAACATGTATCTTGATAGAAGCAGACCTTTCAGGAGTTTTTTAAAGTTCCCAACACAGCTTTCCTTTTCATACTTTTCAGTTGCCAAATTATACAAAATTAGAACTTTCCTCATTTACTATGGATTTGATCGATTACATAGTCCTTAAAGATGTTACCTGCAGATATAGTTGCTTGACCCCAATTTCATACACACACACAAAAATAGATAATACTCTAAATGTTATCTCTTCTTGTCTTTTTTCATTAAATTGCAAAAGGTTTCATACAGGTCAGCATAGCTGGTGCCTCCTTACTTTCATTTCTGTAACAATCCTCTTCATTATTAATAACAGTTATGGCAATAAAAGTAATAATAATGTCTACATTTCTTCCCAAGAGCACAAAGGTCTTGGCCCTGGGTACCAACATGCACTAAAATATACAACAGAGGCTGTGTATCTTTTTTTTTTTAACATCTTGAATGTCTGAAACAATTTTCCCTTAGTTACTATGAAATTTCTAACAATTCCCAGTTACTAAAGGCAAGAGAGTGGTAAATAACAATAATAATAATTTCCTTTTGACCTTTTAACAGAAGCTTCACATTTTCAGTCTTTCAAGTCTCATATACACATCAATCATAAATTCAATGAAATTGAAAAGACACTGGAGAAACACTTCCGTTTTCTTCTTAAGGAAGAATGAAGGCCAGAAATGACATAGGGGTTTTTCTAACAGGGAAAGTACCTAGAGAAGGCAACCATGACTTATCTAGAAGTACACTGTGTTTCTGAGGAAAGATGGGCTTCAGGCCCCCAGTCTGGACTATTCTCACTCTGAATCATTTGCCCTTCCTCTTCCCTTATTAAAACAGGCTTTTGGAAATGCAACTTCTCTTCAATTCATCTGGTAGACCCCTTACTATCAGTGAAATAGACTTTAATATGTTGGTTGTTTTTTTTCCAGGCACCACCCCTACTAATCCACAAGGTGACTGGGTCAAGAGGTGCAGACCAAGTGCTTCTGAAGCACAGAAAGATGAAAATGATTAAACAAAAGCCCCCATTTAGCCCAGACTCTATTTTTTCTTCATTTCAATTTACTAAACACTTACAGAACTTTTACAGTCCTGGAATAAATGCCCTGGAAAATTGAGCCTGGTTGAGGCTTAAATTCTAAGCTTCATAAGGAGATGGAATCCCAGGTGAGGGTGATAACGGAAAAGAGAGCTGAGGCAGGTAAGACTGGGAAGCAAATGCAAGATATTGTCTTTCAAAATTAGCCCCTTCACAAAGAGACAGTCTCCCAGGATAAGCTATAGAGAAAGCTTTCCTCAGAACAGTCCATCAAGGGGTAGAAAGATAAATTACCCATCAGCACCCTCCCATCTATTAGATCCTGGAGCCATACCAAGTCAGTTACCACCCAGCAACTGCAGTGGGAGACGTCCAGAGCTCCAGCAAGACAGGCAAAGCATCTGAGGTGGCACAAAAGAGATTTCTGATACACTTACCATATGCAATGAAATGTCTTGTATACTATTTCCTACTCAAATGTGGCTACCAAAATTACAGTTAAATATGTCTGAACTGTCTTCAAGTCACAACCAAAGAGAAAATACCTCCTGATCACTGGTTTCCTTTGAAAAAAAAACATTATCTAATAATAGTATATAATTTTTTAAGGATTTGTTTTCACCTATGAATTTCATTTACAAACAATAAGCATTCATCAAAGAAAGAAACAGCTGATCTTCTGGATAACTTTTGCTTGCTGAAGCGCCTCTAGATTAGCAGAATTAAATAAATATCAAATAAGGGCTTCTAAGGAAACACTAAGAAACCAAGCGAGCTCTCTAGGCAGTCACTGTGCCAGGAAGGCAGTTACACAAACGACTGACTTTCTCAACAGAGTAGTGCGAGCACGATATCCAGTGCTACGAAAGAAGGGGGAGAAATTTAGGAAAAATAAATCACTCTCTTTGTTAGCATGCAAATAAATTATTTATACACAAAGAATATGAGCAAATGAGTTATAATGCAGAAAGTCTCTTACAAAGAAATTTTTTAAATTCATCTGCCTGGAAAAATTAAAAAAACTTTTTCTTCTTATCCTACCATATTTTCCACTAAATTGTTTATGTCAAAATAACTGTGCATCTGATGAAATCTGAACCAAGTGTCATTGGATACATCTTTAATTGTGATTAAAACACTTCAGCTCAGTCTAATTTCTTTCGGTCCCAAGGGTGTCCAAATGTCCTTAAGCACAAATGACTCTACCATTGTTACCACCATCATTAAGTATTTGGATTGAGTTGAAAATTCATTTTGGATAATAATGTCTTATGTTAAAGAAGTCATTTATTTGAAAGCACAGAAGACAACTTAATTCTACTGTGTACCAAGTCTTAACTTGCCATGAATTAGCCATTCAGGGGGGTCTTACACCATTAGCCCCAAATCCTTGGACTACATTTATTTTCAGTTTGTTCAAAATTCTTGAAAAAAATATCTGTTACTTATATTTGATTATTCTCTACCTACCAGGAAAATAAGAAGTCTGCTCAGGCCCTCCAAAATAGCATTGGGACCTTATCTTCTTGTAGGACTGGTCCATACAAAAGATGTCTTAGCCCCTGTACCAGCCTTCCAGGGTTGCCATAATAATGCACCACACAAAGACTGAGTGGATTAAACAACAGAAATTTATTGCATCCTTTTCTGGAAACTAGAAGACCAAAATCAAGGTGTTAGCAGGTTGTTTCCTTCTAAGGGCTGTGAGAGAAGGATCTGTTCCTGGCATCTTTTCCTTGGGAGGCAGATGGCTGTTTTCTCCCTGTCTCTTCACATCATCTTATGTCTATGGAAGTCTCTCTGTCCAAATTTCCTTTTTTTTTTTTTTTTTAATTTTTTTTCAACGTTTTTTATTTATTTTTGGGACAGAGAGAGACAGAGCATGAACGGGGGAGGGGCAGAGAGAGAGGGAGACACAGAATCGGAAACAGGCTCCAGGCTCCGAGCCATCAGCCCAGAGCCTGACGCGGGGCTCGAACTCACGGACCGCGAGATCGTGACCTGGCTGAAGTCGGACGCTTAACCGACTGCGCCACCCAGGCGCCCCCCAAATTTCCTTTTTTGATAAAGACAACAGTCATACTGGATTAGAGTCCACTATAATGATCTCATTTTCATTTGATTACCTCTAAAAGATGCTATTTCCAAATAAAGTCACATTCTTAGGTACTAGGCATGTGAAGAAATCTTTACATCTTCAACATGTGAATTTGGAAAGGAGCACAATTCAGCCCGTAACTCTAACACTCTTGCATCTTGATTATATAGTCTGCAAAGACGGGTTCCGTGCTGGTAATGGCAGAGGTTAGAATGCAGTTTCCAGTTGTCCAATCAGAGCCCTTGGCTGGCTGTGACAACTCCAATAAGTCATTCAACCTCCTTAAGCTCCTTTTCTTTCTGTAAAATGGGAATGGTAATAGTTTCTACCCGATAGGATTGCAGTGAGGATTAAAGAGTCAATCCATGTGAAGTGTTCAGCTCGGTGTCTGGCACATAGTAAGTGCTCCTGATATGTTGCTTATTATTAGCACGAATTATTATTAACCAAAATGATCAATCTAAAAGCGAAGGTCATAAACCCAGTGGTGAGAGAAAACAGTTTCTACTTTTCCTCTCCAACCACCTTAAAGTCCCCTTTACATAAGGCTGCCTTTCAAATTAAGACAGACTCGCAGATCCACACTGTCAGGAACAGTTGGCTTAGAATTACAATGACAGTGGATGCCTGGATGGCTTAGTAGGTTGAGTGTCTGACTCTTGATCTTGGCTTAGGTCATGATCTCATGGTTTGTGGGATTGAACCCCGCGTCAAGCTCTGTGATGACAGTGTGGAGCTTGCATAAGATTCTCTCTCTACTCCTCCTCCCTTTGCACTCTCTCTCTCAAAATAAGTAAATAGCCTTAAAAAAAAAAAAAAACAAACAAAATATAATATTTGGGAAAAAAAAAACAGAATTACAGTGACTGGTCTCCACTTTGCCCCACCCTTTAATAACACAAGATTTCTTTTCTTTTCCTTTCTTTTCTTTCCTTTTCTTTTCTTTCCTTTTCCTTTTCTTTTCTTTTCCTTCTCCTTTTCTTTCTCTTTTTTTACATCTGGTTTCTTTTATTCAGCATAATGATTTTTTTCAGTTGAAGTACCATTGATACACAACATTATAACGTTAGTTTCAGTGGTACAACATAGTGATTCAACAACTCTATACATTATGCTATGCTCACCACAAGTGAAGCTACCCTCTATCAACATACAACACTATTACAACACCACTGACTACTGCCAAAAGATCTCTTAAAAGGCAGAGTTGAGGCCAGCTCATTTACTGACCCAACGTCCTACATTACATGAGTCCTCTGCAGGAGATATTATGCCACACAGCTTCCTTCTCACAGTATCTGCTTTTCCATATCTCAGAAGGTCAGTCCTACTCTATGTATCTTATTTGTAAGCAGTTCATATGTTCTTTTATTCAGCCAAAATTAGATTATCAATCTTGGTGTATATGTGTGTGTTTGTTGTTGAATTTTTTCCCAAAAACTTCCTTTACAAATTTACTAATATTCATAGACTTTATATATTAAATTTATGTAAACCTGGGATAAGAAGGAAGATTCTGTTCTTAAGATTCTAACCTCATATTAGGAGAATCTGAGGCTTGGGATAAATACCTGTTTTTATTGTTTTGTTTTTCTGTTTGGTTTATCTCCTACCTTCATATGGGGCAGGAATAAAAACGGAAAGACCCATGCAGTAGAATGGGTCTCTGAGCACCCCAATGAGACTCCTCTCCTGGTGCAGCTCAGGAAAGGATGAAAATGGCATAGACAAACACTACTCAGCCTGTTCAGAAGATGTGTTTCCTGGGAGAAAATCTAAAACTTCATTACAGCATCCAGGACTATGTTATGACTTTTGTGGTCTCCTTCCTTCATTATACACACACACATACATACTTATTACATTTTTCAATTGATTGGTATAAAGATGTATATATTAATGTTATATATTAAAATAGTTTTTGACCTAAAAGCTCATTTTGTTCTTCTGATTTTATTTTTTTAATGTTTATTTTTATTTTTGAGAAAGCAGAACACGAGCAAGGAAGGGGCAGAGAGACAGGAAGACACAGAATCCGAAGCAGGCTCCAGGCTCCGAGCTGTCAGCACAGAACCGAAAGTGGGGCTCAAACTCACAGACCACGAGATCATGACCTGCGCCAGTCGGACGCTTAACTGACTGAGCCACTCAGGCACCTCTGTTCTTCTGATTTTAAAAGAAATTAAAAGAAATATCATGGGTCCCTAAACTATCGTGGGCCACAGGCATTGTGTCTACTGTGTCCAGCAGATGTCAGTCCTGAAAGTATTTGAGGTACTATCATATTTGATATGACTTACTTAAGCAACTCATTTAATGACATCAAAGAGGCATTCAACTTTTCTAACCCTCCTGTGACTAAAGTCCTATAAGAAAGAAAATAATATGCAGGCCTGTTGCAGCTCTGCAATTCCAGCACACAGTTGGAGGAGGGTTACACAAACTTTGTGCACATATTCATACTTACCACATCTCAGGGTTTTTAAGTTTATTTATTTTTTTTAGTAATCTCTACACCCAAAATGGGGCTCAACCTCACAACCCCAAGATCAAGAGACGCCTGCTCTTCTGACTGAGCCAGCCAGGCACCTCTCCAGACCTCAGTTTTAAAGCACCTACTTCATTCTCTTTGAATTTCCTTTGTAGATACATAAATATATAAAGTAGCATTTGCTGCTTTTTTTAAAAATGTTTGTTTATTTTTGAGAGAAAGCCAGATGGAGTGTGAGCAGGGAGGGGCAGACAGAGGGAGACACAGAATCTGAAGCAGGCTCCAGCTCTGAGCTGTCAGCACAGAGCCCGATGCACCTTTCACACATCAAAGTTACTAATGAAAAAAGAAAGGAAACTAATGTTTCCTGAGAGCATACTGTGTATCAGGAATTGTCTTGGGTACATTCACATGGATAGTTAAGGGAGATAAAGATTATTATCCTCATTTTTATAAATAAGGAAACTGAGATTAAAGAAGTCAAGTGATTTGTCTAAAATAACAGAATTTTGGGGCACCTGGGTGGCTCAGTCGGTTAAGCGTCCGACTTCAGCTCAGGTCATGATCTCGCGGTCCGTGAGTTCAAGCCCCGTGTCGGGCTCTGTGCTGACAGCTCAGAGCCTAGAGCCTGTTTCAGATTCTGTGTCTCCCTCTCTCTCTGACCCTCCCCCGTTCATGCTCTGTCTCTCTCTGTCTCAAAAATAAATAAACGTTAAAAATAAATAAATAAAATAACAGAATTTTGGGGCACCTGGGTGGCTCAGTCGGTTAAGTGTCCAACTTTGGCTCAAGTCATGATGTCACAGTTCGTGGGTTCAAGCCCCGTATCGGGCTCTGTGCTGACAGTTTAGAGCCTGAAGCTTGCTTTAGATTCTGTGTCTCCCTCTCCCTCTGCCCCTCCCCCACTGTGCTCTGTCTGTCTCTCAAAGGTGAATAAATGTTAAAAATAATAAATAAATAAATAAATAAATAAATAAATAAATAAATAAAATAACAGAATTTAGTAATGGTGGAGTTAGGATTCAAATGCAGGTGTTTTGCATTTCAATGTCCTTCCCACCCTATCAAATAGATTACTACTTTGAATTGTCCTATTTAATCTCTTCATATAAAAAGATTTGAAATGACATTTTTTAAGAGAAAGTAACCATTTTCAAATTAAGCCAGTTATCAGGTAAGATCATATCATCTAACAGAATCACATCATCTAACAGATGATGTTAGATCATATCATCTAACAGAATCTTTTTGAACCAGAGATACATTGGAAGATCCCTAATATTCAATCCCTTCATATTCTGGATGAAGAAATCCCGGAAGCACTTGTGACATTTACATCACATAGAAGTCAGTGCACTTGCAATCATTGCCCCTCACTAAACACAAAAAGCAAAAATAAATAACCTTTATATATGAAGCACAAAAAAAAAAAAATTGTAGAAAAGAGTTAACATGAAGAGAGAGCTATGCTGAACCATTTTTTCATGGTTTAGATTGCTGCTAAACATACCTTTCTTTATCCATCATCATATGCCCCAGACTGAAGATCAAGGAAGTCGATGTCATAGGAATTTAAGTTTGTAGAGACAACTGTGGGTTTCAGCAGGCTTTGCTGAAGACTGAACTGGGCTTTGAAAGATAGGTAGGAGTTGAAGTGTGCACAGAGTGCTTCCTAGGTGATCAGAACAAAGCTAGGGATGGAACCACATTAGCACTTGCCCTGAGCTTTAAAACTTTAGAAAGCAATTTCATAAACCCTACCTCCATTATAGCTTATAACCATGCAAGGTTTTTTTTTAAACAAATATATACAATTTTATTGCTTTTAAGTTAAAAATAAATGAACACTTGTAAAAATTTTCAAAACCATACAGAAGTATACAGAGTAAAAAGTGAAAGTTTCCCTTAATCCTGTCAATAAATTCTATCCCAGAGCCTTTTCTCATAGGTAAAGTTTGGCATATGTGCCCTTTCAGACCTTACACAATGCATTTATACATGGACATGCACACACACACGAGTACTAGCAAAACCAGAAAAGCTGGGGATGGGGGCAGGAGATTTATTGGAAGAAGAGAACCTTTGGGGACAGCACTGAGAGATTTGAGGATAAATATTTTGTGACAGGCAATGTAACCCATACATTATTGGAGCTGTCGGAGTTATAATTTATGTTTGGTTGAGACAGGGAGGGAGGGAGAGAGTTAAAAATAATTAATGAGGGGCACCTGGGTGGCTCAGTTGGTTAAGCATCCGACTTCAGCTCAGGTCATGATCTAACGGCTAGTGGCTTTAAGCCCCTCGTCAGGCTCTGCAGGCTCTGTGCTGACAGCTTGGAGCCTGGAGCCCACTTCGGATTTTGTGTCTCCCTCTCTCTGCCCCTCCCCACTTGCACTCTGTCTCTCTGTCTCAAAAATAAATGAACATTAAGAATAAAAAAAATAAAATAATTAGTGAAAGTCCTCATGGTGGGCGCTGTGGAAGAGCAGAATCATCCCACAGAGCCTAGTTACTTAGGGTACATAGGTTATAGAAATTGGAAGGAACAAGACTGTCAAGTACTCCAATCTCCAAGCTGAAGAATCCACAGAATTTTTCCTGGAGGCAACAAGAAGTCATTGAGGGCTGAGCATGGGATGGGTGACGTGACTGATGTCTGAGGAAAATTCGTCTTGCAGCAGTAGGCAGGAGAATAGACTCTGAAGTTATGGAGACCAATTAAGAAGTTATTAGATCCTTAAAGCACATATTCTCAAGGAAATAGTCTTAAATAAGGTCAAAGGTTTACACACAAGTATTTTCCCCACAGTGTTATAAAAGCAAAAAAGTTTCTAAACATGGAAACAACCAAAATATCCAAAAATAGAGAAATAGTTAAGTAAATGATGGTATCCCCAATCCAATGAAATTCATGAAGCCATTAAAAATAATGTTTTTGTAAAACACTTAGTGACATGAAAAATGCTGGTAATGCAACGTTGAGTGAAAACACAGACACAAAACTATATATGAGCTTGACCCCAATTATATAGAGAATTTCCTTAAGAATACTGTTGTGATTATCTTGCCTTAGGAAAAGACCATTAGTCATAATGAACATGTTTTAGTTTATAATGCTCTGCTTTCAGTAAATAAATTACAGAAAACTTTTATGTATCAGCATGACTTGGCTAAAGGAATGTTTTGATTCCTATTATTGGTTCAGGTTTATCTTCCTAAGCATAAGAAAGGAGACGAGCCTATAATAATTAGACTCCACTTCTCTGAGTAGGTCTTAGAAGTAAATAAACCAATGAAATGTAAGACCCATTTCTTTTTTTTTTTTTTACAGATTTATTTTTCTTAAATATGAAATTTATTGTCAAATTGGTTTCCATACAACACCCAGGGCTCATCCCAACAGGTGCCTTCCCCAACACACAACACCCACCCCCCATCAACCCTCAGTTTGTTTTCAGTTTTTAAGAGGTAAGACCCATTTCTAATAAAACAACACTGAACCGGTTGGGAGCCAGTACCTGCTCATAGATCCCTTACAATACCAATATTTAGAAACAAAACCAAAAGTTGTACATCCACATCGGTCTAGAAAGAAAGAAATCAAAGTCATCGCTCTTATCGCTGGGAAATGGCACTACGGGTGATGTGTTTCACCGTTATGTTAATAAGCATGTATTACTTTGAAAATTAGGGGAAATTTTTTTTGTTTAACTGGGTTTTTTTTGTTTGTTTAAATAAAGGAGCAAGTGCTGAAGACTATAAAATGCAGGAACAGAGAAAAAGAAGATCGAGAAGTGCCTTCTAATTCAGGACATAAAGGCTTGATAAATAACAGTTTACAGTTGTATAGATATTTCATAGACTTTTCAAATAAAGAGGATTATAGACATTAAAGAAACCCAAATAGGGGGACGGCTGGATGGCTTAGTCGGTTAAGTGTCCAACTTCGGCTCAGGTCATGATCTCAGGGTTCATGGGTTCGAGCCCCACATCAGGCTCTGTGCTGACAGCTTGGAGCCTGGAGCCTGCTTCAGATTCTGTGTCTCCCTCTCTCTCTCTGCCCTTCCCCTGCTCGCACTCTGTCTCTGTCTTTCAAAAATGAATAAACGTTAAAAAAATTTTTTAAGAAAAAAACGAAACCCAAGTAGGTAATTTTCTTGAGCTTTTCCCAAAAAATCTGTGTGGAATAAAGTAGAAAAGTGAAAAGGTACATTCCCTCTACCAAACCTTTCCCAAAACTCCCAACATAGCTTTCAATCAGCACTGTCAGTATGGTAATGCAATACAAGAACATTTCAAAATTGCAATTACTAGTACAAAACAAGAAAAACAATAGAGGAAAACTACACAATATTGCTGTGACACTTTTTGAAGGGCACGGAGTTCAGACCCATCCTTGACTTACACCAAGTTCTCAAATCATCATGCCATAGATCCTAGCATTGTAACTACTTCATAAATGCTAATAGGACTATAAAGTTACTATAATGATTTATAATAATGAAGACAGAGTCTCCTAAATTAGCAGTCTATTCTCCATTTTCCACCAAAATAGTCAACAGGTAAATTTCATTTTGTCATAAAATTTCTATTTCTATTATTTCAGTCGTTAACCCAAATGGTAATGAAATAAAAATTTACAGTGTCTGATGGGGCTAGGATTAACCCAATCCTGCCCACAGTCTTCATTAAAATTGACTGCGGCCTTTCTCCCTGCCTCCTGCTTCCCCCAGAAGAAATGGTCACCTCTGGACCACCCAGAGCTTCCTGTCCACTCTCACAAGAATTTCTCTGGGTAATTATGTAAAGCTCAAATAAAATCAAGTAAAATTAAATAGAAATCAGAAATGTTCTAATTTCACTAACAAAAACTAATAACTAAGAAAAGTTTATACCACACCTATAGAGCTTTTGTTTCTGCAGTAGCAATGCACATACAATAAGAATATGGAGGGGGCACCTGGGTGGCTCAGTCAAGTAAGCTCCCACTTCGGTTCAGGTCACGATCTTGGGGTTCTCGAGTTTGAGACCTGTGTCGGGCTCTGTGCTGACAGCTCAGAGCCTGGAGTCTGCTTCGGATTCTGCGTCTCCCACTCTCTGCCCCTCCCCCTGCTCTCTCTTGTGCTCTCTCTCTCTCTCGCTGTCTCAAAGGTAAATAAAAAAATTTTTAAAAAAAGAATATGGAGAGAGATTAACAAAAAAATGTCACATGGTATGTTTTTGCAGTCAAGCACATTCATGGTTTTTTCTGATCTCACACTTAGTCTTCTTAACTTGTTTTTATTTTTTTAATTATTTTTTTAATGTTGATTTGTTTTTGAGAGAGAGACAGAGAGTGCAAGTGGGGGAGGAGCCAAGAGAGGGGGAGACACAGAATCCAAAGCAGACTCCAGGCTCTGAGCTGTCAGCACAGAGCCCGATGCAGGGCTTGAATTTACAAAGTGTGATATCATGAGCTGAGCTGAGGTCAATGCTTAACCTACTGAGTCACCCAGTCACCCCTCTTAATTTGTTTTTAAACTTCAGGATTGTTAGGTGACCTGAAAGTTGTAAATTAATGGTTCAGTCAGCAAGCATCCAACTTCGGCTCAGGTCATGATCTCGCAGTCTGTGAGTTCAAGCCCCAGGTCAGGCTCTGTGCTGACAGCTCAGAGCCTGGAGCCTGCTTAGGATTCTGTGTCTCCCTCTCTCTCTGCCCCTCCCCTGCTCACTCCCTGTCTCTCTCTCTCTCTCTGTCTCAACAATAAATAAAACATAAAAAAAAATTTTTAAAGGAAAGAACTATTTCATCAGTGGAAATTTTAAAACTACTGATTCTTTTTCTTTTTCTTTTTATTTAGAGAGAGAGAGAGCACAAATTAAAGAGAGTGGCAAAGAGAAAGAGAGAAAGAGAAAGAGAATATTAAGCAGGCTCCACACTCAGCACAGAGGCCCATGCAGGGCTCAATTCCACCACTCTGGGATCATGACCTGAGCCCAAATCAAGAGTTGGACTCGCAACCCACTGAGCAACCCAGGCATCCCATTAATTCTTTTTCTGACTGTTGACGATTAGCCCTTCTTCCTCAAAGCCTTCTCTACCCAACATGAGATGAAAAGTAATAAAATCCAAATATTACAGGATCATTAACATAAAGTCTTTAACTTACTCTTATATTCTGATTCTATTCTCACAAAGCCTAAGAATATATATAACAATGCCACACTTCCAATCAGTGATGTGTCAATTAATGCATGCTTAGAAAGCCCTTTTTTTCTAGTTCTATTGAGATATAACTGACATATGCCACTGTATTAGTCTTAGGTGTGCAACATAATGATTTGATACATGTATATATTGCAAAATAATTACCACCATAGTTTAGTTAACATCTATCACCTTACATAGTTACAAATATTTTTTCATAAGGAGAATTTTTAAGGTCTACTCTCTTCACAACTTCTTTTTTTTTTTTTTTTTTTTAAAGAAATCTCTATGTCCGACATGGGGCTCAAGCTTACAACCCCAAGATCAAGAGCTGGATGTTCTGCCAACTGAGCCAGCGAGGAGCCCCCTTTTTCTTTTTAAGTAAACATCAGCTTTCTACTATACAATACTGTATTGTGGACTATAGTCACCATGCTGTACATGACATCCCGAACTTGCTTATCTTATAACTGGAAGTTTGTAGCTTTTGATCACCTTTGCCTATTTTAGAAAGCTCTTTAAGGATAACAAATCCTATGACATCCATATGCTCAGCAGCATGACTGTATCTGTTTGGTGGCCTCTAGTTGTGCTGAAAAATTTTCTTGTGAAATAAGACTGCAACCTGAGCTCCCCCAGGCCTCATCAACCTGTGAATATAAACGGAATCACACAAATGATTAGAACTCAAATTCTATGGTCCTTGAGTCCACCCGGCAGGACCTCAACAACCTATACAATTTCTCAAGTGCTTCTGGAAGTACAAGTGTTCCGCAAAGTCAGGTGCTTCTGGAACTCAGGCATGCTCATGAATAATCTGAGAATCTGCTGTGGTCCTCTCTGGCATCTGCCGGGTACTTTCAGGTCACCAGGCACGACTGCCACGTCATCAGGTAAGACTACTATGTCACCAGGCACGACTGCCATGTCACCAGGCTTGCACTCTCTGCCAGACCACACTGCTGCTCTTCTGCCACCAGAGGAACCAGAGATGTGCAGTGGGATCTGGATGATGCCCAACACCTGCGTGATGTTGATGAACGCTGACATTACAACCTGTTCAAAAGTTCCAACATAGTGATGTTTGTGTGACTGAGCCATACAGAATTTTAGGTTTTTCACTGTATTGTACACCTGAAACTAATATAATGCTGTATGTTAACAATACTGAAATTAAAATAAAAATGTAATAGAGAAATAAATAGAAATGGGGAAAAAAAAAGAATTTTAGGTTTTGTTTGTGTTTTGACTTTTATAGGCAACATGTTCCCCCACAGGAAGCAGATTAACTCTATCACTGGGCCAGGTGTGCCTGGCTCCTCCTTTCTTTAAAATGAGTTCTCCCCCTGGGTAGCTCCCCACCCCCCTTTCATATAGCCTTAAGGTGTTGTCCCATGCATCTACCAGACATATCCACACATAGTCAAACCCCAGCTCAGGCTCAAGTTGAGATCCCCCTATATATTAATCACATCTACTGGAAGGCTAAATGAAAGTGCCAACTATGGAAGAAAAAATACTCTTTCAGTTTCCTCTAGAAAAGGCTTCTATGGTTCAAGTTTTGGGTTTATTATTTGGGGAGAAATAAATTTTTTATCTAGAGCAAGTCATTATATTTCTTCCTTTGGTATAAAATTTCACCAAAATAATTGAAAGCATGAATGCTAAAATTCCCAGTTGCTCACTCTCACAAAGTAAATGAGTATTTAAGCCAGGCAAACAGAACCACTTATATTTAACGGTGTCATAAACAGATTGCAAAATATTTTAACCCATTGGTAATTCTTTGGGCCCTCAGTCTCAGTGGATGAAAGAGTAGCTTATGAATGCTACTTCTAAGATTGGTAACATACCCCAGAGTTCCAGTAACTCTTTCCTGTTTCACTGGATAATTTTCAATTGGCTAAATGCAAGTACAAGAAGAAATTGACAGTGGGTCTCAGGAGAACTGTTTTTCTCCAATGATCTCTTCATTTCTGTGCACTTGTTCTCCCCAACACAACAGTTTTCTCACTGGTTATCAATCTTGGCAGTGGCAGATGGCCTTCCCATTCCATAATTCACTGTCAGATCAAGAGTTCTAAAACATGATACCAGTCTTTTCCTTATCCTCTCACTTATTTAATCACCCCCTGATTGCAGTGAATATGTTTGGGCTACTTGTTAGCAAGAAATACTGATGTTCTGGGGCGCCTGGGTGGCGCAGTCGGTTAAGCGTCCGACTTCAGCCAGGTCACGATCTCGCGGTCCGTGAGTTCGAGCCCTGCGTCAGGCTCTGGGCTGATGGCTGGGAGCCTGGAGCCTGTTTCCGATTCTGTGTCTCCCTCTCTCTCTCTGCCCCTCCCCCGTTCATGCTCTGTCTCTCTCTGTCCCAAAAATAAATAAAAAAACGTTGAAAAAAAATTAAAAAAAAAAAAGAAATACTGATGTTCTTGGAAAGTAAAATCTCCTTTCCATTCTCAAAGTCTTGGGTCACATTTTGAGAGGCAGTCTAGCATGGTACTCAAGAGCACAGACAATGGGCACAGATCACCTGAGCTCAAATATCCACTTCCTCATTTATTAGTTGTATGACCTTGAGCAAGTTACTTAAACTCTCTAAACTCCAATTTCCTTATTTTTAGAATGAAGATGATAATAAGACCCACTCTACAGATTTGTTATTAGGAATAAATGAGTAATACACATAAAGCCATTACAAGAGTATCTGGTGCATAATAGGTATTAGTTGTTGTTAATACTTTAGTGCTATTCTGTTGAAGACATGAGGAGGCAAAGCAGGTGAGATTCTGAATAGTACAAATACCATTATCTAAAAGGACTTTCCGGGTATTTGGTTCATGGCTGAGTAACACTGAGCAAGTAATTCTCTAAACCTCTGTCTCCTCATCTATAAAATGGTGCTAATTGAAAAAAATGCATGTAAGTTACTTGGCAATGACCTAACACATAGTAAACACTAATATTAGCTGCCATGTCATCTGTAAAATGATCCATAATTATGTCTGCCTTATAAGAGTATCATAGTGAGATAACATGGGTGAAGGACTAGCATAAATGATTTAATATTTATTAAGCAGAGGGTTGATAGTTTCCTCTCCACACTTTCCTCTCAAACTGTATGGAATTATATATCATGTCTTTTTAAATTGCCCTTGCCTTTCCTTCCCTTGCCAGCTATACCTGGAAGTTCAAGGAATGAAGGGAGTCAATGATTATGTAAACTCTACCTACCAAGATGACCCTCCACAAATCCATAATTGATAAGCAAACCTTTATCAAAAGTGAGAATTTATCTGCATAATTCTAACTCAAAAAAGATAATTGAGGGGCGCCTGGGTGGCGCAGTCGGTTAAGCGTCCGACTTCAGCCAGGTCACGATCTCGCGGTCTGTGAGTTCGAGCCCCGCGTCGGGCTCTGGCCTGATGGCTCGGAGCCTGGAGCCTGTTTCCGATTCTGTGTCTCCCTCTCTCTCTGCCCCTCCCCCGTTCATGCTCTGTCTCTCTCTGTCCCAAAAATAAATAAAAAACGTTGAAAAAAAAAATTAAAAAAAAAAAAAAAGATAATTGAATTTCTGGCAACATATCAGACTAAGTATCAGTACCAACCCTCCCTGGAAGTGACTAAAAATGCTGGATATAATATAAGAACATCTTGAATGCATCCATATGAAAGCAAAAGAATAAGGAATATCTAGAAAGGCATTACTCAATCAACTCTACCCTCACAGCATTTGCTGAACCCAATGAACTTGAGCACAGATTTTTGTGCTCTGGAAACAGAAAACAAAACCCTGGGACCACCCACGTCGGAGTGTGTTATATTAGAACCCTCATAAAACTGGGGCCCAAACACAGAAACTCAGTGAAAGAGGGAACTAAAATAAACTACCCATTTCCACCACCCCTCCGAAAAGATTGCATGGAAAACTAGCAGTCTCAAAACTTGGCAGTGAGTAGAGTGGCGGAAATTATATCCTGAGAATTTATAACCACAAACTACCCTCCCACAAGTTTGCACAACAAATTTTCACTTTTGAAGCAACCTAAATAAAACCTGTCGATTTTATTCAAAGTGGTCCTGGACTAGTAATGCCCCAGGGTGTCTAACAAAGGCAAATGAAAATCCTTTGTAGGAAATTGTCTCTTTCACTCTAGGATACAAATAATCTCAGTGGATAATTTTCCAAGGAAAATTCAAGAATGTAAGTGTCAAAATTACTAAACAAGGAGTCAAAGCAATGAGTAAGAGCCAACAGAAACAAAAGTTAGCACAATCAAACCCAAAACACTTCAAATTCTTAAATTATCAGATACAGAACATTAGTATAGAAAAGGTAGGACAAATGGAAATGTAGAAGACAATAAAAATAAATCTAAATATTCTGAAATTACATCAAATATAAGCAGATTAATTACTTCAGTTAAAAGACAAAGATGCTAAACTTTTTTAGATCTTTCTTTATGCTATTTATAAGGGAAATGGTTAAAGCTGAAAAACACAGACTGAGAATATAAAAGTAAAAAGATACAGAAGGATATGCAAGGTAAATACCAAACAAAAGAAATCTGATGTAGCCAGTTCCATGGATGAAAACATTTATAGACAAACTTTTTAGACACAAAAACAAAAATTATATAATGGTCGGAAATTTGATTCACTTGGAAGATATCAATTCTGAGTTGCCTACAACTAGGTTAAAGCCCTGAAATACACAAAGCAAGGAAAATTGACAAATCCTCCACCATACTGAAAGATTTCAACACACTTTCTCAACAACTGACTGTTGAGATATTAACATAAAAATCAGTAGTTTTATAGAAAACTTAAGCAACACAATGAATAAATTTAAACTAATGAATACATATGAAAACTACACTTAAGGGCTCATAATGTACATTCTTTCCAAACTTTCTTGAAACATTTTAGTCAAATGCTGTTTTCAAAAAAGTTTCAACAAATCTACCCCCCCCCCCAAATAGTATCATACAGATGACATTCCCCAACCCATGGATTTGCAACCAAAAACACATAATTATAAAAATTCCTATATGTTTGGAAATTAAGAAACAACCTTTTAAATTACTCAAGGATCAAAGAAGAAATTACAATGGCATCAGAAAACCTTTAGAACTGAATAACAAACAAAATATTACATATCAAAATATTGGTAACATACAAATTATTATATTATGGAGCTAAAGAAACTTAGAGGAAAATATGCAGCTTTAAACTTAAAATAGAAAATAAGAAAAGCTAAAAAATAATGAAAACTGGAGCACCTGTCTGGCTCAGTCCATAGAGAATGCGACTCTTGATCTCGGGGTTGTAAGTTTGAACCCCAAGTTGGGTATAAAGATTACTTAAAAAAATTTTTTGTGTGGGGGGGCATCTGGGTGGCTCAGTCAGTTGAGCATCTGACTTCAGCTCAGGTCATGATCTCACAGTTCGTGAGTTTGAGCCCCATGTTGGGCTCTGTGCTGACAGCTTGGAGCCTGGAGCCTGAAGCCTGCTTCAGATTCTGTGTCTCCCTCTCTGCCCCTCTCCTGTTCATGCTCTGTCTGTCTCTGTCTCTGTCTCTCTCTCTCAAAAACCGAATAAAACATTTAAAGTTTTTTTTAAGTAAAAAAAAATTTTAATGTTTATTTATTTTTGAGGGAGAGAGAAACAGAGCACAAGCAGGTGAAGGGCAGAGGGAGAGGGAGATAAAGAATCTGAAGGAGGCTCCAGGCTCTGAGCTGTCAGCACAGGGCCCGACATGGGGCTCAAACTCACGAACCGTGAGATCATGACCTGAGTTGACGTTGGACCCTTAACTGACTGAGCCGCTGCAGGAGCCCCTACTTTAAAAATTTTTTTAATCTAAAAAAAAAATGAAAACTATGCCTATCTTAAAAAGTTTGGGGGCGCCTGGGTGGCGCAGTCGGTTGGGCGTCCGACTTCAGCCAGGTCACGATCTCGCGGTCCGTGGGTTCGAGCCCCGCGTCAGGCTCTGGGCTGATGGCTCGGAGCCTGGAGCCTGTTTCCGATTCTGTGTCTCCCTCTCTCTCTGCCCCTCCCCCGTTCATGCTCTGTCTCTCTCTGTCCAAAAAAAATAAATAAAAAACGTTGAAAAAAAAAAAAATTAAAAAAAAAAAAGTTTGTAAAAGGACAGAAAAAAAAAAAAAACAAAGAAAAGATAAGAAAGGAAATAATAAAGCTAGGAGAAAACTAAGTAGATAGAAAATGAAAGATTTATCAAAAGTTGGTTCTCGGGGTGCCTGGGTGGCTCAGTCAGTTGAGCGTCCGACTTCAGCTCAGCTCATGATCTCACGGTTCATGAGTTGGAGCCCCACGTCAGGCTCTGTGCTGACAGCTCAGAGCCTGGAGCCTGCTTGGGACTCTGTGTCTCCCTCTCTCTCTGCCCATCCCATGCTCATGCTCTGTCTCTGTCTCTCAATAATAAATGTTTAAAAAAAAAAATTTAATAATAAAAAAAAATACACACACACACAAATGAGCAAGTGGTTTTATTCAGGAATAAAAATGAATTAAAAAAGGAAAAATAAGTAATGTTATTGGCTACATTAATCTATAGAAGGAGAAAACTATGACTATCTCAACAAATGCATAAAATGCACATGATAAATTCAATATTCCTAAATAGTAAAATTGTTTAGTAAATCATGAATTAAAATGAATTCCCTTAATCTGATACAGAATATCTACCTTCAAAATTATAGCAAACAACATATTCAATTTAAAATTTTTTTCAAAGCATTCCACTTAAGATCACGAATAAGGTAAGTTTACCTACTTTCCCCACTTCTGTGCAAAATTAAATTGGAGGTCCAGACCAGACCAATAAAGCAAGAAAAAGAAGTAAGGTATAAGGATTCAGAAAGAAAAAACAAATCTCTCATTATTTGAAAATGATGTGACTGTCTACAAATACAAGCTATAAAAATAAAAAATTCAGTGTATATGCTAAGTGTAAAACCATTATGCAAATTCTATTGTATTTCTATATACCAGTAATAGGCAGAAAAAAATTTTTAAATGTGTCATTTCTCACAGCATCAAAACTACAACATGCTTAGAAATAAATCTAACAATGGATGTGCAAGATCTTTAAGGGAAAAAGTGCAAATTTTTATTGACAGATACTAAAGAAGACTTTAATGAATGAGAGCTATACAATGTGGCATATAATTTTTAAGAATCCAGGGGGGTTAGAATCTTAGACCAATGCAACAGCATGAAGAGTCCAGAAACAAACCGCACATAAACTGCCATTTAATATATGACAGAGGTGCTAGTGCAGATCAGTGCAAAATGATGGATTTTTTTCAGTAAATAGTGGTGGAGCAGTTTGTTATCAGTATGAAACAATTAAACTCCTACTTCATACATAAATAAAAATCAGTTCCAGGTAAGTTAAAAACTTAAATGTGAAAGGTAACTCGATAACTCTATAAACCTTTTAGAAGACAATGTAGTCAAACATCTTTATGGTCTCAAGTAGGGAGAAGTCTTAAACTAGACATAAAAAGTTCAAAATCTAAAGGAAAATACTCACTGCATGGAAATTAATGTCTTCTGTTGATTGAAAAGCATTATAAAAGGTGAAAAGACAAGCCCAACTGAGAGAAGAAAACTGTAACACATTAAGCATCATAATGCAAAATATATATTAAAATTTCTACAAATCAGCAAGAATGACAAACAACCAAATAGAATAATGGAGCACAAATAGCCCATAAACACAAGAAAAGGTGTTCCTTCCTTGCAAATCATGGAATTTCAAACCAGGAAGACTGTTCCAAAACTGTTCCAGCCCTTTACAAGAATGAGAATAAGAATGTTCATACTCTGCTGGCAAGAAAGGAAATTGGTATGCTTTTGGAAAATAGCTAGGCATTTCCTAGTAAAATTAAGCATGCATATGTACTCTATGATCTCATGTTCACACTCGGAAGTGTGTATCCTAGAGACATCTGTAGGTGTGTAGGAGACATGTAGAAGGATATGTATAACAGCATTGTTTATTGCAGTGAAAACTGGAAAACAACTTCAATATATTCAGCAGACGAAATCAGTAAGTTGTGGTACACTTTTATAATCAAATGCCATACAGCAATAAAAATTAGTTTACTACAGCTACAAACCCTCACGAATGGATCTCAAAAATAAATAAAACGTTTAAAGAAGCAAGACACAGAAGAATCTGTATGGTATGTTTTTACTTATGTAAAATTTTTAAATGGTATGAACTCAACAATATAATGTTCAGGGAACATATAAATAGTCAGTGGTGACCACAAAGAAAAGCAAGGAAAGGATTAACAAAGTCAGAATTGCAGATACTGCCAGAGGAGAAGCAGGACACCACGGGTATTTCTAGGTTACGGTAATGTTCTATTTCTCAGACTGGGTGCTAGATATAGAGGAATCTGTTCTAGTTTTCTTCAAACTGTACACAGATAAGGGTGGGCACCGGGTTGGCTTAGTCGGTTAAGTGTCTGACTCTTGACTTCAGCTCAGGGCCATGATCTCACGGTTCATGAGTTTGAGCCCCACGTGGGCTCTGCACTGACAGCACAGAGCCTGCTTGGGATTCTGTCTCCCACTCTCTCGGCCCCTCCCCCACTTGCTTTCTATCTCTCTCTCAAAATAAAATAAAATATAAAAAAAAGAATTTAAACTGTACACATATATTTTCATACATTCTTTTGTATGCCACTATATCTTATAGTAAAAAATGAGATTAAAAACATTTGACATTTGCCTTGATTATCTGAATTTTTCAGACAAAACTATTTTTTTCCTGAATTAGAAGAATAATTATTTCAGTTTTTTCTTTCACACCTGTAAAAGGGAGTCCCACAACCTGAGCTTTCTATCTTATGCACAACCCCTCTATATTTAGTAACAGGTTTCAGTTAAACAGTGTAGGTTTTCAGTCACTCAAAGCATGGTAGAAAATTATGGCATATCCCTTAAATTCTTAACAGCACTCATAATACTCAAGAAATATCACTCTATGGCAGTGCTGTCCAATAGAAATATAGCATAGGCCAAAGATGTAATTTTAAACTTGCAGTAGCCTCATTTCAACATCTGATCAATATTTTTAAAGTTATTAATGAGACACTTGACATTCTTTTTCATACTAAATTTTCAAAATTCAGTGTGTATTTTACACTTAAAACACATCTCTATCAGGACTAGCCTCATTTCTTTTTTTTTTTAATTTTTTTAAATTTTTTTCAATATATGAAATTTATTGTCAAATTGGTTTCCATACAACACCCAGTGCTCATCCCAAAAGGTGCCCTCCTCAATACCCATCACCCACCCTCCCCTCCCTCCCACCCCCCATCAACCCTCAGTTTGTTCTCAGTTTTTAAGAGTCTCTTATGCTTTAGGACTAGCCTCATTTCAAGTGCTCAACGGCCCCATGTGGCTTGTGACTACACACTGGACAGCACAGCTTTATGGTCTCCAAAGGAATAAAGATCCACTTGGCTTCAGCTTTAAAGTCTAAAAACAGACCCACACACCAAACCCAGAGGTCTATTAGACCTCCAAACTACAAAGGAGATTTCTAATTTTAGCATTAAGTTGAGGTAGGTACCTTATTCATAGAGAACAATAGAACCGGTCATTTTTATCTCATCTTTTCTCTTTATATCCCTGAATTTCCTCTGGATTAGGCCTAACAGGAACTTCTTGTAAAAGGGAAATAATAATGCTTTGGACTTCTTAAGCCCATTTTCCCATTTTCCTCAGGGATCTAAAAAATTTTAAGAACATTGGGTTACAAAAAAAAAAAAAAACAAACACATTGGTTCACTAATCAACAGTCTTGATATAATATGCCATTGCAATTCATGTATATTTAAGAAAATTGAGCCTTAGAATAGAATGATTAACATCAAATATAGAGACAGAAACTGAGCCCAGGTCTGAGATTCTGAGTCTCCTGAGCATATGTCCATGTTTCTGAAGGTTATTAGATTTTCTTTTGGTTCTACTTGTCTAATTATTCATGCTTAATTCCTTCCATTATTTTTCATATTTCACCTACTCTATTTCATTTCAATATTCTCCCAGCCCTCAGTTGGCTGCAGGAACCAAATATAATATGCTAACACTATGCTTTATTTAGTAAGGTTTGTAAAAGGAAATATACAATTGGTAAATGTTTTGTGCCCTGATTTTTTAAGGATCAGATATTATAATTTTTGTAGAACAATTTTTGTTGCAATAAAAGCCAAATACTGACTAATTACTAGAGAAGGAGAGAATGAGATCATCAATATTTATGGGATTTTTCTTCTAATTTCACTATTTTGCATAGGAAATGTGTATTTTCTTAGTAAGTGTTGTTTAGTGAGTGTATTTATTTTCCAGCAGTAATTGCATGAAGGTGTTACTAATGAGAATCAAGCATTGACTTTCTGGGACTCATTTGTATGCTTATATACACAATCATTTTCCTGGCCTCTTCCTAATTTTGAACTATTTATTATCCACAGCAGCACAAAATATTATTTAACTGACCTCCAGTACATTGGTTTCTGACTTTCAGATTCCATGAACTAACAAAAAATACATGTTTTAATTGAGGGACTATCATAAAGTTGCCAATTTCTTGTTTTGCCAATTACAGTTATAAAAAATAATTAAAACCTACCCCTTATTTTGTCATCATTCCATTAAAGCAATGATTTTCAAACTTTAGCATGCATCAAAACACCTCGAGGGTTATTAAGACGCAGATCCGGTGGGCCCCCCTAGCAGAGTTGCTAATTCAGTAGGACTGAAGAGAGGCCATTTCAACGGCAAATAGGAGGAAAGGAAATCTCGGAATAAAGGAGCATCATTTAAATGCACTAAACTCAATTTACATTTCTCAACTCTCCTGAGGTCTGTGCAAGTTTCACAGTGACAGTCCTTTAAGTAACACTGGAAAGCCAATGTCTTAGTACTGGTAAGGTACTGGTAATGCTGTCTGGTAAGGTAGCCCTAAGTAGCCACAGGTGGCTATTGAACGTTTGAAATATGGCTACTCTGAAATGAGATGTACACACTGGATTTTTTTAAAGATTTAATACCAAAAAAGAATGTAAAATATTTCATTAATAATTTTTACATTGATCAGATGTTGAAATGACAACATTTTGGATATATTACCTTAAATAAAAGATATTTTTGCTTTTATTTCCCTTGCCTCTGGAAACATGTCAAGTAAGAAGTTGCTGTAGGACCTCATCAAGATAAAAAGCTTCTGCACAACAAAGGAAACAATCACCAAAACTAAAAGGCAACTGACAGAATGGGAGAAAATATTTGCAAATGACATGTTGAACAAAGGGTTAGTACTGAAAATCTATAAAGAACTTGCCAAACTCAACACCCAAAAAACAAATAATCCAGTGAAGACATGGGCAGAAGATATGAATAGACACTTTTCCAAGGAAGACATCCAGATGGCCAACAGACACATGAAAAGATGCTCAACATCACTCATCATCACGGAAACACAAACCAAAACCACAATGAGATGCCACCTCACACCAGTCAGAGTGACTGAAATTAACAAACTCAGGAAGCAACAGATGTTGGCAAGGATGCAGAGAAAGGGGAACTCTTTTGCGCTGTTGGTGGGAATACAAACTGGTGCAGCCACTCTGGAAAACAGTACGGAGGTTACTCAAAAAATTAAAAACAGAACTACGCTACAACCCAGCAATTGCACTACTATGTGCTTATCTAAAGGATACAAAAATGCTGATTCGAAGGGGCACGTGCACCCCAATGTTTATAGCAGTGCTATCAACAATAGCCCAAGTATGGAAAGATCCCAAATGTCCATTGACTGATGAATGGATAAAGAATATGTGGTGTGGAGAGAGAGAGAGATTAGATAGATATAAATAGATATCATATATATCTATATATATGACATATATACAATGGAATACTACTCAGCAATGAAAAAGAATGAAATCTTGCCATTTGCAACAACATGGATAGAACTAGAGTGTATTGTGCTCAGAGAAATAAATCACTCAAAGACAGACAGATATTCACTTATATGTGGAATCTGAAAAACACAACAGATGAACATAGGGAAGGGAAGGAAAAATAAGATAAAAACAGGGAGGCAAGCCATAAGAGACTCTTTTTTTTTTTTTTTTTTTTTTTTTTGAAACTATTAAATACAGAGAACAAACTGAGGGTTGCTGGAGGAGAGGTGGGTGGGGGGATGGGTTAAATGGGTGATGGGCATTAAGGATGGCACTTTTCGAGATGAGCATTGGGTGTCATATGTAAGAGATTAATCACTAGGTTCTACTCCTGAAGCCAAAACTACACTGTTTGTTAACTAACCTGAATTTAAACTTTTAAAAAAAGATATTAAAAATAATTTCATTTTTTTACTCTTAAAATGTGGCTACTAGAAAATTTCTAATTACATATGTGGCTCACATCGTAATTCTATCAGACAGCACTGCCTGGAGTAGAGGTTCTCAGTGTGGTCTCTGGACCAGTAGCATTGGCATCACCTGGGAACATGTGAGAAACAGAAGTTCTCAGAGAGCACCCAGACTTACTGAATCAGAATCTCTAGGGATAGAACCCTGCAGTTTTTTTTAGTAAACCCTCCAAAAGAGTCTGATCCAGGTTAAAGTTTGAGAACCATTGCTAGAACAATACTTAAAAAATTCTAATATGTATACAAATCCCCAAGGGACCTTTTAAAATTCAGATTCTAGTTCAGAAGGTGAGAGGTGGAAACCAAGATTCTGCAATTTTAACAAGCTCCCACATGACCTTAGAAGCTGCGGTTCTTGGGCCATTCTTAGGGTTTCGAAAACCTAGAATACTTACCCCTCATGGAGCACTCTAACCAATATCCATTACAAACAAATCACACAATCTCCAAACTCCAAAGATCACATCTCAAGATTCTAGTTGGGCTTCTGTAAGGGAAGCAAATTGTATTTCTCTGACAGAAGGATTTTTGTCAAGACCCTTGGAGAGCTATAAATAAATTCTTCCATTTAATTGTTTGCATTATCAGACAACCTGCCATGTTCATCGAATAAGAAAAGTGTGTATTTGTGTTCCCATTTTTCCAGTAGGTTAATGGTGATTCAATATATTTAGAGCTGGAAGCGACTTTTACTAGGCTGGAACATTTGAATGAAAAATGGACACTCCAGCTGAATCTCCCTTGGCAAAGTGATCCATTTAATCAGCACTGCTGTTTATATCGAGATAGTGCGTTTTAATCTGAGTTACTATCTGCTGGTTTTAAGAGAAAGCAAAACAAATAAGGAAAGGAGAGGGAACTGTTCTCTTAAACTGTACTGAGTCAATTTGTAGTTTATCCATCATGACAAGGGCCTCTAGAGACAGGGGCAGACCTTCTCAAATTCTGCTTGGTTCCCAGGAGACTCCATCATACATCCAAGAAACAGCTGCTCCAATATTTGAAAGAGGTGTTATTTTTTTTGATTTCCTCCTCCTCTAAGCCTCTTATTATATTTTCCCCACAACTGGCTATAGCAGAAGAATACAGGAAAAAAAAAAAACACATTTACAATTGTCTGGGGAGGGGAAAAAAAGTTTACAATCCAACTGAAATGATAGAAAGTAACATTAAGTGCTTAGCTTGTATCATGCCATATTTTTTTAGTAAGCCAGAACACAGACATGAGAAGTTAGGAAACATTTCTTGTGTAAAATATTGCCAACAGTCTTTGAAATAAAACTCTAGAAAGCTTTAGTTTCTAACAAAAATCATGTAAGTATAGGAAGAACAAAACACAGAATTAGATGGGTGAGACTTTTTAAATAATTATTTATTACCCTTTCCTTTTAATTTTGACAAAAACCTACAATATATGGTACATTATCCATGCTAGGTAGAAGAATATGCTCTAAGGTAGATTTCTGGTATCCACACATATACATATCTGTACATATATGTATGTAAATACTTCTTGTTTTTTCAACATTTATGCAATGACTTAAAGCCAACCATTAAATTTAATTTATAAAAATCTTAGTCATGAGAAGTCAGTCCACTTTCTGCCTAGTCCACATGCCATTTGAAGAGACAAAGAGTCATATAATGCTGGGGCAATAAAATGAAAAATTTGGCAATTCACATCTGTGAAGATTGTTCCTTATGTTGTTATAAATATAAAACAGTGTTTATTATTTGGACAGAAACCATACAAACAAGTCCTATAAGTCATTAGCTACAATATAGTTAAAGATTAAAGTCAAATGTTCGATATACTTGAAAACACACAAGTTGTATCTTTTGCATGAGTTTAGAGATACCAGTGGTCATAGTGAGGCAAACACATGTTTGTGGATATTGAATTTGCCAAGAAAGGAAAGTGACTTGTGGAGCCAGTAAAGAATGAACAAGGCATCCTGGAGGGCCTGGACACTTAACAGGCCATCTCCTGGGGTAGGACACTCAGTCCCCCTCTGGTCACACAGAGCAGTGTGACAAATTCCCCTTCCACAAGCCTGGTTTAGGATCCCAGCTATTCCAATTTCCAGCATGTTGACTTTGAACAAGTCACTTACCCTTCTTCCACCTCAGTGTCCTCAACTCAGGTTGATCCTGAGTGAAGAGCAACGTTTTCCCCAGTGATTTCTGGATAAATGATTTTCTTCCTTGGACTCCAGCACCCTGTGATCTTTAGTTCCTTTCAAACTGCAGGACAACAGCATCTACTTTTCAGCACTGTTGAATATATTAAAAGTAATGTATGTATGTGTACATTTCCTGGAACAAGTTGGTGCTCAGTTACTATACTGTGCAAACATGCACAGGGGAAGTGGAGATGTGACAGGCAGAGAGGCAGAGAGACCCGCTACTCTCTCCATTCCCCTCCTACATGGTGATTCTGGTCCCTCTGAGGAACAGGAGAGATGCTTAGCTTCTTTGAGTCAGCTAGTAAAGGTCTGTGTAATCTTTTAAAACCGTGGGACTTTCAATTAATTCAGAAACCAATGATCACTCTATGTTCATGTTACACAGTTTCCTTACAAGTCCGAGCTCAAGCCTAGCACCACTCAGCTGAAAGACTGCCCAGAAGATGATACTGAGTGCAAATGACCTGGATATAAGGTCAGGAAGGTTCCATGCTGCAGAGTAAAATACCAACTTCTTTGTGTGGTCCCTGCTGACATCTCCCCACTCTGCCCCAGGTATTCTGAGAGTCCAAACACTGTCTTCTCCTAGAAGCAGTCCCAAAGCTTCCAGCCCCCTCTCCATCCCCAGTGTGCTTACCACAGTCTGCTAAACTGATACTCTTCCTAGAGACCAGCGGTTATCAAACTTTCTCCGAATCACCATAGGACTTGTTAAAACACAGTGCCGGGTCTCACCCCCAGACTTTCTGGTTTAGCAGGTCTGGGGTGGAGCGTGAGAATTTGCTTTTCCAACAAGTTCCCAGGAATGCCCCTGTTGCTGGTCCAAGATCACACCTGGAGAACCACTGCTCCAGTCTACCAGTTCCTTGAGAAGAACCTCAATTTCTTTTATTCAGTCCCAAACACCTAACACAGCCTGACGTATGGTAGACATTCAAACAGTGTTGAATGGAAGCTATGGGTGAACCAATGAATCTCTTTCCATTTCAGTTGGAGATAGAATGACAAATTAGTCTCACAGTACAAGAACCCAAGACACCCCTCCATTAATATTAAGCTCCCTATTAAAACAAGCAGAGGGGGACAGCCATTGTGCTGGGCTCTGAGCTACAGCACACTGACCATCTGGTGCTGCTGAAAGCTGGCATATGAAAATTTCACTTTTCTAAAAATGTATTTAAATTCAAGTTAGTTAATATACTGTGTAATTAGTATTGGTTTCAGGAGTACGACCCAATGATTCATATGACACCCAGTGCTCATCTCAACGAGTGGGGGGATGGGCTAAATGGGTGATGGGCATTAAGGAGGGCACTTGTTGGGAAAACTTACTGTTAATACATGAAATCTCCCCCCTAGAATCAGAGACTTGGTTTGATTGGAGATTAAAACAGTAAACCTTCTCTTCCGTTAAATCTCTTCTTTGATAGTACTCATACGTGAATAAGTAAAAGAAGACAAATAAGCCACTGGCATTAGTAATGTCTTTAGGACAACTAAATTCACTTCAAAAATGTGATAGTAGGTGATCTTTCCCAAGATTGACACCCTAAATTAGGTCAGTCAAATTTCTGTGGTCATCGGGAGTCTTGTTTAAAATACAGATACCCAACGCCCTCCTGTGGAGAGTCTAAACTCAAGTAGGTATGTGATGGGGCCCCTGGAATCAGTCTTTCTAACAAGTCTCCGATGGCGCCCTAATGGTAGTTTTTTTGTTTGTTTGTTTTTTGTTTTTTATCTCCCGAGCCAATTTTAATGTACAGTTAGGACTAAGGACCACTGCAAGAACCCAGGTAAAAGTTTTCCCATAAAACTATTTTTGACCTAATATTTTTCACCTGGAATAGGTTAGGTCATGGTGCAAAAGGCCAGGTTCTCAACCTGGAATGTGGCTTTGTTGCCCTTCAGTTTCCTGAAAGGAATAAATGTGTAAGGCATATCTACCAAAGATCATGTTTTGCGTCATGGCTCTATGGAGCTCGACCTACTCCAATAATAACAATAGAGCCATTAGTCAAAAGACCTCAGGAAAAGGGGAAACTTGTCACAGGGTGATGCCAATAACCCAATTATTCTGAATTCAAAAACTAAACCTTTAACACTTGTCTTATAGCATCAGAACCACGGGTATGATCTGGAGAAGTAATTAGCATATCAGAATATTATGCCGGGCAATGTCAGAGTAAAATAAAGGTAGGTTCTGGAATGTTACAGGGGATGGAACTAGGAATGGTCTTGCATTTCAGTGTTAATATGGTGGTGTCAACAATTAACTTTCCACTGAAAAAAAAATTTTCCTGTTTATACATATGCTCTGGTGGGAAAAAAATTTTTGATGTCGTTAGATACTATGTTTTGAAAAGAACTTCCTTTGTGCTGTTTATTTAAGGTGAATTATAGTTTTACTTGAGAAAGTAAGAATTTGTTTTTAAATCAAAATGTCTCAGAATCATACTTGTTTTCCTACCTCTCTTCACTCTCTTGCCTTCACATGAAGTCCCAAGAATAAAATCTAAGCATCTTGCCAACACACTCAATTGTACTGGCCTCTGCTCAAGGGTCTAGGGGAGGCCAGTCAAGCTATGGGAGGTCTGAAGCCCCTCAGTTCAATAAATTGTTTAGTGTGAGCACTAATTTTTACTGTTGTGTAATAAAACCAAATGTTTTCCAAAACGGACAGCAGACAAAAGTAGAAAAATAGGCTTCTAGGACACACACTCATGGAGACTTCACAGCTAAGAAGTCATTTTTCTAAAACATAAACAGTGTTGCAAAGTGCATTCATTCTTAGCACAGCACGGGCATACAGGAGCCGCTGGATGAGCGCCTGATGGCATTAGCTTTCTTTCAACAACTGTCCATGTCTTTCATTAAACAACTACCATCCAAAAAAAAAAAAAATCATTTCTTACAAAAGAATGCTTTGAGGAATGAAAGGCTGCAAATGTGCAAACTAAAGTTCATTGCATTTTTAATAAGAATTTCGAGCACAATAAAGATTTTATGCCCAAATATATTACAAAGGAATAGATGTAATGCTACATTAAATGGTTACTACACTAGGTTCATTTGCCTCTTTCTTTTTTTCCATGCCCAAAGCCATAGCCTTCCTTTTAAAAAGGAAGAAGACTGAGATTCATGTAATAGTCCCCATTTTTATGTCTGCAAGTCTTCAGGCATCATTTAGTCCCCTGGACCCTGCTGTTCGTGATGGCAGTCTGGGCTGCATGGGCCAAGGGAGGGAGGCATGGCCACAGGCTCATGCCTCTGCTAGGCCCTCCGCTTACCCCTTTCTCAAAGTGGCCAAATTCACCCTTAACAATTCCTCGGGTGGGAGATTCAAAAGCTCTCATGTGCAGAAACACCTACACCAAGAAAGCAGAAAAAAAAGCAACCTCCCTCTCTCCTATCACCCAGGTTCGTGTGACTATTTAAATTTGTTAAATTGGAGGGGTGTCTGGGGGTGGCTCAGTCAGTTAAACATCCAACTCTTGGTCTTGGCTCAGATCATGACCTTATGGTTCATGGGTTCAAGCCCCGAATCCAGCTCTGCACTGACAGTGCAGAGCATGCTTGGGATTCTCTCTCTCCCTCTCTCTCTGGCCCTCACCTGCTCTCTCTTTCTCTCCCTCAATAAATAAATAAACTTTAAATTTGCTGAGTTCTATAAAATTTAAAATTCCATTCCTCATTTGTACTAGCTGCACGTCAAAGAACTCCACACCCACCTGTGCCTAGAGACTGCCATATTGAACAGCACAGACATAGAAAGGTCTATCAGACAGCACTAGTCTCTTGAGAGCAGAGCCAAGGAGGGGAATAACAGTACCCTTGCCACTTGGAGCCTCAACCAAGAAGGAGAGAAGAAGACATAGGGCGATCCACTATTTCTCAGAGCATGTGTTTAGTCCCTCCAAATGCACCCCTATCTCTTCCCCCATAGGTTCCACCCTCTCTCCTCCTCAGATCTTTCCCGTATTTCCTGAGCCAGGGGGAGGACAAGGGGGCAGCGTGTGAGAGGTTTTTTGAAGGCAATTTTTGAAAAAACAAAAACAGTGAGTACCTCTTGTATTCAGCTCACTGGAGTAGCTTCCATGTGGAAGTTCCTCTTGTAATCCCTAGATGTTTAGCAGGGGCATATTTATTCAGGTATAATTAATATTATTTTATCTATTTATTAATGTTATTTATATAATTAATATATTATATTTTTATATGTTATAATTGTTTTTGCCATCATACTGTTTGGAATTTGGCATTTGTATTCATGCTGACTCAAGTAATAGCCATGGTCGTTTAATTTTAAAGCTTTAAAATAATAGTTTTAATATTGATGAAGAAGGATCTTGCTAATACTTTTTTATTTTAAAACCTTTTTAAGTTTATTTATGTACTTTTGACAGAAAGCATGAACGGGATGGTGGGAAGGGCAAAGAAAGAGAGAGAATCCCAAGCAGGCATGGGGCTCAAACCTACAAACCATGAGATTGTGACCTGAGCCGAACGCCACCCAGGTACCCGGCTACTGCTTTTAAATAAAACTCTGCCAACAATTCCACATATATTAAAATATAAAAAGAATAATAACTAATAGTAACGAAGTAATTTTTTTCTTCATGTGGGAAAAGCACAACACTTTTATTTCCAACACATCTGAGTGGAGCTGAAGAGACTGGCTTTAGCAGATACAGTTACATTCCCCAATATTCAGCTGTTCTCTGCTTCAGGGAACACAAATATTCTAACTCTCTCATCCCTTTGAACTTAGACATGGCCATGTAGTTATTTGTGACCAATGAAATGAGGGCAGAAGTGAGTATTTCACTTCCAGGCAAAAGCATTAATTGGTAGTTCTTGACTCCACACTTGTCCTCCCTGCTTTGATGAGCCCTGAAGCATCGTACTGATGGGTCACATCTTAAGATGGTAGAATCGCCATCTGTGAAGGAGATGACCACATGTAGCAGAATTCCCTGCCCACAGATGTACCAATCCACCCTACACATCACCCTACAGATAAAGAAATAAACCTTTCTTGTTGTAGCCACTGATACTTGGGGTTATTTTTATTGCAAGCACAACTAGCCTATTCTGATTAGTACACCAAACCATAACCAACAGAGTCTCAATGCTTTCATAGCAAACTGTTTCTGCTACTTAGAGATATGAAGCCAGATTTTTCCAAGTGTTTGTCAATTAGACACCTTTTGAAATATTACTATTTCTTCTTTTAGGGATTTCCTGAGAGTGGGTCTCTAGTAAAACTCCATGATGAGGTATCATGGATTTTATTATACACAAACACATCATACCTCATGTGCCTGGAGCTATCCCTTCAGTACTGTTTGAAATGTTACCCTTGCCTTCTGACACCATTGTTCTGTATTGTGCCCATATAACTTAGCTTCCTTGTGAATCCCTCCCTGACACTTCTTCCCTCCTGTGCTCACTGAGGCAGACCTTGTTACAGCACAACACATTGCACTGTTGCTACCCAGATACAAGAAAGTGCACTGTTGGGAGGGAGGAATCCTGTGGACTCATCTCCATTTCCCCAGTGTGCAGCACATTATCTGAGAGTAGATAACTACTAACTGTTTGAGTGGAGAATGAATAGATGTTTTCACAGGTTTGTTCATAACAAAGATTTGTTCTTTAGCCCCTCTCCATTTTTATCCCCTTCTTCCAGCACCATCTCAAAGAAACACACAACCTTTAAGAATAATGTTCTCTAAACACACCTTTGGGGCCAAATCCCTGAACAATCCATCGTGCCATTGAAGTTGTGGTTAAACTCACAATCTCTGAAAATGTCAGCCTAGATTCATTTTTTTAAGTGTTTATTTATTTTGAGAGACAGAGAGAGGGAGAGAGAGAGTATCCAAAGTAGGCTCTACACACAGCTTGGAGCCTGATGCAGGGCTCGATATCACCACTGTGAGATCATGACCTGGGCCAAAATCAAGAGTCAACATTTAACAGATTGAGCTACCCAGGTGCCTCTGTCAGCCTAGATTCAAATTCTAGTTCTGCTACTTACCAACATTACGATCCTGGGCAAGTTGCTGAACTTATCTAGGGGTCAGTTTCTTCATCTGTAAAACAGGACCTCTCTCACAGGCTTGTGAAAATCCAGTGAGTATAAAGCACTCAGCTTTAGTGTGTCTGTGCCAGACACAGAGTCAGCACTTCATAACTATTAGATCTAAAGGCCTGCTGTGCTCCAGGTACTCCTCTGGTCAGCAGTTCCCACGTCACATGGATGCTTTGAGTAATGCCACATCTCAGGTCCCACTTGTAGCCACTTAAACCAAAATCTGCTTTTTAACAAAACCCCAAGGTGATTCAACAGCACATTAATGTTTGAGAAGCACCACTCTAGAGTATTTCCCAGTTGCAACATTCTCCAATTTAAAATGATTTCAGGGCACCTGGGTGGCTCAGTGGGTTAAGCATCCACTCTTTTTTTTTTTTTTTTTAATTTTTTTTTTTTTTAACGTTTATTTATTTTTGAGACAGAGAGAGACAGAGCATGAATGGGGGAGGGTCAGAGAGAGGGAGACACAGAATTGAAACAGGCTCCGGGCTCTGAGCTGTCAGCACAGGGGCCCGATGCAGGGCTCGAACTCACGGACCGCGAGATCGTGACCTGAGCCGAAGTCGGCGCTCAACCGACTGAGCCACCCAGGCGCCCCTAAGCATCCACTCTTGATTTCGGCTCAGGTCATGATCTCAGGGTTGTGAGATTGAGTGCTGAGTTGGGCTCCCTGCCAGGCATGGGGCCTGCTTAAGATTCTCTCTCTCTCTCCCTCTGCCCTCCCCCCTCTCAAAATAAAATAAAATAAAATAAAATAAAATAAAATAAAATAAAATAAAATAAAGTAAAATAAGAAAGATTTCAAATGATATGAATGATCCTGTTTCCTTGAAATAAGAGTGCTTAAAGTAGTGGTTCTCTACCCTCACTATCCATCAGAATCCCAGTGTGAGTTTTAAGAGAAATCCCACATGGCTAGGCCCAACCCCACCTAAACCCAACCACCCCCCACACTAAGCCACCCTGCTCCCCAGAGACACATTTTTCAGGTGGGTGCAACTTAGGCATCCTATTTTTTTTAATGTTTTATTTATTTTTGAGAGAGAGAGCAGGAGCAGGAGCATGGGAGTGACAGAGAGAGGGGAACAGAAGATCTGAGGCAGGCTTCACACCAACAGCAGCAAGCCTGATGTAGGGCTCGAACTCACGAACTGCAAGACCATGACCTAAGCTGAGGTTGGATGCTCGCCCAACTGAGTCACCCAGGTGCCCCTAGGCATCCTAGTATTTAAAAAATATTCCCGGGTAATTTTCACAAGATTGAGACCCATATGCTCAGAGACAGCATGAAATTCTGACAAGGTCTTTGTGGTGACTGGGCTCACTGGGAAAAGAACCTGGGTCAGTAAAAAGCAGCTCATCTGTAACTTGAGGAAAGGGTTCCAGTATGCCCTGTCAGGTTTGTAGGACTTCTGCTGTTCTCCCCTCAGCTGTAATGGCCTGCGCTGGCCCTTCACACACACCCCCTCAGATCTCAACCCAGCTGCTTGGACTCTGGCCTGGAACCTTCACCTTCACTCCCTCACTGTCCACTCCATTCCAGTTCCATCCATCCCTGGTTCAGGTACTGTCTGCCGCCCAGGTCCTGACTTCTCAGTCCCTTCTGCCTGTTCACCCACATCTCCTGGTTCTGACCCAGGGCTGGTCCTTATCCCGATCCTGATCAGAACTAGAAGAGACTTTCTGAGGGCCATGGCTCTGAGGAAGAAAAATACAAACCCTTCCCCCCAAAGACTAGGGGAGCTGGGGAGGGATACTTATCTGCCTGAAGACTATAGAAACCAGGGTTGCCTGGCTGGCTCAGTTGGTGGAGTGTGCGACTCTTGATCTCAGGGTTGTGAGTTCAAGCCCCACATTGGGTATAGAGATTATCTAATTAAATAAAACTTTTTTTAAAAAAATGTAGAAACTGGCCTCTCAGACCTCAGGGTGCCAGCAGCTATGCCTCAATCATATGTCTTCCCATGCCAATTAACTTCAGCAGTGAAATATATAATAACAGAGAAGAATATGAAGCTATTAAAAATTGCAATTGTGCACTTTTTAATTTTGAAAATTTCATAGCAAGAATCTCTGGGGTTGACCCAAGTGTTGGAAAACAATGATTTTAAAACTTGCTCCTATCAAAAAAGATGTGGTACATATACACAATGGAACATTATTCAGCCATGAGAGAGGAAGATATCCCCCCACTTGCAACAACATGGATGGACCTTGAGCACATGGTGTTAATGAGACAAGTCAGACATAGGAAGACAAGTACTGTTTGATATCACTTACATTGAAATCTAAAAGAGTTAAATCTGTAGCAAACAGTAAAATGGTGGATACCAGGGGATTGAGGCTGTGGATGAGACAGACGATGTTTAAGGATACAAACTTGTAAGGAGTAATAAATAAGTCATAGGATCTAATGTGCAGTATAATGAATATACACAATAGTATTGTACTATAATGATGTAATATGATAAATACTACATCAAGAATCATATTACAATATATAAATGTATCAAAGTAACATGCTAGACATCTTAAACTTACACAATATTACACATCAAATTTATTTCATTAAAAAAAAAACCTGCTTCTATCAATTAAATAATGATTTAGTAGCACTAATTCTTGGTGCAATGGGAGGACATTGAAGGGTGTGAGCAGAAGTCAGACATAATCCAATCTGTATTTTTAAAATACAATTTGCATTTTTTGCCACGTAACAAATAAAATGCTGGGGTCAAGAGTGAAAGCAGGGAAACCAGTTAGGAAGCTACTTCAGGGGTCCGGGTACAAGAAGGTCATAAGTTGAACTTGGGTGATGACAGCAGAGGTCAACACAACTGGGCAGCTTCAAGAGATATTTTGGAGGTAGAGTTAACAAGATGTGCTGATGGATTCGATTAGGTAGGCAAAGAAGAAGGAATCAAAGCTGACTCCTAGGTTTCTGGAAAGGACCTTTGGAAAGGACCGTTTACTGTAATGGGAAAGACTAGCAAAGACAAAATCTTTGGACAGACCTGCCGGTGTTCTGGCAAGTACCCAGCAAAAGGAGGGGCGGCAAGTGGAACTGCCAGGTAGGAACTGCAAAAGCAGTTATCAGGTGTGCATTTAACACTAGGAGAGTCTAGTGATCTGGAGTGGGTCCTCAAACATCAGTGCACCTCCCCAAGTACCCAAACCTTCAGTAATTAGGATATTTGTCAGAGAACAAAGACAGATTCAAGCATGAGAGAAAAAAAACAAAGACACAGAAATAGCAAAAGATGGAGCTTGGGAACAAGCCATGAAGCAAGTACTAAGATCCAGGAACGCAGGTCCAGGGTAGGATGAGAGCAACCACAAAGGTCCTCTTTTCTGAGATGTATTCTCAGAACCCAGCACAGTGGTTACCTATGTTAAGTACTCCAATATTTTTTAAATGGCTTTATTTATTTAATAAGTACTTGTAAAAGGCTTACTATGTACCAAGTATCATTCTAAGTGCTTTAAAAATATCAACTTGTTTAATCCTCACAACAAACCCTATGCCCATCTTTCAGATGACAAAATTTAGGCATGTCAGATTAAGTCATTAACATTAAGTAATGGCATAGCCAGGAGCTGACCCCACAGTTCATGCCCCCAGCCATCATGCCACACTAGGAATAAATACATAAAGTCAGAGGTGCTTCCTTTAGCAAGATAGAGACTTTCACAAAGGTTACATTTACACTGGTAAATTCAAAGCTGTTGCTAAGATGAAAGCCTGGTGAATCTGAATGTACCCTTACACTCTGTGCTGCCACACCCACTGAATTATCATATTAGATTTCAGTGTCGGAGGACATAGAAAGGCAACACTATAGTGCCCACTTCCTACAGGGTGACGTACACTTCTTTAACTTCAGTACAGATGGTTGAATTCATGGTAGATGATCATCTGTCCCTCCTACTTTTCTGCACTGTATGCCTACATAGTACAATGGCCTTGGTACATTGACTTCTTTCTTTCTTTCTTTCTTTCTTTCTTTCTTTCTTTCTTTCTTTCTTTATTAGAGAGAGAGTAGGGGAAGGACAGAGGGAGGGGGGAGAGAATCTCCAACAGGCTCCATTATCAGCGCAGAGCCCAACTCAGGGCTCAATCTCATGACAGTGAGATCATGACCTGAGCCAAAATCAAGAGTCAGACGCTTAGCGGACTGAGCCACCCAGACACCCCTATTTTCTCTGTGGCTGTTTTAAATTTCTCTCTCTCATACATTTTTCACGAAAGACTATCTTTTAAAATCATAAGATGTTCAGGGCACCTGAGTGGCTCAGTTGGTTAAGCATCCAACTGAACATAAGCAGGTCATGATCTTGCGGTCTGTGAGCTCAAGCCCCGCGTTAAGGCTCTGTCCTGACAGCTCAGAGCCTGGAGCCTGCTTTGGATTCTATGTCTCTCTCTCTCTCTCTCTCTCTCTCTCTCTGCCCCTACCCGCTCATGCTCTGTTCTCTCAAAAATAAATAAACATTAAAAAAAAAGTTTAAAATCGTAAGATGTTACTGTAAGTCTATATGGTTCCTAACTACTGCAAAATATGCATCCACCACATTTTATTCATTTGCTTTCTTTGTGATGGACATGTAAGATGTTTCAAACACCCTGCTACCACAAACAAGACTGTGATGAACTTTTTGTTTATCCTTTACTGGACTTATGGAAGGATTTATCTGGAATACATACCTAGAAGGGGTCCTAAGATATTTACAAACTTTAACTAAATACTGAAAGAGATTGCTTTCCAGAATGGCTATATAGTCTAGACTCCCATCAACAGTACTTGGGGATTCCCACTGCCCACATCCTTGCCAATACTTGTTATTATCCACCTTTTAATTTTTGTCAGTTGGATGAGTATGGAGTGATAACTGATTTAAATTTTCTCTTCTCTCATTACTCATAAATTTCAGCATCTGTTCATACATAGTTTTGTTAGATTTCCACAATACTCTTGTGAAAATAACCTATTCATACCTTTTGACCATTTCTCTGGTGGATTTCTTATCTTCCTCATGTTGATTTGCAGTACATCATTGTATATTCTTTATATTAAGGTCTATATTTGGTTCCTTTTAAACATTGCGAATATCTTTCCCCAGTCTATCATCTGTCAGTCAAATGTATCTATGACCTTTCTACAATTTCTACAATAGGAACTTTTGATAAAATGACATTCTTTTTCTTTTTTTAAGTAGAATGGAAAAATGTGAAGGCCTTCAGCTTTTATAACTGTAAAACCATTCTTTCATCAAACCTTGAGACACAATGACTAAGGAGACAGCCTGATAATAAATAAATCTGAAGTTCTAATTCCCAGACCACTAAATTGGTGATTAAGGAATGCTTTTGGTGTATTCTATTAATAAGCTGAAGCCATTTTTTATTTACCCAACCTTGTTCCACAAAGGGTCTGAGGAAGCTTACAAGAAAACAAGCAATAAAATTGAAAAATATAAATAACCAAAAAATCAGGAACAAGGAAAACACACAGCAGAATAGAAGGTCAAGACCAGGAGGAAACTAAGAATGCAGACATGTAGGCCACAGGGTTCGATAAAGTTATTAATGTTGAGCCAAAAATTTGTCTCTGAGCTTCTTGGCAACCAGAGGGAAAAGGGAAAAGGGAATACAATCAGGCACAGTCAACGATACTCTCTTTGTTGATAAGAAAACATACAAGGTCCTTGGGGGAAGATAAACTTTTCCTCTCTGAGTTCTAAAAGAATTTCTCAGGTGGGCTTCACACTGGGGACAGTTCCCTCACTGACATCTCTATCAGAGCAATGCATCTCATTTCTTATAACATTTCTGTATAAGCTGATGGCCACCAAACTATATTATCAAACATGGAAAGTAACCCTGTCTATCATCTGCCAGTTAAATGTGAGGAGGAGAAGATGAAGAGGAGAGAAGGAGACCAAAGAAAAATCTATCCAAGCATGCAGTGTTTTAGACTTCAATTCAGTGTAAGACTCAAACCAAAAACATCTGGAAGAATTAATGACAAGTTAGTTAAGATAACACTAATTGCTGACATAGAACCCCCTGAAAATCTCAGTAGCCTAACTCTGAATTTGGGGAACTGGGGAATAGAAGTGTTTTTCTTTCTTTCTTTTTTTAAGTAGGCTCCGTGCCCAACATGGGCCTTGAACTCATGACCCTGAGAACTACCAACTAGGCCATCCAGGTGCCTCAGTCTGTTTCATTCATGTAAAGCCAAAATGAGAACCAGCCTCCTTCCATCTTGAGTCTCCACCATATTCAACATATGGGAAAAGACAAAGAGGACCATGCATGGGAGATTTTTATGGGCCAGGCCTGGAAGTAACAACACATCACTTCTGCTCACATTCCACTGGCTAGAACTTAGAATACTCTCAGCCACAAATGATCTGTTGTGTCTTTCAAATATTTCTTCATAAACAATTTTCAATGCCAAGCTTCAGCAAATTACAGCCTGCAGGCAAAGTCCACCTCACTGCCTGTTTTCACATGGTTCACAAGAATGGTCTCTCCATTTCTTAATGGTTGAAAAAGAAAGCAAAAGGGGAATAATAATTTGCAACATGTGAAAATTATATAAAATTCAAGTTTCAGTGTCCATAAATAAAGTTTTATTGGAACACAGCCAATAAAGTCTGCACTACACAACAACAAATTTAAATAGTTGCAACAGAGACCATATAATTGACAAAGTTGAAATATTTTCTATCTGGCCCTTTGTTGAAAAGGTTTCCAACCCCCGCTTTAAACTGATAAGAATTTATAGGAATTGAGTAACAGGTACTTCTATAAAGTGACTTAAATCATAAATATTCCTGACTGATGGTTGAAGTGAATCTGTAAGCATTAGTAATCAAATGAACTGATGGTAAAATTGATAACTTTTGGGAACATTGGTGAGTCTGAACAAGATTCTGGCTATTCTCCTACATTCAGAATTGGATAAAGAAGAACCTGCATGCAAAGCCAGGATTTTTCATAAGAGGTATTTCTGGATCCATACCAGTTCAAAAACAAGTAACTGATGAGCCATTTTTACATAAATAAGTAAAGAAACACTTGCTTATTTGGAAATTTGATTTCTAAACTTCTCAAATACCAAAGTATTTCTGGGGGTGCCTGGGTGGCTTAGTTGGTTAAGCATCTGGCTTTGGCTCAGGTCATGATCTCACGGTTCATGAGTTCGAGCCCCGCATCAGGCTCTCTGCTGTCAGCACAGAGCCTGCTTCAGCTCCTCTGTCACCCTCTCTATCTCTGCCCCTCCTCCACTCTCTCTCTCTCTCTCTGTCTGTCTCTCTCTCACTCAAAAATAAGTAAACATTTTTTAAAGTATTTATTCAATAGAATTGTTAGATATTACACTAGCATGGTTTGTTTTAAAATAATTTAAATAAATTTTAAATAACTTGCCATTTTGTTATAGAAAGGATACTATTTTTTAAGGATTGTAAATACCTTAATTCTAATGGTAAGAAGGTAAATGATAAAGATAAATGGCAAAGAATAATATTTAATGAAATTATATATCCATAAGTTTATTTATAAGTAGTTTCCTGAGGATTACGTTAGCATAACCTTCTTTGTTTCTTGATAACTCTAGAGTCAGATCAAGAACAAAAGTAACTCCTGGGGTGCCTGGGTGGCTCAGCTGGTTAGGTGTCCAACTCTTGGTTTCAGCTCAGGTCATGTTCTCATGGTTCACGAGTGTGACGTCCATGTTGGGCTCTGTGCTAACAGTGTGGAGCCTGCTTGAGATTCTCTCTCTCTCCCTCTCTCTCTCTCTCTCTCTCTCTCTCTCTCTCTCTGCTCCCTCCACTCACTCTCTAAATAAATAAACTTTAAAAAGAATAAAGAACAAAAGTAACTCCTTTTTATCAGAATGCCTTATCGACCTCAAACATTAACTGATAGCATTTCTTTCTACTGAAATTCCAAAACATAAATAGGTTCACAGGGAATATGTGCTGCTTGTACATACACAAGACCAGTTTAAGAATTTAGGAAAGAATAACATGTACCAACATATCAAAATAAACTTCAAAAAACTCAGCATTAATGTCAGTAGGTACCCCACCTTGAGTATCACAGTGACAGAAAGTGTAAGCCTCAGGACAAAGTTTGTCTTTTAGTCACTGTAATCATCCACAGCAAACAAAACCCCCAGTCCTGGGGACACAGGCTACCTGTGACCAGGATGCCCAAAACTTGGGAATGACCTCAGAGATCACTGTACCAGGATTTGATATCAAACTCCTTGTTCTATGCAAGAAGAACCTGACCACAGACTAAGAGACTTGTCCAGGCAACGCAGCCAGTGAGTGGCAGCATTGACATTAGAATCCAGCCAACCCTCTTCCCATCCTGTGCTTCTTCCTCTACACAATTCAGCCCTCTAAGCATTGGCTCTCTGGAGCCATCAGTTTGCAGACTCAAGCAAGGTTCACATAGCTTCCTTCTAAGGCAAATTCAAATTCAAGTCCCATACCACTTACTGCACGAATGGCTCCCAGTAAGACCTACAAAGCAGAGGCCTATCTGCTCTGTGGGGCCCCAAAGATCCTTTTCGTAAGAGCTAGGTTTACCTTGACACTTTGGCCTAAGGCTCAGAAGTCTTTCACCTTTCCCTTCAGACTGCATTGGTCAACCATGGTTCTTTTCTTCCCTTCTTACCTCCTACCTCTTTCCTATCTGGCATCTGCTTTGCAGATCATTCTTCCTTGGTGTGACAGAATGGTTAAAGTCAACAACCACACAACTGTTCAACTGCTGCCGAAAAATCCTGGGCAGCCAGGACCACTGCTTTTACCTAAATATTCCAAATTGCTGTGTGAAAATCCAGGATGTGTTTGTAGATTTATTTCTGCTAACATAGTGATTTTACTAACTGAAACCATGACAAAATTTGTCAATTTCTAAAGTTTTTTTTTTTTTTTAATTTCTGTTTCTTAAGTTTTTGTTTTTTTTTAATTCTAAGACATCACAGCCTGGGCCACTTACTCTTGGTAGGTTATTGGGGGTAGGGTGGGGGGAGTCTCTAATCAACCCAATTTAATATTATTTGGTGTTACTTAGCAATACTAAATAGTAATCTCCTATTTCCCCCTATTTTTGAATAGGACCAGATCTCAATTAACAGCATTGATTTATTTAAAATAAAAATAGCTGGGTGCCTAGGTGGCTCAGTAGGTTAAGCATTTGACTCGAGATCAAGCCCTGCATTGGGTTCTGGGCTCTGTGCTGACAGCATAGAGCCTACTTGGCATTCTGTCTCTCCCTCTCTCTTTACCCTTCCCCCTCACTCTCGTTTTCTCTTTCTCTCTCTCAAAATAAATAAATAAACATTTAAAAAAATTAAAAAGCAAAAGTAGTGATCTCTCTTTATTCTCTAGCTCCCAATTGTAAAATCTCACAGTCCCCAATTAACAGTGATTCATTTTAAGCAAAAATAGTAGCAACTTTTTATTTTCTCACTCATTCCAAAAATGCATAATGTTACTTTAGTGCTTCCTCTACCCCAAATCAGAGGGCTGAAGCTCTTTAAAAACCTAGCATGATAGATGCCATCAAAATGGGTAAACACTGCAATCCTGATTTTCAAAGTTCTTTCCTAGTAACAACTATCATTTTCTTTCTAGAAGTTCAACTATGATACTTCCAGGTGGTCATCTCCTACAGAGTCTGATTTTTTCACCTAGACCTACCCAGTGTTAAAACACAAAATCATGGCAATACAACCGCAAAGGCTGGGACACAGAATGTAAAGCATCAGAATTAAAAAGCTTAAAAAGGGCAGATATCTGGATGTTGGGAGCATATGAGTCATCAGGAGACTGGTTCATTTTTTATTTTTCACAAAGATACTTGAAGTTAGAGTTTCATATGAGTTATAGATAGAAGGGGCCATAAAGATCATATAGTCCTAGCCTTCTTTCAAAAAAAAAGATAGAGGCACCTGGGTGGCTCAGTCAGTTAAGCATCCAACTTTGGCTCAGATCATGATCTCATGGTTCATGGGTTCAAGCCCCACATCAGGCTCTGTGCTAACAGCGCAGAGCTGAAGGCTGCTTCAGATTCTGTTGTCTTCCTCTCTCTGAGCGACCCCCTCCCCCACGCTCTGTCTCTCTCTCTCTCTCCAAAAAAAAATAAATAAACATTTTTAAAAATTAAAAAAAAAAAAAAAAATATATATATATATATATACATATATATACAAGCAACCTAGTCTTGTGGCTAAGAGCTCATGCTGGAATTTGATGGCCAGAGTTCAAATCCTGACTCCATCATCTTCCATTCTATGAAGTTGGTCAAGTAGACTATCTTCTATGTAGCTCAGTATTCTCATCTATAAAATAGGGTAATAATGACATTTACCTCATTAGTTTTGTGAGGACTAAGTAAAATAATACGTATTTGGCAAAAATAGCTAATAAAACACTGAGAAGAAATACAAGAGATGAGAAGCTCTAACAAATATCAATACTTACTATGGAGCCTCTTGAGTGAAAATAATGTGGTTCTGGCAAATGAATAGGCAGACCAATGTAAGAGGATAGAAGGTAGAGAAATCAGTCCAACTACATATGAAATCTAGTGTATGGTAAGCAAACAACTGAGGCAAAGGAGGGCTTTTTAATATGATCTTGGGACGACTGTACAGACATCTAGAGACTCACTCTGTTGGTGAGGTTATGGGGAGACAAATAGTACAGAGAATGGAAAATAGTACAACCCCTCTGAATGGGTCATTTGCCAATGTCTAATGAATGGTTTTTGCATTTACCTTTCCAGAAATAATACGTATGCCTATATTATGTACACTTCTTCATTGTACCGTATTTGTATTTGCAGAATATCAGAAGCTACCCAAGTGCCCAGAGAAGACTGACTGAATAAACCATGATACTTACAATTGACTCCTAGGAAGCAATAAAATGGAATGAGGAATAAATAATAATAGTAATAATAATAATAATAAGTAATAATAATAATAAATACGATTTGGGAGAAACACTCAGAAAGAACCTATCTTTTAGTAAACACTTGGTAAATATTAAATTTTTTAAAATACAGATTAAGAAGTTAAGGCCAGGAGGTTATGTGACTTACTCAGTGTGACAACACACGGAGCCCTAGAGTTCCCAGTCTACATCAGTGACTTGACTTTGCCATTCTCTTTCTTACAAATGTTTTGATCTAGTAAATATTTCGATCTTGTATAAACACTAGCTTAGCTATAAACATTACTTAGCATTAAAGCAAGAGCTGAGGCAAATGCAAATGCTTTTCTCAAGAATTTAAAAAGTCCCATCGGTATGGATGCAGTTTGCACAGTGTTTTCTAATTGAAGGCACTTTTGTAATACTGCCCACATTTTCATAGCCATTTATGATAACTCTGCTGTTGTTGTCACTAGTTGTTACTCTTACAGCCCTATAAGAAGCATGATTAGTAGTATCCCTACTTACAAAATTGGAAACGGGAGAACAGAGTGGATCACAGAAACCAATCTCCCTACAAGCCTATAGTTTTATGAAATGACACAAAGATTTAGCTAGATATATCAGCTTCTTCCAGGAAATGTGAACATTTAAATTTTTATTTCTTCTGTATATAGGACTAACTCTAAAAAAAAAAAAAAAGTACAATTTGTATGTCACAAAAGATCAAATGAAGCCAAACAAGTCTTCTAGAATGAATTTGAAACAGAAAGTAATTCCATTATCACCAACCAGGGTAACATGCCCTGGTTTAATAATAATTATTTAAATCTTAAGCAATATCATACACTAAAGAAATACATAGAAGCTATATTTTGTTTTAATTTGGAGATGTAAGGAAAAGGGACTAAGCTTACCTAACTTCTGATATTTTAAAAGAGGATTTTTAAAACCTTTTGTAGGCAAGTGCCCAGATGTATGAACCAGGGTATCTGTTACAATGTTGTTTGTATAATGCATAAAGTAGACAACATCTTAAATAAATACTCAATAAGGGGAGGATAAGTAAGTAAATCATGGCATATCTCCATCGTGGAATACTATACAACCATCAACACTGATGATTAGGCATAAACTCATCATGTAAAAATGTTCTATTCATGAGAAAAAAAGCAATTATAAGAACACATGGGTGGCTCAGTCGGTTAAGCATCAGACTTCAGCTCAGGTCATGATCTCATGGTTCATGGGTTCAAACCCCACATCAGGCTCTATGCTCACAGCTCAGAGCCTGGAGTTTACTTCAGATTCCATGTCTCCCTCTCTCTCTGCCCCTCCCCTGCTCATACTCTCTGTGTCTCAAAAAATAAACATTAAAAAAAAAAATAAATTTAAAGAATAAATAAATAAACAAATGTTAAAAAAATTTAAGAAAAAAGCACTTATAAATAGTAATTTGTTATGGTCCCATTTTGATAAAAATCTAAGTGAAAATCATATCTCATATGCATTGGAATACATAGAAAAGAAAGGCTGAAAAAACACACATCAAAATAAGAATAAAGATTATTTCTGGGTAGTAGAATTATAGATTGGTTGTTTTTCTCCTTTATATTTTCAAACTGTTTACTCTAGTATGTTTCACTTCCAAAAAAAAAAAAAAAACAAACTAATAAAGCTTGTAGTGCATCAGAAAGAGATGTAGATGTAGATCATAGGGTATAAATTGATGAAAACCATTATTCCAAAATGGTTAATATTAAGAAATTATTTTTAATCATACCAATAACTTACCTTCTGCAGCATACTTCATAGCAAATATGAGAGAAATTGCTTTATTTTCCTTCTGTCTCTGGGTAAACAGTTACCAACTAAAATCAGAAGCAGAACTAAGATCAAAACATAAAGGTTCAGGATTTCAATTCCCATTGCTAAAGTTCATTAATTCAATAAGTATTTATTATGCAGCTACAATTTAAGGAACATAAGGATAAGTCATGAACAGATCCTACTCTCAGAGACCACAGTTACTAACAGAATAAGGAACCTACTGAATTAAAAAAGAGATAATGCCACAGAAAGGTATGTATGAAGGAGAGGTTTCTTTTTATTCAGGGAGTTAACAAAGAGTTATTAAACAATAAAACAACAACAACAACAACAACAACAGAGGTTCGGTATTGAAAAGTTGAATTTGTGTGGTTATATGATGTGCATTACCTTAGAACAATGAACTCTATATAGTACTAGGTGAAGAAAGAAAGCTGCAAAGTAAAATGTGGTTTAGTAACACATGTATACCTCAGCAATGTATATACCAAAATGTTAAAATGATAATCTCTAGATAAGGGAATTATAGGGTTGGGTTTTTTTTTCAGTCATTTTGCTATGTTGTCATGTCCTATTGTAGCACAACCCTAAAGTGTATATTACAATCAATAAAGAGGGGAAACTTGTCCATGGTGACCAAATAAAAGCTTGTATCATGCCATGATTAGTGCAGACTATGAAGGAACTAATGCTAACAAGATTGTGACCAGAATAAGGGACTTGCCCCATTTTCTTTTTTCTTTTTTAAGCTTATTTCTTTACTTTGAGAGAGAGAGTGAGCAAGCTGGGGAGGGACACAGAAAGAGGGAGAGAGAGAATCCCAAGCAGGCTCCATGCTATCAGCACGAAGCCTGATGTGGGGCTTGAGCTAACAAACCGTGAGATCATGACCTAAGCTGAAACCAAGAGTCAGACACTTACCTGACTTAGACACCAAGGTGCTCCAAAAGAGATTTTGTTTTAGCTGTAAGTCAACACTGAATGCTTAAAGAGCTAGCCATATTAGGAATTTGATGTCCCCTTTTCTGATACACCTGGTTCTGACTTTTTCCATCTGACAACATTGAATGAGTGCTACAAAACTATCATCTCTACTTTGGTGTAATGTTCAGAGAACTAAGTAGATGCTTACAGACTGAAAAAGGAACCAAAATAACCAGAACTCCTAAGCGTGTTCACAGTTATATGATCATGAATAATCAATATGACTTCACAAAGAAGGTGTCCTGTCTTGGTAATATACAGTGATCTTCTTACATAGCCAAGTAGCAGGCCTGGTAGATCATAGAACAAAAATTGATGAAAACCTAGCTTGACTTTAGGAAGCCTTTGGATCCTGCCCTATAAAACATGATGGAAAAATATGAACAGGAACAGACAACAAACTCTTCACCAGCTAACTATAGCTGGATTGGGGAGCAGTAGCTAAAGCACTCAAATTTAGGAGATCACAAATAGTGTTTTGTAACATCAAAGTGAACAACAAACAGAGATGCCAAAAAGGGTATTCAGAAGGGGAAATAACAGTTTCAGGTGAAACAGTATAAATAACCAGAAACAAAATTCAGAATTAAACTTGGTAAGAAAAATATGCTCAAAATATACCTTGATTGTGGGAGAGAAAGAGTTAAGAGATTATTTGGGTAGAAATCTGACTACCCAAATAGCAATTATAATAGCATTGCAATAGCAGTTATAACAGTGTTCCGACAATGGATATGGAATCAGGACTATAGCATACAAATGCACGTTCTACACACCCACATTAGCATTTAGCACATGGTATTGTCATTATTTGTTGGCAAGTCTTGCTCTCCCTCAAGTGTTTTTTTTGTTGTTGTTTTTTTTTTTTTTTTCCTTGCTGTATTCCCAGTACCTAGCAGAGTCTGGCAAGAGCAGCCTTTCAATAAATCCTTAAGAGTGAATAATATCATCCTCCTGTCTTCCTCGGGATACCCCACTAAAGCACTAAGCTCCCTCTTGGAGCTGTATTTAAAGATGGATATGAATAATTTTCTGACCATTCAAGGGAGAAGTTAGAAATGCTGGGGGGGGGGGGGCGGGCAATAAATGAGAATGGGATTATCAGTTTACAGAACTGGATTCCTCTATTTAAGGAAGAGAAAGCCGGGGTGTATTAGTTACAATGCTCAAATTCTGAAGAAATCCGACACAAAGAAAACATCTTTTTCTACTAAAAATGTCCCAAAATGGATGGGTCAGAAGCCCACAGGGAGATGAACCATTAAATATTGTAATGGATACTAACAACAACAGCAACAATGACAAAATTAAAATACATTTTACTAAATGCTTTCACAAAAGAGCTGGTGGCCTCTCAGCTCCAGTGATGAAAAGGTTATATGTGAGCCCTTGTGAACTAAGGAGCTAACTTCTCAAAAGCAAGCCCCTTCCAGAGCCAGGGACCCACAATTTCATAATAAATATGAATAACCAGACATCATCAGAACCTTTGCACAAAAATGCAAAACCCAGTTTTATTTTTATGATATTTATGTTCAATGCATCATAGGAGTCTATATCAAAATAGAATATAAAATATACTGTGGATATACAGGAAGTAGATTTCTGGAAAATCCCATACTTATCTCTTCATGTATACTTGCATAGATTTCTGTTTTAAATATTAGCTGGTTATTGGGGCGCCTGGGTGGCTCAGTCCGTTGAGCATCTGACTTTGGCTCAGGTCACGATCTCGCAGCTCGTGAGTTCGAGCCCCACATCGGGCTCTGCACTGATAGGATAGCTCAGAGCCTGGAGCCTGCTTCAGATTCTGTGTCTCCCTCTCTCTGTCCCTCCCCTGCTCGCACTCTGTCTCTCTCTCTCTCAAAAATAAATAAACCTTAAAAAAAATTGGTTTTAATTAGCTGGTTATTTGTTAATTCAGAATGCTCTAAATAAAACCTGACATTGAATATAATTATTTAAGTTTCAAAATGCATGACCTTTGTACCTAAAGTGTTCAGTATACACAGTAATATATGGTTGTAGTGAGAAATCATGAGAAAACAACCCAACTCTTGTTGATTCATCTGATCTATTTATTGAGTATTATACTGTTCTATTCTTTGGCCATTGTTTTTATTTGCAATACATAACTGTTCTAATAACCCATCTGTCACCATAAAGAACCTTTGGGCTTCCTCTCCTTTCCAAATAGCAGTGAAAGGGTCCCCCAAACCCACTGATTTAGCACCAAATTTAAATAATCCCAGAGACCCTCTCACTTTTCATATTGAGTAGAACAAGGTCACACTGGGCATCTTCCAAATGTAAAGGCTTAATTGGACTAATTCTTTCATGATAATAATGTATATTTAAGATAGCCACTAAAAATTGTCAATGCTAATTTAGTAGATCAATTCCATTAAATGCTTTGAACTTTTCACCACTTGCTAATCTCATTTATTAAAGCTGCTGTTTTTGTTGAAAATCTGAAGCTATAACTTAATATCAGATTACAACAGTTCTAGCCAGACCTAAGAAATATTGCCTTATATATAAAATATAACCTTAAAGGATCTTAAGTTGTGTTAAATTGCAAGATCCTACCCATAAAATTTCCTGCAGCCAAAATGCAGGGAAACCCTGTCAGTCTACTGGTAATCGTCATTATTGTACGAAGCTTTCAGTGGTGTTTTTATTTCAGAAATACAAGCTTTTTGTGTCTGAAGCACAGCTTTAACATCTGTGATTATTGATTATAGACCAACCTTCACATAACCACATGGTTCAGATTTTTATATCAAACGCCAAGTAATTTAGGTAATAGTTCAATTCGGGGCAATAAAAATGTCAAGATTTTGCTCAACATTTTGATGAATAACTTAAACAAATATAACTCATTAATGTAGAAATAATAACAGATCTGTTACTTAGCAAATGAAGAATTGGGAGAGAAGAGACACTCCACGCCACTATCACATATCCAACCATATAACATTTGTTTGGAACTAGACTTCCAAGGCTATTTTTACTCCCTGTGATTTACCACCAGTATCCTCTGGGTGATAGTTGAGGAAACAGATGCTGGGAATCTCTCTCCGCTCAGTTCCTGAGAGGAGAATTCTGACTCACAGCCCTGCCAGCTCCCTGCTTTGTACTCACACATGCGGAGGGGGGTGGAGTAAAACGTAAATGACTGTCTGATTTCCAGTCTCTCGTTGCCAGTTTCCTCAAAGTTTCCACTTACGCATTTGACTCCTTTACCAACTTCGTTTGAAGTTCCCATTCCAAAATCCTGAACGGCATGTTCCCAGGATACATTTAATTTTTTTTAAAAATTCATTCAGTGGGGATTTTCCAAATGAAATAAAAAATAAATAAATAAATTGAAAACTGGGGAGTGGGTGTTCTTTTTGTTGGAGTTTTTCTTTCACTGTTGACTGGGAATACTGATTACCACGGCGGGAAGAGCAAGGGAAAAGAATTGTAAAATATTCCCTGCCAAGCTTTAAGCCCACTTTCTTGTGGAGAACCATTACCTTCCCAAAGTTTCATAGATGCTGTTACTTATTGTGAACAGATTTGAACTAAAATAGATCTGCATCTATTTGGAGATTAAGTTCTTAATAAAAAATTAATGTTTATTAAATTTCTTAGATGCTTTAAGAAAGAATAAAGCATCTAAGCTAACAAGAATAGAAGGGGGGAAACTATGCAGTTTAAATACCTTTTATAATGGATTTAAAACAGAAGCACATTACGGATTGAGAATTCAGTTTCACAAGGCAACAGTTTCTATTAAAACTACTATTTTATGGAGAAATTAAATTCACTGGCCAATCTATGTTTTCACAAAGCTTTTTTTTAAAAACCTACTTTATTTTAAACAATAAGATCTATTTAGGTGATTTTTACAATTTAATTTTCTGTAAACCAATGAGATTTCCTTATTCAGTACCGCTGAATTACCTATTAATCCTTACTTATTAATCCTGTTATTTGGTGTTTGATGATAACCTAGAATAATTGACTTAACCTATTTTTACATTAGGAAAATTTAACAATTGTTATTGCATTTCAGATAAAATGAGTTTAAGCTGATGAATTAGGCCTCACAACGTAAAGGCAGCACCTTCCATTGGTGCGTCTATGTGAAACTGAGGCATCAAGTCAATTTACTAATTTCATGAAAATCTATCCATTCTTTGGGGGAGGTGGGTTATTAGCATATAGATCAAGCAACCACCTAAAGGCTAAATTATTGCTTTTCCTTCATAAAGACATCTAACCACACTCAAGGTTACCACCATATGATTCTCTGTGGAAGACCACACTGGTAGACTGGGCACAAAATCACTACCACCAAATAAATATTTCTTACCAGCCACAGATATAAATATAGATACATAGATATATAGATACAGATATAGACATAGATATAGATACAGATATGCTGTGCCAAATTAGTAACACTTTAATGGAAAATGAGGCAATATGAATGAAGAAAACCACTTTATGAAAAAATCTGGTGGGATGCCCACACTGAGTAGAGAAACTTAAAACACAAGAGTTTCTCCAGTGGAAAATCCTCACCGCTACACATCAAGCAAAAAGTCAACATAAAAATAGACACAAAAATCCATCCCCCACTAACATTTGCATAGATATTAAAAGAAAACCACACGCACATGAAAAATATATATGATGCTGAACTCCTTTTGTACCTGCAACAGATAACTGATGCCTAACAGTTACACTCTTGGGCTCTGTACATGTACAAAAACATCAAAATAACCAATTGATTTGGTCAGACATTTGAGCAAAAAGTCAGTCAACCATCTAGGTTACCTAAAAAACTATTCAGCCACTGAGACAAGGTGATAAACTCACTACTTACATATAAATGAAAAAAGACAGTGTCAACAATATGCTTATTGAATATGACACAGGCAGGAACAGGGGGAAATTTTTTTAATGAATACTTCAACTCTGGCACATGAATCACAAAATTAAAATCCCTCCAATATACACAACTACAATTGCCTAATTGAAAAGGCCCAGTGTCAGCACCAACAGGGGTAAAACATAACTCTCCTTTTAATATATCCCTGTGCCGTCAAATGGCCTAATAAGTGTAATATTGAAGATTGATTCTACAGCATCTCAAGGGTTAAGTTCTGTGTTGTGAATAATTTTGAAAAAGTATTCTAGGAAGAATCAGGCTTAGGCTAGTTCAGCAAGAGGAACCGTTCCATAATGAGGCTTGGCCTGGCCCAGTCCCAGTAGAATTAATTTTGTGCCATAGAACACCTAGATAAATTAGTTTTCCTTTAAATATTGAGTCCTAAAAGAGTTAAAAGAGGGAGAATATCAATCAATAATTTTTAGATTAACTACTTTGTATATGACAAAACAAAATTAACTTTGTCATTATAACCCCTTATTCTGGCATTTCAGATGAACCCCAAGTTTAAAATAAATAATTGGAGATTTAAAAACCAACCAAACATGTGCATTTGTTTCTTGGTACAGAATACTAACTCATTGCCTGGTTTGTGAAAAGAAAAGATTACTCGTAACATCTTGCAGAATTAAAATATGGTTCCTATTTTTAGTTATTAAAATAATTATATCCAAGAATTAAGAATTCTGAAAATATATAGAACTATACTTTGTGGGGTTTTTAAATGGAAATACTGGAGCAGTTAAGCTTTGAAATTAAGTGGAAAAATAATCTCTCAGTTAACAATGTTAGATTCTTAAAATTATATTTTAATTGATTAATTTCCCCCAATGTCTACCCATTATTTCCCCTTATAAAATTGATTTCTATGGAAATATTTGTGCAGAATTAAAATCATGGCTGCAGATGGCAACAGATATAAGCTAAAACTCCCTGGTGTTTTAATGGCTTTTTCTGGTTAAATGCCTACCAAAAGGTAAGTACAAGATTTATTTCAATAGGAGATGAAATCGGGCTTTTAACCTGGCCAATTGCCCATATAAACAATCTTTACTGTTATTTGGTCATCATTTGGTAATTAAAATGGCAAATCACAACCATGCTGAATTTACATCCATGTGCCAAAAAGTTATTTAGCAGATAACTAGAGATAGAGGAAATGTCTCTTTAACAGATTCTTTTAAGAATACATCTACAGGAAGCATCCGGCTTTCAAACAGTCATAAAAAACAAGAAGCAGTTGAACAGTGGCACCCAGAGGTGAAAAGTGTATTACTTCTAGAAATTTATATGGTTAACCATCATCTGTTTCTCAGCCATCCTTTATGTCACTTCCAGATTTTTTACTAGTAACATACTAGAAATAATTTTTTCTTAGTTACATATCAAAATACCATATTTTAACAAATAAAAATAAATGCCTTCATTTTGAAAAAAGTACTTCACTTCTGAATTAAATTGTGTACCCTTCAAAACAATAAGCAAGCCCACTAACATCAGGCAAAATACTTTCCAGAACTGAATATAAAGCCCACTCGTCTACCTCTAGACTAACCGACATTATTAGCAAAAATATTTTTTAAGAAATGGTTCTGTGACTATTACACAATTTCCATATACCCCATATTATGTTTTTTTCTAAAAACATTTATGTTGAACCATTGTATATCCCTGAACCAAAATTATAACCTGGGGACATTTTAAGAATGTTCTGTTGAACCCTCCCATTATCATGATAGCAGAAGATGGGGATGGAATAAGAGCTGGGCAAGTAGGAGGAAAGGAAAGAAGAGTACTGTTTTATTCCACAGGAAGTTTAAAAATAACAAAATCTATTTTGACCAAAATTAAAATGAACCTGTGATTTTTTTTAATTAAAGAAGCTCCATACCTTTTAACGTGCCAACTAGCAGCTGCACGAAGCATTTGACTGGTGCTGAGTTCCTAAACTAGCTGCAGAAAAAACACATCCTCCCCAGTATAATCACCTTCGGGGAGGCTCAAATAACCTTAGTTTGTGGGGCCAGAGCAGGTCAGGTTTTTTGAGAGCCTCAGAAGCAGTCTTATTTTTGCTCTTGAACTGAATTGTACTTGTGTACTTAGCAGAGTGGGTTATGTCTAAGGTACCACCAATTTTCATCTATTACTGTGTTTGCATTACCTTTTGTCAGATGTTTTCTCCAAGATTCCGCTGCTTCTTTTTAATCACCTAAGAAGCAACACTGATGTGACAAGCTCCAGAATAAGGCTTATTCTTTCTGATCTTCATCTTAAGCCTAATGATGAGAAATGGGCTCCCATAAACTTGAAAAAGGCAGGGAAATGCTGCCAAAGTCATTATCCGCTACTTTGAATTGGAAAGAAGAGCTGTGTCCCTTTCTAGAAGAATATTAATAAAGTGTAAAATAATTTTACAAAGCCTTCATCGTTTCATATGTGAAGTAAAGGCAATTGCTCAGCTCCATTCAAAAGAAAAACAAAATGCTTCATCTCCTACTACCTGAAATCTACATCAGAATATATCCTCGATTTTGCAACTCAGGCAGTGTTCAACTGTCTGACAAAAGGAGAGAGGATTATGCAGGCACCAAAGCTACTATTAAGATCTCTCCCTTTTTGATACCTTCTTCTTGTCCCTTTTCCCCTTCTCCACAAACAACAGTGTTGTTGCCTAAATCAATATTTTGGCATTAAGGAGTAGCTTCTAAGTCGCCAGCACGCAATTTGCCTGCGAAGAGGCTGTGAACTGCCGCTTAAAAAAATGCCTGTCTGCCTGCTGCTTGTGGCTAAGACGCGTACTGCGAAATTGCGGGCGGCCTCGGACTCAAAACCACACCATCGTTGCCCATATTTGGTAATTCCATTACGGTAACAGTGTGAAGGAGCACCAGGCTTACAGCATTTTGGAGCAGATCTGTAGGAAGCTGCTGCACATGGACCATATTGATCTCTGCAGCCATTCTTAGAAAATCTACAGCTGTTTCCAGATCTGCGCCCCACGGAGGCAAAACACAGCGGTAGATCTGGGCGCCATCTAGTGGAATCCATGGATCTGGGGGAGTCGGCAAGAGACTGGGGGGTTGTGCAAGATTCTGGGAACAATCCCTACAGCCAACCTGTAAAAGAAAATTTTTGTTTCCTTTTTGCTTCAAACTACAATCGAAGCAGTGGGGAAGGACACTTATCTAAAAACAAAGAAAAAGTAGAACGAACATGTATTAACTCAAATGACTCTTACAGGAATTTCACAATCGGTTTTTCAGTATGAAGTTTAAGTCTTTGAAATATCAAAGTGCTTCATTATTTCTGTATTTATTATGAGAAGGAAAATATGAAAAGTTTATTTTGCCAAAATATTGCCATTTTCTCTCTCCTATAATCTGCCAAATTGGATACTGTACAGTTACGTTTTACTTTAAGGGTTTATAACTCAGTGGGGCAATCCAAATGGAACTGAATTCTTATTCTTCCTACCATCTAATAAATATATGCATGTTAAAGATGCTGCTTATAAAATACTCCACCAACTATTTCTCCCTTCCTCACCCCAATACCATCCATTTCTAACATCTCCCCAAAGATGTCTTACTCCTTACCCTCTGTTCTTTGCCCACACATATCTTCTAGATGAAAGGACTTCAACTTTCTTCTTGGCAAAGTTATGTCTACCACTTAGTATAAGATCAAATTCAAAATACATTTCCTGGAAACCTGTCCCCGTGGCTGAGCCACATCACTTGCTACTTTATGTTACCAATCATGTCTTTTTTTGAAGTATAATTGCCAAACAACATTAGATTAGCTTCAGGTGTACAACATACTGATTCAAAAATTGTATACATCACACCGTGCTCACCACCATAAGTGCAGTCACCATCTGTCACCATATGTTATTACAGTACTATTGACTGTATTCTCTGTGACATACTTTTTAAATTTTTTTTTATTGAAGCACAGTTAACATACAATATCATATTCGTTTCAGGTGTACAACATCCAAACCTGTCCTATTTAACGTTGCCACTTGTCTGTGACTTCCTACTTGCTTATCTCCACAAAGAGGACGTTTGTATGACCCCCAGCATCTACCACAGTGAAGAGCCTATTAAATGTTGAATAAATAGCTATGACATAAGTAGATGACTGTCTCTATTTAGATATGTTAATAAATTGTCTGATTATTCTTTTTGTGGGCCTAAATATACCAACGGTAACTAGCTAGTAAAACTGAGCTTTACTAAAGCAGTTCTTAGAAGAACTCATCATTTTCTTATTGGACGCTCACAACAGCCCTATGAAAGAAGCACTACTACCCTCCCTATCGTATAGTTCATGGAAGCTGAGTCTGAAAGATTAAGAAATTCACCCAGCAACACAGGTCAGAAGTGGTAGGGCTAGAACCTGACTTCAGTCCGCCTCTGGAACCTGTACTCAAAACTACCTTGCTGTATTTTGCCTGCCTTCTATGTTGTTATTAAATATATGAAACACCCTGCTCTTATTACTGGTTGTATTATATTTCAGTGATTCACGTTACAAAAACTAAATAGTTATCCCTTCATCCCATGTAAGATCAGTTATTTTAGATAGCTGCTAAAATGATTCAAGTTGTTCATATTTTTTACCATGTTTGTTCTTCAAAGCTTGCTATAATTAAAAGACTTGTGCAGAGGAAGGAAAAGAAATTACTTCGCTGATCAAAGGACTGATGTAGGAAAATATGCAAGCTGACTGCATTGAGCTAAGATTGCAACAATGAAGTGGAAAAACTAGGGGAAACGGGGGGATCTGGTAATAACCGTTTGTTTTTTTCAGTTCACCTGACTTCTTTAAACATTTTAATTTAGAAATGCTCCTCACAGTCCTCAGGCTTGGCCTCATGAGTAAGCAAATCAGGAACCCCATAAGAACCACCTGTGGGGTTTCACATCAAGAAAATTAGAAAGAGCTTCCAACCCCCTAAGATATTTAAAGATGTTTAAAATTGCATACTTAGAGCATCTTGCCCTTGACTTAACCAAAAAGGGAACAACATTGGTCATAATTGCTCAAAACTGGAAATAACCCGCATGTCCCTAGACAATAAAACAGATAAATAACATGGTAAATTCACATGATGAAATATTATTCAGCATTGAAAATGAATGCACTTATGTCACACACAACACAAAATAAAATGTCTTATTTTCTAAAATCTGATTTATTTTTTACTAAGCAAACTCTACCCCCAAAGTGGGGCTTGAACTCATGACCCCAAGATCAAGAGTTGCATGCTGTACCGACTAAGCCAGCCAGGGACCCCAACACAAAATATAATTTTGAGCAAAAGAAGCAAGACACAGAAGAATACATACACATAATTCCACTTACATAAAGTGCCAAAACAAGCAAAACTAAACTATTGTTTAGGGCTGCATAACTCAGATTAGAAAAGCACAGAGCTAGTGGCTGCCTCTGAGAAGAGGGGGAATGATGGGAAGGGAGACACAAGCAATTTCTGGAGGTCCGGCGATGCTTCCTCAAATTGTACATCGTGTTATGTTCACTTTTCTGTTTGTATGTTGTATCTCACAATAAAAAATGTAAAATAAGCACATTCAGTGGTCATTCCAAAAATACATGAGGAAAAAGAACACATTAAGCTTTATCCATCATTTATGTTTTGGTGAGAATAAGTACATTAGCTCTACGATTGCAGGAAGACTTGCAAAGGGAGGGGAAAAGATTAGACATGAAGATGCTAAATTCTAGAAGGCAGTGGTTAGATCTTGAGCTCAAGAACCAGGAAGAGCTGGATTGGAACTAGAGGCCTGCTACTTGTCAACTGTAGGCCTTGGGCTGGTGTATAAACCTTTCAAACCCTGCACTCTCCACCTATGAAACGCAGATCACAGTAGGCCCTACATCACAGGGTCATTATGAGGCCCACACAATGCACTGGTTTTCATTAATTACCCAGCAAGTGTTTTTTTCTTTCTCCGAGATTGGGAGCAGAGGAGGAAATCACAGGGAGTAGAAAAGGAGAAAAGTGAGAGACTGCACTCACTGTATTTCCTTTCCACTCATCTCTGGATCACTCATTAGCCCCACTGGCTCTGCAAACCCTTCACCTGAGACTGCTCTAGTAAGAGTCACAAGGGACCTTCTTGGAACCCAACAAACGTCTTTTTCTCAACATCATTTGACATCATCCCTGAGCTGTTCTCTTCTTACAAAACCCCTACCACTGCCCTTGACAGTCAGGCCCTTTCATTTCCCTCCTGTCTTCCTATAGTCTACCTACCTGGTCTCCTCCAATGTGACCCCTCCCCAATCCTTTCCCTATGCTTTAGCCAGAGAGTTTATCCTAACAAGTAAATCTCATCATTCCTCTTCCCTAGAGGCTTCATAGGAACCTCTGTGATCCTTAGCCCTGGAGAATCTAGTGTGTCTTCTTCCTGTCTGTCTTTAGACTCATCTACAGCTATGCTAACCCACTCAAACTCATTTGAACCTTCTCGTCTTTAGTCCACCTACTCTCTCTGCCTGGAAGGCCCCACCCTGCCACCCTGCCATTCACCATATTGCCTGTCTCACTTGCAAATCTTTAAAACTTAAGGCAAGTCTCCTTCCCACACACCAGCCACCTCTTTCTAGATTACACACCTTCCTTTGTAATCAATACAATTCCTGATCATTCTTGAGCTACTACAGTATTTGTGTGATGGTCTATATCCTCATAAGGCTGTATACTCCTCAAAGGTGGATGCTATTTCCTACTCACCTTTGTACACCACCACCCAACACAGTGACCAACAAAAACCTGCTCAAGTGAATGAATAAACTGGGCACAATCTATGCTCCCTTCACGGTGTTACAGGACTGTACTGCTGTCTCCTGCAAAAACCCTCTCTCACTCCTTCTGCAAGAGAAAAGACTCATGTGCCATATCCTTGTCCCGTAAACCCTGTCTTCTAACATTTATTGGTCTTGTCATCATTATTTTTTCACCTGATATTTTCCTAATCAAAAAATTTACAAAGAAATTAAAGCTATCTGATCTTGTTCAATGTACTTTGTGTGTAAATGGATGGCCCTGGGTTAAAACCCTAGCTCGACCAGTAACTAGCTGCGGGAACTTGAATATGTCATTTAATCCCAAGAATGTTTTTCACTCTGAAATGAGGGTAAAAATATCTACCCTGTGGCTTTCTTGTGAGGCTAAATAAACTAATGTACATAAAGCACTTAGCATATTGCCTAGCACAAGTGAGTATGTAGTAAGTAATATCTATTAGTATTAATGTACAATTAACAGTTACTTTGAAGAATATAATTTGTTAATCATTATACTGCTCTGTATTTTTCAAAACTGAGGGTCACCTTGATTTTAAGATTGAGGCCTTAATAACAGGAAAGATATTATATACATACATACATATCAAATGAAAAAAACCTTAAAACATATGCTTGTATTACATATGTGTATATGTATTAACAGTATTACTGTCATATGTATATGTTTATATATACGCATATGTATGTACATTATATATGCATAATATATATGCATACGTTATATATACATATTGTATATATATGTGTGTATTATATATATATTAACAGTATTACTATCTTGTTTTATAACTGAAAAAATATCTTAACTGTAGTAAGTTAATAAAATATAAATAGATTCCACTCAGTAAATACTGAAACTTTCACAGTGGAATCTACATCACTTATTAAATACATATCAGTCGTATGTATTATTTCACTGGTGAAATGTGCTTTAAGTATGTAACATGAAAAATCCAAAACCACAAACTTAGCTTTTGCTATTGCTATTTTCTGTACATAATGCTTCAATTCAAATCTGATTAAGTTTAAATGATGGTTTTAAAGAATGCAGTAAGAACAGAAAAACAAAAATGAAGGGAAACAAAATTCATTAAGCTAGAACTGTATGAGGAGACTTACATGGCCTTTGGAAATATGAAGATAAGAACTTTGGAATTTATTCCTCATCTTTATTTATATGATAGGGATATTATATATTTGTATTTTTAAAAATCATTAATCTAGAAGGGAAGAATCTGTTTTATCTACAAAACTTACTTTCTCTCTCCCAATTGCCCCCAAAAAAGGAAAACCAAACGTGAGCCACTTTATTCAAAAAGAAGAATCTCATGACAATAGGATTATTATGACAAGCATTTCCCATACTTTATTCTTCATGCCCAGAATGACATTGGTAAGATAAGACCTTGTAAAAGTCCATAGCACTTATTTTGAAGTTTAAACTATCATGGTAAAAAAAAAAAAAAAAAAAAAAAAAAGTCATTTCCTTAAACAGGAAATGTATTAATAATGGCACAAAAGACAGTACCAGTCATACTATAGAGTACAATGTTTCCCTTCAAAAAGAAAATAATATCCTTATCCTCAAAGGGTAGTAATTCTTGAACAGAGTTGTTTAAAAAATAAATAGAGGGGGAAATCCTGACACCCCCCCCCCACATCTCACATTCACATATATTTTGTTGAGTTCTGATCATGTGATTTAACTAAAGACTTAAGTTAAGACTATCTGAAATTTAACGTTACAATATCCTCTAGTTCTCACCAATCAAATAAGTTCTCTTTGCTTTATACATGTATTTTACACTAATATTTGCAAAGTTATCATAATTTTGCAACTGTTCCATTCTGGTCAGCATTGTTCCCCAGAAAAGTTCTGCAAAGAATGACTTACTGAAATACATTTTTAGAGACTCCTGAAGTTTTTAGATTTACTTATAGAATAGGAATTTAAGATGGAAGCATTTGGGGCATCATTTAATTTGTATTTTATTTACTATTACTTTGGTTTAGATAGTATGTGGGGGGGGGGGTAATTAAGAAATGTAATTATACATGGATTCAAAGTCCTGAGGTGTTGCAGTCTATAAGTAAAAACATATAACCTTATATTCTGTTTCAATTCACTGCCTAACTCATTTTACCAACAGGCCTGATTTTCCTATTCTTACCTAAATAAGATTTCTCCATTTGATTAGAATGGCAAAACTTTAGTCTTAGTTTAGCCCACTAGCTGAGGAGTGTGTGTGTAAGTTCCTTTGTGTATTGATCACCTACTGGTTAATCAATGGTATTATTAAATCCATCCTGAAATACAATAAACTAGATTGTGTCTGTTCACTTCATAAGATCCATCAAAACACGAGTGTGGGTCAATATTCCAAACTTTTTTTCCAAAGTAGCTAACAACCAGATTTCCTGCAGTCAGTGGATGCTAGCACGGGACTCTGTCTGTGGACTGAGGCAGTTCACTGAGTCAGCATGTTTGTGAATAAAGATTACAGGAAGATTGTTAATCCAATGCAAGCCCTCTATTCTCCAGGCTCTGGGTATACATTGGTTTCTGGAAACAAACGTTCTTTAACCTTCTGAAACTAACTTTCTAAGATGGGACACTCCCAAGTCTCCAAAATTGTTGCTTTTCTCTTGAGTCAGCACCCTCAGGATCCAGGATGTAGATTATTCTCTTGAAAATAACTTTTTACTAAATACTGCTTTGAGGAGTCATTCAGAAAATACTTATTCTTAAAGTCTGATTTTTATGGGTAAAGGGGATCAGTTTGGGCTTGGTAATAACACCCACAAAGAGGAGATTCTTACTTTTGTGTAAAGCTGGAGGTTGCATAAATACATGAACATGAAAAGACACATCTTTTCAATGTGAATTACCTGAAAAGACAAGCAAGAGAAAATATAGTAACATCAAATCCACCTAGCTATCAGACTTGGATTCACTTGAATTCAGCTTGTGGGTGGGGAGAGGGTGTTGGGGAATCACTCCATTAGGCTGATTTAGTAAAAGCCAAAAAATATGTTCCTGAGCACAGCATGGATATAGGATGACTCACTCTTCTACTGTTTCTTGAACTGTTTTATGAGCAAAGATGCCTGTTACTTTGGTGCGATTCGAGGGGAATTTTAGGAATCTAGAAGCTCCTCTTTCATTCAAAAGACAAATAGACCCAAAAGAAGAATTTTTTTTTCCTGTCTCAAAATATCTTCCTTACTATGTGTGAAATTTCAGCATCATTAAAGTAAATAAAAGACCAAGTCTGGGTATTCTAGGGAGACAGAGACCGTAACTATCTCACAGTTCCATTGCCAGGACAAGACTAGTGCCTACCACAGACGCTAATCAATAAATAACCAATCTGTCGAATGAACACATTTCCTGACACTTGCATGCAAAGGAGAGTTTTTTAATGTTGTTCGCTTTTTTTTCAATTTTCTTTCTAATCTGCAAATGCTAGAATTTAAAGAAATTACTGGAAAGTGAAAAAAATGGGAAATTTCAGAGTGAATAAAATGTACTTATTCTTTCAGAATAATTGAAATGAAGGCAAATTTTAGATTTGTAACAATTTTTTTTTTTTTTTTTTTTTTTGGCCAGTCTGGCTACAGTCTAACAAATGAAAGGGAAAGAGTAAGTGCTACCGTGTAACACATGAATTTGGTTACTTAACAGTGGAGTATATTCCTTATCATCAAAATTTTGTGACCCAAAAATCAGTGGGTGGTAGTGTGTCCTTGTCTTGATAAATTCCTATAAATCCTAATTCTAACTTTATTTAATTGAGCAGTTAGGGTGGGAGTGGTGGGGTAAGTGACAAAAAACTAATTCCAGGACATAGATCCTTGCTATAGCTTCTTCATGTTATCAGATACCACAGTGATAACATTTATCATTGGGACTGAGTGTTAATACATTAAAGAAGGACAAAAAACTGATGCTAGAGACATAACTTTTTTTAGATCATTTTAATCTGTATTAAAATTCTTACATGAACAAAGTCATCCCCCTTCCAAGGGCCTATGGGCCTGCGTTAATTTGCATAGTTTGTAACCTTAAGTCTGAATAAGGCATTGGAATAAGTCAAATGCGGGGCTGTGTACTGCCGTATTATGCCAACTATCAGATTACCTTTTAAAGAGGGAAAAAAATATATGGCAGGCTTCGTTTCGACACTTGAAAGAAAAGGCAATTGGGGTATGTTAAATTCAGGAAGGAAAATGGTTTAGTTGCATCTTTGTTAACAATTCAGAAGCATCCATTGTATTACTTCTGCAATGGTATTGAGCTAGTTTTATTAAGGCAAATTTATAGCAATGTTAGAAATTAATACCACTCTTATTTCCTCCACTGCCTGACTTTATTGAATGCCATGGGGCATATTAATCAGTAAAGCCAAGTAGTGCATGAAATAAAAGTATAAATTAACCTGTAACATGAATGTAAAAGGGGCTTAATAAAATAGAAATAAATAACACTTTAATGATAATCAACCTGCCCTGTCTGAGCCAAGCAAAAATTGTGATAATGCCAAACACGGGGTCTAAAGAGCCCTATATGTTTTTATAAATTTAGATGAACCGAGCATTGACATAGAGATCAAAGATGACAATTATGGCCACATAAGCCACAAATGATGTGTTGCATGAATCCTGGCACTATCAGTGCAATAGACAAACATATGTAGTGCATTAAAAGAATCTGAACACCGAGCAGCTAGCTATTCTAAGTTTCCACTCTTTTACTACCCTGAATACACCAGATCTCATCTAAGTTCCCACTTTACATCAGGTAGTTTAGAAAAAAAAAATTATTATCTTACTGGGTTCTCCCTGCCAATATATTCTGGCTTTTTTTTTTTTTTAAATATCATATGTGGCTATTTATTTATTTATTTATTTGGGGGAAGGGGTGTTGTGCAGAGAGAGAAGGAGAAAAAGAATCCCAAGAAGGCTCCACACTGTCAGCACAGAACCTGACGTGGGGCTCAAACTCACGAACAGTAAGATCATGACCTGAGCCAATATCAAAAGTCACTTAACCAACTCTCAAGGATGCTTGACTGAGCGACCCAGGTGCCCCTACTATGTGGCTTTTAAGTGTATTGATGTAAACTGTATTTTCTTCAAATTTTTATATAAACTCTATTTTCTTCAACTTTTTAAAAAATATTATTTTACTAAAATGTTAAAAATCTCTTTTCTGTCTTATAATTATAAGGACTCCTTTTTGCTTTTTTCAAGTGACTGTACCTTTTCTCCATCTTTCTGGATCAAGTAAATGACATGATATACTAGTATATTATATCTGTAAATTGTAAATTTTTTTAGAAAAAAATAAAGATACTACCAAACAACACTTACATATAACTGGATGGCACTCTATTTCCCTCCAAAAAGTGTTTCCTATGAGCATATAACTGAAGCAACAATAGTACTGTGGCATAATACACCTACCACAGTCTAAGACACAAAATGAAGTTCAAAGCTTGTTTAAAACAAATAGCCATGGAATAATATTGTCAACTCTTCACAGAAAAACTGACACAGCCATAAACTTCAGTCTAATCTCTCACTCTACATTTACATATGCAACTAAAGAGAGATCATGTGGGTGGAGGGACAGGCTTGTAATACCTGTTTACTTTCATAAGCATCCATTAACCTTATCAGATTGACAAAAGAACAAAACAAAATAAATAAAATATGCTCCCCAAATGCAAGGTGTTATTATTAATATTCATGGAAAGAAAATACCCACACACAGCTCTACTCGGACTTGTTCTCCTGGATTTTTAGCATTGACTATAATAATCAAGGAAGATGATATGAAAACACCTTAAATCACATTCTAAAATTATGTGAACAGAGACTTTAAATTATAACTTCTTTATTTTGCTTTCTAATGCTGATGCTAAATCAATTTGATTAAATCTTCAAGGATCCTGTTCCCTGTCACCAAATCAATCTCTCTGGCTCTCTGGAATATTATTCCTATGGGTATGTCTCCCTCTAAAACCCTCCCTGTCGCCCTCTGCCTCCAGAATGAAGCTTTAACTGCTTAACTGCACATCAAAACTCTCATGATGGCACCCCACTCCCATAGGTAGCCAAGGTTCCTATGCCCTAGTCTAACTGTGACCCTTTCCAACTGTGACCCTCTGTGACCTTCTTTCTGCCTGAAGTATCTTTCTTACCACAACTACATACTACAGCCCCACCACCATCCCCATAAAGTTCTTCCTAACCTTCAAGGCTCTGCTCAAGTGCTACTCCTCCCTAAACTTTTCTGATCACTCTGAGATTGCATTTTCTTTTTTTATTTTAGCATGGAGGGAACCAGAACTATGGATCTGCAGAAGTGTTGATCCATCATAGAATTTTAAGCCTTATAATCTTTTGGCAAAAAGGAAAAAAATTCACTCTTTCTTAATTTTTTAAAAAGTTGTATGTGTTGTACCCATATTCAACATCCTTGTCAATGTACAGTTGATGCTTAGTTTTAAGCCATTTCTTAAGAAATTCAGAAATTATTCAATAGAAATTGCTTAAATTTACAAAACCCTTTTTAACACAACAATGAAATGGCACACCATCAGGTGGCTTCTCTGATATTATGGGCAAAATCACCAATGCAGGTATATGAGTATCACTCTAGAGTTCCTTCCCCTCCAATAGAGCAGAATAATCTAGGATGGGCTACAATATATAAAATGCATTCCCAGAGACATTACAATGGCTTACTTAGAGAGCAAAAAGTCATTCAGATATTCTGAATTATTTTATGGTAGTGAAAACCTACTGACCCAAGGAGCTCATCAAGAATAAGAAAACAATATTAAAGGCCACTGGGCTTTTGCATTTTATTAACTTCAAAATTGAAAATTAAGTCTGGGTCATATTAGAACATCAAAGTGATTGTGGTCAGACTTGCCCTCACTACCACAGTCTTGAAAATATATCAGATGGTATATATATTTTTTCTTTTTTTAAGTTTATTTATTTATTTTGAGAGAGACAGAGAGAGCACAAGCAGGGGAGAGGCAGAGAGAGAGGAAGAATCCCAAGCAGGTCAGCAGAGCTAGACAATGCAGGGCTAGAACTCAGGAAACTGAGAGATCATGACCTGAGCCAAAATCGAAAGTCAGAGGCTTAACCAAATGAGCCACCCAGGTGCCCCTAAGATGGTATATTTTACACTTTATTTCAAAAAAAAAAAAAAAAAAAAAGGTGTAAATGTGAGAGAACAGCCACGAGAAATTATATAGGGATTTTAGCTGATTTCATTTTTTGAGAAATAAAATTCAGAACAGGTTTTTCCCTGGATTAAAAGACAGGGAGAAAAATTCTTACTGTCAAATTCTTACCTATCAATTATTCTTAGCAGTATCCTAACAATTTGATACAATTAAAGCATAAAGGGGAGCCTGGATGGCTCCGTGGGATAAGCTTCCAACTCTAATTTTGGCTCAGGTCATGATCTTACAGTTCTGTTTGTGAGATTGAGCCCTGCGTTGGGCTTGGTGCTGACAACACAGAGCCTGCTTGGGAGTCTCTCTCTCTCCCTCTTTCTCTGCCCCTCCCCCCTCACACTCACTCGTGCTCTCTTTCTCTCTCAAAATAAACATTTAAAAATAAATAAATAAATCATAAAGAAAATAAAGACCCTCTGTGACTTAAAATCGTAATAGTCTAGCACATGGTGATTATCTGTATTCTAAACATCTATGTTATAAGTGTACATAAATTGTAAACATCTTTGTTATAAGTGTAAAACAACTATAATAATTATTATAATAATCATCCAGTCAGAGAAACTGCAGAGCATAAAACAGTATGGGCTCCCCCTGCTGTTTCTACTGCTAAACTTAACTAACATTTCCGGTTGCCACGGCTTGGTGTCCTGATTTTAAGGCTGATTCATAAACAAAGGGTAAACAAAACAAAATTAAAATGCCATTATATCAATAAATCAGTAGGTCAAAAGGAAAAGGGGAAACGAGACTGTCAGTGCATTTAGCGTGATAAGTAAGCATTTACATGGAGGCAAGCATTACCTGGAATTCCAAAAGTGATACTAATGGGCTTCTGGGGACAAGACTGTCCTGCCACTGCATTTAGATAAAGAAGTTTATAAGTCTGACTTGCTATGGGACTTTGTCAAATCCGAAAATCAGACAAAGCCCCTTGGCAAGCTGGATGCAGTGCCGCCATCTTGACTCTCTGCGAGTGCGACATGCAGACCAGCCTAAGCCCAACAGGGTACACGAAGGAGATTATTTTGGAGAAATCCTAATGACACTGAACAGGAGGCTAGCTTAACGTCTTGTCCAAGTGAGATCCCAGGCCTCCTCCGTGACGGCTGCTCGGAGTTCTGTAGGCTAATGAGGGGAACCATCTGTAGCATTTTGCTGGCAGATGCGTGCCCCTCTTCATACTGTGCCAGAGTCTCCTAATGAGAAGGTCTATAGAGGGCTTCTGGATCACTCTGTGAGGAAAGATTGTGCTACTTAGGAACCGTGTAATCTAGAGGCCAAACCAATATCTGATTATATGTATACATGCATTTTAGTATGCCTTCTTTTCAGATGTGAACACCAGAATATGTGAGTGTATTAATAAGTTTGTTTTTATGCCATCACATTTGGGGACACCCACAAGTAAAAATGATGTGCTACGTTTATTTCTTTTGTAAAAACTATATAGACTATTTCAAATGAAAGGAAAATCCAGATTGAGTGAACCGGTTATTTGCTATCACCATTTCAAAGTCATCAGAGAAACCTCCAAAGAGGAAAAAATATATATGTACTCAGGTATATATTCCTTCCTTCCTTTAAATGTGTTCATTTTGCAATGGAGAGTTAATTTCTAACTTTATAATCTCAAAAAGAAATAAGAAATTAAAGCCAAATGATAAATCTGAAAATCTTTTTGAGTAAATTTCAAATTATGATGGAATGACATTTCAAAGCATTTACTTGGCAGCATATGGGAAATTACATAAGGATTATAGTAGGCATCAAAATATTTTAAGGCGACCATTAAACAGTTTTAAAGATAGACCTAATCACAAACTCAGCATTTAAACTAAGTCTTTACACACTACAAAACTGTTTTAAAAGAGCAGAAATTATTTTATCTCATTGTAATTCTCAAAATTTTATGACAATTCCACTCTATCATTCACTTCAGTTGCAATTAATCTACTGTCATTGAAAGAGTCTTGTTAAAATTAATTTTCTTTTTCCAAAATAATCATAATATCCCATTTGAGGTACTGATTTAAAACTCTTATTCAATTAGATAAGCTCAGCTTCCATCATAAAGAGAGATAATAGAGACTCAGAGGAGACCAGATAGACTGAAGATTTTAAAAATTTTAACCAGGGCTTTATGATATACCAAAAGTTACAAGATGCTTAAAACCAAAGAGAAGATGTCTGCCTTTCAACTTGGTGGGTAAGAAGGTGAATTGTTCATATGCAATATGCAGATTTTAGCAAAAGTGCAAAGGAAGCTCAAAGTTGTAGTTTCCATAAATCTCATACAGCAGCACCAGGACCAGCCTAATTTACCATCTGATGTCTCCCATAGAGAAGAAATGTATTTCCCCAACAGCACAGTAACGTATTAGGCTGCCAGGTAAGATTGTGACAAGTTTTCCCGCCTAAAACCTCCTCTTAAGTTAGATCTGCCTTCCAAAAATATTGTCACAAGAAATGGTAGCTCAGATTATCCTTAGTCTCTAGAACTGACATAGAGATACACAAATGACATTTTTAAAAAGTTCTTTACAAGCTTCAACTTGTTTTCATTATAAGTTCCACATAGAATATTAATACTTATAATTGATTTTAGCAGTAAGTAATAAACACTCCTGCTATTTAATGAAAGAAATGTCTCAGCTTCAGGTTTTATTTATTAGCATTTGAAGTCCCTCCATAACCTTAGTAAGATCAGTTATAGCTTAATTAAATGAGAAAAACGGCCTGCCAAAATTCTTTGTCCTTAAAATACATAACTGTATGTTTGCAGTTTTCCTGCAAATCCTTATAACCTATTTCAACTTGAGGATAGATCGGGCTCCAAGCCTAAATTTACTTCATACATCCCCAACAAAGTGTCTTTTGCCTGAAATTTTTATATATTTTTTTCATAATGTGCCAGCCGCAAATATTGTCTTAAGAGGTTTCTGTTTTATTAAGCATTTGAGAGTTATACATCTTAGAGTTGTATCAGTGAGAAGGTAGCAGAGCCTGTTCACAGTAGAAATATTTGCTACTTAAAAATGAACACAAATTTAAACTTACAACATGTCTGTCTTCAGTGGTGTTTGTGGTAAAGTTCCATGGTTATTACATATCCTAAATATACATTCAAATATCTCTACAAATGAAAAACAAAAAGCTAAGCATTCACTGGCAAAAGATTGAGCTCCTCCATCAACATGGCAGGAATATTTCAAATAAATGCTCTCTTCTCAAATCCATTGGAAGAACGGAATCCATTTGTCTGGCCTTTCCTCTCTCCGCCCCTGCCCACCGTTTTTCTCTACTTTCATCTGCAAATCAGCCTGCCCCTCTCCGGCCACACGACAATGATCCCCCATTACACTGATGGGGGGAAAAAATGGGGAAGAACGAGGGCTAATGGGAGGCTACATGATGATAGCCGCCTGCCCTTGATTTGAGAGCGACCGCGCGGCTCCCCTCGTCTACCACTAGCTGGCGCCAGAACCCTAAAGATGCAGTGATATATTGTGTCACAGCCTGCTAATTAACAAGGCTGTTTTCAAACTGACCGTAGTTATCTGAGGAAAACATGAGATGATTTTAACTGTAAGCATATAGTAAAGCAGCACCACAGAGGTTGCCATTTCGATTAAAATAACTCCATTTTATGCCTCCAAGCTTTTGTCAAAAGAAAGAGAGAAAGAAAGAAAGAAAGAAAGAAAGAAAGAAAGAAAGAAAGAAAGAAGGAAGGAAAAGAAAGAAGAAAGGAAAGAAAGAAAGAAATCATTAAAGAATTTGAGTTTTTTTTTTTAAATCTAAATAATAAACATAGAAGTCTTTTTTTTTTTCCTCTACAAACTATTCACTATACATATAAAACTGTAAAATTTTCCGGTTATATAATGCTCTGTTAACCTAAATAAAGTGCTTTTTTATTATGCCTTCAGTCTAAGACAGAAATGTCCAACACAGGAGGGTCATACAAGAAAAGCGACTTTACTGCCTTAGCTCTTAATTCACTCTCACACCCTCCTTCCGTGTAACTAGCTTCAGCTTTCCACTCCTGGCATGCGGGCTCCACCAGCTTTCTCTCATCCTGCCCTTGCCTCCTCCCGTGCAAACCCAACACCGCCCTTCCAGACACCGCCATGGCTGCACTTCTGTGGCGAGAAATGCCAGCCAAATACAAATAATTGCTCATTTTAGGGAAAGATGGCCCTGGACAAAAGAGAGGAAATGGTGTTTTGGGTTCACAACATAAATTATCATCATGCAAGTAAGATATGCTGAGATTTAGGTATGGCTAGAGCAAAACCATATACAAAAAATTCAAAGCATTTGCTGCCATGGAAAACATTGTTTTTCATTTGAGAAAACTTCATACATTTTTACATAGTACATTTTTACAATTAGAAAAATCACAGACTCTGATTATTTTGGCAAGAGGAGAATTCAGACAAAATTACAGGGAAATATATTTTAAAATTATTTTTTAATGTTTATTTATTTACTTTGAGAGAGAGAAAGGCAGAGAGAGAATCCCAAGCAGGCCCCGCACTGTCAGCACAGAGCAGAATGTGGGTCTCGAACCCACGAACCACGAGATCATGACCTAAGTAGAAACCAGGAGTTGGGCACTTACTGAGACATCCAGGCACTCCTACTGTATTTTTTTAAAGCAATACTTTTTAGTTTAACTTATGAACGGTTTAAATGGCTGGTAATACCCATTCAAACCATGTGACCTATTGCCCTCTCTGCCCCCTTATATCCTCCAGGACAGTGGAGGTGGGCCACTTGGGACTGGGAAGGAAAGAACCAGTTTCTCCCAGCTTTCCTCTGGTTTTCACCGGCAGAAAGACTTCAAGCTTTCCTTTCCTCGCCCTTATGCTAATTACTCAAAGAATGAGTGCTAAGCTTTATCTTGGGCGTATTTGTTTCACCTCCATGACAAATGAGATAAATGTGTTTTCTTTACTTAGAAGCCAGTCCCTCTCTCAGCCAAAGTATACATGTGGTGCCTCAGACTTGCAGTTCTAAACCTTTCCTGAACTTTTCCCTTGGGATATCAGTGAGTCATTGTCCTTTCCTCTCCAAATAAGGGCCCAGAAATGAACCAGAGTGTGGTCTGTTACCAAAACATGTTTGTTTTGATGGCTTTTCAGTCTTCCAGTTGAAATCTTTATGAACGCATCTCTTAATGATACCTAGGTGACTTTAATGAAGGAAGGAATATTCAGGTGAAAATAAAGTTTTGAGACCGTCAAAAATTCTGCACAGCAAATACAACGGAGGAGCTCAGTGTGTCCGCAGTGTAATGGAGGGTCAGATTTACTCCTTTGTTATCAGTCATGATTTTGCTGGGCCTCTCCAAGAGACATAATGACAGGGGGACTACATTAACCACAATTGGGAATGCCTTGATCTTCATGCTAACCGCAGTTGTCTTTTGTTACTTACTGGCCTTGACCTATAGATGGACTGCATCAGTTGCTACTGAAACCAGAAGGTTCCTAGTGCAAGCCTGAGTCTATGCACAGTTTAATTCATATTCCACTCAACATGCCCGTTTTATTTCCAGTGGAAATTGCTCATTTAATTGCACTGTAAGTTTTATGGGGTATGCCCCAGGCTGCGTTCTTTATGCTAGGCATTTCAGTATTTATGGGCAGAGCCATACCCAAAACTTCAAACATAAAGTAAAACCAGCAAAATATGCTCTCCTCCAGTTCCATAAATACTTTTCTCCAGTTTCATTATTTTTTCCAATGAAATTAAAGGAGTGTGTTAAACCTGTAACATAGGCTATTGCTTGGTGTCTCCAGAGCTGCTTTTGTCCTTCAGATTCATATCTGATACAGCTCTGCTTTCCTGCTCAAGAATGAGACTGTAAGAGAGCAAGAGTGGTCCATTCTGTGCGTGGGCTTGCTCTGCAGTAACAGGAAAGACTTCCTCTGTCCATAGTCTGTAGAATTTTTATCCATGAGACTAACGTGATTTTTTTGTTGTTGTTTTTAATGAACTGTGCCTACTTCTAGGTGACACACAGTAAATAAACGCTCTGGATTACAGATTTAATGCCTGAGCTGCACAATAGGTCTGGTTTAAAGAAATAAATATCTATGTCAGCCTTCTACCGCAGATGGTTTCTACATTCGGGGGGGGGGGGGGGGGGCAGCGGCAGACAGACATGATCTTACTTACAGCAGATCAGAATACATTCCTAAACTACTCAAATACTGCAGTTAACTGTGTGTCCGCAACACCTATGATTGCTTTTATCTACTATTATTATCTTACTATGAAATATACGAAAGCATGTTTCCTGGGAACTCCAGAGACTGAGACCAACACTCCCTACTGATTACAGCATTAATGTGATCATTCCTGTATTGGTTGGGAATCAGTGAAGCTGCAAGTAGCTGAAAACCCAAAATAACGGTGGCTTAAGCAAGACAGAAATTATAGTACTCATTAGGATAGCTGACACATTCTAGTTCTCCTATTGGGGCACATAGTAGGATTGTACTTCCCTACCCTCTGAGGCTAGGCATTGTGATGTGACTTGCATTAGCCAACAAAGTGACACGTGTGTTTTCACATGTGCGAAAACGTGTGTTTTTCAGGTGGGGGCTTTAAGAGCATACAATTCATGACATTCCTTTGCCTGGCTCTACACTAGTGGAAGCACTGATTGAGATGGAATGCTTCAGCCCAGGTCTCTCAGTGCCCTCGATGAGCAGATGCCCTTGCTGACCAGCATGGGATGAGTGGTGTGATCAAGAAATAAACTTTTGTTGTGTGAAGCCACAGGTTAAGTTTCTTGCTCACATAAAAGTTGGGGTGGGAAGGACAGAACTAATATAGTGGTGTATGGTTTTAGGGACCCAAGTTCCTCTGTCTTGCTGTTCAGGCGAGCATAATCATGTGCTCATGTTCTAAAATTCCAAGCAGCAGGAAGCTCCTGGAAGAGGTCTCCCTTCCACTCAGATCCCCCTTGGCCAGAACTTGGTCGCAGGGCTACGCCTAGAACTGCAAGGGAAGGGGGGGAGATGAAAGTTACCTGAGGCTCAGCCAAAACTCATGGACCGTTTCTCTACATAAGAGGATACAGGGTTCTGCCACTCTGCCCTTCACTCTTAAAAAGTCCTTTTGTAAACAAGACTGGTGATAGGACAGCACAGCCCCATTCACAACCATTTTTTATAAAAATGCAGAAGTAATCAGAAGATTGATCAATGTGGATAATGAGAGGTTGAGGCCACCCGAATTTATTTTGCTGTTGAGGAAAGGTTTTTTTCCTTCCCCAACATCTTTGTTGGTAAGAGATTCTGAGACCAGAATCTTCATTTATAACCTTCAACAAGATTTGAAATGATACTATTTGTATTAATTCCATGCACTTGTTTATCTGGCTACTTTTAAAGAAACACTGGGGGCGCCTGGCTGGCAGTCGGTAGAGCATGTGACTCTGGATCTCAGGACTGTAGTTCGAGCCCTACGGTGGGTGTAGACATTATTTAAAAATAAAATCTTAGGGGATGCCTGGGTGGCTCAGTCAGTTGTGTGTCCGACTTCGGCTCAGGTCATGATCTCCAGGTTTGTGAGTTCAAGACCCACAGTAGGCTCTGGGTGGATGGCTCAAACCCTGGAGCCTGCTTTGGATTCTGTCTCTCTCTCTCTCTCTCTCTCTCTCTGTTTCTCCCGATTGCTTGCTCTCTCGCTCTCTCTCTCTCTCAAAAGTAAATATTAAAAACTTTAGAAAAATAAAAAATAAAAATAAATAAAATTTTAAAGCAGCAGCTGGGTGGCTCAGTCAGCATTGCAGTTAGCATCTGACTCTTGATTTTGGCTCAGGTCATGATCTCATGGTTCATGGATTCGAGCCCCACATTGGGCTTGTAATTCTCTCTCTCCTCTCTCTGCCCCTCCCCCCCCAAATAAATAAACTTAAAAAAAATAAAGTAAATAAAATCTTTTCTAAAAATCACAAAAAACAAATTTATATTATTTGTACATATGTATGTATTATCTGTATGTATGTATTGATATTATATTATCTATATGATATTTCACTACCAAACCCAGAAATACAAGATACAAGGACAGTGAGTTTGGCTGTACATTCACTGTTTCTTGCAAAGATTGGAACTAAAGAAAAATCAATCCAGATGATTAAATCTAACTTTGGGGAGTTGTTTTCCATTGTGTCTGAGCCGAAGCTAGCAGCGAGAATTAGTGATGCCATGTTGTATACACAGCACAGCTGATCCAGGCCTACGACAGTCATTGGACAGACCTGGTGAAACTGGCTGCAGTAGAATTATATCAATGCAGAAAGAGCCTTGCTCCTTTAACAAAGTCCTCAGTTCAAAGCAAAGTGAAAAGCTTTTTTTTGTTTGCTTCAGTTTCACATCTAAGTTCATTTTTGGTCACTCCTCCTTGTGTAGGAAAAAAAAAAATTTTTTTTAATTGTCAAAAAAGTTTCCTAAGCATTTTTGGTAAACACTACACCTAAGCCAGGAAGGAGCCGGACCCCTAAAGAGTTTATGGTCTAAGATGTGGAGAGAAGAAAGGCAGGCAAGTGGGTGTACAGCAATTTTTATTGCCGAATTAACCACCAAAATGCAAATCAAAAGAGGACCTAAGGCAGGCAGCAGCACCAGGTCATGCCCTTTCATTCTCCTTCCTTGACCACCATTTCTTTTCCTGCTCCCCTGCTTTATTTGTATAGCGGGAAATCTATTGTCCATGGTGGAGTTCAAGTATGCCTGAGCATGTTTGTCAAACTGGTGGGGCAGGCCTTGCAGAAGCCTGAGGGGCCTCTGGCAATGCACTCAAACTGGGTCTGCTACTTTAATTCAAACAGATCCAGACAAGTCTGGCAAATTAGTAGGAGGAGGAGGCCATATGTGTGAGATGCACAAAAGGCTTCCAGCAGAAGAACTCCATTTTCAGGGAAGAGCAAAAGTCTTATTTGCGTGACTAAGGACTGACTTATCTTCCCCTGTCAAAGTAATTCTTTTTTTTTTTTTTTATGATTAAGGTATAAATGACACACAACATTATCTTAGTTTCAAGTGTACAACATAATGATTGGATATTTGTATATACCGCAAAATGATCACAGAAGTCAGGTTAACATCCAACACCATCCATAGTTATAGAATTTTTTTTCTTATGATGAGAATTTTTAAGATTTAACTTGTGAACAACTTTTAAATATGCAATACAGTATTATTAGCTCTAGTCACCATGCTGTACATTACATCCCCAACTTATTTATTTTATAATGGGAAGTTTGTACTTTTTGACTCCCTTTGCCCATTTCACCCACCCCCATCCCAGCCACTGGCAAGCACTAATCATGCTAACTCTCTCTGTATCAGTCCAATTTTAGTGTATGTGCTGCCAAAGTGAGCACTCAAAATAACTCTTTTGATTGTTTTTCAGTCCTAGGAAACTGGGACACAAGGTCAGAATCTGTATACCCAATGGGATCGTCACTGTTGCTAGCTTACACAGGATTTGCTATTAGATCAGAAAACAAGCCTTAAGGGTACCTTTGTATACATCAGAAAAAGATGGTCTTCATTAGAGCCTGGCCACGGAGAGGTTCAGGGCAGGTAACAGCAGTTCAAAACCAGACAACCACAACTGGAGACCCTCATTGGAATAATGGGCATGCTACGAAGCCAAAGGACTCCAAAGTACCCAGTTCCTGCATGGTACAACCACATCTTCTCTCCACAGGCCCTGGGGAAGATGTTTAAAAGTGATGAGAAAAGGAAGTCAAAGAACCATACACACCTAAAACCCCAAGGCCGAGCTCTCTGATTATAGACCAAGCACATGGTTTAGGCTTAACTCAAAATGAGTTCCCTCCCTTCCCTTAAGCTCAACTCAGATCTTGGCATCTTTCATCCCTTAAGCCAGCTAGCCTCCTGGGATAAGAGACCAAAGTAAAAAATAGCCTGAATAGTGACCCGAAATTTGACCCAACAAAGCCTGAGAAAGGAGCACTGAGAGGAGTGGGGGGAGACCTGAGGAAAGTGATCTAAGGCTTAAATCACCAACGTTTCTTGTTCATGGGCTTGACCATCAAAGTTCTCAAAGTGCAAGTTTAAGGAGCCACTACAAAAAAAACATGCAAGGAAAAAACAGCCAGGAAGTCAAAAGTAGTAGGGAAGAAATCAATACAGTATTCCAATACCATAATCCAAAAAGAACAAAAATGTTAATCAGAACTTAAAGAAATATTAATACTGCTCCCTGGCACATAAAACATAAAGGAGTGGCAATTTTCTGGAACACATCCATTTCTGTAATTTACTCAGCTGACTAACCCCATAAAGGCTACATTTACTAAACCCCAAGCCCACAACCAAAGATCTTCTTTCTTTTGATTTATCTTAAAACATTTTTAAGTACCTGATGCAGTCATTTTATGCAGATTTATTAGAAAGCTCAAGGTATGTCATATAACTGCTATAGTTTTAGCAAAATAAAATCACTGTGATCTCTGAAAAAAAGTGGTATAAAAATAATAAAATGATTAATAGTTCTTCAAATTACAGATGGCCCCCAGCTTACAGTGGTTTGACTTAATGGTTTTTTTACTTTACCATGCATGGTGCATGGTTCAGTGGAAACCGAACTTCCAATTTTGATTTCAATCTCTTCCTGGTCTAGGGATATGCAGCACGCGACTCTCCCGTGACCCTCGTGACACTGGGCAGCAGCAGCCCCAGCTCCCAGTTGGCCCCGCCATCCATCGGTGAGGGATGGGGTAAACAATGGACACTTGTACAGAACCACTCTGCACCCATACAAACATTCTGGTGTTCACCTTCAGCACAGTATTCAATAAATTTCATCATACAGTCAACTGTTTTGTTATCAAATAGGCTTTGTGTTACAGGATTTTGCCCATCTGTAAGCCAATCTAACTGTTCTGAGCACGGTTATAAGGTAGGTGTGGCTAAACTGTGATGATCAGTAGATCGGGTGCACTATATGTACTTTTGACTTCTGATGGCTTTATCAGGACTTAACCCTAGCACAAGTTGAGGAAAATGTGGATAATATTCACTATGCATTTTACTCAGAAAGGAAGAGAAAACCCCAATTGAGGGGAAGCATGTTCAAACTTGCTTCAGGCCAAACACTTTTTCAAAAGCTGTATTTTACACAGACATTATCTACAAATACAAATAAAAGCAGGGGTGTGCTGGTAAACGTTTAACAAGGGGCTCTCTGAGAAACACTGATTTGGAGGTATAAATGCTGCTTTCTGTGGTATAAATGCTCCCACCTTGGCTATCACGAATGAAGACTTGTAAGAGATGCACCGAATCCTTGCCAGTGGGCAGCATGCCTCAGACACCCCGGTGCCAACCCCACCATTCAGTTCCCTCTCCCTTAACACCCAAGGGCACAGTTTGAAAACTCTTAACAAGATAACTTTGTTCAAGGAAACTTTTTGATGGTTATCACAAAGATTGTTAAATTGCCACTTATCAATACTTAAGAAATCCTGTTTTCCTCACCTTATCTTAAGATTCAATGAAAGCTCTAAAAATACACAGTAGAGATTTAGTAACCACCAAGAGACAACTCCCTCCCCTCATTTAAATAACCTTTGATCTTCATCGTATGACCTTCCAAATGTACACTTTATATACATCTTGTCTCAAATTTCACATCGTACGGAATTCTAAGGAGGACACACAAAAATTTGCTCTTAAAAATTCTAAAAGTCAGATGCACAGATATGATGTAACTCCCACTTTCCCTCCCTCTCCTTTTCCTTATCTTTTTCTCTCAAATTCTCTCAACCGATTCCCCATCCTCCCTCTCCTTCACTATCTCTCTCCAAAAAAAAAAAAAAAAAAAAAAAAAATCAGCCAGATTGAATGAGGAATCTGTACAGAAGGGGAGAACATCTCAATCTCTTCCCCTCCCAGTCTCAGACTTAGCAGATATGGGCCTTTTGATGGGGAGTCTAGAGGGAAGGCCAGAAGCAAATCACCTTCCTGGTGTTTCTGTCTCAGAAAGCCCAGAGTCACATCAGTCAGTGATGGTCATGTGAGAGAGACGCCCAGTAAGAGAAGGCCACGGGAGACAGCTGCCTATGGACAGAAGCATAAAAGGAGGAACTGGGAGTTTGTGCCACTTGTTAGCAATAACCACATTTTCTTCCTTCTTTTTATGTGTTTGCTTTCTGGTGAGCAAGTGACCACTCATTTTTTTCCTTCTTTTCATGGCTCTCTCTAGCTACCCTATTTTTTTTTTTTTTAATATTGCTGGATTATGCTAGCAGTGGACAGGAAATAAACATTTCCTCAGATATGGTAGGAACCTACAGTGAAATATTTGCAGTTTCTCACAGGTACAGGTCAAGTTAACCAAACAGGGTGGGGCCTGATCCCCAGAATTAAGTGAAGTCAAGAGCGCTAGAAGGCTGTCCTTTCCAGACTGTGGCCTGGCCTGGAGGCTGAGCCAGTTCAGTGTTCCACACACCTTTATGGAGGCCCTACTAAGAGCTAGGCACTGCTAGGTACGGAGGCTCTGGAAATTGGTTCTGCTATTCAAGAGCCCTGGGTTGTCCTCATTTATTGTTGTTTTTTGCAGTCAGGGAGGTGGGTGATCTTTTCTTATTCTAGGCAACATTCAAATACCTTGCATACACCCACAGACTTGTCTGAGACTCCAAGAGAACATTCCCCAGAGGGGACTACACTGTGTCCCTGGAGGGAGGGGCGGTGACTTGGGAAAGGAAAGTGGAGAAGGGATACAGATATATCATCTAGATCAGGCTAGGTGGCTTGAGAACTTGGGGAGAGGGAGTTGTGAAGGGCAAAAGACTTTCAGGAGAAATCATAGGACAGGATATAGAATATACTAATTTAGGAGAGAAGAGCTCCGGGAAGGAGATAGGCAGGAGAGGACAGAGAGATTGCTTCCTGACAGGAAACTCACCACTAGGAAACTGCTCATAACCAGGAAGTGTCGGAGAGCGATTCCAGCACCCAGAGCTCTGGATGTGCTGCCCACATGCCAGTCACATGGCTGCGGAAAGAACAGAATCAAAACTGGAGGGCAAATCTGGTGAACGAGAGCAAAGCCAGGACTTTGCCCGCTTCTCCAGAAACCAGAAGGCCACAAGAGAGACCATTCATCCTAGATCTCAGAATAGGATAGGATAACTAGCATAGACTGGCCCAGGGAAGGAGCTAGAAGAGCTAATACTCGTAGTGTGTGCCAGACGCTATTCTAAGTACATTCAAGTATTAGCTCATTTAACCATCAACAAAGAGCTCTGTGAGATAGGTGTTACTATTATAACCATTCTACACATGAGAAAATTGAGAAACACAATGGTTAATTTATTTCTGCACAGCTACTCAGTAATGTAGTCTGGATTTGAAACCAGGGAGTGTTGCGCTGTGGTTGCAGAGCCCACACCCACAATCCTATGCTGTAGCACTAAAAAAGAAGAACAGAACAAAATGGGGAACAACAAGTTAATGTTTTCAAGAGAGTAACATGAGAATTGTTTTTACAATTTACTTTATTCATCACTAAAATGTGTCCTGAAGTTCTCTTATGTCATAGTAAAGGCATTTGCTCACATGACATTTTGAGCATATTGTACAAGAGAAACATATATGCATTCAGCAAATATTTATTGATGACCTTCTCTATTCCAGGCAGTAGATTAAATGATAGAGTTCCTGGTTTCATGGAGTTTACAGTCAAGGGTGAGAACTCAGTGGTCACAAGTTATTACTGGAGAATGCACGATAGAGAAAAACCCTCACACTTAAACACACACACACACACACACACACACACACACACACACACACACACACAAAACGGAGGTGCCTGGGTGGCTCAGTTGCTAGAGCAACTGACTCCTGACTTCAAGGTCGTGAGCTCGAGCCCCACATCAGGTGTAGAGATTCCTTTAAAAAACATAATTAGGAGAACCTGGGTGGCTCCATTGGTTAAGCGTTGGACTTTGGCTCAGGTCATGATCCCACAGCTCATGGGTTCTAGCCCTGCATCAGGCTCTGTGCGGACAGCTCAGAGCCTGGAGCCTGCTTCAGATTCTGTGTCTCCCCTCTCTCTGCTCCTCCCCCAGTTGCAATCTGTCTTCCTCTCAAAAAATAAATAAATGTTAAAAATTTAAAAAAAAAAAACAACAAATATAATTAAAATTTTGGGGCGCCTGGGTGGCTCAGTGGGTTAAGCTTCTAACTTTGGCTCAGGTCATGATCTTATGGTTCATGGGTTCCACCCCTGAATCAGCCTCCCAGCTGACAGTGCAGAGCCTGCTTGGGATTCTCTCTCTCCCTGCCCCTCCTCCACTCACACTTTCTTGGTCTCAAAATAAATAAATGAACTTAAAAAAATAATTAAAACTTCAATATTAAATACTGATTTCATACCATATACCAAAAACATCACATATATTTGTACTATTCCTACAGTAACTCTACCTATTTTATAGACAAAGAAACTGAGGCACTGAAAAGTTAAAAAAATTGGCCATAGAGTAAGTGGCAGAGATTCAAATCTAGATTTCTCTACTATGAAAATCCAGGTTTCCTCTTTTACTCTACACTGAAATAAAGAAGTCCCATGGAGGGGCACCTGGCTGGCTCAGTTGAAAGAGCATGCGACCCTTGATCTTGGGGCTGTAAGTTCAAGCTCCATGTTGAGTGTAGAGATAACTAAAAAAACAATCAATCAAAGTCCCATGGGACTTTTAAAAGTCCCATGAAAATAATGAAAGTCAATGATAGTTAACTGAACTTCCATGGACTCTCTAAATCATAATTACAAATGTTTAGTTTGAATATGTGAATGTCTGGGGTTCCTGGGGTTCAGTCAGTTAAGTGTCCAACTCTTAATTTCCACTCAGGTTGTGACCTTATGTTTCCTAAGACTGAGCCCCGAGTTGGGCTCCACACTGACAGCTTGGAGCCTGCCTGGGATTCTCTCTCCTTCTCTTTCTGCTCCTCCCCCCACCCACGTCCCCCCCCAAATAAATAAATAAACATTTTTTAAAAAAGACTATGTGAATTTTTTGTAACATCCATGTGTGTATTGGGCAAGGAGTGGAGTTGGAAGCAAGGGAATGTTGGATTAAAGGCCTGCTGGCTCTGAAGTAGAATCTTTAAAGGAATTATCTTTAGTTGATTGGTGATAAATACTTTGCTTTTAACTAGCTCCTCTTTTGAAGGTGTTTTTTGTTTTTAAATGTTTATTTACTTTTGAGGGAGACAGAGCATGAGGGGAGAGGGGCAGAGAGAGAGGGAGATACAGAATCTGAAGCAGGCTCCAGGCTCTGAGCTGTCAGCACAGAGCCGGATGAGGGGTTCAAACCCACGGACTGGGAGATCATGACCTGAGCCTAAGCTTGAGCCAAAGTCATGGGGGTTTTAACCTACTGAGCCACCCAGGTGTCCTCTTTTGAGAGTGTTTGAAGGTAATGGCATTATCAGGACAGTCTTAAGGTACAGTAAGAAACTTTACCTAATTCCTAGTATAGGGGGTGGAATAAAGCCCCTTTAGTAACTTAACCTACTTTGCATTTCTTTTCTTTTAAGTTTATTCATTTATTTTTGAGAGAGACAGAGACAGAGAGAGTACTCAGGGCAGGTAGAGAGGGAAACAGAGAATCCCAAGCAGGCTCCATGCTGTCAACACAGAGCCCAACATGGGACTTGAACCAAAAACCTTGAAATCATGACCTGAGCCAAAGTCAAGAGTTAGAAATTTAACTGACTGAGCCACCCAGGCACCTCCTACTTTGCATTTCTGTCAGAAAGCTCCTGGTTGGCAAGGTGATCTCAACACTCTTTTCACTCTCTTCCCCTCACTGGTTGGTGGAAAAGCATGGGTCTCTGGGAACAACTGTGGTCCCAGTTCAAACTTTGGACCTCCCATTTTATCCTGTTTTGTTGGAAAAACAAAACAACCTAAGGCAAGTAAAGGTAGCACTATCCCCCAAATTAATTTGTTCTGTTTACACACACACACACACACACACACACACACACACACACACACAGAGAGTGATCCAGTGGCCGCATGAAAGCAAGTCCTAAGGGTGAAAAGTGAGAATATAGGACAAATATAACAACAAGAGGAATAAAAATGATATAATGAGATCTTCATAAGGATCCCCATGATTGTTCTTCTCCCTGGGATCCTCCAAGCAAGTACCACTTTATAACAAGACTATTTCTTTGGTCAACATTTCTAAAGTAATCAAAGCCAATAGGCTTAAAAAAGAAAAGCTAATTGTTACCACTTGGACAATTGGAATCATCCAAGGGAATTTTTAAAACTTTTGATGCCCAGGTTCTACCCCCAAAGATTATGACTGAATAGGTCAGGGGTACAGCCTGGACATCAAGACTTTTAAAGCTCTCTGACTTGGGGCACCTGGGTGGCTCAGTCTGTTAAGTATCCAACTCTAGATCTCAGTTCAGGTCTTGATCTCAGGATCATGAGTTCAGGCCCCACATTGGGCTCCATGGTGTGGAGCCTACTTAAAAAAATAAATACATAAATATATAATATGATTCTAATGTGGAAAATCATCAGTGTCAGATTTGAAACATAAGATAAGATTGGCTTTCATCTATTTAAAAATAATTAGAGGCGCCTGGGTGCCTCAGCCGGTTAAGCATCTGACTTCGGCTTGGGTCATGATCTCACAGTTCGTGGGTTCGAGCCCTGTGTCAGGCTCTGTGCTGACAGCTTGGAGCCTGAAGCCTGCTTCAAATTCTGTGTCTCTCTTTCTCTCTGACCGTCCCCTGTTCCCTCTCTGTCTCTCTCAAAAATAAACGTTAAAAAAATTTTTTTAACATAATTAATGTGCTGTGTCTAGACAGGACAGCCTTCACCCTTGGTTCAGAATCTGGGCTATACCCCACTGACCCTTTAGAGGGTGGCTTTGATGGCCATCCCTTCCAGAGAGGACATAGTGACAGGACACACACCTGAGCCATGCACTTCTGTTGCCATGCTAAGCCCAATTATCAGAACCACCATCCTTCTCCTGACATGATGAGGGAAGTCAGTTTCTGCGAAGTTAGAACCACCTCCGAACCTTCCTCCCCACATGTCTCTGCTATCGTTGTACAGAGATCTTGCCTGGAATGCCGAGAAGCTGTATCCCTGAGCACTTTGGGAAGTGCAGCCTCCTGGCAGGAAAGCCAAACGCTCTAAAGCCTGCTGCACTCTTGTGTGGGAGAGGTGGTCTACCTTCACTTCCAAGAGAACTTTTCTGTGATGGATTCAGTTCCAAAGTTTGCTTCTTCCTAATACATTTATCATCATCTTATTCACATGCTTTTATCTATTTCATTCTAAAAATATTACAAGAGTTTTTATCAGGGGAGGTTAACACCTTTTATTTTAGTCAAAACATTTTGAAAGAATTATATATTGTTCTAGGGGCAAATGCAAAAAACTTGGGGAAATCTTCTATAAATGACATTCATTTTACTTATTTCCACTCACCAGACATAATGTACCTGTGGCATTTCTCTGTGCACTGATTTTATTACTATTGTACATATATATATACATATATATTAATTCTCAGTTTCCAAAAGATATCATTCCATTTTCAAAATGTTATCAGTTTTGCAATTAAATCTAATTTTCCTGAATTTGAATTAAAAAACATACTCCTCAGATAATTTTCAAATGGTGTTTGAAAAGAAGAAATTACTTGCTTTAAAATCAGATCTTTAAATAAAATGACAGATTAAGAGCAGATAGATCGAGAGTGTGAAGAGAACAAAATTAATAGAGGATCAATACAAAGATGTATGATTTTAATACTATCCTGGACAAAGGTCAACAGCACAATTAAATAGATGACTTGTAAGCATTTACAAAAAAAAAAGATCATTAGCACAGAATCATTATTGAGGCTAGAATTAACATGGAGTGTGATCCATATACCCACCTTGTTTACTCAAGAAATATTGTGTGTGTGTGTGTGTGTGTGTGTGTGTGTGTGTGTGTGTGTGTGTTTTAATGTGTATTTATTTTTGAGAAAGAGATGGAGTGGAGCAGGGGAGGGGCAGAGGGAGAGAGACATATACAGAATCTGGAGTAGGTTCCAGGCTCTGAGCTGTCAGCACAGTGCCCCAAGAAATACTTGTTTGATCGGCTAATACCTTAGAGTAAATCATGTATGAAAATGTTCATTTACCCCCACACCATTTGCATTTCTCCTTTAAAAGTTTACCTTCAAGGGGCACCTGGGTGGCTCATTCCATTAAGCATCTGACTTCGGCTCAGGTCATGATCTTGGGGTTTGTGAGTTCAAGCCCCGCATGGGGTTCTGTGCTGACAGCTCGGAGCCTGAGAGCCTGCTTCAGATTCTGTGTCTCCCTCTTTCTCGGCCTCTCCCCTGCTCGCACTCTGTCTCTCTCTCTGAAAAATAAATAAACATCAAAAACATTTTTTTAAGTTTACCTTCAAGCATTCCAGTATCTTGGTTCTTAAAAGTTAAGGCATCAAGTAAAAAAGTGTAATATAATCTACTCTGCATTTTGTTTCCTGAATATTTTACTTTATTGATTCAAATGTCAGTGGAGTAATGCAGATCTTAAATTGGTATGATTTAAGCCAAAGATAATGAGTGTTTTAGGACCTAGCCTAGGTAAAATTGTAGGTAACACTGATCTTTGAGGACCCATTTTCTCCCTTCAAGAACCCCTTCCTACCAGAGATCCTCTTCTTCAAGCTTCTTCTTGACATGCAGGAACCCCGTTACATTGCCCTTCCCAGGCCTGTCATTCCAACTTTATCCCAAATACTGTCACCTGTAGGCTTTCACTTGCCAAAACCTTATTGTATTCTGTTTCCTTAGGTTTATGAAAGTTGAGGTCTCTCTTCCCTTCTTCAAATTTCTTTTCTCACTTTTGCGTAAACCAATCCCCAAAGAAAAATGTTGTTGATTGGTCAGAGCCCAACACATCAAATTAGGCCAAGTTTATACTTGAGCAGATTTACTGTGTGTTAAAGGTCATGCTCACCTCTCTTTCCCATGACACTAGATCAATTGTTAGCCTGATTCAGATTCCTAGCTCTTTTCTCATTATATTCTTTCATGTGGTCAATCAGATGATAAAATCTCAAAGCAAGTTTGAGAACAGAATTGTCCAACCTCAAAACAATCTAATCTTCCTTAAATTTGATTGAACCCTTAGCCAGCAGTCTTAAAAGTACCTGAGGCAAAACAAATGCAAAGGTTAAAAAAAAAAAAAAAGAAAAAAGAAGACTATCTTTATTTTAGGAGTGATCCCTTTAAGTTAGGAGTGAAGTAGTTTGTGGAAAATTGGATAAAGACTAAAAAAGGAAATTAATCTGAAGTCACATTTTGTGTTTTATCCAATAATAACAAGCCAAATATTCACAAAAATCTCACAGAAAAGGTGCCTGGTTAGTGGTAGAAATTTGTCCTGGAATGCAGTGAAGAGGAAGCTAACATACATAAATAGATATATAAAAATGATCTACTGAAATTTCTTTGTTTAACCTGGAAGCTATGGACCAGTGAACTGAAAAGAAAGAAGCAGGGACAATACTCCATTAATGAAAGAACCTGGTGAAGGTACAATAGGAAAGGGAGGGAGCTCTGGTTCTGGTCTCTGTTACCTGGAGCTCAGCTGAGAAACACTACCCGCAGGAACATGCTACTGGTTCAGATATGTTGTTATTATTTTATAAATGCTATGGAGATTTATTAAAAAAAAAATAAAGCAAAAGAACAAAGAATAAAAACATGAAGTTTTATTTGGACTTTGCCTGTGTTTAGTAATTAAACTTTGGTCAAATTACTCAAACCACAATGAGGAGACAGCAATTTTCACTGAGCTGGGAGGAAATGATAATGAATCATTGTCAAGCACCCCACTACCTATTACCCGGGTGCTTAAGATTTGGTAGTTCTTATGTGTGTTTTTGAGATTAAACATAAATTAACTGTTTAATTTCTTAATCCTGAAGACAACATTTTCTCAGCAACATGATGCTAGCCAAGGAGGTTCCAGAATCTTCCTGAGGCTGCCCATAGGAGACTATGCAGACAAACCCATTTAAGGGAAGACTACCTCTGAAAATACCAAGATGTAGTACCTATCAAAAGGATTGGGGTATTTTAATTCAAGGTAAAAAACTGAAACATGTTCCTGGAGCAGAATATCTGTTAGATGCCTCAAAATCAGCCCAGCCAAACAACTCTCTTTATAGCTTTCTTTATCCCTTCTGACTCCTACCTTACCCTTATAGCCTGAGGAGTTAGTGGTACTGTCATCATCCACTCAGTTTAAGAAACTCAACTCTTACCTTATTCTTTTTTTTTTTTTTAATGTTTATTTTTGAGAGAGTGAATAGAGAGTAAGTGGGGGAGGGGCAGAGAGAGAATCCCAAGTAGGTTCCATACTGTCAACGCAGAGCCTGACACGGCACTTGATCTCACAAACCAAGAGAGCATGACCTGAGCCGAAACTAAGAGTCAGATGCTTAACTGACTGAACCACCCAGATGTCCCCCTACTTTCTTTCTTTAAGCAGTTACTAAATCTTGTAAACTTCCTCAGAAGGTGTTTGTTTTCCTTACATATATCCAACAACTCTGCCCCATCACTCCTGACTAGTCTATCCCCTCCTCTGCCTTATTCACCCCTAATAACAATACAGTTAGCTGAAATGAAATAATTGATGCGTTAAAAACAAAAATCCAATTGAGTAAATGTGAGATCTAATTGGCTTTCTTAAATGATTCATAAATCAGGCAGCATCCCATCTAACAAGTACAAAGGAGCTCTGAAGAGCTATACAAAAAGGAAGGTTTTTATAGGAATGAGGGTGGGGCAAGAAAGTTATCAAGCCAAAAAAAAAAAGAAATGATTGTTTCAAGCAAGGTCACTTTTCCTTATGGGGAAGGGGAGTGGGGGGGGGGTCTTATTATACAGATTACCTCATCTTCCTTTGGGGTATGGAGAGAGCCCATGTGACAGATTACCTCCCTGGTGCTGATCAGAAAATTCCTGACTGACTTTCCTGACTGACTGGTTAAGACTGCATTTCTGGGAAGGTTACAATTAGGCTAAGTATTATGCCCCAGTTTGTTGATGTGGCCTAGTATAATATATGACTCCATTTTGGGCCTGTGGTGTGTTTTTGTTGTTGTTTTTTTAATGTTTATTTTTGAGAGACAGAGACAGAGCATGAGCAGGAGAGGAACAGAGAGAAGGGGACACAGAATCCAAAGCAGGCTCCAGGCTCTGAGCTGCCAGCACAGAGCCTGACGTGGGGCTTGAACTCACAAACCGTGAGATCATGACCTGAGCCAAAGTCTGACACTTAAACAACTGAGACACCAGGTGTCCCTTGGTCTATGGTTTTCTTTTTGACAACGTATATTTATAAACACCTTGAAAAAGAGGAAAAAAATTTAGATTTAATTCCTGCCATTGGGCACCTGGGTGGCTCAGTTGGTTAATCCAACTTTGACTCAGGTCATGATCTCACAGTTCGTGAGTTTGAGCCCCACATCTGGCTCTCTTCTGTCAGCCTGCTTAGGAGCCTCTGTCCCCCTCCCTCTGCCTGTCCCCCACTTGTGCTTTCTCTCCCTCTCTCTCAAAAATAAACATTTTTAAAACAATTTTTAAGATTTAATTCATCAATTGTCATCTGCTGAAAATACATGGATTTTATAAAATAATTCATATTATAAAAATTACAAATACATAGGAGAGAAGGCATAATGAAGCTTGATGACCTGTCACCTCTCATTGTTCCTCCTGTCTGCTCTTCTCCCAACTTTTTTTCTCCTGGAATATTTTGAAGCAAATTTGTTCATCATATTGGCTCACCAGTATGTATTTCATATACTGAATTTTTGAAATTTTAGTATCACTCAAAGAAAGAGAGAGGAGAAATTTGTGGCTAACAGTTGAGAACATAATCTGTCCCCTTAACAAGGGTTTTTCTTTAGGAATTTTTCCTAATTATCTATCTTCCTTTCCTTCATAAATTGCTCTTTAAGTTTAACAATTATATTGAATTCAATTATTTAAATTTAAGTAGGAGTTTGTTTTTTTGTTTTTTTTTCAATTTTTTTTTTTCAACGTTTTTTTATTTATTTGTGGGACAGAGAGAGACAGAGCATGAACGGGGGAGGGACAGAGAGAGAGGGAGACACAGAATCGGAAACAGGCTCCAGGCTCTGAGCCATCAGCCCAGAGCCTGACGCAGGGCTCGAACTCACGGACGGTGAGATCGTGACCTGGCTGAAGTCGGACGCTTAACCGACTGCGCCACCCAGGCGCCCCTAAGTAGGAGTTTTTATGCTGAATTGTGAGTTCTCAACTAACAAACTGTCCTCAAGTAAAATTAAATTCTTGAATTTTACTCCCAGATCAACAACACTTTATAGGTCACATACTTGAATGTTAAATATGGGCCTAGATAATCATTTGTCAATGAGATTAAGTCACTTATTTCCAGGATATCCCATAATTCAATATTAAAGTGAAGTATTATCTATTTTCACTCTTGTATAAACAATCCTATATTCTGACTATTCTATTTAATATGCATGAATTTCTTTTCTTTTTAAAAAATTTTTAATTGAGGGGTGGCTGGGTGGCTCAGTGGGTTAAGCATCCCACTCTTGATCTCAGCTCAGATCTTGATCTCAGGATCATGAGTTCAAGCCCCACATTGGGCTCCATGCAGGGCATAGAGGCTACTTAACATAAAATAACAAAATTTTTAATCAAAGTATAGTTGACATATGTTATGTTAGATTCAGGTATATGACATAGTGATTCAACCTTTATGTACACAGATAAATGCTCACCACAATATAGTTGCCATCTGTCACCATACACAGTTATTAATTTACCTACTCTTAAACATCTAAGTTATCAGTAAGGGACCCTTCATCAAGAGTGCTTATTTTTATCAACAAAATTGAGAGGGCCCTTTTGAGAATTTGCTTGAAGACCCAGATTTGAAGTTTATTTTATTATTAATTAAAGATTTTATTTTTATGTAATCTCTACACCTGACATGGGGCTCGAACTCACAACTCTGAGATAAAAATCACATGCTCTCCCTACTGAGCCAGCCAGGCACCCTCAGATTTGAGGTTTAGACTCAGCTTTGTTTTGTTTGTTGTTGTTTTGAGAAAATTGTCAAACCATTAATTTTTTTATATTATGGATGAATGTGTGTTTCACTGATAAGATTCAAGCAGTCTACAACGCCCTGGGGTGTTAAAAAGAATGCAGGGATAGTGAGTGCACCCAGAAGCACCTTTCTTTCTCCTCTCTACCCATTCAGATATTATTCATCCTTAACAATGCCATTCAGTGGGGCACCTGGGTGGCTCAGTCAGTTGAGTGTCCAATTCTTTTTTTTTAAATGTTTATTTTTATTTGTGTGAGAGAGAGAGAGACAGCACACAAGTGGAAGAGAGGCAGAGAGAGACAGAGAAAGAAACAGAGAACCTGAAGCAGGCTCCAGGCTCCAAGCAGTCAGCACAGAGCCCAACACAGGGCTTGAACCCGCAAACTGTGAAATCATGACCTGAGCTGAAGTCGGAGGCTTAACCGACTGAGCCAGGTGCCCCAAGTGTCCAATTCTTGATTTCGGTTCAGGTCATGATTTCAAGGTTCATGAATTCAAGCCTCACATAGGGCTCTGCACTGGCAGCACAGAGCCTGCCTGGGATTCTCTCTCTGCACCTCCCCTGCTTGTTCTCTCTCTCTCTCTCAAAATAAATATTTTTTAAAAATACCATTCAGGGGCGCCTGGGTGGCGCAGTCGGTTAAGCGTCCGACTTCAGCCAGGTCACGATCTCGCGGTCCGTGAGTTCGAGCCCCGCGTCAGGCTCTGGGCTGATGGCTCGGAGCCTGGAGCCTGTTTCCGATTCTGTGTCTCCCTCTCTCTCTGCCCCTCCCCGTTCATGCTCTGTCTCTCTCTGTCCCAAAAATAAATAAAAAACGTTGAAAAAAAAAAAATTAAAAAAAAAAAAATACCATTCAAAAGTTTCATCTTGTGATGTTGTTATTTATCACTAGAGATGTATATTTGGCCTTCATCCCTGTTTCTGTTACACAGATCCTCAAACCCTGGGAATTTCCTAAGTGATGAAAGCAATAAAGATGTCTTATATTAATGAGGTGACTTTTGGAAAGCACTGAAGAATGGGGGCAGGTTGCCAGGAGAGCAACCTTGTGATTAGAGAGTTGGAACTTTCAGTCCCCGACCCTGCCTCTGTGGAGGGGAGAGGGTCTGGAGATTGAGTAAATGGCCAGTGATATAATCAATCATGCCTAATGAAGCCTCCATAAAAACCCGAAAAGATGGGGTTCAGAGAACCTCCATGTTGGTGAACCCATGGAGGTACTGGGAAAACAGCACACCCAGAGGGGGCTTGGAAGCTCCTTAACCTTTCCCCTTTCCCCATGTCTTGCCCTATGCATCTCTTCCATCTGGCTGTTCCTGAGTTTCATCATTTTATAATAAACCACTAATCTGGTAAGCAAAATGTTTCCCTGGGCTCTGGAACCTCTCCGATCTGTAGTTGGCCCATCAGAAGCACAAGTGACGATTTGGGCCTGCAACTCATGTCTAAAGGGAGTGGGAGGCAGTCTTGCAAGACTGAGCTTTTAATCTGTGGAATCTGATGCTGTCTCAGAGTAGATAGTGTCAGCATTGAATTGAATTGTAGCGCAGCTGGTGCCCAAGAATTGCCTGTTGGTGTGGGGAAACCCCTCTTCCACGTTGGAATTGGATGCAGAACCCTTACATCTCCATCATGAAATTTTCCAAGATCCTTGAGACCATCAACAATTTCCTCACTTCTCTGAGGCACTTTAGGCCACACAAATCAGTACTTCTATATTGTCTCCCTGTTCTAACTATATTATGAGGACAAAGAAGGTGTCTTGGGCCCTTTTTAGCATTTCCAAAGCTTTACATAGTGCTGCACATATACATGATTTTCAATAAATTCTTAATTAACTAGGATATAACAAAGAATCTCAGGACTCTGAAAGATGAAATTTACATCCAAGCACTAGAATGCCTCTAAATTCATATTGTAACAATGATTTATTATGTATGCAATTTGAAGATATTAGCATAAAAATAGGTTTTTATCAGTTATTCCTAGAGCCACTTGCTTTTGTACCTTACATACATCCAGAATTTTATTTTTTCTGGTTCATATAGTGGGCTTATGTGTAAGCCCAATTTACTAGACAACAAAGTGTAAGGGAGACTAAGTGCTCTTGCTTTATGTGGTAGGTAGAAACCCAGGGCAGTGAGATGGAGGAGAGGCAGGGAGGAATGGGAAGCAACATACATGTGGGCTGAATGGGAAAGCAGTGCCACAAGGTAGTCAGCCAATGAGAAGGAATGGTGAGAGTCAGTGTGGGTCGCCCCACACTGCCACTTTGACATATTGATTATTTTTTTAAACTTTATTGTGTTTTTTTTTTATAATACACAAGTGAGGGAGGAACGGAAAGAAAGGGAAAGAGAGAGAATCCCAGGCAGGCTCTGCACGGCCTGTACAATGTCCGATCGGGGGCTCGAACTCACAAACCGTGAGACCATGACCTGAGCTGAAATCAAGAGTTGGACGCTTACCAGACTGAGCCACCTAGGTGCCTCAACATATTATTTTGAACTAAAGTTACTTAAGAAACAGCTGGTACAGGAAGGACCCTTTGTCCCCCTGAAAGTAGGAAATAAAAACTCCAGTGAAGGCTACCCTCCCTGCACCTGAAGGGTAGAAAGCATCCTTATCACCAGAGACAGAGAATTCAGGGCCAAGAAGGCTATATATTGCCCCTCATTTATTTGCCACCCCAAGCCCAAATCCTTTTGTCAGTTCTTCGCAAATAATTATTCCTTTGCTTAAAAAGTATAAAGTTTACCTGCTTTGGTCACTTCAGGGAGTCTCACATTTTTATGGGCTCCTTAATGTTTGAAATTAAATCCCTCTCCTGTTCATCTGTCCTGTCAATTTAATTATTAGACCAACCAAAGAACCTAGTGGGGACACCGCAGGCTCTGATGTGTGCTCCAAGCTGTTTGCACAAGCTGTTTCCTGGGAGTCCCAGGAAGCCATAACATGGTCCAGAAGGGGGAGTTGTCCCAAGAAAATCATGAAGGTGCAGATTTTTCTGTAGGTAGTTGAGAGCAGGAGACTGGTTCTGCTGGATTTAGGCCTGGAGGCCATTCCCAAATGTTCCTGTCTGCCATGTCAGCACTGCTCGTTATCTGCAGATGACATACAGGCATTTGGCACAAGTGGCCAAATGAGAGATCAAAGGCTTTGTTTGTTAGGCAGCAATTTTTTGTTTTGTTATTCTATTATGTAATCTACCAAGGAATTGATTATTGACATTCAACAGTTGATACTGCAGCCATTTACTTTGAGCAGAGAATTATCAAAGCAGGATGGTGTGGAGATGTTAGGAATTCTATGATGAGAGATTACTAGGTGATAATTATAGCTTCACTTTAAATTGTGTATTGCAAGATACCTGCTTTGTTTGTCTTGTGGATGAAGAAGTAGGGAGGAGGGGAGGAGTCGAGGATTGAGCCTGTCTCTGAACCTAATTTCTCAGGAGAGTTCTTACAAATCATTCATTTTTCTTGCATGAAAAGGTATCATACACTTTTTTCTTTTTGTTTTTTTCTATTTTTAATTTATATCCAAGTTAGTTGGCATACAGTACAATAATGATTTCAGGAGTAGAATCCAGTGATTCATCCCCTACACATAACACCCAGTACTCATCCCAACAAGTATCCTCCTTAATGCCCCTTGCCCATTTAGCCCATCCCCCCCATCCCCAACCTATCCAGCAACCCTGTTTGTTCTCTATATTTAAGCGTCTCTTATATATTATCCCCCTCCCTGTTTTTATATTATTTTTGCTTCTCTTCCCTTCTATTCATCTGTTTTGTATCTTAAATTCCACATGAGTGAAGTCATACAGTTGTTTTCCCCTAATTTCACTTAGCATAATACACTCTAGTTCCATCCACATTGTTGCAAATGGCAAAATTTCATTCTTTTTGATTGCTGAGTAATACTCCATTGCATATATATACCACATGTTCTTTATCCATTCATCTGTCGATGGACACTTGGGCTCTTACCATACTTTGGCTATTGTTGATAGTGCTGCTACAAATACTGGGGTGTATGTGCCCCTTTGAAACATCACACTTGTCATACACTAATTTTTTTAAGTAAACTCTACACCCAACATGGGGCTCAAACTCACAACCTGGAGATCAAGAGTTTCATGCTTTACCAACTGAGCCAGCCAGGCACCCCAATATCATACACTATTCTGATTACAATTTATTCTATTTTGCTCTTCAATCTGAGAGATTTATTATATCTTTTGAGAAAGTAGTTAGTGACTTATTTTAACCCCTTAACTCACACATCAAATTAAATAAAACATAATTAGCATCTAAATTTCACACCACTTTGGAAAGCCAATTCTGAGTTTTAAGAAATGAATTGCCTGTAAGTTGAAAGAATCAAATGAGGAAAGATTTGAAAGCACAAAAAATAAGCCTGTAAGGCTTGAGGCCACCAGAAGAGAAAGCTCTGGTACAGGTGTCCCACATCACCATGCATGGTGAGCTGTACTGACTCCTCATGGAGAATTTTCACTACAAAACTGCTAATAAAGGAAGCAACTCAATATTATACCTTCAATGTTTAAGGCATCTTACTACAAATATACTTGGCAGGTTATGGCCTTTATTTCAGAAATTTAAAGCTTCAGGGCCACCAGGGTGGCTCACTCGATTAAACCTCTGATTTCAGCTCAGGGCATGATCTTGTGGTTTGTGAGTTCAAGCCCCTCATTGGGTGAACTCGAGCCCTGCATTGGGTGAACTTGAGCCTCACTTTGGGTGAGCCCCACTTCTCTCTCCCCGTCTTTCTCTCTCTCTCTCTCTCTGGCCCCTCATGGGATTCTCTTCCCCCCCCCCTTCCCCGCCCCCCCCGCCCCTCACTCACTTGCACACTCTTTCTCTCAAAAATTAATTAATTAATTAAAATATAATTTTTGTCACATTAGCTAACATATAGTGTACACAGTGTAGTCTTGGCTTCAGGAGTAGATTCCCATGATTTATCACTTACATACAACACCCAGTGTTCATCCCAACAAGTGCCCTTCTCAATGCCCCTCACCTATTTCCCTGCTCCCCAAGCCCCCACCCCCATCAACCCTTAGTTTGTTCTTTGTATTTAAGAGTCTCTTATGGTTTGCCTCCCTCTCTGTTTGAACTTCTTTTTTCTTCCCTTCCCCTATGGTCTTCTGTTAAGTTTCTCTAAAAAATATTAGAAATTTAAAGCTTCCATGGGATGGCATCTAAATTCTGCACGGAGGCCCAGGGCAGCCAAAGCTATTACTACTTCTACTGTCTGTGCAGAAGAGCCATGAAGAGAGATGAGGGTGAGTGGCTCACCAAATGAGACGTTTATCTCACTCTATCTCTGTTTCTGTTCAGATTCAGAGTCCTCTTCCAGTCTTACTATTAGCCATATGACCTTAGGAAAATTACTTAGCTTCTCTGACCCACAGTGTCCTACTCTCTAAAATGGAGATAATAGACCTACTTATGACCAATAAAAAAGGTTAACTGAAACAATTTGCAAACATTTTTGGCAACTAGTGGGCTCTTTAAGCAAGTTTCTAGCCACCTCCTACCTTTTAAATATAGGTGGAAAGGAGAAGTCACACTGCTTCCTATCTTGTTATCTTTATTGCCTAGAAATTCAAACTCACAGCAGAGGAAATAGAGCAAAATCTAATGTTGAAATCGACAGAGAGCCAAGAATGGAGGAAATGGCTGTATTGTTCTGACCTGAGAATTATTTAACTCCAGTAAAACAGATTCTCAAAGGAATAAGCAAGAATTCTTAAAATGTTTAGATTTTTAAATTTTTTTACTATTTAAGAATTTGACTTTGTGGGGGCACCTGGGTGGCTCAGTCGATTAAGCATCAGAATCCCGCTCAGGTCATGATCTCATGGTTTGTGGGTTCAAGTCCCACATTGGGCTCTGCGCTGACAGCTTGGAGCCTGCTTTGGATCCTCTGTCTCTGTCTCTGTCTCTCACAAAAATAAATAAACATAAAAAAAAAAAAAGAATTGGACTTTGTGAATGCTTTTTATTTTATGTTTTTTTAATCCCCCAACCTGCAAAGGTTGAGAGAGCTCTATAAGACTTTTTAAAAAATGTTTATTTATTTATTTAAAAAAATTTTTTTAACGTTTATTTATTTTTGAGACAGAGAGAGACAGAGCATGAACAGGGGAGGGCCAGAGAGAGAGGGAGACACAGAATCTGAAGCAGGCTCCAGGCTCTGAGCTGTCAGCACAGAGCCTGACGCGGGGCTGGAACTCACAGAGCGTGAGATCATGACCTGAGCCAAAGTCGGACACTTAACCGACTGAGCCACCCAGGCGCCCCAAAAATGTTTATTTATTTTGAGAGAGAGAGAGAGAGAGAGAGAGCGCACAAGCAGAGGACAGGCAAAGAGAGAGAGGGAGACACAGAATCCAAATCAGGCTCCAGGCTCTGAGCTGTCAGCACAGATGACAGCTATGGCCTTGAACCCACAAACAATGAAATCATGACCTGAGCCGAAGTCAGATGCTCAACCAACCAAGGGACCTAGGAGCCCCCTATGAATGCTTTTTAGAAACAATCGTTGCTCCACATTTTAAGGGATACTTTAATGACACCCTTGGACTTGGCTCACACTACCATGTAAAAAAATGTATTGGCTAGAATGTGTTATTCTTGGCAACTAAAAATAGCCTGCTGTCTGTCCTTTCCATCTCTATGTTGAAAGACTCCTTCCAGTTCTGAAAGGTGTGTGGTCATTAAAGCATGAACAAAACTGAAATGTTTGGGCCTAAGGACTTTAGCTTGAGGACTTCAGAACACATGTTTCTTATAGCTGAGATGGCGCCTTGTCCATCATGGCATTGCAAATATTAATAAATATAGAAATAAGCTTTTTGTTATCAAATAGCATACTGTTCAAAACTTAATTATAAGACTAAAGGAAGTTTTTCAAATTTGTCTCCATAGAAAATCTCAACATTAGTGATGTATTTAATGTCTATTTATATTTTTGAGCCACAACTAATTATGAATATAGGAGAATCACTTAAAAGTTGTTCTTCCTATAACAGAAACCATAAACATGGTCACTTCTTATTTCATATCTGTGAATACTGTGATTCAGATAATACAAATTTAAAAAATCTATCAGGTAATAATTATGGGGTAAATGAACAAAGCTTTATTGATAAAGGTGAGGCCTCATTTGAGTTTTGTTTCCTCTCTAAAAAGTGCTTCATTTTATGTAGTCCCAGATTTTTCTTATTCCTTTTTGTTACCTCAATAGTGTTTTATATCAATAATTAGAAGGGTAAAATATGGTATAAATTAATGAGGGAGTTGGACTACATAATTTCTAATATTTCCTCCAGGTCTAATATTCTATGTTCTATTATAAGAATATTTCATAAAGAAAGTTAGAGGTGAATAACATCATCATAGAAACATGAACTAAGTGAAATGCCTGAGGGGTAGAATCCTTTCTCAAATCCAATCAGGCAATTTCTTTTTGATGGGTTTGAATATATATTTGGAACTTCATTATTATAGATTATAGTAACTCAAAAGAAATGAGGTCCCTAGAGAGTAAGCAACATACTCACAGTTACAAGTCAACTCAGTGCAGTGTTAAAATGATCAAATATGAAGAGAAAAATATTTCAATAACATTTTTAGATTTTATCTGCCTGTCTTCATTTTGGCTACTGCAACAAATACTACACAGTAGGTGACTTGAACAACAACCATTCATTTCTTACAGTTCTGGAGACTGGGGAGTCCAAGATCAAGGTGCCAGCAGATCTGGTATCTGGTGAGAGCCCTCTTCCTCGTTTGCAGATGGCAGCAATATTGCCAGATCCTCACATGGCAGAGAAGAAATCATCTTTTTCATACCAGTATTGCTCCTACAAAGTGTTGAAGCTCCAACTGAACATCATAAAATCTAGCTCGCATACAAAGAGAAAATGTCAAGGAGTATGAAAATGTAGTAATTGTTACTATTTTCAAATGTCATTGATCTCCGGTTTGCTTCACTTGTCATCTCCCATTTTCTTTGCTGTGATGAATAAGACTGATCTTTAACATCCAGGAGCCCTAAGGCCAAGGTTGATGGATCAAAGATAGCTACCTGAGGTAAAATAGTCCACTGGCCTCCCTGTATCACATCATATTCTGTCTCTCTCCCCTCATTCTTACCCCTCTCAAATATTTTGATCAGACACCTAAAGCCTGAAGGTAGCTATGCTGATTAGGTCATACAAACTTGGAGGCTGTCTGCTATTTTGGGAACATGTGCATTAATGTGCTGGCTACATGAAAGAGGAAAATGGAGTAGATGGGCTAAGAGAAAGGAAGAGGAGACACCGCTTGGCCCCAGCGAGACAGAAAAAGGAAGAATATGGATTTCTTGGTTCCTGATAGCTTCAGTTATAGTCTGATTTCCCATGAAGCCTGACTATGTTTGATTCTGTGAGGTCTTTACTATTACATGTCCCCACCCCTTTTATTTGAATTAATTAGAGTAGATTTCTCTTCCTTACTTACAAAAAAGAAGCTGAAACAACTGAGGATATACCCCCAGTGACTGCCTGTAGGGCTGGCTTGACCTGGGATAGGGAGTTAAACAGAAAGCAACACTTGGAAGGACTTCATGGACCATCTAAGGTCTTGGTTTACAAAGTTTAATATTGCTAGTTTCCTGGGAACAATGGTATGAGTGCCCCGCCTGGAATTAACTAACCTGAAGTGCTTCCTGAAGGCAGACTGGGTGACCCAGGAAGACTGAGGAAGCAGAGAGCACCCACCAGCTGGAGCTTACCCACCCTATCAGCTACACCATGCTAACAATATTTTACCTTTCAGTAAACGGCAGTACTCACTGAAGGAGAGTCAGTTTTCTAAATTTAGGGATTTAACCCTAATTATCGACAGTTCTAACTTTAACGGTTACACCAGTATGTGGCCAGTTTGTCTTTGTTACGTATTATAAGGTCTAGACTAAGAAATGTGTAATTCCAAAACTGGGAAATCAAGGTCATTTTTTTGGAAAAGAAGAAAAAGCTCAAAATTATTTCAAATTGAGGAATCAAAATATGTGACAATTCTTCCTCAGATACATGGAAGTAAGTGTTCTGAACATGTTAGCACATTCTGAGGTGCTTCATGCCAAATGGTTTATTAAGCTGCTTGGGTCACTGCTTAGGTGTTTTGAACCTTCCTTTCTCCCTTCCCCCCAAAATATTTTTATTGCTCTATTATCTAATAACAATAAGTTTCTGATTTTCTTTTTTTTCAGTGTTGATTTATTCTGAGAGAGAGAGACAGCGGGCGAATGTGGCAGAGAGACAGGAAGAGAGGACCCAAAGCAGATCCACACTGACAGCAGACAGCCCACCGTGGGGCTCCAACTCACCAACCATGAGATCACGACCTGAGCTGAAGTTGGATGCTTAACTGATTAACAATCTAGTACATCTGAGAGTATTTAAAATATTATAACTACAGCTTCAAAAGACCACGGTAGTATTTGGACTGAGCAGTATTCACAGTCAATATTGCAAGCCTGAAGTAAACACACAGCATATGTTGGTTAGCACGCTCTGTGAATAAGCTATATGGTATGTAAACAAATCCAGAGCTGTATTATCATTAGAAAGTCAAAATGGTTAGTCCTATCAGAAGGAGTTTGCTTATGCCTTGCAAAAAGGAAAGGGGGGGGGGGCGGGGAAGAAGACGTTCAGGGTTGTATTTACTTTCTCCCTACAAAACTTTGTCCCTAGTGTATTTCTTATAATGTCCAATTTCTTACTTGTGGTCCTGTTTGTTCTCTTATGCTCACTCCCAAAAGCAATCTGAATTGCACCTTGTTTTCTTCTTACAGTTTTGTGACTGTCATAATTGCTACAAGGGACTAACTGAAAGCACAGATCTGTCATATACACTGCAGAATAACATTGTTTGGATTTAATGTTGCTCAACTGTAAAAATAACTCATTAACTCAACCTTCATCCCATTTGTGCCTGTCATTTGGTATGGATTTAAGGTCATTTCCATTGCGTGAACTGATAACACAACCGAAAGCATATTTATTCGCCTGCTAACTTTTGAAAGGATTGTAGGTTACCACCATCTAAATCATGCTAGATCAATGCTGATGAAGAATCAATAAATACCTATTTCCTTAGCCTAAGTCAATTCCTTATAGCTCCATTTTTTTAGCAATTTTCTCCATTTTGTTCTGAGACATAATAATAACATTAATATATAATAGCTAACTTTGAGTTTTTCTATATAACATGTTTTAATTAAATTAATCCTTACAAGAAACTTATAAAAACCTTGTAAAAACCCAAAATAGGATCACTTGTAAGAACTCTGAAATAATAGGAGAGACACTAACAGAGCAGTAGGGATTAAGTAGATAGCATCTCAAATGTCGTTGTTGTTATTTGTAAACACAGGCAAATAATCTCAATTTGGTAGGACTAACCATATTGAACTTTACAATGATTACATATCTCTGGTCTTGTTTACATCCTGTAATCTTGTAATATGAAGAAGGTTCTAGTATTTAGTACCTCCTTTCATATAGGAAAGTTACAGAGATAGGAAGGGGTAGTGCTGAGGTTCAAAACTACATAGTCTGGCTCCCAAATCCTTGCTGTAAATCACAAATTAAATGGCAGATCAAAGCAGAGTTCCCTTACAAATTGAAGGGATCATCCATACTTTCTCCTGCTGCTGCTCACCAGAGCCCATTCCCTCAGCAGGCCAGAGGTCCAGGTCCTATATTAGAGGTTCTGATTAAGGTCTTTCCTATTCCCCTTAATCCTACCTCTAGACTCTTGAGGCAGCATGATGAAGAAGGGTATCCACCAGGCTCCCTTCCCTCCTGGGACTCATTTTCTGAAGAAGCCATTTCACATACAATTTGCGGTGAAGATGGGACAGGACTAGTCTTAGCCAAAATGCTAAGATAGAGAACTTTTGGTACCTTCTCAGCCAACAAAACCCATTTGCCAGCCTCTCGGTTATTGGAACTATCCTATTTTGACACTCAGTTCCCTCACAAGGGCTGCCTTTGGGCTGCTCAGAGCCCTCACAAAGGCCCTCCACTCAGCACTGCCCTCCATCTTGGAAGTCTCATTCTTCAAACTACCTCTCTTTCTGTTGTAGAAAGTTCTAGTTATTCCTCAATATCTGTGTCTTCCTTCTTCCATAATGACAGAGCTCCTGATTCCTGGCTCCCTTGCAGTTAGTTATGGCCATGTGAGTTTTGCCCAGTAGGGTAAGAACATACATTGTATGTGCAGTTTACAGGAAATGTCCTTAAAGGAAGGTGAAGTACCCTTCATTCCCCCTTTCATTTTGCTGCAAATGAAATTGGCTGCAACGTAGATTAAATTTCTAGGGTGAAGTATAGCAGATAACAAGACTGAAGGAGCCTACATCTCCTAGTCTTATTGAATGCCATGACAAATTTGGACTGACAACCTTGAGAACTAAAAAAAGACTTCTGGAATATGATGGAGAAACAAATTTCTACCTCACTTACTCTTATCTGGAGTATTTTTGTTACTTGCAGGCAACCTTAACATAACTATTCCCCTTTTTTACTACTGAGTACAAAGACTTGTGGCTTTGTTAATATAAACACAAGAGTAGCCTCTCTATACACCACAGAACTTTAGGTGCTGGTTCCTTCCGATTCAGCCAGCGAATACTAAAAGGATTCGGAAAAATCCTTTCTTGAGATAAAAACTCAGCATGCAAGCCTACTGACATGCATACTACTATTTTGCTTTTAGAAGTTGAATATCATGTAGCTTTTTCTTTTGTGTCCTTTCCATCTCAAATCCTAATTTCCCAGTTCTGCCAGCTAGATCCACACTTCTGCCAACTAGAGCAAAGATTGCATTCTAAGGAAAGCAAAAGAGAAGGGCACTATAAATGGTTTTCAAAGTGTTATCCCTTTTAAGTTACTTGAAGGAAAAGAGTTAAGTCTTGTTCCTTTGCATTCCTCATGCCATATTTCCCATCCACATAGCCACCAGAGTTCATCTTTTAAAAATGACATAGGGCACCTGGGTGGCTCAGTTGGTTAATTGTCCCACTCTTAATTTCAGCTCAGGTCATGATCTCACAGTCCTGAGACAGAGCCCCGCGAAGGGCTCCACACTGAGCACGGAGTCTGCTTGGGATTCTCTCTCCCCCTGTCCCTCCTTTGCTCATGCACACAGTGCGCTCTCTCAAAATAAGTAAATGAACTTTTTTTTTTTTTTTTAAATGACAGACAAGCTCATAGAGACAGAAAGTAGATTTGAGATTATCAGGGCTGGGAGGAGGGTGGAACAGGAAGGGGAGTTATGGTTTAATGGTTCCAGAGTTCCTCTTTACAGTAGTAGATAAATTTTGGAAATAGCAGTGATGGTTATACAACATTGTGAATGTAATTAATGTCACTGAATTGTACACTTAAAAATAGCTAAAATGGGTAGGGGGGGAGTGCCTGGGTGGCTCAGTTGGTTAAGCATCCAACTATAGCTCAGGTCATGATCTCACAATTCTTGAATTTGAGCCCCACATTGGGCTCTGTGCTGATAGCTCAGAGCCTGGAGCCTGCTTCAGATTCTGTGTCTCCCTCTCTCTCTGCTCCCCCCACCACTCGCATCCTGTCTTTCTCTCTCTCTCTCAAAAATAAACATTTTAGAAAATAGCTAAAATGGTATATTTTATGTTGTATATATTTTACCACAGTGAAAATAAAGCGCCAGAAAAAAATGTCTATTAAGGGAATAAAGAGAATGATGCCCACCCTTAAGCCTTATAATAATCTGCCTCTTCCCATACCTACTTCTTTTTATTCTATTTTCTAATTTTTATGTATACTTCTGGAGGTTAAGGAATGTAAGATACACTGCCATGGTAACCAGCATATTTTGTTTGCTTAGCTGAATAATTGTAAATAAAATCACTTCTCTTGGTACATGGTTTTATCTATATTCAATGATGTGGGCACAAGGAGAAGTAACTTTTTTATTAATTTAAATTTTAGTTAGTCAACATACATTGCAATATTGGTTTCAGGAGCAGAATTCAGTGATTCATCACTTACATACGACATAAGTGCCCTCCTTAAGGAGAAGTGACTTCTTAGTAGCCCATACCAAGATTCCGTTTACAGAGAGAGACTTTGAGCAGAACTCTAAGGTGAAAGAGAACCAGAGATTGGGACCAACACCACTTTAGCTACTCCATGTAACAAAGCAGAGAGAAAACACCTGAATTACATGTAAGCCTGTGAAACCTACATCCTTGTTTAGCTTACATATTATTTGTTCTCTAAGAGTATGTATAATTTATATAGTGTATAGGATTAGCAGAATCCCTTTCATATTTTGTCTCCAGGAAATAATTTAACTAAATGAAGAAATCCCAAAGCTCCATTTTAGGAAAACTGAAGTATGAAAATGTTCTTGGTGGGAAGCACATGACACTAGATCCCAGGATATTAACTAAGGCAATGATAGTAAATGGACCAGATGAACCAGAAGAAAGGGAAATACAGGGAAATGAAAATGAGCACATAAAACAAAAGGATTTAAATGCATGTGGGAATCTAAGTAAATAAAATGAAAAGAGATAGGGGGATGACTGAAAAGACTGGCAGTCTTAACTGTCTTCCATTCTTCAATCCCTCACAGAGAGTTATTTAAATGTCCTCCATCAAATATGTCTTGAGCATTACTACATTTGCAGAAACATGAAAGCATTTTTCCATTCTTCTATAAGACAGGAGATTGCATAACTCAGGGTAATTTAATCTTCTCTACCTTCTACGTGTTCACAGCCGTATACTGATAAGATTGTAGCCAGGGCCAGAGAGATAGGTAGCAGAATAGGAAGTAGCTATTATGGTGGTGACTTATGAAAAGAGCCTCTGTCCAAAACCAATTCCTCCACTGACTTGCCTCCATGACTCAAATTCCCACCCTTGGAAAATGTTTGCTTTAGGTTAAGTATTATTGTCACAAGAAATTTTCTTAAGACTTAGCTTTCCCTTGGGATAGTTACAACAACCCCAAGCTGTGGGATTTGTTGTCAGCGGGAGCTCAGAAGACCATGGAAGGAACGAGGTGCAGGACAGCTGGATTTCCAAATGTATGCTCTCTCAACATCTCACACAGAAGTCTCTTGTCACTATACATATTACAAGGCATATTTAAAAAAATTTTTTTGGAGATTTATTTTCTTTATGTTTATTTATTTATTTATTGTGAGACAGAGAGAGAGTGTGTGTATGTGTGTGTGTGTGTGTGTGTGCGCACCTGCACACTCATGAGCTGGGGAGGGGCAGAGAGAGAGGGAGAGAATCCCAAGCAGGCTCCACACTGTCAGCACAGGGGCCCAACATGGGGCTAGATCTCATGAACTGTGAGATCATGACCTGAGCCGAAATCAAGAATCGGATGCTTAACACACTAAGCCACCCAGGCACTCCAAGGCATATTAAAATTTTCGTATTTTGAGCAAAAGTCTATTCAAATGGGACAGTGTCCAATCTAGCAAAAAGAAAGGTGCTCCAAAGAGCTGTACAAAATGAAAGACTTTTATATTGGCAGGAGGGAGCAGACATGAGGAAGTTATACCAGGCAAAAGAATGGGTTGGTTATCACAAGGTTACCTTCCTTTAACAGATGGCAGGGGCCTATGTTACCTAAATAGTGCTGATCAGATGATTCCTGATCGACTGGTTTAGGAGTCCATTTCTGCTTGAGTGAAACTTCGATCAAGTCTTGGATTGGTGGGAGAATTTAGCCTAAACAACTCCATTTCAGGTCTATTGTCTTATTTTTAACAACATACTTTCCTCATTTAATGTCCCATATTGCTACTGATAACTATTTCCCTTTAAATTTTTTTAAATTAGTGTTTGTTTGTTTATTTATTTATGTGATCTCTACACTCAATGTGGGGCTTCAATTCACGACCCGGGCGAGAGGGCGAGATCAAGAGTTGCACGGTCTATTTACTAAGCCAGTCAGGTGCCCCGCACATTTAATTTTAATTAATTATATTTGGGTTATATTCTCTTGACTCTTCCTACACAAACACATAGACAACTCTTAATTTACAAACAAGTAAAACACTCACATACTAATTTCAGCCTCCTGATGCAGATAAATTCTGAAAAGCAATAGAGCTTTTGGTGAATCTTGGGCTGTGAATGTGAAAGAAGGGATGATTCCCCAGTTCAGGATGAGCCTAGGCTGGCTGACTTTAAGGACAATCTTGCTGGCTCACATACATATCAGCCACTTTCTCCCTTTCCTCGTCCCCCAATCTTTCCACATATTGCCTAAAATTCCACCCTCTCCAGTTTGTTCTGATTAATACAATTCAAATGCACCTAAGAGAGAATTCAAGTTAACTCTTTAAGATTAGTGCCAGCCTGGGGCACCTGGCTGGCTCAGTCAATAGAGCATGTGACTTGATTTTGAGGTTGTGAGTTCGAGCCCCAAGTTGGGTATAGAGATTACTTAAAAATAAAAAATCTTTTTTTTAAATGTTTGTTTATATTTGAGAGGGGGAAAGGCAGAGAGAAAGGGAGATGGAGGGTCCAAAGCAAGCTCCATAATGACAGCAGAGAGCCATGAGATCATGACCTGAGCTGAAGTTAGACACCCAACTAACTGAGCCACAAGACGCCCCCCAAAATAAAAAATCTTAAGGGAAAAAAAAAAAAAAAAAAGACTAGTGGGGCATGACACAAAGGACATAGAAGCCAACTTTGGGGCAATTTACATATCAAAAGGAATAATGACTGCAACTGATTATAAAACATTTAATAAAAAAAAACCAAGGTAATGTGACTATAGAAGAGAATTTCCTTATTTCTAGCTCATGCAGGCTAAAGTACTAAGGGAAAAGTATCATGTTTGTAATCTATTTCCATACAAAAACAAAAAATTATGGCACATGGTCAATTGTTGAATATAGTTGGTAGGTATAAAAGGTGATTTTTGTACGGTTCTTTTGACTTTTCTGTATTTTTTTTAAATTTCTGTAGGAGCACCTGGGTGGCTCAGTCAGTTAAGCATCTGACTTCGGCTCAGATCATAATCTCTCAATTTCCTGAGTTCGAGATCTACATCGGACTCTGCACTGACAGTGTGGAGCCTGCTTGGGATTCTTTCCCTCTCTTTCTGCCCCTCCCCAACCCCCCATTCTCTCTCACACACAAAATAAATAAATAAACTTTCTTTTTGGAAAAGAAGGTGAGAGAGAGAGCACGAGCACGAGCAGCACCTGATATGAGGCTTGAACTCACTAACTGTGAAATCAAGACCTGAGCAGAAACCAAGAGCCGGATGCTTAACCAACTAAGCTATTCAGGCGCCCCCCAAAAGCCTTTAAAAAAATAAATAAAATTTCTATAATAAAAAGATACATAATAAATATATATAAACTCTACCCCCAGTTTATTTCAGTTCATGCTGGGTGGAATGTGAATTGCAGCTGGGTTGTCTCCCTTAAAGACCTGAGGCTTTCCAAATCCCTCCCATGCAGTGGAGTGCCAAATAGGCACTGTGTTCTTTTGTAAGTACACTTGTGCATTTTATCTCATTTAATGCTATCTCATTTAACCCTTTAAAGAATATATCACTATTTCCACAGCTACTAAGTATTAGAAGCTGGATCTGCTGACTCAAAAGCTCACCTTCCATCTTCTTTCAACTACCTAGCATCAAATCCCACAAAAAGTCTCCTATTTTCTATATTTTATTTCTAGCCAAGGTGTTTTCTCACTTTCCTGTATTAATGTAAGATGTGGCATCTACCACAGTTTCCTTCTTTACGCCAAGTCCTACTGTCATCATGGATAAATCCAGTGTTCATGCCTAACTAACCTAATAGTCTGGTGTCACATTTCCCTGACTGTAACATTTGGCTTCCATTTGGACAATCACAAAGACTTGAAAGACAACCAAGAGCCAGGGCAGGGCTGAATGATAAGGTTCATCTCCTATGTAAGACTATTCCCTCAAGACTGGGAGAGGTGACAAGAGTTAAGAAAACTGAAGAAACAAAAATATGTTAAAAAAAAAAAAAAAAGGACAAGATAAAACTCCCAAAACAGACCTTAATTAACAAAGGTAAGTGCTTTACCTGACAGAGTTCAGAGCAATCCTGTAAAAATTGAAGCCTCAAAACTATCAAATGGTTTCTCCTGTCACAGTAAAAACCAAAATTCTTAACAATTTCCTACAAGTCCTTCATGATCACATCTCTTACTACCTCTGATCTTACTCCAGTTCTCTTCTCCACACTCACTCTGCTTCTACCCAAGAGCTTCCTTGCTCAAATACTCCAGACAAGAAAGAGAAAACCAGGGGCTCAAGATGGAGTCACTTGCCCCAGGACAGCAAATCAAGACTTAATTGCAGTTTCAACTTCTCCAGGAGTGGAATTTTAAGCCAATCAATCTGGAAATTTTCTGGTAGGCACCAGAGACTGTCACATGGGTCCTCTCCATCTCCCCCTAAAGGAAGATATGGTACTTTACCTAATAAAACACCTTCCCCCATATCCCCAGTCCTTCCTCCTAGGGGAAGGTTACCTTGCCAGAAACAACTCTTTTCTTTTGCTAATAACTTCTTGCCCCATCCTCCTTCCTATAAAAGCCTTCCAGTTTGTACAACTCCTCAAAAGAGGCTCCTCTACTTGCTAGGTGAGAGGCTCCCCAATTCGACCTTTAAAATTTACTCAGTTGAATTTTTCTTTTTAACAAGGGTCTCTGCACTTGCTATTTTCTATTCCTATATAATTTATTTTGTTTGTTGTCTGCTCCCCTCAGTTTGAATGTAAGCTCCATAAATGTTGTCTTCTCTCTCTCTCTCTCTCTTTCGTGTGAGGTATCCCTAGCACCTAAAATATTTTTAGGCATATGGCTGGTGCTCAATAAATATTTGTTGAGTGAACAAATGAACCAATGAAAAGCTCACTTGTCCAATCTTAAACCAATAAATATAGCTTAAAGGTGTCATCAGCAAGACCCCCAATGACCCCCACTACTTCACAAGAATGTTAACCTTATCTTTTACAGGCAAACAACAGGAAGAGCTCCTGCTGGCCCAGACAAGTTTGAGTTCAACCAATGACTCACCTGCACAGATGGACCTCTGCAGAAGAGCCATGGAGTGTTGAACAGTTACTTCTACTTCATTAGAGGAGATAAGTGTTAAAATGTCCACCTAAGGAGGAGCACAAACCTTACATCACATACCATGCATGTATAGTCATGTTTCCTAAGTATGTATGCATGACCTTAGGCTCACCTCTACATAGGATGACAAAACTCTTCTTTCTGAATATTTACCCTAATCCTAAATAAAAGGAACACACTCACCCTTGCTTGGGGAGCACACTTTGGAAGTTATTCCCTGTGATCTCCTTATTTGTTGCAAATAAAGTTTCTTTTGTGTGACAACACCATTTGGTGTAGTCTTTGTAACTCACCAAGGAGCAAACTCCTTAGTTCAGTGACAAAGGGATACAATGTTCCAATTGGCCAGGCCTAAATTACATGCTGCCCCTGTGGTCAGGGATGGTATCAGTTCTTGCTGAACCATGTAGTCTGAGAATGAGAAGTGGGTAGTTCCACAGGAAAATCAGAGTGCTATTACTAGAAGGGAACTGGATGCTAGATAGGTGAAATCACAGATATTCATTCCAGAAGATGTGACAAGGGAAACACAGGGAAGTCGTTTGTGAAACACCTATTACAAAGATTTTAGCTTTTTCAAATTTCCAAGTTGGGACCTGAGAAAGAACATAATCACTGTGCATGATTCATTAATACTTCTAGTATCAAATTACCTCCTCATACTTTAAATCACCCACCTATGGGGTGTGCCTGGTGTATGTGTGTGTATGTGCGTGTGTGTTGGGGAAGAGGGTGTGATCTATCCTATCATCTCAACACACTCATCAGAACTGGCCACTGGGAGAAGATATTGTCAAATGAGAGATAGGGTAAAGGGTTAGTATCCCAAAATCTATAAAGAACTTATGAAAACTCAACACCCAAAAAACAAATCATCCAGTGAAGAAATGTGCAAAAGACATGAACGGACACTTTCCCAAAGAAGACATCCAGATGGCTAACAGACACATGACAAGATGCTCAACATCGCTCATCATCGGGGAACTACAGATCAAAACCACAATGAGATACACCTCACACCTGTCAGAATGGCTAAAATTAACAACTCAGGAAATAACAGATATTGGCAAGGATGCAGAGAAAGGGGAACAGTTTTGCACTGCTGATGGGAATTGCACTGCTGCTAGTGCAGCCATTCTGGAAAACAGTATAGAGGTTCCTCAAAAAACCTGGGTGGCTCAGTCAGTTAAGCATCTGCCTTCAGCTCAGGTCATGATCTCACCATTCATGAGTTTTAGCCCCATTTTGGGTGAACTCAAGCCCTACTTCAGATGAGTTTGAGACCCACTTCAAGTAAGCACAAGCCCTGCTTCAGGTGAGTCACGCTTTTCTCTCTCTCCCTCTCTCTCTGTGTCTGTCTGCCCCTCTTTCTCTCTCCCTCTCTCTCTGCCCCTTGGTCACTTGTGCCCTCTCTCTCAAAAAAATTTTTTTTTGTTTTAAAATAGAGCTACCCTACAACACAGCAATTGCACTACTAGGTATTTTCCAAAGGATATCAAAAATACTGATGCAAAGGGGCACATGCATCCCAATGTTTATAGCAGCACTATCAACAACAGCCAAATTATGTAAAGAGCCCAAATGTCCATCAACTGACTAATGGATAAAGAAGATGTGGTATATACACAATGGAATATTACTCAGCAATCAAAAATAATGAAATCTTGCCATTTGTAACAACGTGGATGGAACTAGACTGCATTATGCTAAGGAAAATAAGTCAGTGAGAGAAAGATAAATATCATATGATTTCACTCATATGTGGAATTTAAGAAACAAAACAGATGAATAGAGGGGAAGGGAAGGAAAAATAAGATAAAAACAGAGGGAGGCAAACCATAAGAGACTCTTAAATACAGAAAACAAACTGAGGGTTGCTGGAGGGTTGGGTGGGGGGATGGGCTAAATGGGTGATGGGCATTAAGGTGGGCACTTGTTGGGATGAGCACTGGGTGTTATATGTAAGTGATAAATCACTAAATTCTATTCCTGAAATCATTATTACACTATATGTTAACTAACTTGGATTTCAATAAAAATTTAAAAAATTAAAAATTAAAAAAAATTGCCAAATAACAATCATTCCCCCCTCCCCCCACAAAAAAACTAAAAAACCAAAATTGACCACTACTTTAACCTCCCTGGGAAGTATATGCAAATTCCCTAAGGGTTCTCAGTATTACAAATCTTGTGTAAACAGAGGGAGAAGACAATGGAGGAAAGGACCAGAGAGGAGCTGAGAGAACCCTTAAGGGGAGAATCAACGTCCTAAATAAAGACAAGGTAGGAGAACACCAAAAAGGAGGGATAGACAGTAATACCAGTCCCTGGGTTAGGGAGGTATGCTATGGATTGAATGTTTGTGTTGCCTCCAAATTCATATGTTGGAACCCTAATCCCCAATGTGTTGGTAACCCCCAATGTGTTGGGAGATGGGGCCTTTAGGAGACAGTTAAGTCATTAAGGTATAGTCCTCGTGATGGGATGAACGTTCTTATAAAGAAGAAACGCAAGAGCTAGCTCTCTCTCTCTTCCAAGTGAGGACACAGCAAGAAGGCAGCCATCTGCAATCAGCAAGAGGGCTCTTACAAGAACCCACCCATATTGGCAGTCTGATAGACTTCCCAGTCTAAAACTGTGAAAAATAAATGTTTTTAATTCACTCAGTCTGTGGTATTTTGTTAAACAGCCTAAACTAAGTCAAAGTTATGGTTATCCATACACGTTCATATATTTTTAAGGCATCGGTTAAGCCTAGAAGAAAATATAAATGGAGAGACACTAAGTTGTTGACTGTGGTTAAATCTATGTAATAGGATTTGTAGGGGAGAGAATTTTGTTTTGTGTTTTACTTTAAATACTCCTTATTTAAAAACCAAGATTTTAGAGAAATAAAACTATTATCATATTCTGAATATAGTGGTGGATGATAAAGCTTATAGTATGTTACACTTCCTCCTTTCTCAGAATTACATGTCCAAAATATTTTCATTCAATTTCCATTCTCTTTCTGTTCTGACTTTGTCATAATTTCCTGTTAATCTTGGAAAAAATCAATTCCTTGATCTGCATAATAGTTTTCTCATTCACAAAATGAGGCATGCAATCTAGGTAGGGCTTCCCAACTACTGCACTTTGGCCTGCTGGTGTCCTGGATGTGGGTTAAGAAACTGACTTCTCCTGCAACTGGGCAATTAAGAAGGGCCAGGGAGAGCCAGAGTCCTCTGGGCCAGTACTTCTGGCTGTGAGCAGCCTTGTTTAGGTCTCTTTAGGGCAGCCTGTGCAAAGCAGTCTGGGGTGTATCCTAAAGCAGCAGCAAGCACAGTGGACAACAACCAGCACTTACAGTTCTGTCGGATGTGCATGGCCAAGGAGATGCCTATCACTTGGGCATCCATATGCAAAGGACCTCACTGCCCATCAGTGACTGGAGATTTTGGAGCCAGTGCTCATATTTGTGATCTAGATATCCAAGGGTCACAACACACAGCCTCAGGGGTGGTCTGTTAGAGGGTGAAAGAGGACAGAGTGGGGTTTCTAGTGGGCTCAACTCCAGGCAATGCCCTTCATATCTGTCTTAACATATAGTGGTTATTTCTATCCCTTTGTAACAATGTACTCTTTTTCTGGTGCCCAGGCTAGCTGTTGACAATGCATGCATGTTCTGAAAGCTAGAGTTTCAATATGGAAATCCTGATATAAAAATATACTATTGGGTTCCAAATCCATTTTCATTATCTTATGAAATTGCAATATGACATTTGTCAGTAAAAGGGTTGTTATTCTTTGCATATAATTATAATTGTAAATTTTGAATGGTTGTATAAAATGTTTTTAAACATTCTATCACCCACTTATGTGATCAGAGTCCCTCACTGATAATTACTATTTGGAATATGAGAAGTTTATTATTAAGAAGTCTGGATCAGAAACTGCATAAAGCCACTTTGACCATAAAACCTAATGTCAAAATGTATTCACAGGATGATCTTTAATGATCAAGTTGATCATTAAAAAATGTGGAAAATTTTTATTTGAAAGATTTATTCTAATTTAATTTTTAATATATTCTCTAATGCATTATTACTTATTTTATAATTATATAAAGATAATGCTATGACTTTTTTTTTACCATCAGATGCCTCCAAATCTCTTCTTTTATGTTACTAGTTTGCTGTGCAAAAATTATCCTTTTCTGTATGTGTTATGATATGAAAGATGTTGAGAATCCCTGATATAATTTCTTTATAAAGTGTGTCTGCCATCTCATCTTACCCTAGGACCTTGTCCCCTGCTTCCCACACCATATAGTTTCTTTCTCTCTTTCTCACATTTCAAAGAGTGCCAGGGCTACAGTGTACAGTGGCCAAGGTTTAAGTCTGTATCCAACAGGGTCAAGTACTCCAGCATGGATATTTGTATGAGATACTATGTGGCTCCAGGGCTGGAGGGTAAACTTAGACACAAGCATAACAAATAGCTAATGTCGAAAAATCACTTAACAGCAAACCTGGATAAATCCAAAGAGAGGAATCCATATTTACTCAAGGACAAAAGACGTGAATGAATGTACTGACATATATTCTTGGATGGAAGTACTTAATACCCCATCCCCCATAATTTCTCATATGAATATAAGAATTTAATACAATTAAAAAAAGAATAATAGCAAATTATGATTATCATTACTAATTAGAAGTAACTTGGTTAGCAAACACCTAGACAAACATGCCCTATGGTAAAGCCAAGTGATCAGTTTTTTTTTTTGTTTTTTTCCTAAGTAAGCTCAATGCCCAATGTGGGGCTTGAACTCGTGACCCTGAGATCAATAATCACATGCTGTACCCACTGAGCAGGCCAGGTGCCCCAAGTGATCAGTCTTCTTGATGACCTTTGCAGTGGCTCTTAGGTATCTTGGTGTAGACACTACCTTCCTAAGTGAAGAAATCTTTAACTTTGTGTTTTTCTTTTTTTTAATTTTTTTTTTAACGTTTTATTTATTTTTGAGACAGGGAGAGACAGAGCATGAACAGGGGAGGGTCAGAGAGAGGGAGACACAGAATCGGAAACAGGCTCCAGGCTCTGAGCTGTCAGCACAGAGCCCCACGCGGGGCTCGAACTCACAGACCTTGGAGATCATGACCTGAGCCGAAGTTGGCCCCTTAACTGACTGAGCCACCCAGGCGCCCCTGTGTTTTTCTAAGTACTCAGAATTGTCCAAGTTATTCATGACTATTTCACAATAATCAAACTCACAAAGCCTGATGTATTAACCAGACACTAAGGGTATATATTTTCTGAATGTCTTAACTACTTTTGTTGGCTATCAAGAGTACCTGATAAAAATACATAATGGTTTGCTTGTGATGTGGAGTCATAATAGGAAGAGGCTACTTTGGAGGGTTATTTCATCCAAGTTACATTAAGGCCTGGTGACTGGGTTCTGCCTCAGAACAGAGTACTTTTTGTTCATGCCTCCTAAATAAAACACCTGTTCCACTTGGCAGCGCTAGATAAACATCAACAAACTCTTACTCTTTGTGCTCCCTTTTCCAAACTCCAAGCCCACCATTCCCTATTTAACACAAACTGTTTTTCAAGCGATTTATGTATTTGATTAGATTTCTAATCTTTCCAAAGGAGCGCTTGCTCAATTCTAAAGTGGCTGGCTGCTTCTTTACGGATCGTTACATTAAAATACCGGGCATTTCTTAGCAGGGTAGGAGACTTGCCAATTGTGGCCACTTTTATCAGTACCTTCGTTTAGACACGGATCGGTAGATTATTAATTTACAGCTCCCATAGGTGTTGGAGACTCACCTCCATTTTTCATTTAAAAAACTAAAACGAGAGCTCAGTAAGGTCGAATGATTTAAAATCACTTCACTACATAAAGGATTATTAGATCGGTTTTCTATCTGTCTCGTTCGTTATACTTCAAAATCGAGTTGGAAACATTAAGATAAAGATCACTCGCGTAAAAGAAGCCTAACTGACCACCCTTTTAGAAATCTTGTAAATCATTCCTGAAATTACGTCCACGAGAACAGCTGTTTCAGCTTTCCACGTTAACCAGAAGTTAGAAATTTGTGGCGATAGATTTAAGTTCAGTGAGTACCTAATGAACTGACCTCGACCAGTCCTGCCTCAGCTCATTAAGGGTGAAATTTCACTAGGTCAGCCGCGTTTTGAGGCCTTTCCAAGGTGCCTATGAATCACACATGCCGGGGTCGCAGGGATACCTCACAGTGGGCATCGCAGTCACAGAATCTGGTCTCTGGCATGTGGAAACGTGCGAGATGCCGAGGGGCCCACAGGGCTTTCTTGCAACCTTAAAGCACAGGTGAGAAAAGTGCGGTTTTATTCAGGCACGGGAATGAAATGAATTCGTATGAGCAAACCGAGAAGCCTACGTGGGGGAGGGGAAAAAAGCGCGAGAAGAAAGAGAAAAGCCTTTTCTCCGGTGACGCGCGATCACGAGGCATTCTCCCGACGTGGGCGCTCGCTATTGGCTGAGTCCCAGCTGACGTCCCCGCCTGAGCCCCGGCGCGAACGTCGGAAAAGGCGGCACCGCACTGGAAGTTGGCGAGGCGCGCGCGCTCCCGCGAACCGGCCCGCCCCCGCTCCCCGCCCGCCAACCCGCTTGTCCATTCCCTCTTCGCGCCTAGTTGCCCACGCCCCCTTCCGAACTTGCCCCTCCCCCACAGGCCGGTGGCGCGCGGAAAGCGCGTCACGTGATGACTAGCCCCGCCTCTTCCTCTCGGTCCCATATTGAACTCGAGTTGGAAGAGGCGAGTCCGGTCTCAAAATGGAGGTAAAACCGCCGCCCGGTCGCCCCCAGCCCGACTCCGGCCGTCGCCGCCGCCGCCGGGGGGAGGAGGTATTAGGGGGAGAGCGGGGGGTTGACGGGTAGTGGCCGGCGTGGGGGGCCTAGCTCGGTGGGAGCGGGGAGGCCGGGTGGACCGTGTCGACCGTCCCGCGCTCTGCGTTGAGACGGGCGGTGGGAGGGGGAGGGGAGCGGGCCTCGGAGGCCTTCTGGGGGCCCTTCGCTCCCCTTGCCTTCTCCTTCGGCTGCACAGGTGGCCCCTCGGAGGCGTTGCGTGGCTGGGGAGATCTCGGGAGAGGAGCTGGCCGGCAGGCCGCGCGGCCTCGGATCCAAGGCCGAGGGCGGCATGGCGGGCCTCGGCGGGAGCGGTTGGGAGGAGGCGGTGGGGGAGGGGAGGGGACGAGCAGTCACATCCGGGCGAGCGAGCAGCCGGGCGGCGGCCACATTGACATTGATCCGCTGCCGCGTTACGAAATGGCGCATTGGGCCGCAATGGCCGCCGCCTCGCTCCGCCGCCGGGAAAGAGCGCGGGATTGGAAGGAAGCGGGAGGAGGCGGCCCGGCAGAAAATGCCACAAACGTTCTTGGGTCTTGGGGCCTAGTGCTTTCGCTGAAGTTCTGCCCGCGCGTTTCTCGTCCTTTCAGATCTTTTTAAGGCGACGAGAATTTAATTCTCCTGTTTTTTTCTTCGCAGCACCCAGTTGACAATAATGAAATTTTTAAAAAGTTTGCTGCTTTAGAATACTTCCTGATTTACTATTCTTGCTAAAGTACTTAGAATTATACGTATTTTCGCGCCTTGTGGGTTGGCTGTAATGGTTTCTTTGATTTTTGTTGTTGAGGACTGCAACCACAGTTGAATTTTTTCTGTGTTTGAGATAATTTTATGCGGTTTTAAGGTTTTTTTTTGGTCATCTTTGTGTTTTGTCGATTAAATGCTGTTAACCAAGATTTGAAAAGATTACGTGAATGGTGCTTTAGGCTATTAATCATTTAACATTTTTTTCTAGCATGTGACAGTCTTTTCATATTAAATGCCTTAACATCTCTACTTTGGAAGACACACGAAGACATTAGAATGTAAATGTGAGCCCCTTTATTTAAGGACTTTGGATGAATTAATTTTAATGCATGCATTAAATGGCAGTTCATGTAACTTTATTAAGGAACCAGTTAAATTGCAAAACAATTCAGTCCATATCACATCTTAATTTTTTTAAATCTCGTTTTGTTTTGTTGTGCTCCATTCTTGTCGAACATTACATACTATATTTAATGTAACTTGTCCTTTTTGTGATCCTATGTTTTTGAAATTTTTGCCATGTGATACAAGTGCAAATACAGATTGGTTATAGAAAGCGATCAAGATAAATGGTGGGTTTCTTTTTGTAATTTTTGGAGGAAGAATGCTGGTTTAGCCTGGTATTGAGGAATACCTGTTTTAACATCTTGATTTTCTTGAAATTGATGAATTTTTAAAAGTTTACCACTAAGAACCTTTAAGTTTTTCTTCACGGTTTTGTGGTTTAAAATTAAATGCTTGAAACGTAGACTGAGGAGGGAAGACATGAAAATAAATGGCATGGATGGAATACTGCTTCTACAACACATTGGTTTCTTAAAGAATAGTTTGCCAGTAGCAACTTCTAAACTCTGTCCCCAGATACTTTTAGTTGAAGTCTAAAGTTAAGGGACTTTTGATTCTGAAGTTTTCTTGGACTTCAATGTAGTTGAAGTGATGTTGGCATTTGAAAGACTGGCTACAGAATTTTTTGGTGTTGGTACCTTTAATCAGTTGATGCGTGATCTTACTCCAATTTTTAATTGGACAAAGTGTTAATGGTACAGGAATTTGATGTGAGTTTATCATTTGTAGCAGATTAAAGCTTTGTGCACCTTAGCAATTCATCCGCTCAAAGAAATAATTAACATGTATTTGTTTTCTCAGGGCCATGATCCAAAGGAACCAGAGCAGTTGAGAAAACTGTTTATTGGTGGTTTGAGCTTTGAAACTACAGATGATAGTTTAAGAGAACATTTTGAAAAATGGGGCACACTTACAGATTGTGTGGTAAGTTAACTAAAAGAGCAAAAAAAGGTTGTTAAGGGGTGTGGGACCTGTACAGATGTATTTCAGTACTTTAAAACTTCTGTTTTATAGGTGATGAGAGACCCCCAAACAAAACGTTCCAGGGGTTTTGGTTTTGTGACTTACTCTTGTGTGGAGGAGGTGGATGCAGCAATGTGTGCTCGACCACACAAGGTTGATGGGCGTGTAGTGGAACCAAAGAGAGCTGTTTCTAGAGAGGTATTTTGATATTATGCTGCATAATGTGCGGAATTGTTGAAGAATTTGAATTTGGTTTTTGACATGTATTTTTTATACGTAGGATTCTGTAAAGCCTGGTGCCCATCTAACTGTGAAGAAAATTTTTGTCGGTGGTATTAAAGAAGATACAGAAGAATATAATTTGAGAGACTACTTTGAAAAATATGGCAAGATTGAAACCATAGAAGTTATGGAGGACAGGCAGAGTGGAAAAAAGAGAGGATTTGCTTTTGTAACTTTTGATGATCATGATACAGTTGATAAAATTGTTGGTAAGTAGGAATTTATTGGAGCTTGAATGAGAAAACAGAAAAGGTTCCTTTGTGCTATGCTAGATTTGCCAGACTGCTTATCATTTTGTATTGTGTTTCATAGCATATAAAGCATATGGTTCAGTTTTCATAAATGACTACACCTGTGTAACCAGCATCCGGATCAAGAAATAAACCTTATTTATTGTTCCAGAACACTCCCTCATTCCCATTCAGTCACTACCTTCTTGATGATATTTTAATGAGTTTTTAAAAGGCTATCATTTATATGTGCTTTTCCAAACATCAAATAACTTCTGTTTGTTTGTTTGATTAAAAAAAAATTTAGTTCAGAAATACCACACTATTAATGGGCATAATTGTGAAGTGAAAAAGGCCCTTTCTAAACAAGAAATGCAGTCTGCTGGATCGCAAAGAGGTGAGTAGAACAATGTATATATACACAATAGAAGTGAGTGGTGTTTGTAAGGTTTTTAAAGATCTTCCTTGCCCGTGTTAAAGGTCGTGGAGGTGGATCTGGCAACTTTATGGGTCGTGGAGGAAACTTTGGAGGTGGTGGTAACTTTGGCCGCGGTGGAAACTTTGGTGGAAGAGGTAAGATAGTTATCTTGTAATGTGTTTATCTAAAATTCATTGCTAAGTTGAGTATTTATTTTTAATTCATAACCTTTTCCTCAGGAGGCTATGGTGGTGGAGGTGGTGGCAGCAGAGGTAGTTATGGAGGAGGTGATGGTGGATATAATGGATTTGGAGGTGATGGTAAGTTTTTAACTGTTTGATGTTTTGACTTTATGTACTTTATTGGTAGTTAAGCATTTGTTTATATTGTGGATTTTAGTGAAAACTTCCATGGCTTATTACAAAGTGTGATTTTTTTTTTAACTAATGACATGAAAGACCAGGGTAATAATGTTTATTGTACTAGCAGTGGAGCCAGACTGTGTCAGTGGATACTGTTCACTATTTTCTTCAGTGAACTTTAACTTCAAAAAAGTAGAACAATTTTTTTTTAGTATGAAAAGATATTTAAGATTTCATCTTAATTCTCAGTAGCCCAGGTTTCTGATGCTGTGTTAATGAGGTATTACCAGCCTTTAGAGTGTTAAGTCATTGGTTTATTTTTCAGTTGGTTGGTGGTGATACAAATATAGTTCAATAATTTGACTCTATATTTGTGGGGTTTTTGTGACTTTTTTTTTTTTTTTTTTTTTTTTTTTTTAGGTGGCAACTATGGTGGTGGTCCTGGTTATAGTAGCAGAGGAGGCTATGGTGGAGGTGGACCAGGATATGGAAACCAAGGAGGTGGATATGGTGGCGGTGGTGGAGGATATGATGGTTACAATGAAGGAGGAAATTTTGGAGGTGGTAAGCTTTTACTTGTTTTAAATATTCCATATCATTTATAGGTCGTTACAGATTTTTAAAAAATGTTAAAATGTAGCATTTAGTCAAATCATAATATTAGAAAATACTCAAATGATGGGTGATGAAACCTAATTTTTTTGCTGGCTACTTAGCAAATTGGTAAAAATGTGTTCAACTGTTATGTAATCAAAATGGACATATTTTTAGTAATTGTTGCCAGAATTAACTTAATTCTAGGCACTTTAAAATTGGACAAATGGGAACTTCAAATTAAATGCAGACATGTTGAAAAATCAGTTGTCATCTGGGGTTTAGGTGACAGGAGTATTTTGAATTTTGATGTCAGGTACATTTCAGATAATCCAGTTTCATCATTATTCCATGATACTGTAGATGAAGAGCTTTGTTACGAATACATTGAGTTTTGTTGGGATGTTAATGTGTCAACAACAGAAGGTTTTTAAGTTTTTGTCATTTTAAATTACTTAATTTTTAAGTAAGCTCTGTGCCCAGTGTGGGGCTTGGACTCAAAACCCCAAGATCAAGGGTTGCATACTCTACCCACTGGGCCAGCTAGGTGCCCCTTGAAGATTTTTTTTTTTTTTTTAACTTTAGAGAGTGGGGGGGTGGCAGAGAGCAAGGGAGAGAATCTCCATGCTGAAAGCGTAGAACCCCATGTGGGGCTCTGTCTCAGGACCATAAGATCATGGCCTGAGCTGAGATCAAGAGTCAGACACTTACCTGATTGAGCCATCCTTCTTTTTTGAGTAGCTCATTTAGAGTATGTTCTTTGTCATTGATATAAAAGTTGTACTACATTAGAATTAGAGTGAATCAAGCACGTTTCTGATGGTGTTAGTAGTATGAAGGCAAGAAAATGACCTGGGGCATAACATCTGAGGCGGACATAGGAGCTCTTCTGGACCATCTTCACTCTGATTCCTCCTCTCCTACTTATGCCTGAGGTCTGCTAGTGGGCCTCTGTTGGTAGAGTTGGTAGCTCTATAAACTGCAAATGGGTTGCATTTTAAGTGTTCCCAAGTGTGCTGTCACAAGAATGGGTACATATGTTAAAAGAGGAAAATAATTGTATAGGTCAACCACAAACAAAACTTTTGTGATTTCAGGTAACTATGGTGGTGGTGGGAACTATAATGATTTTGGAAATTATAGTGGACAACAGCAATCAAATTATGGACCCATGAAGGGGGGCAGTTTTGGTGGAAGAAGCTCGGGCAGTCCCTATGGTGGTAAGTACTGTTTTTATTTTTCTGGTTAAGTTTTCCATAGACTTAATTTAAAAACATACACAGATTTTTAAAACAAAACAACTTGTGTATTTCTAGGTGGTTATGGATCTGGTGGTGGAAGTGGTGGATATGGTAGCAGAAGGTTCTAAAAATTTTCAGAAGAAAAGGGTAGGTATCTTTAAATTTTTATCATGATGATAAAGAATATGTGGAACTGTTCACTGAGTGTAATAATTTTTTTATCCTGTATTATTCAACAGGCTACAGTTCTTAGCAGGAGAGAGAGCGAGGAGTTGTCAGGAAAGCTGCAGGTTACTTTGAGACAGTCGTCCCAAATGCATTAGAGGAACTGTAAAAATCTGCCACAGAAGGAACGATGATCCATAGTCAGAAAAGTTACTGCAGCTTAAACAGGAAACCCTTCTTGTTCAGGACTGTCATAGCCACAGTTTGCAAAAAGTGCAGCTATTGATTAATGCAATGTAGTGTCAATTAGATGTACATTCCTGAGGTCTTTTATCTGTTGTAGCTTTGTCTTTTTCTTTTTCTTTTCATTACATCAGGTATATTGCCCTGTAAATTGTGGTAGTGGTACCAGGAATAAAAAATTAAGGAATTTTTAACTTTTCAATATTTGTGTAGTTCAGTTTTTCTACATTTTAGTACAGAAACTTTAACAAAATGCAGTTTTGAAGGTGTTTCCTTGTGAGTTAACAAGTAAAGAAGATCATTGTTAATTACTATTTTGTATGAATTTTGCTAAAGTTAACTGTAAAGAAACACCTGCTGACTTGCAGTTTAAGGGGAATCTATTCTCCGCATTTCCAAACCATGAAATGAATGGGCTCTGACATGTGGAGAGAATAGATATTTGTATGTTTGCAATGTGTGTTTTAGATAAATAGAATTGGGTATTTAAATTAGCATATTTGTGAATTTAATAGCATTAAGATTTACCTTCAAATGAAAAATCTCAAAATTCCTATTTGGTTTTTGTGCATTTTATTTCAAAATGTAATCATATGATTTTAGTGTGTTAGCTTTGCTGAGAGTCCTAGCTGTGTTTAGAACATCTCCATTCTACATTCACCATGGTCACATGTGAACTGCCATAGTTTTATTTGGGTGTAAAGAATGTCTACTGCCCTCTGTTTAAATTCTGGAAAGGGGTAGTGGATGTTTTCCCTTTTCCTTAAAAACCATTCTTAAAAACTTTTCAAAATAACAGGACCACTAAGCCTGCTGTATCTGAGCAAATTAGTGGCTACTCTTCCTTTCCCTTTTTAAAGCACAAGAGGCCCATAAGTCTTCAGTTATTTTCCTTGGTTTAATATATATCTATTTTTTTGATATAAGCTTTCAGAAGCAAGAGAATAAAAATCATGCATTGTTGAACCCTTAACTGGCTGGCATGCTTTCCTGTGTGTACCCTCTGTATTCTGCTGGATAAAACCAAGGACAGTCTAGATAAAATCATCCCAAATGACTTCCTACAGTAGAAGTGTAGCATAGTTGCTTAGTACAAGCTTCTCACTTCCCAGAGACCCAAATTCAAATTTGAATAGTGTGAGTTTTTGCTCACTTAAAAATCCAGAACACACTGTTATTCCATATGTATGTTTGAACATATAAATCATGTTGGTATGAGTTAACAGTTTGGTTTGGAAGACCCTGGTTGAGAAGAGTTTTAGATAAGGTCGTAAATATAAAAACCAATGTCTACTGTTGTGCGCCAGCTAGTGCTTACAATTTCATTCGAGCCCTGAGTATGTGCTCTGCTGTTACTCTTTCTTTGGCAGTTGAACGTTGAATTCGAGATTATTTTTGTTTTCAGAAGTACTAAGCAAAACAAGCAATAAAAAGGGGAATGGGGCGTGCTAGTGTTTGAATATGCTCTCTTGTTGCTCTAATTCTGTGCCTCTGTGCATTATTAATATTTGGATGCATGCAATGCCAGCATGGAAATCGGTCTTCACAGATACTGCAGTTTTCCAGAAAACACTCACAAACCAATAAATGTAACAGACAACATTCCATTTGTTAACGGACATATGTGAATAAGCAGCGTAGAAAATAGGCTAATATTAGAAAATGGTTAAGTCTTTAACAACTTCAAATGTGGTTATATAAATGGACACTGTCAATGTTCATAATTTAAACCTGGGTACCTGGTCAAAGTAATGCTTGGGAAACATTTTATTAAAATTGAGCTAAATTGTCTCAAGTTCTTTTATTCATATAATAAAGGTTGAAGGAATGGGGGAGATTGACATTTCCTGTTTCTATGTTTGTGAAAATGTTTGACACAACCTTGACAGTATCCTTTAATGGCATATGAGGTTAATTGTACTGTTAACAAACTTTCTGTGTTCTGGAACTAGTTTAATAGTGAAAATATTTTCAGTAAGTTGATGTTTGCAACCTATAAGCAGGTGAAATCTGTGTATGTAACCTGTTTATAAGTTGTATTAGCTTAGTTCTTGTGAACAGTGTGGAAAAGTAAGCCATGAGGAGAGCGATTTAACCAGCTTTAAAGGACCTAAGATGTGCATTTTAAGCACAGTGTGGATCAAAGGAGACTCACTAAGACAGGACTTCAGCAGCCTTTTGAGTATGGACAAGTCAGCATAAATAAAGAATGACAAGGCAGCAGCAAGAGCTTCAACTACAGAGAAGTGAAGGCATAAGATACTATGGTGATAGTGAGCAACTTTCCAAAAGCTAGTTAAATCTGCTTATTACAACTGAAATATCGAAGAAAGTCTAGCAGGAAGGAGCTCTTCGCCTTTTGGAACATCACAATGAGAGATAGTTGCCACAGTCACTAGGTCTAGCATTTAGACCTGCAAGGAAGGGCAATAAGCATTAGGTAAGGCTTGAATTTGAATTTTTTCACTAATTAAAGAGTAATTTTTTGTAAAGCAAGGTAAGAGTAATCTTTTTGATTTGCAGGTTGAATGAGAACCCTACTTGCCTAAATGAGGAATGTCTTTCCTACCATCTTATATACGAAGGTTTCTGGCTGGGTAAGGTTTGTAGCTCACAGTAAAAGCTCATGACACCATTTGTTTCCCTACAAACTTATATGACATATTTTGAAACTATTAGGTACATTGGCAAAATTACTCAGCTGAATACTTTATTTCAGAACCAGATCCAACATTTTAGAACCACATCCAACACATTTTAAACAGTTTCAGGCCCTGCAACAGCCATGAATATTTATCTTGAGTCAGATGTGGCCCCATATATACAATTCATTGTTGGTGTGTTTAGGGTAAAGTTGGTTTTTGATGAGTAACCTTAAATTTTGTGAAGTTTTTGTAATAAGCATGACACTTGGAACAGAAGCATTAAGCTGCTAATCCTTATTCCATGAAAAACACCTTAGAATGAACTTTCAAAATTGTCAGGTGATAGAAGAATGGTCTTCATTCAAGTGGCCTCATAAAGTTCTCTTGCATATAAATCCAGGGAATTACTTGAACTAATAGGATACATTTTGGTTCTTTTGTGTTTTAATCAGTTAACCAGAAGTAGTGGGGGACCTAATTATGCTAATACTCCCTTAAAAGATTTCCCAAAGAGTAATTAAAATATTAATTACTATTTAAATCAGTTGCTGATCATTCATAAGGGCTATTATCACTGTCCCAAAGGGCTTATTAAAAATTTGAGAATTTGAGGGGTGCTTGGCTGGCTCAGTTTGTATGGCATGCAACTCTTGATCATGGGGTCATGGGTGAGTTCAAGCCTCATGTTGGACTTAACTTCAGAAAATGAGATTTGATGTTTATGTACTTTGAAAAAAACTTGGGGGACAGGCTTTTAAAACAGTTTCTAAATTACAAAGTTAATACATAGGTGTGGTTTTAGTTTATTCTCAGAAAATGGTTGGCTCTGTTTTTTCCAACTAAATCAGGACTAAATTTCCACACATCATCATAAAAATGAAGTTGAAGAAGATAATAGTCTTTTAATGATAAATTTTCTTTTAGCGTGAAGCAAATTAACCAAGATAGGTAATATTCTTTATAGTCCATCTCCTTTCTTCTGAAATAAAATGATTTTATTTAAATGTAGTTCCACTGTCATTTCTGAAAAATGTGCTCTTTAGTCATAGCACCAGTAAGCCAAATAAGGAAGTTCTAGAAGGGGGAAAATGGTTGAGCCAGGCTTTTTAACAGATTCTGTCAAACCAACTTATAGGTTATTGCTTCCCACACTACATTAAAAAAAAAAAAAATGCCTGATAGACACTCAAGTTCTAAAAAAGAAAATTTGGTACTAAAGATCATTTGTTAAGGAACTGAATGGTTGGAATAGGCTTGGTTTTAAGAGTTCTGGTATGTCACAACTTGAAACATTTCTAATTAAGGGTAAGGGACAGTATCGGAGTTCCAATAATTGAATGTCACAAATAGTTGAATAAGCAAGTTAATGGCAGGGGTAATGAAAGGATTGTTAGCCTATATAATACTCAAGATTACTTTTAAATTTCAATGTTTTATCCTGATTTTTAAGACTTAAGAGGTGGTCTGTAATGGATTCAAATGTTTCATTTGTAGTATTAATGAAATGTTTACAGAAAGATAACTTTTTCATTAAAATATTTTTAGAAATGTGTGTGTGGTTTTGTTGCTTTCCAGTGTTTGTGTGATTTAAACACTCTAGGTGAATATTACATACTTTATTAATAATAAAATAATGGGAAACTTCAAATGAGCCTTTACATAGCAGTTCAAGGTTATGGATTCTATTCAGTGGGAAACATACATGACACTGGAAATGGGGACAGAAAATGAACTGAAAGCCTGTTGCTTAAGGATTTAAGTCTTGAATACCAGTGTATGAGATGCTTGGGTGGTAAGTGAGGAATCTGAACTTAAAAAACGCAGTTAAGGATACTTAAATGACTGAAAAGATAGGAAAGAGGAAGGGGTTTCAGCTGTTGGATGAATTGGGTTTCAGTGGATTGGTTGAGTATTCTGTGGTGTGAGGGTGGACTGGGAGAAAACGGAATTCAGCCAGACTGAAATACTGCATTTTTATCCAAATAAAGGTGGTAATAGTCCTCTGTTAAAGCAAGAACTTTGTTGGGTAGAGTTTTAAGAAATGTGACTTTTAGGGAAACTTTGTAGCACAAATATTTGGATTCTTAGCATTAGTAGCTATTAAGAACATGTTGAATAGGAGTTGTAGCCATGTAAGGAATTCTAGCTGTTAGGATTGCAACGCATTTTGCTTGGGTTTGGTTTCAACACTGGTTTCGTGGTATGTGCAGTGGTCTTACTCTGCAGCAGTAAGTACCTTACAATTCCAGTAGAACACTATATAAAGACTGGTAATGGCAAGGGTGCATTGAACTGCATTCTAGAGGTTAAGTGGGTACTATGCTGAAAGCTAGGAAATAGGAATTTGCCCAGGATACTCAACTTCTAAGATTTATTGGTAAGTGTTAAATACAACGGTATTGGCAGCTTTAAAATACTTGGAAATAGGAAATGGTTAGGTTTTACCATATCCATGTATATAGCCATAATATGTTAAAAGGGCCTATAATGACAAAAGATGAATTCTATCAAATGTTAACTAGTTTGGAAGTTAAAATACAGGTAATTTTCACTTTAAAATACACTGTTAGTCCATACATTGTTGATAGAAATGTTGAGTAAACTATAGGTACTTATTGAACTCTGATAGGTGGTCTATTTGGATTCAATCTTTTGTCTCCTCTTTAATAGGTATTAGAATAATGCAATTAGATTTTTGTTTATATCAAGTTTAAGTCAGTACAATATTTAAATACAGAACTTAAGCTGTTTTGTGAGCTTGGGAAAGTTACTTGGGGTTTCTTTATGCATGCTACCCATTGGCAGTTTGATGTCAACACAGACCCTAGGAATCTTGGTTTCATATACATTAAGTACGTAGAGTTAAACATTACATTGAAAATAGTAATCAAAGTTTTATTTAATAATACATGCTTTAAGTATCAAATGAGGCTAGGAGGGTCTGACTTCTGACTTTGAAGTTATGTATGAATGGCATTTAGAAATAACAGTAACCTGATAATGTTTAACTGACAGTTTACTGTTAATGGTATTGTGGATTGTCGTCTGTAGTGTTGAAGGAAATACTAAATTCATTAACTTAGTGAAAAGAAGTAACTTTCTGCATGAAAACTCAAACTTAAATTCTATCCAGATTAGGAGCTGTTTTTACCTAATAACTTGTGTAAAGCGGAGATGATACCCACCCTCTTTCTCATTGAGTCTGGAGGTTGAATCTGATGCTGGGTTTAAAGAACTTAAGCTAGCATCTGGTCCACGGTCTCTAAAGATATTTGGGGTAATTATGGGTGCTTTCTTACTATCCTGAAGAATACTTAATATTTTAACGGGTTACAATAAAGTTAATTATGCCAATGTCTTACAAGTTTTTTCTCTCCACACAGTTTTTGTGGCCTTTAAATATTTCTCAGTTCTCTTGGGGTGTGGTGCCTTGGGTGGCTCAGTCGGTTAAGTGTCCAACTCTTGGTTTTGGCTCCGGTCATGACTCAATTTCGTGAGTTCGAGCCCTGCATCAGGGTCCATCCTGACAGTGCAGAGCGTGCTTGGGATTCAGTCTCCCTCCTCCCTCTCTATGCCCCTTTCCCACTCATCGCTGTTTCTGCCTCTAAACCTTAACAAAAAAACAAAACTCTATTTTAAAGAAATTTTTCGAGTTCTCAAAAAATATAAAAAGCAACTGAAAACCTGTTCCTGATAAGTATCTGTAAAATAGGAATGGCAATTACTTTGTGTATGTTCTGAGGCTTAAAAACAAGTATGGGTAGGATAAGTGTAAGTTAATGTGAGTAGCCACTCCTTCCCTAAACATGGGCTTGAGAAATCTCAGCAAGAAAATGTTTCTTTATGTAATAAATGCAGTACCGTTCAGTTAAGATTACTAAGAATGCTTGCTATAAATCAATGTAAAAGGCATAGATACGCTTTTTTTTTTTGAAAAAATGTTTAAGGTTCAGTTTTGAGAGTGGGAGCGGGGCGAGGGGCTAAGAGGGAGCTAGAGGATCTGAAGCAGGTTTTAGGCTCCCTATCAGCAACAGCCTGATGTGGGGCCTGAACCCACAAACCTTGAGATCATGATATAAGCTGAAATTTGGATGCTTAATTGAGCCACCCAGGTATCCTGCATAGGTTATACACATTTTAAAACTAGGAACTTGAGTTTAGTGTTTGAATAATTGGATAGCCAAAATTAAACTGAGGACAGTATAAAGCTCTAACTCAAGTCTAGATCAAAAGATGAAAACTTGGCTTTATTTTTTGTCATAAGTAGGTTTTGTTATATTTAAACATTAAGTTTTGCACAATGCCGTATTTTTAAAAATTGCAAGAGAGTGGGGGAGGGGCAGAGAATCCAAAGCAGGCTCCACTCAGCAGAGCCTGACTTGGGCAGGAGGAGTGTATCACAACTGAGATCATGACCTGAGTTGGACACTTAACCTGAGTCACTCAGATGCCTATTTATTGTTTTCAGAGAACTAGAGAGAATGTTTTGTACTTACAAGTTATTTTTTCAGATCCTGTAAAAAAAAAGAGTCACCACAGTGAACTCAACTGTTATCAGGCTAGAAGTCTGTTCCAGTCTGCCCAGCAGTGCTTCTCACCCCTTGTAGGTGCGCCAATCCCAGGCGTTCAGGTGGGGCTGCAGGTAATGGATTCATGCCACATACCCCCATAATGCCTAAGGGTGGAGCACTTCAGTCTTTTGAGGTTGGAAAAATGTCTCATCACCACCAGTTACAGAAGACATTCTTGACTGTGCCAGAGAGGCCAGCAGCAGAATCTGAATGCCTGCTACATTCACTAGTCTCTGAAGTCGTGTTCAACCCCAAGCTGAGCTTTGTCATTCAGGCCAGGTTTTCTTACTGGCTAATTTCACTTTAGTTTCTTTCACTAGCAACTAAAAGGCATCCCAATACAAGGCTAAGGAAAATGGAAAATATGCTTGTTGAGTGCTTAGTGAGCTAGGCACAACACTTTTTGCATAGTAACTCAATACTTCCTCTACAGATGAGGAAATGAGCCTGAGTGTCTTCAGTTATTGGAGGTCATTTAGCAAAATGGCAGCAGAAAGCCCAGCGCCTCTAGGGCCTGTGGGCCTCTGCATTGTAGTACTTATTCTAAATGTGTTTTAATCCTCAAGATGAATCTCCCATTACCCCACTTTTTTTTTTTTTAAGCTTGCTTTTGAGAGCATGAGTGGACAGAGGAGAGGGACCAAGCAAGTTCCATACTGCCAGGAGAGTGCGATAGTGGGCTTGAACTCGTGAGCCATGAAATCATGACCTGAGCCAAAAATCAAGAGATGCTTGACTGAGCCACCCAGATGCCCCTCAGTTCTTAAATATATTACAAGTCCTTGACTCCCATCTTCACCCAACATCTATCAGAAAGTTCTTTTAGTTCTACCTTTGAAACCTGCAGAATCCAGTGCCTTCTGTTACTACTATCCCCACCCTAGACCAAAACACTATCCCATCTATTTCAGAACTTTCCCAGTGGTCTTCCTGCTCCCACCTTAACCTTCTAGACTATCTTCAATACACAGGCTAAGGAAACTTAAAAATCAGATGTTACTCCTTAACACCCCACTTTCCGAGGGAAAAGCCAAAGTCCTCATGAAGGTGTAACAAGATTCTATGCTGTATTCCACTTCTACCTGCTTTGTTTCTCCCTCCATTTTCAGCTGTATACTTTTTTTGAGCAGCAGTCAAAAGTCTATTAGAATATAAGATGAGAAAGCAAGAATATAAGGAAGCTCTCTTTACAGAGGGGACATTTGAAAGTGATGCTGGTCAGCCGTATAGTCCTTGTTTCTAGAGTTCAGAGCCTTTGAACATCCTGTATCATGGCTGTTATACTCTTTAGTTAATAGAATGGGTCACCTTCAAACCTTGCCATCTCAATAGGCTTTTACTGTTTGCAACCCTATTTTTTTTTTTTTAACTTATTTTGAGAGGGAGGGGCAGAGAGAGAGAATCCCAAGCAGGCTCTGCACTGTCAGCGCAGAGCCCGAAGAGGGGCTTGAACTCCTGAACTGCAACATCATGAGCCGAGCTGAAATCAAGAGTTGGATGCTTAACTGAGCCACCCAGGAGTCCCTGCAACCCTAGTTTAAATTGCAATGTTTCCTTTCTACTGGTCTTCCCAATCCCGGTGTGTGTGGGTTTGCTGTCTTCCTTCAGTTCCGGGAGTACTGGGATTTTCATGTCCTGTTCTTCAAAAAATACCTAGTACATGGTAGGCATACATGTATTGATGTAAGTAAACTGAATGTTTCCATGTCCGCATATTTTCCTTGGTTGAGCTGTGTTTATTGAAGAGATAAAACATCTTCTGGATATACTTTCTTTAGGTCTCTGGGACCAGAAGTTCAGTATAAAATGCTTTTCATATTTATAATGAATGGAAATGTTCTGAATGTTAAGAATGTTTCTAAATATGTTAAGTGTGTTATGGAAAATACTGTGAATAAACGCAAATGAATTCCAAAGATAATTTAACAGTCATAATACTCCTTTATTAGTACCAGCTTTTCAACTAAATTGGTTTTTGCCATAGCTAAACAATATAAAAAAAATGCCTTTTTTTGTTCATACAGTATTTATAAAAAAGTACATAGTGGTTAGTTTTGCAATTTGCTTTTAGCCAGATGTATCATATAAATCTATGAATGTAACAAATGAGATAAGAACAGTATAAATAAGTTTTTGTAGTATTTACACTTATACAGGAACTAGCCCAAATGGTGTTCTAAGAAATTAAGTTCGCAGTTAAAGTGAAACTACTGATTCAGCATACTGATGACTTACTTTAATGCTTTTTTAAAGTTTATATTATTTCCTATACTAGGTTTTTACTATAATTTTGCATAGAATTACTTATAAAGTATGTTTTTGCATTTCACATCACAGTAGGAGCTTTTAGTATAACAGTACAAAAAAAAAAAAAAAACCCACTAGCTCAGAAAAGGTCAGATCCTTCCAAATCTAGTTTTTCTTCACATCTGGCTTCTTACTCTTGGGCACAAGGAACACATTGCCATCTCTTGTTTGCTGCAGGGAGTATTCACTAGGAGAGTAAGGTTTTCCATCTTCATCACGTAACATGCTGAAGACTTCAAGATACAGGGTGCTAAGCTGTTTTTTCAGTAGATGCAGGCTTTTGTCATTCTCGCCCTTTTCTCTGAGCAATTTTTCTTTTTCATCTTTCAAATGATCCAAATCTTGTTCCAGTTCCACTATATTTTCCAGTTTTCTTTTTCTGCAGTTCTGAGCAGCCACTTTATTCTTACCCCGCCTGCGTATATCTCGAATTAATGCCAGTTGAGCTTCGTTGAATTGTTCCTTGGACATCATCTCATTGAAGTCATCAACAGGGAGGTTAATGATCTTTTCAACAGGGAATGGGATGTGGAGAGCTTTGGCCCTTAGCTCATCTCTTGTGAGATGAGCCTCCAAGCGGCTTGAATGTTTGTCTTTTGTGAATGGGGTTTTTCGATGACCGGGACTTACAGGCAATTCTTTCTTGGGCGTGTTTTCACACTGGGCATCACGCACTGGAGCACTGTGCCCTGGGGATGGTGACAGGGGTCGGACTGTATCTCCAGAAGACTGTACGGGTTGTGTTTTAGGACCATTCTGTTTGACACTCCCAGGGGCACTATCTATCTCTTCCATTTCAGAATCACTGAAGCCAAGCGGTGTGTCTCCATAGACAGAAGACTCCACTGAGTGTTCTGGTGATGCCAGGCCAGGACTCGTGTTCAGCGAAATGCCAGAGTCAGAGTCATTGAATTCTGTGCTTTCAGGGTGGTTTTGGTTGAAGGCTTTACAAAGTGATAGATCAGAAACATCAATGGGCCCATTAAGAAGTTCAGAGAGTGACTGGCTTAAAGTAGCCGAGGAGGGCATGCTATTGCTGCTACTGGGTTCTGCTATGAAAGCAGAATAAAATTCATCACCAAAATCAGTGTTTATTGTGGCATCTGAATTTAATGAGTTCACGGTCAACTGGCTGGAATCTTCTGTGGAGAGGATGCTGCTGAAGGAATCCTCAAAAGCACTGAGAAAATGTGGACTGCAGTTACCTACTTCCTTTTCCAGTGAGGGCATCGATGAGTAGAAATGATAATTGTTGTCAATTTCTGTCATTTTGGTTTCTGGACTTGGGACCGTGCTAGTCTCAACCAACTTGTCATTTTGAATATTAAGACACTGCACAGAAAAGAAATTTTTACCAAATGTAAGTCAAGTTAAGTATTTTTAATAGCTGATAATCTGTATCTGATGGCACATATTTTTACTTATTTTGAAAGATTTTATTTTTAAGTGATCTCTACACCCAATGTGGGGCTTGGACTCAAAACCCTGAGGTCAAGAGTCACACACTCCAGCTCCAGACTGAGCCAGCCAGGTGCCCCTGAATGCAAATGTTTTTAATAGCTGATAATCTATATTTGATGGTAAACTCTCTCCCCACCCTCATTCTTCCCAAGGTCTTCTATAATTCAGATAATTCCTATTTCTAACAGATATTTATGTCTAAGCATATGTATTATTTTCACAGTTCTTAGATCAGACTTCAGGTTTACAACTTGATCTTTCCTCAAGACATCCAGTCCATTTAATTAACAAAAGCATACTTAAGTGAGCATGGGCAGCTCTCATGACTAATTTCATTTACTTAAGTAATGTCTACATCCAATGTGGGGCTTGAACTCACGACCCTGAGGTCAAGAGTCACATGCTCTTCTGACTGAACCAGCCAGGCGCCCCTCTCGTGACTAATTTAAAAGCACTCTCCAATCCTTCCTAGAAGTAGGTGGCATATAAAGAGTAAGTGGAATAAATAATTTAAAGGCACTGAATATGAAAGTGTTTTTGGCACTTACTGTTATTAGATCTTAGTTACCTGTAATTCTGGAATGGACAGTAGCTCCTCCCAAACTTGCTCAAAGTCCTGCTGCATATTGTCTAAATCAGCAATGACTGACTGAGTGACAAGAGTCTGAGGTGACTGAGCCTGATTAGGAGCAATGAAGACGGGGTTCTCGATTTGGCTGGGAATATCAGGAACAAGTGACTGAAACGCAGCTGAAGAAACCTAAAATTGACAAAGCATTTATCTGTGTGAGTCTGCCAGCAACAGTGGAGAAAGAAGCACATGCCGGGGCACCATCACAACACTTTAAACTGGAATTAGCCAACAGTTCTGTGGCCCCTATTTCTATATAATGAAACAAATCCCCCCCCCCCCCCCCAACAAAATAACTCCACATTTATTCATTTACTGGCTTGTTTTAGCCTATGCATTTGAAGGTAAATTTCAAGGAAAGTGATACGCTTTTGGATTTAATTTGCATCTCCCAGTATAATAGCTAGTATAGTGCTTCAAACACAAACGAATTGTTAACTGAGCAAGTCTTGGTTTGTTACCCAGCTTGCTTTTTACTCACCCAAATTTATTTCTAAGTACCTGTATGTATCAAATGAGTTACCTGTTTTCATGGTTATGCAGATCCATGCTTCTGGCTATGCAAGGATAAGAGGATTTGGTCTTGCATGGTGTAGGGACCTTTTCTTTTTTTTTTTTCTTTTTTGAATTGTAACGTTATCTATAGGCTAAGATTTCTTTGACAAAATTTCCCCCTAAAATACTTCTTTAATGAAGGCACACTCATAGGATGTATGAGATATAGTTGGGGAGTTTTGCTATTAACCAAATGTTGTACCTCATTGTCATCTACAAATGGGAATGTCTCTGCCAAAAGCTGCATGCAGTCATCGAAGTACAGAGCATCTGGTTTGGGAATGTGGGCAACCTGGATAAAAAGGAAAGACATAGAAGAAGAGAAATATTGTTCAGTGTCCTACAATGATTACAACGTTTGGTTACTCAAACGTTTCTCTTCTCCTGAAATCAGTTTAGTGTAGTATAGCACACAGAATCAAACAGACCAGACCATCTGGGTTCAAATCTTGGCTTCCCTGATTTCTTGTGTGCTCTGGGCAAGTTACTGAATCTCTGAGCTTCAACTGCCCATCTGGAAATAAAACGCTAGTACTCTTGTACTACAGTTTCTACTATGACTACTGCTGCTGCTCGCTCGATCCTTACAGGACGTTTCCACAGCTTCCAAAGCACTTTCATGTAATTTATGTCCTCTCAATCCTTACGACGACTCTGTGAGGAAAGTCAGGTTTTGAACTCCTCAGGAAGCTGGGGCTGGGAAGTTGACTTGATATGGTCATGAAGACAGTAAAAAGGCAAATCTGGAACTCCAATGCAGATATTTTAAACTCACCGGTCAGTATCGGTTCCTTAAACCCTGCCACACACCTTTTCAAGAACTGAGAATTCTATACCTGGGAGTAGTTGGCAGATCCACTGGTTTCTGATGGGATGTGTTGGGCAGGCTGAATTGGGAGGAATTCACCTGTCTCTTCATCTAGTTGTAACTGAGCAAAGAAGGCTTTCTCTTGCTCCTTTTGGAGTTGTTCTTGTCTTTCCTTTTCAAGTTTTTTCTGTTTTTCCAGCTCATGTTCCTTCCGTCGTTGACTGAAGTCAAATACCTCTCGACTTACCCCGAGATCTATATCTTGCCTCCAAAGTATGTCAATCAAATCCATGTCCTATGTTAAAAAAAAAAAAAGGAAAGAGAGACCATGGTTAAGATGGTTTTTAAAATGGCAGAGATCCTAAAATTTATATTATGCCATTATTGATGTTGCGGGATAGGGAAATTAGAAACAATCTGAATGGGAACACAGATCCAATGTTCTGGAAGGGCACAGTTAATTCCATTCAATGAATCTATTCATTAAAAGAAAAAACAACCTAAAAACACAGGCATCCATTCTAATCACTTATTACTTGGATTATTAACGACTGGGTGATAGTAGAGGTCACTAAAGAGCAAAGTAACATGTTGCACACTACAGCTCTTGAATTAAAAGAAATCTCACACTTGTTTAGTGGAATATAGAAATTGGAGCAAACACTCCAAGCCACTGGTATTATGAGACATGGAAAACATGATCAAATATGTAGAATTTTTTCTAAACCTCAGCAAATACACAGTTTACAGAGAAAAGGGGAAAAACCCTGGTTAAATGTCAATCTAGCAGTTGCGAAATATCACCAATCTTTTGGTATTTCCTACACTGGATTACTTTCCCCCATCATTTCTTGCTACTCTAATCCCTGTGGCTCACTTATTAAAATAATTTCCTCTTGATTTGAGTTTTAGCTCCTGAGGTATGAACAAACTGGTAAAGAAAAGTCCTAGCTAATGGTAATCTTGTGACCCATGGGTGAAGCAAGAGGCTGGCCCTGGAAAAGGGGTAGTAACCACTAGTTTCACTTCTGAGAAATCACAGATAACCCTCTTAAACACACACACACACACACACACACACACACACAGGAGAAAAAAAAAAACATGGTTCCACAGAAGGATGGAAGGTACTGAAAGTTTAAGACATGGGGAGATCTTACAATGAATGAAGGAATGGTTATTTTGATCTCTATAACAAAACTAGGCCTAGGTACCATGTCCAGATTTTCCTAACCACAACTATGTCAAAAGCAATTTTTTGACTTAGAACTTTAGTTTTTGGAAAAGTCTTCACAGGTAGGAAATTTAAATCACTTTCCATTTAAGAAATCATCTATACTGAAAATAAGAAAATGAGATTGAGACTGGAAAAATCAAGACATGGGGGAAGGCAGTTGGGGCCTGAAAGCCAGTAGACACTATGCACAAACATCACATGTATTTTGGTTCTGATGATGGCTGGCAGCACAGGGTTGCCCAGTGCGTCTAGACTCTACTTTCTGCCTCCAAGGACAAAAATAACATGGCTGTTGCTTCACTGAGCAGTCAGGCTATTTTTACCCAACAAAGGAGGGGGCAGGCCACCCAGCCTAAAGGCAGCACAGCTACATGGACAGCAGAGGCTATGGCATTCGAGCCCTGGTGGTAGAATCTTAAATGCTGTGAAACCCTTCCTGACCATGGGGTTTATCAGTATTCTAGCCTTGAGCAGTGTTAAAGAGTCTACAGCAAACAGAGTAGGTATAATTATAACACTGTCTGTAGCTCTTTAGAACTGGCTAACGTGTATCTTTTTAAGCCAACGTTTATTAAAGGCTTTCTACATGCCAAGCATTGTTAAAAGTACTTTATATATATACAAATTAATCTGCAAACAACCATAAGAAGATAACATACATCCTATTTTTTACAGATAAAAATACTGAGGTTTAGAAAGAAGGGATACTTCTAGGAAGTATACAGGGATATGTCCTGGGTAGTCTCAATCCTGGACTCATGCTTTTTTAACCACAAGCTACACTAAAAAAAAATAAAATCTGATCATTGGCCAGTGGTTCCCAAACCGGGCAGGATATAAAATCCATTGTCGTATATATACTCTGCTTTAACATCTTGGGGATGTGAAAAAGTGGCCAGGTTACAGAAGGCTGGATTGAGCACATCACCTCATTCGCTTTCCTGGCCATGACACAGAATAGCAACCACAGAGCATTTATTCATACATGGCTATCTCCACAGGGAACTCCCCACTAACACAAAACATGAAAATAATTTCCATTTTAAAAATGATGTGTTTCCATGCTAATGGACATGTTTATCCAAAGGTGTTGAATGAGAAAGGTCCAAGGTATTAGAGAAACCTACTTTAAAATTCTAATTAGATTGGGCCATATCTTCTTAGTGAATTTAGAACAGTGGGGTATCCTATCTAGGCTTTCTCCAAGCTGGAGTTAAAGGAGCCAGGTACTAAGGAGGTGTTCGGTATATTCACACCCACTAAATGCTAGCACTAGGATTTAAAGGCATGCATGATCACACAGTCTCAGTTGAACTCCAGTTTCTCTCTATAAGACCGGCAGTACCTGTTCCTACCGCCCCCCCCCCACCCCCCAAAAAAACTGATGTGGACAGTGTGCTGAGCTCTTCAGAAGATGAATCAAAGAGAAACCCAAACACTTGCCCCTGCACCTAGGGGCCACTCTGACACATCCCTTCCTTAATTTCCCCAGAATGCCTAGGCGGGGCCTTCTCCTTGTTAAGAGATCTCAGGATAAAAACCAACATCCAGCTTTGACTTTTTCATAAAAGAACTGAAAGAACGCTGAAGCAGTTCATGTTGCCAACACCTGCTCACAAATCAGACTATTCCAGAGGATCCCCAGAACCCAGCCCTATGGGCTGAAAGAAAATGTCTAATGTAATTTACTCTAAAATTAACAGAGGCAAGTACACCAAGAGTTGATACAAGTCTATTCTTTCCTTTCTCCCCCTTCCCTCCCCACCAGATGAGATGCTTGAGTGGGTTCAGATGGTTTAGCTATAAATTTAGTATATAACTGTTCTGTCCTACTCCTGCCATACAGATGTTGGCTGATCAAGTGAGATGTGAAAGAAACCTCTCTATATGTAAAGTATATGCAAATGTTGCTATGCATGTTGACAGTGATGGTTCTAATACCTGCTGTAATATAAGCAAGATCAAACTCAAGCCCAATGGATAATAAAGAAGCTGTGGACCTAACTGTAGTGGGAGCCTGAAAAACATTCAGCAGGGAGGCTACTCGGTTCTTCCTCAGGGAGGGTCTGAAATTGACTCCCTGGCTTGTGCAACATGGGTTGAAAACAAAAACAGTAACCTATACTTTGATGTAAGCATGGATAGCACATATATACCCATTCAACAGCCATTCAACTTCTGATATGACTACCCTTCAATGCACAGCCAAACTAATTCAATTTCTTAAAATTTCCCGTAACAGGATCAGAAAAGGGCACCTTAATGGATCCTCATCCACAAACAGGAAAAATAAAACCTGAATCATTTGGATCAGCTCTTGAGCATCCTATTCTTCTCTGATCTGAAACAATGCTGGACCCTAGGGGGCAGAGCAGCTCCTACCGCTCTAGCTTACTGTCTCCACCAGTAATGCCACCAAAAGATGTTTCATGTGACAACATCTAATTGTTCTTAGTGCAGGCCGGGCAGCCTTCAGTGAGATCACAGGGGACAAAGCAGGTTTCAAAGTGTTCTCGGAGATTTTCCTCTGTATTTTTTTTAAGTTTATTCATTTTGAGAGAGAGCACGCACGTATGCACATAGAGGGGGGGGCAGAGAAAGAGGGAGAGAGAGAATCTCAAGCAGGCTCTGAGCTGTCAGTGCATGGGGCTCAATCCCACAAACCATGAGATTGTGACCTGAGCCAAAATCAAGAATTGGATACACTTAACTGACTGAGCCACCCAGGCACCCCTCCTCTGTATTTAAAGTTTATTATTTTTTGAATTTTTAAAATTGTATATATATATTTTTGAGAGAGAGAGAGAGAGAGAGAGAGCGAGCGCATCAGGTGAGGGGCAGAGGGAGACAGAATCTTAAGCAGGTTCCACACCAGTGCAGAGCCTGACGCTGGGCTCTATCTCATGATCCTGGGATCATGACCTGAGCTGAAATCAAGAGGACACTCAACCGACTGAGCCACCCAGGCGCCCCTTTTAAAGTTTATTTTTATTATTATTTTTTTAATGTTTATTTTTGAGAAAGGGAGAGACAGAGTGCTAGTGGGAGAGGGACAGAGAGAGACAGACACACAAAATCCAAAGCAGGCTCCAGGCTCTGAGCTGTCAGTACAGAGGCCGACATGGGGCTTGAACTCACAAGCAGTGAGATCATGACCTGAGCCGAAGTTGGACTCTTAACCGACTGAGCCACCCAGGCACCCCAAAGTTTATTTTACGTAATATTTACTGTTGCTATGAGAAGTCTCTAAAAGAAAACTTATGCTTGAAAATAAAAGCAACGGTAGTTTTAACTACCCTGAATTCCTTAAAACAAATGTTCTGATCAAATTTTGAATAAAGCAACAATGGGTTTCTTGTCATGGCCTTAACATATTATACTCTGTTACTCAAATTTTCACTTCAACTTCAGAAGAAAAAAACCTGCAGAGATTTGATGGTGTATGAAACAAAGCTTTATGCTGAAAATGAGAACAGCAGAAATGTGTCCACCTAAGACTTGCTGTTGGGGAACCCCACGGGCTTGGGACTGTTCTGTGCTACCCTCACAGGCAGTGAGCATTTCCTGCAAGGAACCCTGTGACTAGGCACATGACTTACTCCACAAATGACCCACCTCTGCAAGGCTCGTGAACCGTCTAAGAGGAAGTAGTCCGGGTGGAGCCTATAACAAACAAGAACAGGACACAGGACAGCGGGGAAGGGAAATGCCTAAGGAAAAGCTAAAACTGCTCTTTGGCACATAAACCTGAGGCCCTGAGAAAGAAGAGCTTCTTATCCTCTCCAGGCCCCCAAAAAGGCAGGCCACCAGGTAAAATGGCAGATCGGTAGAGTCTGGGGATGGAGAGGAAAGCAGGGGGATGGTTTCCACAGCATTCCAACAGGTATTTTTCCTGAAGACCTGGGAAAAACTTCCCAGAGCAACTGAGGCGCTGGATGGGAGCCTTCACAGGCCATATGGAGCCACTTAGCATCTGACTTTTTTGTTGTTGTCCTTTAGTGATTCCTGAGTGTGTTGCAAATTATGCTGCTAGCTTGGCTTACACAAAAGATGACAATTTAATAAGAAACATAAATGTTTGACAATTCGCATTAAATCACCATCTGGTCCAACGGAAATATTCATATTTAAAATGTATATATCATCATTTGCCATCTGTGTAATCTATTACATGTTTTATGGGGAATCTGAAGTTGGTTTATTAACTCATACCACTTAGAAACAAGTATCTTTGTTCTAGGATAAAGAAAGAAGAGAGGCCTTGAACACTGAATCCCACATTAAATATGTCTTCAGGGGTGCCTGGGTGGCTCAGTCGGTTAAGCATCCGACTTTTGATTTTGGCTCAGGTCATGATCTCATGGTTCACGAGCTCGAGCTCTGTATCAGGCTTTGTACTGACAACTTGGAGCCTGCTTACAATTCTCTTTCTCCCTCTCTCTGCCCCTACCCTGCTCTCGCTCTCAAAATAAGGTTTTGTACCTTGAACAAACCAGCATTTTTCATGCTCAGATGATCCAAAAAATCAGAAAAGATAAGGCAAGATAGCATAATCTTCTCTTAAGGTAATTCTGTAAACTGAGGCTTTGGGGAAGTATTTGAAATGAAAAATAAGATGGTTTCTATAATATATTCACACGTATCAATGAGGCTTGCACCTCCCAACCCAGTGTCCTCCCCTCCCTCATCCTTTATTTTGTCTTTAGGATGGGAAGGTGGTAGGAGGTTTGTTTATAAAAATAAATTTCACCAATAAACTTAAAAAAAAACTGCACAGACTACTAAAAATGTAAGTAGAAAATAAAAGCTGCTCATTTCCAAATTAAAAAAAAATTTTTTTAAGTTTTTTTTGAGAGAGAGAGAAAGCCCGTGCCTGTGCAAGGGGGGAGGGGCAGAGAGAGAATCCCAAGCAGGCCTCCCACTGTCAGTGCAGAGCCCAACTCGGGGCTTGAACTCTGAAAGGTGAGATCAAGACCTGAGCCTAAATCAAGTGTCGGATGCTCAACCACCTGAGCCACCTCCATGCCCCTCCTCATTTCCAACTTCACTGTGTAAGAGCAAATTGATGTCAAGCTACCCCTTAAAATCATGTACTTCCAGCATGAAAATAGTGTCTTTTAAATTTTATTCCCCTGCGATCTCTTTCAAATATTAATTACTTCATTCAAATATTAATTACTGACATTCAGAGTCTATGGGGGTTTTTTTTGGTAGTTTTTTCCCCATACACTTCAGTCTTTAGATTGATTATGCCCTGGTGGTTATATTATTCACGTAAAAAGTAAATCTGGTTTAATATTTTCTCCATTGAAGCTGCTCAAATAGTTTTGAGCAAAACCAGATGGAACATGAATCATATCAAATGAAAGCAACCGGTGGTTACAAAAACAACCAAGTGCATGTGAATTTTGAAGAATTGATCAAATAACAAGTTACTCCTTAGTTCATAAGTCACAATCCTTGCTAAACAAAGTAAAATGACACCGAGCAGGTGTATTTTTAAAATACATCTCACTGATGACGATTATATTTCATAAATAGTTATCTGCCTATTTACTTCTCTTTGCATCTCTCCCACTGCTTCATTACAGGAAGATACACAAACAATGCCCATTGTTTTTACAGTGAGCATTCTAGAGAAGACAGAGGACAGGTTATTCTTTTTAGTTTGCCCACAGTCAAGTATTTTTAGTTCTACTGGGTTGATGTGCTAACTTTTAAATATATTGCTATAATAATTACGAAGTAGGTAATTAAAATGAATCACAAAGCGTGCGTGTGTGTGTGTGTGTGTAAATATATAAAATCACAGAATGTTAGAGATGGAAGGGGTCATAAAGCCATCTAGGCCAAGTGTAAATGTCACTGAGTTAATTTCTGTGTAACTACAACTCCATTTTTAAAAATAACTGGCCTAGTAAGCAGTTATGTGTCAGCAGAGATCCTAGTAGGTAGTAATAGTTACCAATAGTCCAAGTTTTCCTTCTAGAGAAATCTTACTAAGGATTATTTCCTCAATCTCTAACAACCAGCCATTTCTGACAGAATAAACATTTTCAAACATACACCGAGAGATGAATTATTCAACAAGTTAAAACCCGAGATCACAAGTTTGCTATTCCCCGAGTAGTGGACCCATCCTTCCACGCTTTTGTCTTTCAACTAGAGAACAGTCCAGTTTCCTCAGTCTGGCATGTTACTATGTACAGACATTTTCATGGGCTGCTTCCTGTTCACAAGCAAGTTTCTCAGCAATGACTCAATCTAAGAAATACAATCCAGCCAGTTTACTGGAACTCTCACCCATTATGCTTGTCTGCAAGCTGCAAAAATTGTGCAAAGATAAAGCAAAACTGGTAAGTGAACTGAATAGGAACTTGGGACTGCTGATTTTCTCAAGAGATATATAGCTGTTTAGCCAAAAAGAAATCAGAAAGGGCAGTTAATTTCCAATAAGGGTAGGTGATCCCACCTGCTATAAAAAGTGCACTGGCTCCAGCTTTTCCATGAGAACTTTCACACCTGGACCCCAAAAGACTTCTTTTTTTGGCGGTCTGTATTTGAGCAGATGATGCTGCCATGCCTGGAAGGGCTTCTATAAGGGTTATGAGGAGTTTGCCAAGAGAATGGCTTGGTTTGGTAAGCAAACTTCAGAATACATTTTTCTAATCCCTTCCCCATTTTTTAACAAGCATGTATATATTCAGTTCTGGATGCTGTCCTCCACACATGAAAGGAACTTTGTGAGTACGTCTTCCATCACTATTAGAATGATTCTACTGGAAAACACACACACACACACACACACACACACACACACACACACAGAGGCGCGGCACAAGAGAACCTTCTGGAGCACTGGGTCTAACTCCTCAACCGACTTTACCTAATGTACCCTGAAATTCACTGGGTGTGGTCTCCCTACACGGCTCAGCTATCCCCCTGGAGGTCGAACAGCCCCGCCTGCTCATCCTGGTGGCCCTCCCTCCTACGGGGAGGCCACGGTGAGGGAGAACAGTGCTCCATCCAGCACGACCCAACTGCCACGACCCAACTGGTGGGGCTCTTTACAGCCACTTCCGCTACTTCTAAATGCCCTGTGTGATACTTTTCCCTCCTTGGGTCCTGCGTTTTTAAAAAGAAATTATTTATTTCAATCTTAAAGCTTCTTTTCAGATTTCACTGTGTACCGTTAGCTTTAGAAAGTAAGAATCAGGGTAGTCACCCAGGTTTTCAGGCTGAGTAAGTACTTTATACTGTTTATTACACAAGCCAAAGACCTTGTATGCTGTGGTGGGGGTGGTGTTGAATATTAGATACACATGTATTATATACTATATATAAATTGCCTAAAACCCTTAGCCTTTTTTTAAACTGTAGATCCTGTTAAAATACATTCTTACGGGGTCTGTTTAAGCTTTTTTAGCATGCACTCTTTTGCGAGTATGAAATATTTCTAGAAATAATAAGCCACTAAAGGCTAAAACCTCATTTTACTCGAAGGGTGGTGGTAGCTATAATAATGGTAGTGGTAGTCAAGATCAACAAGATTCGTGTACATACTGCCCTCCAATAGATCATCAGTCCATCTACCCATCTAATAATACATGTGTACAGATCACCTCTCAGGTGCCAGGAACCATGCTAGTTGCTGGGGACACAAAGATAAATAAGATAGTCTCTGATCTAATTTCCGACATGATGAGAAGTGTATAGGAGCAAGGCAGCACGAAGGCAAGTGTCACTAAATGCACAAAGACCACACTGCGGTCACAACTGTATGAATGTCCTACTCAATAAACAAGGGTTAAGCCTGGTTTCCAAAGGTCTAATCTAAGGAAACATTCGAAAGCAAAGGAGGTTATGGAGATAGAGAGAACAGAGAACAATGAATACATTGCCACTCGCTTTATGCATTCTTGGTCTCCCCTCCTTTTTATTTTTACATTTTTTTTTAACGTTTATTCATTAAGAGACAGAGCACAAAAGGGGGAGGGGCAGAGAGGGAGACATAGAATCTGAAGCAGGCTCCAGGCTCCGAGCTGTCAGCACAGAGCCCGACGCGGGGCTTGAACTCCCAAACAGTGAGATCATGACTTGAGCCAAAAGTCAGATGCTTAACCGACAGAGCCACCCAGGCACCCCTCTCAGTCTCCCCTCTTGATGGCGGCAGTGTCTCACCCCCCTCTCCCCAGAGACTCAGATCCTCCAGCATGAGGAAAATTCTCACCACCCAGAGACTTCCTCCTCCCATTTGGACTTTTCAGTCAGTGTGACTCATCTCAGCTGAGCTGCATATCACTGCTAATGCCACAATGTCTGTCACGAAATGTTACAACTGGAAGGGACCACAGGACTCACACAGACAGCCCCTTTCATTTTTCCAATAAGGAAACGGGCCAGAGGATGAAACGACTTGGCCCAAGGTGACAGGTCAAGGATGCCAAAACCACCTAACCTCTACTTTACAGCTCATGTCAAGTTATTTGACAGAGGGAAAAAGATACATTTTTGCTTCAATTTCATTTTTATTTATTTTTTTTTTTTCAACGTTTTTTATTTATTTTTGGGACAGAGAGAGACAGAGCATGAACGGGGGAGGGGCAGAGAGAGAGGGAGACACAGAATCAGAAACAGGCTCCAGGCTCCGAGCCATCAGCCCAGAGCCTGACGCGGGGCTCGAACTCACAGACCGCGAGATCGTGACCTGGCTGAAGTCGGACGCTTAACCGACTGCGCCACCCAGGCGCCCCTTCAATTTCATTTTTAAATTAGCATCTCTTGCTGTACGTTGCCAGCCTGCAGGTACCCAACAGCTTCTATTACAGCTGGCGTTTGCCAGGCACTTCATGGTTTACAGGGTGTTCGCAGGTGGCATCTCATTCCAGCCTCACTGTGGTGGCCTGAGGGAGGTGGTTCGTCTTCGTTTAGGGATGAGCACATTTACGCTTTGGGCACCGACCAGCACTGCCCCAAATCACATGTTTGGCAGGTGGCAGAGCCAGGACTCCAACCCAGAAATGATTCCGGGCCTGCCAGGCTCTTCCCAAGCCGTGGTGCCGCTCCTTGGCGCTCATGCCGCACCAGGACAAGGTCTGGAAACTGCTTTAGCCCCAGTACCCTCCCCTCAGGCAGGACATGAAGACCTGGAAGCTGTCCCTCCTGACACTCGGACCTGCCTGTCCTGATGACTCATGGGTAAATCAGGTCAACTTAGCTGCACCAGGAGAGGTCAGCATTTAAATCTATCTTCCCATAAAGACAATATTGACCCTGTACTCGATATGTCTTATCTGGGCTTTCTTATAATGGTCTGGCTAAACTGTAAACTCCTGCAGGGCATGACAATGTCTTTTTTTTTTTTTTTTTTTTAACGTTTATTTATTTTTGAGACAGAGAGAGACAGAGCATGAACAGGGGAGGGGCAGAGAGAGAGGGAGACACAGAATCTGAAACAGGCTCCAGGCTCTGAGCTGTCAGCACAGAGCCCGACGCGGGGCTCGAACTCACGGACCATGAGATCATGACCTGAGCCGAAGTCGGACGCTTAACCGACCAAGCCACCCAGGCGCCCCGACAATGTCTTTTTTAACATAGATAACACATGTATATGTGGAAAAAAATTTAAAAGTTGCGAAAGTAATATCCCAAGTTACCTTTCCCCAAGGCAACTGCTGGCATCAATTTTTTGTGTTTTCTTGGGAAGATATTCTATTAAACACACATACAAACAGCATATAATCATAGTGTTTCACACTTACTAATGTATTTTAGAGACTGTTCTAAATCAGGGCATAGAGTTGTTCCATTATTTTTTTTAAAAAGATTTTATTTTTAAGTCATCTCTACACCCAGCGAGGCACTTGAACTTACAATCCTGTGATCAACAGTCACATACTCCACCAACTGAGCTGGCCAGGTGCCCTTGTTCCACTTTTTTTTTTTTTTAATGTTTTTTTACTTTTGAAGGAGAGAGAGAGACAGAGCATCGAGCGGGGGAGGGGCAGAGAGAGGGAGACACAGAATCCGAAACAGGCTCCAGGCTCTGAGCTGTCAACACAGAGCCCAACACAAAGGCTTGAACTCAGGAACCGGGAGATCATAACCTGAGCCAAAGTTGGAGGCTTAACTGACTGAGCCACCCAGGCCTCCCCCAACCCTGCTTCCATTATTTTTAATGGCTGAGCAGTGCTTCATCATAAAGGTGCACTAGAATAATATATTATTTAATAATATAATTATTTAATCAGTCCCTCATTGGGCTTTTAAGATATTTTGAATCTTTTGCTATTACAAATTAATGCTACAACGAATATCCTTGTGCACAAATCATTTCATAAAAATGTGTGGAGACATCTACGGAATAAATAATCATAAGTGGAACTGCTGGGTCAAACAGTACAGTTGAGCCTTAAACAATGTGGGAATTACTGGCACTGACCTCCCCTCCCCCAGTCAAAAATCCATGTTCAAAAACCAGAAGCCTTACTGGTAACAAATGGTAGATTAACACCTACTTTGTATGTTATATGCATTATATACCGTATTCTTACAATATAGTAAGCTAGAGAAAAGAAAATGTTATTATGAAAATCAGAAGAAAGAGAAAATACACTTATCCAAAAAACGTGTGTATAAGTGGACCTGCACAGTTCAAAGCTGTGTTGTTCAAGGGTCAACTGCATCTGCATTTATAATCATGACAGATACTGCTCAACAGTTCTACACGGAGGTTGTAGCCACATGTGGGACTGCCCATTTCCCCACTCGTGTGTCCTTCACAGCTTGCATCACGGGCACACAGTACCCACACAACAAATACATACTAACTGTACAAGGTCCCCTATGTTAATTCTGGAATCACTTCAAACCAGCCCCTCCCTCTATCTTCACTGTGAAACTAAGGCTACAGAGGAGAATGAATATTACACAGTTGGTTGGCTAGCAAGCATCATTTCTTTAAACACCAGTCTATGTCTGGCCTTGCTCTAGCCAACTTAACCTTGGATGGTACCTGAGGAGCCAGCAGAACATCTGCAGTAGCAAAAAAAAGGAAAGGGTATGGCACAGACAGGTAAGACAGAGGCTGGGCAAGGTCTCAATAGCTGAAATACAAAGCATGTCAGGCAAAGTCAGTGACTCCGCCTTTCTCAGACAAGGTAAACTACAAAGGGAAAAAGGAAAGCTGACAGTGATCTTGGAGACCATAGTCTAAACCCCAGGTTTATAAATGAGGTTCCTGAGGCCAAGAGATGCTAAATGAGTATCCGACCTGTCTCTCATTTGATGAAGCAGCCCCGAAGAGGTCATATGGTCAAACCTAACACAAATTAGATTTTAAAGTAGACTTTCTATTGCAATTTCTCTTAAGAATCAAAAAGTATTAGGAATTAGTTTGAAAATAGACCTTTACAAACTGTTGTATGGCACTGAACCCTGTGGCCAAACTAATGGCCTATAAAACCCTGCTACGTGACGAATGTCTAATGTGCATTTTTCTGTACAAAACTTTCCTTCCCTCACAGCCGAGCTCTAAATACCATGTAGTTTCCTAAAGACTGTGTCCCTGATCAATATAACAGAACTAAGCCCCCTTCAGGCAGATCATCTCTGCTACAACAAAAGCAACTCAGAACCAGTGTGGACCCCCAAGAATCCCCAAATCACAGAGTCAAGGTCATATACCCACCAAATGCACATTCCAAATTTGAAAGAATCATCCAAGCGTTCACCGAGAGCAAGCGTGACCCAAGAAATAGTTCTGCATTGCGGCGGCGAAGGCCCTGCAGACACCCGCCCGCACATCTGTAGTACTTTAAGATCACAAAACACTTTCACTTGCATTCTTATGTAATCCTCACACTAAGATCACGGACATACTCATAAATCAAATCGCCATTTAGTAAATCATAATGCCTTCCCTTCTTCTTCCACTCCTCAAAACACAAATACAATTCGGGTTTGCTCAAAGGGTGTTCCTTTTAGTTTGTTGGTGGCTTCTTCCTTTAAATCTCTTTTGCTACACTTGTAAAGAAACAATACCATAAAGCAGGCCTAGACTTTTACCAAGTGACCGCAGACGACCTGCCTAAATGATAAACACGTGAAGTCAAGAGCTCTTCGTCTGTTTTTCCAGGACAAAAGCTGTGGGTCTGGTTTAAAATCTCTGGCTTTGGGAAAAGGATTTCTTTCTTTCTTTTTTTTTTTTCAATTAAAAAAATTTTTTTAATGTTTATTTTTGACAGAGAAAGAGAGAGAGCGAGCATGAGCAGGGGAGGGGCAGAGAGAGAAGGAGACACAGAATTCCAAGCAGGCTCCAGGCTCTGAGCTGCCAGCATAGAGCCCTGACACGGGGCTTGAGATCATGACCTGAGCCAAAGTCGGACGCTCAACCGACTGAGCCACACAGGCGTCTCAAGAATTTCTTAAATTAAAACATGAAAGCCAGATGTATGGAGGCTCCCAAAGTAAATGTTCACACAAAGAGTAGGAATTATTTTTACCTTATTACTATTCCCCATGACTGTATCATTCATTATTCTGCCCAACAAAAATACATGTCAAACACGGAATTGACTCTCTTGTCCATCCACTAGTAGGCAAAGCAAAAAAATTATTTTTCCTTACCACTCAAAATAATTTTTTCTTAAAGGCCTTTTCTTCAGTCTGGATCTGGGAGGAGTTTTCAGATTTTTGCAGCCCTGATGCCCACCAGGTTCCAAGGCCAAGCAAACCGTGGACCCAAAGGAGGAGGCCATCAAGAACATCAGGTTCCAGTCCCCACCTAATCATGCCATTTTACCTTATCTTTTAGCCTCGGTTTCTTCCTCTGCCAAAGGACAGGGCTGGGTTAGGGAACTCCTGAGATCCCTTCCTCTAAATACCTCTGGTTCTATGATATCCAAAATGCAAGTCTCAAATCTAATTTTGAATTTTACTTATTTCTTTTTTTAAGCTTTTATTTTTTTTAAGTAATCTCTACACCCAATGTGGGGCTCGAACTCACACCCCCAAGATCAAGAGTCACATGCTCTACTGACTGAGCCAGCCAGGCGCCCCTAATTTTGAATTTTAAAACAAGCTAATTTTAGCTACCTGTAATAGATGCTCTAAAGTAGTACTGTCCAATAGAAATATAACGCAAGCCACATGTGTCATTTAAAAAATTTTAGTAGCCTTACTAAAAAGACAAAAAAGAAACAAGTGAATTTAATTTTAGCAATATGTGTAATACAACATATCAAAAAATACTTTAACATTTAACCAAAAACTTAAAATTATTAATGAGGTATCAGAAGTGATGAACACAATATACATTACAACACATCTCACGGATATGATCACACGAAATGTAGCTGCCTTCCAGAATAAAGAATTAACGAAAGATCTTAACAATGTTTCTGGTTTTACGTTTACTTATTTTTCCTGTTTTAAAATGTAAGTCAAAATTAATTAAAATTAAAAATTCAGTTCCTCAGCTGCACTAGCTCCGTTGGTTAGTGACAGTGCAGTTGCAAGGGGGTGGGGGGGGAATGGGGGGGCTCAGATTCTATTGAACCAAACTCTTCTGTTTTGCAAATTAGTTTTTCAGGATACAGTGAGAACATGAACCCTCCCAAACTTCACCAGGTAGTACTTACACTGTTAGCAATTATTTGTAAAAAGCTCCTACAGTGACCTGCAAGTGCCAGTGTGAGTCTGAATGACTAAAGGGGCTCGTAATGACAGAACGGACCATTTGGATGTTACTCAGGGTGGTGTGGTCCAGACGCCACACAATTACAAATTATCGCAAAGGTCATCTGAAGAATGGGGAGAAATAAGGGGCTTAGGTGACAGGAAAGCACTGTCTATTCCAACTAAGGATATGAATGAAGCTGAGGTTGGAAATTCTATCTCAGCTGCTTTCAGATGCATATGTTTGAAAACACACAGTACCCACTGTTGTTGCCAACCTCCAGGTGGCAACTTGGACCTCTTATAGAAAATTATAATTAGTGTCTATATTGTATCTCATGCTCTTAAGATCAGTACAGAAATCTTTTCTTTTCCTTAATGTCAATCTTTTCAATTAACTTGCTAAATAAATATGTAAGGACACTGGTTAGCGGGTGAGCCTTCACATTAAGACTTGAGAATGAAAGATCATAGTATGGCACTCTAAATCCAGATTAAGAGTGGTATGACATAATGTAAGTAATAATGTTAATAATAACGGCTACCATTTGTAGTTCACTTTCTCTGACTCAACATGACTGCAAGCACTTGTATCTAGCATCTCCTTTACTCACACCAATCTGCAAGGCAGGTAGTATTATCACCATCGCCCTTTTGGAGCAAAGAAACTGAACCACAAAGAGGTTCAGTAATTTTGCCTGAAGACCCACATCTACTAACTGGGAACAGTGAGCTCCAACCCAGGTGTAGGTCACAGAGTCACTCAAATAACCTAGGCCTCTTCAGAGAGAAACCGCCCAATGTGGCACCAGTTAGGGCTCTGCTGCTAACCAGCTGCACAGGGGAGCGTGGACCTCACCACCCAACCTCACTGTGCCATTTCTACCAGGACTAACCAAGACACTAAGCCTAGCCTCACAGAGCTTTTTTTTCATATGAAAAAAAAAGTACATAATGCCCCTTAAAAATATAAAGGACAACCAGGGGTGAAGTATTAAAACCATTAATAAATTCAACTGCCATTGCCAATGTCAAATGAACACAAGAAGAATCTAAATTTTAAGCTTCTGGGTCTAACCACTATATAAGAAGTAGAAGGTGAGGTCATAATTTATGCACGCATCAGACATCATGGCAATACCAAAGGGTAGTGAATGGAAGAAGTTTTCAGCTAGGTTACCTCTCCTCAAGGGTTTTATAGAAGGTCTTCTTTCCCTTCACCACTCTACCCTTTACTTTTTATCCTTTTTAAAGTTCATTTATTTGAGAGAAAAAGACAGCGTGAGCCGGGGAGGGTAGGGAGAGGGTGAGACAGAGAGAGAGAGAGAGAGAGAGAGAGAGAGAGAGAGAGAGAGAGAGATTGAGGGAGAGAGAATCCCAAGCAGGCTCCATACCCAGCAGCACAGTGCCATGCTCGAACTCACGAAACCATGAGATTATGACCTAAGCCAAAACCACGAGTCAGACGCTTGGTCCACTGAGCCACCCAGGCTCCCCAACTGCCCCCCTCCTTTTTTTAAGGTGTGAGTTACTCAGGGGTAGCATTACAAAAGGACCATTTCAGACCTTGAAGACTAAATGATGTAGGGCAGGGCTGGGAAGAGGACAAGGCTGCAGGGGTCAGCTCAGCTCATGTTTGGATTTATACTTCCACTAATGCGCTTCCATTCCCCAAACTCTGCTGCTTTTCTAGGCCCAGAACCCCAGAGTAAGAAATTCTGCCCCAAGTGAAGGAGTGTGTCTGGGAAGAAGCTCAAAGAGATGGCAGCTTATCAATCCACACTAGTACAGGGAATCCAGCAGACAGGCTGGAGGGTCCCACAGGGGAGACTGGGCCAGCAGGTAGCCCTCTGCTGCCACAGGGCACATGTAAGGTCTTGCCACGGATTGGTTTTCTGTCTCTAGAGACTTCAGTCCCCACGTGAAAGACACGCATAGGGAAGACCACAGGAGAATAAGTTTACGGCAAAGAGCAAAAAGAGTATGTGTTTATGCCACTACACAGAATTCAAGAAAGGACTTTTTCAAGTGTGCCTAAGAAATCTCAGCTCCCCACACATCAAACATCCCCGACAGAGAAGAAATACAGTTATTAAGAAAAATTTTTTTACATTTATTTATTTTTGAGAGACAGAGAGAGACAGAGCGTGAGCAGGAGAGGGGCAGAGAGGGGGAGACACAGAATCGGAAGCAGGCTCCAGGCTCTGTCAGCACAGAGCCCGATGCGAGGTTCGAACCTACGAACCGTGAGATCCTGACCTGAGCTGAAGTCGGACGCTTAACCAACCGAGCCACCCGTGCCAAAGAAATACAGTTATGGTAACAACACCACAGCCACCATTTGCTGAATGTGTGCTGTGCGCTAGACCTTATGCCCAGCTCTTTTGTTACTCAGTTCTAAGAGCACCGTGGCAGGTGTCATACACATTCCAATGTTGATGGAACTGAAGCACATGCCACTGTAACATCCATCGACTTAACCTCTCTGGGCCTCAGCCCTTGGCCTGCAACACTGGGATAATGCCTGCCTCACAGGGTGAATAAGGAGCACAAACAACAAATTCAGTGTGTTGAAGCATTAGCACCCTGGCCAGCACTGAGAAGAGCCCGAGAGACTGTGGCTGCTATCACCAATATGGTTAGATGCCTACCTCTGTTAGCTCGGGGCTTATGAAAAAGAGAGGATACTGTCTGTTCTTTCTTTTCTTTGGTGAATACTGCTAATCACTGGGCTTGGAAGCCAAGGATAAGACTGTTACAGTTGAAAATAGGCAGTAAGAGTAAATCGATCTTAGAGAAGGGCACAAAGAGACAAACTCCCTGTATGCCACCTTGGAGAAAAAACAATCCATCCCTCAAGCAAAGCAGCAATTTCTGGGTTGTTTCCCTCCCCTTTCATCAGGAAAATGAACACACCGGTGGATGAATTTCTGTTAAAACGTAGAAACAGCTTGAGCACAAATGGTATCATGATGGGGCCAACAGAAAGAGGAAATCTACTCCTCTCCTATGAAAAGGGGGCTTAAAAAATTCTTCTTAAATGGCTAACAAAGGTAGTTACAGATTAGAGTTACAAGACAGATCCTCAGTACATGTGCTGATGCCAAACCACACCCACACCTCTCCACTCCCCCCCCCCCCCAACCATCCTTCTGTCTCCAACCTCTCCATTTTCTGATGCATGGGCCATAATAACTTCCTGTCCACATTCAGCTCATGTGTTTTGCTCTTTCCAAAGCCTTCTGTGTTTCAAGATACTTACAGAAAACTTGAAATGCCACACATAGGCAGTGAAAGGCTCTCTACAACCAGCCCCAAATTAACCTTCTCATCCCTAGTGACCCAATCTGTTGCCAGAAGTCTGGCTTGTGCCTGCACCCTTCTTCAGGGTTCCAAATGAAGTCTGAGCCAAAGAAATCCTATGGACTTAAAAAACAAAAACAAAAACCTGTAGTTAAAATGCTACCTCCTCCAGGATGTCCTCCGAGCACCCCAGTTAGAAGTGACACTTTCTCTTCTGCACTGTCATGGAGCTGTCACGTGTCACAGATGAGCCTGTGTAAATACCGAGCACCTGGAGGGCAGTAAGACTCACCCTCAGTTTAGGGAGCAACTACTATTATGTAAAGTCTAGGCATGATGCCAGACACCAGAGTTATAAAAAAGAAATAAAATACAGTCTCTTCCCTAGAGGAAGACCTTAAGCAGAGAAAACAGAGATATGAAGTAAATTATGCTCAATGATATGAAACATGCCCTATAATCCAGGTGTACAAAGAGCAAAGCGTTTGATTAGGAGGAGGGAAAACTTGAAAAGCAAATGTCTTTCAAGGAAGACAACACATTTGCCACATTATCTTGGAAGATTAAAACAACTTCATGCCCTGAAAGTTCCTAGGGTGTGTAAATTCCTAATAAATTTTTGTGGAATGAGTAGGTGCACATTTAGGCTCAGAATTCAGTATTTTCACTGTGTACATAAGGTGTCTGGGTTCAAAGAATTCTAATTACTTACATAACAAAGGTACCATGTTTCCTATCACTTATGACCCAACTACCAATCATAGAAAAATTATTTAAAATTATCGAAGTTATTTCATAGTAATAATACTTCAAATTATTCTTTGGGTGCTCTACTAAAAATAAAGTATTATACGTTAAATCTATAAACACATATTCCTTCAAGTTAACAATAAAATTGATTTTTTGAGAGAATCAAATATCCTGGGGGCACCTGGGTGACACAGGTGGTTAAGCGTCCGACTTTGGCTCAGGTCATGATCTCGCGGTTCCTGAGATTGAGCCCTGCATCGGGCCCTGTGCTGACAGCTCAGAGCCTGGAGCTTGCTTCGGATTCTGTGTCTCCCTCTCTCTCTGCCCCTCCCCCACTCACGCTCTGTCTCTTTCTCTCAAAAATCAACATTAAAAAAAACAAAACAAAACACCTTGCAACCTGAACACGTCAGTCAACATAAATGCTAAATATATTTCCTTAGAGGCCCCTAGTTATGTCCCTCAGACTGACGATGGAACATGGTAACCTCACTTTGCCCCCATATTCTAGACTTTTTTTTTTTCCAAAGCATCAATCTATTACCATAATTAACCTCTTCAGCTATTCTATACTCAGGACTCAGCCTTCTTCACAAAGTACCCAGTAGAAAAGGCAGTAAAGATCCAGAGAGGTATGGTACATGGCTTTTAACTTCATCTTGAAATTTTAAAATAATGTTTAGCTTATCTTTTGAGGAAAGCTTCCTTGTAGCTGTAGGCCTGAGAAATGGTGAACATCAGCAATGACGATATTACCATATCAAATGACAATGACCTCTGTGTTAAGTGAACTGGACTAGACACTCTACCTGAGTAAATGAAATGTTCTTGGTCCCTCTGGTTTCTAGAACTTTCGTGGCTCTCTCTCTCTGTTACTCCCTTCAGGTTTAGGATAAAAGGTGTGAACAGGCTGCCATCTGAGGAGATGGGGCCTTCCTACAAAGAACCAGGAAGTACACATGGAGTCCCCTGTTATTCCACCAGTTTCAGTTACCTGTAGTCAACCGAGGTCCAGAAGCAGACGATCCTCCTGATGTATTGTCAGAAGGTCAACAGCAGCCTAATTTATGTCGCAAGGCCTATGTCGCTCACTTCATCTCAACACATAGGCATTTTATCACCTCACATCATCACAAGGAGAGTAGTATTTTGGGAGACCACATTTATAACTTTTATTACATTACATTGTTATAATTGGTCTATTTTATCATGTTGTTGTTCATCTCTTACTGTGCCTAATTTAGAAATTAAACTTTGTCATAGGTATGCAGGTATAGGAAAAAACATCGTGTATATAGGGTTTAGTACTATCTGCGGTTTCAGGAAACCATTGGGCGTCTTGGATCATGAGGGACTCCTGTAATGCCCTGAGCTTTCCTGGGAACAGTAATATCCTGGCTTCATCAGTCTCTAGAAGACCGTGCAGGACAGCGGTTCCACTGGGGCTGGCACCACCACTGAGCAGCAACCGAAACTGGATGGAAATGGGGGGTGGGGGGTTTTCCTAGCTGTCACAATAGTGCTGAATATCCTGTAATGTGGGACAGTCCTCCACTCCAAAGAGAGAAGTCCAGCCCATGTGTCAGCAGCACTCCCTTTGGAAAACACTGAGTAAAGCTCCTTGAGGTAAGGACACTGCCTTAATTAATCTTTGTAAAGGAGTACCTCATTCCTTAGTTTCTAACAAAATACCCACAGTTATTAGACAAGAAAAGAAATGAAAGGAACAAGGAAAACGGACAGGAGAGCAGGGATTATGGACATGCTAAATCCCTGTTCTGCCATCATGAGTCGACATGGCCCCAGACAAGTCATTTTACCTCTTTGAGTAGGTTTCCTCACCTGTAAAATGGAGGTAATAGCCTTTACCACCACAGATTTATTGTCAAGATCAAGTAAGAGAACATGTCCAAGACCTACTACAGTATTACCAGGTGTTCAGTAAATGTTAGCTTTTTCCCTCTCCTTCCCTATGAAATAGCTGGTTGTCTGTATTCAGATGCCTTGTAACATCAAAAGGCTGATTCTTTCACAACGTTGGAAGGAAGCTGGTTAAACGTGACTGCAAGGGAAGACTAACTGTCCCCTCCGTCACTTCATCATGACCACCTCCACCAGCACAGCCACAACTGCTAAAGCTTTACAGTACCATTATCAACTGGCCTCTGAGCCATGTACTCCAGGAGCCCCAGACTTCCAAGAGTCCCACAGGCACAGAGGAAAGGAAGATGGATGAGTTCTCTAGGGGTGTCATTCTTACTCCCATCTTTCTGGGGGAGAAAAGGCTTTATTTCTCAGGATCATTGAGAAAAGACGTGAGGTTCCCCAGCTCTTAAGATATTTTCCCTCCTTTCTGAACCTCCCCAGAAGTTTAAGACCCAGAGGCCCAAGTCCTTCAGCAACATCAAAAACATGGCTACACAGAATCAATCCTGCCCTGGCATCCCAGGGGCACCTCACAGGGAAAGGGAGGCACTTGACCTACCAACACTGGGAATACTCACCCAAACTGGGAACTCGTCGAATGGAGACTCCATCTGTACTCTATAGGGATTTCTAAGATGACATTATTGAATTACCCAGTGGTCACATATTTGCACTCCATCAACTAGAAGGGGCACAGGAGAGGGGCTGGAGGGTGGGAGGGAGAACCCCTCTCAGTGCTGCCAGCTCCTGATGCGGTGCCAGCTTCTGAGTGGCTTCCTGAGGCTGCTAACCTGTGGGTTGTCTGTCCAATCAGTTATACATTAATTTCCTGTATTAAATTCCCTGTCTGAAACATCTCGTGTGGTTTCTGGTTTCCTAAACTGAACTCTGGGCTGTTTTTTAACCTCTCCAAAGAGTCTTCTCAGGAAAAGACAAAGCCTACATTAACAGGGTTGTTGAAAGAACTAAAGACAACGAGTGTCAACACCACAAGTAAATAACTCAAAATTGCTTTCTCTTTCCTCACATGGAGAACGTAAGTGCCGGCTGCACACTGAAGAGCAAATCCAAGTATTAAACATTTAGGAGATCTTCAGGTACAAATTCCAAGTCCATCTGATGCTTTCCTCAGGAAAAGTCCAAAAAGTCTGTATTCCTCCTGGGTCCCTGAAAAGAAGTCCCTTAAGCTAGTTTTCTTTTTCCTCCCAATCTCTCTCCCTTTCATGCTAGCACCTTTTTTTCCAAGTCAAATAGAACCCAGAATTTGCCCTCTTGAAGTCACCATCCTTACTCTCAATCCAATGCCCCAAGGTTCTCCCAAACATTCAGCCTTAAGTAAAGAAGTTTCCAGCAGAGGGTGAGCCTCTGTCTTTGGAGAAGAAAGAGCCTGAACTCACAGAATGGTTCTCATTCCTGGTCCTGGTCTCAGCAGAACATACAGGGCAGGGACCGCAGTTAGCATAAAGTGAACCAGCCCTGGTCCTGTCCTTGGGGGTTGGTTCCTCAAAGCATATTTTACTTCTGTTTCACTGAGAATTACCAAGAACAAAAACAACTTCTTCAAAATTGGCAATTTCCCCTATGGCAATTAAAAAATCTAGTTTTAATTTTTGGTGGTTTTTATTACCAGGATTTTAACATTAAAAATTTTTTGATTTATTTTTTTGCTACGTCAAAAAATTCAGGGCTCTTCCAGTCTCCAGACACAGCAATAAGACTCCCTAGATCCAATACAAAAAAAACCAAAGCAACAGAAAGGACAGGTTCTGTAGTCAGCCCTCAAGCACCTGAAAAAGTAGAGTAATTCTACCATGTGTCACCCTTCTGTTTCAGTTCCGTTCACAGAAAGCAACAGAACAGGATAATCACTTTCCCCTGTATTCTAATCCCTTAGACTGAGAACTGGTTGAGTTCTACATCCATGTGCATTATACTTTTGTGCTGAAGCAGAGCAGACAAAAGGCTGTCAAGTCTGGAGTACAGCAAAGTTCCATACTCTTTATCAGCAGGCCACCCACACAGGCAGTCAGTATTGTCCCTGATCTTACACAGACATGGGGTGGGGGGAGAGACGGGCACTAACCCACTCTGGATGATGGCTACATCCCAGCAAAGAAGGAAAACAGCCTTTACCGGGGCAAGTCATTCACTGAAATACAAGTATGCGTTGCATACAGCCTAAATGTTAACACTGAAATCCCACTGTTTGAAGGTACTTTAAACACACATTACACCTATCCTCAGGACAAAACTCTTAGGAACAAATGAAAGAATAAGATATTGTTTTTTAAATCTTAAAGCAAAAAGGAAGAATGGGTTAAAAGAATTTCGAACTACTGATGGCTACAGAAAGGCTGGAGGTGGGCTGCCAAAGTTTTACCTGGCCATACTAGAGAGAGGCTGTGGCTGGAACCGGGTGCCTGTTCCCTTCTGGGCCCGATCCCAGTATGGGACCATACTTTCAGGTCTCTTGAGTGGTACTGCAGTGCTGTAGCTCACACACATGCACACGCACGCACACACACACACACACACACACACACACACACACACACTCACTCGTAAAAGATTCAGAAGTTAGCCCCAGTTTCCAAAGATGTAAACCAGAAAGCCATTTGGGTAAGTACAAATGGCAGCTACCGCAGTCAGAATATAAAGTATACTTCACTAGGCAGACTACAGGGAGCCAAAAAATTGAATTGCTAAAAGTTGCCTTGCAGATGTAAGGTTTTTGTTCTCTTCAAATGGAGAGGATAACAAGGCCGAAAAACTCAGAGCACGGAATTTCCTAGAGGAAGGCAAAGTGTGTCCTAGCCTCCAGGCTCTCCAACACTTAGCCCAAGCATTCTGTCCCCACTGCCTTTCCTAGGCTCACCCTAAATGATGGAGACTGCACGTCCTCACAGGTCACATTCCTGACCAAACACAGAGGAATTCTGACCCCCTTGGGGAAAACCTCTTGATAACAAAATTATCACCCAAATCCCCATGAGGGATTAAAGAGCTCAAGTTATATTTACTGAATTTCCAACATTCGCCAGGCACCTTAAAACAGATCCCAGATTTGGGTGTTAACCTTAGGTTGTGAAGGTCAGTGATCAAATACAAAGACACTTCTTTTCATGATTTTCGGCAAATATCCTAACCAGATTTTCTAAATCACTATAAATACCTTCAGTGGGTACCAAGCACTGAGCTAGGTGCTCTAAGGCACTGGTTCATATACCTGACTGCACACTGGAAAATCCCTTTTCAGAAGCTTAGAAAAAAATACTGATGTTTGGGTCCCACCACCACAGATTTTGTTTTAATGAGGGATATGACCTGGATGTCAGCATGTTAAAATACTGATGGTTGATTCAACTAGAAAACAAAGTTTAAGAACCATTGCTGTAGGGAACAAAAAGAAATACATAAAGCAGAAACAACCCAAATGTCCATCAACTGATGAGAAGAGAAATTAAATGTGGTGTATCCATACAGGGGAACAGCAGCCGGCAATAAAAAGGAATGAAGTCCTGATACATGCTACCCCGTGGTCAAACCTTATAAACAAGGTATCAAATGAAAGAAGCCAATCACACAAAACCACATAAGGCATGATTTCATTTACATGAAATATCCAGAACAGACAACTCCACAGAGATAAAAAATGGATGAGTGGTTACCAGAGACTAAGGGAGTTGAAGGGAAATGGGGAGTTACTGCTAATAATTATGGGGTTTCTTTTTGGGGCACTGAAAATGTTCTAAAATCGGTTATGGTGATGGCTGCACGACTCTGAATACACTAAATCACTGAACTATTTTAAATGGGTACACCATACGGTATGTGAATTCTATCTCATATAGCTGTTTCAAAAAAAGCACAGGGGCACCTGGGTGGCTCAGCTGGTTAAGCGTCTGACTTGGTTTCAGCTCAGGTCATGACCTCGAGGTTCGGGAGTCCCGAGTCGAGGTCTGCACTGACAGTGTGGAGCCTGCTTGGGATTCTCTCTCCCTCTCTCTCTCTGCCCCTCCCCTGCTCAGGCTCTCGCTCTCTCTCCTCTCAAAAGTAAATATTTTATTTATTTATTTTTTTGTTTAAAAAGGAGAGAAATACAAATTCTATGCCCAGCTTTCAAGAAATTCACAATCTAGCTGTAGAGGGGGGAAAAATACACAGTCAAGACAAATATCAGAGATTTTAAAAGGCGATGCAACAGAATTGCCTAATGCAGAAAATAAAAACTCTGAAGTTCAAAAGAAAGCTTCAAAGTCAAAATGACCTGATTTTTTTTTTCTTTTCTTACACAATCATTCTCCTACTTAAAAAAAAAGCAACGGAGGGCTCAGATCTGGCCAGTATGCTATTACCACAGGCACCAAAGTCTCCATTTCGGAGTTTATGAGAAAGGAGTGACTACCTGGCATTGCCAAGGATTTTTTTTAATCTTCCAGAACACAGGCTGTCGATGGGATTCTAATGACTCTCAAGAGCCAATTATCAACAGGGCCATTAACAGATGGACTTGGGTGTTCTAAACCCTTCTTATGCCCTGGATTTGTCTTCACTATCAGAGTTTGGGTCAAATAAACTTACATGCTTACACACACAGAAAGACTCTCATATAGGAGGCTTTATGACACACAGGTATTATAGGCCATGTGCCATAAAGATGATCGGTTAAAAGTGCCTCCTACCCTCAGAGTTCCTAACTTTTTTTTTTAAGTAATCGCTACACCCAACCTGGGGTTCAAACCCATGACCCTGAGATCAAGAGTCCCATGCTCTACCAACTGAGCCAGCCCAAGTTCTTAAAACTGTTAATACCAATAACTGAAAAGTGATTATTGTGGCAGGGGCTGACACAAAGAAAACCAACAACTTTAGGCAGAACGGAATTTTGTTTAGCAGTCTTGGTGTTTTCTTGGAGGGAGGGTGTCTGTGTGGGGGGGAAGGTTAGTGTAAGAATACCATTGTTTTTTCCTAATACTGTTTTGGAATGTAAATATTATAAAATTTTTGCTTTCATTTCCAGAAAACATGCCATATCAATTGGGCAATTGAAAAAGCCTTGGCCTGTATCTTAGACCCCTTTCAATAAATGTCTGTTGGACCATATTTAAAAGCAGGTGGCAATGAAATTTTAGTAACTCCTAAAAATCATATTATCAAAATATAAACTCTATTATTCATGTTAACAGTAAATTTAAAACAAACATACAGCCAAAGGTAAAGGAGGTACGTTAAATAAAGCATTAGTAAATTTGTCCTCCCATACCCTGGTATGCAACAGATTTCAGCAAACTTTCAGAAATGGCTGGACCAGGCATTTATTTTCTTATTTTCTTTTAATGTTTGTTTATTTTTGAGAGAGAGAGAGAGAGAGAGAGAGAGACAGACAGACAGGAGAGAAAGAGATTGAGCAGGGGAGAGCAGAGAGAGGGAGACAGAATCCAAAGCAGGCTCCAGGCTCTGAGCTATCAGCACAGAGCCCGATGCAGGGCTCAAACCCACAAACTGAGATCATGACCCAAGCCAAAGTCAGATGCTAAACCGACTGAGCCACCTAGGCACCCCTGGACCAGGCATTTAAATACCCTGGGTTTACCCACACTAACTTTCAGGCAAATCATCCACCGGGTCCTAAAAATCATGCACCATCTTTAATTCATACAAATAAGACAATAATTCTGAAAACAACTTGTTTAACAATAAAAACTAAGAAATAATATATTTGATTTTGAAATATTCAAAACCCTAAATAAGCTTCATTGAGATAACTTGAGCCCTTATGCTTGCTTCAATTCAGAAATGCCCTAAACAAGAGACTGGTGTTTAATTTGAGCCAACAAATTTCTCCTAGCCATTTTCCATTCAAATTCTCCCCATTCTACCCAGTGACTTTCAACCTGGCCTAACCCTGTCAATCCCACTTTTCACTATATATATACATACATATACATATATTATCAAACTTATTTTTGACTGCTTCAAAGCAAAAAAAGTCAATGAACAGGAGAATGTACCAACTAACAAGGCAAATAAAGGTAAGCAAAGGGGGTTCTAGCAGCTAACAGATTTAATTAAGAAAAAGGAAAAATGGTCCCTGAAAAATGTACTGCCCCAACCCTAACATAACCCTAACCTTAATCTTGAACACTGCTGAGATCCCATGAATTTTTAAAAGTATTATTATATTGAGAAGTGGCCCTGGGGCGCCTGGCTGGCTCAGTCAGCAGAGTGTGTGACTCCTGATCTCAGGGTTGTGAGTTTGAGCCCCATGTGGAGATTACTTAAGAAAGAAAGAAAGAAAGAAAGAAAGAAAGAAAGAAAGAAAGAAAGAAAGAAAGAAAGAAAGAAAGAAAGAAAGAAAGAGAGAGAGAGAAGAGAGAGAAAGGAAGGAAGGAAGGAAGGAAGGAAGGAAGGAAGGAAGGAAGGAAGGAAGGAAGGAAATGGTCCTGCCCCTCCAAATGAAACCCCTCTAGGTCTCAGTGTCTTCCTTAAAAAGCCCCCATGTGGTAATTAATCACCAGGTTGTATTTACTTTCACTGAATTTAAGAGGGCCTGCCTCCTCCAATACATACAAAGTTAATGAATTTCTTGTTAAGTGGAAAAGGTGCAGAAGTTAATCTTTTTAATTCCTGCCTCTCTTTCCCCTAGTTCTTCTCAATTAATCCACTTTTTAAAATGTGAGCTATTCCTTCTGTTTAAAGTTTAAGCAGTCCTGGTCTAGTCTGGAAGTGGTGATTTAAAGCCATTGGAGTCAGACTATCTAGGTTTGAATCCCATCTCCACCAGTCAATAGTTGGGGCATTTCAGGCGCCTGGCTGGCTCAGTAGGTGGAATGTGAGACTCTTGATCTCCAGGTAGTGAGTTTAAGCTCCATGTTGGGTGCAGAGATTACTTATGTAAATAAAGTAATTAATAAAAAATAGTTGGGGGCACTTTAAGCAGGAATCTTGGCCTCTTTGTGCCTCTATTCTCCCCCTGGAAACTGGAGATAATAGTATTTCCCATGGGGTTAGTGTGGAATTATGCATGTGAAGCAATTATTGCAGCTCCTGGCACTCAAGGAAGTGCCCAATAACTCATCTATTATCATCTTAGTGCCAAATTCTTCCTGCACCCAAGAGTTTGCACTGAAAAGTTAACCCCAGATCAAAGAAAAATTCAAGAGAAAATATTTTTTATGCAAAACCCACTTTAAATTATGTTCAGCCAGTAGGTAGGAAATTCTCAACAACAACAAAAAAATGTGCTTATAGTCCACAGAGGCTTCCTTTTCTCATCTAGCTCTGAAGAATATTCATCCTGAATGAAAATAAATATTAAGAAAAACTGTATTTGGTTTTCAACTGATCCTGGTAATCCTAAAGAAAGACAGGAGTTCTTTTTTATCCAGCATTGTTTATAAAAACCCAAGTTAACAACAAAGATTCCAGAATGACCCATTATTTTTAAAGCAGAAAGACTGATATGAATTGTGTATTTATTCTCCTACATGCAGCTTCCATAATCTCTCAAGTCTAAAAAGTCGTATCTAAAAAGTCAAGTTGTTCTTTGCTTAACATTCATTCAGATGAGAGGCCTGTCTTATGTTCCTTTAAAAATAATCTTAATCAGTCTAGTCCAAGATCAACTCCATCCCTCATATATAAAAGTACTTTATCTGAGACACCATTGAAAGGGGTAATGGATGGTTCCTTCAGCTAACAGAAATACAGAATCTCAGGCTCTGCTTTCTACCCTGTTTATCAATACCTCCTCTGCCCACAGGATGAAAAACTGAATCCTAGTACCACCTCATACCTGGAATTTATTTGACAAAGTTCAGAATCCATTCTTGACTTTTTGTTGAAATCTTTCCAGACTACCACTATTATTTAATATGATTAACAGTTACACACATGAACTTGATTTCAAATTTTACTCCATTTCCTTTTTTCATAGTCTTCAAATATGAAAACTGTGTCTGATTACAAAGGAGGAAAAGTAGTTACCTTATCAAATATAACTGAAAATTCACATTTAAAAGAGAAAGCAATACACATGCTTAATGAACTTTTGTATATATAGAATGTTAAATTACACAGGGAAAAAAATTAAAAATAATAGAGAACTCTAGAACACAGTTTAGAAAAACAAAAGTCCATTAGCCTTTTATATCCTTTGGTTATACAGATTACTGTATAAATAGCTAGATGGTTATATAAATTCTGTTGAATAGCAGTTAAATCGGAAAGTACAATATACTTCATAGTAGCGCGAACTGAGGGAATACAATCCTAATCATTAAGGGGGGGGGTTAAGACAAACAGCTTTAAATAACAAGAAAGCACAATATATTATCAATAACTTAAAATCTTAAATCTTCAAGATTAATGTAAAACTTCACATTTAACAGTATAAACATATGCTCTTACTTATACCTATTACGCTACACATTTCCTTGAACCAAGTATTAAGTATTTTTCCTAAAAACCCAATTACCAAAAACATTTGGAAATATAAATATCTACTTCTTTGAAAGTCCCTACAAAGTATGAACAGTAACTTGTTTTCACTTTTATAACAATTTACAAAACTCGCTAGCAAAATACTATGAAACCCAAGTGTCCCACCTTCTGCCCTAGCAAAAGAAACATGCTAAGAAATCGAAGCAAATTCTCAACTAGAAAAAAACGAAAGCATCCAAGGAAGAAATAATATATGACAGCAAAAAATTTACTAACAGCCTAAAATCAACAGAAATTCTAATCCACTCTCGAAACTCTTACCCTTGACAGCACAGCACAGAATATCCTGCCTTACACATTTTGGAACTGCAATTCTGAAACGTTAAATCCAAAGACAAAGCCGCCCTGGGGAAAATAACAATTGCGCAACAGATCAACAGCTCCAACTTGTCCCTTGGCCCCGGCGCGGCAAGGTTTGCACGCTATAAAGCAGGAAAGGGCCAACCGAGGGCCGCCGTGACAGCCAACGGGCCACTGTCTTGGAGGCCGAGTCCACGCATCCGGCGTGCGCCACTGGGAGGCACCACGCGGGTATCGGAAAGCCGCGTCCGACCTCAGTTCGCTGCCCCGCCCGCATTTACCCGCCGGTTGCCAGAGGCCGACCCCGGATCTCCGAGGCCGAACATTTCCCACCACGCGAGGGAGCGCCTGGTCCCGCCGCCGCACGTCGGGGCATCGCAGAGCGCTGGGCACTTAGTGACCTCCTCCCTCCCCCACCCTGGGGGCTGGGCTTTCTCGCCAAGCTGCCTACGAGCGATCTGATGGATGGACTGATTACTTTGCCAAGGGGTGCCCTTAGACGGGCCAGCAGGGTGAGCGCGCAGAGCCACCGCCCGCGCCCGCGGAGAACGTGGATGGGGGCGGCGGTAGGGCAGGGCTCCGGGTCCCAGTCCGGAGGAGACCTCAACTCCCCCGAGAGCGGCCCCGTGACTAGGCACATTTTTGCCGGCTCCGAGGCGGGGGAGCAGCGCAGCCCCGGAAGGGCCGGGCCGCGCCGGCTCAGACCGCCAGCGTCCGCCCCCTCCTGCCCTGCCACCTCTGGGGCTGCTCAAACTCCAGCTGGAGCTCCCGAATCCCAGCTCCGGAAGCCGGGGACGCGGCTAGAGAGGCCCCTTCGCCCTACGCACACGGAAGTAGCTTCCAGACCTCCACATAGTCGCCCTCGGGGGTCGCACTCCCACTCTCCTCGCGTCCCATAGGATCCTCGCAGCCCTTTGGGTCCCTACTCCTCCTCCCCGCTCGGGCCCCAGCGCAAGCGCAGCGGCTCTAGTGCTCGGCCACAGCAGTCCGGACTCAGGCCGTAGACGGGAGAAGCCGGCTGCGGTTGTCCCGCCCAGTCCGCAGCTCCCTGAGCCCCTGTCCCCGTCCTGGAACCACCGCTGGGCTCCAAGGGCCGGGGCAGCACCTGCTGGGACGGCAGTCCGGGCGGCGGCAGCTCCAAGTCCATCATGATGAGCTGGGGACCGTGGTGTGGCGCTCCCCGACGGCAGCCTTGTCCCAGGTGCCGAGGCGCGGCGCGGACTGGGCGGCACAGGCGACGGCTGCTCCTCCGGTCACCGCAGCACTCCCGCGACACGGCCCGAGTGGCCCGCTGGGCTGTTGCCCCGCTCCGCCTCCCGCCCCCCCAGAGGGCGGGGCAAGAGCCCGGGCCAGTCGTTCCCGGGCTGGCTGCGCAGGCAGAGCTTCCGAAAATCCCCCACCCCCGCCCCAGCTGACGCAAGAAGCTCGTGGGCCCTGGGCAGGGAAGGGCCGCGGGCGGGGGTCCCCGCGGACAGGCGAGCGGGGTGCCGGGAGGAGGGCTGCATTGGCTTCCTGGTCCCCGCGCTCAATCCCTCCCTCTCCCCGCAAATAAAACCTAAACTCTCGGCCCGCGAGATTAAGAGTTGTTTGCGGAAGGTCGTTTGGGTTCAGGCGCTTTGAAACAGTTTAAACAGTTGGAACAAACACTACTGGAGACCCCGCGGAGGCGCCGGTGTCGGAGCTGCGCCTCCCTGATCTGGAGTTGCAGAACCTTGCCCGGCTTTATCTCACTCCACCGCCCGAGAGTGGCGCCAGCCCTGGGGGTGGGGGTTAAATGTTTAGACCCAGGCCGTGCGCGACGCGAACTGCCCTCTCGCCCTCCGTCCATACCTGGGCCGGGGCCAGTGGGATTTGCCCAGGGCAGCCGTGGACCGCGCGAGTAGCTCGTGCTCTCGGTCACCCTGAACGCCCTCCGCTTACTCCCACGCGCTGGCACTCTAGCTGGCCCATCCCTGTGGGCAAACGGGGAGGTCTCTTTTGGTTGGAGAATGGTCAGTATTGCCCACCAGGAGTCTTCTCTTCTCACCAAAGCGCACACGTCACACCACAGATGGCGCCTTTTAAGACTGCAATACTACAACATGCCATAATCTTCACAAGTTTCTTTTCACGTACCCAGCATATGATGTAAACAATAAAAATAAAAAAGGCCAAGCTATAAAATAGTTTGTGTAGTATGGACCCGTCTTGTAAAAACAGGTGGTGTCTAGGAAAAAAATTAAACAACTTTAATGTTTACTAAAATCGTAGCTGTAAGCTCACGAATGATTTTTACCTTTCTCGTTGTTACTTTAAGTATATTTTAAATCTACAATATATATTGCCTTTTACATTAAAAGCAATTATTTAAAAATTAAGCATTGTCCACAGAAAACTTCAAGTACTTGAAAACAGGAATATTGTGAAATCTTTTCAGATTTAAGAGAGAAGAGATAAATAGTTTTGGGTTTTTTTTCTCTCTTATGTGTTAACAATCTTTCTAACTCTTTAGTAATCCTTGTTTTTAGTTTCTAGTTTCTTGGAATTATGCAAAGCCAGGTGAAGTAGATAGTGCTGGCAGAGGTTTTACTATTTCATTCAAAAACCTGACAGGAGAAAAAAAAAAAAGAAAAGAAAAAAAAGCCTGACTGTAGCAGATCAACGCCCAAAAAACTGCAAAGAACTTACTTTCTCTTGGTTGCATAATTTGACACTGCCAAGATTTATCTGTAAAGTCATATGTTCAAATATTCCTTGAGCTAAGTGAAGCCTAACTAAATTAATTGCTTGTAATTGAAGCAAGCTTCTTCAACTTGAATTAAACCTTTTCAGCTGTTATTTGAAAAGCCTGCAAAATGATCTGCACACTGAAAACAAGCTTAGGTGGAATTATTTACAATGAACCTGATTATTTACAATGAAACATGCAGAGACATAATGAAATGACACTTCTGCGTCAAAGGGCACAAGAGCATATTGCCTAACAATTCAAGTTACTTATTAAAACTACTACATCTGAGAAAGTAGACAGTGAACCCAGGGGGTAGGAGATACTAAAGTCATATATGACACAGTAGTTGCCCTCAAGGAGTTTATAAGGCGTTTGTTATTTCCTTGTTAAGCAACAAATTTCCATTGAATTTAATGAATGAAATAACCTTTATTTTTCAAAACTGCAATTGCTGGGAGTGTATTATTTTAGGCACCTCCAGAGTACATATTTTTAGAGGGAGGAGAATAATATGATAACAGTCTAAACATGTCAAAGAAAAATAAACATTAACAAAAAGCTGCTTGGTGTTAAATGGTGGTTCAGCACAAGAAAAGGGAACCCCAGTCTCAGACCATCTATGTCAAGGAGGTTCCTAGTCTTTGCAGACACTCTGCAGAATTAGTCTTCATGTGAGAACCTGGGTCCTTCCTTGCCCTCTAAACTTACCTACTGTGCTGTGAGGGCACAGATACTATGCACTGAGAAGCTCCAGAGGAACAGGAAAGAGGATGCTGGTTTTCCTCTCCTGTTCTGGTACCATGGGAATCTTTACTGCCGGCTCTCCTAGCTACTATTTTATTTTTCCCCCTATCTGTTTTGCATTCTACTAACCCTTGCACATTTCCACTGCTGTCTGAATTTTTTGCTGTCTTTGGAAAGACAACCCTGCGTATATGCTTCAAATGTGTCAGAACTGTAATACTTGGTTATAGAGTTCTCACAAAAAAATAAAAATCATTAATTAAGCCTTCTGAGTACACAAAATTTGGATAATGGGGATGCAATGGCCAGTTTATTTCACGTTCCTCTCTCTGATCTAATCTGCCAGGTTTGCAAGGACAAGGAAACACCTACTGTTTCAAAATCCTTCATCACCTTGAGACTTCTTATCTCTTCTTTTCATTCCTTTAATTGTACTCTGTTTGAGCCAGAAAATATCCAGATTTTTGGAATTATAGTTGGAATTCTAAATTTGTCCTGTTTATAGTTGGAGAATATTGGGTTACTAGTTTCCAAAAATGGCACCCAATGAACCACTGCTCCTCATACTGATATGCTTGTATAGTCCCCCCACATTGAATCAAGGCTAGCCCTGAGTTGTTTTACCCTATGGAAAGAGGCTGAAAGTGATACTATGCCAGGCCTCTGCCTCTGCCTTAAAAAGGCAGGCCTCTGACTTAAAAAGTCCTGGGAGCTTTTAATTTTACACTCATAGAGGTCAGTCATGTAAGAAGTCTATCTTCATGGGAAGAGAGGTCATGGAGAAACCCTGGGGGAAGAGGCTCCAGGTGGAGAGGGAGGCTATGTGAACCAAAGCACCGGACATGTGAGTGAAGAAAACACCTTGGAACCTTCCAGTCCACCTAGTCAAGCCCCCAGAGAATTCTAGCCCCAGCTGCTATCTAACACCATCAATGAGAGACTCCAAGCAAGATAGGTAGAAGACTACCTGGCTGTGTCTAATCAGCCCAAAGAATTGCAAGAGATTATAATCAATTGTTTTCAGGCACTAAATTTTGGGGGTGGCTTGTTTCTCAGCAATAGATAACAAAGACAAGGTTTCTCCTGGCTGCTTTTTGTTTGTTAACCATCATTGGGGGGGTACATATAGGGATGATATTTTGCAATGTAATAGTCTCAAACCCTTAGAGGCATATTGACTTCCCTGTGAGTGAGGAAGGTATCTTTCCTATAACATATATATATATATATATTTTTTTTTCTACATACAAAATAAGTCACCTTATCACAGCATGCACCAGTATCATACCATTAGATAGATGATGTTAGATGATGAGATATTCTTGTCAAAATACACTGAAGGAATACAGACATTTCATCAATTATGTAGATGCAGATAAAATTCGTATCGAAATTCTAGCCGTGACATGACTTCATTTATACTAGTTATGTAAGATACTTGCTGAATATCTGCTGAGGGAATTTAAACTTCAGGAGCAGCATACCCAGTGGATAAACTGAACTCCCATACATCAGTGTTCAAAGTAATTTGTGTATTAATTTCAAAACACACCCATAACCTTGGGTCCTTGGTGTGCATACGTCACTATGCAAACTACTGATACAAAGAAGTGTATGTCTCCAAAGCCAGTTTTAACTTGTATGGTTTCTGCTCATAATAGAAATAACGCTCTGCAGAAACTGCAGTGCAGTGAGCAAAGAAAAAAACCCAGAAGTTTAAGAGTGCTTTTGAATTATGTGTTTATACTTCCATAAATATATATGCATTGAAAAAAAAGACTGAACATATATGCTCCAAAATATTAATCATAATCATTCTGATTAGATTGCTTATGATTTTATTTTTCTCATTTTTGCCTGTGTTTTCCTAAATAAACATATATTACTTTATATTATAATAATAAGCAAAAAAAAAGTGGGGGTGAGGTATGGGGTAAAGGAGGAACATTTGCTTTCTCCCAAGCCCCTGGGTCCATTTCATTTTCAAACTGAATTTTAACCACAAGCTTTGCAAATTGTTCCATTCTGTATTTACTAGAGTGGAGCCTGGAGAATTCAACCATATCTTTAAGTGCAGTTGTGGTAAGGGTCTAAAGATCCTTTGCGCTTTCAATCTACTGCTATATTTGCAATGTTCACTCAGCCGAATAGGAGCCCCCAGTCAAAGATGGAATTTTTTGAGTACATTGAGTAGAGACTAAGAATCACAGCTTCAGAATGATACTCAAAGTTGCCTATACATAACATTGCAATATAAAGAAAATAAACAGAGTACAGAAACATGCACCTAGAGCTATGTCTGCAAGGCCAGTTACCAAATATTAATAATGGGTGTTGAATATCAGATAATTTTCACTTTTATTTGTACTTTTCTGTACTGTTCAAATTTTTATAGTAAGCATTTTTAGAATTAGGGGGAAAATCAATTAAACTATTTTCATTTTGAAAAAACAAAAAGCTGAATGCAATCATGGAAGAGCAAAGTATCCTCATGGACAGGCCTTGCAGACAGAGTCTTTAATACTCTCAGAGGTTGGAATGTGAAAAGAGAAGAATTGCCAAGGTATTTATCTTTTGACATTTGCTATTCCATGGACTCTCATTTTGGCCTCTGCATAATATGAGAATTAAAAGAATCTTTAAAGATTTACTGACCCAAAGATGGCCAGAAAGTTTTATTTTGATTGCCAACTCTACAATGCTTTGTTGAGAATTCAGAAGCAGCTTCCCAATTTGGTAGAAAAATTTCAGCGATTGATTAATAATGTCTGCCATGGACACAGAATAGTAGGAGTAGTGGCACATATCATGTGTTTTCCCTTCCTGATCTAGTCCAACTCTCTACTTTTACATTTGAGGAAACTGAGGGGTGAAGTGGTTACCACTGATCACAGAGCTAGCTATTGGCACAGCGAGGAGTAGAACAACATTTCCTGATCCTGGTATTATGTTCTTCCCACACAACAAATTGACCAGGGCTTTGGAAGGCAAATTAAGTACTGGACCAGATCTAAAGGGTTAGTTATAAATTTTACTTACATGCCAGCACCTTATTTTTGGAGGAGATTAATAACCCAGTTTATTAATGATGACAATTATTTCATATATTTTATAAATATTCCTACAAATCATAGAGACGTGGTTAGGCCCAATATTATAAATCAGAAGACGACAAAACAATGACTTGAGTTGCTCAAAACTCAAGAAAATTATTCTCTGAAACTGTCCAGTTCTAAAGCCCAGGCTTGGTCCACTCTAGGTCAGGTCTCTGTAGAGTCCCTTGGTTGTGCTGTATTTACTGAGGGAACTGACAGCAAGGCACCCTGGAGATTACATTTTTCCACATTCTGTTTAATTAATTCCCCACAGACAGAATGATAAAGTAGTTTTCACTAGAGAGAAAACTTGCAAACAAATATGAGAACAGGATTTCTACATGTAAGAACCTCAAAGTAAAGGGCAGGAAAAAACTAAATGGACTGTTTGCAATTTCAGCCTCTCTACCTAATGGTAGAGTTTTTATTTTTCTGTTTTAATGAAAAGGTCTAAGAGCCTTGGTATAAAATACACTGACAAGATTATAAGCTATTATAACCGTTGCATTTCTTCCAATAAACTAAATTCCTCTCGTTGTGTGGTTCTAAAAAGCCTAACATGTAGGTAACTTTATTTTATTTTATTTTTTTTAATTTACATCCAAGTTAGTTAGCATATAGTGCAACAATGATTTCAGGAGTAGATTCCTTAATGCCCCTTACCCTTTTAGCCCATCCCCCCTCCCACACCTCTCCAGTAACCCTTGTTTGTTCTCCATACTTAAGAGTCTCTTATGTTCTGTCCCCCTCCCTGTTTTTGTATTATTTTTGCTTCCCTTCCCTGATGTTCATCTATTCTGTGTCTTAAAGTCCTCATATGAGTGAAGTCATATGATATTTGTCTTTCTGTGACTAATTTCGCTTAGCATAATACCCTCTAGTTCCATCCACGTAGTTGCAAATGTAATGCCAGTTTAAAAAAAAAAATGTTTATTTATTAACTATTTGGAGAGAGAGAGAGAAACCAACCAACCAAACATTTAAAAAAAAAAGCTATCTTTCCTGGTGAGGTTTAGGTACCTGTTCATCACATTTCTTTCTCCTGATGAAAGATGAAATATTTCAATCTTTGAGGTTCATAAACTTTGAAAGGCTTTGTGATAGTAAATGTATGAATTCATTTGCATTTTAAAAATTGAGTTTTGACTATGGACCATGCACTTTACATGGATTATTTTATCTAATCCTCTCAGAAAACCAATGACATAAGTATATTATAATCTCCTTTAACAATGAGGAAACAGGGCACTTGGCTGGCTCAGACAGTGGAGCATGATGGGACTCTTGATCTCGGGGTTGTGGGTTCAAGCCCCACCTTGGGTGTAGAGATGACTTAAAAATCAAATATTTATGGCACAAAAACAGACACTCAGATCAATGGAACAGAATAGAGAACTCAGAAATGGACCCACAAACATATGGCCAACTAATCTTTGACAGAGCAGTTAAGGATATCCAATAGAATAAAGACAGACTCTTCATCAAGTGGTGCTGGGAAAACTGGACAGTGACATGCAGAAAAATAACCTGGACCACTTTCTTTCACCATACACAAAAATAAACTCAAAATGGGTACATAAACTCAAAATAATAAACTCCAAAAAATAAACTCAAAATAAACTCAAAGCAGACCTAACTGTAAGACAGGAAGCCATCAAAATCCTCGAGGAGAAAGCAGACAAAAACCTCTTTGACCTCGGCTGCAGCAACTTCTTACTCAACATGTCTCCAGAGGCAAGGGAAACCAAAGCAAAAATGAACTATTGGGACCTCATCAAAATAAAAAGCTTCTGCACAGCAAAGGAAACAATAAGCAAAACTAAAAGGCAACAGATGAAATGGGAGAAGATATTTGCAAACAACAAATCAGACAAAGGGTTAGTATCCAAAATCTATAAAGAACTTATCAGACTCAACACCCAAAAAACAAATCATCCAGTGAAGAAATGGGCAAAAGCCGTGAATAGACACTTCTCCAAAAAAGACCTCCAGATGGCCAACCAACGCATGAAAAAAAGCTCAACATCACTCATCATCAGGGAAATACAAATCAAAACCACACTGAGATACCACCTCACACCTGTCAGAATGGCTAACATTAACAACTCAGGCAACAACAGATGTTGGTGAGGATGCAGAGAGACAGGATCTCTTTTCCACTGCTGGTGGGAATGCAAACTGGTGCAGCCACTCTGGAAAACAGTATAAAGGTTCCTCAAAAAATTAAAAATAGAACTACCCTATGACCCAGCAATTGTACTACTAGGTATTTATCTAAGGGATACATGTATGCTGTTCTGAAGGGACACATGCACCCCAATGTTTATAGCAGCACTATCAACAATAGCCAAAGTATGGAAAGAGCCCAAATGTCCATCGATGGATGAATGGATAAAGGAGATGTGGTATACACACACACACACACACACACACACACACACACACACACACAAATGGAGTATTACTCAGCAATCAAAAAGAATGAAATCTTGCCATTTGCAACTACGTGGATGGAACTAGAGGATATTATGCTAAGTGAAATTAGTCAGTCAGAGAAATACACATATCGACTTCACTCATATGAAGACTTTAAGACACAGAATAGATGAACATCAGGGAAGGGAAGCAAAAATAATACAAAAACAGGGAGGGGGACAGAACATAAGAGACTCTTAAATATGGAGAACAAACAAGGATTACTGGAGGGGTGTGGGAGGGGGGATGGGCTAAAAGGGTAAGGGGCATTAAGGAATCTACTCCTGAAATCATTGTTGCACTATATGCTAACTAACTTGGATGTAAATTACAAATTAATTCATTAATTAAAAGAAAATATTTAAATAATAATAAATAAATAAAAATGAGGAAAGAGAGGCCTGGAGTGGCTAGCTGATTCTAACTATGGCTGAGTAGTTAGTAGGTAGCTGATCAGTTTACTCTGGCACTAAAGTTCTTAAGCATGAAGACTTGCTGCCTCACTTGGATGTTAAAAAAAATAGCAAGAGTTAGTTAGGGAATTTGGGTAGAACAGTTTCCTGAAATGTTTTGCCAAAAAGTATCCAGGTAATTTATTCATTTAAAAAATAACAGTTGATGAGGGTTACCATGCTGGGCATTTGAAGGAAGGCCAAAATGAATTAAACATGGATTCTACCCTTAAGGTCAATGTCCAGTAGTAAAACATCACCATTGCCCAGAGCCAGGAAATGGTGGATGCCACAGAAAAGAGGCAGTGGATCCAGCCAACCTGATGGCACAAGGTCAGGGTTGTCTCTTCATTTTTATGAAAAATTGACACAGTGTTTGTTTGTTTTTCTAAAACAGCTTTAGGTATAGCTGACATACAATAATTGAATAAGTTTTGATGTTTTTGTGTGAAGCCATCAAAACGATAAAGATAATAAATATGTCCATCACTCCCAGAAGTTTGCCTGTGTCTCATTTTAATTCTGCTTCTCCCTATCCCCTATCCCATCCCCTAGGATGGGCAACTAGTGATCTACTTTCCCCTATCCCCTATCCCCCAGGTAACTAGTGATCTACTTTCTGGAACTATGGATTCGTTTGCATGTTCTAGAATATTATAAATGGAATCATTCAATGTATACTCTTTTTAAATCTGGCTTCTTTCACTCCACATAATTGAGATTCATATATGTTTTTGCAAGTATCACTAGTTAATTGTTTTTTATTGTTGAGTAGTATTCACTGTGTGGATATACCACAACTTATTTATTCATTCACATGTTGATAGACATTGGGTTGTTTCCATTTTTTAGCTATGAATAACGCTGCTGGACATTCACATATAAGTCTTTGTAAGAATATACATTTCATTTCTCTTGGGTAAATACCTAGGAGTAGAATGCATGGGTCATATGGTAGGAGTATGTTTTAACTTCATAAGAATCAGCTAGATATTTTCATAAGTGGCCATACCATTTTATATTCCCACTAGCAATCTATTAGAGTTCCTTCACATTCTTGCCAAGACTGCTTGGTATAGCCATTCATGTGTGTGTGTGTGACTGTGGTTTTAATTTGCATTTAATTTGAATTCCTCTAATGACTAAAGATGTGGATTATCTTTTCAGAGCTCAGCAGTTTTAATGTGTGATATAATGTTTTCTATACATTGACTGAAAGGAAGGGGATATATCTCTACACTATGCTTCATTGTTAGAAACTTTGCTGTTAGATAATCAAAGAGAAATTATGGGAAACCAATATCATTAACTATTGATTTAAATGACATAAAATTCCAAAAAATATAAAATATGCATCTTAATGCAAATTTGAGTTTGTAAAAAAAGATACTACAAAATACTACATATACTATGCATTGATGGACCTACTTACTCGTACTTCCTGAACTGTGCTGAGAAGCAACAGCTATTACCTGTTTCTTTTATCTCCTTGATTCCTCTCTCTTTGAAACCCTAGTTGTTACCATAAACAATTTGAACCAAGTTGGTTAAAATCATTTATTAAGTACCCTAACAAGGTCACTGCAGATTTATTAATAACAACATCAACAAGCCCTAAACACTGAGTAAACAGATATTTTGTGACAATACTTATTTAAAAGATAAAGGAAGTTTTTGTGTATACTATAGACTTCTCCATAAAGGAACATTATGGGGACATTTTTTGCTAAAGTTAGTCTGTTCTAGTCTCCTGGGGAAGTAAGTACTGCATTGTCAGCAGCAAGAAATACGCCCTTTCAATTTCAATTGTCCATTCCAGGAGGAAGGTCACATAATACGAACACTTAATTTCCTTGCAATCAATTCGATAAAAAATTGTTGTGTAATTATTCAATAAAAAATTATTACTTCGTGAAATATCCCATGTGAGACTTGAGTTTATTGAGTGCCTACTATGTAAGAACCTCTACTTCCAAACCTTTTATCAGTCATTACTAATCCTCACAACAACCATTTTACACATGATAAAGCTTAGTTCAATCCAATACAGTAACTTGGCCAAGGTCACAACTCTATGATTCAGTAACTTAGCCAAGCTTCCACGGCAGAGTTCACATGATATCCTAGGGTTAGCTCATTCCAAAACCTTTGCCTTTTCACTGGGCCAAGCTAGGTCCCAAGATACCACCCAGTTATTATTTACAATAATTTATTCATAATAAATTAATTATTTGTGAATAATTAAACAAAGTAGGGACTATGATCTGTACCATAACTTTTGCCATGGATCCCATTTAAGCGTATGACACACTTTGAAGGGTGTAGTGTAATTTTATGCTATCGGCATATAATAAAGCCATATAAACTATGCTATAATTTTCATGTTGAAATTCAGTTTCAGATTTCCAAATATTTGTTTTTCTCTCTTGATTGCTGCTTGCCAGCCCTTTACTATTGACCCTAATCTGTAAATACATAAGAAGAAAGAAAGAAAGAAAGAAAGATTACAAGGGCCCCTAGAAACCTGTATCTGATTGCTAGTTGCTCACAGGTGAATTTGAAGAATATCACTCCAAAGAACATGGTTCAGATTTTATGGTCTGATTCCAAGGTCCAAGGTCTTCAAAGCTAACTGCCAATCAGTGCCAGATTCAATCATGAGATTTTACCCAAATTATTTCTTTTACTATATAGATCACCTTCATTGCAAAAATCCAAACCCTGCTCTGAGCGAGCTGTGCATCAACAATTTATTGTAAAGTGAATGTCCTGCTCCTTGAAGACTTAAAAGTAGAGAAGCATGTATGTTAGGAGGTGAGTCACACCAGTGTGGTTAAAAGAAGAAAAATCAGGCACCTTTTAAAAAACATAATAATAATAATAATAATAATAATAATATAATGTAAAAATATTATAGTAACTTAAAAAATATAATAGACTCGATGTGGATATTCAAAAGACGTAGAGCAAAGCAGTTCAAATGAACAAAAGATAAGGCTACAGGCAGGTTTATGGATAAAAAGGTAAAGGAATATGTGGGGAAAAAACAGTAATTTCATTTATACACTGATCATTTTAATGCAGAGTATTGTAATGATTGAAACAAATAGTTATCCAATGTCATTTCATGTTCTTCTTGAAACGACATTACGGCGCTCACAAATACATTGTTTAGTTATAGTGTGCTTTTCCGTAAGAAATTCTCTGTGACGGGCGCCTGTGTGGTTCAGGTGGTTAAGTGTCCAACTCTTGATTTTGGCTTAGGTCATGATCTCACAGTTTGTGAGTTCAAGCTCCGCATCAGGATCTGTGCTCACACTGCAGAGCCTGCTTAGTATTCTCTGTTTTTTCCCTCTCTCTCTGCCCTTCTCTCTCTCTCTTTTGAAAATAAACAAACATTAAAAAAAGAAAATCTCTGTAAAGCAGCAGCAGATTTATCAATCAAATTACAATCATATACTCTGCAAGTATTAATATTAATTACAATTTCTGCAGCTTACATTTTGACAAATCCTGCTGGATACTACAGTAGAGAGAATATAAATGCTAGAGACAGATCTGGATTCACTTACTAGCTGTGTGATGCAGGGAAAGTTGATTAATCTCACTGACATCAGTTTCCTCATCTGTGAAATGAAAGTTTTGTGAGGTAACTGTCATAATGTATATAAAATTACTTGTGAAGACAAAGAGAAGTTAGATCCTCTAAATGGTAATCCAAAAATTACTATGTGAAAAGCATTAATAATAGATAATTGCCATTCTTTTAGATTTAGTTCTTTTCATAAATGCTTGATGTTTGGTGTAATCAAAAGAAGCACTGGTCTGAACTTGAGAGGCCTGGAGATTCTTCAAAATAAAAATAAAGGAGTTAGCTGAGGTAAGCTTCTCAAGGGCCAGGAACTGTGTTATTCATCTTCTTATGCTATTGCTTTTTACTTTGCCTGAGACATGGGGACACTTGATAACTATTTGTTAAATGAATGAATGATTGCATGAGAGGACTTGTTGATTTCTAAGGTTTCTTCCAACATCAACACACTACTCTTATAAGAAGAGAGGAAAGAGAGTGTATTGTATAAACATTGTTTTGTTGTGTTGTATTAAGGCACATGTATTAAAAATATCAACTGCTGGTTTGGCTAGAGACACTGCAATTTATTTTGAAACAGGGAGGCGATATGTATGTTTTTTGTCACAGGTATTTATAACATTCATTTCCTACTCATCAAGGAGTTTTTTGAATCAAAGGAACATGATTTCGAGGGGGGGGCCTTGTAACATGATATTTGCTTCATTGCATAGTGGAATGTCAGATTCCAGTTAGAAAATATTTTAAAATAATTTTTAATAATGGCAGTGGAAAATTAGGAATAATTTTTAGTGTTCTTTGCAACTCTTTTACATTTGTAATTTAGATGCCCTTGCTAGCTGAATTCTGTGGTTCCAGTGCCAAGAATTTTCAGACTACATAAACATTTTCATTTGCTGAAATGTTAATGTCTTAATTTCACATACACATGATACTTAGCCCATTAGAGCTAATGGTCTCTACCATTCACTTTTACATTGCTACCTAATTCAGAATTATTTTCTAGTTCTAATTTTACATATACCTGAACTCACATAGGATTGAATGTGCTATGTAAGTCCAGTGGCTCATTCTGAGCATGCAGAAAGAGGTCAATATTTATTTCAGCTGTTTATCTTTGGTCTAAGCAGATTTGGCAACGCCACAACAACATTTCAGAGACTCAGAAAATAATGTTTTCCCTGCCTAATACATAATTTTTAAAAAAGTATCCTATCTCCTTCTCAATGACTAAATCTCTTAAGGTCAATGGCCGTCTGTTGGCATTGGTTTTCTCTGAGTGGTAGGTTTAGAGGTAGGGGACCATTCATTTCCTACCTTAGGTATTTCTGTATTGTTTGATCTTTTTTAAAAGCACTTTAAAAATATTTAATATTTTAATAAGCAATATATGCCCATGACTCAAATATTTACAAGATATGAAAGGCGAAAATTTCTCTCCCTTCCTATCTCCCATTCACTAGATCTCCTCCTAATTCATGGTTACTGGTTTCTTGGATATCATTTCAGAGTAGTTTATGGGTATACAAGCAAATACATACATACATACATACATACATACATTACATTATATATACATTACATAATATATGTGTGTGTGTGTGTGTGTGTATATATATATTACATTTTTTCTTTTATCACACAGAAGATAGTGCATACTGCATTTTTCATTAAAAATATCTTGGAGGGGCACCTGAGTGGCTCAGTCTGTTGAGTGCCCAACTCTTGATTTTGGTTCGGGTTATGATCCCAGGGTTGTGCGATTGAGCCCCACGCCATACAGCATACCCTTTCTTTTTTATGTATTTCTTATGTTTATGGCTGCATAATATTCCATTATATGGATACATTATGATTTACTTAACCAGTTTCGTATTGATGGACATTGGGTTGTTTCCAATTTTGCTATTACAAGTAATGCTACAAGGAATAAACTTGTACCTAGGTCATTTTATATGTCAAATGTATTTAAAGGATATATTTGATTAGAAGGAATTGTTGGCTCAAAGGATATGTGCATGTGTAAGATTGATGGATTTTGCCAAATTGCCCTCCATGGAATTGTACTAATTTACAATCCCACAAAGATAATCAAATTTTTAAATATTTGAAAATCTGATATATGAAAAATGATATATCAGCATAGCTTTAATTTGCATTTCTCTTATGAGTGAAGTTGAATATCTTTTCATATATTTATGAAATTTTCTGTGAGTTGTGACTTTGTGATTTATAATAAGAAATACGTATTTGGCCTCCTTAAGTTTATGGCAGAGCTCCTAAAACTCTTGGAATTCTTAAGTGATAGGCACAATAAAGATATCTTTTGTTATGTCAATGAGGTGACTTTTGGAAAGGACTTAAGGATGGGGGTGGGTTGCTAGGGGAGCCAACCTTTTGATTAGAGGCTTGGAACTTTCAGTCACACCCCCCTGACCTCCTGGGGTGTGAGAGGAACTGGATATTGCATTCAATCACCAATGGCCAATGATGGAATCAATCATGCCCAGGAAATGAAGCCTCCAAAAAAAACAGAGGGATTCAGAGAACTTCCCGGTTGGTGAACGTGTGGAGACTGGAGCTGTCAGAGAGCATGGAAACTCCGTAACTTTCTTCATACCTTGCCCTATGCATCTCTTCCATCTAGCTGTTCCTGAGTTATATCCTTTTATAATAAAAAGGTAATCTAGTAAATAAAATGTTTCTTTGAGTTCTGTGGGCTGCTCTAGCAAATTAATCAAACCCAAGAAGGGGATTGTTGGAACCTCTAATCTATAATCCACCCAGGTGACGACCTGGACTTGCTGTTGGCATCTGAAGTGGAGAACAGGCAGTGTTGTACGACTGAGTCCTTAACTTATGGGATCTGGGCCAATCTCCAGGTTAAATAGTTTCAGAATGGAGTACAATTGTAGGACACCCAGCTTGGTCTGAGAATTGCTTGTTAGAACTGGTACCAGAAGCCATTGGTTGCTTATTCATTTCCATTGCCCATTTCTCTCTTGGGATGTCAACTTTTTGTCTTACTTATTTCTAGTAGTGCTTTGTATATAAGGAGTAATAGTACTTTTTATATAAGTTGAAAATGCTTTTCCCAGCTTGTGATATGTCTTTTAACTTTAATTATGGTGAAAGAATTTTTTTTTACATAATCAACTTTATCAATTTTTAAATGGCTTTTGGATTTTCAGTCACATTTACAAAGACCTTCCAAAGTTATAAAGAAATCCTCCCATTGTTTTCTTCTAGTGATTTTATTATTATTATCATTATTATTATTATTATTATTATTATTATTATTTAAATACCATAAATTCTTTTTTTAAAGTTTATTTATTTTTAGCAATGTCTACACCCAATGTGGGGCTCAAACTCATGACCCTGAGATCAAGTGTCACTTGTTCTTCCCACTAAGCTATCCAGGTGCCCCTCTTTAGTGATTTTAGTTATAATTTTTTACATTTAAATACTTATCTTTGATGAGCACTGGGTGTTGTATGGAAACCAATTTGACAATAAACTTCATATATTGAAAAAAAATACTTATATCTTTGTAATTTACTTTATTGAATAGTGTGAAATATGGACCTACTTTCATTCCAGATGGCTATTTAAGTTATACCAACGCTATTTATTCAATATTCTCTTTCTCCTGGTGATTTGCAACATCCCCTTTATCATATACTAATTCCTGCATCTATTTGGGTCTGTATCAGGACATTCTCATTTATTCCACTCATTTGTATGTTCCTTTATGGACTAGGTCCACATTATTTTAATTACTGAGGCTTTATTATGTGTTCTAATATCTAGTAGGGCTAACCATTCCACCTTCTGCCACACACAGACATACATATTTCTCTTCTTTTTAGACTTTCCTGGCTATTCTCTTCCTGTCCCCAGTACAAATCTGAGAAATTTTTGTCATGTAGAAAGAATAAGAGTTGGTATTTTTATTGGGATTGTGCTAAAATTTTAAATGAAGTTAGGGAAAGTGACATTATAACAATTTAGAATTTTCCTCCAGGTATGTCTTTCCACTCGTTCAAATCTTTTTTAGGTCCTCTGGTTTTGTTTTGAATTTTCTACATATAGAGCTTGTACATTTCTTATTAAATTTATTCCTAGGTACTTCCTCTTTTTTGTTGCTACATTAAATAAGGTCTCTCATCCTTCTATCTTCTTTTTTTCTAGTTTTTATTTTTATTTTTTAATTTATTTTGAGAGAGAGATAGAGAGCAAGTGGGGGAAGGGCAGAGAGAGAAGGACAGAGAGAATCCCAGGTAGGCTCCAGGCTGTCAGCACAGAGCCCAATGCAGGGCTCAAACTCATGAACCATGAGATCATGACCTGAGCTAAAATTAAGAGTCGGATGCTTAATTGACTGGGCCATCCAGGTGCCACCCCCCTAATCCTTCTATTTTCTAATAAGATATTGCTTGTATATGTTAGATTGATTGGTTTGTGTATATTAATTTTGCATCCTTCTACTTTACTGAATTTTCTCATTGTTTATAGTAATTTATCACTTGAATTTCTAGGGTTTAAAGGCATACAATCATATCAACTGCAAATAGTGAGTATTTTTCTTCCTTTCCCATTTTTATACTTGAAATCTTTATCATGTCTAATTGTGACTGTCAGTGCAATCAGTAAAATTTTAAATAATAATGGTGGCAGTGAGCACTCCTGTCTTATTCCTAACTTTAGTGGGGCTGCCCCTAATGTTTCTCTATCAAGCAGAATGCTGGGCTTTGTGATGACGTAGGTTTAATCGTATTAAAGTATTCAGCTATTTCGATTTCAAGTGCTTGTTATCAGATTGTTGAAACCAGGAGCATTTTAATAAGCCCTACCCACAATAAAGCTATTCTTCTGACCATTTGTCCTCCCAACCTCCAATCTCTTGCTGATATCTCCTGTTGGCTGGTCCTAACCAGAAGACAGAGGAGAAGTGAGTCTCTAAGTGTTTTCCCAGAAAATGGAGCAGGGTAGAGAAGAAGGACTGTAGGTAGATCTGGAAGAGCAGACAGGGTATACCCAGTGCAGAAATCAAAACCAGATAACAAAACAGTTATCACTCTTCAATAGTTGGAAAGACAAAAGATTATTACAGGTGGTAAGAGGAATTTTCTTGAAGCTAGTAGCATCACCTTTGTTTACAAGAGAAGTGTGGAGTCTCAGTCTTAGTCATTTTTACATGGAAAGCTGCTGGTACCAATCTTTTCCAGGTCTAGTGCTAGCAGGCCCATGGCCTGCATTTCCTGGTCAGGATTAAGGTTCTCAAATAAATTCTCCCTACATCTAGTACTTTATTTTTAAAACCCTGCCACTCCTTCCTCAGATCTAAAAATAATGTCTTAGTGTGATGGATATCAGATGGGCTAGTTGTCAGCACCGGAAGCAGACACAGTATCTTCTGCGAAGGATCCAGTGGACCTTGCCCTTTTCACTGACACCTTGGCCAGTCTCCAGGGGTTTTTGGTTCGGGCCTACTTCAGATTCCCCCATATGTCACCAGGCTTGGCTTTGAGGGCGGAGAGTTCACCTAACTGTACCACGTGATGCTCTCTCAGATGGACTGGTTCTCTTCTGCCAGACATTTGGAAAGTGTTCCAAACTCCGTAGCAGTCCTGCCCTTCTACTTCACAGGCTGCGTATTTGGGCGACATCATGGGTCACAGGGTTGCCAGATAAAATATAGGATAATGAGTTAAATTTGAATTTCAGATAAACAACGAATAATTTTTAGTATAAATATATCACAAATATTGCAAGGGATACCCTTATACTAAAAAATTATGTATTGTTTTATGGGCAATTCAAATTCAACTGGGCATCTTGAATTTTTCTTTGCTGAATCTGGCAACCCTTACCACAGAACTCTTCCCCAAATAATCCTCCACTATGCTGACACTTCCTCCCCCAATTTCAAATCCCTTCACTGGAATTAGGTTCACTAAAGTGTCAAGACAACCTAGAAGGAGTATTAACTGTACAGGTCACAGTTAAGATTTACTTTTCAGGCCTTGACCTCTGACTTCAAATCCCATTAATAGCAATTAGTTTATCCGATCAATAAGTTTGTTGGGCACTAAGAAGGACATTTTATGAGTGGCTGAGGACATGACAAATTTAGAATCCAGCAGGTGTGAATGGGGGTGGGGGTGTTGGGGCATAGCTTCAAGGAATGCTTGCAGAGAAAAGAATATTAAAGAGAACTTGTTTTGGGGCACCTGGGTGGCTCAGTTGGTTAAGTGTCCCATTTTTGGCTCAGGTCATAATCTCGAGGGTCATGATGTCAAGGGTCATGAGTCTAAGCCCGGCGTTGGGCTCTGTGCTGTCAGGGCAGAGCCAGCCTCAGATCCTCTGTCCTCATCTCTCTGCCCCACCCCTGCTCGCATTCCCCCCACCTCTCAAAAATAAACATAAAAAAAAAAAAATAAGAGAGAACTTGTATTGTCTGACAATTTTGCCTGACTAGGATCCTCGCATTGTTCCTTCCTTTCTTCCCCCTTTCCATCCCTTCTCTATTCAATACATACTTGCTCCCACATACAGGGCATGAACTAGAGGCTGGGTCCCGGCAGAACAGAAAGCAGGAGACCTAGTGGGGGAGACAACCGCCAAGCAACCAAGGGCTGGGGACAAAATAGACCAGGAGGAGAAGTAAAACCAAGATCTATTTAAAAATTAGGTGCATGACATCTGAGGAAAAAAGTCCAAAGTTAGCCAAGAACGTCTGCTTATTGCAGGATTCAAAACCTCTGAGTGACAAAACTTCTGAAAAAGGAAGCGATGGTAGCATGGGGCACCCTGCTGACCCTTCTCCCTGCCTGAGTACTTCTCCATTCCCTTCTCCCTGCAGCTGCAGGGAGCAGACGGACCAGAGCAGCCCTCTCCTCGCGAGCTCTGTACACTGCGTGGCTGCAGCTCACACAGCAGCTCATCTCTATGAAGCGAATAAACCAGACCGCAGCCTAATTTTCAGAGACTGACTCCATCAACAGCTTTCCCAAATGCGATGGCCCCGGAGCGTGAGGGTTCGGTCACGAGGCAGATACAACCTTACCTCGCATGGCTGTTTCCTTGGGGCATCCAAGTTCATGCCTAGAGACTGACCACTTAGCTAGCCTTGATTCAACCGTGCCATGTGAATACGGGTTTGCTGTCATCTCCTACCTGGAGTTGTTGAGCTCTACCAAGCAGCTCTGGAGCCCTTGCTGCAAGGCTCTGCTCAAGTCTGACCTCTCCAGAAAAGCAGTAGAGTTTGAAGCTCCTAAAGGAGTAGAGTGGCCAACTGCTCCTGGTTTGTCTTAGAATTTCCCAGTCTGAGCACTGAAAGTGCAGGAAATCTCTCAGTCCCAGGCAAACTGGGGTGATTCGTCACCGTAAAAATTAAGATGCCAAGGCTCTGGCACTGGACTATGTTTCTGCAGCTATAAAATGTTGGGACTGGCCGATATAGCTTCTAAAGTTACTGCCACATCTAACAGCCCATGATTCATCTTCATGCTCCTGACCTTACCCGTCAGCTCCCAAATCAAATTCACTTGATCCAAGTCCTTGAGTTCATGTAATCTGATGATAAACTGATCATTGGTATGTTAACAGGAAAGGGTGATAGGGTTCCCAGAGGGATTTTAACAATGGCTCTGGGAGGAAGGCGTGCAGCTGTAGCTAAGTGGCTTGAAAGGTAAGAGCTCAGCTGGGGAGATGGGGTATGTGGCTCTGTGCCATCCTGCAAGGAAAATGTTTTTAGACAGGCATTTCAAGGCAGCCAGCCTGAGAGAGCTGGTTTGATGGGCTGATTTCAGCTGCACGGCAGGAACGGTAGCCACGGGCAGGGCATTCTTATCTGACTTGAGCCAACTTTCACAGTATGACATGAATAAAGTCAGTAGCTGAAACCAGAGGCTGCAGAAGAAAGGAAGTACAGCACTGATCACACCATTCATTTATTTTTAAATGAATTTGCCCTGAGCCCTGGTCTGTCATCTGAAATACAGATACGCAGCTATCATTTTGGGGTACTTGAGAGTTCAAACTCCGAAATCACCACCTACTAACTGTAATATCGGGCAAGTATTAGGTTGAGTCATATGAACTTGCCACTATTAGACCCTCTTGGGCCTGCGAAAACAGGAATTCCACATGGTTAAGCCTAATAACTTACTCTCTTTTCCTGGCTCCTCATGTGTGAAAGGCAGACAGGCATTCACCTCGAGAGCATGCAGAGAGGACTAGGTGAGAGAAGCCGCATGTGCTCAGAATGGTCCCTGTCACACCCCCGATCAGTGGTGTCCATTATACCGCTGCCTCCTCTGCCACTGTTGGCAAGGAAGCACAGAGGGCCCACGAGCATGGGGATGCCCACACTGCTTCGGGATGTGGAGCACTGACAAGCCAACAAGGATCGGCCACCTTAACTGAATGGAGAACTTCATTCTCATCCCAGGGTTAGGAAAGGAGAATCAGGTTTACACTTCAGATTTTTCAGTTGTTCTGAGAACTGAGGTTCTCTCAGGACAGAACAACCAATTCTAAAGCATAGCAAAGGGCTTTTATAATGGGGTCTTGCTCTTGCAAAACTGGGCCCCATTTGTAGCCTTACATCTGTGTTTGTAGCAACCACACAAAGTGGCCACCTTATTCAATTGGATTACATACACGCAAACACACATATATCGTGAAGCAGGAACAAAACAAATGAGAGAGCCTCATCATTAGCAGAGTGCAAAAAAGTTACGATGGATTTCTTCTCTCAATAACTAACAGGAAGCAATAAAAAGAGAGGAAACACAACATTTTGCTGCAGTACTGTCATTATATAATTAAATAAAATTTATTAACTTAAGCAAATTCACTTGGTTTTTTATAGCTCAAGGAATCCAGGAAATGGTTTCCTTACGTATAATGAGGAAGTGCATCATTAGGTCTCTTAATACACTTCTTCCCTATAAGACTTCTGTGTTTTGTCTGTTTTCTGCGCTTTCATTCCCTTGACACTAAAGTGATCTGTTCACAGAACTGGAAACACTACCATTCTTAGGTCAAATGATAGCTGGAGGAGCCCTTGGACTCCGAAGCCAACACTTCCCTACCCTACACATCCCATAGATATGTCATCAGAAATCTAAAAAAACAAAACAAAACAAAACAAAAAACAACCTTGAACCGAGCTTGTCTAAATTCTCTCTCAAGTAGGCCTCTTTCAAATGTGAGAAAGTTTAGCTCTCAAGATGTATTAAGAATAAGGTGTTTACAACAAAATGCCTGGTTGTGCCTATTAACGGTTTTGCTCTTTGAATGAATTCCTTCCTGGTGACAAAGGCTGAGCTTTTGAACTTCTGGGTATGGCTAGGCAGGGCATTTTTGCTTGGCCTGGCTCTCTTAAGTGGGTAGAAAGACTTGTTTGAACACCTGGTATTTTGTGGCCAGTAATTATACTACAATTGTTACTGTGATTACTGAACTTCATTTTTTGACCCAAAGCCAACTGTACTCTTTGAAACAAACATCTCTTGAAAGCCTAGTGTGCTTTGAAATGATTTTAAAATCCACTTCACAAATAGAATTTGGTACAAATCAGATTTTTTTAAATGATGTTTTGCTTTGACGCAGCCATCTCTTTGCCTGTTGTTTGGTCTGAGTTCTTCAGCTCTCACTAGGAGTAGGTGATCTTTCCACTTACACGGTCTTAACACTTTCTTATCCCTTCAGCACTGTCTACTGTACAGTGACCTGTCCCCTGGCAGCAGATTTCCTCTAGGGTGTGTGCTCATAACTGAGGTAGGGGAAGGGATAAACACTAAACACTCAGAGAAACAAATCACCTTTTCCACACTGAGAACACTAGTAAATCATCCACAGACAGGCTTTCACAGCTGTGAGTCTTCCTTTGGGAAGACCAGGTTCCCAATTTTGTTTTGTTTTGTTTTGTCTTGTTTTGAGAGAGAGAGAAAGAGAGAGAGAGAAGTCTTAAGCAGGTTCCACACCCAGTGCCCATCTAGATTTCACAACCGACCATGAGATCATGACCTGAGCCGAAATCAAGAGTCGACACTTAATGGACTGAGCCACCCAGGGGCCCCCAGTTCTTAAGTGAAAACTTGATTGCCAAGATTGTAGGATCAAACCGTCAAGGATGCAGCCATTGGGGTTGAAGTGGGAGACAGAGACTAGTACATTCAATGACCAGTCAGGCAGAAAGGGACTTAATTTGCTAGTTCCCCCTGATAGAAGAGCTCCTATCAATGCCTCTTTGCCTCACTGTTAGTTTTTTTTTTTTTTAATGTTTATTTATTTTTGAGAAAGAGAGAGAGAGTCAGAGTTTGAGCTGGAGAAGGGCAGAGAGAGAGGAAAACACAGAATCTAAAGCAGGCTCCAGGCTCCCAGATATCAGAACACAGCCCGATGCAGAGCTCAAACTTGTGAACCGCAAGATCATGACCTGAGCCAAAATCGGACTCTTAACCAACTGAGCCACCCAGGCACCCCTCCTCACTGTTAGTTTTGGGAAAATGACACTTCACCTCACAAGGACTTGATGAAGCTAAATGTTATACACATGTGATCAAGAAATGTTTTTTTTTTTTTCTTTGGTATTCCCCTATCCCCACCTCCATGCCTTGGACAGCATGCCCTTGTCTCATTGCCTTAAGGTGCAGGAATGATGTGACAGGGTAACAAGCAAAACAAGAACAAAACTTCTGTGAATTATGTTTTGTGTTATAAAAGCCCTCAGAGGACTGGAGAGATTTGGAGTACAGCCAGAGTTTGGAAGAAAAATATTTGAGGAGAGTGGGGCTTTCTTGGAAGACTAGAAACACTTCCCTTCACTAGGGTGGGAGGAGAGATGGATGAAAAGTGAGATAGCAAAGGCATGAATGGTTCCTTCCTTCCTACCTTACCCTTCTACCTCAGGAAGGCAACAAGCCTGGGGAGAAGAATGGCTGTGTGGTGTGGGCCTACAGAACTTCCCAGATCCTGGAGTGGCTCCAAAGTAGCAGGGAGCTGCTGGATACAAATGGGCCATGTGAACAGGAAGGAGGCACAGATGTATGAGTATCAGCAGGAAGACTAGAAGGAACTGTAGACATCTTGGTTGGTGCCTCCTCAAACACTTGACTCGAGGAATGAATGGATCTCCCAATACCTTACACTAATCTGTGCACCCCTGCCATGTCCCACTCCAAACTAAGACATACCCTCAAAGATAGAAAAATACCAAAATGGTGGAAGTCAATGCTGACACCTTCCAACATAGAACCGTAGCTTAAAAGATAAACTAGGTTGATTATAATGGAGTAAAGATACACTTCTTACATACCTGCATTTGTATACTGAGGTCTGTGCCTCATCTAGTTTGAGTTTCTGTGGAAGACAGTGTGGTATAGTGGAGAGGCACTAACCTGAGAGAGAGAGAGAGAGAGAGAGAGAGCTCTGTCACTTAGTAGTGACTTTAGACAAGTCATGTAACTATTCTGGGCCTCAGGGTCCTCAGTCTATAAAATGCATATAAGAACACCTGTCCTCACAACTCATAGTGCTATTGTGAGGAATGGGATGCTACATGTGGATGTCATTACATATAGCACAAGGCAAGGAGTCAGCCTAAATCGTATCAAGTGCAAATCATATAATTAGAAGAAAAATCTAGAAAAATACATACGTTTGCAGCTTAACTTCTGCTCAAGCCTCCAGAGCAACTGGTACTATTGACTGTGCTCAGAGACCAAAACCTCACTGCAGTCCTGGAGGCTGTCCAACTTGCACTTGTAGAAGCTTGTAGGACTCATCAACTTCATTTTTTTTTCCTGGCACACAAAAGATAACATTCCCCAGCCTCTCTTGCAGTTAGGAGGGGCCATGTGATTGGGTTCTGCCACTGGGACGTGGCAGAAGAAACAAACGGTGCTTGTAGACCTAGCCACAGATCCCCCTGTGTGGTCTTCTACATTCCCTTCTCCCACTGTGGCAACTGCTGAGGTCGTATGTTGAAGCTGATGGCATTCTAAGATGAACTGCCAAATCACCACTTGGAGGAGATGCCCAAGACAGCCCCCTACCTACATTGGATTGTGATGTAAGATGTAAACTTTTGTCGTGTTAGGTCAATAATATTTTGGGGTTATGTGTTCATGCAACCTATCTAGCCTATCCTGGCTGGCATAGTACTATAATAGTAAGATAACATATTATTATAATATATATGCCTATTTCATATCATATATGTACCATATATGATATGATATTTAACATATATATATATATATATATATATATATATATATATATATATGAAATGAGATGTCTCAAGGTATGAAGAAGTGTTTTGGTCAATATCTTTTGTTCCATATTAATGAAGAACACAGAAGTTCAGTTCGTGCTACTCTTGGGCAAAGATATCACAAGTGCAGGTTATGAGGACATTCAAGTCCCTATCTGCCTTGCTCCATGGAAGCACAGTCGCCTATAACCCGGGCTCTGCCACGCACCAGGCCCTCTGTACTACCTCACTGCAGTTGCTGCAGTTGTGGTGCCTTGCACGATCACTGCACCGTCTCCGCAGAAGACAACCTCTCTCCTCATCTCAAACTCTCCATAGACACTCAGCATTCTAACAGGGAGGACCCAGGAGATTCTCTTGGATCTAGGCAATGAGGAAATCCATTCTGTAGGGAGCACAGCTGTTACTAAACATCTCAAACCAGTAGGTTTTGCATGTTTGCTTATTGCCACCTCCATTCCCCAAACAGTTCCAACATACATACGTTTGCAGCTTAACTTCTGCTCAAGCCTCCAGAGCAACTGGTACTATTGACTGTGCTCAGAGACCAAAACCTCACTGCAGTCCTGGAGGCCGTCCAACTCTGCACAGAAGGACAGTATGTTTTCCCCAAAAACTACACTCTCTTTGTCCAGGACTGGCAAGAGAGCCCAGTTATCTTCAAGGCCCTGGGCTTTAAATTTCCTCTGCCACATGCCTGGTCATGACTGGTCACCACCTTCTCTCTGGGTAAACCTTTATTCTTTTTTTTTTTTTTTTTAATTTTTTTAATGTTTGTTTATTTTTGAGAGAGAGACAGAGCTTGAGCAGGGGAGAGGTAGAGAGAGGGAGACAGAGACTCTGAAGCAGGCTCCAAGCTCCTAGCTGTCAGCACAGAGCCCGATGTGGGGCTTGAACTCACAAACCGAGAGATCATGACCTGAGCCGAAGTCGACACTTAACCGACTGAGCCACCCAGGTGCCCCTAAATCTTTATTCTTAATGCTTTGGACCATTGGGAAGGATCCCAAAGGAGGCCTGGTCATTTCATTCTATATCAAAGACTACCCTCTTTTGGACCAGTTGGCTGGCTTTGATCCGTGGTAGAGAATCCTGCCCAGTGGGCATACAGACTTGAGCCACTGGTCACACAGGGTGAATGAGAAACCATGAATACAGTGAGAAATCTGTCAGCAAAAATGAATGAAATCTCAAAGTCCTTGTCTTTCTGAAGGCCACAAGTGCAATTGTACCATCATCCTTGAATGAATGTTACTGACCTTCAAAAAAAAAAAAGCATTAATATACTTTTGTTAGATATTATTACTATTTTTTTTTAAGTAAGCTCTATACCCAACATGGGGCTTGAAATCATGATCCTGAGATCAAGAGTCACATGCTCTTTGACTGAGTCAGCCAGCACCCCTATTATTATTGTTATACTGAGAATTGATCAACTGAGGAGTAAAGATACTTTAAATGTTTTCATTGTTGCTTTCTAAAATAAATGCTTTTAGAATCATAAAAGTAATTTTTGCTTACTGTGATAAATTTGCCAAGTACAGAAAAGTATATAAAATGTTTTAATAACATCTATCTGCTTCTGTTTTGTGATATAGTTGGTATACTCCCCTCTACATTATATGTTTCTTGAGAAAAGAAATAGCAGCATTTCTTCATCCTTGTGTAACCCATAACACTGAGGCAGAAAGCCTTTAATACAGTAGGGTAGAATCACTGTTTGTAGAATGAACACCATTCAATGAATTTAGCAAAGTTGGTTTTCACCTACCTTTGTGGACCAGGGTTTCCAAAGGCTGAAAACAAAATTTAAAAAGATACCTGCAATAAAGACTGGGTAGAGTGGTGCATGACTACGGACCCTGAACTCAGACGGATGTGGTCTGAAATCCATCCCTGATCTTACTCACTAAATGTGTCTGTGGGTAAGTTATTTTAGCGTTCCTAGTCTCTGGTTTGATAGGGCTCTGCTTCAAACTGCTCCCACCCCTGGACTGGACCCAAGTTGGTGGAATGATTTCTGCCTGAAATGTTGATGCCTGGAACTGTCCTGATTTTAGCACTAAAAATCCCACATCTCAGGAAATTCTTCAATCTCAGGCAAACCAGAAAGTTTGGTCACCCCACAGAGAAGGAAGACAGATCACACGCTGGCTCTTAAAGCAAAGAAAGGACAACACTTCAGATGTTTTCAGTGACCCCAGCAAGTCACATGGCCACAGAGACCTCCGAGGGATGGTGCAAAGGAAAAACTCAAGTTTTTTCTTTCCTGAGTAGGAAAAAAAAGCCCAGTTCTTCCCTATTCTTTCTTCCCTGCTTATGTCCTTTACTCTCAGAGGACACTTCTGACACTTCTGGTCACCAAATGTGTGGACGTGTTTTCCCCACCAACAAATTCTCTGATGCCAGATGGATATCCTACAATTTAATTCAATCCTTACCCTGTCTACCTGGAGATAGTGTCAGATCCCAAAGGCTCAGTCCCATAAGACTGCCTCCCCACTTCAGACTCTAGTTGCAAACCCAGGTTGCCGCCTGTGCTTCTGACCAACTAGCTATAGAATGGAGGTTCCAACGACCCCCTCCTTGGGTTCAATTAATTTGCTAGAGTGGCTCACAGAACTGAGGGAAACATTTACTTACGTTTGCCAGCTTATAATAATAGGATATGATAAGGGATACAGATGTAATCCAAATGGAAGAGATGCATAGGGCAAGGTCTGTGGGGAGGGGTGTGGCTTCCATGCCCTCTCCAGGTATGCCACTCTCCCAGTACCCCCACGTGTTTATTAACCTGGTAGTTCTCTGAACCCAGTTCTTTTTGGGTTTTTATAAAGGATTCATTACATAGGCATGACTGATTACATCATTGGCCATTGGAGATGGATTCAACTTCCTGGCTTTGTCCTCTCCTCAGAGGTTGGGGGCAGGGGAAGTGGAACTGAAAGTTCCAACCCTCCAATCACAGGGTTGGCTCTCCTGTCAACCAGCCCCCAACCATACAGTAAGGTCCAAAAATCACTTCATTAACATAACAAGAGACACCTCTGTAGCTTGCATCACTTAGCAAATTCCAAGGGTTTTGGGAGCTGTGAGTCAGGAACTGTGGACAAAGATCAGATACATGAGAAATATATTTTAGGCATCTGAATGACCAAATATATATTACTTATAAATCCCAATATCACAGGTGGGGATGTGCCATCCCCACTATATCAGGGGGAGAAAACCTAGACATATTTGGTTGCCAGCTCTTAGGACCACCATACCTGCTTCGCCCTTTCCTCCGCTATCTGGGTTTACAGTCTTCCTCGAGTGACATTCAGCTCTCTCACCTGATCCTAGCCCATTTATTGTCAATGACTTTTGTTTCCCATGTTCCACTCCCAGAACAGTATTGGTAGTAACTTGGGCAGTAGATGTCAAAGACGGAATCAGCCTCTCCTTCAACTGTAAGCATTCATTCATTTATTAATTAGTAGATTCATTTATTAGACAAATGCCAATTGAACGCCTAGTGTGCTGGAGATATACTATGTGATATGATGTGACCTTCAGTACAAAATAGTTAAGTCCAAGAAATAGTGAGCTGCTATATTAGGCTTTTACTATGCCATATAGATAGATAGATAGATAGATAGATAGATAGATAGATAGATAGATAGATCTCATTTCCTCTATTCAATTATTTTGTGGACAATTTGATATTTTCTCTCCTGCCTCTTTTCAACATTCACTAAAGACTACATTTATATAGGGTCAAAGTAAATAACATTACTAAAGTACTCACACTAAGCTCATATCTGCTTAGCCAAACAGCACTGCCCACCTATGGCTCTGTCTCCTGGGTTAGGTGCTGGGTTTGGAGAAGGGAATAGGACTTAAAGTGGGGAAGTTGTGATGCTCTTACGTATTTGCAAATCCCTGCAGCTTGATTTTTATGCTGTAAGTGTGCCATCAGCCATTCCCAGATGCCAGTGGCTGCTTCAAATGTCTAGGTCACAGTAGTTTCCCATCATCCAGGAGACTTGGAAAAACCCGTGTTCAGGCCACATGGTGAATCAATTAGGTCATAATCTCTGGGGTAGGGTAAGACTCAGACATTGGTTATTTTTTACATTTGCCAGGTGAAGCCCTAGGCCTAGGACTGTGGTTTTCACATTCTAATCTATATCAGAATCACCTGGAGGGCTCAGAGATTCCTGGGTCCCACCTCTGGAGTTTTGTGATTTAATAGGTCTGGGGCAGGGCATTTGCATTTCTAACAAGTTCCCAGATAACGATGCTGCTGGTCTGGAGACCACAATTTGAGAATCACTGGTCTAGGAGACCCTCCATATCCCTAACAACTGAGTAGAATGGGGATGGGATAGGGGTGAGGAGGCCTACTCAAGATTTTTATTACCTCTGGAGGATCTGTTCAGGGTGCATGGCAGACTCAGATCTGCTTGAGAGTAATCTGTATGACAGTGGTAAAATAAAATGACCTGTATAGTTGTGTGGTTTAACTGCAAAAAGGCACACAAAGCCCTTAGCACAAAAGTGGCCACAAAGCGAACCCACAAACAATGCTAGTCCACAATGCTAAACTATGTTTCACCAGAAAACCAGAAATGAACTGGAACCTCAGAGAAGGGGGTGAAACCTCCATACCACAGAGTCTTTCTTCTTTTTTTGCGCCCTCTCAAATAATTATTGAAATAATTATTGAAAAGGCAATAAACATTTAGGATTTAAAATATGTATTTGTACAAAAGGGTGAGAAGTAATTTTGCCTCTCCCAGGAGATCTCCAGTCCTGTTCTGCTCATCAGAGACAAGCCCTAGCTCCAATTTCTTATAGATGCCTCTAGAGATATTTGTTGTAGATACAACTGCAATTGTGTGTGTATACGTATGTGTGTGTCCATCTCTTTTTCAAAAGTAAAAATGATAGCATGCTACATATACTGTTTTACAATCTTTTTAAAATATACATAATTGTGCAAATTATGGGGTTTTTTTCCACTCAAGATTGTATCTTGTGGATAGTTTCATATTGATGCATACAAAGCTGCATTACTTTTTTTCATGAGTCTGCATCACCCTATTGCAGTTAGGTAGCATAAATTACTTAACAAGTCTCCTATAAATAGATGTTTACTTTTCTCTTTTGTTATTATAGGCATTCAAACAACAAGTCAAACCAATCTATCAGATAAATTCGTTAAGGTTAAATGGCTGGATTAAAGATCATGGCCAGGGGCACCTGGGAGGTCAGTAGGTTAAGAGTCCGACTTCAGCTCAGGGCATGATCTTACGGTTTGTGAGTTCGAGCCCCGCATCAGGCTCTGTGCTGAGAGCTCAGAGCCTGGAGCCTGCTTTCGGATTCTGTGTCTCTCTCTCACTCTCTCTGCCCCTCCCCCACTTGTGCGTGTGAGCTCTTTTTCTCAAAAATAAACATTAAAAAAAAAAGAAAATCACATCCAGTTTTCATTTTGACCCAAACTGCCAAACTCCCTAAGAATTATTAAGAGGCTGTACAGAAGCCGGGTTCTGCTGCAGTCTGCTTGGGATCAGCTACTAGATTAGCCACTTAACTAGCTGTGTAACCTGGGGTAAATTACTCAAAATCACTGTGCCTTATTTTCCTCATCCACAAAATGGTAAGGAGGACAGTTCACAGTGTTGTTAAAAAGACTAAATGAGAGAATACATGTGAAGTAGTACCTGACACAAAGCAAGTCTGGGGTAACTCTGACACAAAATAGAAAATACAAAGTCAGAACAAGATAAGTAGAATCCCTGAGACAAGGGTGGGTGACCCAGATTATCCCATCTCGATTGGGCCTCTGTTTCCATGTAACACCGACAGTTCCCAATGACCCCATATTTGGGTGACACATTGTAGGCTGCATTGATGGGGTTTGTGTTATAGGGCACGGATGCCTAAGGGGCCTGGCAAAGTCACCAAGGTGACTTCCTTGAGGGTCTTGGCTTTCGGTCCTGTCACAATAATTAACATGAACTAAGAGTGGGGGTTCCAAAGGAGCCTCCAAAGGAGTGATGGGCCAAGAGTGAGATTTAATGCTGGTGGCAGGTATGGGAAGCTTGTTTGGGGAGGCTGGCACTGAAATAAGTGACTTGCCTAATATTACACAAACGGAAATGCTGGAGGTAGAATTAGTATAAGAGAAAGCATTGTCTTTTCATTGTGGAAAACCATCTCTAGCTATCTCTCTTACTAAACGAATGGTGTTGGCCATGTAAGGAAATGATGGTGATGAGAATTAGGATGACTATGGGCCGGATGTTGTGCTAAGCACTTCATATGGATTATTTTACTTAATTCTCACATTCCTTGATCCCTAGTACCCTCTCCTCATCAGTCTCTGCAAGGCCCCCATTGTTTTTATCTATCTATCTAATAATAGAAAAATGAGATTTTTATTTGAACCTCATTTTATTTAAACCTCCTCCCATTCTCCTCCCTCTGCCTAGAAGCAACCATTCTAGTATACTTAATTTAACGTATATCTTGTTTTCATAAGATGTTGCAAATATGTGTTGTAACACAGGTTGTGTTGTTATGTTCTGTACAGTTTTTCATCCACTTTCCAAGGGTAGCAAGGCCTGTGTCACCATTATGCAAGACTGCGGCTGTTACAGGCTGTCCCACGATGCTTGAACTACTGTACTAGAAAAGTTAACTCACACAGTGCTCTCTCTCTCTCTGTTGATGTGCAAGGACCCAGCAAGAGAGTCTGAGAATATGAAAATCATGTAGTCTTGGTTCCATTTCCAACTAACAGATTTGGGTTCATTTAGTTACAATAGATCTTGAAAGGTCAGCAAAACGAAAGGATAAACTAGAGATCAGTGGAAGTCCGCAGGTTGGCTGGAAGTATGGTCCGCTTTCCCTCCATCAGCTCTTCTAACCCCAGGTCACCTCAAATAACAACAAACTATGTAGATATGACCCATTTGCCATAAAACATAGCTTTAAGACAAGTCTCCTAGCCTCCCGCTTCCAACCAGAGTAGCATCCCAAGCCTCTGCAGAGGACCAGGTCCAGGTACACTGGTAATTTGGTAAAGCACCTAACTCACATATCCAAGTCAATTCCTGGTGGTTAAAAAAGTGATGCTCTTTTTATTTTCATTTTTTGTTTTTTTCTTTATTTTAAAGAAAGAGAGAGAAAGCATGAGTGGGGAGAGGGGGAGAGAGGGAGAGAGAGAGAGAGAGAGAGAGAGAGAGAGAGAGGATCTCAAGCAGGATTGATGCTTAGTGTGGAGCCCAATGTGGGGCTGAATCCCATGACCTTGGGATCATGACCTTAGCCAAAATCAAGAGTTGGACACTCAACTGACTAAGCCATGCAGGCACCCCTAAAAAATGATATTCTAAAGCTAGAGGTAGAATTAAAACTGTATAAACCAATATAGTCATACCAAACTAAAGACCCATTTGAGGCCAAAAGCCCCTCCATCATCCCCTAGTGTTTAAAAATTCTACCTGTACCTCTGCCCCACACTAGGCCCCATTCTCCCCCTCACCCCTACCTCACATTATTCTTCTTTCCCAGGTTGAACTGTGTCCCCTCAAAAAGATATGTTGAAGTCCTAATCCCTAGTACCTCAGAAGGTGACCTTATTCATAAAATAGGACAATTGCAGATGTAATCAGTTAAGATGAGGTCATACTAGAGTACGGTGGGACCTTAATCCAACATGACTAGTGTCTTTACACAAAGGCCATGTGTAGACAGAGAGACGTACATGAAGGTGGAGGCAGAGATTGGAGTGATGCATCTACAAGCCAAAGAACACCAAGGAATGCAAGCCATCACCAGAAGCTGGGAGAAATGCATGAACAGATTCCTCCTCACAGTCCTCAGAAGGAACTAACCCTTCCAACACCTTGATTTGGGACTTCAGCCTCCAGAACTGGAGGAGTATAAGCTTCTATTGTTTTAAGCCATCTATCCTATGGCAGTCCTATCAAACCAGTACAAGGCTGGACGATGCTTTCTGGGCTTCATAGGGAGACATTTTAACAAGGCTTTGACCAACATCTCTCATTCCATCACCCCTGCCCTCCCTGTATAGCCAATCCTGCCAATCCCAACTCTGATAGATCGCATCATCTAATTTCTCTGCTCCTGTTCACAGGCTAATAAGGTGATAGTGAAATTTGATGACTCGGTTATGTTGCAAATTCATTGTCTCCAACAATAACTTGCCCCTCTCTGAGCCTGAGCAATCTTTCATCACACTGAACTAAGCACCATAGAGATTCTCCACTGGACAAGGGAGGAGTGGTGGTTAGAGCTCATAGTTTGAAATCAAAACTTTGCCTCATTGCTTTACTTCATTTAAAATTTATTTTAGGGGTGCCTGGGTGGCTCAGTTGAGCATCTGACTCTTGATTTTGGCTTGGGTCATGGGTCATGGGATTGAGCCCCGCACTAGGCTCGGTGCTGAGCATGGAGTCTGCTTAAGATTCTCTCTCTCTCTCTCTCTCTCTCTCTCTCTCTCTCTTTCTCTCCCCCTCTGCCCCTCTCCCCCGCTTGCACATGCTCTTTATATCTAAAATAAAAATAAACAAATAAACAATAAATAATAAACAAACAAACAAACAAATAAAATGTATTTTAAATTTCTTGGGGCACCTGGCTGGCTCAGGAGGTAAACAATGCAACTCTTGATCTTGGGGTCTTGAGTTCAAGCTCCACGCTGGACATAGAGCTTACTTTAAAAAAATAAATAACACAGGGCGCCTGGGTGGCTCAGTCGATTGAGCATCCGACTTTAGCTGAGGTCATGATCTCACGGTCCGTGAGTTCAAGCCCCGCGTCGGACTCTGTGTTGACAGCTCAGAGCCTGGAGCCTGCTTCAGATTCTGTGTCTCCCTCTCTCTCTGACCCTCCCCCATTCATGCTCTGTCTCTCTCTGTCTCAAAAATAAATAAATATTAATAAATAAATAAATAAATAAATAAATAAATAACATGATTAAAAACTGTATTTTAAATTTCTAAAAACATTACAGGAGGTAGGTGATTTTTTATGTTTTGCAAAGGATTGTAAAGGTCTGTAGCATTTCCCTTTGTGCAGTGTCACCTGTTTGAGGTTAATAAGTAGGAAAACCTGGGGTGCCTGGGTGGCTCAGTCAGTTGAATGTCTGACTTTGGCTCAGGTCATGATCTTGCGGGTTCGTGAGTTTGAGCCCCACATCGGGCTCACTGCTGTCATCCTGTCAGCTCAGAGCCTGCTTCAGATCCTCTGTCTCCCTATCTTTGCCCCTCCCCCCCGCCCCCCCCCCCCCCGCTTGTATTCTCCCCACAAATAAAAACAAAACAAAATAAGTAGGAAAACTTGGATTTGAATCCAGGTCTGCCTGATTCTACCCTACTCTACAACCCAGCTGCTTTTCTCTCTACTCCAATAAAATTGTTCACTGAAAGATCACCAGTAGCCATTTGGTTGCCAAATCTAAATATCTTTTTTCTCATTCTTTGTTCTTAGCTTCTCTGTAGCATTTGAAACTGGTGACTTCCTCCTCTCTCTTGAAATGATCTGTTCTGCATCTGCTTCTCTTCTAGAACTTTCATCTCTCAACAACTGTCTCTCCTCCGGCTCTACTTCCTTCTCTCTTTCCCCAACAGGAGTGTACCCCAAGCACTCACCTAGGTCACCTTTTGCCCCTGGGTCTACCCCCTCTTGGTAATTTGATCCAATCTCCTGTTTTGCCATCTACTGGCATAACCTTGCAAGGCATCTGAAAATCTTTCCAGACCTGGCCTTTTCTCTCAAGGTCCACATTTCTAGCAGCTTCCTGGACACACTGCCTGTCTCTCTACTTTAAACTCAATACGACAACAAACGAACTCACTAAGCTTCTCCCTCCAGACCTGCTAGGTCCTTACTTTTACTTTCCCAAGCCAAACACTTCTCTCTGACTTGTCTTCCACATGCAATACATGTCAAATTTAGCAAATTCTAACTGCTCCAATATCTCCTATCTCTTTTCTCTCTCAGTTCCCAACCACCTTTGGCTTCCTTACTATCAGTAAGGATTAGCACTTTATGGATTGTACATTAGCACTCAGCAGATGTCAACTATTGCCACACACCCATCTCTCTTCCTTCCAAGGCACGTCAAGCATGGTTGCCAACTCAGTTGTGAATGCACGGTTGTGAGCATGCCACTTTTCTGCTCAGAAAAGCTTCAGTGGCTTCCTATGGTCCAAAGTATAAAGTCCAGCCTCCCCTGCCTGACATATGCACTGCACATGACTCCAACCTATCATCACAGCTAACTTTTTCACCATTCACTTTTCTTTCATGTGCCCTCCCACCAGCTAAACTGAACTACTATTTCTGTTATGAACACTTCCCTTTCTCACCTCCTTTCCCTACCATCTTTGTCTATAGTCCATCTTCTGGGACCCTCCTTTCTCCCAACTCTTCATTGGCAAATACTACTTATTTTTCGACGCTCAGTTACAATGCCACTTTCATAAAGCCATCAATGAATGCTTTGCTCTGCTTTGGCCCCTGAAAACTTATTGCTCCAGCCTCTGAGGTTTTGTAGCTCTTTATTTAGACCTCTGACACTTAACGTTTCCTTTTGTATTGAAGTTACTTGTATTAACAACAGGCATCCCTTGTTAAAATCTTAATGCATTATTTCATTTAATCCTCCTAATGGCTTTATGAGGTAACTACATTATCTCCGCTTTGCAGGTTGGGAAAACGGAGGGATGTAGGGACTAAATGATTTACTCAACAATGCATAAGTGGGGAAGCCAGGGTTCAAATGAATAGAGCCCCAGAGCCTACTTCTCACCGCTGCTATACAAGACACTATTGTGGTTTGCTGGACAAGGAGCTCTTGGATGGCAAAAATCCTTGTGTGCCCTATCTTTGCATCTCCCAATGTAGCTAATGACATTCACCGCACTTTAAAGAAGTTTAGCGAAAAGAGGAACAGACTTGGTCAAATGTTCCCTTTCTCTCATCTATAGGGGGGTAAATTAGTGACTATGATAATGGTGTTTCATACAAAGACTGCAGTTCCAAATACTGCATTTCCCTGCTGAGCCCTCCTCCTTGTTTCTTTTTGCTCCTTTTCTGTGTTCAGACTGTGGACAAGGCAATGTTTTGGGGAGAGCGTAAGGGACCTGTTTCTACTCTGAGACAACCTTACACGAGTTCTCTGGGGACTAGAGACTCCCTGAGCAGTTCTCAGGCAGCAGCCCTCTCTAGCTGGCATATGGCTACAGTTTGCAACCTCAGGCAATTCCAGAGAATGAACCTTTTGAAATGAAATAAACAGAGAGGAATGGGACCTTTTATTATCTCCAGATGGGACTGTGCTGCCTTGGAAGCTGTAGAAATAATTCTGTAATGCCTGGATCATACTTCTCTTATCTCCCAAAAGGAAAGAAAAGTTCCTTTCACTGAGAAGTGGTAAATTGTGTTAATTAAAAAGCCAAGATGGATTAAATGCTGCAGATTGAATCCCCATACCCCCCCATCCAGATTTTTCTGGTTTGCTTTATAGTTACCTTTGCATTACTCTCCCTCGTTTTAAATAAGATATTAGGTTGAGTTGGAACACACACACACACACACAATTGTAAAACTGTTGTTTATGAGTCATTACCCAAGACTTAGATGTTATTTTTAAAATGAGGATGAAATCTGGCAGTGAAATATCAGAAAAGGAAATATGAAAAGTGTATCTATAGTGGTTTTTGTTTTTGTTTTTACTGTTGGTGGTGGCCAGCTGGGCAGCCTACTCATAGAAGGTGCCAATAAACATTTACTGAATGAATTCCATACTTAAGAATTTTGGGCTATAACGAGATAAAATGTAACTTTAAAATTGATGGTGCCACCTATTGGTGAAGATATAAAATGTAAAATGATCACTTACATAAGAAATTAATGTTTCCCAGTCTTTTGTTACTTATTCCCACAGAGATTCTAAGAGATATCGAGGAGCTGGAAGGAATAGTTTGCTTGATCTGTGCAGACAAGAGGCACTAACGTTTTCAATTAGTTTGCTCTCTGCTGGCACCTACTAAAAGCTCAATATTTTGGAAGGTGCCAGAGAAGTAAAGACATGGCCCTTGACTTCAAGGAGCATCTTATCTAGCTGGAAAGAGAAGACCTACCTCCTGAAAACAATCAACAAATACAAAAAAACAATAAATACCCTGACATTAAAATGCACGATGTTCATTCCATGCCTATGGTTATATCTTGTATATTATAGAAGTATGGTAGTCAGACTTTTTGGACAGTCCAGGAAGAAATCTGTTTTGCTTACCACTTACTCCAGGCCTAGCATACCACTCCCTGGCACTTAATAGACAACGATAAACACTATAAATACACATCACTTATAGAATATTTTAAATGCAGACTGGCAAACAGATCAGAAAATACATGTGAACACAGGAAGTCCTATGGAGGAAGTGGGGTTTGAGTTGTGTTCTGGAAAAGTCCTCAAGGGATTTATAACCTAATACAGATGAAGCCATCTGTGCAGGCAGCCCTCTTGTAGTCATGGATTTGTGTTTGCACTTGAGATTTCTGTAGTTTGCTGTGCCAACCCACATTTTTTCCTGAGTCAGTGACTAGGTTTTTACTCAATATTGGTGAAGTCCAAAAGCAAAGCAGAAGAGGGCAGATGGTGGGTAGTTGCAAGACTGTAAACACACATTTTACTCCTGAAATCTTATGGGCAGGAGTAGTTCCTGGAATACACAGGTAGCCTAGTTAGGTTCCTCCAACTATGTGTTCCAAAGTATTTCTATAATATTCGACAATATGTATCAAGCGTCTTAAGATGATGAATCTTTTGATCTAGTACTTTTTCTTCTAAGAAAGCATGCTAAGGAAATAACCAGAAATGTGAACAAATACTTTCTGGAACTAAGGAAAAATCTGTCCTCAAAATGGAAACAGTTAAGTAAGGTTTTTTTGTTTGTTTGTTTGTTTGTTTGTTTGTTTTTAGTTAGGTTAAGTTTGCTACAGATATAAGACAATTCTCACATGATCTTAAAAAATATGGCACAAAATTTGTATATGTTATCCCTGACTAGAAGGAATATAGGTTGTTTTGGTTTTACTGTATTGTAAGAAAATCTTTGAAATTTAGTGAGTGAAATTTAGTTCATCCATTCTGGTTATTTCTGCTTTCATTGTTCTTGGCTAGATTATTTTACGACTTTGTAGAGAAAGAAATTAACATGTAGAAAATAGATAGTAATGCAAATATATCCTGTTGTAGCTGTGTAAATGATTCTTATTAATGTAATGCAAATGAATTTTGTCTGGTAGATAATATAAATCTCCATAAATCAAATCCATTTGAACTTGTTATAACATCTTATTGGTTGTAACACATTAATTAATGTGTTAAATAAAATCTTTGATGTGGGCTCATTTTATATTGATATGAGTCATGATTTTACCTTTCTTGAAAGCTATATTTAACATTATATATTTTCTATATTCTAGATTTTATACAGTAAACGTGTGTTGCTAATTTTTAAATAAACTTTTAACACATGCTATACTTACATTTAAGTATAACATGTATGCATACTAAATTAAAACATGCATGTTTAATTTACATATGTATTCTTGCATACATAGATTTATAGCTCAGTGAATCACAAAATCTATACAACTATGTAACCAATCCTTAGATCAAGCAACAGAACATCATTACCATGAACACCGTTACCACCTCAGAAGTTTACCTTGTGTCTCCTGCCTAGTCACTATCACCTCCCCACGAAATGGGTGAACAGTCCTGAATTCTAACATCAGAGATTCCTTTTGTCTCACCTTTTAACTTTATATAAATGCAATCATGTGGTGTGTACTCATCTGTGCCTGGCTTCCTTTACTCACTATCATGCTTGTAAGATTTGTCCACGTTGCTGTGTAAAGTTTTAGTTCCTTCATTTTCATTGCTATGTTGTATTCCATTCTGTGACTCAATTACGTGTTATCTGTTCTGCTGATGAGCATTCAGGCTGTTTCTGGTTTGGGCTATTGTGAATAATGTGCCTGTGAACATTTTTGCACATATTTTTTGGTGAAAATATGAATATGTTTCTGCTGACTAGTGCATGTATTAATTTAAAATCTGAAAAAATAAACCTAAACTACATAAAAAGTCATGTTCTCTTTTTTCCTCTACAGACTATTCCAACAATATGAAATTCTTTCAATTAACAAATTCTTTTAATATATAAATATATTCCAGAAGAATTAATCCTCATTCATGCCTTATTGTGAATTTCTATAATTCACAATAGTGAATTAGTGGAGCTAGTGGAGAAGTCTCCCCTGGTGCTGGAGGGTGGGTGGAAACTTGCATGAGGAAAAAGGAGTGGGAGATTTGGGTGTGACAGAAGGCAGTGAGTGTTGGAACTTGATGAGTGCGGCCAGGGAGAAGGAGGCAGGAGAGGGGAGATGTACTGACTTTTCCTCAAGGAAAAGACGTACTTGACTTTTCACTCAAGGTCTTGGCTGTTTCCCTTTGAAAAGAATCACTACAATTATTAATGTGATTTATCTGTTTCAAATAGTTTAGTTGGCAAAGTGCTTTCATATCCATGACCTTGTTTGATCTCGCTCTCACAAGAAGGCTAGTATTTTCACAACTGTTCTTGCTTTAGATGCTTAAAGCTTAAAATTGGATATCACAGCTGGAGGGGTAGGTTAGGATTCCATGTCCTTTCATGGAGGCCAGGCTCCATAAGCTGAGCATATCTAGTTCATCCTCTCCAGATCAATTTGGTATCTCCCTAGTCAGTCCCCATCTCAGAAGTAGGGGAAGAAGGAGGAATTAAAGATCAGGAGGCGTAGAAACTATGCCTCCGGCATCTCTTTTATTATCAAGTATTGTAGACGCTAAGGGACACGCCGGAGGTCTATCATATGTGATTAAGGGGAAAGAAGAGTGGTATAGACTCGCAGAGTTTACACTCTGGCCTCCTTCAAGTGGGCACTGACTGGATGAAGCCAGTGGGGTAGGGAGAAGTGGCTGATGGGGGAGCATGGAGATCCAGGATAGGCTCATCCCAGTAGGCTTGGTAGGGATGGGACACAGGACTAGTGGTGAGAATGGCAGTGGAGCTGCTGAGCACGGTCTGAGCTGGAAAGAAATTTTAGCATATCTTAAGTTTTAGGTGAAATGGTGCAATAGATGGTATGTCCTAGACAGGATGTATTGAGTATGGGGGTGTGGGTGGGTACTAGGTAAGTGGTTTAGCAGCAAGTCTGAGATCTTGAAGGTGACGAACAAAGAGGCCCAGGTTGGGGTGTGGTCAGGAATCTCAGTAAATCTGAGGAGAGAGACTTTTGTCTCAAGAAGGATTTTCAGAACTTTTATTTGGACTTGTAGCTGTTTGAGATTCCTAGAATATGGTTCAGTTGAGCTTACTGTAAAGCACTCCCCATAGTCCTAACATCAGATGACAGGGGAGGTGGCTGTGGTGCAGGCCTCCTGTGGACCGTCAGGCAGAATGGGATTCACCTGCACACCCCTGACAGCTACTCCCCTGTGTCTTTTGCTTCAATGCCCTGAGAAAGAATTAAGGCTGATCCGTACCAACACTGTCAATGGGTTCACTCTACCTGGTAAGCAAATCGTTGTTGACAGTTTCTAGGTGTATGTTTTCTTAGAGATGGATTCTATGCAAGAAAAATGAGATTGTTGTTGCCAAGGTATTAATTTAACAAGCAAACAAGTTGCAAAATGCTAAAGAGGAACATGAAAATGTTTCCAGGCTTGCTTCCCACTGGGCTCATCAGGAACTGCTTGTCTGCTACCTCCCACACTACAAAAGCCCAATAACTTTGCTATAGAGTGTTCTATCCTTTTTCTAAAATATGTATTTTAAAGCTTATGGTACCTTGGGACTCCAGCACTATATACCCATAAGGAGCCTCTCAATATGCAAAATAAGTAAAGAGTATGCTTTCCATTTTAAATCTATAAAAATAAAGGGAGTCCGGGAGATTAAAGCAAAGTGTTTTGCATCACAGAATAAGGATTAAAACTGGATCCTTGATTTGCGATTAGGTACCTATCCAAGTACCTATCCTCCACAGAGAACATGCAGTCTTGGAGTCTTGCTTTCTACAGACCCGAACCATTAACCCTGAAGCCTGGCCAGGCTATCAGTTTGGACAGATTTCATCAGGGCTTGGCCCCCCGAAAGAGCAGACAGTGCTCAGCTGCTTCTTCCTCTCTAACTTCTAAAGTATCCAAAGGATTTGGCAATCCCATAGGCCTCTGAGATAAGTGCTTGATTGCCCTTCCAGGATTTCAAAGTTGTTCTTTGGGGACAGCCCAACCCTGATTGCTCAATGTTGTAGGCAGAAGCAACAGATTAATCATCGGTATGTGAGTTCCTCTTCTATGCTATCTGAAGTTTCTTGGATGACTTTTTAACTTATAAAATAAAGTAGTAGCCTCTTGAATGTTTCTGCTAAAAATGCCGTTCTCTATGTTTTTTTTCAAATTCCCCCCCCAAAAACAATTTTCCTACTGATGAATATAAATTTGAGTTTCTTAGAATTTCATGAAGCACTTTATATAAGGAAAAAGAAATTGAGGGACTAGTTACATATACCATTGATGCAGATTGCAGTTGAGTGAGTTTTGTAAGGCATAAAATTAGTATGTTATAGCATCTTATTACTAAAAAAGGGCTCCATTTGGGGCAGCAGGAGGAAAGGAGATAGCTCTTCAAGTTGGGTCATGAAACCTGTTGCCTTTGGGAAAGAGGAGCCACTGGATGCCCACCAGCCAGGTGAGGGTGGGATGAGAGCGCTAGGTACTGTTACAATTTTTTTCAAATACAGTTTCCTTATTAAAAAGGAAGACTTTCTCATATTTCAAATAGAAAATATTACAAAAGAGGGGGAGAAAACAAAATACACCTTACTACCACCACTGATTACTAATTTCTGCAGTAGCTTTCCATAGTTTTGGGAATTGACTTCTAAATTCAGGGAGGAATGATAATTATCCTTGAAAAATACCCTAAGCCGTTCAGTGATGGAACAGAATGTTGCTTCCTCAGCTGAGCAGCTAATGAAGTAGTTGTGTTTATAAGCCATGTTATTTAAATGCAAACAAACAAATATAAAAGGTTCTGTTAACACTAGAATCACACTCAGCATGACTAGATCCTCAATGCATGAAAAGCACATGAGACCAGAAATGGATCAAATTCATATTACTTCCTTCATATTTACTTTGGGTTAAGTTTGAGCTAACTGAAAGGAAGGTAAGGCAGAAATCACCGTACCACTTAAAAGGTTCTCACTTACTCTCCCCTCCTCTTTTCCTTCTCTCCTTTCCCCCTTTCCTTTATTCTTTCTCTTTTACCACCAACTCTACTAAGTTTAGGTGAATCCTAGCTGAGGTAAATGCTAAATGTGATGCTACTGTATTAATACATTTGCATCTATCCTTCAGTAATTTTGAGTTATAAAAATACACACATATTAATGAAAACATTCAAATAGTACAGAAAGTATGAAATGAAAAGTAAGAATCTTTTTCAATCTTCTCGTCTCATTGCTTGGATTCTTTCCACTTTGAGAGAAGGAGTAAGCCCATTGGAAATGAAGCTGGGGGCAGGGGGTACTTTTTGCACTCTTATAAACTGTGTTCTTTGTGAATGTGTGTTTTAAAATTATTTTAATGGGGTGCGCGCTCTCTCTCTCTCAAAATACATAAATAAACTTAAAAAAAAAAGTGCACCTGGGTGGCTCAGTTGGTTAAGCATCCAACTTCAACTCAGGTCATGATCTTGCCGTTTGTAAATTTGAGCCCCTCAAGGAGAGAGGGATTCTCTCTCCCCCTCTCCTTCTGCCCCTCCCCTACTTGTACACGTGCTCTTTCTCTCTCAAAATAAATAAATAAGCTTAAAATAAAATAAAATAATTTTAGTGGGATTTGGAGAGCAAAAGGGGATTAAATGCATATTCTCAGTCTACTATCTTGAACCAGAAGCCCTTTAAGAGCTTTTAAAACCATACTTATATTCACACATTATTTATTTTATAAAATTGGAACCATTGAGTACATATTGGTTGTCACTTGTGTTTGTCTTTAAAAAATTTTAGAAATCTTTATCACATTAATAAATATTTATCTATAACATTACATTAAATACAAATAGTACACATCATCTGGATGTATTTAACTAAACTCTTATTATTGGATATGTAGTTGCTTTTACTATTCCTGTATGATGCATATTGCTTCGATGTGTTCCAGGTAGTATCACTATAAACATCTTTGCTGGAGACATCTTTGCATTACCACAAACATTTTCACTGCATAACTAATTGACTATAAGGCAATTCTGTCATAAAATATAAAATAATGAAAAAGAAAAAAGGGATATTGAAAAGGACATAATGAAACATGAAAAAACTAATAAAATTATGTATTAATTTCTTCCTTCTTTAAGAGAGGTATCGGTTTTCCAAATACTAAGATGTATATTTGTAACTGAGCTTTGTATTGGGTTGTGAAAGCCTTCTACATGGATGTTCATTCTTCACCTATTGTCACACGTCCCTTGATGGATGTTCCAAAGTTCCATGGGAAATGTGGAAGAAATGCTAACTCTGGGATGCATTTGTAACTGAACTTTGTTATCATTGTAACTGATATGTAATCATTTCCTAGTAGTGTAGTGTGCAGTCTGGCTTTATACTCTCTTATTTCACACTTCTAGTAAGTTTTGTTACCATATTTTCTAATAAGGCGATGTATGTATTTATCATCTACTATCTTAAGACCACTATGTCTACTCATCACTCTTCAGACCATTATGAGAGCTAGCCAAGATTTATATAATATAAAAATGGAAACTTTGCCAATGGAGAAATGAAACCAAACTGTCAATGAGTTATTTTATTTTTCATGGCAAAATTGCCTTATAGCCAATTATTACAGGGCAAAAATGTTGGTGGCAAAGATGTCTTTGGCAAAGATGCTTATGGCAAAAAATACTGGACATAATTGAGATGATCTGCCTGGTGGTTCAATCTTTGCATATATGCTTAATTATTTCTTTTTCTTTTCTTTTCTTTCTTTCTTTCTTTCTTTCTTTCTTTCTTTCTTTCTTTCTTCTGAAAGAGAGAGAGAGGGCATGTGTGCGTGTGTGGGTGGGGAAGGAGCAAAGACAGAAGGAGAGAGAATCTTAAGCAGGCTCTAGGCCCAGTGCTGAGCCCAATGCAGGGCTCAAACTCACCAATGGTGAGATCATGACCTGAGCCGAAATCGAGAATCTGACATTTAACCGACTGAGCCCCCCAGCACCCCAATTTCTAAAGATAGAGTTCTGAAATTTAAATTGCTCCCCAAGAGATATGTGCATTTCTAAAGCCTTTGAGTGTGCTAGGTATTTACTGTTTTTACATCTTAACTGTGTACTCTAAGAAGTTAATTTAGCTTATTTTCTAGGGTGGGACACTACTTCAAACTTTTTTCATGTCAAGATCTGCCTCATCTTCCAAAATGGGGAGTTCCCAACACTAGCCTTGTGGGAGTGGAAGCATGATCTACCTCCTTCCAAAAACTGGAGGGAGTGATTTATCAGCTTTCTTTTCTCCACCTTTATATCCCCTCCTTTTTTTTTTTTTTTTTTTTTTTTTAAGAGGTAGAATTCAGCCTAAGGGTTCCATTGGATTGGAATTGGAAAGATGTATCTGTTCTAGGTCACTCTTGGTTCCAGATTGGAACTTATCTCATCTCTTAAAACAGCATTCTTAAGGTAAACTCTTATCTAACGGCTAATTTAAGATATCTTAACCAATTTAACAAAGCAAAATGAAATCTCCACAAGTCTATGCAACTATTAGCAATAAAAATGGCTATTTCAGAAAATAATAATGACCCTTTCTCACTCCCAGCCATCTTGGCTGCTGCTCTCGGTTGGGGCCATCCCACACCTAAAGCAGGAAGATGGTGGCCACCAAGAAGACAAAAAGTCAGTGGAGGTGATTAACTCTAGGCTTCAATTCATTATGGAAAGTGGAAAGTATGTGCTGGGGTACAAGCAGACTCTGAATAGTCAGACATGGCAAAGCGAAACTGGTCATCCTCACTAACAACTGCCCGGCCTTGAGGAAATCTGAAATAGAATATTATGCCATGTTGGCCACAAATACAGTAGGAATAATGTTGAATTGGGCACAACATGTGGGAAATACTACAGAGTATGCACACTGGCTATCATTGATCCAGGTGATTGTATTATCATTAGAAGCATGCCAGAACAGTCTGGTGGAAAGTAAATCCTGTAAAATTTTTCTTTAATAAAACCAGCCAGAGCTTGTTTTTTTCAAAAAAAAAAAAAAAAAAAAAGTGAACTGAACTTGCAATGGACAGTTATTTTGGTGGTAAGATTAATGTGAATTCTGATAGCTGAGTAGATTGCCCATCTAATTTGTGTTCATTTCCCTTTGAACACAGGACAGCTTTCACAGAAAGTCTTGCGACACAAAGAAAATCCAGCACAGGGGACAGCACACACACATACCCCACCACTCATACTCCTCTTTCTGTTTTTCTTGCTATTGCTACTATCATCCCACCATCATCAAAGTCTAGCAATGCTTTTAAAATAGGTAATGGGGTCATTATGGCTGATCAGTGCATTTTCTAGGTTAAAAAGCAAAGGAAATATAAAAATGAATTTTCAAAATCTGTAGTGGTTTATACTGTTTTAAATTTCATAGAGGAGTTTCACATAACTCTTTTGATCTTATAATATTCCTGTTAAATAGGTATCAAGACCCCCTTTCACAGATAACAAAACTGAGGTGGATGGAGACTTAAAAATTCCTCAGGACAAAGTTTAAGGTTATCCTCCATTTCAGTACTCTCCCCTTCCTGCAGATTCTATGCTCAGGGATCTCATCTTACTGAAATTGTTCTTCATCTGAGGAGGAAGCAATAAGATGAACTGATCACTCTCTGGGATCAGGAATTTTATGTTTCTTCTTATAAAGCCCTGACATTCTGCTTTCCATCAGGATCATGGACTATTTGAGCAGGCTCCTGAACCAGACCTACATGACGGAGAGAAGCAAATGGTTCTGAGTTTCCTTTCCCTAGGACTAAACTCATGGTCACAGAAATACAGAATAAAATGTTCCAGTAAAACTAGTTTCCACCGTAGGTCACCTTACATTCAGCTAACTGGGGATTACTTTTGAGATAAATAAGTGTAATTAGAACTCTGTAAAACACTTCTGTAAAGTCTTAAATGATTCCTACCAGAGAGCTCTGTTTTCCCTCAAGTAGCTAGAAGCACTAATTTGCTTAAGTTGAGAATTGGTGTCCAGAATGAAACATCTATTTCTGTCTGAGAATAGAGAAAATATCAGAAGTTTCCTTTTAAAGTGGCCAGGTTTAGGGGCACCTGGGTGACTCAGTAGATTAAGTGTCCAACTTGAGCTCAGGTTGTGATGTTACAGTTCACGAGTTTGAGCTCTGCACTGGGCTCTGTGCTGACAGCTCAGAGCTTGGAGCCTGCTTCAGATTCTGTCTCCCTCTTTCTCTAACCCTCGCCTGCTCACACTCTGTCTCTCTGTCTCTCAAAAATAAACAAACATTAAAAAAAACAATTTAAAAAAATAAAGTGGCCAGGTTTACAACTTAAGGTATCTGAGAAATGTGAAGAATTTAACATGGTTTATAATCAAGAAGTGTAACCAGATTGGATTCCAAATTTGTTTTGGGGGAATATGTTCCTATTTTTCCATAAAGAGCTTATATTTAGTGGTTAGGTTCCAGAGTCATCCCTAAAACCTATCAAAACTACATTGACTCTAAAATGGCACTTGGAATTTCTTAAAGATTTCATCCTCATTCTAATCCCTATGGAAACCTTGAGCATATTAGAGAGATGGGAAATTGAGACTTGAGACCCACTGGACCCTGAGGAGGACTGTGGGTGGAGGTGGGCCCTTTGGGGTTTAGTAGCTCTCAAATGAGCATTAGAGAGTTATGCTACATCTGGGACATGACCCAGAAGAAAGAACCATCAAAAACAACAATAGCTGTTTGTAAGTTTGAGTCCCAAGTGTCAAATTAACAGTTAACGATTGAAGAGCTAAGGTTTCTTTCTAATTAAATTAAATTACATTTGTATTTCCTATGAAAGGGACTCTTGTATTTCTTTTGCACATTAGTCATCAGAATTTATGTTGAACATATAGCTGCTGCCTAGAAATACTTGCTTCGTGAGTTGAATAAGGAGATTAACTAAGATGACTAGCGTGTCTTGCTATGCTGGGTCTTCGCAAAGATAAATTTGAAAGCAAGTGGAAATGATAGCAAGGGGTTTCTCTAAGATCTGAGAGGCAGAACAAGAGTGGAAAAATGAATTATTAATGAGAATTCACACAAAAGAGTAAAGGGAATCAATCCACAGAGAAAGATTTACCCCTAACGAGATAGGAGAGCTTTGAGCATATTACCTAACCTCAAAGTCCTCATCTATAAAATGTGAATAAAAATAGGTACTATCATATTAGATTATTATGAGGATTAAATAGGACAATGCATATAGAGTAATTAGAGGAGTGCCTGGCAAATGGGAATTGGAAGAACCTAGAATGGCTGTCAGGTGCATCTATACAGTTGGTTAAAACTCTAGGGGACCCAGAAACAACAGAAGCTTCTTAGACATAAAGGGGCCATGGGACACCTACAACATATATCAGTCTTGGACATATCATTGTGAACTAATTAAGCACCAGCTAAGATACCCATCCCATTCTAGGGGCCACGGCAATATGTAAGATCTTGAAACTGTGTAGTCTGGTTTGGAAATGACCATTTCAGTGTGTTTTGAAATGACCAGTGTTAATTTTCCTAATGGTCCAGAGATATTAGGACATGAAATAGAAGTTGAGCTGAATAATAAAAGAGTCGTATTTCACAAGCCACTTCACCTGATATTATTAGGGAACAAAGGATATATACAAACGTCAAAGGGAAGAGCAGGGATTCAGGCACAAGGTAATTGAGAATTTTGCGTTAGACATATTTTATTGTTCTAGTGGCCACCCATAATTTCCAGAGAAGGACCCCACAGGGAGAAGTCTGACTGTACGAAAGCTAGGGAACTGGTTTTAAAACCTCCTTTGTATAATACCGTATATCAGATTGAGACATCAATTGCTCTACATGAAAAAACAAACTTCAAGAGTGGTTGTGCCTATAAGCAGGGAGAGGTAATAGCATTAAGGAGCTTGTTTAACCCACTTAGGAGAACCCACTTTTCCTCAAGTCTTTTATTTATTTTTTCTCAGTATTTTTGAGATATAATTGACATACATCATTGTTTAAGGTGTACAGCGTGATGGTTAGACTTACACACATTGTGAAATGATCACACAATAAGTTTAGTTAGCATTCATCATCTCATATAGATGTAATAAAAAGCAAAAATATAAAAATAAAAATATTTTTTCCTTGTGATGAGTCCTCTTAAGATTTACTCTCTTTAAAACTTTTATATGCATCATACAGGGTGTTAACTATAGTCATCATGTTGTACATTACATTCCTAGTACTTATGATCTTATAACTGAAAGTTTCTACTTTTTGACCACCTTCCTCCAATTCCCCTCTCCTCCCTCTCTGCCTCTGGTAACCACAAGTCTGATCTCTTTTTCTTTTCTTTTTTTTTTTTTTTTAATTTTTTAATGTTTATTTTTGAGAGAGAGAGAGACAGAGAGCAAGGGAGGGTCAGAGAGAGAGGGAGACACAGAACCCAAAGCAGGCTCCAGGCTCTGAACTGTCAACACAGAGCCCGATGCGGGGCTGGAACCCACTAACTGCAAGACCATGACCTGAGCCAAAGTCGGACACTTAACCAACTGAGCCACCCAGGTGCCCCCTCTGATCTCTTTTTCTATGAGGTCTTTTTTTTTTTTTTTTTTTTAATGTTTATTTATTTATTTTGAGAGAGAAGGAGGGAGGGAGAACACAAGTGGGGGAGGAGCAGAGAGAGAGGGAGAGAGGGAGAGAGAGAATCCCAAGCAGGCTCTGTGCTGTCTGTGCAAAGCCCAATATGGGGCCTGATCCCATGAACCGAGAGATCATGACCTGAGCCAAAATCAAGACCTGGATGTTTAACCAACTGAGCCACCCGGGCACCCCCTGGCCTTTTTTTTAAAGATTGTACATGTGAGATCATACAGTGTTTGTCTTTCTCTGACTTTTTTATAGATGTTTTTATTTATTTTTGAGAGACACAGAGACAGAGTGTGAGTGGAGGAGGGCAGGGAGAGAGGGAGACACAGAATCTGAAGCAGGCTCCAGGCTCTGAGCTGTCAGCACAGAGCCCGACATGGGGCTGGAACTCACGAACTATGATATCATGACTTGAGCTGAAGTCACACACTTAACTGACTGAGCCACCCAGGCTTCCTGTTTCTCCGACTTATTTCACTTAGCATAATGCCCTCTAGGTCCATCTGTATCTGTCACAAATGGTAGGATTTCTCAGTTTTTATGGCTGAATAATATTCCATTGTATATTTATACCACAACTTTTTTTTTATCTATTCATCTGTTCATGAACTCTTAAGTTGTTTCCATGTCCCCAAACCATTTAGAACAATGACCTGTACTTGACCACACTTTCTTAGAATGGCTAGTAAAACTACATTTCTTTACAAGTATACTGACATTCACATTTACCCACCAAGTCTAACTCTGGTCTTCTTTTCATTTATTTGAAAGCAGATCAAGTCTTGCTACAATTTCTGAAAAAGACCACAGTGCTCTGACCACAGTAATGACATTCCAAGAGGAGGGGTAAGAAAGGAGAGGCAAAGCAACTGCCTGAGGTGGATCGCTAACATTGGGGAAGGGTGGAATGTGGGAAATCACTATCATAAAAGATCACATTTGAAAAGAGGTTCAGGAAAATTCACAGTCTGGAGATACCTATTTTACAGTGTAAAAACTCACCAGCTCACTGTGTCAGACATCGTCTCTTGGCACTCATCATTCATTTTCACCACCTTCCATAGATAACCCATTCCCATTCTGCAATATTACAGGAGATGGAAGGCTTAAAACTACATTTCTTACTTTTCTTTCTTTTTTTTTTTAAGTTTTATTTATTCATTTTGAGAGAGAGAGGGAGAGAGAGAGAGACAGCAGGGGGCGGGGCAGAGAGAGGAAGACAGAGGATTCCAAGCAGGCCCTGAAACCAATGCGGGGCTTGATCTCATGAACCATGAGATCATGACCTGAGCTGAAATCAAGAGTCGGACACTTAACTGACTGAGACACCCAGGCACCCCTTCCTTTTCATCATACACAAAAATCAATACCAGATGAATTGTAAATCTAAATGTGAACAGTAAAACAATAAAGTTTTCACAAAAACACATAGGAAAATACTAGAGTGATCTTGGAGTCAGCAAAGATTCTTAAATTGGATACATACAAAATAAATGATCCATAAAAGAAAACATCTGGTAAACTGAACTACATCAACATTATGAATGTCTTCATCAAAAGACACTACTGAAGGGATGGAAAAAACAAGCCATGGAGTGACAAAAGGAGTTCAACAAAGGACTCCTAGAATAAAGAACTACAAAGAAGAAGAAAAAGTCAGACAAGCCAATAAGAAATTGGGTGAAAAACAAGCATTTCATAGAAGAAGACACCCATATGGCCCATAAACATATGAAAAGGTGCTTCACTTGTTAGCCATCAAGAAAATAAAAACCAAAACCACAATACAATTTCAATACATTGCATTAGACTTTCAACAGAATAGCTAAAATGTAAAAGAAGAAAACACAAAGTTTTGGTGAGGATATGGCATATCTATCACTTTGGAAAATTGTTTGCCAGTGTCCAATCAAGCTAAACATACGCATCCCCCATAACCCAGAAATCCCACTCTTATATATCTACCTTAAGTGTATACATATATTCACCAGTGTTCATAACAACACTATTTGTAATAATCCGCAAATAGAAATGACCCAAATGTCCATGTGCAGTAAAATGTACAACCAATGTTATAGTTATCCAAAAGAATGCAATATAGCAATAAAAATGAAGATGCTATCACTATATACAATGTATGAATCACACAATTATAATGTTGAGTGAAAAAAGCCAGTCATAAAAGAGTGCATACTGCATCATCCCATTTTGTCTAAGGCTCGAAAACAGGCAAAATTGCTCTATGGTGTGAGAGACCAAGATTGCAGCTACCTTCTGGAAATATAATGCCCAGAAACGAGTATGAGGAAGGCTTTCTGGTGTGTAAGTGATTTCTGTTGTCCAATCTGGGTTATAGTTACATGGGTACATCTGCTTTATAAAAATTCATCAAGCTGTACCTGATTGTGATTTGTGCATTTTTCTGTAATTATGTTATACTTCAATAAAAATTGACTTTGAAGGAGTGCTTGGGTAGCTCAGGCAGTTAAGCGTCTGACTCTCGATCTCAGCTCAGGTCTTGATCTCTGGGTCGTGAGTTCAAGTCCCACGTTGGACTCCATGCTGGGTGTAGAGCCTACTTTAAAAAATTGACTTTAGAAAACCCCAACAACGTTTCTTAGACTTCCCTGCTAATGGGATTCTGTATACAATTTACATTTTGCCAATCAGGTATAATGATGTGAGACTGGAAGGTAAAAGCAAAATGGAAGCTATTTTCCCTGCCTGTTAGTTTTCCTTTGTTAGTTTTTGATGAGCATGCTACATGAGGCGTGATTTTCAATGATCAGACTTTCTGCGCCTCTGCAGTGACACCAATTCTATTGGTGAGAAGTGGCTATGATGCCAGCTGTGTGGTCTCCATAGGTTCCTGATCTCTATCTAGGTTGTTGCTGTGTGGTCTGACTTGGAAGCGGAAAGGCAGCCCTCTTAGCCTCTGTTTTTCCAGCCTATCTGTTTTGTAAGCATCTAATTCCTTGTATTCAATACCTAGAGTGGTGTCTGCGCCGAACCCCTGTTGATACATGAACTCATAACACAGCTGATAGGCAATGTAGGGTCCAGGTTGGTTTTAAAGATGTTTGAAAAACGAAATTTCCTTGGCAATCCTACCACCTAGGATCATCATTATCATAGGATCTGCTTTATTTTTTTAAGTGTTTGTTTATTTTTGAGAAAGAGAAAGAGCGTGAATGGGGGAGGGTAAGAAAGAGGGGGGACAGAGGATCCGAAGCAGGCTCTGTGCTGAGAGCAGAGAGCCCAGTGTGGGGCTCAAATTTATGAATCATGTGATCATTACCTGAGCTGAAGTCAGACGCTTAATTGAGCCACCCAGGCGCCCCATAAGATCTGCTTTAGAGCTAACCTAAATCCATTCTGATGCCTTGATATGCTGCTTTATGCTGCCATTCGAAAATGATTCTTAAGGTATCCTTTGTCCCCTTTCCACAAGCTAAATAATGCCAGTTCTTTGAACTTTTCTTTGTACATTCTGCAGCTCTTTCCAGTGGTGGCTATTTGAATTAAGTATTCATATAAGGACTGCCTATTCTGGTAGAATGAGCTGTTGTTTTCTTTTTCTTTCTTTTTTAAAAATTGAAGTATAATTTATATACACTATATTAGTTTTAGGCATACAGTATAATGATTTACTAGTTGTATATATTGTGAAAGTGTCACCACAATAATTCTAGTTAACATCTGTCACCATACACAGTTACAGATTTTTTTTCTTGTAATGAGAACTTTCAAGATTTACTCTCTTAGCAAATTTCAAATATGCAATACAATATTAACTATAGATAATGCTGTACATTATATCCCCCTGATTTACTTATTTTATAGCTGGAAGTCTGTACCTTTTGATTCCCTTCACCTATTTCCCTTCTCATATCCCCCATCTCTGTGTTCTTCTATCTCAAGATTGCTTTGGCTATTCAGGGTCTTTTGTGTTTCCACACAAATTGGAGAATTGTTTGTTCTATTTCTGTGAAAAATGCCATTGGAATTTTGATAGGGATTGCATTGAATCTGTAGATTGCTTTGGGTAATATGGACATTTTAACAATATTAATCTTCTCATCCATAGGCATAGCATATCTTTCTATTTATTTGTGTCTTATTAAATTTCTTTCATCAGTGTCTTACAGTTTTCAGTGTACAGGTCCTTCACCTCCTTGGTTAAATTTATTCCTAATTGTTTTCCTCTTTTTGATGCAATTGTAAATGGGATTGTTTTTTAAATTTCTCTTTCTGTTACTTTGTTATTAGCGTACATAAATGCAACAAATTTCTGGATACTGATTTTGTATCCTGAAACTTCAATGACTTCATTTATTAGCTCTAACAGGTTTTTTGGTGGCATCTTAGGGTTTTCTATATATAGTATCATGTCTTCTGCAAATAGTGATGGTTTTACTCTTCCTTTCCAACTTGGATGTCCTTTCTTCTTCTTGACTAATTACTCTGGTGAGGATTTCCAGTACTATGTTGAATGAAAGTGGTGAGAATGGGCATTCTTGTATTGTTCCTGATCTTAGAAAAAAAACTTTCCTCTTTTCACTGGTGAATATGATGTTAGCTGTGGGCTTGCCATGTATGATGTTTATCATGTTGAGGGATATTCCTTTATACTCACTTTACTGAGATTTTTTTTAGAATTTTTATCACAAATGGATGCTGAATTTTGCCAAATGCTTTTCTGCATATATTGACATGATCATATGATTTTTCCCTTCATTTTAAAAAAAGGTTTTATTTAAATTCCAGTTAGTTAACACACAGTGTAATATTAGTTTCAGGTGTATAATATAGTAATTCATTACTTCCATATAACATCTGGTGTTCATCGCAAACATGCTCTTTAATCCCCATCACCTATTTAACACATCCCCCCACCCACCTCCCCTCTGGTTCTCTATAATTAAGAGTCTATTTCTTCTTGGGCACCTGGGTGGCTCAGTCAGTTAAGCATCTGACTTAGGCTCAGATCACGACCTCACTGTTCGAGCCCCATGTTGGATTCTGTGCCAACATCTCAGAGCCAGCAGCTTGCTTCAGATTCTGTGCCTCCCTCTCTCTCTGCCCGTCCCCCACTTATTCTCTTTCTGTCTCTCTCTCAAAAAATGAATAAACGTTCAAAAAAATAAAACAAAAAGTGTCTGTTTCTTCTCCTTCATTTTTTAAATGTAATGTATCTTGCTGATTGATTTTGGGATGTTAAACCATCCTTGTATCCTGGAATAAATCCCACTTGATCATGGTGTATGATCCTTTTAATGTATTGTTGAATTTAATTTGTTAATATTTTCATGAAGATTTTTGCATTTATGTCCATCAGGGATATTGACCTCTAATTTTCCTTGTGAGACCCAGGAATGTAAGCCCCCCTGGCATCTAGATCCAGACAATCAAAGGGTGTCCCCTGGGTGGTAGCTGCAAAAACCAGGTCACTGGATATAAAAACTGGGGCATCAGATGTATGTAGTATCTCCCTGCTGGGAGATACTGGCACTCTGGAGAATGGCAGAGGGAGAGTGCCAAGTGGTGCTCACTGGTTGGAGCAGGGCAGATGGAAAATGCAAAGATGGCACCTGCCAAAAAAAGGGCAAGCAAAGAAAATAAAAAAGAAATAGAAAAAAAAAAGGAAAGAAAAAAAAAAAAGATGGCACCACTGGTTTTAGCAAGGTAGAGGGAGAGCGTGCAAGATGGCACTTGCCTCCAACCATGGAGAGTAACCCAGAAGGCCCCTGTCCCTTAGACCAGTGCTTTAAAATTAGGAAATAAGTCTCTTTCACATAAAGTCTGGGCCCTTTTTAACGGGCTGTTTCTGCCATGGGCCCTGGGAAGGGAAGCCTGCATGTAGGGCCTTTAATAGATGTTTCTTAGTTTACCACAGATCCATGGGCCTCCTGAGCATGAACCCCAGTGGTCTTCAAAGCCAGGTGTTTTGGACGCTCATCTCTCAGGTGCCGTCTAAAAGGTCGGAGTGCCTCTTGTGGGGTTTGAACTCTTTGCTCCTCAGGGAGAAGCTCTGGGTTTTAGTTCACTCCCAGTTGTGGGTTGCTATAGCAGGGATGGGGTTTATGGCAAGATTGTGTTTCAGCCTTTCCTAACCCCCTTTGATGTGGTTTCCCTCTTGTTTGCCTGATGTGAAGGGGTTGCTCTGCCAATTTTTCCATATACAGCTGTAGATTTGGTGTGTCCCTGGGAAGAGGTGGGTTCAGGATCTTCTTATGTCATCACCTTGAACTGGAACTAGCTGTCCCTTTCTTTTGGTTATACTCTCAGGTTCATTCTTGCTTATCGGACCAAAGTCTTACACTGCTGACTCAAGTTTAGGTTCTGGTCTATAGTAAGTTACTGCTAGCCAAAATTTTCCATGGATTGATACAGACTTGTAGAAGGTTGAAAAATAAAACCTGTCAACCTTAAGCAAGAGTGTTTTTCTGGCTTTCCAATACAGAACAATATCCAACATAACCACTTATAAACAATGAGAATCAGGAGTCTAAAGAAAAATTAGCTAACAGGCAAAGACGGATTATTTAATTGTGGATTCATACATTTAGAAGGGACCTTAGAAATAGTCTGTATATACTAGGAAACTGAAGCTCAGATATGTATTCAGGCTTCTAGTCAGTGCTTATTCTGAATACTCTTGTGACTCAGAGTGTAGTCCTCAGACCAGCAGCATCAGCACCATCTGGGAGCTTGTTAGAAATGCGGAATCTCAGGCCTGAAGCCCCACCAAATAAGAATCTGCATTTTAATAAGACCCCCATGTAATTTGTGTGCATGTGAGTATTTGAGAAGATACTGTATAGGCAAAGACACCCCAGATTTTTGTCCTGCTATTTAAAATCTTGCCTAAATCATATTACATACAAAATGTGATCTCTTTTGGGCAAGACCTGTATTATTACAGGTCCTGGTCCAATACATTATTTGAAAAGCTGGATTAAATAAAAAGAAAAACTAATGATCTCTGGAAAAAGAGGCATCTATTTGAGCTGTGCTTGTTTTTAATGTACCCATTCAGATTTTAATTCCCTAGAAAAATTAATAGCCTATTTGGTGGTAGCATGTCCTGCAAAAAATAAGTGCAATAAAATGAAAGTATTTAAATGGATATTTAAACTATGCAGTCATCAGTGATTTAGTTTTCAATTACACAAAGGTAATTACGCTAGAATCCACCTCATTCACCCTTCCGTGAGAAAATGCTGGAGTGTTGTAATAAGCTGATGCTTTCAGGCAATGACTGATCTCCACTCCTTGTTGGCCAGGATCTGAATTCATTTACTTTAAACAGTTTAGGGTGTATGCTAGGAATATAAATGATGGAAACACCCTTTGTGACCCTTCTTACAAAGAAAGTCACATTACTAGTAAGGGGGCATGTGAGGCCACAGGCCCAGCCTCTCAGATTGGGAAGGGCTCACACAGCATGCAGATTGGGTCCACGAGAGAAAGGTGGGACTGTGGTAAAGAGGGCTGCATTGCTGGGCTTTTCTAACAGTGGTTCTTAAAGTTCATGTGTGGAGGAGGGTTTCTGGGGTGCTGGTAATGTTCTGTTTCTTGATCTGGGTGCTGGTTACATGGGTGTGTTCAGCTTATGAAAAGTTGCTGAGCTGTTCACTTGTAATAAAAATAATTTTCTAGGGGCGTCTGGGCGGCTCAGTCGGTTGAGCGACCGACTTCGGTTCAGGTCATGGTCTCACGGTTTGTTAGTTCGAGCCCCACGTCGGGCTCTGTGCTGACAGCTCAGAGCCTGGAGCCTGCTTTGGATTCTGTGTCTCCCTTTTTCTCTCTGCCCCTCCCCTGCTCATGCTCTGTCTCTCTATGTCTCAGAAATAAATAAACATTAAAAAAATTTTTTGAAAAAAATAATTTTCTAAGTGTGTGTTATACTGCAATAAAAAATTTTAAAGAGCTGAAAGTTAGGGGCACTGAGGCAGCTCAGTTGGTTAAGCATCCAACTCTCAATTTTGGCTCAGGTTGCAGTCATGAAATGGAGCCCCACGTCGTCAAGTCCCATTGTCAGCACAGAGCCTGCTTGGGATTCTCTCTCCTCTTCCCTCTGCCCCTCCCCTCAAAAATAAATGAATAAATAAAGTGCAGAAAGTTAGAGTTGCATAAGAGTAACTTTCTGTCCTCTCTCCCTCCTATTCAGATGCAGCTAGTCTGTGTCCCTTACTTTGAGAAATACTGCTTAGGGCAATCTAGGGGGCTACAATCAGGGAAAACTAATGAGCAAGCTTCATTAAGCCACCATATTCATAGAGGGGGACAAGTAAAATGAAACAAATAATAATGCATAACGCAAGGTGCACTATGTTCTAGGTGGTATGTAAATATATTCTTTTGGTCTTCATAACATCCTTGAGAAGATGATATTATCTTCATTTCACAGATGAGGCAAATGGTGTTCACAAGAGGCGGGGCCAAAAGTCCATGGCAGATTTATCAGGACGAAAGTTTATTATCTTATTTCCACTAATGCCACTACCAGGCAGCTTGAAGGAGCAAATAAGTCACAAGGACAGTCTGAGGGAAGTGAGAGTGGACAGAGAAGGAACACAGGACTCTTTGACAAAGTAGGAGATAGTCATTAAGTAGGCATCCCTGATCATTTTAGAATCTTCTGGGAAATAGATGGCTACCTCTCAGAGGCCAAACCCATGGGACCTCCAACCTCCTGGAGAGAATCCTGGACTGTATCCCAAACTTGGTTGAATATCAGTATCACCTTGGTAAGGTTTGAAACATACAGATTCACCAGCTCTACCCTAAAGTTCCAGATTCAGTACCTTTGCAGCAAAGCCTGAAGACTCTTTAAAAACCACCCCAGGAAATTCTGATGATCAGCTAGGCTTAGGAACCACTACTACAGTTATGCCGACTACATGAAAGAGTAGTAGTCAGACCTGGACTGACCTTGGTAGTTGTTCATCACAAGCCAACCAGGGGAGAGCAAAGGGCACATATGGGGCGCCCTCAAATTGTGTAACTACAACCAGATGTCAGGCCAAGAAACAAAGCAGAATAAAAGGAAACTTGCTATTGTGAGAGGGAAACTCGTGACTAGTTTACGTCTGCAGATAAAAAGCCTGTTCCTGTTGTGTCTTAGGCATTTACACTGAACTAGAGTTTTTCCTCTGCCTTGTTCATAAGGAGAGCATCTAAGGGTTAACTTTTTAAAAAAAAATTTACCTGTTGAAAAATTAAGATACAATTGACATAGCACTTAATAGTTTTTAAAAAGATTATATGAGGATTTTAAAAAGTATTATAAAAAGGAGTCAAAAGGTACAAACTTCCAGTTATAAAATAAATTAGTCATGGGGATACAATGCACAGCATGGAGATTATAGTTAAAACTGTAAAAAAAAATGTAAACAGTAAGGAAACTTAATATCTCACATCTCAATATGAAATCCTTGGTCTAGGCTGTTTTTATTTTAGAAGTTTGAGGAATTGAACAGAGCAAAAATGGACTTTGCAAAATTTAAGGAGACAGTATTGCAAAGGAAACAAGATCCAAGGGCACCCTCTTCCATCCCCATCAACCTGAACTGGTTTATTCTAGATTTAAACGAGGACCTTGAACAACCTAGACTTCCATTTGACCCTACTGTTAAGTGGTAAAAGTACAAGGTGATTATGTACAGTCAATAACTTCCCTATTTCATCTGTCAACTAGAATAAATAGCTAAAACTGATAAGTTGATAAAGTACTTTTTTTTTTTTTATTGGAGAGTTAATAACTTACTCTGAAGTAGACTTTAATTACTGGACCTTGCTAACCACTGACATATGAATTAATTACCTTAAATCATCGCCAAGTTTAATCCCTGAGCAAGTTTAAAGGAGAACTTCACAGTACTCAAACCTAGAGGAAATATTTATGATATAAATGATAGAAAACAATTCAATCCATTATTCATCAGTATAAATGGGAACAAAATACAGTAAACAATAACATAAGCCTAGAATTGAAGCTAACTGGGTTTAAGAAAACCATCTCAATCCAAAAATGTTCTCATCCCAAACCCTGTCTCATTGGAGGAAACAACTCTAGTTGTTCACGTAGGAGAGTAGAGGCCCATGTTTAATTTCTTCCAACATATGAAAGTGTGGGAAAGGGACGCCTGGGTGGCTCAGTTGGTTGAGCATCTGACTTTGGCTCAGGTCATGAGTTCAAGCCCCACATTGGGCTCTGTGCTGACAGCATGGAGCCTGGAACCTACTTCGAGTTCTGTGTCTCCCTCTCTCTCTCTCTGCCCCTACCCTGCTCTCTCTCTCTCTCTCTCTCTCTCTCTCTCTCTCACACACACACACACACACACACACACACACACACACACACACAAATAAACATTTAAAAAAAAGTGTGGGGAAGAGATCTTTGAGCCAAGAAATATATTCTGGCCCCAAACACTAGAGAGATGATCAATCTCCATGAATTTTGTAAATGGTTAATATTACTCTTCTGGATATAAGAAAAACGAGGACAAAAAGGAGAAAATAAGATCCTTAGTGTGTCCTCAGTTTCCAGGTTTAAAAGATCTCTGTTTCCTGTCTGGGTAAAATGCCTCTAAAGAGAAAGAATGTTTTAGCTGCAAGTAGACTTTTCTAAATAGCTCTAGGGGAGCGAAAACAATTGTTAAAGTAGTTTCTTTCTTTCTTTTTAAAGAGATTTTATTTTTAAGTAATCTCTACACCCAACATGGGGCTTAAACTCAGAATGCCAGGATCCAGAGTCACATGCTCCACCAACTGAGCCAGCCAGGCACCTCCCAGGTAGTTTTTAGTGCAAACCTTCTGATGTAAAAGAGTCATAGAAATCTGAGATATGACCTATTGCATATCTCCTTAGAAAAGAAATTATAGATCTCAGAAAAGGGGTATTTTAAAAACTCATACATCCTCATACTTAGGGTCAATTGATTTTTGTCAAGGGTTCCAAGATAATCCAATGGGGAAAGAACAGTCTTTTCAACAAATGGTTTGGGATAACTGAATATTATATGCAAAAAAGAAAGTTGGACCTTTACCTCCTCTCAAATATGAAAATTAACACAAAATGGAGCAAAGATCAAAATGTAAGATCTAAAACTCTAAAACTTTAGCAGAAAGCATAGGTATAAATCTTTGCGACTTTAGATTAGTCAACAGTTGGTTAGATATGACACCAAAAGCACAAGCAACAAAAGAAAGCATAGATAAATTTGACTTTATCAAAATTAAAAAACTGTGTTTCAAGGGACACCAACAAGAAATTTACAGAATGGGAGAAAATATTTGTAAATCATGTATCTGACATGAGGTTTGTATCTAGAATACATTAAGAATTTTTACAATTCAATAATAAGAAGACAAACCAATTTAAAAATGGGCAAAACATGGGGCACCTGGGTGGCTCAGTATGTTAAGCATCTGACTCTTGATTTCAGCTCAGGTCATGATCTCATGGTTTGTGAGTTTGAGCCCCGCGTTGGGCTCTATGCTGACAGTGCAGAACCTGCTTAGGATTCTATCTCTCCCTCTCTCTTTGCTCCTCCCCTGCTCTCTCCCTCTCAAAATAAGTAAATAAATAAACATTTAAAAAATGGGCAAAAGATCTGAATAGAAATTTGTCCAAAGAAGATATATAAATGGTCAATAAGCATATGAAAAGATGCACAATATCATTAACCTTCAGGAAAATGGCAGTAAAAATCACAATGAGATACCACTTCATACCCACTAAAATGGCTAGAATAAAAAAGACAGCTAATAACAAGTGTTGATGAGGAAGTACAGAATTTGGAACCCTCATACATTGCTAGAGGGAATGTAAAATGATGCAGCCACTTAGGAAAACAATCTGGCAGTTTCTCAAAAGGCTAAAACACTGAGTTGCCATATGATCCAGCAATTCCCTTTTTAGGTATAAAACCCAACATAAATGAGAACATATGTCCGTATGAAACTGGCCTACAAATGTTCACAGTAGCATTATTCATAACATCTAAAAAGTGGAAACGGCCCAAATTCCATCAGCTGATAAATGGAAAAATTAAATGTGTTATATCCATACAATGGAATATTATTTGGCAATAAAAAGGAAGTGCCGATACATGCTGAAGCACGGGTGCACCTTGAAAACATTATGCTAAGTGAAAGAAGCTAGTCATAAAGAACCACATATTATATAATTCCACTTATATGTAATGTCCAGAACTTGCAACTCTAAAGAGACAGGAAATAGATTAGTGGTTGCCTAAGGCTGGGGCAGAGGGTCTTAAACTAGGAGTTACTCCTAATGGGTACTTGTTTTCTTTTGGGTGTCAAGAGAATGTCCTAAAGTTGACTGTGGTGATGACTGCACATACCTGTAAATATACTAAAAACATTCACTGATTCTTTTTACAAAATTTACCCTAAATATGGACATTAGTAAATCAGGGAAAGATACTCTATCAAATGACTTCACTTGATATCAAACATTGGGAAAAGTGCTTAGGGTACCAAAACTTTTTAGAAATACAGACAGGATTTTTAATGGATTTCTATTTTTTACTATCTGGGATACATTTTGGACCTATCATGTCAAATAAACCTAGAATAATAATTTTGAAGAGCTATACTTCACAACAGGTACGTAATATATTGCAGGAGCCAGGACCGCCCCTAAAATTTGTGGGACCAAGGGCAAGAGTACAAATGGAGGTCCATATTCCATATGTCTAACTACATAAAAGTTATAAATAATTTATGTCCTGTTTTCCTAACTTGATAACTTTGTCTCCCTAATGACCTAAAGGCCAAGTGTGAATATATAATTCTTGGACACCTTGGAATTCTGCACCAGGACATGAGGGCATGGGAAGAGCTGAAGCTGCTCCCCTTTTCTTCCCATCCCCAGCTCTGACTGAGAAAGGCCTGCCAGGCATGTGTGCGTGCCCCGGCCCACATATCCATACTCTGTGCATATCCCTGAGGCTTTGCTTGGCCGCCTTCAGGCTGGGGAGTGCATACACTAGTGGTATCCCTGGGGAGGATAAGACTGGAGAAGAGTAGGCAGGCCTTGCAAGTGGACTTGGGGCATTGAGGAATTCTAAGGTGGTCCAAGTTATCCAGACTGCGGTCTAGTAGTGATCAACATGAGTTCTGAGTGGGTACGTCCCCTTGGTCCTAGCCTCCTTGCTCTGTGGTGGGGAGCTCAGCCAGGAAGGGTCAGAGCAGGGCCCTCTAGAAGCTGAAAGGCAGTATCAGCAGGAGCTCCACATTGTGGAATGTGATAATTAGTCTAAGACACGGAATCCTGGCGCATACCTCAGGCCTGCTTCAGCAGGAGGAAGGAGGCCAGATCAAGCTTGTCCAGACAGGGAAGATGGATCATGCCTCACTCACCCTGGAGGGTTCACAGAAGCTTATCAATTCTTGGCAAAACAGAACAACCCAACCTGGGAGAGTCTGCCCAGATTTGAATGCCAGTTTAGTTAATGATTCAAAGAGGCACTCACTTTTCATTTTATGGAGAAAATGTCTGGAAGATTCTGATGTTATTTTTGTAAGGGCCACTGAACTCTCTGTTTGTCCTTCTCCACGTTGTGACTTTTGCTCTCTCACCCACCACTGTTCTCATAGTGCCAAGAACCCATCAGCCCTTGTCTTCCTCTCAGCCCGATATTAGCTTTGATGATTTCTGCAGTGACCCTCATCCCTTTGGCCCTTCATTCATTCCTGTCTTCCTAATCCCTACCCTGGATGAAACCCACCATGTATTTTCTGTATTTGCTCCCAAGCAGAAGATATTACTGGAGAAAATTTAGAAATCTGATCCAAGCTATGTCAGGTGACTGCTCCCAGCTCAGCCCTTATAACTAACAGCGATTCTTTGAATTTTTAATCAAGGTGTGTGCCTTTCTACCACATTCTCCATTGCTCCTTTTCTAAATCTTTCCTACTTCCCTCAAGTGCCAATCCTACCTCTTGCATATCACTCTCCCATCTTGCTTAATGGAAGAAATTAAGATTCTACAACATAAGCCTCCTCTTTCTGTTTCTCTTCCCCTCCCTACTCCCTTCCTCTCTTTCTGCCTTCCTCCTTTCCTCCCTTCCTCCCTCCCTTTTTTTCTCCTTCCTTCTTCCCTTCCTTCCTTTCTTCCTTCCCTTCTTTTGCATTCACCAAAATCTGGAATGCACTCTATATTCCTCTCTTTATTTTCTACCCCAATCAAATTAGTAACCACATCCTGTTGAGCTTCCCTCCTAAACATTTCCTAAACCCATAATCCCCTCCTCATTTTGTCATTTTCTTAATTCAGGCCTTCATCAATTCTTCCTGGCCTCACTCAATTGTCTCCTAAATGGTATACTGATACTAACCTCATCTCTCTCCAATTCATCCTGTAAAATCTCCCCAGAGGGATATTTCCTTAGAGAAGGAAGTAGAGGCTGAGTTGGGGGTGATGGAGCAGGGAGGAAGGGAGAGTCAAAAGGGAGGAAGACCCAACATGTGGAAATCAAAGAGAGACATTGAGCGGACACTAGAAATGCCTGCCATTTAAACCCACTCTGTCTCTTTATAAAATCTTCAGTCAAATCTACATAAATCTACATCGCTCACCTCTGCTTTGTGGGGTTGGCTTATGTTTAGAGAAATACAATGAAGTACCGAGTCCTGAAGCCAGCTGTTATCTGGGTTGCACGTTCAATTTATTCTTCATTCATTCATTCATTCATTCATTCATTTGTTATTTAACAAATATTTAATGAGCACCTACCATGTATCAGACACATGTTAGGGGTTGGAGTGTATACAGTGATCAAGATAGAAACAATCTTTCCTTGAAAGCATTTATAGTCTAGTCAGAGAGCAGAAAAATTAAAAAAAAATTAAAATATGATAAGCGCTATGACCTGACAAAGTTGTGGGAGTACACAGAAGTGACACATCAAAGTCAGGGGTGGGAGGAAGGTCAAGGAGGACTTCTGAGGAGCTGGCATTTAAGCAGAGGAATGCGTAGGAATTAACCAGGCATAGAGAAAAGTTGGAGAAAAACTTACAGAAATGTGAGAAAGTCCAGAGGCAAAAGAGAGCATGGTGAGCCCAGGGAACTGAAAGAAGAGGGAAAATTGTGGGAAATGAACTGGGAGAGGTAAGCTGGGAACGGATCTTAGCTTATAAGTCAAGTTTAAAAGTTGAGATTTTATCCTTAAGGCAATGGGAAGGTACAGACAGGCTTTTAGCAAGTGAATGACCTGATCAGATTTATGATTTTGAAAGAACACGTGATAGGATGATATGTGAAGTATTAATGGAATGTGCTCTCTCCCGCTCATCTTCTTGGGTGCTGGGCTGCCAACCTGTACCCTGACACAAAACCAACACTCACACAAACACACACACCACCACCACCACTACCACCCACCAGACTCATATTAGTAAATTAATTCTTCTGGAGATAATCTGATGCTGAGAGAGACCCAGACTCTACATAATAAAAATGAAATAACAAAGGACTCTCCTCTTAAACTCTGAGATTAAACTGAACTTGAGAGAGCTTTAAATAATCTTCTATTATTTGAGATTATCGCAATTCACACATGTGAGTTAGTGAGTTAGGAACACTTTATACAAATAGATAATTATAAATCGATTTTTCTTATCTGTGCTATGAGTGGAGAAGAAGTAACCTGATATGAAAGGGGATATGCTGGGCAAAAGGAAGAGATGTTTCTGGATTGCTTGCCCGGGTTGTGGGGAATGTGGCTGCCCCTCTGCCACATGTAGATGTGGCTACATCATGTAGATGAAGCTACATGGGGCCTGTATGTACACCCCACCAGCCCATCACCATCCACCAGAGCCAACAGGGTCAAAAACCTAGAGGGAAGGCCACCTGGGTGGCTTAGTCGGTTAAGGGTCCAACTCTTGATCTCAGCTCAGGTCTTGATCTCACAGACATGAGTGCAAGCCCTGCAATGGGCACTGGATGTGAAGCCTACTTAAAAAAAACCCACTTGTATATATGTATATATAAAACAAACAAAACAATCCCCCCCCCCCCAAAAAAAAAACCCTAGAGGGCACACTGGGCCCTTCTGGTGCTCACAGAGTAGGCAACAGTGGCATTAACAACTCATGCCAGTATTCGGACCACCCAGATGAGACTAGATGAAGAGCTTAGACTTCATGACAATATGCAGCCAATCATACATGGACGTCCATCCTCTCTCCACCAGTCAGGGATGATACACAAGTTTCTGGCTGCATCAGTGAGTCTGTGCTCAGCACTCATAGGGGAAATTCAGGAAGAGGTACATGTTTGAAGAGAAAATGAATTCACTTTAAGATGCCAGTAGAACCTACAGGGTGAGCTGACTAAAAGGTAGCTCTTTGGGTTTGAAGCTCAAGGGAAAGGTCTGGGTTAAAAAGATATCCAGGAGCATGTAGGTGGTGTCACAGATGCCCAGGAAAGAGAAAGCACCAAGAACAAGAACATGTCAAATGCTGCATAGGGTCAAATAAAGAGAACTGACAAGTGTCCCTTGAGTTCAGCTACAGGGAGATCACTGGTTATCTTAGAGAAAGCAAATTGGGAGAGTGAATGGAAAGTGAGGAAGTTGAAACAGTGAGTGGAGATAACTTTTCCAAGAAGTTTAGCTGGCAAGGAGAGAGCAGGCTATATAGATGGAGGAGAATGTGGCTTTTCTTTTTTAACCTGAGGAGGAAGGAACCAGTAGAGAGGAAGTTGAATATATAGAAAAGAGTGAGAAGGAATAACTGAGAAATCAGAAGGAGATGGGACCCAGAGCATGGGCCAAGAGATGGGCCCTAGAGGGGGGAGGGCACATCTTTCTTAAAGAGGCAAGGTTGAGGAAAGGGGTGAAGTGGGCAAAGATGCAAGTTGATAGGCTGTCATGGTACACTGAGGCTGCTCCCATCTCATAACTTCTACTTCACCCCCTTGGTAAGTGGAAAACAAAATCACCTGCAGAGAATAGTAAAGAAGGCAACATGGGGGTTTGGAAAGAGAGAGGAATTCTCAAAATAGCTGCTCTGGTGACTCAGAAAGAACGAGCAAGCAGGCCAGGGAAATGTGGTAGGATTGCAGGCAGTACTGAAGTCCCACTTAAGGTTTCTGAACATGAATTTAGGGCAGCCCGATCTGCGTGACCATGTGGTTTTCTCCAGCAGTGTCCAGCAGCCCAGGCAAAAGAATGGCCAAGGCAAACAACTAGATTCAAGTTTTGTCAGGAATATGAAACAAAACAATAATGGAGTAATGGACTGAGGCCATAGGGCTAAGATTAGAAAGCATGGAATATTTTCTGGATAGAGAAGGAAAAGGAGACAGCAAATCGATGACAGATAAAGAGAAAACAGAGTTCTTAGTAAGTTTCAAAAATCAATAGAGTAAAAATAACCAAAGGAGAAGAACTAGAGGAATAGAAAGTCATGGGTTCAGAGGTGCTATGGTTTCTTGATGACCAAGTCTGGAGTGGTCATGGGATTGGGTGACTGAAACAGAGTAGGGAAGGAAACCAGAGATGGAATCAAGGAATTGAAAGAGGTCAACTATGCCTCATGGACATACCAAATGTGCTAGACTGTTAGCAGAATTTGGAATGAAAAGGGATACTGGGGTTCGTTGCTAACGTCTCTAACAAACAAAGGGCATGGCTAGGCAGTCAGTAGATGACAGGTGGGGTAGAGGGTGTGACCTGATAGCTATGCGGTCTGGGTCTCAGAGGGCAGAGAACTGAGACCCCTGGAAATGACAGTGTGTGACAGAAAGAACCCAACTCAGCAGCCTCCACTTGTAAGGGATGCAGGGGAAGCAGTGAGCTTGCAGAGAAAGCCAGGTTAGGGTTAGAAAGCTAAAGAATGTCCAGTGAAGAGGTTAGGAGTATCAGGGTTTTTGTTGATGATGAATGGGATTTCTGAGGTCACAGAAGAGAAGTTTAGGAGGAAAAGGAGGAGTTGGAAGCTGAATCAAGTATGAAGATGATGTTTCATAGAGGTTATAACTCCTCGAAAGGGCTTCCCTCTTGGGCACACATTAAGGATACCAAGGGTCTCAGGAATGGCGGGTTTGGCGGCTGTACAGATGCAACAGAATTAATGGGTCAGGACTCTCAGGATTCATCTTTGTGCTGGGTATGTGACACCTCCAAGAGTCCTGGGTCTCAGAAGGAGTAACCTGGGTCTTGGCTACACGGAAAGTCCCAGAGCTGAGGGCTGTTGGCCTGCAGCTCTGGATGGTGTGGGATGGTGTGGCCCTTGAGATGTATGCAGGCCAGTGACTGGGTCATACTCAATATGCCAACTTCCTTCACTCTCTCATATTCTGCATTACCTCAGTACCTCTCCATCTAGTCCTTTTAGGACTCAGTTTTGTCTCTAAACCTACAGCCCAGGGAAAAGCATTCAGTAGCCTTAGAGCACCAGGAGACTCATCATAACTGATTATAACCTGAAGAATATTAAAAGGTATTCCTTCAAGGAAAGATGTGGTGTTCAGAGTAATTTTCTGGAATGTTTGCTTTCATTAAGAAAGAAGAAAAAGAAGAAGGAGAAGGGGAAGAGGAAGGGGAAAGGGAAGGAGAAGGGGAAGGAGAAGAAGAAGGAGGAGGAGGAGGAGGAGGAAGAATTTAAAAAGGACTCTGATACACTGCAAATAGATTTTTTCTTGGATGTGAATGACAATCTACTTGGCCTCAGGTTGGTTTATTTATGTACTATAGTTATGTTCACTCTCCATGGTGAGAGTTTTTTGTTGTTGTTTGTTTAAAATTTTTTAAATGTTTATTTATTTATTTATTTTTGAGAGAGAGGGAGAGAGAGGGGGAGAGAGAGAGAGGGAGAGAGAGACAGAGTGTGAGCTGGGGAAGGGCCAAGAGAGAGGGAGACACAGAATCTGAAGCAGGCTCCAGGCTCTGAGCTGTTAGCACAGACCTCAACACGGGGTTTGAACTTGTGAACCATGAGATCATGACCTGGGCCAAAGTCAGATGCTCAACCGACTGAGCCACCCAGGTGCCCCTGTTGTTGTTTGTTTAAAGGCACAGGTCACCTTTTAACTTCTATCCAGGTCATTGCACATGAACAATTTAGTGTTCTTTAGTGTACTCTTGAGCCCTTGAAATGCCATGTTTTGAAGGGGCACCTTCCCTGTGTTATGTTTTTTTGTTATCAACATCTTGCTGGTAGACCCCATTGTTAAAAAAAAGAAACAGCAGGCCCAAAATGGAGTCATTTGTGCTAAGCCTACATCACCAAACCAATACTTAATACCTAACCTAACTGCAGTTTCAGCCTCTCCCAGGAATGTAATCTTGAATCAATCAATCTGAAATTTCCTGGTTAGCAGTAGTGAGGTAATCCACCTGGTAGGCCCCTCCCACCCCGCCAAAGAAAGATAAGGTAATCTGCCTTTTCCTCATCCCTGCCCCTACAAAAGCCTTCCATTTTGTATAGCTCCTCAGAGCTCCTTTCTATTTGCTTAAATGGGATGCTGCCCATTCATGAATTGTCGAATAAAGCTAACTTGATCTTTAAATTTACTCAGTTGAATGTGAATGTTGTTTTTTTAACACCATGAGGAATAATGTTTCAAAAAACCTTAGTGGGGCTTTGATGTAAAGTATAAAGGTCTGTTCCACTCCTTTTCTCTTCCATTATTAATTCAACCATAAGTTGCAAGCTTTTAATGAAGTGTTACCTTCTTGCTAACTTCTTAAGCTTCAGTGCAGCATCTGGTGACATGGTGATCACTTTACAGCAGATTCAAAGCATCGGTTGACAAAAGGGTCAGTAAATAGCACTGTTTATATCTTAAATGAATCCAGTACTCACAGCAAAGCAGGTGGCTTGGAGCTTGGCTGTATCAGATGCCCAGTGTCATGACACAAATGACCATGCTTATATGACATTCTGCATGACATAGGAACACTGATGACATTATTGCTGAGATACAGAAAATACAACTATATGGGAGAGATGTTGCTAAGTGGTCAGTTCCTCATTCACTGATATCAGTTGGTCATTAATTCTTTACATCCCCATGTCACTGATTATTTAAAAAGATTAAGTGTAATCATCATACCTTAGATTTCACTTTAAAAAAAAAAAAGAAGGGTGAGCTGAGGGTAGGCAGTTGATAGCTGCTTGTTGCTTTGGAAGTCAGTTGGCTCCAAGCTTTTCTGGCATTTTTTCATCTGTGCTGCCATCTAGAGAGGAGAATTAGAAATACACAAAGGTAAACTGGAAGTCCCAAGATGGAGTTGTAGGAAAATGGATTCTGTGTATTAATTTGTAGAAAACTGTAAGAAACATCAGTGACATTTGGGGGTGATAATTATATGTTTTTTTCCCTCTTTCTCTGTCCCTCCCACATACAAAACAGGACTTGGATATCTGTTGATTGTTTTTTATGACAACATTCCAGGCATTGCTGGGGAACCACTTCCTGGATTCAAAGTGACTTCTTACATAAGTAAAATTCAACTGTGTTAACTTTCTGGTACTTCCAGACTGGTGTCTTTAGTTAAAATATTCCCGAAAATGCTCACATTCTCAGTCCTGCGGGATTTAGAGATAAAATGCCAGGATTTTTGTATGTGTGTGAATCAACAAGGTAAGGAAGTCCTTTCAACACTGTGGGGCAGTTTCCTGAAGTCAGTGTGTTCCATAGAAACTACTAGTTCTGCTTATATGTGAAACGTTCGCCACATAAATTCAGGGGAATGGTAGGTAAACAATTTTAAACACTTTTCTTTATTATAGGCAGGACTTCTGGTAAGCTTTAATTTACCAATGTACACTGTGAACTTTCAAGACAGGAAAATGCTGGGCAAAATTTCCCAAAGTTATTTGACCTTGAAACCCTGGGCTTTTCCTAGAACTGGCATTGTGTGGAACAAACTTTAGGAAATATTCCAACAGAGAAAGGAAGTTGGCCTGCTGCATGCACACCATTTACAAACATACTCATTCTCTCCTGATCTGCCTTATTCCTTTTCTCTATGTCTAAATACTCTTGAGGCTTTGCTTTGGCTTGAGTAGAGATTGGGGAATTTAACTTTTTTTTTTTTCCCCTAGCAGAAATGTTATAGGAGTAGAATTTGTTTGATAATTGCTATTTCTAGGTGAAACAAAGTAAGTTTACCTAGAATTTAGGCCAGAGTTTCTCTTGCAGCTTATATATCAAATAGCACATGATAAGATATGGTCTTCTTAGCCACACTTAGCACGCTCTAAGTCTATGCAAAGTACCAGTGGGTGGAGAGAACAGGGAAAGCTGAGTTCAACATGATTCCTGTCTTTGTCAAACCATTACACAGGTGGAGTGATAAGGTTAGATACAATTTACTAAAAGATCCCTTATAAATAATGGTTATACCAGATTTATTCATCATAACTGAAATAACAGGGCTTTGTCTCTGTGGAGCAAGGACATGTTCCCCCATAGAAGAAAAGAGCCTTAAAGAAATACTGTTATAGTAGCATCCACTGTTAGAGGATTTTGCCTTATTATTATTATTTATTATTATTTTAAGTTTATTTATTTATTTTGAGAGAGTGTGTGGGAAGGACAGAGAGAGAGGAAGAGAGAAAATCACAAGCAGGCTCTACACTGTTAGCACTGAGCCCGACGTGGGGCCTGAACTCACAGAATTGTGAGATCATGACCTGAGCCAAAACCAGGAGTTGGATGCTTAACGAACTGAGTCACCCAGGTGCCCCTTTATTATTATTTTTTTTCAGTTAAAATGTCAGTGGCCATGAGTGTATTTCTGTATTAATTCTGAAAAGTGACATTCTTGGTGAAACTAAGTGAACAATATTAATGTTTCTCTTCTGATAACTTTTCTGCACTTTGGGAAAATAAATATATAATTCATGCTTTTGACTTAAGAAGTAGTGCCTCTGTTTAGGTATTAATAAGGATAATGATAAACTGTCATCATTCACAAGGGATACTTATTATTTCATTTAATAGAAGAAACTGGGGCTCAGAAATCAGTTTGTCTAATTGCTTATAAATTGTGGGGTTGAGGTTCAATTCCAGTCCTGTTTGCCCCAAATTCTAATTGTTTATGTCCCTTATGGTGGGGCGGAGTGATTTTAGAAAACGTTTACATATCCTGATTTCCATAACCTAAAAATATGGCTTGCCAAACTTAAATGGGAAAAAGTTTTCTTGTGATTTTAAAAATTACACACATACATATGTATGACACTGTAGGCTTTATGAGAGCAGAAACCACGGAATCATATCTGTTCTCTTTGCCATACTAAACGCAGTGCTCAGTACCTGCTTGGCATATAGGTCCTCAATAAAGATTTGCTCAATGAAGTACACACAAATGATAACGTTTGGGATTGGGTGGTAGACACACATGAACACCTTCAATATCCAATTGTCATTTTTTGCAAAAGAATTCACAGTGATGGGTCTGTAAAATCTTCTCTTTTCATGCAATGATCTGAACCTGGTCAAGGGCAGTAAACACATTTGCAAATGTACTTTCCAATCAAATCTCAGTAATTGATTAATCACATTGTGAGTCAATTTGTGGATGACTGAGAACCTATCCTGGCATGGTTTATGGTCAGTCTAACAAATCCAGTCCCTGAAAATGAATAAAATTAGTGGGCTTGAAAGAAAACTAGATTTGAAGGCAAAGACTAAATATTTTTGTATTTGTATTCTTAGTGCCCTGCTACATAATAGGTGTATAGCACATGTTGAAAAAGAAGGAAGAGAGCAAGCAAGCACGTGACCGCCTTGCGGTGGGGAGGGGATAAAAGGATGTTGAAGAGAAAGAAAAATGAGAGTTAGGAATCTTGGATTTTGGCCTTGGTTTGGCCATGTAAACTTGGGCCAATCATTTCTCCTTTTTGTTTCTCAGTTTGCTTATCTGGAAGCTAGAGTGTTTACCTAAGTTGATCACTAAAGCCTCTTCAGATTGTTTCCTGGTATAAGCAAGACCATGTTTCTTTGTGTCCACTAGGGGGCACTGTAGTACTTGTGCAGTGGCCACCATCTTCCAATTTATCCAATTCTGGTAATTTTTTCTTGAATTTACTCCCCTTAGAAACATTCCTTACCTTTAACTTTCAAACTCAAATTTATACTACAAAGTATATGATTGAATTCAGTAATAGATGCTGGATAAACCTGGGAAGGATTTAGCTCAATGGTTCGTAATTTTGGTAGGAAAATTGGAATTATGCAAGGATTTGCATCATAAAATTATGAGATGTTGAGATTTTGCTCGAGCCAAAAGAAGGGCCTCGAAACTTTTAAAGGAAAATTAAATGGAACAAAGTCTAACCACCCTAACAACAAAGACATAAACTTAAGAATTGTGCCAAATTTGAGTTAAGACATCTATATAATTATCCAGGAGTATAAAAGAAGGCTTAAGAAAATAGAGACATACCATGTTCTTGGATAAGAAGATTCAACAGTGTAAAAATTTTAAATTATTCCCCAAATGTATTCAGAAAAATAATACAATTCCAATTCAAAATCCCAATGTGATATTCTTGGAAACTTGATAAAAGAGTTCCAAAATTCATTGAGAAATATTAAAATGAGAAGAGCCAAGAAAAGTTTTCTAACCTTTTGAGTTATCTGATGTTAAAACATATTATACAATGTCTGCAATTAAAGCAGTGTCATAGTGGCAACAAAATAAACAGCTCAATAAAACAGAATAGGAAGTCCAGAAATAAACCCAAGTATGGTGGCCTGGCCGCGTGTGTGCGCACCCGCGCGCACGCGCCCGCACGCGCATGCGTGTGTCAGCTATCTACCATCCCAACACTTTTCCCAGTATGGAAACTGAAGAAGAGCAGATCTTTACTCTTCTAGACAGCAAAGGTATCAGGATGTAGCTGAGGTTTTTTGAATGGGATTCTGACACCGAACCCAAAAGGATTGATACAAAGGTTCAGGGACTAGCAAGTTATTTACAGAAATGATAGTGATCTCAATCATCCAGGAGAAGAGAGTGTCTCCCGGTGGCAGTGTCACTGAAAACATTCTGCCTAGCCTCTTCCTGTAACAACTCTTGGCCAAGCTTTGGCAGCATTCTAACTAGACTGTTCCTAGAGGTTCTTGGCTGAGTTTTCTGTTGCCAGCCTCTTTTAGCTTCTATCTGTTTTCTGAGCCTGGCTTTTAACTTTCTCATAGATTTTGTGAGCCCATGGTACTCTTCCATCACATTCCATTATGTTTCAGCTACCTAGAGTTGATTACTAATGCTTGCAAATATGAATCCTGACTTATAGAGAAACAGGTGATGGGGAGTTGGTTAAAAACAACAGACTCTTGAGGAAATGATGAGACACTAGTTATGCAGACTCATTATGTTTGAAGATAATAACCCAATCAAAATTCAGAGATGGGATGCTGGAAGTCCATGGCTTGCTATAGTGAAACAGCTAAGGAAATTAATGTCTGTTGACATTAGAACTAAGGTGGGCATTGAAGACAAGACCATGGAGGACCCAACTGTTGTTACCATAGAACAGCATGAAGAATATGAGGAATTCAAGAGCTGTGTGGTGAGGTTAGTTGTTTCCATTGAAGAGAATGACAAATGGAAACCTCAAGATGCTCATTTTTAAAACATGAACTGAGGGGCACCAAGCGTCTGACTCTTGATTTCAGCTCAGGTCATGATCTCATGGTTCATGAGTTCAAGCCCTGCATCAGGCTCTGCACTAATAGTGTGGATCCTGCTTGGAATTCTCTCTCTCTCCCTCCTTCTGCACCTCTTCTGCTTGTTCATGTGCTCTCTCTCTCTCAAAATAAAGAAATAAACATTAAAAAAAGAACATGAAATGAAACCCAAACTGTGAACTTGTTAAAGGAAATTCTTATAGCCCTAGGACTGAGATAGCTGTAAACCAATATTTGCTTTTGCTGATTGCTTACAAATCAGTTGAATTCACCTCCTTACCTGTGTTATATGAACATACGCTAAGGTGCCGATCCAGAAAGAGTTACAGCTTTAAAGTTAAAATGCTACGTAGGAGAGAATTCGGAGAACTTAGATTAACTGTCACCCCTTAACTCCACTGAGGCTCCCTTGCTGGCTGAAGCAGTTATCTCCTTTTGCTTATGAGGCTGTTTGTACTTTGTCTGATGATACTAAAGCACTCTAGCTTGAGGGAGTTACCTTTTAAGAGGAGGCCAGTTCTCTTATGTCCTACTCTTACTCTGCATATCTGCAGATCTTTAATTCGAGTTGAATTTTAGTTTAGTTTAGTTTAGTTTAGTTTCAAGAGGCCAATTACAAAGTGAAATTCAGGAAGAGGTGGCTCAAGCACCAAAGGAATTGGAAAAGTTTTGCTAATTAATCTGTGGAGTGTGGATTAGAATAGATTTTAAGAATGCGGAATGAGGAAGAGGACCCAACTGTAGCATGGATGGATTTTACAAATAGGGCTCACAAAAGATTCTGGATTAACTGTTTTAGCTTCAGAAGCTGGGGGTAATTCTATTTGTTCTGCTAAAGGTTAACTGAAATCTGGATATAAGGGTGACTCACGTAAAATGAAGTTGAGATGCAAATCTCTTCGATAAAATGTAAAAGAATGAGTTTAACAATTTCAGGAGACAGGAATGATGGCATGGATTGATCATTTCTGACCCAACCACTCACCTCACCTGTGTCTTTCAAAAAGGTCTAAAGCCATTCTTCACAAAGGCCTTTAGAAACAAATCTGTAAGGGGAGGTCAGCATTGTTGAATGGGCTTTGGAAAATGTTCCCTGTAGACCAGGAATGATGGTGAAAGAGGCTAGAGCTGAATTTGGCTTACAGAGTTACATGGGATAGGAGGATCCCAGAGCGGCATGGTCAAAGTAGCAGCATTTAATATTTGCATGTGGCTAACTTGAAAGTAGTAGAGTCAGTGTGAAAATCAGAATGATGTAAGCCATAGGTGACTAGCTGGTTATGGAGTTCCTAAGACGGAAGTAGATGGGCAGCCCACTAAGGTCCTTCTGGATTTATATATCAAAGAAGCAAACAAAACCCCTCAGGTCTAGAAAAGAGAGACATTATCCAATTTCCAGACATAAATCCGTTCTCAGGCACAGTTTAAAAAAAATCTGAGTATCCTTGAAGTGCCTACTTGAATCTTCCTTCTGCCATGCAAAGGGACATGTGGCCGTTTATTATGGTAATTGTAAATGATAAGGCAGAAAAAGTTTGCTTTCATCTGATATGGGCAATAATGTATGTAGTTTTACCTTCTTGCCACAGGATTATATCACCTTTGAGGCTCTGGGCCACAATTAAACAGAAAGCTTGCTTGTTTCCTCCTTACAGGACATCACACTGACTTACTATTAGATTGTTAATACTAGGCAGGCTGGGGGCAAAAGAGTAAAAGTATTATACATCTTTGAAATCTTGAAAAAACATGTAAGATCAAGAGAGTGGAAAATTTTCAAGGATCCAGTGGTATACAGAATATGTATGGTTGTGATTCTAACGTGAGAGAGAGGGGTGCCTGGGTGGCTCGGTCGGTTGAGTGTCTGACTTCAACTCAGGTCCTGATCTCACAGTTCATGGGTTCGGGTCCTGCACTGGGCTCTCTGCTGACAGCCCAGAGCCCAGAGCCTGGAGCCTGCTTGGATTCTTTGTCTCCTTCTTTCTCTGCCCTTCCTCTGCTCACGCTCTCTCTTTCACCCTCAAAAATAAAAACATTAAAAAAATAAAAATAAAATGAGGGAGAAAGCATTGTACCTGAGCCCTTGACCAATATGAAGAGGCACTATTTTGGTGGACCTCTTTGGATTTTTAGAGGCTTGCTACTGGGTCCCTGTGCAACAATTAACCTTGAGACACCAAGTGACTGCAATCTGAATTGCTCATCATGATCCAGGTGTTATCTGAGACTCCTGGCCCAAGTTGAAAACGTAAATATAGAACCAGGCCTGACTGGCCAGACTGACTCATGTCAGAATGCTGTCCCTTACATATATCACCTCATGGGAGTAGTCACAATGACCAATTAACTTAGGTGGAAAAAATTAAAACCATGGTTTACAAATGTTACTTACTGGCTTGAGGTGGATTACTCTAGCATTTACAGCTCACTCAGACACCAGAAGGATAAAGGAAAAGGATAATCTTCACAATGGGCAGAACTTGAACTAATATACTTCATTGTTCAATTTGCCTGGAATCATCAGTGGCTAATGGTTTGGTCACCTGACCAGCAACTTGGGAGGAGTAAGAGTAAGACTGGTGACAAGGAAGTTTGAGAAAAAGGTATGTGAAAGGACCTTTAGGAATGGGCCAGGAGATGTGAATATATCCTATATAGTTGAAAACAGAAGTAGAGATGACTAAATTCCCTGGTTATAATATGTAAAATTTTAATTAGCTTTGGAGCTTCTACTGAAGATTAATAATTGAAACAAACTTGATCCGGCAGTAGTTGACTGCGGGGGTGTGTGTGTATGTGTGTGGAAAATATCACTTATTTCCTCCTCACTCTTCTCTTATAATCCCCTAAACCAATCTAGTCCATCCTCATTTTAGAGATGAGAAAATGTCCAAAGAATTTGCTTGACCTGTCTCAGGCCATACATTAGTGGCATAGCCAAGATGAAACTCAGTCTGCCTTTTAAGTTAGTGCCTCTCCAGAACAGCATATTAATTCTGTAATTGGGAAAAGTCCCATTTAGTGGCTGCTCCATTCTTCCCCATTACCTAATCTGTAACTCGTCATGACAGAAAAGCACCACCATTTACCATTCTTTAAAAACTGGAAAACAGAATGGCAGGGGCAGAATAAAAAAGATGAACTATTTGAATGCATATTTGTAATGTGTATGTAAGCTTTTCCCCTCAGACTTGAAATGGCCTTCCAGCTATAAGTGGCAAACACTGTGAGAAGCATGTTGTAGTCCTCATGTAATTTAAAGGGAAAGCAGATTAAGTCTTTTAAAAGATGCTGTCTCCAGTTGTAACTTTTCTCTTACCTAAGATTGTACTGTCCAATATGATAGCCAGTAGCCACATGAGGCTACTGAGCACTTGAAATTTGGCTAGTGTGAACTAAGATATGCTGTAAATGTAAAACATACACCAGATTTTGAAGTATAAAAAAAAGAATGTAACACATTTCACTAGTAATTTAAAAATACTAATTGTAGGGGTGCCTAGGTGACTCAGTTGGTTAGGCATTGGACTTCGGCTCAGGTCATGATCTCACGGTCCATGAGTTTGAGCCCCATGTTGGGCTCTGTGCTGATAGCTCAGAGCCTGGAGCCTGTTTCCGATTCTGTGTCTCCCTCTCTCTCTCTCTGCCCCTCCCTGCACATGCTCTGTCTCCCTCCCTCTCTCTCTCTCTCTCTCTCTCAAAAATAAATAAAAACATTAAAAAAAATACTGATTGTATGTTCAAATGATAACATTTTGGGAAAATTGGTTAAATGAAATATATTATTAAAATTAATTTCACACATTTCTTTTTACTTTTTTCTTAATGTAACTACTAGAGAATTTAAAGTACAAACATAGCTTGCTTTAATTTCTCTTGATCAATGTTGATATAAGGAAATTAAACCAAACCGAGGGGAATTTGCCCGAAGTTCCTGGTAGTTCATTAGAGTTGTCAGAATTCTAAAGATATCAGTTTATTCCTGTGAGAAATAAGCCCACTGACCCAATCAAAGGAGAGAGGTGGAGATTCAGAGCACGTGAAACGAGGCTTTAACCTACATACTTGCAAGAGTGGGTGTCATATCCGGCAATTTATCTCCTAGTGTGCAAGTCCCTCCCCTGATTCCTCATTGGCTAAGTACTGCAGAGGTTACAGCCTTACCTGGAAGTCGCCTATGCCCATGTAGGGCAAAAAGTACATTCATTGAGGTGATGCAGACTTCAGTTCTTTGGCTCATGCTCATTGGCAAGCCAGAGAAAATAAGCGCTCGAAAACAAGCCTGCGAAATGGAGAGGGGAAGAAGAACCAGGAACTGAAGTGTCTAAGGACTTGGGACTCCATTTTGGGGGGTGGTGGTTCATACATATTTCCAGGAAGTTGTAAACCTATTGTTAACTAGACAGCACTGCTTTTATTTGTATTTCTGAAAATTAATCATCTCACTTACTTCTCACAATTCCCAAGTCTACGAGCTGCTGAGATTTTACTGTTGACAAAATTGCCATTCACAAATTGGAATCCTGCACTTTTCACAAAATATTGGAATGGCAGTGAGCAAGTCGGGGCAGTGTCTAATTCTGTTTTTAACACAGAACAGATTACATTGTTGGCATTTGATAATTTTGCTTTAGAAATCAGGTAGATAAGAGCTCTTTAGCTCTCCTGGGAAGGTATAGTGAAAATGTGCCTTCTGGTTAATTGCTTTGAACACAGAAATATTTACACTGAAAATTTGAGCCTCATATCAGTTTATTATATTCTTTCCAATTTTATTTCACTATAAAATTTTAATTTGTCTGCCTGTAACCATGAACGCAGAGTAGACAATTTATGGGATTCTTTATGATGTGTGATATACAAATTTTAGGTTGGCTATAATTATTCTTTTAGTTATATTCACTAAATAAAACCAATAAATAAATAGAATATACTATCTTAGATATATTACATATAAAATATATTATTCCAATACACACCAGCATGACAAGACCATGGTTAATGCCTTCCTTAACAGAGACCAAATAGGAATCCTAAATTTCCAGAATTTAATGACTTTCTTGGCCTCCTACCTCGTGGAGGGATTCCAATAAAGTACAAACAACCTGCCAAGATATAATCATACTATGATTGTCTTTGAAATGAGAGAGATTGTGAGTGTTACATAGGGACAGAGCAACCACATCTTCTAAAATGGACCATAAAGGTCAGTGGTGATGTTCTGTTAGATTAGTGTCTTCTCAAATCTGTTCCTCTGCCTTCTCCTGTGTTGATGGTATCTCCATTTACTCACAGTCCTTCTATACTTCCTCACTTTCATTCCCTGTGTCCAACTGGTCCTTCAGTAGTGCCATGTCTACTCCTGAAATTTCTCTTGAATTCTTCCCTTTTTCAACCAGGTGAGTCCCTTATCAACTTGGCCTCAGATATCTGGAATACCCTTTAAGTGATTAGGTTTCCAGAATAAGGACCTAGGAAACTACTTTCCCATTTTAAATGAAGTTGCACACTGCCACCAGGATAGCCCAAAGATCCAAATGCATCACTTCCCTGCTTGAAAACCTTCCAATTAGACTTCTAGTACTTACAAGTTGAAGTCCAAACTTCTTAGCATGGCATTTAAGGCCCTACATGTTCTAATTTCAGTCTCCTTTTCCAGACTTATGTCCTGCCTTTCTACCACATCCCAGACTAAGAAAACCTAAGTTTAAAAAAAATCACATAATCAAAAATCCATTAACATTCTGAATTTTTTAAATTGATGATAGTGGGGAACTGAGAGGATTTATATGTAGTGTAATAAAACTGACATTACTCCAATATAAATCTATTACTTACAAAAAATGTATTCTATGTATTGCCTTTTGTCAAAGAAGTGAGAGTCCTTTTGATAGCAATTGACAGAAATCTAATTTCAATTAGCCTTGGTGAAAATTAGAAATAATTGGCTTATGGATGCCAAGGAAGCATTATGAAGCTAACCCAAGAGATGGGCAGGCTGCCGCTGGCCCCAGGAACAACTGCAGGAACTCCATTGCTGTCAAAATTCCTTTTCACAGTTGGTTCGGCTCTCCTCTGTGTGTCAGCTCCATCTGCTCTCATTGCAGACAGGATTTCCCCCCAAACCAGAAAACACGGACAACAGGTCTTTGGGTCAGTATCTTTTAAAAACCATATAACTGACTCTCTTTCTTGACTCCAGCTTGAAAAATCCACAGGAAAGCTTCTGAATGTACTGGCTGAGGCCAGCTGCCTATCCCTGGACCCATCAAGTGTGCCCAGGGGAGTGGTGTCAGGTAGCAAAAAAACTTCTGCTTATAGCCATGTGATGGTAGTGGGGAAGGGGGATACCGGGTCTTAGGAAAGAACTTTTGGGGAAGGCAGCATCACTGACATCCACTATGGTAATTCTTCAGTGCTTTGAGTGGAATTAAATCAAAACAGCTGAAAATCGTAGAATTAATTACATTGAACTTCAATTATAATTACTAACCGATCTAGGTCTGTAGCTGGCTCCACCATTTGTAGGCCTGCTTGCCTACAAATCTGTGTTCCTAATTTGCTTATTCTATCTAAGATTTTCTGTTTGTTTTGTTTAGGGTATCCAATCATAATGGTTTCAAATACTGTTCATTTTATTTCCTAATAGTTACAACTTGTGTTTCTGTTTTGTTGCTTCTTTTATAGGCCAGAGCTTCCAGAATCATATAAAATAATCATTTGTATAATCACTGTAAAAATTTGTAAAATTTTCAGATATATGTATAAAAGTCTAACAGGGTAAGGAAGCAGGAAAAGGGTATCTCAATTGAGTGATGTATAGTTTCCTGTTGGAGCTAGAAGGGAACTCAGATACAAGATACCAAAGCTTAACACAAGCCAGGATGCAGAATATGGCATTCCCAGTTTTTAAAGTGTTGGAACAATTTTATATGGGTTGGTGAATGGCTCATGCCCTGAGATATTATCCCTTTACCACCTCTCCACAGTCCAACAACTAAAGGCTTATATCATGGTATAGTAGGGGGATGACTGGTTCCAGCTGGTTGTTTAATATTTTGAATACAGTGATATTAAAACACAGTGTATAATATGACTCCTGGTGGGAATATAGTACCAAAACCCCCCACAAAACAACAACAACAACAACAACAACAAACACACCACAACAAAAAAACCTACAAAAAAATGTTTCAAATTATCTTTAAAAACCAAATTATCCATAAAAATTCTGAAAGTCTTAAAGTATTCTAAAAGGAGGGACCAACATTTTTAGAAAAAAGAAAGGAATACAACTGGCAAATCAAAGAAATAAAACTCTGTATTCCTAAATTTGAATTGAAAATATCAGTATGAACTCATAATGCATTTTCCTATCTCTGTTCACTGAAGAGGCCCAGAAGTGAACAACTCCATAGAAGTGAATATTATTACTGCCCAGATTGTGATCCTTAGGGATTCTTAGAGAAATGTATGATTTGAAATCTGGGGCAAGAAATGTATAAGATGAGGCTGGACATCTTGTCATACAAAAAGTGAACAAGCTGTCAAAGACTACTCCAGGCCAAAGGACTCTGGAGCCAACTTGAGGAGGTTCCTATAATTTGAGCATCAGTAAGAATAACTGCAACTGACCGAACAGATCAAATGTGTTAAACTCCTGAGATCATAATGGTATTTAAAAAAATAGTTTCATCAGTCACCTTTGGAAGATGATAATGAACCAACTCATTATTCTGAAAATTGGTTAGTAAAGGGAGAGAATCAAGCATTTAACCTGACTTTCTTTTATAAACTGTATCTCATGTTTCTAAGTAGTAGAGTTCAGGAAAGGTATAGAAATAGATATTATAGAAATAGTATAGCTATTAAATGAAGAAGAAAAGATATAACTAGAACACTACCATTTTGCAAACCCCTGATGGAAATAGCGGAATTAGGCAATTAGCATCAAGGATTGTTAACAACAACAACAACAAAGACAATTAGACATCACTATATCCTGATGGAGATACTCATAACCCTTGTGAAGCATTTTTGTAAAGAAAAAAAAAAATCTAGTCTGAACCAAATCAAGCCTCTAGACTGCACTAGAAGGTTACAGGTGAGAAAGGGAACAGAGAAACATGTTAATCAATGCCACAAGAATGCAATCATCTCCAGATGTGGAAACTCTTTAGGATGAATACCCAGTTTCCTCAACAAATATATTGCAAGGGTAACAAAGATGGGGGACATGAGGAAACCACAGATTAAAAGAGACTTAAAACACACAGCAGCCACATACAATATGAGGACTTCAGTTTCTGATTTAAACAAACCAATCATTAAAAAATCAGGGAAATTTAAACACTAGGTATTTATGATATTAAGAAATCATTGGAGGGGTGCCTGGGTGGCTCAGTCAGTTGAGCATCTGACTTGGGGTCAGGTCATGATCTGACACTCGTGGGTTCAAGCCCCGTGTTGGGCTCTGCACTGATAGCTCAGAGCCTGGAGCCTGCTTCAGATTCTGTCTCCCTCTCTCTCTGCCCCTCCCCCCCCTCTCAAAATAAATAAACATAATAATAAATTTTTTTTTTTAAAAAGAAATCATTGTAAATATCTTAGATGTGCTAATGGTATTGGACTATGTTTTAAAAACTCTTTCTCTTTAGTGATAAATACTGAATGACTTACAGATCAAATAATATATTTAGACTGTTCCACAAGAATCCAGTGGGCACAGGGATGGGGGCGGAAAGTGGGTAGAGAACAGATGAAGGGGAGGGGCTGTGAGGAGCTTACTATTGTGGCTGGGGGATGGGTCACTGGTCTTGACTCTTGGGCAAATTTGAAAATTTCCATAATGAAGAGTCAACAAATAAGTTAAATTATTTAATATTATCAATGGATGTCACATAATTCCCCAATTTTACAAATGGTACAAACTGAGATCTAGAGAATTCAGTCAGTGGAAAAAACATCTCACTTACTCTACTAGCTGTGTGACCTGGGGTGAGTTACATAACTTCTCTGAATCTCAGTTTTGTCATCTGTATAAAAGGCTGATAAAATTTATCATGAAGGGTTTTGTGAGAATTAAAGGAAATCATACCCGTAAAGTGCCTGGCACAGTGAGCAGAGAGTAGGTGCTCATAAGTGGCAACTGTCACTTACAGCACCTAAGATCACACAGCTTGTAGTGGCACAGTCAGATCTAGAGCACATGATTCCTAACTGGTAGTTCTGCCATATTATGTTATTTTTTTTGAGTAACAGTCTTTTAATAAATACCAGTTGAACTGGCGGCACCTGGGAGGCTCAGTCGGTTAAGAGTCCGACTTCAGCTCAGGTCATGATCTCGCAGTCTGTGAGTTAGAGCTCCGCATTGGGCTCTGTGCTGACAGCTCAGAGCCTGAGGCCTGCTTCAGATTCTGTGTTTCCCTCTCTCTTTACCCCTCCCCTGCTCACGCTCTGTCTCTCTCACTCTCAAAAATGAATAAATATTAAAAACAATTAAAAAAAATACAAGCTGAACTGAAAACAAAAAAAACCCACCAAAATAGAAATTAATTGGGAATTGACAAGAAGTTTTACCTGAAAAAGATTTATTTCTCCAGATATCATATCATATCATATCATATCATATCATATCATATCATATATCTTTGATAGTGGCAAAATGTAGTTTCTCACCTGACAGTCATGGCCTGACAGAGTCCTTCCACAAGTCCACACCTGATTCCATGAGGGCTGGTTTAAATAAAAGAAATTCCTTTAGGAGGCTATTTTAAAACGTGTAGCATGGGGCAACTAACTATAGATGGTAATCTGTCTTGCCCAAGTCACTGTGCTAGACAGGGGCAAAAGGGATTAGAATGTGTTCCAGGTCTATATGTTTGGTTTCAGTGAACACATCATTTTTAGATGTTTACACGTTAGGGAGGATGCCAGAAGCCGAGCTATCCAACCAGCCTGATGGCAGGGCCCGGGTGTGGACGGATCGGGACTGCAGGGCGGCCCACCGACAGTGAAGCTTCTCGTACTCCCGCTTTTATGTAATTTGGCCTTAGTAAAAGTACCTGGGGAATTGTCTGTTGGGGAACTGCCCTCGACAGGCCCCCTGGGAAAGAACCATTGGGGAAGGAAATAAGGTTCCGCAAGGAAACTGTGCGGCCCTACATCTAGCCCTTGCCACCCCCTATAAAGACTCCTCTACCTAAAGGAAGGATAGCCCCATACATTTCCCAGCCAAGGAAGGAATAAATGGATTTAAAAGCCCCACTCCGGCAACTAAGAAGTGAATCTATGGGCACAAGATACTCCAACCCCTAGGCCCACTTGGCCCCCAGGAGGCATTCCAGGTGATGACTGAACCTAGTTGGTTAAAGTACAGAATGGTTAATTAGTTCCTAGGTGCATTGTCTCTCTGAGAATGCATAAGGCGTGGGTTCCTAACTCCCTCTTGGCCTCCTCCTCACCCTCGGACCGAGGTGAACACTTGTTCCTCAAACCACAAGTGGTTCAGGAAAACAACTAAGAGGTCATGTCCTGTAACTGTTCCACCTGAGGTGTTGAGAGATAGATGACCTTTCATGAAAACAGCAAAGCAAATGCTTTATAGATTATAGATAAACATAGATACATAATGAACATAATGAAAATAATGTAAGAAATTAATCAATAAGCAAAGGGCAGAAGGGAACGTTATGAGAAAATAACCATGTTATTCCTTAAAAGGTGATTACACATAGGAACATTTTTAGAATTAGGTAATGCCAGAAAACATAGGTGACGCAGGCTACAAGGAAATTGCTAACAAATATATAATGCCACATTTGCCACAATAAAGTGGTCAGTCCAACACACTGCTGTTGTCTGTGTCCATTTTTTTCATTTTATTTTATTTTCACTTTATTGCCGACGCCATTCATCCTTCAAGAACCCCTGGACCTACTGGAGCGGGATTCCGGCAGGAGGATGATTTCCATTGCAAAGCATACCATGCACATTATTATCCTTCTAAGAATCAACAATAAGGCATGTTCAATTTATTGGCACACAGGTTACTTCTTTTCCTTCTTTTTTTAAGATATTAGTTTTAGCAGATGCCCCTGCTATTTTAAACTTATCACTTTTTTTTTTAATGTTTATTTATTTTTGAAAGAGACAGAGAGACAGAGAGTGAGCCAGAGAGGGATAGAGAGGGAGACACAGAATCCGAAGCAGGCTCCAGCCTCTCAACTGTCAGACCAGAGCCTGATGTGGGGCTCAAACTTATGAATTGTGAAATCATGACCTGACCTGAAGTCGGATGCTTAACCAACTGAGCTACCCAGGCACCCCAAAACTTCTTATCATCTGATTTGGGAAAGAACCATGGGACTTTAAACGTGCACTACACCCAATGTTATGTATTTATTGGCATACTTGGTTTGTTCTGTAGTTTTATAAACTTCCTCTTTCTTCTTACCTAGTGATTTTGGCAACCGTTTGTAAGAAGGGCAAAGAGGACAGGATGTCTCTATTCTCTGCAGTTCTTTGTGGTAGCGAAAGAGAACACATGATGAAATTGATGAACAGAACCGATAAGGCTAAAGAACTTTGCCCCAGTCTATCACAATGGAAAAGATCAATTTAGTTTAATAGACACCTAACATTGTGTTAGATAGATACTGAGATACAGAGAGGATTCAGACAATATTTTAGTTCAGTGTACCTGCCCTCAGCACAGAATTTAGAAGGTTAGGTAGATGGGTATCAAAACAACTGTGATAAAAACAAAACAAACAAACAAAAAAAAAAACAGAATATAACTGCCTAACAGGGGTAAATACAAAATGCTTTGGCAAGAAGAGAGAAGCTCTGACAAGATTAGGTGGGATTTCAGAGAGAAAGTGGCATGTGATTGGGACCGTGACAGACCTTGCTTCATCTGCCTGAGAATCAGAATTCAAGACCTGCCACCCAAAACTCTTAGTGATTTCAGTATATAAAGAACTGGGAAATGGCCGTGTGCGCTCTGAGAACACTGGTATGGCTGCAACTGCCAGCTGCAATTCCACCCGAGGGCTCTTTCTCGCCTTTTGGAAACAAAATATAAAGCACAGAGGATAAAAATTAGCAAACCAAATCAAAATTAAGAGTAACAACACAGGGGCGCCTGGGCAACTCAGTCGGTTAAGTGTCCAAATCTTGATCTCAGCTCAGGTCTTGATCTCAGGGTCATGAGTTCAAGCCCCATATTGGGCTCTGTGCTGGGCGTGAAGACTTCTTGAAAACAAAAAAGTAATAACAACAGACGATACAATAAGAACAGGGTGGTTTCTCTCTGCTCAGAACCAGTGTGTCAGGAAAGGTGCTATGTCCATCTGTAGGACACAAGTGTGGCCATTCATTCAACAAATATTTAACAAGCCCCTCCTTGTGCTGGGCACTGTGATAGATACAGGGAATAGAGCAGTGAACAAGACCACCATGGTTTCTGACTTCACTAAGTTTATATTCTGACTAAGGAGACAGTCTTTAAACAACAGCTAAGCATAGAATTGCAACTGTAATAAGCATTGTGAAGGAGAAGTGCAAGATGTTAGGAGAGCTTCTGACCAGGGCCCTTATGTATTAGGGAAGTTGTCCCGAAGAAGTGACATTTGAGCTGAACCCTGAAGAAAAAGCAGGGGTGTGGGGGCTGGGGTTAGGGTTAAGGGCAGGGGGAAACAAGACTGGTGGTAACACCAGTGTGGGTGGCCCACAGTGAGAAGTCTAAGGAGGTGGGTGAAAGCTTCTCTTTGTGCATGGCACTGGGGGCCACACCATGATTTGGGTCATTACCCTTGCACACCAGGAAGCAATGCATTTTTGAAAGGTCGTTCTGAGTGCAGAATAGAGAAAGGACCAAAGTGAGACAAATAGGTGTAGAAAGGCCAGTCAACAGGTTATTGAGGCCTGCCTGCTAAAGCCCAGGCAAAGAAATGAGGGTGATTTGGACTAGGGTGAGAGACAGTGAGATGGAGAGAGTCCAGAAGAAAGGGAGGAGGATGGCACGATCTGCAGAGAGCATGGCTTGACAAGGTCAGATAGTGTATGTGTATAAGTCAGGACCAGATTTTATATCAAGTCTGCACTGTTTTTAGTTATACTCTCCTTCTTTTCATGCCAGAATCCCCACACTCCCCAAAGAGGCCCCAAGTCAGACCAGAACTTTAAGAATCAGTCATTCTTTTCCTAATCCCCATATACAGAAACTGTGCAAGATTTGGCTTGTGGGGTCACACCCTAGGCTTTCTCACTCCTTTCCCAGAATCTTGTGCTCAACTTTATTTATTTAATATAATTTATTGTCAAGTTGAAGAACATACAGTGTATATAGTGTGTTCTTGGTTTTCGGGGTAGATTTCTGTGATTCATCGCTTACATACAACACCCAGTGCTCATTCCAGCAAGTGCCCTCCTCAATGCCCATCACCCATTTTCCCCTCTCCCCTGCCCCCCTCATCAACCCTCAGTTTGTTCTCTGTATTTAAGAGTCTCTTATGGTTTGCCTCCCTCCCTCTCGGTTTGTAGCTATTTTTTCCCCTTCCCTTCCCCCATGGTCTTCTGTTAAGTTTCTCAAGTTCCACATATGAGTGAAAACATATGATATCTTTCTCTGACTTATTTCAATTTTGTGCTCAACTTCAAACAGAAGCAATAGTCAAGGATGCTAGGAAGATATAAGAGGAAAAAGGAAACCTGCGATCAGCTAGAAAGAAAACAGAAGCTAAGTAAATGTGGGTAAACTGAATGCACTGAGTTGGAAAAATATATTAATATGAGTTCCCCAGCCTCCCTGTCTTGAGCGGAGATGAAATCACCCTTTAGAGAGAATGTTAGCTGCAACCATGGTTGAGGCTCTTATCTGCTGGAGCAACACCTAGTACTAGGCTTGGACCTTGTAGTCACTTAGTTAATATTTGCTGAATGGAAGCATGATTACAACAAAGTGTAAAGGCTGCCCCAAGACCCTGAAGGCTATATATTCTCAGCACAATTTACAGTCCTCAACTCCTATCATTTTATGGTAGAAAGGAGAAGGAAATAGGGAACACATAGAAGCTTGGTTGCTGTTGTGGTAACAGGAACTTTGTGGCATATGAAGTAAGTTTTGGGCCAGGAGTTCTAGTAATAACTAGCTGACCAACTCTGTGTCTTTGCTTTCTTAAAGTAAGGAGATTATATCAAATGGGCTCTAAATGTAATGTTTAGTCTAATGTAGTACAGAAAAGAAGGCCCCAAAACCCACTATGTTGGGGAGGGTAAAGAAAAGAAAGCAAACCAGTTACTGGAGGCAACTAGAGAGGTTTCCCTCCTATATTTCAAAATGCTCAAGTGAGCATTCTTTTTTTTTTTAATTTTTTAATGTTTATTCATTTTTGAAAGACAGAGAGAGACAGAGCATAAGCAGGGGTGGGGCAGAGAGAGAGGGGGACACAGAATCTGAAGCAGGCTCCAGGCTCTGAGCTGTCAGCACAGAGCCCGATGTGGGGCTCGAACCCACGAACCGCGAGATCATGACCTGAGCCGAAGTTGAACGCTCAACCAACTGAGCCACCCAGGCGCCCCTCAAGTGAGCATTCTTACGTTTCAAAATGCTCAAGTGCACATTCCAACATTTCAAAATTCTCAAGTGCTCATTCCTCTCTCTGGGCCCCTGACTAGGAAGGGGTTCCTGTTACCTGTTTTTGTTCATACCAGCAGCTATTATTGTCTAAAACAAGTATTTTCACTTCACTAAAGTCCTTTTTCCTAACAACTTTCCTTACAACACAGGAAACCCAGCCTCCTTGCCAAGGACCTGGGTCCATCTCAGTTTCTTCAGCTCTGTACAGCCTGTGCCCTTACCCAGGGCGGCCAAACCTCCAGCCTCCTTTCCAGGCACATCAGTCTTTAAGGACCAAGGGGGAAAATTTTCTTTTAACCTTTAGCAATAAACATGATTTTATAATTCCTAATGAATTCTATTCTATGTGAGAATGAGCACAGGTATGGTGAAACTGGCCAGGGATCTCTATGCATATCTGCTCTTGAAAACAGTGGCCTCTGTAGCTAGGGGAGCTCACTGGGCTTTAGGCTACAAGTAATAGATAACTGAGGCCCTGGCAAGCTTAACTGTTCCAAAAGAACAGTTAATATTTCATCAAGGTAGAAATTAATGGCTAGTGGTAACATGTTATAACCTTTTTATTTGAAACACGAACGGGCAAGCATTTCTCTTATCTTTTTTTTTCTTTCTTTCTTTAATTTTTTAAATGTTTTCCATTTATTTTTGAGAGACAGACTGTGAGTGGTGGAGGGGCAAAGAGGGAGACACAGAATCTGAAGCAGAATCCAGGCTCTGAGCTGTCAGCATAGAGGCTGATGCAGGGCTCAAACTCACAAGCCATGAGATCATGATCTGAGCCAAAGTCCAACACTTAACTGATTTTTTTTAAATAGAAACTCTTATCTGAGGAGTCAGCAAGCATAATTCTCAAAAAGGGATTTTGACAAAGAGCCTTTAGGTAAAAATGTAATTATCATGCAGTGCTTCAGTGGCTCAATCGGTTAAGTATCCAACTCTAGGTTTTGGCTCAGGTTATGATCGCATGGGTTTTTGAGATCCAGCCCTGCCACGGGCTCCAGGCTAACAGCACAGAGCCTGTTTGGGATTCTCTCTCTCCCTCTCTTTCTGCCCCTTCCCAGCTCTCTCTCTCTCAAAATAAATAAATATGAACTTTAAAAAAAAGAATAGACAATAGCCATAGTCTCCTCATTCCATTGGTCAGAAAAAATTATGATTGCAGGGCATCTTTGGTCATCAGAAATCCTTTCAAGATCTTCTGCAATGAGGGTTGACAACAGAAACATGAAAAACTCCCAGTAGACACAAATTTAAGAAACCAGAAAGCATTAAACTGGCTTTATTTGGATCAGGCCTATTGGAGTCTAGTTAAATAGCAATATACTGGTTTGCCCTAAGTTTTTCCAATTGGGTTTCCATGGCAATTCTGCAAATTTTCTGGTTTGTCAATAGCAACTGCCTTTGAGTTGACAATTAATGTAATTACAATGGACCTGAAATTCTAAAGACATATTCACCCTACTTGGATGAAATTCTCTTGTCAGGGTCAGAATAGGGTATTTGGCACCAAATCAGCTTCCACAAAAAATCATCTAGAATTGTGCTAATATCATATCCATTAGCCAAATATAGCTATTTAAATTAAATAAAAATTAAATAAAAATTAAAAATTTGGTTTCTGAATTTCAAGTGCCATATTTCAAGTGTCCAATAACCACATGGGGCTAGTAGCTAACTCCTGGGCAGTGTAGTTATAGAACATTTCCAACATCATAGAAGTTTTGTTGGATAGCACTGATCTAAAAGAATCCTTTATTTATAAATATATCAATTACTAATTCAACCTGTAATTCATTTAAATTTAGCCTCACTTTTAGCCTCACTACAAAAACTGAAAAAAGCACCTCTCCACCTCTTAAAAGGGTTCATTAATATTATATCTCTTCTAAGTCTTGTAGTAACTGGAATGGTCTTTCTGTAAGTTGTTAAAAAGTTAAAACTATATTCAAATGTAGCTCTAAGTAGAGAGAGAAGTAGTCCTTATTAGTGAAGCTTGGGGAATGCCCATATTAAAGACATAATCCACATTGTTCCTGAATTTGAAAGACTCCCGGACAAAGGCTCTCTGTACCTCGTATTAATTTAGGGAACTGCAGAAGATCATTTTGTCTTGCTTTAAATATGCCTTTTCTACCTACTTATTGATGCATGTTCCTTCAACAGGGAGAAAAAGCTTTTATTAAACAATTACATATAAAGATTTAGTACAAATATCCTTGGGAGAAATACTCTAAGCTGTAATGACTCCTATCTACCATTGGAAATGGAAGAGAAAATTCAAAGTTACTAAATTCCTAGATTGAGGGAACGATTGAGAAGAGAAGGATCAGAAGAATGGTATGGAGTAAGGATAGGTTTTTATTGCTCAATTTTGTGAAAGCTTGGCCTTTGGCATTTAGGGAATATATAATGACAACTGAATTGACAAGAGTATTCAGCTCTGGTTTCTGTTTGCTTTGAAAGTGGGGTCCTCTTAGACCCTCAAGAAATTTACTGATTGTTCTCAGCATGAGAACGGTCAATACTGGTTTAGGGTGGGATCTTAAAGATGCAGTTGGCTCTTGATGACATTATATTACAGAATTTCAGAATGAGGAATTTTGGGTAGCATCTGGTCTACTCCATTAAACCAAGAATTTGCAAATTCTCTTCTTTTAAATCTCAGGAGGCATTTCAGGGATATCACAGAATTTTACCTGAATTTCATTTCTAAGTTGTAAAACCCAGAAGACTAGACTAGATACTTCCTACATGTCATCTCTGGTCTCCACCACATGGCAAAACACCTACTAATGTTTGTGGAACTGTTGAGTTACAGTCCCCTACTTTAAAGATAAAGAAAATGAAGGCTAGGGAAATTAAATGCTACCCCTAAGGTCACAGAGTTAGGTAACAGTAAGACAGTAGTAGGACAAAATCTCCTGTGTGTACTTTCCACTCCACTCTGCTGATTGCTCACGACTGCTTTCTTTCTTCAAATACTTAGTTCTGGAGGCTGGTACAACTCCCCACAGTTTAACTGGGTGCAATTATTGTTTCTCTTCTATTTTTGCATGTTTTATTCATTTCTTGTTCAGCAGTGTTGAAATTATCAAATGACACTTTTTCTTATACTGAACAAACAGTGTAACATTAAAGAAAAAACAAATACTAGAAAGGAATACAACAAAATATTATCAGCATATCTTTCTGGATGGTGAAATTATAAATTATTTTTATTTTCTCCCTTGTCTTTTTTGGCACATTCCAATTTTTCTACACTGAACATTAATTTAACAACCTCTTCTGGAAGAATCTCTTCTGAAAGCCACTTCTTAGTAACTCTAAGAAAGGGGGTTTCAGGAGGCCCAAAGCAGTCAGGAAAGGCTTTTCCTTCGTGTCTCCCACTTCCCTGTGCCCCTGTCTCTCCATCTGTTGTCTCCATTTTTCTTTCTCTCTTCCTCCTCCTCTTCCTTCTCCTCTCCCTCTGCTCCTTTTATTTTTACCACCTTTTCTCCCTTTCTCCCTCCCTGCCTGCTATTGAATTTAGTGATGTAACAGATGGATGGGCCCTTTAACGTTAAGATCTTAGTATATAGCCCTCAGGGATTGTACCATGAGACTGTGGGAAAATAAACTCCTCACATTTACTACTGTTAATAACAATTTTTACCACTGCTACCAATAAAATTATTGTAACTATAACCATTCCTTATTTTCATATCATGATACTCATCAAATAATGTTTCCATCTGATATATATCTGGTTTGATGTAGGGCCACCTTATGAAGAAGGGGAGCAGGTATTATTTCTATTTTTCAGATGAAGAAATAAGACTCCAAGAGGTTGGCCTGCCTATAATAGCACAGGTAGCTAACAGTAAGTTTGGGACTAGGACCTGAATTCTGGTAGCTGTTTTCTTTTAGATGGAGTTGCAACTGGATTACTGTAATTTTAAGTTATGGTGAGCGGTGTCCAAGAAAAAAGGTTTGTGTTTAAAAATAAGTGCAAATGCAGATAAAGGAAGTGGTGCCTAACCAACAATTCTTTATACACTTGGCAGATGTGGTTGACGTGGCTTTTGTCTCATCTCACCTCTATAGGCTATTCCTAAAGTAGTCTTTGGTTGCCTCTACACGTTTGAGGCTTTTTTTTTTTTTTTTTTTTTTTAAAGAGAGACACAGCATGAGCAGGGGAGGGGCAGAGAGAGGGGGAGACATAGAATCTGAAGCAGGCTCCAGGCTCTGAGCTTGGTCAGCACAGAGCCTGACCCCATGGACTGTGAGATCATGACCTGAGCTGAGGTCAGACACTGGACTGAGCCACCCAGGCGTGTCACACGTGTTCAAGTTTTAAGATGGAAGCCTGGGATTTAATCAGGCAAAAACATACACAGGGAATGGAGTTTACTATAAAACAATTAAAAAAAAAATATATATATATATATATATTTATTTTACAAATTTGTTTCTCTTGGGTTTCTTTATGTTAAAAATAGGCTTTTAGGGCAAAGAGGCATAAGTGAGGCAATGTCAGTGAGTGAAGGACAATGAAGATGGCAGAGGTTAGAAAAAGTTATGGGACAGCATTGGTGCCTCAGGGCCTTGCCCAATCATCTTGGGCTTACTGCTGTGTGGGGAAAAAGCTTAGGAATTCCCTGAGCTTGCACGAATGGGTTAACAAGGCATAAAGAAATAGAAAGCCACAGGATGTACACATCCCAGATTAGGTAAAACAGATTAGGTGAATAGGGCAAAGGTCCCCAGTATAGGACAAAGGTATAGGAATAAGAAATCTCAGGATGGAAACATTCAAAATTAGGTAACCAAGATTAGGTACTAAGGGTGGAAGTACACCCCACCCCCACCCCACCCCCAGCAACTTAGTACAATAGCAGAAAGCTGCTTTCACAGGAAGGAGGGACCAAAATAGGCAAACAGGTAAACAGGGCTATAGACCACAGAAGGGCAAAGTTGCCCAGAGCAGAGCTAATTAGCAAAAGAAAGGTGCTTTGTTGACCCTGAGGTAGCATGCTCTGTCTTGTCCCCTAGGCTAGCTAAAATAAAAAGATGTGGCACCTCATGCCTGCAGTAAACAACCAGCTGCCTGGCACCAGGACTTTGTTTTGTATTGACCCAAACCCCTAACACTGCATATGTTCAAAATCCCCTTTCCCCCACGCGCATGAGTTAATGTTCACGATTTCATTGTCTCTTTGTGCACATCCATCACGCTTCTAAGCCTTCTGATCCTAATAAAAACAGAGCAAGGACCCTTACTCGGGGCTCTTGTCTCCTCCTGGATATTAGCCTCTCTTGCATTTCAATCCTGCGTCTGCTCTCTTGCTGGACAAGAGAGAACTCCAGACCCAGAGTCTACGACAGATATTGAACCTGGAATAATTCTGCTGTAATCTGTGAGGCTGGCTCCAGGCAAGTTTGAGAAAGAAGGAAATGTTTGTTATTTTGTAGTTTTTCCAGGTACCACCTCCCTCTATATAGCCAGAAATCCTTTCTAGACCCCTTATGCAATCTCCTAATCACTCCTAAGGGCTCTACCAGTAACCCTTTACCCACTCCATGCCCTGAAAGTATTTTAGGCCTTTTCTCCTTTTCCATTGTGGTTTCACTGCCAGAGAACTGTGCTCCAGTGCCCAGTGGTACCATTGTGTTACTCTGATTATACCTCAAGTGGCTATGTTATCTTTATGCCCGTATTTGTGAGGAAACTGTGAGATAGCTTTGTGTTCTCTTTCCACTTTCTCTGTGTGCCAGTAACTTGGTGTGTACAATCTTGAACTATTGCCTTTAGGTGATAACTTTTAAGTCCAAAATCAACATGTCTGGAAATTAGACTTATGGTTTTCACCCAAACTTGATCTTCCTTTTGTGGTCTGTCAATTCATTTCTCAGTAGAGTAGGCTTGATATTTGCTCAATTTTATACGGCAAGAGCCATATTTCCAAAATTTCCCTCATATCCCTAGATTTCTCCAATTCCCTCAATTGGAATGAATCACTCTCTTACCTCTGTACCTTGGAGCCCTTTGCTCAGATCTATAGGAGAGCAAACCGAATTATATCTACTGGTGGTCACTTCTGAGGATGTGTGCATCTCTTCTCAAAGAGCCTGCAAGACATAACCTATCTTTTCTCTGCCCTGTTATCTAGGTCCTAGTATAGCAAGTGGGGGAGCTGGTGGAATGGGCTGGAGTGTCACAGGTTATAGGAATTAGTCTCTAGTAAAGCTTGTTCCTCAACTTAGCTAGGCTCTCAAATGTGTCCTTAGGAAGAACTCTCCCCCATTCTTCTCTGCAGGTATTCTGATTGTGAGTATGCTGTTCTTTAGACATCCCTACCTGCCACTCCCTGGCTTACTCTCAGGAAATAGCCTTGCCTTCATTCTGAAAATTGAGAACACTGAGGAAGAACTTCCTTCCTAGACAGTACTCGTTAGGCCAGATTTTTTTTTTTTTTTTTACCCAACTGTGCATCTTTACTATATGATGAGATGCCTTTTCTCTCTCTCTGTACTGTAATTTCTTCATCTGTAAAATTGAGATAATATTAGTGCCTTTTCTAAATGGTTATTTTAAGTATTAAATGAGACAACCTATCTAAACTACTTAGCACAGTGCCCGGCACAGTGAATATTAATTAATGTTGCTACTAATAACTTTCTTTCTTACCACCTACAACTTTTTCTCTTAGCCCATCTTTTCTTCTTTTTTTCTCTATCTGGGGCTAATTCCACCTCACCTGTGATTCGTTCCCTACTCTGTCTTCTCAGCTATGAAGCACCTCTCACCCCACTGCCCTGTTTCTTAATCTTTCCTCTCTATTGACTTCTCCCTTCACATACAAAGAGGTTCCAATTTCTTCATCATAAAACAACCCTCCTTTAGTGTTGCAACCCTTTCCCCTTGCTGTATTACTCCCAACCTTTTACAGCCAATTTTCTCAAAAGACCAGTCTACACCTACTGTCTCTACTTCCTGACAGTCTCAATTCACTGCAATCCCAATGCCTTCCATTTCCTTGATAACACTCTTGCCAATGTCCCTAATAACCTCATGATTGCTAAATCTGGGGGCATTCTAATGTCTTCCTCTGGAGTTCTGATGTTTCTAGTCAACCCATCTTTGAAATTCTCTCTTCTCCCTCTGCTTCTGTTTTTCCACTTTGTTTGGGGTTTGCACATCCCTGGCCAGTTCACCTTAGTCTCCCTGTGGGCCACTCTTTTTCTACTCCATGTTTAAATGGAGTATCTTCCTTGTTTGTGGTCCTAGTCCTCTGTTCTCCCTCCATTCCTCAGTGACCTCACCTATCTAGAGGTCTCAGCCACTACTTTTCTCCTGATGACTGGAACATCTCTATTTCACATCTGAGGTTCTCTACAGGTTTCTTTACCACACGACTCCTCTAAGACATCAGTGTGCTAATGAGCTTTGTGGCTCTTTGGCAGAGGGAATGACAGTGTCCAGGGTTTCTCATTTATTTGACCATGAAAACTTGTTTTTTCCTTCTTTCTTTTTCTTTCTTTCTTTCTTTCTTTCTTTCTTTCTTTCTTTCTTTCTTTCTTTCTTTCTTCCTTTTTCTTTCTTCCTTCCTTCCTTCCTTCCTTCCTTCCTTCCTTCCTTCCTTCCTTCCTTCCTTCGAGAGTCTTGCAGACTAGTGCTCTGGGAAGCACACTTTGAATGATGTTCCATTCCTTACTATTCCCAGTCTGATTTATCGGTGTTTTCCTCTGGGTGCCCATAGGCATTTGCACACATTCTATTCTATCCTCACCACACTGTACTTCTTGGAATCTCCCACCAGCAACTTGAAGGCAAGACTTGTATCTCTTTGTATCCATTGCACAGTGCCTGGCACACAGTTTGCATGAAAATACCTGATGAGTGAATGATGCAGGAATGGATGGTAACATACTTCTTCCTCCTGTAGCACAGAATATTATACAGCACATTGAAGGTGGTACTAATTGGGCAGTACTTGATCCTGAGGGTTGGTCTTGGATGAGTCTTGTGTTAAAGGCTATAGCAGCTGAAAGAAAATATGAGACAAATTCTCTTTCCTCAAGGAAGGAAAAATAAATTCAAATAAAGCCATGTGAAAATATTTAAGGGTTAACCTGTATGGATGTAAGCATTATGGGTACTCTGAGTTTGTAGAGGTCACTGAAGTCTGGAGAAGTCAGAGTTACTAAAGGGTTTTATATATGGCACCTTAGTAAGATTCTTCTGGCAGTAATGTAGGTAAGAATAATTAAAAAGTGGGCACCTGGAGAAAGTTATAATGACCAGGAGTGAGGAGATGTGGCCCAGCATAAACTGTGGTGGTGGGAATAGTGAAGAAAAGGCAATTCCTTTGCTGCTATAACTTGGTGATGGTTAGAATGGAAGTGGAAGGACTGGAGACAAGTAAAAGATGGTTTTCAGGTTTCTATCTGAGCCTGAGAAGAACAGTGGCAGCACCAGCAGATTTGAAGAAATTATTTATTGCAGGTGCAGCCAATGCATGCATTTGGAAGTTGCAACTCTAAAATATAGTGAGAAGACTGTAAAACTAATTACTATGCAAGGTATAGACCATACAGAGATTGTAAATGTAACGAGTATATCCAAGAAGTGAGCTGATATCACTGACTTGATAAGGTCTGTAGAAAATAATGACTAATAGCTGGCATAAATTTCAGACCAGGCTTGCTAAATGTTTGTCATGTTATGCATGACAAACCATGAAAACAGTAATGAGAAAACAGTTCATGATTTCACATAAGCAAGTAGTAATTCGTTTTGTGATCCACTAATCTTGCTGTTTGCTGCAAGTTCTCTGTCTCCCCAGCCAGGAGAGAGATTAATAGAACAAAACATGTCTTGACCCGATATGTCTTCAAAATACTTGGTATTTCCATGATAATTCAGTACAATGAAATCTGCTGGCACTGTAAGTTAATACTTAACAGAACTACTCGAGTAAATTAATGAAACAAAAACCAGTATGTTTTAAAGCCCAAGACACAGGTTAAAAGCAATGCAAGTGAGGTCTGGCTTTGCTGGAAACTCAGACTTTCAGAGTCCTGAATTGAACCTTATTAACTCTGACTTTGCACTTTTAATCTAAGCTTCTTTTTCATTGTTTGTTGAACACCCCCAGCATGCTTACACCCACTAAGAGCATGCCAAGGATGCAGTCTTAGAAGGTCACTTCTAAAAAAAAAAAATGGAAAAATGTACAAAGATGGTTCTTTCCTGGATTAAAAAAAAGCTGAAAGAGGATAGTGAGGATTATTCATGAAATCTAGGTGGGAAATTTATACCTAAACTCATAAAATTTACGTATAAAATCTGTCCATTTATACAAATATGACATTGTGTTCAAATCTGCCTATAACGTTGCCAATTCAAGTAAAATATCAAGGGCACAGCTGTTAATATCTCATCCTCCACCATATACAACTTTCCTATCATCTTCTCAAATGAGAAATACAGGAGTACCTTTGGAAGCATCGTGGTTCTTTCCATGTGCTGAGCTCCTTCCTTTCCTTTTTCCAACATTCTTATAAATCTGCACCCCTACCCTCCCTTCATCCTAACCAAGAAGTAATGGACTCGTTGCTTCTTCTATTCTACCATTTGTATATCATTAATTCTTGTTCTTTCATGCAGGGAACGAGCTCACAAACCTTGGTCACCCATCTTGATTATGGGTTCCACGTATAGAAACACTGAATTTATATGTGCACATTGAGTGTGTGCAGTAGGTTTTCTAGGTCTGTTTATAAGGGTCAGTTATGCACAACTGACTGAATTTATGGCTAAGAGAAAAAGGTTTGATTACACAGATTAAGCTTTAGTCTCATATTCAAATGTTAAGAATATGCTCCCATGACCTTCATCCAGGACATTAATAATTACACTTCAGATTGACCATTTTGGGCCACCATTCACCAAATTATTCATTAATGATCACTGTTCTTTGGGTGCTGGCCTTGGTTATCCATATCTTGAGCACTTACTCTATAGGACCTTAAAATTAAGTCAATGTATCCCAAAGGGATATAAGTAGGTGTCGGGGAAAATCATTCTATGGATGAACACACTGTATTATACAAAGTTGCAAAGAATTTCAGAACCTTTAATAAGTAAATGGGCAATGTGACTTTTCAAGGCAGCAGAATTATAGTGGGAAGTGTTTCCCAAATTTATGACAGGAGAACTATATAAACATGCTCTGTCCCCAGAAGAACTAGCATCCTACAGAATTTACACTGGGAAACCTCCAACTATCTAAATTTCCAAAGTGGCAGATCCCTGCAATCCACATTCTTTTCCCCTCTTCTGCCCAAGGGAAAAATGTAGAACATTCCATAGGCCTCTGGAAAATGCCAAATGGCTGTTTGGTGTTGGGCCAACTTTCAGTCAGGCACCAGAACCAGATGTGTAACTACCAAACTGGAATGGTCACCTATTTAATTAGTTCTAGGGGAGAATGAAGGAATCCAGACTCAATGTAGACAGTTTTATCAATACACTTGGGGTGTGTGTGTGTGTGTGTGTGTGTGTGTGTGTGTATACTTTACAACTGTATGGAATCTTCAACTTAAAAGATATTTTATATTAAATTTCCCATTTAGGGGCGCCTGAGTGACTCAGTCAGTTAAGTGTCCCGACTTCGGTTTAGGTCATGATCTCATGGTTCATGAGTTCAGGCCCCACATCAGGCTCTGTGTTGACAGAGCCTGGAGTCTGCTTCTGATTCTGTCTCCCTCTCTCTGCCCCTCTCCCACTTGCGCTCTCTCTCTGTCTCTCAAAAATAAACATTAAAAAAATTTTTTTTCCATTTAGCACTCTAGATACTTCAACACTCTAGCTTAAGGCTAAAGCCAAAAGCTTTGCCTAAACCAATTAGCAATTATTAGTCATAGGCTGAGAAAGGGAATGTGAAATAGAATATAAAGCTTTATTAGTTTTTCTACAATCATATTAAATATTTGTGAGCATTTGAACTGTGGCTGAAGCAGACTTACCTGTTATTTTTCTCTTATTTGGATAGCCTGTTATTATGTTATAAAATGAACCTATTTGGTGTCATTTCTCTTGAAGAAGCCATTTTAATTATTATCTTAGCAAGGAATTGGTACTTTCCTGATGGGTTAATATATTATTTTATTTTATTGATTTGTTTTAGTATTACTATTTTTTTTGAGAGAGAGAGAGGGAGCAAGTGAGAAAGGGACAGAGAGAGGGAGAGAGAGAGAGAATCTCACAAAGGGCGGGGGGGGGGGGAAGTGGGGGAGAGGGAGAGAGAGAGAGAGAGAGAGCACGAGAAGTGGGGCTCGTGTTCACCGAAGCAGAGCTTGTACTCACCTGATGGGGGACTCGAACTCACAAACTGTGACATCGTGACCTGAGCCAAAGTCAAGCGCTTAATGGACTGAGCCACCCAAGCACCCAGTTTTAGTATTTTTATGTATATCAAAACTAAAATAAACTGGGATTGTCCTTTCTCTTCTTTTTAGCGTTAATAGCCTTTTGCTAGTTTTAGGAAGCCTTGTTTATCTTCCAACGGGTAAAATAGAATGAAAACAACATGTTCTTAGGAATACTGATATTTTTACAGGACTATTAACTTTGAACAGTACTTTCATTTGCACTACTTCAACCAAATTTAACAATAGCCCAACAGGGAAACAAGATTAAGATGTCTACCCAAAAGGTAAGTACTGTGAATAAAGGTAAGGAAAAGAAGAGAGCACAAGCAGTACTCGTGGAGCTTCAATCCAGGTCTTCTGACTCAGAGTTTTGAGTTATCTCTATAAAAACACGTTTCTTTCCTTCTCTAGTATTGCCAGCTGTATAACATCAGACCCTCATGCTAAATATAATCAGCAGTTAAAAATATACATCAGCCATTGCCACCCCTGATCCAATGTTTGCTTTCTACTCTATTTCACCAAAGCCAACTGCTGTACCTAACTAAATTATTTTAAGATTTAGAGATAAAACAACCACCACCTAGAAACCATTAAAAAAGAAAAACAACATGGTCAATTATAATCACTTTTCCTTCTTTGTTTTGGGGAGTATGTGTGAGATTTTCCTCTCTCTTCCTCTAATATATACAATTGAAGAATGCTTTTCCTCTTTATATCCATTTTAAATTGCATCTTATTTTTTACTTATCTTTCTCTCATCTTTTTTTTTTTTTTAATAAAATGAAAACCATCCTTCATGTTACTCAGGCAGCTCAGCCTCAAGGAGTCTTGTCTAGGTATCAGAGAAAATTACCTAAAATATAACTGACTTTACAATTAGGTTTTATTAAATGAAAAAACAAGGAAAAGAGTTTTAATGGGTTGACAATAGTTTTGAAGTCATAAGATGAAGGAAAATTTGCATATATTCATTTTGATTCCTCTGGAAGTCTTTGGGGAGCTCTGTCCTTAGGCAGAACCTGGATAAGAGAACAGGACTGATCTTAGATGTAGGTATGTTCTACCTGACCTCTTAACACCCTCTTAGGTGTCTGTGTGCTTGTGGTATCTCTATTTCTGACCTATCAAAATTTGCTGTTAGGAAGAATCTGATATTAACCACTTATTCTCTGGTGAGATGTTACCTAGCTTATTCGAGCGTTCTCTTTCATGTTTGTTTAAAACAAGATTTGTTTCCTACGCTACCCTCATTGTCACTTCACACACACACACACACACACACACACACACACACACACACACACACAATCATATAGAATAAACTTCTACCTATGGTTAAGGACAAGCCAGTCTGTGGGAGTTCTTCAAAAATAAACACATGAGAAAGGAATTGGACCTACTGCTAGGATCAACAACACTGTTTTTCCCTGGGAAAAAGTGTCTGCTAAAGTGAACCTAAGAGGAAAACCCAAATAATTTGGCTGCATAAACATAGTTATGCATACAGTATAAATCAGAGAGGAGAGTCTCTTCATCCTAAACTATTTAATTCTCTGTTAAAGAATAAAAAATATTTCATGGGGGGGGGGATGTAGTAAATACCTTATTCTTAGAGTGGTACCAAAAAACACCAAAAAACCAAAACAAACAACAACAGAAACCCCAAATCTCCTGTAAAGAGATACCAATGAATTACCCTGACAGGAAGAAAATATCTTCAATATACAACAATATACAACAATATAATTCCACATGTTCCGATAACATCAAGAGGACTCAAAAAGGAATCTGTACCTCAGAATTGTAGGATATTGCGAGAACCATTGGACTGGGAGGAGATAATGATTAATAGTGACTATTAGATTCAGAATGAATAGTCATATGCATCAAACTCATTCCATTAAAAAGAGTTTATTATTCAAATGATTGTAAAAATGATTAAGTCTCTTTTACCAATGAGTAAAATTATCATAAAACCTATTTCTTTCATGATAACTATTATGAAAGTGAGAAGATGTCACTCATCTGTCCATTTTTCTTCTACTATAGTTAAATAATCGTTCTTTGATTTGCACAGTTTATCAATTTTAGAGTTACTTTTGAGTATTAGTTTTTATTTTATTTTTTTTAGAGAGAGAGAGTGTGTGTGAGCAGGGAGAGGGGCAGAGGGAGAGAGAGAGAGAAACAGGGAGAGAGAATCTCAAGCAGGTTCCACCCTCAGTTCCACCCTCAGTGCAGAGCCCAAGGCAGGGCTCGATCCCACAGCCCTGGGATCATGACCTGAGCCAAAATCAAAGTCGGATGCTCAACCAAATGAGCCACCCAGGAGCTCCTAGTTTGTTTGTTTGTTTTTAAAGATTTTTATTTTTTTAATGTTTGTTTATTTATTTTTGAGAGGGAGAGAGAGAATGAATCCCAAAGCAGGCTCTGCACTGTCAGTGCAGAGCCTGATGTGGGGCTTGAACTCACAAATAGCAAGATCATGACCTGAGCCAAAACCAAGAGTGGGACACTCAACCAACTGAGCCACTCAGGTGCCCCAAGACAAGGTAATTTTAATAATCCCATTTCAAAGCTGGGAAGTAGAAATTTACCTGTTGTCCTTATGGACTGGTTCTAAGAAAAATGTGCCTTAGCTGAAATATGTTTTTATTTTAAAGCAAGTTATGTAACCTATATTTTATGAATTCCTGTAAGGCAAAATGAAATTTTCACATATTTTATGGTGGCTTTATGTATTCATATCTGTAATTCTGGGTTTCTGAAATTTTTTCCTGCATTTTAAGATCATAGATTGGTTATAATAAATAAACTCCCTCAATGATGGAGTAATCTTTAGAAAATCACGGATAGAACTTGGGATGCTGACTGCAAATGTACTTGTAGCTAAGTAGCCAAAGGGCAAATCAGTGAGCACTTCTTCAGATACTGAAGGCTGATTTCCCTGACCTGTTAAAATCACCATCCAGAACTAGCATACAAAGTAACTCATTCACTGAAATATCTTCACCTCCCTTAGGCCGATGCAGGGCCTAGATGTCTTCATCATTATTATTACATCTGGTGTCACGTTTTTCCAGCTGGTGCACTGTCTCCCTATAGGAGGGTTCTTGATGTTCACTCCTCTACCAGCCTCCTGCTTGCTCTCTGGAGGCTCACCCTATGACCCTATTCTACATAGGCAACCTCTTCTAACCTCAACTGTGATTAAATAGATGGACTTAAAAGCTGCTTACGAACCATATGGCTCGCCATAAAAATAAAGGGCCAGAACTGACTACAATTAAAATTTCAGTTATGTGAGTTTCAACTCTACCCCATCCTCAACCACACATAAGCAATTACTTTTGATCCAGTAGCTTTGGCCATTTTCTTTCTTTTTCTTCCTATCCTTTTTCTTTTCTTTTTTTTTTTTTTTTTTTTAAGAAATAAGAAATGAATCACCATCTTCTGATATTTAAATCCCTTCAAAAGGAAAATGGGAAATTATCTAACATTTCAAATGCACCATTATTTTGCACACCAGCTTAAAACAAGCTGGATCAGAGGATACATTTGAGGACTATATTCAGAGGGTCAGACAATGTCCTTAAAGAGTGTATTTTAAAGAGGTTGCCTTTTAGGGGCGCCTGGGTGGCTCAGTCAGTTGAGTGTCTGACTCTGATCTCAGGCTCAGCGATTGTCATGATCTCATGGTTGCTGAGTTTGAGCCCTGTGCTGACAGCAGGTGGAGCCTGCTTGGGATTCTCTCTCTCTCTTTCTGCCCCTCCCTTGCATGAGTGTGCTCTCTCTCACAATAAATAAAGAAAACATTTTAAAAAGTCCTCCTTTAACAGAATTAGTTGGCCTCGAAACAACCATCCTCACATTTGTGCCTTCCAGTCTGTTGGTGGTTCTACTGAGGGCTCTATTTTGAGGTGTGTTTCCTGACTTCATTTCTCTTAGGGGGATCTCTTGACATTAGCTTTGGTTATCTTCCCATGACTTTTTCTCATTTTACTGGACCTGAATACTTTGTGTCCAAACTTCTTTTTAACTCTGATTATATTGACTTAAGTTGAAAAACAAAAGAGAAAAGATGGTTTTAAAAGAAAGAAAAAAATACAAAGAGGGTTGTTAAAAAATTAGAAACAAAAAATAAGAGCATGAAGAAGCTACCAAATATCTTTGTCTGAAAATACAGTCATTTAATACGTCACCATTTTAAAAAGCAGATTTCAAAAACAGATAGTGCTCTTTTAAAAGCATATTAGGGGTGCAGTGGAATCACTGCATGGGTAGTTAGAAGATCATTTTAAGTATTTGATTCAAAGTAGCTTCCATACCTCTTCAGGCTTCAAGGAGATGTGATTGCTGGTGTTGGGAGGTAGTGCCATGGTTCAGTAAGACTAGAGGGAAAACTTCTTTAACTGTAAAAGGGTAAGGAAAGGATGACCATTAGAGGTGTGTACATCCCTAATACACTCACAGTAGCTTTCTTACAGAATAACCTAAGGCAGTGGGGGGTAAAGATGGCTTCCCCTTTCAGGAAAGAAAATAATGGGACAGGGTTGAGTAGAGAGTGAGAGCTGAGGGACACATATAGAGGGGTAACCAGGAAAATTATTTCCACTATAAGTTCTTCTGAATATGGAGTAGGGACTCCTAAAAAAGTACACAATCCTGAAGCAGCCAAAGGTAACTTAGCTGAGTTACAGGTGCCTGGAAACCACTGACTTTTGCCACAATAGCCTCAAACCTGGCTCTCTTTGGGGTTCTGGAGGATGTTAGTGCACTCAAAGACTTACTTCATTTCTTTATCCCCAAAGAATATATTTGAGCAATGGAAAAAAAAACAATTCCCACCATACCTGAATTACAACAGAAAATACTTTCCTTTGATAATATCTCTTGCTCCTGGGTGCTTAACTGCTATTGTTCATACACACAAATGGGCTAATGAGAAAGGCTTAAGAAACGTGGAAGTATGAAAAGGTCAAATGCTAGAATTTGCAAATCAACAATTTCCAATTTCCAAGCTATGATCCCTGCAGCTTTAGAAAAAAAATACCTTGGGAACAATAGGCCCAGGACACCCTTACTACTGATCTAAATGCAATGATCAAAATAACTGCGTAAGCCTAAAATTAGGATTGAGCCTGAATTTACAAGGTAAATCAATAATTTAATTAATCAAATTAATGATTAACTAATAAATCACATTAGTCACAAAGTCACATTAAATTAATTTACCCCGGTTATAAGAATTCGGTTTCTTTTAAGTTTTATTTTTATTTATTTTTGAGAAAGATACAAAGAGCAAGTGGGGGAGGGGCAAAGGGAGAAGGAGACAGAATCCTAAGCAGGCTCCACACTATCAGCACAGAGCTGGATGTGAGGCTCAAACTCACGAACCATGAGATCATGACCTGAGCCCAAATCAAGAGTTGGACACTTAACTGACTGAGCCACCCAGGTGCCCCATCAGAAATAAGTTTCTGCTCACACATGAATTGGATGTCAAAATTTGATTTTAAAATGTAGGAATCACTTTCAAAATGTTATTGTATAAAATTTAAAAATATATATTTCATATGGAATGTATCAAAATATAAAATTATTACTTAAATATTTTTGACAACTTTGTTTTACCAACAGTGGCACTGCATATTACTTTATGGCAATAGAACTACTTCTCACATCCAGTTGTCTAGGGCTTACCCAGCAAAGATTTTAGCAGACATCTATAGAAATACTGTACTTCAGAACAGCAGTTCTTAAGATGTGGTCTGGAAACCCTTGTGAGTCCCTGAAACACTTGCAGGGCCAAAACTATTTTCATAGTAAGACTAAGATGTTATTTGTCTTTTTCACTCTCACTCTCTCACAACGGTAGAGTTTTCCAATAATTACATGGCATAGGATATCTCAATGGATCGAATTCAGAAGCAGATAGGAAAATCCAGCTGTCTTCTATTAAGCTAGGTATTAAAGAAATTTGCAAAAATGTAAAGGAATGCCATTCTTCTCAGGTTTTTTTTCTGGGAAATACAGTTATTTTTAATAAAAGAATTTCATTTAGACTCATACATATTGGTTTATCATAAAATAATCAATATTTTAAATATTTTTTTCAATTGTAATATCTAATATGGTATAAGTAGATAGGTAGGTAGATATAAATATAAACACAAGGGGCACCTGGGTAGCTCAGTTGGTTAAGTCCGACTTTGGCTCAGGTCATGATCTTACAGTTCATGAGTTCAAGCCTCACATCAGGCTCTGTGCTGACAGTCTGGAGCCTGCTTCGGATTCTGTGTCTCCCTCTCTCTGTCTGCCCCTCCCCTGCTTGTGTTTGCTTGCTCTCTCTCTCTCTCAAAAATAAATAAACATTTAAAAATATACATATAAACAAAAACTCTTGGGGGGATATCAATTTTAAAGATCATAAAAAAATCCTAGATACTTTACCTAAAAACTTAAAATTTTAAAAGTTTACTGCTTTACTCTCAACAATAGCCAAATTATGGAAAGAGCCTAAATGTCCATCAACTGATGAATGGATAAAGAAATTGTGGTTTATATACACAATGGAATACTACGTGGCAATGAGAAAGAATGAAATATGGCCTTTTGTAGCAACGTGGATGGAACTGGAGAGTGTGATGCTAAGTGAAATAAGCCATGCAGAGAAAGACAGATACCATATGGTTTCACTCTTATGTGGATCCTAAGAAACTTAACAGAAACCCATGGGGGAGGGGAAGGAAAAAAAAAAAAAAAAAGAGGTTAGAGTGGGAGAGAGCCAAAGCATAAGAGACTGTTAAAAACTGAGAACAAACTGAGGGTTGATGGGGGGTGGGAGGGAGGGGAGGGTGGGGGATGGGTGTTGGGGAGGGCACCTTTTGGGATGAGCACTGGGTGTTGTATGGAAACCAATTTGACAATAAATTTCATATATTGGAAAAAAAAAAGTTTACTGCTTTAGAGCATTAATTGATAACTATCAGATTTTAATTTTATATGTACCCAAGAAAATAATTATTTTATTCATTTATTTATGTTTTGCCAATTAAAAAAATTAAATCCAAGGTAGTTAATATATAGTATAATAATAATGGTTTCAGGAGTAGAATTTAGTGATTCATCACTGATATATAATACCCAGTGCTCATCCCAACAAGTGCCTTCCTTATTGCCTGTCACCCATTCAGCCAAAGAAAATAATTATTTTAAAGTAATTTTGACTTTGGTTTCCAAAATGTTTGCACACTTATTATTTTACAACAAATCTGAGAGGTACGCAGGTTAAAAATT